>NC_136418.1:146721872-149121872 GCF_052625555.1 Lactuca saligna
GATATTATCAGTCATTTTGTCGATTTTTGATTTGACAATTGATATATTTGTGGTTTTTGAGAAATGTGATATTGAATTTTATGTGGTTTAAAAATGAAATTTTTGTTTGAAAATTTAGAGTGTTACACCTGCAGGATGGTCAAGGTTAAGCATCAGAGGCCCCATAGCAAGTTGCAGCCTCTAGAGGCTCCCATGTGGAAATGGGAGAAGATTTCGATGGATTTTATCACTGAGTTGTTGAAGATGGCAAATGGTTTTGATGCTATATGGGTCATCGTGGATCGATTGACCAAGAGTTCTCACTTTATGTCAATTTAGGAGGGTTCTTTGGCCGAGAAGTTGGTCGATGTGTATGTTCGCGAGATTGTTGCTCGCCATGGGGTTCCGGTCTACATTGTTTCAAACTGTCATGTTCTGTTCACCTCTTGTTTTTGGTAGAAGTTCCATGAGGAACTAGGTTTGAGGTTGCACTTCAGCACTACTTATCATCCGTAGACTGATGGCCAGAGTGAGCGGACAATACAGACCCTTGAGGATATGATAAGGGCCTGTGTTATCGATTTTGGCAGGAGCTAGGACTCCTACCTACCTCTTGTGGAGTTCTCTTACAACAATAGTTATCACTCCAACATTGGTGCTCCAACTTTTGAGCTATTGTATGGGCGGAGATTTCGTACCCCGGTTTGCTAGGGTGAGGTTGGTCACAAAGTTATGGGGCGAAACGAGGTGGTCCTTCAGACCACAAAGTTTATTCAACAGATCCGGTAGAGACTGCAGACTGCTTAGAGTCGACAGAAGAGCTATGCCGACCGGCACCGGCCCAAGTTGGAGTTTAAGGTCGGCGACATGGTGTTACTGAAGGTCTCACCTTGGAAAGGTGTTGTACGCTTTAGGAAGAGGGGAAAATTGGGTCTCCGGTATATTGGGCTGTTTTGAGTAATCGCCAAGGTTGGAAAGGTTACTTGCATATTAGACCATCCTGAGGATCTCAATCAGATCCACAACACTTTCCATGTTTCACAGTTGTGAAAATGCATATTAGATGAGGATGCGGTGGTTTCATTGGATGATATTCAGGTTGATGAGCGTCTGAACTATGTTGACAGGATGATAGCTATCCTGGAAAGGAAGGTAAATGTTTTGCGTAACAAGGAAGTACCTTTGGTAAAGGTATAGTGGCGGCACTGGAGGGGCTCCGAGTGGACATGGGAGCTGGAGCTAGACATGCAGGAGCATTATCCTGGGTTATTTACGGCATCAAACTTCTAGGACGAAGTCTAGTCTAAGTGGGGGAGAATTATTATGTGACAACTGGCAGTTCTAGGTCAATCAAAGTCAACAAGTCAAACCAATCAATGAAAGTCAATTGATTAGGACATGAATTTTGGGGTTTATATATTGTTGTTATAGTTTTTGGTTTAGGGCTGAAAACTCTATGATTTCACTTTTAGAGTTTTCAGTTTAGGGCCAAAAACTCTATGATCTCGGTGACACTGGACTGAGATCACCAGTTGATTTTAATGGACTAGTGGAGTTTTCGATGAGAAAGAAAAGAAGAAAAGAGTTGACTTAGTGACATGAGGCTTTCATCCTTTCCAACACAAAATATTATCCTGCATATATCAAGGCTATTATCCATCAAATAACAATGCAAACATCACTTCACCCCTCCCTCTTTAACATCAGTCGAGAACCTTCAAACCCCCACCATTTCATACTCCTTCACTTTCCTCTCAAGAAACAAGTCCAAATCTTCAAAGGGTTAATCCTTCAAGTTGGTTCTTAGAACTTTTGGTAAGTATCTCTTGTTAATCTAGTGTTTCTATACACTTTTAAGTTAGTTTCATCTCATTTACACACATTATCATGTGTTAAAACTCAGAGGATAATACCATCTTCAAAGAGTTCTTCAATCACCTTCAAGTTTTCTAGGCTTGAAGATCTTCACCATCACCTCTTTATCAACCAAAAACACACTCAGGATGAGTTCATACCCCCCCCCCATATTTTCGAGTTTTTCATGTTTTAGGTGGTGGTGGGGGGGATACAAGAAATATTTGCAATATTTACATAAATGTTTGCATGATTAATTCCTATGTCGAATATAAAGCATTATTTGCATGAAATATGATTATCATTAGTTTTTAGAACATTTATTTGCAGTATGTTAGTTTTGAGATGTAAACTAAGAAAAACAAAACATAAACTATGTTATATATTCATAAGAAAAAGTTATAATTACAAAACTACAAAGACTAAGATTTTATTTGGACAAAATATGGCATTTCTAGCCAAAATGGTTATAAACTAGTTATTAAACCATTTTTGTGGGATAAAACCCAAAAATATGTTGTTTTGGTCTTGCATTTTGAAACTAGACAAGATATCAAGGAGTTAGTTTTACAAAAAGAAAACTCAAGAATCTATCATTTTATGTAAAGATGGATTTTTAAATAAAACTGAACTTTTCATACCAATTTCTCATACATGTCTTAAATGTAATGATATAATCTTTTAAAAACATCTAGACAAGATAACTATCACGTATTTATATAAATGATTATATAAATGGATTTAACAAAACATTCACAATAAACTATAATTGGTATAGTTTGGGAATCATAGATACTACACTATCACTTTGGACGAATTATATACTTACTTAAAGGTATCAATATTTTTACAATATAGGGCTCCTATGGAAGAGTAGTACTTTCATTGAGGGTCTCATTACACTAGACGTAAACCGGTTAATACAAATTTGTGATACATTCCATCACTGTACCTACCAGAGTACACACTAAAGTCCTGAATTATAACCAAAGTCTTGGTAAGAGAGCATGACACTTGTGTATAGATCTATATAGGACTGACAACCCCACACCCAAGTTGTTAGCTAAAGTTAGACCGACAGGTCTAGGGTGACAAATGTCTAACATTCCAACGCATGAAGAACGTCGTCGCAGGCCACTAGTTGCTAGCATGGTTATGATAACTCACATGGGGTATTAACAACATATTTGGTTTATGGGGTTAACATACATTCAATTAGTCTTTATATATAAAGATAAAATCACATAATACAATTTTCTAGTATAGCACTACTTATAATTTTGGTCTTAGGTTTCAGACTTACAACTCATTTCAAAGAAAATATTGGATTTTCTGAAAGCACACTCCATCATTCTTACAAGGAAAAAATTTCGATTTTTCGCATACAAAACAATTATGAACTCACAAACTTAAATGTTGACATTTTTCAAAATCACTTGTATTCTCAGGAAACTAGTAAATTGTCACACCCCCAAACCTGAACGGCGGAAATGTTCGGGGGCGGATGACTTCATGTGGTAACGTAACAAATGAATACATAGTAAAGAAAGCAATACAACCATCATATATATAATTGAAAGTTTACATTTGTCAAAATTTACATGTTCAAAACCAATTACAAATATGATGTCAAAATATGAGATTAAACTGGCGCCGCAGCATCCCTTCATCAAAAGCATAATGATACCTGTAGTTACTGAATCCCTGGGACATACAAGTAATTTTGAAAGAGTAGATCAGCAATTAAGCTGGTGAGTTTCATAAGTATTTAATGACAATGTTTGTATGAAATGAAATGTCTTGTCCTTGTTGGTTTGTGTTTAGAAAATCCTATATTTTCTACTAGTATAAAAGTAGTCTTCCTTCAAGACCAAAGTTTGTTTCCAAAAATTGTATGTAAGTGTAAAAATAACCAATATGTTTGAAAACCTCGTAAATCAATGTATTTTTAATACCTCATGTGAGTTTTATAACCATACTATTGACTCGGAATGCCTATACACAACGTTCTTTAGGCGTTGGAATGTTATGACGTTTGTCACCCCAAATGGTGGACTGTAGCTAGTAGTCAGGGCTCGGGTTGTCAAGCCCGTATAGATCTATACACAAACACCATGCTCCCCCTCCAAGGGATTCTGGTATATAATATAGGACTTGAAATGTGTACTCGAACGTACGTGAAGTTAATGTCTCACAGAACCGTAGTATAAAAACAGATTTACGTGTTAAAATGTTCATTTGCTAATGTATATGAAAGTGATTTCTTGAAAATCATGTTTCTAGTATGTAAAAGTTAGCAATATCCTCATAAAACTATACCTATTATAGTTTTCTAAAAGTGTGCCTCGTTTGTTTTAGAATATCTAGAAAAGGAACCACTTGTTATGAAAGCATAGATTTTTGTAGAGCCTAAGATAGACACATATACTTTAAATCTAGGAAAAATGTTTAGTTTATACATGCATTAAAACAATTTATAGTTTTAAAGATAGAATGCTATTGTAATATATTTTGTATACGGGAGTTCCCTATAAAGTTTATAAATCACATATGATTCTACCTAATAAAAGTGTATAATAATCTTTATATATAACACCCGATAGTAGTCGTGTGTTTTACTTGTATTTCCCCCCCTTAGAAAGCATATAAAAGCGTTTAGAATATAAAAAAAAAAGTTAATTTAAGGGGTATGAACTCACTTGAAAGTTTGAAGATAGCGAGATGGAAAAACCGGGTAGAGTTTCGTCTCGGGAAACAGATTTTTCTTGGGATTCTCGGGAATCTCGGGAGTAAAATCGACCTTCGGGACTTGCACAAAATGACCAGGGCTTCGGGGTAGTGCGGGCACGGAAATCGAGGCAATATCATGAGAGAAATGAAAGAGATAGGGTAAATTTTCCGGAACCCTCGCATCTCTATTTATAGGAGGCTGAGAGGCCTCGTTACGCGGGGCGTATGCACGTACGCTGGGCGTACGCGTACGTCATGCGTGACCGAGTCCTCGACTGCCTCGGAGCTCGGATGGGACGGGTCGGTAGTTCGCACAGGCGCGACGTGGACGATCCGAGGCCAAGGCCTTCGCGTACGTGGGGCGTACGGGGTTACACGGCGCGTAACTCGGATGAGTACGCTGACTCCCCCTTCGGATAATACCGGATTTTGAATTAAATAAATATATAATTTATTTAATAAACTTCAAAAATTCATATCTTCTTCATACGAACTCCGTTTTTGACATTCTTTATATCCCCGCGAAGGTGAGACCATACTCTACAACTTTCGTTTAGATTCCATCGGCAAATTCTGAAATTATTTTTATTATTTATTTATAAAATGTCGTGATTAAGAAATTTCTTTAAACAATTCATAACTTTTTTATCTGACGTTGGTTTTTGCCAGACTTTTTACCGCTGAAATACCAATGTCGAGACCTTCGATTCCTGTTTAGGTCATTCCGGCCAAAAGTCGCTCGATCTCCGATTCGAGTTTTTAGTTGTCTGATGCTAAGCCGAATTTAGAAAAATCTTAACTTCAATATACGAAGCCGGGTTTGGGCATTCTTTTTACGTACGATCCCGGTTTAATGATATAAAACATAGTAGGTAGTTAAATAGAAACTTTTTGGAAATTTTATTATCAACGTTAATTTTATTAACTCAAAAGTGGTTACAATAGTTGACCTATTAGGCCATTACAAAGAGTTGAAATATCGGGTTGTCACATAAACAAGTAAACCAAAAAGGTTTTGATGATGGGGCGTCGCAATGTCACGTCATTTACTTTTGTCATATGTATTGATCCCGAGTAAACAATGTGTTGAGTACAATGTAAACTTCTTAATTATCAATATGATGGTTGTATGGCTTTAATCATTGTTATTCACTATGTTATTATACTATACATGAAGTCATCCCCCCCCCCCCCCAGATGTTTCCGTCGTTCTGGTTTGGGAGTGTGGTAGATTGGTATCAGAGCATTGTTTATAGTGAACTAAGTATATCAAACCATGTAAGATATACAACTATAATACAATGGGACTAAAACACTCTGACTAAGAAGTACTCTTTTAAAATATAATAGTATTTTTTATAAAAGTATACGTACATGCATACATACTAGAGCAGTGTCATAAAAGAACCATATAAAAGATAAGTTGGACGCTACGATTAAACCTGGATAGTGTGTAATCATATATGGGATAAATATGGCTTGATCAACCATATTATGTGAGATATGACTAACATTTGTTTGGGAATGTTTGTGGTGAACAATGAATCTAAACCTTACCAACCTTACATACCAATAAACTCTAGAATCAAACATAAAGTTTAAAATACTATAGGAGTATTTTAGAATACTACGGAATCATACACTTAATCATACTCTTAAACCCTTCTTATATTTCTTATATCTCTATTCTTGCACAGGCGTCATGGCAGGATTTCATATGCTTGAAGAACCCAATTTCCCTAACCAGGGAAATGGTGGTTAGATCGAAGAGGATCCCGAAGAGGATCTTGAGGAGATAATGGAGGAAGACCCCAAAGAGGATCCATGTAACATCCTGAGTCCATGTATACCTTATGAACCTTGATCTATTGAGTGGTTGTCTATTTTGGTCTCATTATAAAAAGAGTGAAAAATGAGTACGTGGGGCGTACCTGAGGTGTATCCTTAGTGTACTTGTCAGCATGCATGTGACGCAGAGACCACCTAGAATGTTGGGCGTACTAGGCCCAAAGTGCAAACCCTAATTTAGGGTGAGTCCCCTATATAAGGGATATGATGGCCTCATTCCTGGCCACCATTCCCAGAGAGAAAACCCTAAGAGTTCCTTAACCCTCATTCTAGAGCTTGTGTGTGTGTTTGATCCTTGAGTGTTTTTGTATGGTTTTGAAGATAAGAGGAGGTCTTGAAGAAGAAGGAGTTGGAGTCCAAGCTTCTAGATATGAGCAAATCTGGGTGGGGAGCTTCTTGTTGTGGTATAAAGCTTCAGACTTTGCCACCCTTTTGTTATGAGCATCTTATTTGAGTATTTTAGGGTTTTGTCCCAAAAAGGTGGAGACTTCATGAGATCTTGAACTCTATAGACTAGGACCAACCCCTTTTGAGCATATGAGTAGTATAATGTCATAAAAATCCAATCTTTGATGTTGAAATCACTCCATGTATGAGTTATGAGCTCCCTTGAAACAAAAGTGTGTATATTTTGAGGTTGGTGACCTTTTCAGCCATGCAAACGCTTAAAGTCACTGACTTTATGGGTTTGGAGCTATGAGAGAGTCTGGATCTATGAGATGAGCCAAGGTCTTAACTGTTTAAGACCAAAGGAGTGAGAATGAGGAAACTAGAGAGTACGTTGGGCGTAAATCTAGTACGTGCAGCGTAGGGGTCGCGCATCCCCGATGCCTGCATGGCAGCCGATTACGCACAGTGTACTCCTTGCCAGTGACTTTTGTTGACTTTTAGGGTTTGGTCAAATTGTGGACTATTAAGCTTATGGAGGGGTAAAATGGTTTTTTACCCTTATGTGAGTGAATAAGGGTTAGTCTAGCTTCTTGAGGGCCAATATTAATTAGGGATAATTATTATGTGTTAGGAGGAGGCTAGACCGGTGGTTAGAGTTCGAGATTTCCATGTACGAGGTTTTCACTTGCTAGCTTATGAGGTAAGTCTTCTCACTATACTTACATTGAGTGGTAACTTATTATGTGATCAGAGGGTCTTATGTGTATTTGTTGTGTATTGAGATATCCTTCTATGTGTTTTGTGATATGCTTACTGTGTATTATATTGAGTTACTAATTTAAGGGACTAGAGAGTCCACCTGAGTTGTGGGACAAGAGGGTCCCACTGAGACACAATGACCGGAGGGTCCTACCGAATTATAGTCTTGAGTGGATAATGTGTTACATGTGATATTTTGGGAAACTTACTAAGCTTTATGCTTATCGTGTTATGTGTTATGTGTATTAGGTAGTTTCGAGGATCGCGGAAAGGCACCGGCATGATTGTACACACTGGCAGGAGAATGTTTTTTTTTTTATGGTTCTGGGATTGTGTTTTATTTGCTGACATTTGAGACATATGTGAATTTGAGAATTATGAAAGGATTTATATTTTGTTTTTAAAATGAGAAACATTGTTGAAAATTTTCGTCGTTACAATCCAGAGGAGGAAGAAGATGAGGACGAGTTGGAGGACGACTCGGACATAGAGTCTGACGTCATTAAGCCCCCTATGTCGCCCGAGTTCCCACACATCGTCAGGGCTACTAGGGACCCATGCCCCATTGGGCAGAGGACCTGGAAAGGTGGAGCAGACAGCAACACCATCATTCCCCATACGACATGGAGCGAGGTTTCTATAACCTCAGTCACAGAGGTCCGGTAGACAGGGCCCTCCTTGTCATGGTTTAGTGGATCGCACATCTCGTGGATCAGACCAGGGCATCGACAACTCGGATATTGGGGTTGGGGGATGTTGCAAAGGCCACTGACGTATGAGCTCGACGACTAGAGAGGGACTACCCCCGGACATGCAGTAGCATTGACCGCCTCTAGGAGGACCTCGCCACCACTCGAGCAGAAACAAGGGAGTATCAGGAGAGACACTCGGCCCTCGAAGAGAGGGTGATCACGGTTGAGCACTAGATAGCAGTGATGCAGGCCTCCACGACTCCAACGCATGAACAACAGGAGACCACATGCCGCGAGTAGGGCTTATACTACTCGCATGTTGTTCACGAGTGAGCATTGGTGCTACTCTTTCCTATGTATAGCTTCGACCCTACGAATAAGTGATTACACTATTCGAGGGTGTCGTTATGTTGTCGAAAAGTTTCTTTTCCTATCTCTTAATGTATTGTAGACCTTCTTAAAGGTCAATTCTCACAAAACTATGTACTAATGCTATAATATTATTGAAATGGGCATGCCTTTTATTTCATTGGGTGTTACTATTTGTTATGCAACTATTTACTATTAATAGTAAATTCCATTTATGAATTGCTTGCAAGTTACAATAACAACAAGAATTAATACATATATTGTGACATCCCCAAAATCACGGCCAGAAAAGACCGGTTTAATTTATGCTTTTAAAATGATTTCAGAGTAATCCTTTGATTAAAATAGTTGCGGAATTTGTTCCCAAAAACAAAACGTGATAAAATAATATTACCAAAGCATTTCATAAAGAAATGTATTTTCATTATATAATCAAAACTCGAGATGTCATGTTCCGATACAGACCATAAAGCATAAACGATAACATTACAAGTCATTCAACAAATATATACATATACAAACTTGTAAACAAAACAACTTGATGATTCATCCATCTTATGCCCTTGCGCCACTTCCTGTAATACAAATAAACTGAGTGGGTCAGGCTTGGGAGCCTGGTGAGCATATAGGGTTTTCAACCCACAATAAATGATTAAATTAATTTTCATCAACCAACAATAACCCAATTACCCATTCCCGTTATTCTCACTTTACGTCCCTAAAATAACTAACAAAAGGGACCTAGTCTAAGAATATTTCATCGGGGCTACAACACATGCATTCGGGGGTTTCCCGACAATATATGTCAAATAAGGAAACCATGAGGGGGATAGAGTACAACGAATGAACACCCAAGTTCACTAACACCTACAGGTGGCGAACCTGCTAGCGTTCCACAGGACTGTCTAGAAAAGTATGTGGTCGTCATCTAAACTCTGCTAGATGATTGAATCAAAAACAACATCGAGGCCTCTCATCTGTTTATCACAAAACTATCTACCCATGTTCTACCCGACATATTAGTAGATAAAAATATATATTTTTATACATAGTTAAAACCTATATAGCATTCTCATTCAATACATATTCCAAACAACAGATGAGACACATACACATAACACGTATTTCATAGAGAATAAATCATATCTATGAGATAGAAGAAATTGAATATACATTCACGCATATAACAACAAAATATACACATAACACGTAATTTCGTATAAAATACTTCATAATTATGTGTTAGAAGATAGTAACCACACACTCACTTGATCAGAAGATGATCGAACAACACTATGACTTGTAGAAGTAGTATTCTTCAACAGATCTGGAGATCTTCACAAAAATCAGGCTCCTCGCGGGCAGAGCTTCGGCTCGGGAATTGCACTTCCTGGGATCTTTGGGGCCTCGGGACTTACTTCGGGGCTCGAGAATGATACCGGGGCTTCGGGATAATTCTTGCACGAAAAACGATGCAAAAATATGAGAAAAAGGGAAGAAATAAGCAAAGAACTCGGCGGCCTTCGCATCCCTTTTATAGGGGCTGAACCATCGAATTACGTTGGGCGTAAATTAGGTTACGCTGGGCGTAACTTGGATCAGCTCGCTGACTCCCCCCTTTGGATAATATCGGATAATTTTTATTTAAATTAAATACCGAAAATATTTAATAAAATTCAAAATTTCATATCTTCCTCATACGAACTCCGTTTTCGACGTTATTTATATCCCCGCGTAGGTGAGACTACGCTCTACAACTTTCATTTAGACTCCGTCGGCTAATTTTGACTTTATTTTTATTATTTATTTTTAGTAGGCCGGGACAGGAAAACTCCGTTATAAAATCATAACTTCTTCATCCGACGTCCGTTTTTGCCTATCTTTTTATCGTTTCACTACTATTAACGAGATATTCGATTCTCATTTAGATTGTTTCGGCTAAAAACCGCTCGATCTCAAATCGAGTATTCAGGCTGCATACTACTAAGTCGAAACTTAGAAAATCATAACTTCCTTATACGAAGTCAGATTTGAGCGTTCTTTTTATGCACGCTCTTGGTTTAATGAACTCTACGACTTTCGTTTAGATCACTAAGGCTAAATATCGCTCTAACGTAAATTTCACTTTTTACGTCATTCAACATTGCCGGTTCTGTCGCAAAACTTCGACAGGTCATAACTTCTTCGTTATAACTCGGATTTCGGCATTCTTTATATCTTCAGAATCCTTGTTTCGAGCACTACATATTTATGCAAAGATATAGGGCTTATCTCACACTTCAAATTTGACGCTTATTTTATTCTTAATTCATTAAATTATAATAATTAAGAAAATAAACACATAATTCACATAATAATCACATATTTCATCATTAATACTTCAAAAAGAGTTACAACGGTTAACTTAGACTACTACATCAATGATAATGCCTAGCTTGAAAACGCGGGGGTTACATATGTAATCGAGACATTCCATTACAGTAATGGCCGACTCATAACCCTCATCAATGACTCATCATCATTCGACCTTTAAACTTTATGGTAGAAAGATGCCACCACGAAGAGTCATTAGGCACGTCGTCAACACCTCAACAACTTCACCACCGCCATCACCATAGATGGACTCTGCCGTGTTCCAGGCTGCTGTAACAGATGTTGTGGTTGTTGTTGTGGCCCAAATCAGCAGTAACAACAATGAAAGCGGGAACGGGACCAACAATTCTAATCTGGGAGAAAGTCGAGGACACCCACGAATGTGCTCCTACAAGGAATTCATTAACTGTAAACCCAGAACCTATCATGGCGAAGACGGTGTCTTCACTTTGGCAAGATGGTTTGAGAAAACTGAGTCCATGTTCGAAATCTGTGCTCGCCCAGACGAATTCAAAGTCAAGTATGCAACATGTACATTCGCAGACTTGGCCTTGTTGTGGTGGAACGACCATGTTAAATATCTGAATTTAGTTATGGCCAACTCCATGAGTTAGGAAGACATGGAAGTTATGATGCTAGAAGAATACTTCCCAAGGAGCGAGATGCAGAAACTGGAAGAAGAACTATGGGATCACACCATGAAGGGCTCGGATATTGCCACCTACACCGCCAGATTTAAAGAACTGACAACTCTGTGTCCAGAAATGGTCACCCGAGAGGCCAATAAAGTGGAACGTTACATTTGGGGACTATCCCCTCAGATCCAAGGAATGGTCATATCTACCAACCCAAGCACCTTCGACAGTGCCAAGCATTTGTCACAAACTCTTGTCGACTAGGGAGTTCGTCAAGGCAATATAACCCCCATGCCCGAACAACAAAAAGGGGGAGATAACAAGCGAAGTTTGGGAATAAGAAAAAGCTCCAACCCGCTCAATATCCTGTCAAGAAACAACAAACTATGGTTGTCCATGCCATCACCACCCCTACTGCCCCTGCACCAGCTAAGCAATATGTTGGTGTTGGAATAGTGTCTAAGGCTATAACTATATTCGGTGGTGCATGGTCCTTTTGGGTTGCCTTCACCATAGCATCTTGAAGGATGATTTATTAAGAGAGAGTGAATATTATAAGGAATAATATTTAGCTATTTGATTAATATAAGTCATAAATTAATTGGTATTAATTTGGTGACTTAAAGAGATTAATTAAATAAGAGGGTATAAACTGTCAATTGTTTGATAGTTAGACTTTAGACTATAAATCCATTAGGATACACCTTGGACGGATTCTAAGAGCTTTAGGATAGCTCAAAATCGTCCATAGGGTTATCTATGGAATGGATTTGGATAGCCTTAAGAGAAGATTATCCAATTAGGGTTTAGGGTGAAACCCTTAAGGAGTCTGATAGTATAAATAGACCCTATGGATGTGGGAGTTCGACACACAACCTAAAGCAAGGAACCTCTGGTCGAATTCCTCCCCTCTCCTCTCTCCTAAATCATCTTGCTTGCTATTGGTGTTTGTAAGCCATTAGAGGAGTGACAATTATGACTCTAGAAGCTCCAAGACAAACAAGATCAACAAGGGATTCAAAGGTATGATTCTAGATCTGTTTTAATATTGTTGTTTAACCTAATTAGCCATTAGAAGTCTTGGATTCAAAAGCATGTTTATTAGAAAGCCTAGATCCAAGCAATAGGGTTTTGCATGCGCACATAGGAAAGTTCTTATGGCTAAAACCCAACAGTGGTATCAGAGCCTAGATTGGTTTTCTTTAAATTGTTGCTTGATTAACTGAAACAAACCTGCAAAATTCGATTTTTTGGGTTTTGATTCACTGACTCGTCGAGTTCCAAGGTGGACTCGTCGAGTAGGCCTGACTCGGCGAGTCCCTTTGTGCACTCGGCGAGTCCAGGCGTCAGGAATGGCCAGATTCGGGATTTTTTCATAATTATCTTATGGAAACTTACCTTAATCATATTAGATCAATGTAAATCCGATTTTTTTGATAAATATGACTATTATCTTGATCTAATTAAAGATATTTATCATCTAATAAAATATTTAATTTCCTTATATGATAATAATTAACTATTTTGGTAATTATCTTCAAAGAAATCAAGATAAATCAAATAAAGATAATTAGAATATTAATTGTTAATTGGAATTATTTGTTATTTGATCCTTCATGTTTTAAATGTTTAAAACCTACCCTAAAGTTTTGAAATCTATATTTGTGATTAAAAGTTTTAATTTAGACAACTTAAATTTCAAACCCTAGATTTTGAAAAAGTTTAAAATGCAACTCTATACTTATATGATATTACTAGATTAATATATATATGTATAACTAAATGCTAGTCTTACCGCTAGTAGGCCTCATTCACGAAGCCGATCTATAAGGTGGGTTTAAGGTTGCGGCCTATAAAATGGCACTTAATGGGTGTACACTCACACCCACCGCTCGCTTGATTGGTGGAGGGTCGTTAGCCGAACGGGTAGGATAGGGCAACCTCATCCTCTCATTAAAAGTATAATAAGAAATACGAAGTAACTAAAAGCTTTTTTTAAAATTTCCCAATCTTAGTTACTTTAGGAAAAGTGAATTGATGCAATCCCATGAAATTACACTTTGCACCTTGCTAAGATGTTAGTGGAGCGTGTGTGGTTTACCGGCACACTAATTGGTTCTAAGCGAAGGTGGCAAAGGGTGATTCATTGTTCATCATAGTTCGATGGAGCGTGTGTGGTTTACCGGCACATCGAATAGGTGATCGTTACAATGAAGGCACCATGTGAATTTGCATGGTAATTCACACCCGCTTTGTGATCCTCGGCATCCCAGTCACAAACAAGAGGGGCATATCGAGATTTAAACATGCCATTGAATAGTTCAATGAATCTCATCCGAATCTAGGAATTCTCAAAAACACTTAGGACTAAAAGTTTAAGTTTTGTGATGGAGAATTAGTGAATCGTCATTCACTTACCTTCAATTCATTTGCATGTTAGATTACGGCATCCCTTTTCTAGTATGTAAATGTTATTGTTGGATCCTAGCCCTAATTTTTCTTATTGGGTGATAGTTAGGGATTCTTATTCTAATCAATCTTTGTCCTTTCTATAGATGTTAAACGCAAACAACGCTGCTGCTAGTTCTTTCACGTTGATGAGCCTTTGCCAAAAGGTCACCTTTGATGGAACGAACTTTGGCGAATGGATAAGATACATTCGCACCATTGCTCGCTATGAGGATAAAGAGTATGTCCTCGATGAGAAGCTCGAGAAAATCAACCCCGAAGTTGCTACTCCCGCTGAAATCACCGCCTTTGAAACTCATGAGCGAGATGCAACGAAGGTACATTGCATCATGATCGCCACCATGAACTCCGAATTCCAAAAGTCCTACGAGGACATGTATCCATACGAAATGCATCAAGACTTGTTGGGGAGGTACCACCAAAACGCGAGACAAGAGCGTTACGAGATCTTCACTAACATGATTTCCGCCAAGATGGGTCATAGAGAATCTCTTACCGTGCACTTGCAAAAGATGCAAAGGTATGTCGACCGCCTTCGCAAGTTAAATGTTGACTTCGGCGAAGACTTGGCGATCGACATGGTGCTTCACTCTTTGCCTCCGATGTACAATCAATTTAGGATGACCTACCACATGAACAAAGAGGAGGTCACTCTAAGTAAACTCCAAGGTCTCTTGAGGGTTGCTGAGAGCAACTTCAAGGACAAGTTTGTTGCACCAACTCCCAATCCATCCGCTGCTCCTGTCTTGGCTATTGGTCAAGGGAAGGGAAAGAAGAGGAAAGCTTCTTCAAATAACTATCGAAAGGTGAAAGCCCGAGATGGTTCCTCTTCTAGTGGGACGAAAGTTGATCCCTCTAAGCCCTGCTCTAACCCGAAGGAGGCAGAGTGCCACCACTGCCACAAGATAGGACATTGGAAGAGAAGCTGCCCGGATTACCTGCAAGCCATCAAGGAAGGAAAGATCAAGCCATCTTTCGCAGGTATATATGCAATCAAATCTAACGATTCTAATCATGCTATTTCTTGGGTTCTTGACACCGGTTGTGGTTATCACATTTGTTCTAATGTGCAGGGACTAAGAAGAAGTAGGGATGTGGAGCAAGGAAGGATCAATCTAATCATGGGGAACAGAAGATCATCGCCTGTGACCAAGATTGGAGTGTATTCTTTAGTGCTTAAGAATAGTTTAGTTTTAGATTTGAACAATTGTTGCTACTCGCCAGAAATGGCTAGAAACATCATTTCATTTCATGGTTTATATAGACAAGGATTTAGATTTTCTTTTAATAATGAGAATGGTTCTATTTTGGCTTATCTAAATGGTGTCTTTTACTTTGAAGCTATACCATGTATGGAATATATGAAACTGTTATGATTGTTGATAACTTAGGAAATGATGTTTTGAATATTGATTCTTCCACTAGTATGGATAAAGCATCCTTGTGGCATTGTCGTCTTGGACATGTCAACAAGAAACGCATAGCCCAACTCCAAAAGGATGGAGTGTTGGAGTCATTCGACCTTAGGGAAGATGACACATGCGAATCTTGTTTACTTGGAAAGATGACTAAGTCACCCTTCACGAGTACTTGTGAAAGGGGTGAGGGACTATTAGACCTAATACATACCGATTTATGTGGACCTTTTAGATCAACCACGAAGGATGGGAACCGCTTCTATGTGACTTTTACCGATGATTATAGTAGATATGGGTATATCTATTTAATCAAGCAAAAGTCAGAAACCTTTGAAAAGTTCAAAGAGTTCAAGAATGAAGTGGAGAATCAATTGGGCAGGAAAATCAAGATGCTTCGATCCGATCGAGGAGGAGAGTACCTAAGTCTTGAATTCCACGATTATCTCAAGGAGTGTGGAATAGTTTCGCAATTGACGCCTCCTAGGACACCGCAGTTAAATGGTGTGGCAGAAAGGCGTAATCGAACCTTATTGGATATGGTTCGCTCTATGATGAGTCGTGCTTCACTACCTATCTTCTTTTGGGGGTATGCCTTAGAGACTGCCGCCCATATCCTTAACCGAGTCCATACTAAGAAGGTTGCCCAAACACCTCACGAGATGTGGACGGGGAAAGCTCCCTCGTTGGCACATATCAAGGTTTGGGGTTGCGAGGCTTTCGTAAGACGAGATACTCACGACAAGCTTGAACCTCGAAGTGAGCGATGTATTTTCATCGGCTACCCGCAGACTTCCTTTGGATATCTCTTCTATAGACCGAAAGATAATGTTATCTTTGTTGCGAGGAGAGGAGTTTTCCGAGAGCGAGAACTCATAAGCCAAGGAGACAGTGGGAGGCAAATCGAACTTGAAGAGATTCAAGAGTCGATAAATGAAGGAACCTCTACCGCTGGCATTCAACCTGAGGAGGAAACTCCGGTTGAACCGATTGACGAATCCTTACCTCTTAGACGTTCCGATAGAGTTAGAGTTCATCCCCAGTTTTATGGTTTTCATATTACTACCGAAGGGGACACGTATATTAGTGATGGTACACTAGTAAATCTTGATGAACCTAATAGCTATAAGGAAGCCATGGCAGGCCCGGAGTCTGCAAAATGGAAAGAGGCGATGGATAGCGAGATCCAATCCATGTACGATAACCAAGTTTGGAATTTGGTTGATTACGTGCCCGAACGCAAGACCGTAGGGTGCAAATGGATCTTCAAGAAGAAGACCGACGTGGATGGGAACGTACACACATATAAAGCGCGATTGGTTGCGAAGGGCTTTACTCAAACTCCTGGAGTTGACTATGATGAGACCTTCTCACCAGTTGCGAAGATTAAATCTATTAGAGTGATGCTAGCAATTGCTGCATTTCATGATTATGAGATTTGGCAAATGGATGTCAACACCGCTTTCCTTAACGGAAAGTTGGCTGAGGATGTTTACATGGCTCAACCAGAGGGGTTTGTGGATCCGAAGCATCCGAATAAAGTGTGTAAACTTGAGAAGTCCATTTATGGACTTAAGCAAGCGTCTCGCAGATGGAATCTTTGCTTCGATGAGAAAGTCAAAGAGTTTGGATTTGTACGAAGCGAAGACGAATCTTGTGTATATGTCAAAGCCAGTGGGAGTATAATAAGCTTCCTCGTTCTATATGTCGATGACATATTACTCATAGGAAACGACATCCCGACTCTACAGGAGGTTAATTCCTGGCTCGGGAAGTGCTTCGCTATGAAGGACCTCGGAGAGGCTTCTTACATTTTGGGAATAAGGATAGTAAGAGAAAGAAGTAAGAGACTAATTGGACTTAGTCAGAATACTTACTTGGAGAAGGTACTAAAACGTTTTAGTATGGAAAACTCAAAGAAGGGAGAACTACCGATACAAGGAAATGCCAAGTTGAGTAAGACTCAAAGTCCGAGTACCGAAGCTGAGATAGCAGAAATGAGCCGAGTACCATACGCTTCTGCAGTTGGCTCAATCATGTACGCTATGACTTGTACTCGCCTTGATGTAGCCTTCGCTTTGAGCATGGTTAGCAGATATCAAGGGAACCCTGGCAAAGCACATTGGATTACGGTGAAGAACATCCTTAAGTACCTTCGGAGGACGAAAGAATGGTTCTTAGTCCTTGGAGGGAGTGATGACTTGAAGGTGCGAGGGTATAGTGACGCCAGCTTTCAGACAGACAGGGACAACTACCGTTCGCAGTCGGGCTGGGTCTTTACCCTAAATGGAGGAGCAGTGACATGGAAAAGTTCCAAGCAAGAAACCGTAACTGATTCAACGTGCGAATCAGAGTACATCGCAGCGAGCGAAGCGTCGAAGGAGGCAATATGGCTGAAGAACTTCATCGGTGATCTTGGAGTTGTGCCGGCCATAAAGGAGCCCATGGAGATTTTCTGTGATAACGAAGGTGCGGTTGCCTTGACCAAGGAACCGAGGGATCATGGTAGATCTCGACATATCGACAGAAAATATCACTTCATTAGACATCGTGTAGAAGAAGGACAACTCGTAGTGAAGAGGATATCATCAGAAGATAACCCAGCAGATCCGCTTACGAAGGGACTGAGTAGGGTTAAGCACTTGCAGCATGCTAGGAGTATTGGGCTGAAGGATGATATTAGCATAGATTAGATAGTATTAGAAACGTATAATAGATAAATGTAATTGACATTTGATGATTAAATAAAGGACTTTTATTTATGAGTAAAGTTACTATCACATGTTAGTTGTTTAACTATTGTTTCACTTTGCATGTTTTGACTTCCAGAATAATTGAGTTTATTAGGAATAATCGAATTATTCAAATGGTCCACAATCGTTCATATGTTGGGAGTAGATATGAATGAAGATTGTCATGAATTGGTGTGTAGAGTGTCTAAATGGTGTTAGACATAGCAAGGGTTGCTGCAACGTTCATGAGTGCTTATGAACTGGTTTTGAGCATTGGAATAAACCCGCGCTTGCTGGAATCACCTTATGGAATACGATATAAAAGGTGATCGCAAGACGATAATATCATATGGTCTTAAAACCTAGATATATGGTTTATTATTTGTTAATTGATTGTGCATTGATAATGCGAAAACGCATCAGTAACTTGATGTTATAAAACGCATTGTTGTGTATAGTTGGTTAATGAATAAGTAAATGCATATAAGTCGAAGTTTATCTGTAGATTTCATCCTAAGAGGATAGAAGAGATATCTTGGCCACTCGATGATTTGATTTGACTTATGTGCCGGGCCCGGTCAGAACTGAATTGATGTGTTCGATTAAGTTCTATGTCAAATAAATCGAAGATCGAGAAATCTAAATGCTAGACTAACCATTCCATAGGATTGTCAGCATGATATCTAACAGAGGACTGTACGATCCCTTATCTAAAGGACAAGATTGATTAGATCAGAGTTGACAGCATCTTTGAGAGCTACGATTGCAAACCGTATTGTACTTGTATGGTTATTAGACTTATCCAAGTGGGAGACTGTTGGAATAGTGTCTAAGGCTATAACTATATTCGGTGGTGCATGGTCCTTTTGGGTTGCCTTCACCATAGCAACTTGAAGGATGATTTATTAAGAGAGAGTGAATATTATAAGGAATAATATTTAGCTATTTGATTAATATAAGTCATAAATTAATTGGTATTAATTTGGTGACTTAAAGAGATTAATTAAATAAGAGGGTATAAACTGTCAATTGTTTGATAGTTAGACTTTAGACTATAAATCCATTAGGATACACCTTGGACGGATTCTAAGAGCTTTAGGATAGCTCAAAATCGTCCATAGGGTTATCTATGGAATGGATTTGGATAGCCTTAAGAGAAGATTATCCAATTAGGGTTTAGGGTGAAACCCTTAAGGAGTCTGATAGTATAAATAGACCCTATGGATGTGGGAGTTCGACACACAACCTAAAGCAAGGAACCTCTGGTCGAATTCCTCCCCTCTCCTCTCTCCTAAATCATCTTGCTTGCTATTGGTGTTTGTAAGCCATTAGAGGAGTGACAATTGTGACTCTAGAAGCTCCAAGACAAACAAGATCAACAAGGGATTGAAAGGTATGATTCTAGATCTGTTTTAATATTGTTGTTTAACCTAATTAGCCATTAGAAGTCTTGGATTCAAAAGCATGTTTATTAGAAAGCCTAGATCCAAGCAATAGGGGTTTGCATGCGCACATAGGCTAGTTCTTATGGCTAAAACCCAACAATATCAACCTAATAAAAATAAAAGAATGAAATAAATGTTCATAAAAGGTATATGTTTAGAGTTCCTGAAGGTGATTAACTATTTAACTTTTCACTAATTTTTTTTCTTCGTTTGGCTTGGTTGTAGGTTTTAACATTGGTTTCTCATATATAAATTTGATGAAAACAACTCATTTAATGTACAAGCTTCAATGGGTAAGTTGATTTCTTAATTTTTGCGACCATTTACAGTCAAAAGGAAAATGTTGGGGTTGCTTTAATTATACTTTATATTTTTAATGTTTCTATGTATTTAATTATCTCATACAGATTAAAAGAGAGTTTTGTATGATTTTTCGTTCATTGATATATATATATATATATATATATATATATATATATATATATATATATATATATATATATATGTGTGTGTAAATTGTTATGATTTAGCTTCAGATCCATTTTTTTAATATCTCGTAGCTAGCAATGGTCATTGAAGCAAGAAGTTTTGAATGCAGTTAAATTTGGCTTTGTTGTTTGTTGAATAATTGGATGAACTAGGAAAAGGTTGAAATAGTCATTTTCATAAATTATACATATGGGTTGGTTATTCTAAATGGGTTTAGTTTGTCTTAAATTTTGAAAAATAGGTGTTTTTTTTGCTAAAGATGTTAATAACATTGAAGATTGATGGCAGGTGAATCCCCCTCAGTTTGTAGTTGTTCTTGGACTGAGGAGGATTGAAGGGTAAAGTGTAAGGGTTGTAAGGTGGGTGGATTGTGGAGTGGAAGAGTTTTAAGAGTTGTGAAGGGCCATAACTTCTGCCACCTTCCATCGTCCTTGACAACAAACACCAGCTCCTTCTACCTGTAACACAACATTCAACCACACTGTTCTTATTTTCATGCTCTTCCAATGGACTGTATTACAATTCTTATAATGGAAACTGATAATTAACTATAAAAACAGTCTCTTTCAGAAGTTGGATTGATCGAGGAGTGCACACATGTGTTTATATTTGAATTTTACTTCAAAATATTGAATGAGTTTTTTGCTTCACAAAATTATGCGCAAATAACATCAGGCCTAACTTTTCTCTTTTACTCGATTTGTAGGTAATGGAGGTGGAGGGTATGCAAAAGAGAATGGTCAATCTAATATAAAGTCAACCTAAGTCTTGGAATGTATTTTTAAGCTTATACATGTCTACTGAGATCTACTATACTAATTTACTTATTGTGTTGTTTGACTGTTGATGTAACAACCAAAAAATTTCAACAAAATTTTAAACTTTTCAAAGCATCCCAATTTCTTTAAGTTTTACAAAAAGGTTTTCAATATATTTATTATCAGAGTATTCCCAGAACAATAACATATATCATAAACACGAGGAGCGGTACGATCACGCCTTTGCCTTGCCACGGTCTCCTGAAGAATCTGAAAAACATTAAACCACAACTGTAAGCCCGAAAGCTTAGTGAGATACCCCCAAAATACCAACCACATATACCATACACACATAACATGCTATATCATAAAAAATCACAGAACAACCATGCATATCGGGTCTACTGTGTGACTGGTCTGCCGTATCGGGCCTTCAGTCCACCTGGTCCACCCTCCGTGTCTAGTCATGTCCCTTGAGTCTGTAGTATGGTTGGTCCGCCCGCACCGGGCCTTCAACCCACTTGGTCCACTCTCTGAGTCTACAGTATGACTGGTCCGCCCGCATCGGGCCTTCAGTCGGCCTTGTCCACTCTCTGAGTCTCAGCACGTCTGGTCCGCCCTCGAGGGGCCTACAGCCTATCCGGACCGCTCGCTGGACCTTCGGAATAACCGGTCCGCCCTGGGTATGTTGGCCTACAACACAAAGCAGGTCCCGCCTCAACCCAACCCCAGTCAAACAACCATGTGCACATAAACATACAATCATATAACAATTCACATTCAATCAACCGATCTAGCAGATCACGTAACACGACATACTCTAAGCAGGATACCGACCTAACCGGTCACTAGCATATACCATCCTAAAACCCGGATGAAAACGTAACAAGGCAACAACATAACAACGATACCCGGATTTCAATCCGATAAAGGGCCGGCCTTGGTGCCTTAGACCCTGTTGATATAGTGAGGATAACTCACCTTGCAACTGCTGACTGAAAAAAGATAAGATCACGCTACTCCAACCTTCGACACGAACTCCACCCTTGATAAAGCCGAAAGACTAAACCCAATAAATACCACAAAATACCAAAATGCCCTTAGAAGTCAACTGGTCAACTCTTGATCAAAGTCAAAGTCAAAGTCAACCTTTTGGTTGACTCTACTCGCCGAGTCAGCCCGCTGACTCGCTGAGTCCCCCAACACTGAAAAGACCCATTTCAACTCACTGAGTCATCCCTTGACTCACCAATTATTAGCTTAACTAGGAAAGGCTAAGACCTCAAGACCAGACTCGCCGAGTCCAAGAACAGACTCGCCGAGTCCAAGGCTATCTTCAACCAACTCACCGAGTTGTTCTTCCAACTCGTCGAGTTCCTGCCCACCTTCAAGTAACTCGCCGAGTACACCCTTGTGACTCGCCGACTACCACTAGCTCTTAACCCATACAGAAGCCTTCCAGGCCATGCAGTCGATCCAAAACGTAGATCTACCCTTCTACAACCCATCCATCACGTAAAGTGGCAAACTTTACGTGAATCCAAAGAGATCTAGGTATTTTACACTCTAGGGCTAGGGTTTGGGATAAGATGATTTCACCAAACACTCAAGAATAGGGACTTTAATGCACTCTAGACCTTCTCCATTCTAAATATGAGGTAGCAACCTCAGATCTAACCTTCAAACTCGAAATACCACAAGCTAAACTTTCCACACATTCCAAGATGATGAATCTAGATGAATAACAGCCCAAGAAACGAAGTAATACCTCAAAAGGAAGCCCCAATAGAAGAGAAATCCGATTCTTAGCAAAGCCCCTTGCTCCAAGCCTCCTATCTCACCAAGATCTCCTCCAAAATCTCTTCTCCAAGGTTTAAATGCACTCAAATCCCTCACAAACGCGTCTTAGGGTTTTCTAGACTTCAATAGAGGGTAAAGAGGCTGGGGAGAGGGTATAATGTCCTTTATATAGGGATCATCTCCCGAAATTAGGGTTTTCTTCACTCAGCGCCTACTCGCCGTGTCCAGCCTCCGACTCGCCGAGTTGGCCACTTAACACGCGACCAGAGTCGCGACCCTACTCGCCGAGTCCACCCATGGACTCGCCGAGTTGCCCTTTCATATTTCCACTTTGAACCCTGGACTTGCACTCCTGAACTCGGGATGTTACAGTTGATGACTCGGTTGACCTATAATTAATGATGTGAAACAAATTTCTTTGAGATTAAATAATGCAATTGATTTATGATTTATTGGGATTCCTTTTGATTGTAGCTTATGTATATGTGCACCCCTGTTTTCATTTGCTTACAAACATAAATTTGGTTCAGGTCCATTTAAACTTATTGCTTTTATATGAACCCAATTCCGAATGTGCCTGAGTTGAGGAATAAGAAAGCTTATGACAGTGATTATTTTTCTGTAAGAAATGTCATTTACAACGTTTTCTTTTAATAAGATGTTTCATTATTAATTACTTATTTTTATTAAACAAATAAAATGGACAAGAAATATAGTGTTGGTTTGCTTATGACACAAGAAAGGACTCACATCAAAGTGATATGTGAGGTTCCCTTTTGTTTGGCTTCTATGTATGCATATGTTAGTCATTTCTTTTTTTTCACTGTTCATACAATGTTGTTCTACTTTTTAGTTTGTACTAGAAACACAAGCTACTATCATATTTATTTTTCATGGCTAACTTCTCTGACAATTACTTTTGTACAATGTTTTTATTATACATGAAGGGTAGTTTCGATTTCAATATTATAGAAGTCACCTGTAAAACTCAAATTATATTATAAAATTATGGAAATTGTTCATTGAAATTTTCATGTATTCATATATTTAACTACTTTTCATTTTCCTATCCAAAGTAAACGAATTATCAATGTTTTGGACAATCATAGTCAATATTTTCATAAAAAAAATATGAAAATAATATTTGTTCACTTGGTTATTATTAATTTTTCATAATAATAGTTCAATAATACTTTTTAAATAATTATCAAAGTCACGTAATATGATTCTTATACACAGATTTAAATATGAAAATATATATTTTCTGATAATATGGTTATTTAAGAAATTTTTTATAATAAAACTAAAAATTAGTTATATAATGATTAGATAGGATTTTACGTTTTCTTTATTTAATTATTTATTCAAATATTAAAAAACATTTGAAAAGGTTTAATTTGATTTATTTTGATATTTTTTGGAATCAAGATACAATATACCTTTCAATGTACAATGTGTGTTGTGGTTTAAAAAATGAAAATAAATAAAATTAGATTTTTTAATCACCATAAAATAACGTATAAAATAGCGTGTCATTGAAAGGTAAAATATATTTATTGTTGCATTGCATATCTTTTGAATACAACACTTGCCTAAAGAAATTTTTAGTTGTCTGCTGAATCAAAACCAATCACCAAATAAAACCAATTTCCGTAATAAAAATTAATAACTACAAAAAAAAAATTCGTCAAAAAGAAACTGACATTGAAAAATAAACTATACGTTATTTAATAAATGAAACTAATTAACGCTCGAACCTATTCATGGATTCCGCAATGAAGACCGCTACATACATCTTTACATTTAATTTAATCGTAAAATAAAAATCACATCACATTAAAACTATTTCGTTCGTACATCTACGTACCTAGCTAGAAACTATTCGCCGAAATGAACTATCTGATACAAAACAACCCGCCAAATATGGATGTTAACGGGACCAAACGGGAGCGGAAATAGCTGCCCCCGCTCCCTCCCCCGAAATCAGTTGTTGCCCCCGCTTCCGGTCCCACCCCCGGTTACCTCCATCACCCCCGGTCCCGCCCCCGTTCCCCCCGGTTTATAGGCTTAAAATTCATTTTTTTTTGCTAAACTACCTTGGTTTAGACTAAAAAGCTTATTTTTAATAACTTTAAAAGTTTAAAACAGAATCTTTTAGAAACTGAAAAATTAAAAATCCAACATTACGAATTCAACATTACAAAACGACAATTCCAACAATCTTAAAAATATAAAATATGACAAATCCAATATTACAAATATAAAATATTTAAATATCCAAAAATATATGATCAATTCTCTACCTCTTCAATATCTATTAATTGGAAACATGATAAGTGAAACCTAACCTACACCTAAAATTAGAAAATCTATTTTGTATATGTATTTTATATTAAATATATATTTTTTACAAAAATGTACAACCGGGACCCTCACAAGAGTACGTGACGGAAATACCAACTCCCGATCCTGGTCCCGAAAATAAGCGGGGTTTAATTCTGTCCCCGCTCCCGCTCCTGGTTTTCTTAAAAATTTAGTACCGTACGGGATCTGGATCCCACGGGAGCGGGGTCTCACGAAGGTTTTTGACATCCCTACCGCCAAAAGACAGAAACCAACTATCTTATATGAAAATGAAACCAATCGCCGCATAAAAACAATTTGTGGTAAGGAAGTATCTCGCATTGGGCGGGTATATATATATATATATATATATATATATATATATATATATATATATATATATATATATATATATATTTATGGGAAAAGTGAATATGTGGCTGTCATGTATGTAATATTAGGTATAGAACCATTAAAATTGACTTCATTTTGATTAAATAAACACAATTTTTGATATTGTTAGTTTCTTCCTATTGCTTTTAAGATCATATTAGTTCTGATTTCATAATTTATCCCCAACATCTATGTATTTCGAATATCTATGTATTTCGAATGGTTTTTTTTATATGAGATAGCTAGTAGGTTTCATATACACAAGTCATCAGATCACGTCTTCGGCCTTCTTCTTCCTTGTTCTGCACATCAAAAAGGAACAAGTAAAGCTGAGTTGAAGATTCCTGCACAATGTCTTCAACCAAAATCTACAATCATACAAAAGCTGTACAATGCTAAAAAGAACACTCAAACTCAACCACAAACTGATAATGATAAAATCAAATAAACACCCATCTTTGATCAAACCTTCTGCCTACACTATTGTTTTTCAGCCAAGAACACATTGTTCTTGATCTCATGTACACCTGCAAACAAGAAGAACAACAATACATTCTTCTTTTTTTATGCTTCATTTTCCTCCTGTCAAATTCAATCAACCAAAACACCCATCGATTTCTGTCGAAAATCAAGCAAAACACACAACAAAACCCATTAATTTCTATCTAAAACAAGCAAAAAATAAAAATAAATAAATAAATAAATAAACAGTCGGAAACACCGACTGCCACCAACCCAAACGACCCACTGCCGCCCAACAACTCCCATCTGCACTCACCGAAGACCACGGCAGCTTCGTTCTTCTTCTTCTACCGAGCACTGCTGCCAAAACCCCCACCGAAGTTGTTGTTTCCGCTTCCCTTGCACCATCGGGCCAAATGTCCTCCTCCCCTTCGCATGTGCTACCGGAATCGAAGCAGAAGCAGCCGGGAACTGCTTAAGCAGCCCTTGCTGCACCTACCGAGACCGACGAAACCCTTCTGGCCTCCCTTTCCCCCCTTCACACCTCATCATCGGAGATGGAGCGCAGCCTCGCTGCTTCGTCCCTTCTCTTTTCTTCGGACCATTCGAACGTCGGAGGCGCTCACCTCCTCATATCTTCACCCATCGAGAATCGACGGCAGTTTGCTGCTTCATTCTTCTTCTTCCTTTGCTCTAGCCGACCCGGAGACTCCTCCCTCCCCGCGATCTGTAATCGCCGATACCACCCTCGGTCCCCTTTTTGGCCTGCGACGAGCAAGGAACCAAGGGTCGAAACCCCCCAAATCGAAGTTGGTGTTCGATTTCTCCTCCACCATGACGCTTCCGTTCCTTTGCTGCCTTGGGTTCATACGAGTTCATCCATTGCCCGATCAAACAAAAGAAACGGGATTTAAAACCCTAAATTAGATTACTTTGGGCCACTCATCACAAATGGTCCCTCCATAGGATTTCATTTTATAATAGCTCTAAAATCATTTTATATTTGTAGAATAAGCAAAATACACCCTCGCTTTAACCATTTCTGCAAAAATAAGTCCATTCCCCAAACTTTGGTGTATTTTATTCCAAAGAGTCGCTCCCATGGATATTTCTTATCAATACCCAAGACTCAAACATTAAACCCATTCAAACCATTTCAGTCCATCCCTTGAAATTTTTTAACCAAAGCAGTACTATTATGGTTAATTAAATTTACCCAACAACCCCCAAATGTTTAAATTCGTTACAAAACAGTCCCTGAAATATTTCAAAGTTCAAGAAATGTTACTTTGCGGTTTTTCACGTCAACCTTCTAAAAAAACCGAATTCGAATGATTGGGACTCACGCTTCAACTGTAAGTACGTACGGTCCATTTTTAATATTTTAATTATTCAATGGGGGGAGGGGTGGGGAGGGGGAATACATGTGCCAATATATTTTGTTTATACAAACCAATTACTTTTTATGCGAAAATACAATAAACAATGCTTTATAAAAATATTATTATCTAACAATTTAAAATATTGTTACGAACAAACTACTATAAATTTTTCGTATACGTATTATGGTTATTTTATCATGTAATCACCATTACACGATACAAAATTATATGTTTTTTATGTGACATTTCATATTATAACAAGTACGTTATGAAACTTTGTAGTATTTCAACGATTTAAACTATCTCTAAAAATGTTTATTTATATATTTAAGTACACCACGTTTATACATGTACATATGCTCAATAATTTGAAACATTCATTTTTACAAAAGCGAGCACATTACAATTTTACAATATGTCAAACATACTCGGCTTTTATAAACCTTATATGATGATATTCATTATGCCTAGTGACTTAATAACAATTAACTTACGCTCAGAGCTATTCACAAACTTTTTAGTAAAGGATTTTTGGTTATACATTATTCATTAGTTGAGTTTAAATACTTAGCATATGCATACTACTATAATTGTTAATCTTTGGAGCGAGATACATATGTATAGATCTATACAGGGTTGACATTCCTACATGAGGTTGCTGGCTACAATCCGCTACCGATCAATCGAAGCGGGGTGATAGGTGTCTACAATTTTTACTACAACGTCCAATGAAGCGTTGTAGGGGGTACACTCAATCACATAGTTCGGTTATATGACTCACTAGAAAAATTAACTAGAATATATATATATATATATATATATGTGTGTGTGTGTGTGTGTGTGTATATATATATCACTACAACCATGGGCTTGGTTGCTTTCAAAACAATTTTTAAGTATAGAATTACTTATGTAACATAACAGTTTGGTTTTCAAGGATATATAAATGTTCATTGCGAACACAACTTAAAGTATGGATTTACTTATACAAAAGATACATTTTTGCTTTCAAGGATTTATTACAAACATAGTTAAAGTATGGATTTAGTTATACAAAAATACATTAAGGGTTTTTAAAGCATCATTGCAAACACTGCTTTTAATTATTGTTATACATACAAAGATAACACTTTTGGAGTTTTTAAAAGTATTATTGCAGTTAGTAGAAAACATGTAACGCTCACCAACTTTATGTTGACCCTCAAAACTACATGTATTCTCAGGAAATCACTAAACACACATTAAAGACGGATTGGATTACAAGTGACCTAGTTTACTTGCTGTTGTATTATATGTCTTTCAGTTAAGGAAATTCATGTATTATTATTTGTAAAAACCTTGTATTCAAACATCAAGATAGAATGTAAATGCTATTTTTTTTACTATCGTACTTGTGCTATATATCCAATTGACCTGTAATCCATGAACTTAGTCGCATAGTCCAGTGTGTTCTGCTGCCTTGACCGGGGGTGTGACAGATTGGTATCAGAGCTAAATTTGTTGTAGGAAACTCGTATGCTCGAAAGAGGAATAGGACAATAGCAACTAGCTTCTAATAAAAGTATTATTAATATTAATTATGTAACACCTGTCCCAGGTATTGATTAGTTTATATGATTTTTAGGGTTTTGTGAATGGACTCGGCGAGTTCAGATGCTCCAACTCATCGAGTAGAGACCATTTTGAGAACGTGGATTCGGGATGTACTCGAAGATTCGGAAGGCCCCGACTCAACGAGTAGGAGCTGTAAAGAGAAACCCTAATTTTTAGGGTTTACATCCTATTTAAAGAACACAATCCGCCTCTTGTGGCCTCCTTTATCACCCTAGTAGCCAGAGAAAACCCTAATTCAGCCTTGTACCTTCTTGAGTGAGAGTAAGAGCTTTTTTGCAATTTTTGGGGTATATGTGAAGGATTCTAGAGCTTGAAGAGGAAGGAGCAAGGAAAGAAGTAGTAGATTCAACATCTACTCTGTATTAGCCATCATCTTGAGGTATGAACTTGTAAAATTGATCTCTAGTTGATTAGATCCCTTTTCTTGCAACTAAATGACCATTTTTTGGGCAAAATGGAGTCAAACTCGAATCTGGACCTATCACAAGGATATGGTTCCAAATCTGGACCTCTCTAGGTCCCTAATGACATAAAGTTACTCACTTTATATAGTCTAGCCCCTTTCCATGCACAAAAAGCTTGTAAAAAGCCTAGTGTTTTTGGTATAGCCTTGAAGGGCCTTGCATGCACGTAAAGTTTTCAATTTTATGTGGTATTTGCACTATGGGAGGTTAGATCTGAAGTTTGGGACCTTAGATCCCACTGGAAAGCGTTGAACATGAAAGGGACTGAAGGAACTCATCGAGTCCCTTAGTTGACTCGATGAGTTGGGGTGGGGTTTACCCGTTTTTGAGTTTCTGATTAGGTGCAGTGAAGGATTAGGGTTTGGGCTTAATGGACTTTAGGCTTTCTGGACATTTGATGAACTCGACGAGTCACAAAGGAGACTCGGCGAGTTAGATCGGGATTCAATGGAATGAACTCGGGAGGAACTCGATAAGTTGTTGCACGCACTCGGCGAGTTGAGGTTAACATTGACTGTTGACCTTGACTTTGACCAAGGTTGCCTAGGGTTGACTTTGAGGGTATTTATGGGATGATGACCAGTTAATCACATGATGATTGCATGTAGTTAAGGAGGAGCAGCGTGTAGGATATATCCGATCTCATCTTATCAATTCAACATTCGAGAGGTGAGTCTTCTCACCATACCAATGGGTCTATGGCACCAAGGCCGGCCCATTTTATGATATGTGGTTTTTCGATTGATTATGAGTTATTAGGGATGTCAAAAAGTCTCGTGGGACCCCGATCCCGTGGGGACTCCGTTCCGTATGGGGGCATTTATTGAAAAAAATTAGGGATGGGGGCGGGGGTGGGGGCAAGGTTAACCCCCGTTTTGATTTCGGGGGCGGGGGCGGGGGTTGGTAGTCCCGTCCCGAAACCCCCGTGGGGGCCCTGTTAATAAATTATATAAATTGAGATATATTAATTATATAAATATAATAAACAATAAAATGATTTTTACGTAAAAAATTCTACAAAAAACATGTTTTTAAGCTGTTTGTAACATGTAAAATTATGTTATAAATATCTATTTGTTACCCAAAAAATAGTTTCTTTTAGCCCAAATAAGAACTTATTTTAGCCCAAATAAGGTAGCCCAAAATTAATTGGGGGTGGGGGCGGGGGTCAGAAGGGGAATTCCGGGGCAGGGGTGGAAATGATGCAAATTTTGAGGGCGGGGGCGGGGCGGAGGAACGGTAAAATTTTGGGGGCAGGGGCGGGGGATGCAATCCCTGCCTACTTTTCCCCTGTTGACATCTCTATGAGTTATGTTAGTATGGCATTGTATGAAAGACCTTGGGGGGGTTCCTGTGGCAGTAGACTAAGACCACGTGGGGGTTCCTGTGGCATTTGGGTAGAAGACCTTGGAGGGTTTCCATGGAATCCTAGTATAATTGCATGATTAGTTTGTATGATATTTTCTTGGTAGGTAGACCATGTGGAGGTTTCCATGGTGGGAAGATCACGGGGGTTCCCATGGCAGGAAGATCATGTGGGGGTTCCCATGGAAGGTAGTAAGACCACGTGGGGGGTTCCAGTGGCACTAGGTGTACAACCCAGGAGGGTTTACAGGGCTTCCTTATATGTTGTATACATGGATTATGTGATATATGTAGCTTTAATGGCTAATATGATATGTGTTATGTGGATTATATGTGTGTTATGCTCTGGGGAATTCACTAAGCATTAGCTTATAGTCTGTAGATTTGTTTCAGGTACATCTGAGCCCAAGGGCAAGGGCAAGGCTGGATGACGCGGCGTGCACTCCCTCAGGGATTTTCTTATGGGACACTCTGATGATTTGAAATAAAAATTGTACTTAATAGGAATTTTGTAAACAATTGTATTTGGGATTACATAGTTTATGGACAATATTTTTGTTAATAAAAAATGAAAATTTTCTTTTGAAAATTGGGTCATTACAAGTTGGTATTAGAACCTTGATTTGAGGGAATCATGCACACCCTTGGTGTGTCAGGACTCAAACTGAGGAAATAGTAAAATTATTTTCAAAAAATAAAATGAAAGATAAAGCTTTTAAAGAATGGAAAAGAGGAGAATACAACGCGTGTTAGCCAAGTTATACTGATATTTGAGCCAAGTAAGTAGTTCCCCGATATGTTAGCCATGTTATACTGATATTTGAGTTATGATAATCGTATAGACCTTGCTATGTGTATTCTTTAAAAATTGTATACAGTTGGGAGCTTATATCCTTAGAATGATTGATTTAGCCTAATTTCCTTTCCTTGTCTGATTGTGGTCCTAGGGTAGAATCTATTATTAGAAAGTTTGTTTGATCCTTTTCTGTGCATAATTTGCATGCATAAAGGCAAGCGATTATGATTGGTATGATTGATATGGGTATAGCAAATCTTAGGGTCGCCTATGGTTTGAGATATGCAATAGTCCATGGGATAGGATTTGTTTTGGGATGAATTGGAGTTATCAGGTTGAGCCCTAGGGAAGGTACAAGTAGGTATGGAAGGTGGTATTAGGCCCCTACTACTGAAAGCACAAGACCTATACCCGAACCAATGTTAGACCTTGAAGTTCTAAGGAGGAACGGTGTGGAAAGATCCCCTATTTGGGCATCCTGATCATTATGATTTGCGGTTTTGTAGTTCAGTATGGTGGTGACACGATTTGGAGCAGGGGGATCATGATTGGGATTTGGATATGGGGCTGGGTTAGGTGACACTACTGAGGCCATGGACGAGAGGATGCATGAGCTTATTACAGTAGAGGTTACCAAGGGCATCCTTGACGCTACCCCAATTATCTTTGGGACAGTCAAGGAGGGCATGATGGAGATTATGGAGGAGAGGCTCAGAGCATTTAGAGTCGAGATTATTGTGGGATAGGTAGGGGCCCGAACTCCCTCGTTCCAGAAGTTCAAGGCGTGTGGGGCGTCGGTGTTTTTCGGGGTCAGGGACACCATTGTTAGTCGACACTGGGTAGCGGATATCGAGAACTCCCAGCACACGAGTTCTTTCCTGGATGCAGCAAAGGTAGGTTTTGCTTCATGTATGCTGAGAGATAGAGCCCGTGACTGGTAGGGTGAGATGACTAGTCAGGTGGGAGTTGCCAGTGTGGCTGAGTTGATATGTGCGAGTTATTTAGGTGATTTCATTTGGAGTTTGCACCAGCCATTAAGGTGCAACGATTGGTGAGGGCGTTTCAAGAGCTCCAACAAACCACCGAGATTGTGGAGGAGATCAAAACCATGTTTTGGGAATGAGCATTGTTGATCCCATAGTATGCTACCTATAAGAATATGAGGAGGAAGCAGTATCATTCCATGTTGAGGGATGATATCTGGGAGCTTGTGAGCTTCACAGGGTGCAAAAACCCTGAATGAGATGGTGGAAAAGGCCCACGAGTGGGAGATGGAGTTGGAATTTCGCACCAAGCAGAAGCCTGAGCAGGCCCAAAAAGCAGTAGGTCAAGCTAAAAAGCCTAAGACCACAGATTCATCTAGTAAGGGCCATCAGGGTTGTGGCCGGTGTGCCAAGTGTGGGAGATCTCATGGTAGAGTTTGTCGAGGGACGGGCCCGACATGTTATACGTGTAATCAGTAGGGTCATGTGAGCCGAGATTTGCCCATGAAGGGCTTGATTTGTTTCCACTACAACCACACTGGCCATAAAAATGTCGATTGCATGAGGTTGCAGGGAGGGGGAGGAGTAGTGGCGGTGCTTGCGCCCGCCACAATAAGGATTACTGATGGCCGGCCTGCTAAGGTGGCTGCTCCGGGACTGAAGAACCGTGCATTTCAGGTGACCACCGAGGACGCTCGGACAGCGCCAGACGTTGTGGCCGGTATGTACTTATCAACCTACTCTTTATTTATCTATTTACATTGATTATGTGTACATTGTGCTTATGTATAGGGACCTTTTTGGTTAATGGTATGTCTGTTCACATTTTGTTCGATTCGGTGGCTACCCAATCATTCGTATCTCTTGCATTTAGCAAGAAGTTTCGGGATGCGCCTGGGACTTTGGACACTGTGAGTGCAGCAAGGGTCTATTGGGACTGTGTCCTGAATATGCTTGGGGAGAGGTTCCGTGTCGATCTAGTCCCGATACCATTGCGAGGGATGAAGGTGATTATATGGATGGACTGGTTGGGGGCCAATGGGGCGATGATCAATTGTGAGCACTAGTTGGTGAGGGTTCGAACCCCAAGAGAGAGCCTCAGAGGGGCCAACCCTTTGTTTAGATGCGAGAGCTAGGAGGTTTTTGCAGCAGGGTTGTACGGTATTTCTAGCATATATCTCGGATATAAGGGTTGAGACCACGACATATGTGGATAGGCTACTGGTCATACATGAGTTCTGGGATGTCGTTCCCGACGAGTTACCAAGAGTGCCTCCGGAGAGGCAAGTGGAGTTTCGCATTGATTTGGTGATGGGTACCGCTCCGATAGCCAAGGCACCGTACCGACTAGCTCCACCTAAAATGAAGGACCTATCTACATAGCTTCAGGATCTACTGGACCAAGGGTTTAATCTTCCGAGAAGTTCCCCGTGGGGAGCACTGATCCTGTTTGTGAAAAAGAAGGATGGGTTACACAGGATGTGTATTGATTATTGAGAGCTGAACAAGGTAATGGAAAAAAACCGGTATCCGCTTCCGAGGATAGACGACTTGTTCGATCAGCTACGGGGTGCATCTTAGTTTTCCAAGATTGATCTTCAATCGGGATACCATTAGATGAGGATTCAGGATGAGGATATACCGAAGACAGCCTTCTAGACTTGGTATGGACACTATGAGTTTGTGGTGATGCCATTTGGGCTCACCAATGCCCCCAACAACGTTCATGGATCTTATGAACCGAGTGTACAGACTGATGCTGGATCGGTCAATGATCATTTTTATTGATGATATTTTTGTCTATTTTAAGACCAAGGAGCAACATGAGCAGCATCCGAGGGAGGTTTTGGGGACTCTGAGGGTGGAGAATCTTTATGCGAAGTTCTCAAAGTGTAATTTCTGGCTGTGAGAGGTATAGTTCTCGGGGCACATCATCAATCAAGAGGGCATTTCAGTTGATCCGACCAAGGTGGAGGCTGTGATGCGGTGGGAAATACTGAAGACCTTAGCCAGATTAACAACAACTTCCATGTGTCACAGCTTTGGAAGTGTGTCACGGATGAGGCCACAGTTGTTTTGCTGGATGACATTTAGGTGTATGAGAGCATGAACTACATTGAGAAGCCAGTTTAAATCTTAGATAAGAATACCAAGATCCTTCAGAACAAGGAAGTGAAGCTGGTGAAGGTGCAATGGCAGCGCCTCAGGGGCTCCGGGTGGACTTGGGAGCTGGAGGACGAGATGCGGGATCACTACCCTGATTTGTTTGGGTCAGCAGACTTCATGGATGAAGTCTAGTTCAATTGGGGGAGACTTGTAACACCTATACCAGGTATTGATTAATTTATATGATTTTTAGGGTTTTGTACATGGACTCGACGAGTTAGGATGCTCCAACTCGTCAAGTAGAGACTATTTTGAGAACATGGATTCGGGATCTACTCGTCAAAAGGACCCGACTCGACGAGTAGGAGCTGTAAAGAGAAACCCTAATTTTTAGGGTTTGCATCCTATTTGAAGAACACAATCTGCCTCTTTAAATAGGGTTTGCATCCTATTTAAAGAGAAACCCTAATTCAGCCTTGTACCTTCTTGAGTAAGAGTAAGAGCTTTTTGCAATTTTTGGGGTATATGTGAAGGATTCTAGAGCTTGAAGAGGAAGGAACAATGAGAGAAGTAGTAGATCCGCCATCTACTCTGTATTAGCCATCATCTTGAGGTATAAACTTGTAACCTTGATATCTAGTTGATTAGATCCTTTCTCTTGCAACTAAATGACCATTTTTTGGAAAAAATTGAGTCAAACTCGGATCTAGAACTATCACAAGGATATGGTTCCAAATCTGGACTTCTCTAGGTCCCCAATGACATAAATTTACTCACTTTATATAGTCTAGCCCCTTTCCATGCAGGAAAAACCTTGTAAGAAGCCTAGTTTGGACGTTATGGCATTGAAGGGCCTTGCATGCACGTAAGGTTTGCAACTTTACGTGGTATATGCACTATGGGAGGTTAGATCTGAAGTTTGGGACCTTAGATCCCACTGGAATGGATTGAGCATGAAAGGCACTGAAGGAACTTGTTGAGTCCCTTAGTCGACTCACCGAGTCGGGGTGGGGTTTTCCCATTTTTAAGTTTCTGATTGAGTGCATTGAAGGATTAGGGTTTGATCTGACTAGACTTTAGGGTTTTGGACAATTGATGAGATCGACAAGGCACAATGGTAACTCAATGAGTTAGATCGAGATTCAGTGGAATGAACTCCGGAGGAACTCGACGAGTTGCTGGACGCACTCAACGAGTTGAGGTCAACATGGACTATTTACCTTGACTTTAACCAGGTTGATCAGAGTTTACTTTGAGGGTATTTATGGGATAGGGACCAGTTAATCACATGATGACTATAGGTAGTTGAGGAGTAGCAGAGTGTGGGATATATCCGATCTCAGCTTATCAGTTCATCATTCGAGAGGTGAGTCTTCTCACCATACCAATGGGTCTAAGGCACCAAGACCGGCCCATTTTATGATATGTGGTTTGTCGATTGATTATGCGTTATGTTAGTATGGCATTGTATGAAAGACCCCGGGGGGTTCTTGTGGCGGTAGACTAAGACCACGTGGGGGTTCCCTTAGCATTTGGGTATAAGACCTTGGAGGGTTTCCATGGCATCCTAGTATAATTGCATGATTAGTTTGTATGATATTTGATTGGTAGGTAGATAGTGTGGGGGTTCCCATGGCAAGTAGTAAAACCACGTGGTGGTTCCAATGGCACTAGGTGTAAGACCCTTGAGGGTTTCCAATGACACTAGGTGTACATCTGAGCCCAAGGGTAAGGAAAATCTTGATGGCGTGACGTACACTCCCTTAGACGTTTTCTTATGGGACACTCTGATGATTTTAAATGAAAATTGTACTTAATATGAATTTTGAAAACAATTGTTTTTGGGATTACATAGTTTGTGGATAGTATTTTTGGTTAATCAAAAATAAAAATTTTCTTTTGAAAATTAGGTGGTTACAAATTACACTACTTCTTGGCTAAATCTGCTTTGAAATTTCACTTAGGTTGTTCGATATCAAAATGACTTAATTGCTAAAGTGGTCCTACCCTCCGGTGTTTCCTGTCTGGCCCTCGTCTCGTACTTCGTAGTCTTGGAGTACAAAACAAAATTTAATAATGTTGCAAACCCCGCCAACAATAACATATAAGAGTTATATGTACCCTGACTTGCGATGAGTACACATAATAAAATTCTAACATGCCTCTTACTAAAACTACCAACTCAACCCTTTACTAAGGTTAGTACCGTACATAAGCCATACCATAAATAAACTTGGAATGTACGCCTATGTTATTTGTGGACGGGCCAGTGAACAACCAACCTTGAGCAAGGAGTTTGACAGACTACAATGGTTTAAAGTTTTAGATTTAGAGGGATGTTCTCAAGATTCGCTGCAAAAACCTAGTACCTTAGAAATCTTATATCAACCCCAAAACAACATATACATTTTTAAAAATACTTAAAAATCTAGGATAACGTTCAGATTTTCCTAGTTTGCCTAAACCCAAAGAAGAACAAAGAACTAATGGCTCCAATACCATGGTAGTAGAGAAACCCATAGTTCTCATTCAATCATGAAATAGACTCCAAACTTCTCCTTCTATCATTTGAAATCATTAGGATTTCAATTCTCTCTCCATGATTTGGAAATTTGTAGGATTTCTAGAATCGATTACTCTCTATAATTCACAAATTTGTAGGATTTATGGAATCAATCACTTTATGTAATTTGGAACCTTACCATAAAAGAATTGAAGATGACTTTTGACACCTCCCGAATTAATGCCCTCGAAAACCTTTGCCTAGGAATGGTGAGCCCAAACTAAAAAGAGACCGAAAGGTATATCTAGGGAGTAACTCCAACAGTTAGAGGTCTGGTTACTACATCCAGATCCACTATCTTTGATAATGCCAAGCAGTTGGCCTATCAATTGACTGAGTAGTGTATCCGTTAGAGTACCATAAATCCCCTACAAACCGAAAAGAACCAGGTTGGGAGTGCAAAAAGGAAGTTCCATGGCAAGTTCAAAGGGAGCTTCAAGCACCACAAACCCAATCCGAACCCTATGGTTATGTACAATGTAATCATAAATATTCCTACTCAATTAAAGCCCTAATCTAAGAATTTACCCCACTGTACCAAGTGCAATTTTCACCGTGTCATAAATTGCATGGTCTGCAACATCTATAACTTAAGAGGTCACACCTCTAAGTTTTGTAGAAAGGCCCTGAATAACCACATCTTTCATGTCAACCTAATACATATGACCATTCGATGTTTCGATGTGATCATCAGAATGGATTGGTTATCACTTCATCAAACAGAGATTTTATGTCACGAAAAAGTCATCTGAATACCTTTACCCAACATTTGAAGCCCTCGTGATTTAAAGAGACAAATCAGGAAAGAATCTAAGAACCATCTCCTGCATGAAGGCAAGAAGGTGTATGCAGAAAAGATGCTTCATTTTCTTGGCCCACATGGTGGATATGCAAGACAAGGGTAAGGAAATCAAAGACATACCGCAAGTGTGCAATTACCCGGATGTATTTCCAGAAGATCTACATGGGGTACCTCCAGTCAGAAAGGTAGACTTCCGAATTGACCTAATCCCAGGTACAACACTAGTGAAATATCTCCTCATCATCTAGCTCCATTAGAAATGCAAGAACCGTCCAGTCAATTTCAAGAACTTCTTGACAGAGGCTTTATCTGGCCAAGCTTCTCTCCATGAGGAGCTCCAGTATTGTTGACAAATAAAAGGATGGATTGTTCAGGACATGCATAGACTATCGAGAGTTGAGCAAACTCGTCATCGGGAACCAATATCCACTCCTGAGGATCGATGACCTGTTCGACCAACTATAAGGATCCCGTTACTACTCAAAGATCGATCTAAGATGGAACTATTATCAACTCATAATGCAAGAAGCAGACATTCCAAAGACAACATTGAGGACTCAACACAAACACTAACAGTTTGTGGTCATGCCATTCAGACTAACCAACAACACCAATCGAAGTACGCCAATTCCTATGTTTACACACTATTAGCAGAGATTCATCGAGAACTTCTCCAAAATAGCCAAGCCTCTCATTGCTCTAACACAGAAGGACATGAAGTTCAATTGGGGAGACAGACAAGAGTTTACCTTCCATAAGTTGAAACAATTGTTGTGCATTGCACCAATCTTGTCTCTTCTAAGGGGAACAAAAGACCTTGTAGTATTATGTGACACCTCTCACCAGGGTTGGGATGAATGATGATATAAATTAATAAACTCATTGTATACACATCCAAACAACTTAAGCCAAACAAGACCAACTACACTACCCATGACTTAAAATTAGGAGCTATAGTGTGTGCCTTAAAGATTTGGAGACACCACCTCTACAGAACAAAGTGTGTCGTGTTTACCGATCACAATGACCTCTAACACATCTTCGACTAAAAGGAGCTCAACATGAGACCCCGGAGATGGGTTGAATTGCTAAATGATTATGAATGTGAAATTCATTATCATCCTGGAAAAGCAAATGTTGTAGAAGATGCTTTAAATAGGATAGAATGAGAAAAGCCTCTTTGCATAAAGGCTCTAACCCTAACCATCTACTCGAACCTCACCACCCAGATTCATGATGCTCAGCTAGAAGCACTCAAAGACGGGAATATCATAGAAGAAAACTTGCGAGGTATAGACAAATGGTTTAACCTCAAGGAAGACGGAACATGATATTTCATGAACCGAATTTGAACCCCAAAGTTTTGTGAAGTTAGGATTCTAGTCTTAAATAAAGCTCATAAATCGTGATATTTGGTACATCTCAAATCATAAAAGATGTATCTCGATCTTAAAAAGTTGTATTGGTGGCCCAACAATGATGGTAGAGATTGCCACCTATAACAGTAAGTGCTTGACTTGCTCCAAAGTCAAAGCAGGGTACTAACTGCCAACCCAGGATCAGAAGTTGGAACAATTAACCATACACTTCATAACAAAGTTGTCCAGAACTTTAAGCGGTTATGACACTATTCAGGTAGTGGTTGACCGTTTAACCAAGTATGCCCATTTCCTAGCCACCAAAAAAACTTACAAGATGGAGAAAATCTTTAGGACCTATCTCAAAGAAGTAGCTGTTGGAATAGTGTCTAAGGCTGCAACTATATTAGGCAAGTATTTGATCCGGTTGTGCATGGTCCTTTTGGGTTGCCTTCACCATAGCAACTTGATGGATGATTTGTTAAGAGAGAGTAAATATTATAAGGAATAATATATGGTTATTTGATTAATATAAGTCATAGATTAATTGGAATTAATTTGGTGACTTAAAGAGATTAATTAAATAAGAGGGTATAAACTGTCAATTGTTTGATAGTTACACTGTAGACTATAAATCCTTATCCAAGATAGGATGGACGATTTCTAGGGCTTGGATAAGCCAAAACCGTCCATAGGGTTATCAAGGAAAGGATATGGATTAACTTAAAGTCTAAGTTATCCAATTAGGGTTAAAGCTGTAATCCTTAAGGAGTCTACAAGTATAAATAGACCCTAGGGGTGAGGGAATTCGACACACCATCTAAAGTAGAGATACTCTGGTCGAATTCCTCCCCTCTCCTCTCTCCTAAATCATCTTTCTTGCTATTGGTGTTTGTAAGCCATTAGAGGAATGACATTTGTGACTCTAGAAGCTCCAAGACAACAAGATCAACAAGGAATTCAAAGGTATGGTTCTAGATCTATTTCAATGTTGTTATTTATTCTAATTAGCCATTAGAAGTCTTGGATTCAAAGCATGCTTAATTAGAAAGCCTAGATCCGAGCATTAGGGTTTTGCATGCGCACATAGGAAAGTTCTTATGGCTAAAACCCATCAGTGGTATCAGAGCCTAGCTTGGTTTTCTTTAAATTATTGCTTGATTAACTGAAACAAACCTGCAAAATTCGATTTTTTGGGTTCTGAGTCATGGACTCGGCGAGTTCCAAAGTGGACTCGGCGAGTCCCTTTGTGTACTCGGCGAGTCCGGGCGTCAGGATTAGCCAAAACCGGGATTTTTTCATGTTTATCTTATGGAAACTTACCTTAATCATATTAGATCAACCCTAATCCGATTTTTTGATATATATGACTATAATCTTGATCTAATTAAAGATATTTATCATCTAATAAAATATTTAATTTCCTTATACGATAATTGATTAATTATTTTGATAATTATCTTAAAAGAAATCTTGGATAAATCAAATATAGATAATTAGGATATTAATTGTTAATTGGAATTATTTGTTATTTGATCCTCCATGTTTTAAATGTTTAAAACTTGCCCTCAGGTTTTGAAATTTATATTTGTGATTAAAAGTTTTAATTTAGACAACTTAAATTTCAAACCCTACGTTTTAAAAGGTTTAAACCACAACCTTATACTAATATGATATTACTAGAATAATATATATATATATATGTATAACTAAATGCTAGTCTTACCGTTAGTAGGCCTCATTCACGAAGCCGATCTATAAGGTGGGTATAAGGTTGCGGCCTATAAAATGGCGCTTAATGGGTGTACACTCACACCCACCGCTTGCTTGATTGGTGGAGGGCCGTTAGCCGAACGGGTAGGATAGGGCAACCTCATCCTCTCATTAAAAGTATAATAAGTAATACAAAGTAACTACACGTTTTAAAAATTTCCCAATCTTAGTTACTTTAGGAAAAGTGAATTGATGCAATCCCATGAAATTACACTTTGCACCCTTGCTAAGAAGTTAGTGGAGCGTGTGTGGTTTATCGGCACACTAATTGGTTCTAACAAAAGGTGGAAAAGGGTGATTCATTGTTTATCATAGTTCGATGGAGCATGTGTGGTTTACCAGCACATCGAATAGGTGATCGTTACAATGAAGGCACCATGTGAATTTGCATGGTAATTCACACCCGCTTTGTGATCCTCGGCATCCCAGTCACAAACAAGAGGGGCATATCGAGATTTAAACATGCCATTGAATAGTTTCAATGAATCTCATCCGAACCTAGGAATTCTCAATACACTTAGGACTAATAGTCTAGGTTTTGTAATGGAGAATTAGTGAATCATCATTCACTTACCTTCAATTTATTTTCATGTTAGATTACGGCATCCCTTTTCTAATATGTAAATGTTATTGTTAGATCCTAACCCTAATTTTTCATATTGGGTGATAATTAGGGATTCTTATTCTAATCTATCTTTGTCCTTTCTATAGATGTCGAACGCAAACAACGTTGCTGCTAGTTCTTTCACGTTGATGAGCCTTTGCCAAAAGGTCACCTTCGATGGAACGAACTTTAGCGAATGGATAAGATACATTCGCACCATTGCTCGCTATGAGGATAAGGAGTATGTCCTTGATGAAAAGCTTGAGAAGATCAACCCCGAAATCGCTACTCCGGCCGAAATCACCACTTTTGAGACTCATGAGCGAGATGCAACGAAGGTACATTGCATCATGATTGCCACCATGAACTCTAAATTCCAAAAGTCCTACGAGGACATGTATCCATATGAGATGCATCAAGACTTATTGGAGAGATACCACCAAAACGCGAGACAAGAGCGTTATGAGATTTTCACTAACATGATCTTCGCTAAGATGGGTCATGGAGAATCTCTTACCGTGCACCTGCAAAAAGATGCAAAGGTATGTCGATCGCCTTCGCAAGTTAAATGTTGACTTTGGGGAAGACTTGGCGATCGACATGGTGCTTCACTCTTTGCCTCCGATGTACAACCAATTTAGGATGACCTACCACATGAACAAAGAGGAGGTCACCCTAAGCAAACTCCAAGGTCTTTTGAGGGTCGCTGAGAGCAACTTCAAAGACAACTCTGTTGCACCTACTCCCAAGCCGTCTGCTGCTCCTATCTTGGCAATTGGTCAAGGAAATGGAAAGAAGAGGAAGGCTTCATCGAAGAACTATCGCAAGGTAAAAGCCCGAGATGGTGCCTCTTCTAGTGGGACCAAAGTTGATCCCAGTAAGCCCTATCCTAACCCGAAGGAGGCAGAGTGCCACCACTGCCACAAGATAGGACATTGGAAGAGAAGCTGCCCAGAATACCTGCAAGCAATCAAAGAAGGAAAGATCAAGCCATCTTTCGCAGGTATATACACAATTAAATCTAACGATTCTAATCATGTTATTTCTTGGGTTCTTGACACCGGTTATGGTTATCACATTTGTTCAAATGTGCAGGGACTAAGAAGAAGTAGGGATGTGGAGCAAGGAAGGATCAATCTAATCATGGGGAACAGAAGATCGTCGTCTGTTACCAAGATTGGAGTGTATTCTTTAGTGCTTAGGAATAATTTATGTTTAGATTTGAACAATTGTTGTTATTCGCCAGAAATGGCTAGAAACATCATTTCATTTCATGGTTTATATAGAGAAGGATTTAGATTTTCTTTTAATAATGAGAATGGTTCTATTTTGGCTTATCTAAATAGTGTCTTTTACTTTGAAGCTATACCGTGTAATGGAATATATGAAACTGTTATGATTGTTGATAACTTAGGAAATGATGTTTTGAATATTGATTCTTCCACTAGTATGGATAAAGCATCCTTGTGGCATTGCCATCTTGGACATGTCAACAAGAAACGCATAGCCCAACTCCAAAAGGATGGAGTGTTGGAGTCATTCGACCTTAGGGAAGATGACACATAAGAGTCTTGTTTACATGGAAAGATGACTAAGTCACCCTTCACGAATACTTGTGAAAGGGGTGAGGGGCTATTGGACCTAATACATACCGATGTATGTGGACCCTTTAGATCAACCACGAAGGATGGGAACCGCTTCTATGTGACTTTTACCGATGATTATAGTAGATATGGGTATATCTATTTAATCAAGCAAAAGTCAGAAACCTTTGAAAAGTTCAAAGAGTTTAAGAATGAAGTGGAGAATCAATTGGGCAGGAAAATCAAGATGCTTCGATCCGATCGAGGAGGAGAGTACCTAAGTCTTGAATTCCACGATTATCTCAAGGAGTGTGGAATAGTTTCGCAATTGACGCCTCCTAGGACACCGCAGTTGAATGGTGTGGCAGAAAGGCGTAATCGAACCTTATTGGATATGGTTCGCTCTATGATGAGTCGTGCTTCACTACCTATCTTCTTTTGGGGGTATGCCTTAGAGACTGCCGCCCATATACTTAACCGAGTCCCTACTAAGAAGGTTGCCAAAACACCTCACGATATGTGGACGGGGAAAGCTCCCTTGTTGGCACACATCAAGGTTTGGGGTTGCGAGGCTTTCGTAAGACGAGATACTCACGACAAGCTTGAACCTTGAATTGAGCGATGTATTTTCATCGGCTACCCACAGACATCCTTTGGATATCTCTTCTATAGACCGAAGGACAACGTTGTCTTTGTTGCGAGGAGAGGAGTTTTCCGAGAGCGAGAACTCATAAGCCAAGGAGACAGTGGGAGGAAAATCGAACTTGAAGAGATTCAAGAGTCGATAGATGAAGGAACCTCTACCACTGGCACTCAACCCGAGGAGGAAACTCCGGTTGAACCGATTGACGAGTCCTTACCTCTTAGACGTTCCGATAGAGTTAGAGTTCATCCCCAGTTTTATGGTTTTCATATTACTACCGAAGGGGACACGTATATTAGTGATGGTACACTAGTAAATCTTGATGAACCTAATAGCTATAAGGAAGCCATGGCAGGCCCGGAGTCTGCGAAATGGAAAGAGGCAATGGATAGCGAGATCCAATCCATGTACGATAACCAAGTTTGGAATTTGGTTGATTATGTGCCCAGACGTAAGACCGTTGGGTGCAAATGGATCTTCAAGAAGAAGACCGATGTGGATGGGAACGTACACACGTATAAAGCTCGAATGGTTGCGAAGGGCTTTACTCAAACTCCAGGAGTTGACTATGATGAGACCTTCTCACCAGTTGCGAAGATTAAATCTATTAGAGTGATGCTAGCAATTGCCGCATTTCATGATTATGAAATTTGGCAAATGGATGTCAAGACCGCCTTCCTTAACGGAAAGTTGGCTGAGGATGTTTACATGGCTCAGCCAGAGGGGTTTGTGAATCCGAAGCATCCAAATAGAGTGTGTAAGCTTGAGAAGTCCATTTATGGACTTAAGCAAGTGTCTCGAAGATGGAATCTTTGCTTCGATGAGAAAGTCAAAGAGTTTGGATTTGCACGAAGCGAAGACGAATCTTGTGTATATGTCAAAGCCAATGGGAGTATAGTAAGCTTCCTCGTTCTATATGTCGATGACATATTACTCATAGGAAATGACATCCCGACTCTGCAGGAAGTCAAGTCCTGGCTCGGGAAGTGTTTCGCTATGAAGGACCTTGGAGAGGCTTCTTACATTTTGGGAATAAGGATAGTAAGAGAAAGAAGTAAGAGACTAATTGGACTTAGTCAGAATACTTACTTAGAGAAGGTACTAAAACGTTTTAGTATGGAAAACTCAAAGAAGGGAGAACTACCGATACAAGGAAATGCCAAGTTGAGTAAGACTCAAAGTCCGAGTACTGAAGCTGAAATAGCAGAAATGAGCCAAGTACCATACGCTTCTGCAATTGGCTCAATTATGTACGCTATGACTTGTACTCGCCCTGATGTAGCCTTCGCTTTGAGCATGGTTAGCAGATATCAAGGGAACCCTCGCAAAGCACATTGGATTGCGGTGAAGAACATCCTTAAGTACCTTCGGAGGACGAAAGAATGGTTCTTAGTCCTTGGAGGGAGTGATGACTTGAAGGTGCGAGGTTATAGTGATGCCAGTTTTCAGACCGATATGGACAACTACCGTTCGCAGTTGGGCTGGGTCTTTACCCTAAATGGAGGAGCAGTAACTTGGAAGAGTTCCAAGCAAGAAACCATAGCTGATTCAACGTGCGAATCAGAGTACATCGCAGCGAGCGAAGCGTCGAAGGAGGAAATATGGCTAAAGAACTTCATCGGTGATCTTGGAGTTGTGCCTGCCATAATGGAGCCCATGGAGATTTTCTGTGATAACGAAGGTGCGGTTGCCATGACCAAGGAATCGAGGGATCATGGTATATCAAGACATATCGACAGAAAATATCACTTCATTAGACATCGTGTAGAAGAAGGACAACTCATAGTTAAGAGGATATCATCAGAAGATAACCCAGCAGATCCGCTTACGAAGGGACTGAGTAGGTTAAACACTTGCAGCATGCTAAGAGTATTGGGCTGAAGGATGATATTAGTATAGATTAGATAGTATTAGAAACGTATAATAGATAAATGTAATTAACATTTGGCGATTAAATAAAGGAGTTTTATTTATAAGTAATGTTACTGTCTTATGTTAATCGTTTAACTATTGTTTCACTTTGCAAGTTTTGACTTCCAAATATTTGAATTTATTAAGAATAATCGAATTGTTCAAATTGTCCACAATCGTTCATATGTTGGAAGTAGATATGAATGAAGATTGTCATGAATTGGTGTGTAGATTGTCTAAATGGTGTTAGACATAGCAAAGGGTTGCTGCAACGTTCGTGAGTGCTTATGAACTGGTTTTGAGCATTGGAACAAACCCGCGCTTGCTAGAATCACTTTATGGAATATGATATAAAAGGTGATCGCAAGACGATAATATCATATAGTCTTAAAACCTAGATATATGGTTTATTATTTGTTAATTGATTGTACATTGATAATGCGAAAACGCATCAGTAACTTGGTGTTATAAAACACATTGTTGTGTATAGTTGGTTAATGAATAAGTAAATGCATATAAGTCGAAGTTTATATGTAAATTTTATCCTAAGAGGGTAGAAGAGATATCTTGGCCACTCGATGATTTGATTTGACTTATGTGTCGGGCCCGGTCACAACTGAATTGATGTGTTTAATTAAGTTCTATGTCGAATAAATCGGAGATCAAGAAATCAAATGCTAGACTTGTTGGAATAGTGTCTAAGGCTATAACTATATTCGGTGGTGCATGGTCCTTTTGGGTTGCCTTCACCATAGCAACTTGAAGGATGATTTATTAAGAGAGAGTGAATATTATAAGGAATAATATTTAGCTATTTGATTAATGTAAGTCATAAATTAATTGGTATTAATTTGGTGACTTAAAGAGATTAATTAAATAAGAGGGTATAAACTGTCAATTGTTTGATAGTTAGACTTTAGACTATAAATCCATTAGGATACACCTTGGACGGATTCTTAGAGGTTTAGGATAGCTCAAAATCGTCCATAGGGTTATCTATGGAATGGATTTGGATAGCCTTAAGAGATGATTATCCAATTAGGGTTTAGGGTGAAACCCTTAAGGAGTCTAATAGTATAAATAGACCCTATGGATGTGGGAGTTCGACACACAACCTAAAGCAAGGAACCTCTGGTCGAATTCCTCCCCTCTCCTCTCTCCTAAATCATCTTGCTTGCTATTGGTGTTTGTAAGTCATTAGAGGAGTGACAATTGTGACTCTAGAAGCTCCAAGACAAACAAGATCAACAAGGGATTCAAAGGTATGATTCTAGATCTGTTTTAATATTGTTGTTTAACCTAATTAGCCATTAGAAGTCTTGGATTCAAAAGCATGTTTATTAGAAAGCCTAGATCCAAGCAATAGGGTTTTGCATGCGCACATAGGAAAGTTCTTATGGCTAAAACCCAACAGTGGTATCAGAGCCTAGATTGGTTTTCTTTAAATTGTTGCTTGATTAACTGAAACAAACCTGCAAAATTCGATTTTTTTGGGTTTTGAGTCACTGACTCGTCGAGTTCCAAGGTGGACTCGTCGAGTAGGCCTGACTCGGCGAGTCCCTTTGTGCACTCGGCGAGTCCAGGCGTCAGGAATGGCCAGATTCGGGATTTTTTCATAATTATCTTATGGAAACTTACCTTAATCATATTAGATCAATGTAAATCCGATTTTTTGATAAATATGACTATTATCTTGATCTAATTAAAGATATTTATCATCTAATAAAATATTTAATTTCCTTATATGATAATAATTAACTATTTTGGTAATTATCTTCAAAGAAATCAAGATAAATCAAATAAAGATAATTAGAATATTAATTGTTAATTGGAATTATTTGTTATTTGATCCTTCATGTTTTAAATGTTTAAAACCTACCCTAAAGTTTTGAAATCTATATTTGTGATTAAAAGTTTTAATTTAGACAACTTAAATTTCAAACCCTAGATTTTGAAAAAGTTTAAAATGCAACCCTATACTTATATGATATTACTAGATTAATATATATATGTATAACTAAATGCTAGTCTTACCGCTAGTAGGCCTCATTCACGAAGCCGATCTATAAGGTGGGTTTAAGGTTGCGGCCTATAAAATGGCGCTTAATGGGTGTACACTCACACCCACCGCTTGCTTGATTGGTGGAGGGTCGTTAGCCGAACGGGTAGGATAGGGCAACCTCATCCTCTCATTAAAAGTATGATAAGAAATACGAAGTAACTAAATTTTTTTTAAATTTCCCAATCTTAGTTACTTTAGGAAAAGTGAATTGATGCAATCCCATGAAATTACACTTTGCACCTTGCTAAGATGTTAGTGGAGCGTGTGTGGTTTACCGGCACACTAATTGGTTCTAAGCGAAGGTGGCAAAGGGTGATTCATTGTTCATCATAGTTCGATGGAGCGTGTGTGGTTTACCGGCACATCGAATAGGTGATCGTTACAATGAAGGCACCATGTGAATTTGCATGGTAATTCACACCCGCTTTGTGATCCTCGGCATCCCAGTCACAAACAAGAGGGGCATATCGAGATTTAAACATGCCATTGAATAGTTCAATGAATCTCATCCGAATCTAGGAATTCTCAAAAACACTTAGGACTAAAAGTTTAAATTTTGTGATGGAGAATTAGTGAATCGTCATTCACTTACCTTCAATTTATTTGCATGATAGATTACGGCATCCCTTTTCTAGTATGTAAATGTTATTGTTGGATCCTAGCCCTAATTTTTCTTATTGGGTGAAAATTAGGGATTCTTATTCTAATCAATCTTTGTCCTTTCTATAGATGTCAAACGCAAACAACGCTGCTGCTAGTTCTTTCACGTTGATGAGCCGTTGCCAAAAGGTCACCTTCGATGGAACAAACTTTGGCGAATGGATAAGATACATTCGCACCATTGCTCGCTATGAGTATAAGAGTATGTCCTCGATGAGAAGCTCGAGAAAATCAACCCCGAAGTTGCTACTCCCGCCGAAATCACCGCCTTTGAAACTCATGAGCGAGATGCAACGAAGGTACATTGCATCATGATCGCCACCATGAACTCCGAATTCCAAAAGTCCTACGAGGACATGTATCCATACGAAATGCATCAAGACTTGTTGGAGAGGTACCACCAAAACGCGAGACAAGAGCGTTACGACATCTTCACTAACATGATTTCCGCCAAGATGGGTCATGGAGAATCTCTTACCGTGCACTTGCAAAAGATGCAAAGGTATGTCGACCGCCTTCGCAAGTTAAATGTTGACTTCGGCGAAGACTTGGCGATCGACATGGTGCTTCACTCTTTGCCTCCGATGTACAATCAATTTAGGATGACCTACCACATGAACAAAGAGGAGGTCACTCTAAGTAAACTCCAAGGTCTCTTGAGGGTTGCTGAGAGCAACTTCAAGGACAAGTCTGTTGCACCAACTCCCAATCCATCCGCTGCTCCTGTCTTGGCTATTGGTCAAGGGAAGGGAAAGAAGAGGAAAGCTTCTTCAAATAACTATCGAAAGGTGAAAGCCCGAGATGGTTCCTCTTCTAGTGGGACCAAAGTTGATCCCTCTAAGCCCTGCTCTAACCCGAAGGAGGCAGAGTGCCACCACTGCCACAAGATAGGACATTGGAAGAGAAGCTGCCCGGATTACCTGCAAGCCATCAAGGAAGGAAAGATCAAGCCATCTTTCGCAGGTATATATGCAATCAAATCTAACGATTCTAATCATGCTATTTCTTGGGTTCTTGACACCGGTTGTGGTTATCACATTTGTTCTAATGTGCAGGGACTAAGAAGAAGTAGGGATGTGGAGCAAGGAAGGATCAATCTAATCATGGGGAACAGAAGATCGTCGCCTGTGACCAAGATTGGAGTGTATTCTTTAGTGCTTAAGAATAGTTTAGTTTTAGATTTGAACAATTGTTGCTATTCGGCAGAAATGGCTATAAACATCATTTCATTTCATGGTTTATATAGACAAGGATTTAGATTTTCTTTTAATAATGAGAATGGTTCTATTTTGGCTTATCTAAATGGTGTCTTTTACTTTGAAGCTATACCATGTAATGGAATATATGAAACTGTTATGATTGTTGATAACTTAGGAAATGATGTTTTGAATATTGATTCTTCCACTAGTATGGATAAAGCATCCTTGTGGCATTGTCGTCTTGGACATGTCAACAAGAAACGCATAGCCCAACTCCAAAAGGATGGAGTGTTGGAGTCATTCGACCTTAGGGAAGATGACACATGAGAATCTTGTTTACTTGGAAAGATGACAAAGTCACCCTTCACGAGTACTTGTGAAAGGGGTGAGGGACTATTAGACCTAATACATACCGATTTATGTGGACCTTTTAGATCAACCACGAAGGATGGGAACCGCTTCTATGTGACTTTTACCGATGATTATAGTAGATATGGGTATATCTATTTAATCAAGCAAAAGTCAGAAACCTTTGAAAAGTTCAAAGAGTTCAAGAATGAAGTGGAGAATCAATTGGGCAGGAAAATCAAGATGCTTCGATCCGATCGAGGAGGAGAGTACCTAAGTCTTGAATTCCACGATTATCTCAAGGAGTGTGGAATAGTTTCGCAATTGACGCCTCCTAGGACACCGCAGTTAAATGGTGTGGCAGAAAGGCGTAATCGAACCTTATTGGATATGGTTCGCTCTATGATGAGTCGTGCTTCACTACCTATCTTCTTTTGGGGGTATGCCTTAGAGACTGCCGCCCATATCCTTAACCGAGTCCCTACTAAGAAGGTTGCCAAAACACCTCACGAGATGTGGACGGGGAAAGCTCCCTCGTTGGCACATATCAAGGTTTGGGGTTGCGAGGCTTTCGTAAGACGAGATACTCACGACAAGCTTGAACCTCGAAGTGAGCGATGTATTTTCATCGGCTACCCGCAAACTTCCTTTGGATATCTCTTCTATAGACCAAAAGATAATGTTATCTTTGTTGCGAGGAGAGGAGTTTTCCGAGAGCGAGAACTCATAAGCCAAGGAGACAGTGGGAGGCAAATCGAACTTAAAGAGATTCAAGAATCGATAGATGAAGGAACCTCTACCGCTGGCATTCAACCCGAGGAGGAAACTCCGGTTGAACCGATTGACGAATCCTTACCTCTTAGACGTTCCGATAGAGTTAGAGTTCATCCCCAGTTTTATGGTTTTCATATTACTACCGAAGGGGACACGTATATTAGTGATGGTACACTAGTAAATCTTGATGAACCTAATAGCTATAAGGAAGCCATGGCAGGCTCGGAGTCTGCGAAATGGAAAGAGGCGATGGATAGCGAGATCCAATCCATGTACGATAACCAAGTTTGGAATTTGGTTGATTACGTGCCCGAACGTAAGACCTTAGGGTGCAAGTGGATCTTCAAGAAGAAGACTGACGTGGATGGGAACGTACACACATATAAGGCGCGATTGGTTGCGAAGGGCTTTACTCAAACTCCCGGAGTTGACTATGATGAGACCTTCTCACCAGTTGCGAAGATTAAATCTATTAGAGTGATGCTAGCAATTGCCGCATTTCATGATTATGAGATTTGGCAAATGGATGTCAAGACCGCTTTCCTTAACGGAAAGTTGGCTGAGGATGTTTACATGGCTCAGCCAGAGGGGTTTGTGGATCCGAAGCATCCGAATAGAGTGTGTAAGCTTGAGAAGTCCATTTATGGACTTAAGCAAGCGTCTCGCAGATGGAATCTTTGCTTCGATGAGAAAGTCAAAGAGTTTGGATTTTTACGAAGCGAAGACGAATCTTGTGTATATGTCAAAGCCAGTGGGAGTATAGTAAGCTTCCTCGTTCTATATGTCGATGACATAATACTCATAGGAAACGACATCCCGACTCTGCAGGAGGTTAAGTCCTGGCTCGGGAAGTGCTTCGCTATGAAGGACCTCGGAGAGGCTTCTTACATTTTGGGAATAAGGATAGTAAGAGAAAGAAGTAAGAGACTAATTGGACTTAGTCAGAATACTTACTTGGAGAAGGTACTAAAATGTTTTAGGATGGAAAACTCAAAGAAGGGAGAACTACCGATACAAGGAAATGCCAAGTTGAGTAAGACTCAAAGTCCGAGTACCGAAGCTGAGATAGCATAAATGAGCCGAGTACCATACGCTTCCGCAGTTGGCTCAATCATGTACGCTATGACTTGTACTCGCCCTGATGTAGCCTTCGCTTTGAGCATGGTTAGCAGATATCAAGGGAACCCTGGCAAAGCACAATGGATTGCGGTGAAGAACATCCTTAAGTACCTTCGGAGGACGAAAGAATGGTTCTTAGTCCTTGGAGGGAGTGATGACTTAAAGGTACGAGGGTATAGTGACGCCAGCTTTCAGACCGACAGGGACAACTATCGTTCGCAGTCGGGATAGGTTTTTACCCTAAATGGAGGAGCAGTGACATGGAAAAGTTCCAAGCAGGAAACCGTAGCTGATTCAACGTGCGAATCAGAGTACATCGCAGCGAGCGAAGCGTCGAAGGAGGCAATATGGCTGAAGAACTTCATCGGTGATCTTGGAGTTGTGCCGGCCATAAAGGAGCCCATGGAGATTTTCTGTGATAACGAAGGTGCGGTTGCCTTGACCAAGGAACCGAGGGATCATGGTAGATCTCGACATATCGACAGAAAATATCACTTCATTAGACATCGTGTAGAAGAAGGACAACTCGTAGTGAAGAGGATATCATCAGAAGATAACCCAGCAGATCCGCTTACGAAGGGACTGAGTAGGGTTAAGCACTTGCAGCATGCTAGGAGTATTGGGCTGAAGGATGATATTAGTATAGATTAGATAGTATTAGAAACGTATAATAGATAAATGTAATTAACATTTGATGATTAAATAAAGGAGTTTTATTTATGAGTAAAGTTACTGTCACATGTTAGTTGTTTAACTATTGTTTCACTTTGCATGTTTTGACTTCCAGAATAATTGAGTTTATTAGAAATAATCGAATTATTCAAATGGTCCACAATCGTTCATATGTTGGGAGTAGATATGAATGAAGATTGTCATGAATTGGTGTGTAGAATGTCTAAATGGTGTTAGACATGGCAAGGGTTGCTGCAACGTTCATGAGTGCTTATGAACTGGTTTTGAGCATTGGAATAAACCCACGCTTGCTGGAATCACCTTATGGAATATGATATAAAAGGTGATCGCAAGACGATAATATCATATGGTCTTAAAACCTAGATATATGGTTTATTATTTGTTAATTGATTGTGCATTGATAATGCGAAAACGCATCAGTAACTTGATGTTATAAAACGCATTGTTGTGTATAGTTGGTTAATGAATAAGTAAATGCATATAAGTCGAAGTTTATCTGTAAATTTTATCCTAAGAGGATAGAAGAGATATCTTGGCCACTCGATGATTTGATTTGACTTATGTGTCGGGCCCGGTCAGAACTGAATTGATGTGTTCGATTAAGTTCTATGTCAAATAAATCGAAGATCGAGAAATCTAAATGCTAGACTAACCATTCCATAGGATTGTCAGCATGATATCTAACAGAGGACTGTACGATCCCTTATCTAAAGGACAAGATTGATTAGATCAGAGTTGACAGCGTCTTTGAGAGCTACGATTGCAAACCGTATTGTACTTGTATAGTTACTAGACTTATCCAAGTGGGAGACTGTTGGAATAGTGTTTAAGGCTATAACTATATTCGGTGGTGCATGGTCCTTTTGGGTTGCCTTCACCATAGCAACTTGAAGGATGATTTATTAAGAGAGAGTGAATATTATAAGGAATAATATTTAGCTATTTGATTAATGTAAGTCATAAATTAATTGGTATTAATTTGGTGACTTAAAGAGATTAAATAAATAAGAGGGTATAAACTGTCAATTGTTTGATAGTTAGACTTTAGACTATAAATGCATTAGGATACACCTTGGACGGATTCTAAGAGCTTTAGGATAGCTCAAAATCGTCCATAGGGTTATCTATGGAATGGATTTGGATAGCCTTAAGAGAAGATTATCCAATTAGGGTTTAGGGTGAAGCCCTTAAGGAGTCTAATAGTATAAATAGCCCCTATGGATGAGGGAATTCGACATACAACCTAAAGCAAGGAACCTCTGGTCGAATTCCTCCCCTCTCCTCTCTCCTAAATCATCTTGCTTGCTATTGGTGTTTGTAAGCCATTAGAGGAGTGACAATTGTGACTCTAGAAGCTCCAAGACAAACAAGATCAACAAGGGATTCAAAGGTATGATTCTAGATCTGTTTTAATATTGTTGTTTAACCTAATTAGCCATTAGAAGTCTTGGATTCAAAAGCATGTTTATTAGAAAGCCTAGATCCAAGCAATAGGGGTTTGCATGCGCACATAGGAAAGTTCTTATGGCTAAAACCCAACAAGACTAACGATTCCATAGGATTGTCAGCATGATATCTAACAGAGGACTGTACGATCCCTTATCTAAAGGACAAGATTGATTAGATCAGAGTTTGACAGCGTCTTTGAGAGCTACGATTGCAAACCGAATTGTACTTGTATAGTTACTAGACTTATCCAAGTGGGAGACTGTTGGAATAGTGTCTAAGGCTGCAACTATATTAGGCAAGTATTTGATTTGGTTGTGCATGGTCCTTTTGGGTTGCCTTCACCATAGCAACTTGACGGATGATTTGTTAAGAGAGAGTAAATATTATAAGGAATAATATATGGTTATTTGATTAATATAAGTCATAGATTAATTGGAATTAATTTGGTGACTTAAAGAGATTAATTAAATAAGAGGGTATAAACTGTCAATTGTTTGATAGTTACACTGTAGACTATAAATCCTTATCCAAGATAGGATGGACGATTTCTAGGGCTTGGATAAGCCAAAATCGTCCATAGGGTTATCAAGGAAAGGATATGGATTAACTTAAAGTCTAAGTTATCCAATTAGGGTTAAAGCTGTAATCCTTAAGGAGTCTACAAGTATAAATAGACCCTAGGGGTGAGGAAATTCGACACACCATCTAAAGTAGAGATACTCTGGCCGAATTCCTCCCCTCTCCTCTCTCCTAAATCATCTTTCTTGCTATTGGTGTTTGTAAGCCATTAGAGGAGTGACATTTGTGACTCTAGAAGCTCCAAGACAACAAGATCAACAAGGAATTCAAAGGTATGGTTCTAGATCTATTTCAATGTTGTTATTTATTCTAATTAGCCATTAGAAGTCTTGGATTCAAAGCATGTTTAATTAGAAAGCCTAGATCCGAGCATTAGGGTTTTGCATGCGCACATAGGAAAGTTCTTATCGCTAAAACCCATCAGTAGCCAGACTACATGGTGAGCCAATATCTTTTATCTCGAACTGATATAGCATATACACTTCTAGATTTTGGTAATCATTACAAGGGTTCCTAGGAACCAAACCCGACCTGAGTATGACATATAATCCATAGACAGATGGCCCAGACAAAATAAAGAAACAAACTTTTGAAGACATGCCTTGTGATTAGGTGATAGACTTCATTAAATCAGGGGATACTCACTCAAAACTAGTTGAATTTTCATATAAAAATAATTATCACACTTGCATAAAGGCTGCTGAATTCGAGTCTTTGTGCGGACAAAGATGTCGCTCTTCGATATGTTGTGCAGAAGTTGGAGATACTCCATTAGCTATAAGGAATGCTGGAGATACACTACTCACTATCCCTGAGGGAAATCAGGAAACAATGAAGAAGATCATTCGGATAAAGGAACAATTAAATGTCGCACGTAGTCATCAGAGAAGCTATGATGACACTGTTGGAATAGTGTCTAAGGTTATAACTATATTCGGTGGTGCATGGTCCTTTTGGGTTGCCTTCACCATAGCAACTTGAAGGATGATTTATTAAGAGAGAGCGAATATTATAAGGAATAATATTTAGCTATTTGATTAATATAAGTCATAAATTAATTGGTATTAATTTGGTGACTTAAAGAGATTAATTAAATAAGAGGGTATAAACTGTCAATTGTTTGATAGTTAGACTTTAGACTATAAATCCATTAGGATACACCTTGGACGGATTCTAAGAGCATTAGGATAGCTCAAAATCGTCCATAGGGTTATCTATGGAATGGATTTGGATAGCCTTAAGAGAAGATTATCCAATTAGGGTTTAGGGTGAAGCCCTTAAGGAGTCTAATAGTATAAATAGCCCCTATGGATGAGGGAATTCGACACAAAACCTAAAGCAAGGAACCTCTGGTCGAATTCCTCCCCTCTCCTCTCTCCTAAATCATCTTGCTTGCTGTTGGTGTTTGTAAGCCATTAGAGGAGTGACAATTGTGACTCTAGAAGCTCCAAGACAAACAAAATCAACAAGGGATTCAAAGGTATGATTCTAGATCTGTTTTAATATTGTTGTTTAACCTAATTAGCCATTAGAAGTCTTGGATTCAAAAGCATGTTTATTAGAAAGCCTAGATCCAAGCAATAGGGTTTTGCATGCGCACATAGGAAAGTTCTTATGGCTAAAACCCAACAGTGGTATCAGAGCCAGGTTGGTTTTCTTTAAATTGTTGCTTGATTAACTGAAACAAACCTGCAAAATTTGATTTTTTGGGTTTTGAGTCACTGACTCGTCGAGTTCCAAGGTGGACTCGTCGAGTCCCTTTGTGCACTAGGCGAGTCCAGGCGTCAGGAATGGCCAGATTCGGGATTTTTTCATAATTATCTTATGGAAACTTACCTTAATCATATTAGATCAATGTAAATCCGATTTTTTGATAAATATGACTATTATCTTGATCTAATTAAAGATATTTATCATCTAATAAAATATTTAATTTCCTTATATGATAATAATTAACTATTTTGGTAATTATCTTCAAAGAAATCAAGATAAATCAAATAAAGATAATTAGAATATTAATTGTTAATTGGAATTATTTGTTATTTGATCCTCCATGTTTTAAATGTTTAAAACCTACCCTAAAGTTTTGAAATCTATATTTGTGATTAAAAGTTTTAATTTAGACAACTTAAATTTCAAACCCTAGATTTTGAAAAAGCTTAAAATGCAACCCTATACTTATATGATATTACTAGATTAATATATATATATATATATATATATATATATATATATATATATATATATATATATATATATATATATATATATGTATAACTAAATGCTAGTCTTACCGCTAGTAGGCCTCATTCACGAAGCCGATCTATAAGGTGGGTTTAAGGTTGCGGCCTATAAAATGGCGCTTAATGGGTGTACACTCACACCCACCGCTCGCTTGATTGGTGGAGGGTCGTTAGCCGAACGGGTAGGATAGGGCAACCTCATCCTCTCATTAAAAGTATGATAAGAAATACGAAGTAACTAAATTTTTTTTTTAAATTTCCCAATCTTAGTTACTTTAGGAAAAGTGAATTGATGCAATCCCATGAAATTACACTTTGCACCTTGCTAAGATGTTAGTGGAGCGTGTGTGGTTTACCGGCACACTAATTGGTTCTAAGCGAAGGTGGCAAAGGGTGATTCATTGTTCATCATAGTTCGATGGAGCGTGTGTGGTTTACCGGCACATCGAATAGGTGATCGTTACAATGAAGGCACCATGTGAATTTGCATGGTAATTCACACCCGCTTTGTGATCCTCGGCATCCCAGTCACAAACAAGAGGGGCATATCGAGATTTAAACATGCCATTGAATAGTTCAATGAATCTCATCCGAATCTAGGAATTCTCAAAAACACTTAGGACTAAAAGTTTAAATTTTGTGATGGAGAATTAGTGAATCGTCATTCACTTACCTTCAATTTATTTGCATGATAGATTACGGCATCCCTTTTCTAGTATGTAAATGTTATTGTTGGATCCTAGCCCTAATTTTTCTTATTGGGTGAAAATTAGGGATTCTTATTCTAATCAATCTTTGTCCTTTCTATAGATGTCAAACGCAAACAACGCTGCTGCTAGTTCTTTCACGTTGATGAGCCTTTGCCAAAAGGTCACCTTCGATGGAACGAACTTTGGCGAATGGATAAGATACATTCGCACCATTGCTCGCTATGAGGATAAAGAGTATGTCCTCGATGAGAAGCTCGAGAAAATCAACCCCGAAGTTGCTACTCCCGCCGAAATCACCGCATTTGAAACTCATGAGCGAGATGCAACGAAGGTACATTGCATCATGATCGCCACCATGAACTCCGAATTCCAAAAGTCCTACGAGGACATGTATCCATACGAAATGCATCAAGACTTGTTGGAGAGGTACCACCAAAACGCGAGACAAGAGCGTTACGAGATCTTCACTAACATGATTTCCGCCAAGATGGGTCATGGAGAATCTCTTACCGTGCACTTGCAAAAGATGCAAAGGTATGTCGACCGCCTTCGCAAGTTAAATGTTGACTTCGGCGAAGACTTAGCGATCGACATGGTGCTTCACTCTTTGCCTTCGATGTACAATCAATTTAGGATGACCTACCACATGAACAAAGAGGAGGTCACTCTAAGTAAACTCCAAGGTCTCTTGAGGGTTGCTGAGAGCAACTTCAACGACAAGTCTGTTGCACCAACTCCCAATCCATCCGCTACTCCTGTCTTGGCTATTGGTCAAGGGAAGGGAAAGAAGAGGAAAGCTTCTTCAAATAACTATCGAAAGGTGAAAGCCCGAGATGGTTCCTCTTCTAGTGGGACCAAAGTTGATCCCTCTAAGCCCTGCTCTAACCCGAAGGAGGCAGAGTGCCACCACTGCCACAAGATAGGACATTGGAAGAGAAGCTGCCCGGATTACCTGCAAGCCATCAAGGAAGGAAAGTTCAAGCCATCTTTCGCAGGTATATATGCAATCAAATCTAACGATTCTAATCATGCTATTTCTTGGGTTCTTGACACCGGTTGTGGTTATCACATTTGTTCTAATGTGCAGGGACTAAGAAGAAGTAGGGATGTGGAGCAAGGAAGGATCAATCTAATCAAGGGGAACAGAAGATCGTCGCCTGTGACCAAGATTGGAGTGTATTCTTTAGTGCTTAAGAATAGTTTAGTTTTAGATTTGAACAATTGTTGCTATTCGCCAGAAATGGCTAGAAACATCATTTCATTTCATGGTTTATATAGACAAGGATTTAGATTTTCTTTTAATAATGAGAATGGTTCTATTTTGGCTTATCTAAATGGTGTCTTTTACTTTGAAGCTATACCATGTAATGGAATATATGAAACTGTTATGATTGTTGATAACTTAGGAAATGATGTTTTGAATATTGATTCTTCCACTAGTATGGATAAAGCATCCTTGTGGCATTGTCGTCTTGGACATGTCAACAAGAAACGCATAGCCCAACTCCAAAAGGATGGAGTGTTGGAGTCATTCGACCTTAGGGAAGATGACACATGCGAATCTTGTTTACTTGGAAAGATAACTAAGTCACCCTTCACGAGTACTTGTGAAAGGGGTGAGGGACTATTAGACCTAATACATACCGATTTATGTGGACCTTTTAGATCAACCACGAAGGATGGGAACCGCTTCTATGTGACTTTTACCGATGATTATAGTAGATATGGGTATATCTATTTAATCAAGCAAAAGTCAGAAACCTTTGAAAAGTTCAAAGAGTTCAAGAATGAAGTGGAGAATCAATTGGGCAGGAAAATCAAGATGCTTCGATCTGATCGAGGAGGAGAGTACCTAAGTCTTGAATTCCACGATTATCTCAAGGAGTGTGGAATAGTTTCGCAATTGACGCCTCCTAGGACACCGCAGTTAAATGGTGTGGTAGAAAGGCGTAATCGAACCTTATTGGATATGGTTCGCTCTATGATGAGTCGTGCTTCACTACCTATCTTCTTTTGGGGGTATGCCTTAGAGACTGCCGCCCATATCCTTAACCGAGTCCCTACTAAGAAGGTTGCCAAAACACCTCACGAGATGTGGACGGGGAAAGCTCCCTCGTTGGCACATATCAAGGTTTGGGGTTGCGAGGCTTTCGTAAGACGAGATACTCACGACAAGCTTGAACCTTGAAGTGAGCGATGTAATTTCATCGGCTACCCGCAAACTTCCTTTGGATATCTCTTCTATAGACCGAAAGATAATGTTATCTTTGTTGCGAGGAGAGGAGTTTTCCGAGAGCGAGAACTCATAAGCCAAGGAGACAGTGGGAGGCAAATCGAACTTGAAGAGATTCAAGAATCGATAGATGAAGGAACCTCTACCGCTGGCATTCAACCCGAGGAGGAAACTCCGGTTGAACCGATTGACGAATCCATACCTCTTAGACGTTCCGATAGAGTTAGAGTTCATCCCCAGTTTTATGGTTTTCATATTACTACCGAAGGGGACACGTATATTAGTGATGGTACACTAGTAAATCTTGATGAACCTAATAGCTATAAGGAAGCCATGGCAGGCCCGGAGTCTGCGAAATGGAAAGAGGCGATGGATAGCGAGATCCAATCCATGTACGATAACCAAGTTTGGAATTTGGTTGATTACGTGCCCGAACGTAAGACCGTAGGGTGCAAATGGATCTTCAAGAAGAAGACTGACGTGGATGGGAACGTACACACATATAAGGCGCGATTGGTTGCGAAGGGCTTTACTCAAACTCCCGGAGTTGACTATGATGAGACCTTCTCACCAGTTGCGAAGATTAAATCTATTAGAGTGATGCTAGCAATTGCCGCATTTCATGATTATGAGATTTGGCAAATGGATGTCAAGACCGCTTTCCTTAACGGAAAGTTGGCTGAGGATGTTTACATGGCTCAGCCAGAGGGGTTTGTGGATCCGAAGCATCCGAATAAAGTGTGTAAGCTTGAGAAGTCCATTTATGGACTTAAGCAAGCATCTCGCAGATGGAATCTTTGCTTCGATGAGAAAGTCAAAGAGTTTGGATTTGTACGAAGTGAAGACGAATCTTGTGTATATGTCAAAGCCAGTGGGAGTATAGTAAGCTTCCTTGTTCTATATGTCGATGTCATATTACTTATTGGAAACGACATCCCGACTCTGCAGGAGGTTAAGTCCTGGCTCGGGAAGTGCTTCGCTATGAAGGACCTCGGAGAGACTTCTTACATTTTGGGAATAAGGATAGTAAGAGAAAGAAGTAAGAGACTAATTGGACTTAGTCAGAATACTTACTTGGAGAAGGTACTAAAACGTTTTAGTATGGAAAACTCAAAGAAGGGAGAAATACCGATACAAGGAAATGCCAAGTTGAGTAAGACTCAAAGTCCGAGTACCGAAGCTGAGATAGCAGAAATGAGCCGAGTACCATACGCTTCCGCAGTTGGCTCAATCATGTACGCTATGACTTGTACTCGCCCTGATGTAGCCTTCGCTTTGAGCATGGTTAGCAGATATCAAGGGAACCCTGGCAAAGCACATTGGATTGCGGTGAAGAACATCCTTAAGTACCTTCGGAGGACGAAAGAATGGTTCTTAGTCCTTGGAGGGAGTGATGACTTGAAGGTGCGAGGGTATAGTGACGCCAGCTTTCAGACCGACAGGGACAACTATCGTTCGCAGTCGGGCTGGGTTTTTACCCTAAATGGAGGAGCAGTGACATGGAAAAGTTCCAAGCAGGAAACCGTAGCTGATTCAACGTGCGAATCAGAGTACATCGCAGCGAGCGAAGCGTCGAAGGAGGCAATATGGCTGAAGAACTTCATCGGTGATCTTGGAGTTGTGCCGGCCATAAAGGAGCCCATGGAGATTTTCTGTGATAACGAAGGTGCGGTTGCCTTGACCAAGGAACCGAGGGATCATGGTAGATCTCGACATATCGACAGAAAATATCACTTCATTAGACATCGTGTAGAAGAAGGACAACTCGTAGTGAAGAGGATATCATCAAAAGATAACCCACCAGACCCGCTTACGAAGGGACTGAGTAGGGTTAAGCACTTGCAGCATCCTAGGAGTATTGGGCTGAAGGATGATATTAGTATAGATTAGATAGTATTAGAAACGTATAATAGATAAATGTAATTAACATTTGACGATTAAATAAAGGAGTTTTATTTATAAGTAAAGTTACTGTCATATGTTAATTGTTTAACTATTTTTTCACTTTGCATGTTTTGACTTCCAGAATAATTGAATTTATTAGGAATAATCGAATTATTCAAATTGTCCACAATCGTTCATATGTTGGAAGTAGATATGAATGAAGATTGTCATGAATTGGTGTGTAGATTGTCTAAATGGTGTTAGACATAGCAAGGGTTGCTGCAACGTTCATGAGTGCTTATGAACTGGTTTTGAGCATTGGAACAAACCCGCGCTTGCTGGAATCACTTTATGGAATACGATATAAAAGGTGATCGCAAGACGATAATATCATATAGTCTTAAAACCTAGATATATGGTTTATTATTTGTTAATTGATTGTACATTGATAATGCGAAAACGCATCAGTAACTTTGTGTTATAAAACACATTGTTGTGTGTAGTTGGTTAATGAATAAGTAAATGCATATAAGTCGAAGTTTATCTGTAAATTTTATCCTAAGAGGGTAGAAGAGATATCTTGGCCACTCGATGATTTGATTTGACTTATGTGTCGGGCCCGGTCAGAACTGAATTGATGTGTTTAATTAAGTTCTATGTCGAATAAATCGAAGATCGAGAAATCTAAATGCTAGACTAACCATTCCATAGGATTGTCAGCATGATATCTAACAGAGGACTGTACGATCCCTTATCTAAAGGACAAGATTGATTAGATCAGAGTTGACAGCGTCTTTGAGAGCTACGATTGCAAACCGTATTGTACTTGTATAGTTACTAGACTTATCCAAGTGGGAGACTGTTGGAATAGTGTCTAAGGCTATAACTATATTCGGTGGTGCATGGTCCTTTTGGGTTGCCTTCACCATAGCAACTTGAAGGATGATTTATTAAGAGAGAGTAAATATTATAAGGAATAATATTTAGCTATTTGATTAATATAAGTCATAAATTAATTGGTATTAATTTGGTGACTTAAAGAGATTAATTAAATAAGAGGGTATAAACTGTTAATTGTTTGATAGTTAGACTTTAGACTATAAATCCATTAGGATACACCTTGGACGGATTCTAAGAGCTTTAGGATAGCTCAAAATCGTCCATAGGGTTATCTATGGAATGGATTTGGATAGCCTTAAGAGAAGATTATCCAATTAGGGTTTAGGGTGAAGCCCTTAAGGAGTCTAATAGTATAAATAGCCCCTATGGATGAGGGAATTCGACACACAACCTAAAGCAAGGAACCTCTGGTCGAATTCCTCCCCTCTCCTCTCTCCTAAATCATCTTGCTTGCTATTGGTGTTTGTAAGCCATTAGAGGAGTGACAATTGTGACTCTAGAAGCTCCAAGACAAACAAGATCAACAAGGGATTCAAAGGTATGATTCTAGATCTGTTTTAATATTGTTGTTTAACCTAATTAGCCATTAGAAGTCTTGGATTCAAAAGCATGTTTATTAGAAAGCCTAGATCCAAGCAATAGGGTTTTGCATGCGCACATAGGAAAGTTCTTATGGCTAAAACCCAACAAAACCCACCCCCTCTATCTCCTCTCTTCTAACTCACTTCGGTTTCTGTTGAACCTCAAGTATCACCATCCTCGCTTACTCAAATGCTCTTCCTCCTGATGATTCCTTCTAACCTGGATAATCGACGCCCTGCAACTATACTTTTCTTTACATCTGTTTCTCTTCTCAAAACCCCAATCGCACATGTGTCTAATTAAGATCTAGCTTTTGAAACCCTATATAGCTACTGCCATTCCCACCTCGTCTCTTACCCTTCTTTTACCTTCTATAATGACGAGAAAACCTAACAGTCTCCACAACCCTAACCGTCTCTACATAGTCTCTGCCCTTCACCATTATTACAACGATGAACCACACCACGGTCTTATTTTGTGTCTCTCTATCTCTCTCAGGTGCGATTTATTTTTATTTTTCTCTTGATCCATTGTTATCCTTTTAGCTAAAGCTTGAAGAATTATTGCAGTTTTGCAGATGGTGTCAATATAGGGTTAAAAGTCAAAGAACCCCTCCCAACGAGTCTCATGTGTATTTACTATCCTACCCTATCAATTATGATTAGTCTCAATTGTAATTTTTCTCTGTTTTTTTTTATTGTTGTTCCAACATATCATACTACCCGAGAATTGGTAACACTAATAAGATTGTTGATGTTGATTTCAGTTTTCTGGGTTCTTTTTTACTCCCCGATTGGTGATTTCATATTTAACACTAAGGCATCTACAATGTGTCTCGGGAGCTTTCAATCAATGGTTTGTCTTTTCACTTTGTTGACGTATATTATTGGTCGTAATTTTGCAAGGTTGGCAAGTATTTCTCATATGCTTATGATAAGAAGTGATGAAATTTTAAAAGAATGATCTCATGATTTATTGATGTTGACAGCAGAGGAAGAGAACGAGATGATGTTTTTATGACACAAGCAAGGGTGGATCCCTTTAGGGGTCAGGAGGGGCCATGGCCCCCCTGTTTTTTTGCCTTCTAATATAAAAAAAATTCTAAATCAGATTATTAGTTTAAGGTAAATACTACTACTCTCCCCTGAGGATTTAAAAAAAGTTAAAAGAGAAGATGATGCATCTATTATAACATTTCTCTGTAGAACAAAATTTAAATTTAAATTTATTAATATTAGACTAAATATGTATTTTCTGCCATAAATGTGAATGTGACAATAAAGTTGTAAAGAACGATTTGTGCTTTAAAGATCAGTTACAACTAAAGAGATAAAAAGGAGGAAAAATAGGAGAGAAGTTGCAGAAAAAAGAAGATCGTGAAAATTCAAAGAGAAAAAATATCTTAAAGTTGCAGAAAAAAGAAGATCATGAAAATTCAAAGAGAAAAAATATCTTCAAAAAGTTAAAAAGAAAACTTAGATACAATGTATGAGGGAAGTGTCATCAACAGCCGAAGAGTAGTGTTTTTGCCCTATTTCACCCTTGTTGTCGCTTTGCCTCACCTACCCACCGCCTACATGTATGCATTCTTCTTCTCTGTTTGTGGTTATCTTCCTTTCGCTTTTGAGGCTTAAAATGTATATAACTTGTATATATGTTTGTTTATATATCTTTTGTCAATAGCTTTGTTTCATGATTACACAATGTCAAATTCAAAGTTGCTGTGAACTTTTGTACCTTTTTCATGATGTCTCTGTCTTACATTTATTATTTTTCCTTATAATGGTTTTTATAGTTAATGGTTAACATTACCCAGGCTTATAGAATGCATAGTAGAGCTCAACTCAATTGATTTAGTTTGTTTTCTTAATTATATTTATATACAGGGTCTTTGGCTAAATTGTCAAAACTTGATTGTATAAATGTTGATAAACTTTAATTATATTGATTAATTTAATTGACATTATGGTATATATGTATGTGTGTGTGTATTGACACACTATAGGATTCGGCCCCCCTTCTTATGTTGCTCATGTTCTGCCGTGGACTCAAGGCCACCAAGGAGACGATACTTGATCAATGGTTATGAGAATGTAAAGAGTGTATGAAGAGGAAAATCTAGAATTTAAGCTAAATCTCATATTTGTAGTTTCAATTTTTTGATTTTTGATTGTTGACTTTTGTTTTTGTGCAAATATTTTGTGGCAATAGAAGGTGAATAAGCATCTAAATCAATGAGGTCACCGCCTACTTACCACATACATACATTGAGCATCAACTCTCTCTCTCTCTCTCTCTCTCTCTCTCTCTCTCTCTCTTTTTTTTTCTGGTTACTTAAACACCTCACCACCATTGACAGATTTTCTCTCTGGTAAACTCTATATTTACATCAAAAGTATGGATTTTGAAATTTTGGGTTTAGGGTATGATTATGTTTATTGTGTTCTTTTTTCAATTTTTAATTTCTCCATCAATTATGAAGCATTACAACCTAATTGTGATGACTTGATTGGGAGGATATTCAAAACGATTGTCCAAAATGAAAAATGAATAGAGGTAGGCATTTTTAAGGTTGAAAGATTCAATAATGGTAGCATTTTTTCAATTTTTTTTTATCTTTTTTGGAAAAGATGAGTAATAAAAATATGGAATTTGAGTGGATGGATGTTTTATTTTTCATTATATATTAGTTATTTGTAGAGAGTTATATAATTGGTTGTCAAATGTGTGTTTTTATTGTCTACAACAAAGATAAGTTACTTATCTGTAGAGAGTTTTATATTAGTTATCTGTAGAGAGTTATATAATTGGTTGTCAAGTATGTGTTCTTATTTTCTAACACAAAGATAAGTTAGTTTTCTTTCATTCCACTTGATGTAACCTTACTTGACTAGCGTTTCTACTTTCATTTTGTGCATACAGGCCCATATCAGAATTCTCCATATCAGAATTTTCTAATATCGGGATAATGTATTACCTTAGGAGGTATAGACTTGATGAATTCATATATTGGTAGTTTATTTTTTCTACATAATTCTCCATATCATAATTTTCTAATTTCTTTTTTAGATTTCCCTGTCAAATATTGCAATTATCTTTTTTTATGTGTGTGGTTATATGATTGTGTTTGTGTGACTATATGTATGTGACTGAGTAAGTATGTGTGAAAATGAATGTGAATGACTAATGCTCTTTATGGAGGTTGCACTTTTGGGTTAAAGATGGGTAAGGTTCATGATTTTAGACTTGGGCCTAATTAAAGCTTCTTGGTGTAGTTATTTGAAACTTTTTTATTATGTGTTTGCTGCACTTTTACATTGTCATTTGAAACTTTAAGTATAGCTAAAAGGGCAAGGGAACTTATGAGATCAAGAATTGATTGTATACAATTATTATCACTGTTAGCAAATCTAATTATGTGTATTATTGTTGGAATATTCCAGGAAGGTGTTTCTAATGTTTAAAGACAATTGTGGAGTTTGCAAGAACGAAGAATTGGTTCTAGGTAAACAATCTCTTGAAAATTGAAGATTATGTAAGTTTAAATGGGTAAATTTTACATTTTCACAAATATGATATAATTTTTATGCATCTGAGTAGAAATTTAACTCATTCAATTATTGAAGAAAATCTGTCATTAAATGTGATATGGTGAAAATGATATCCCCTTGGTTTCTTTTTAGTTCATGTGTAATATTCTTTTGATAACTGAAATAACATAAATTTAAATTATTCTGTGGGATATGGTGACAATGATGCCCAAGTTAAAAGTCTGACTACATGTTGTATTGAGTTTATGTTTCATTTGTGCTTAATTTATAGCTATCTTATGGAAGTTGAACTCATTTCTTTGATTGATTTGCTCTTGCATTTCTCATTTCTTTCTCTTAAATGTTTTTAAGGTTCACATTAAAAAAGTTGACGCAAATCTTGATTTTGTTTTAGAAAAATGTATTTTACAATTAAAATATTTTTTTCAAATCTCATTTGGTATAAATATATGAAGTGATTCTAATATATTAATCTTAATGTGTGATCTTGTAACATATCTTCCTTAGATTAAAATAAGGTCAAGTTAGGATTCTTCGTCCTTTAGTATATAATCTTAATATCAATCATTCATAAAAAAACATATCAAAAGTTATAAGACAACTCAAGTTCACAAGATGATTTAAATGAAAATATAAAAAGTAAAAGGTAGTCTATCAATTTACCACATAAAAGGGTAGTTTAAAATTTTATTTTGATATTTTAATAAAAAAAAAATGAGTTATTAAAATGACGGCTTATAAAAACAAATAAACCTTCAGTTGGGTTATTGTCGGTGCTATTAAAACTTATAAAAGCAACACAACACGTTAATAATAATAAATTTCTATTCATTTAAACTTAATTTAACAAATAGGATCATGCTAAAACCCTTTCAAGGGATTACAATAAATTTCTATAAGGCTCACAAATCTCCTATAATAAAAGGTTTTTTTTACCACATGTCCTCTTCTCCTTTCTTTGGACACATGGTATTTTTCAGAATTTTTAAATTTTCTATTTTCCACTTATCATTTTATTGTATTTTTCATTTTATTAAATTAAAATTTCACATTTAATATGTAAAGTAATATATATGTAAGGTATTTATTAGAAAGAGTTTATATATATAATGTATTCAATACATTAAAGCCTCATTAATTTTAATAATTTAAAATTTTTCTTATTTTTCTTATAAATTCAAACATTTCAAATTGTTAAAATTGCATATTTAATTTTTTTTAAATAAACTCATGTAATACATGGATCTCACACCTAATTGTTAATATGATATGGTATGACAAAAACAATGAAAATATAAAATATCAAAGACGGGTGTTTGTTTGGGCCAATAACACTTTGTTCTTCATCTCATGTACACCTTCAAACAACAAGAACAACAATACGTTTTTTTTTATGCTTCATTTTCTTTTCTCAAATTTCAAGCATCCAAGACACCCACCTAAACCTATTGATTTAAACCCATCGATTTTTGTGGAAATTAAAGACAAACACACACCAAAAGCCATAGATTTCTGTCTAACACAAGCAAAAAAAAAAAAAAAAGGTGAAAAAACCTCGAAAAAGCAGTCGGAAAAGCCGACAGCCACCACTCGAGACGGCCCACTGCCGCCCTACAACTCCCATCTGCACTAACCGAAGACCACCGCAGCTTCGTTCTACTTCTATCGAGCACCACTTCCAAAACCTCCACCGAAGTTGTTGTGTCCGCTAGCCTTGCTCCATCGGGCCAAATGTCCTCCCCTTCGCATATGCTACCAGAATCGAAGGAGAAGCAGCCGGGAACTACTAGAGCAGCCCTTGTTGCACCTACCAAGACCGACGAAACCCTTTTGGCCACCCTTTTCCCCCCTTCACACCTCATCGTCGGAGAAGGAGAGCATCTCGCTGCTTCGTCCCTTTTCTTTTTCTTCGGACCATTAGAACGTCGGAGGCGCTCACCTCCTCACAGCTTCACCCATCGAGAATGGACGCCAGGTTGCTGCTTAATTCTTCTTCTTCCTTCGCTCTAGCCAACCCGAAGACCCCTCCCTCCCCGCGATCTGTAATCGCCGATCCCACCCTCGGTCCCTTTTTTGCCTGCGATGAGCAAGGAACCAAGGGTCGAAACCCCCCAAATCGAATTTGGTGTTTGATTTCTCCTCCACCTGCAATGATGCTTCCGTTCCTTTGCTGCCTTGGGTTCATACGAATTCATCCTTTGCTCGATCAAACAAAAGAAACGGGACTTAAAACCCTAAATTAGATTAAGTTTGGGCCACTAATCACAAATGGTCCCTCTATAGGATTTCCTTTTATAAAAGCCCTAAAATCATTTTATGTTTGTAAAATGAGCAAAATATACCCTCACTTTAACCATTTCTGCAAAAAAGAGTCCATTCCCCAAACTTTGGGGTATTTTACTCAAAACAACCCCTCCCATGGAGATTTCTTAACAATACCAGCCCAAGACTGAAACATTAAACCAATTTAAACCATTTCAGCCCCTCCCTTGAAATTTTTTAACCAAAGCATTCCTATTATGGTTAATTAAATTTACCCAATAACCCCCAACAGTTGGGCCCATTCTATTTGGCCTTGATGATTGGGTTATTGGTGGGCTATCATAAAACAAGCATATGGACTAGAATAATTTAATGGGCATTAAGGTAAGGCCTATGTAAGAGATTTGGGCCTAATTAGGAAAATTGGGCCACATATGGGCCATAACTAGGCCTTGATGATTATGAAATATTGGACCATTGTAATGCCACATGTTTGGACTGGAATAAATGGTTAGGCCTTATGGTAAGACCATGAACAAGTTTGGGCCCAATTTGGAAAAATGGGCCATATGTTGGGCTTTGATACATAGTTGACCTTTGGGCCTATGGATTGGGCCTTGGGATTGAATCAATCTAAGATAAAGGTAAAGCAATCTTTTACCTCGAGCATGGACTTATGGATATATGTTGAAACCCAATTGCTGATTGGGTGTTATTTTGATGATTGACAGTTCGAGAACATATCATCTAGCAGCTAGAACTTTGTCTACAGGACTTCAACACTATGAGGTGAGTTACCTTCCAGTAGAAACGGGTCGAAGGCACCAAGGCCGGCTCACTAGTAAGAGTTATAATAAAGATAATTGTCTGGTATGTTGTTATCTGTTATGATTATGTGTTAGCCTTATATGATGTTATGTGATACTGGTAGTAGAGGGAATAGTCCCCATATTCGCTTGATATGGCCAAGGGATAGGTCGGGCACCCCAGTATGCCTGACAGTATGCTTATGTTATATTTTTATGTGGTAGTAGTAGGGTGAAACAGTCCCCAGTACCGGTCGAAAGGACCAAAGGGGTAGGTTAGGACCCGTATATGTTAGGCAAGGTATCGGTCGAAAGGACTGAAGGGGTAGGCTAACATCCTGATATTCTAGGCAAGGTACCGGTCAAAAGGACCGAAGGGGTAGGCTATCACCCTTATATACTAGGCAAAGTACCGATCGACGGGATCGAAGAGGTAGTTAGTACCCAGTTATGTTATACAATATGTGTTATGTATGGTATGTCATATGATGGGGGAACTCACAAAGCTTCATGCTTATCGTTTTTAGTTTTGGTTTCACGTACCTCGTTTTCAAAGGAAAGGAGTCATCTCAATCGCAACGCATCACACTATGTTTTTCGCACATGAGACATTTGGGATTACACTCTGATATTGTTTTATGATAACATGTTTTGGTTATTGACACTTTGATTTTGACATGGGCTGCTTTATGGATGTTTTTATATTGTTGGTTTTATGAATTATTAAACTAAAAATGATATTTTTGGTCTTGAATTTTGGGATGTTACAATATGGCTCCTATGGAAGAGTAATACTTTCATTGAGGGTCTCATAACACTAGACGTAAACCGGTTAATACAAATTTGTGAGACGTGCCTTCACCATACCTACCAAAGTGTTGGAATAGTGTCTAAGGCTATAACTATATTCGGTGGTGCATGGTCCTTTTGGGTTGCCTTCACCATAGCAACTTGAAGGATGATTTGTTAAGAGAGAGTAAATATTATAAGGAATAATATTTAGCTATTTAATTAATATAAGTCATAAATTAATTGGTATTAATTTGGTGACTTAAAGAGATTAATTAAATAAGAGGGTATAAACTGTCAATTGTTTGATAGTTAGACTTTGGACTATAAATCCATTAGGATGGACTTTGGACGGTTTCTAAGAGCTTTAGGATAGCTCAAAATCGTCCATAAGGATATCTATGGAATGGATTTGGATAGCCTTAAGTGAAGATTATCCAATTAGGGTTTAGGGTGAAACCCTTAAGGAGTCTAAAGGTATAAATAGGCCCTTGGGATGTGGAATTCGTGTACAATCTTTCAGAACCTAAAGCAAGGAACCTCTGGCCGAATTCCATCCCCTCTCCTCTCTCCTAAATCATCTTGCTTGCTGTTGGTGTTTGTAAGCCATTAGAGGAGTGACAATTGTGACTCTAGAAGCTCCAAGACAAGAAGATCAACAAGGAACTCAAAGGTATGATTCTAGATCTGTATTAATGTTATTGTTTAACCTAATTAGCCATTAGAAGTCTTGGATTCAAAAGCATGTTTGATAGAAAGCCTAGATCCAAGCAATAGGGTTTTGCATGCGCACATAGGAAAGTTCTTATGGCTAAAACCCAACACAAAGTACACACTAAAGTCCTAAATTATAACCATAGTCTCGGTAAGAGAGTGTGACACTTGTATATAGATCTATACAGGACTAACAACCCCACATCCAAATTATTAGGTAAAGTTAGACAGGCAGGTCTATGGTGACAAATATCTAACATTCAAACACCTGAAGAACATCGTAGCAAGCAACTAGTCGCTAGCATGGTTATGATAACTCGCATGGGGTATTAACAACACATTTGGTTTACGAGGTTAACATACATTGAATTAGTCTTTATATATACAGATAAAATCACATAATACAATTTTCCAGTACAACACTACTTACAATTTTTGTCTTGGGTTTAAGACTAAAAGCTCATTTCAAAGAAAATATTAGATTTTCTGAAAGCACACTCCATCATTCTTAGAAGGATTTTTTTTTTTTTTTTGCATAAAAAACTCTTATGAACTCACCAGCTTAATTGTTGACACTCATCAAAATCACTTGTAATCTCAGAAAATCAGTAAACAGGAAAATCAAAAAGGTTATGTGGATGGGGCGTCGCAACATCATGTCATTTACTTTTATCATATGTATTGATATCTAGTAAAGAATATTTTGAGTACAATGTAAACTTCTTAATTATCAATATGATGGTTGTATGGCTTTAATTACTATTATTCACTATGTTATGTTACTGTACATGAAGTCTTCCACCCTCGGGCATTTCCACCGTTCTAGTTTGGGGGTGTGATATGTAACACCTCGATTTTTAGGTATGAAATTATTTCCATTTATGCATGACCTTCCTTTAGAACACGGTATGGTGAAGCCTTACCACGGCGTGCTAAGAAATTTTGGGTTGTGTGTTTTCATGGACCAATACAGTGTGTTGGTGTGTAAACAAGGCATGTTGGCGGCTGGTTGAGAAAACCCTAATTTTTAGGGTTTTGCACCTTATATGCTCTCCTTAAGTCCCAAGAGTTGGCCTTTTATCAGCCTCCAATTCCCCCAAATCGACCATTGAAAACCCTAATCATATTTCCCTCTCATTTGTGAGCTAGTGTCGTATCTTTGAAGCCAAAGAATGAAGAAGTTGGAAGTAGGAAGAAAGGATCAACCAAACAAGCCCTCATCTTTTAGGTTGGCACTCTTCTAGACCTTGTAAGTGTCCACGATCCAATTTTTATTTATCCATGTTGCTAGATCTTGAGTTTTGTCCCTTTAGCTTCTTATTCTTGAAAGTTGGGATGGTTAGATCTCATAAAGTTTGCAACTTTATGAATCTCCAGGTCTAAGTGACCTAGTAGAGTCTTGGATTTGGCCTATAGTTGACTTTTGATGCCATGTATAGAGATTAGGTCATAAATCCCCATTTTGACCTAATATGGGTTCAAGACATGCATGTCTATAAAGCATCGACCTTTGGGATGGTTTTGGTGCAGGAATCTCTTCTGGAAAAGATGGGTTTCAAACTTCAAAGATTAAGTGATTATTGGTTAAGCCCTTGAGTCTTCAAGCTTTGTGGTTGGTTTTTTTGGACCCTTTGAGTAGTCCCAGTGGATATAGTCGGAAACTTTATCCTTCTTAATAGCATTTTGTACTAGATCTGGGCTTTAGAGCTCTTGGAATCAAAGAAAACAGTTGAATGTATTAAGTTGTTGGAACTTGGGCAAAGACATCGTGTTTGCAAGACAACCCGGCGTGTTGGCTGAGGTTTTCCCGACCGTCTGGTTGCCGATGGAACACGGCGTGTTGGATCAACATGGATTGTTGACCTTGACCTCTGACCAAGTTTGACCTTGTGGGAATTTTGGAGTCTTATGGAAATTGGTCATTTAATGGAATCTGGTATCGTGTATAGAGCTGAGATTCAGAGTCAGACCTCATCTGTTCTATTCATTTTGCGAGGTGGGTCCCACGGGTTTTCACCTAGTTAGACCATCCGTTATACCCACCACATACCACATATGTGGTGGGTGGCACATCAGCACCACATTCCCTACCACTAACATGGGATACCTACCACCAACACACCACTCCATCTCATTATTTTAATTAAATTTAATTAAAAAATTCATATAATTGTTTTTTTAAATACTAATTTTTATTAATTTAAAATACTAAATTACATTAATTAAAAACTACGTTAACTAAAACCGAAAAAAATTACGTTAAAACTAAAAATTACATTAAGTAAAATAAAGAAAACAATAAAAAAATACATTAATAATTAAAAAACTAAAAATACCAAACTTCTAATTTGTGTTATTTTAAGCAAGGTTATTCCAGTTTGAGGAATTCTTCAATTTTTTCCTAGCTTTAACATGTCTAATACGTTGCTGATTTGTGCTTTCATATTGCTCCATGGCCACATTAACCGGATCGATATCGGTTTCATGAACGTTGTTTATAACAAAGTTGTAAATTCCATTGAGCTCATTACATTTGACACTCATATCACACCACTTCAAGCATATTTTATCAACATTTCGAATTGCACCACCCATTAAACCATGGAAAATGTAACGCCCGCAGATCTGGGCTAGTCAATTTAGAGGCAATAGAAGTCGAAAATGACTTTTCGAAAAAAGATTATTTAGAATAAATAATCTTAACCAAGTTGTAGAATATGTCACAAGGTTTCCGTACATAGAAAGAACGCCTAGATCCGAGTTATAACGAAAAAGTTATGGCCCGTCGAAGTTTTACGGCAAAACCGGCACGGTACCGGGAAGCGTAAATAGTGAATTTACGATAGAGCGAGATTTATCCTTAGAAATCTAAACGAAAGTCGTAGAATATGTTAAACTAAGAGCGTCGATAAAAAGAACGCCCAAATCTGACTTCGTATGAGGAAGTTATGATTTTTCTAAGATTCGGCTTAGCAGTGTACAGCCCGAAACTTGAATTTTAGTTCGAGCGGTTTTTGGCTTACGCGACCTAAATGAGAGTTGAATATATCATTAATAGGAACTCAACGGTAAAAAGACAGACGAAAACGGAGTCCGTATGAAGGACTTATGAATTCTTCACGGTCATTTAACAGTCTAAACGCCTCCTACTGTTAAATTTGAGATCGGTCGAGAATTAGCCGACGGAGTCTAAACTAAAGTTGTAGATATTGATTTTACCTATGCGTGGTAATAAAGAACGTCGAAAACGGAGCTCGTATGCGAAAGTTATGATTTTTCTAAGTTTGAAGGCTGATACGTGATAGGGGTGACGTGGCACCACCAGAATTGGACACGTGGCACCACCAGAAGGGTGCCACATGCACCAACTCAGCGAGTCATGACTCAGACTCAGCGAGTCCATCAGATTTTTGCACTATAAATAGAGGTGTCGGGTCTAGCCTTCTCTTCACACCTTCAAACCCTTCTTTCTCTCTCTAAACTCTCTCTCTCTCTCTCTCTCTAAGCCTCCCTAACCCCCCCAAAGCCTAGGTTAACTCCCTAGCACGAGGCGGAAGCCCCGGAGCGCTCGACGGCTCCGAGAAAAGAGCCTTTCGGCTCGGGAAACGCTGCTCCAGCGAAGCCCGGTTTTGCGAAAAACCCGCTGTAAGTGAGCTACGTCTACGCTAGTTTTAATATAGCTTCTAATTAATTATAGTAACATTATTAGGACCTGAAAATAATTATTTGGGCTATTATTATAAGTTATATTGAGTGTTATTTAATGCTTATATAATAATAATAATAATAATAGTCAGACTATTAATTTTTCGCGAATATCGGTAGACTAAACCCTAGTGGTGTTGATACTAGGTTTTATCGAAGGAAAGTTGTTTTGAGAGTATCGAAGCGATGTCCGAGTGTTGAGTCACCACCTTTCAGGTGAGTGCATGGTCCCTTTCATCTTACACATAGATATGAAGTATTTATTATATAATTTACGTGTTGTGAGTGCATAGTTACTTTCAGCTTACACATAGATATGAAGTATTTTATATAAATTACGTGCTATGTGTGCATATTATCTGAATACTTGCTATCTATGCTAGATGAACGTTTTATACATGTTTTCAATGATTTCAACTGTATATGTAGTTTATATCTACAAAATATGTTGGGTAGAACATGGGTAGATGAATGATGAGGGATAAAAGCTGACATATAGGAACATTAGTAGCATGGACCTAGTGCCCTATAGGTATACATTGGCAGCAGTGGACCTAGTACCCTATAGATGGGCACTGGCAGCTGCGCCACAACTCGTAGATGTTTTAGATCTACGGTAAACGTCCTAGAAGATGCGCTCTAAGGACAGTATCGGCAGCTGCACCTAATAGGGAGCCTTATGACCATGACAGTGGCGTTAAAAGGTCAATACCGGCAGAAGCGCCTCATAGGAAATGTCCCAATTCTGGCAGTTGCACCTAAGTGACAAGATTAGCAGCTGCGCTTGACCAAAGTGTCATTGGCAACAATGGACTTCATGTTGTTTCCTTAGGATGATCCTTAGGAATGAATGAATGAGAAATAGTTGATTCTTATGGTAGACCCTTAAGAATAAAGAAGATAATGGGGATGGGTAATTGGGTTGATTGTTTGATTATTTAAACATAATGATTATATTATTGTGGGTTGAGAACCTTATGTACTCACCAGGTTTCCCAACCTGACCCACTTAGTTTATTTATATCACAGGTGTTGATACGAAGTCACTTTACACTGAGAGATTAAAGAGATGTAGATCACTAGTTTAAATAAATGTAAGTTCTGTTTATGATTATGTTCCTGTATTGACGATGACATCCCAAACGTTTTGAAATGAATAAAATACGTTTCTCCGAAAATGTTTTAATAACGTATTTATCATGTCTTTCTGGTAACAAATTCCACAACATTTTTATTAAAAGAAGAACTCTGATTTTTATAAAGCATAAACAAAATCGGTCTTTTCTGGCCGTGAAAATGGGGATGTCATAGAAAACACTTTCAACATTTCTCCAAAAAGAACCGGAAGTTTGACCAACATCTTCTTCCGAAACTGTCACCGAAGCTTGTGCTAATTTCCCTTATTCTTCTTCTGACCATTTCTTATTTTTAGGAGGCATGATTTTTAAAGGATCAAACAACAAAAATATATCTAAATAGAGTAGAATTGTATGAACAATAAGAAGATGATTGGTAGTATTTATAAGTAAACATTGAAGAAATTGAAAAATAACCGTTTGGAATCGTTGTCCGGAGCACAGAAGGCCACTACCACGACCACGACCCACCACGAACAACCGGGGTGGTGTGCACGGTTGTGGTTCGTGGACACCTAGACCACGGACCGTCTCCTACAATGTATACCATTTGACCTTAGATATATATCAAAGCTTAACAAACTAATAATTTATATTCCTAACTTATGAGTTTATATATATATATATATATATATATATATATATATATATATATATATATATACACACACACACACACACACCTCACTTTAATCAACTAAATACAAATAAATAGAATGTGCCGGCCATATTAATTCTAAGATTTAGATTTGCTTTGTACAATGAAACCAAAATTACACACAAAGGAAACAAAATTTATTTTTAAAATCAATCCACACAAAGAAAATATGAGCTGTCATATGAAGCACAAGTCATTAGATCACGTTTTCGGCCTTCTTCTTCCTTGTTCTGCACATCAAAAAGGAACAAGTAAACTGATTTGAAGATTAATTTCTTCAACCAAAATCTACACTCATACAAAAGCTGTACAATGCTAAAAAGAACACTCAAACTCAACCACAAACTGATAAAATCAAACAAACACCCAGCTTTGATCGAACCTTCTGCCTACACCATTGTTTTTCAGCCAAGAACACATTGTTCTTGATCTCATGTACACCTGCAAACAAGAGCAGCAATACATTCTTCTTTTTTTATGCTTCATTTTCTTTCTGTCAAATTCAATCAACCAAAACACCCATCGATTTCTGTCGAAAATCAAGCCAAACACACACCAAAACCCATTGATTTCTGTCTAAAACAAGGGAAAAAAAAAAAAGAGAGAGAGAGAGAGAAAAAAAACCTCGAAAAAACAGTCGGAAACGCCGAATGCCACCGCCCCAGACGACCCACTGCCGCCATACAACTCCCATCTACACCCACCGAAGACCACGGCAGCTTCGTTCTTCTTTTCTATCGAGCACTACTGCCAAAACCCGCACCGAAGTTGTTGTTTCCGCTTGCATTGCTGCATCGGGCCAAATGTCCTCCTCCCCTTCGCATGTGCTACCGGATTCGAAGGAGAAGCAGCCGGGAACTGCTTGAGAAGCCCTCGCTGCACCTACCGAGACCGACGAAACCTTCTCGCCTCCCTTTCCCCCTTCAAACCTCATCATCGGAGAAGGAGTGCAGCCACGCTGCTTCGTCCCTTCTCTTTTCTTCGGACCATTCGAGCGTCGGAGGCGCTCACCTCCTCACAGCTTCACCCATCGAGAATGTACGGCAGTTTGCTGCTTTATTCTTTTTCTTCCTTCGCTCTAGCCGACACGGAGACTCGTCCTTCCCCGCGATCTGTAATCGCCGATACCACCCTCGGTCCCCTTTTTGGCCTGCGACGAGCAAGGAACCAAGGATCGAAACCCCCCAAATCGAAGTTGGTGTTCGCTTTCTCCTCCACCTGCAATGACGCTTCCGTTCCTTTGCTGCCTTGGGTTCATACGAATTCATCCATTGCCCGATCAAATAAAAGAAACGGGACTTAAAACCCTAAATTAGATTAAGTTCGAATTCATCCATTGCCCGATCAAATAAAAGAAACGGGACTTAAAACCCTAAATTAGATTAAGTTCGGGCCACTAATCACAAATGGTCCCTCCATAGGATTTCTTTTTATAAAAGCTCTAAAATCATTTTATATTTGTAGAATAAGCAAAATACACTCTCACTTTAACCATTTCTTCAAAAATGAGTCTATTCCCCAAACTTTGGTTTATTTTATTCAAAACAGCCCCTCCCATGGAGATTTGTTAACAATACCAGCCCAAGACTCAAACATTAAACCCATTAAAACCATTTTAGTCCCTCTCTTGAAATTTTTTAACCAAAGCAGTCCTATTGTGGTTAATTAAATTTACCCAGCAACCCCCAACAGTTTAAATTCGTTACGAAACAGTCCCAGAAATATTTCAAAGTTCAAGAAATGTGACTTTGCGGTTTTTCACGTCAAGTTTTTCAAAGAAACCGAATTCGAACGATTGGAACTCACGCTTAACAATGTGTACTTACGGCCCCCTTTTATTCTTTTAATTATTCACCTGAGGGGGGGGGGGGGGGGGGGGAGAAGGAGGAGAATACATGTGCCAATATATTTTGTTTATACAAACCAATTATTTTTTATGCGAAAATACAATAAACAATGCTTTATAAAAATATTATTATCTAACAATTTACCATATTGTTACAAATAAACTAGTATAAGTTTCTGTATACATATTATGGTTATTTTATCATGAAATAAACATTTTGTACAACAAATACCAAACGATACAAAATTATATGATTTTTATGTGACATTGCATATTATAACAATTACGTTATGAAACTTTATAGTATTTCAACGATTCAAGCTATTATTAAACATGTTTATTTATAAGTTTAAGTACACCACGTTTACACATAAACATATTATTATTAATTTGAAACATTCATTTTTATAAAAGCGAGCACATTGCAGTTTTACAGATATTTCAAACATACTCGACTTTTATAAACTTTGTATGACGATATTCATTATACCTAGTGACTTAATCGCAATTAAGTTAGGGCTTATTCACAAACTTTTTAGTAAATGGTTTTTTAGTGAGATATTATTTATTAGCTGAGTTTAAATACTTAGCATAACAGCATTACTATAATCGTTCATCTTTGGAGTGAGATACATATGTATAGATCTATACAGGGTTGACATTCCCACATGACGTTTCTAGCTACAACCCTCGACCGATCAATCAAAGCGGGTGATAGGTGTTTATAATTTTTACTACAACGTCCAATGAATCGTTGTAAGGAGTACACTCAATCACATATTTCGGTTGTAGGACTCACCAAAAAAAATTAACTAGAATATATATCTCTCACTACAACCATGGGCTTGGTTGCTTTCAAAACTATTTTTAAGTATGGAATTACTTATTTAACATAACTAGGGGTGTAAACGAGCCGAGCTGAGCCCGAGCCTAACCAAGCTCGAGCTCGGCTCGTTTAATTTTGAAGAAGCTCGAGCTCGATTCGAGCCTTAAAATGAAGCTCGAGCTCGGCTCGTGAACAATTTAGTGAGCTCGCGAGCCTAAGCGAGCTTATACGAGCCTATATATATATATATATATATATATATATATATATATATATATATATACACACACACACACTCTCACACACACACACATACACACACACACACACACATATATATATATATAGGCTCGTTTAGGCTCTTTTAGGCTCGCGAGCCCACTAGCTGAAGCTCGGCTCGAGCTCGTTTAATAAACGAGCCTCATATTTGGGCTCGAGCTCGGCTTGGGCTCGTTTAATTCGATCTCGAGTCGAGCTTTTAGCGAGTCGATCCCGAGTAGCTCGCGAGTAGCTCGGCTCGCTTACACCCCTAAACATAACAGTTTGGTTTTCAAGGATATTTTTATTACAAACACAGTTTAAAGTATGGATTTACTTATACAAAAGATATATTTTTTTCTTTCAATGATTTATTACAAACACAGTTAAAGTACGAATTTACTTATACATAAATATATTTTGGGCTTTTAAAGACTCATTGCAAACACTATTTTTAACTATTGTTATACATACAAAGATAATACTTTTTGGAGTTTTTAAAAGTACTATTGAGGTTACCAGAAAACCGGGAACACTCACCAACCTTGTGTTGACCCTCAAAACTACATGTATTTTCAGGAAATCACTAAACACACATTCAAGACGGATTGGATTATAGGTGACCTAGTTTACTTGTTGTTGTATAATATGTCATTCAGTTAAGGCAATTCATGTATTATTATTATTTGTACAAACCTTGTATTCAAACATCAAGATGGAATGTAAATTCTATTTTTTTTTATTGTTGTACTTGTGTTGTATATTCAGTTTACATGTGATCTATGAACAACTTAGTCGCACAGCCCGACGTGTTTCGTGCACTCGGCCGGGGGTGTGACAGATTGGTATCAAAGCTAATTAAGCTATAGAGAACTTGTAATCCTCTAACTAGCTTCCAATTAAAGTGTTATTATTAATAATTACGCTAGTTCTTGGGTACTTACGGCATGAGGAATCTGGTTTAAGTTGTCGTTTGGGTTGTTGGATTTCAGAACGGCTTAATTGCTAAGATGGTCATACCTTACGATGTTTCATGTCTAACCCTCATATGTACCCGGTAGTCTTGGAGTAAAAAATAAAATTTAATAATGTTGCAAACCCCACCAACAATAACATATAAGATATATATATATATATATATATATATATATATATATATATATATATATATATATATATATATACTCTAACCCGCGATGAGAACACTTAATAAAATTCCAACATGCCTCCAACTAAAACTACCAACTCTACCCTTTAGGTCAAAGACCTCAATTAAGGTTAGTACCGCATATAAGCTATACCATAAATAAACCTAAAACGTACACCAATATTATTTATGGTTGGACCGGTGAACAACCAACCTTGAGCAGGGAGTTTGACAGACTACAATGTTTGAAAGCTTTAGAGATTGAAGGATGTTCTCAATATTGTTGTGTTTTAGCCATAAGAACTTTCCTATGTGCGCATGCAAAACCCTATTGCTTGGATCTAGGCTTTCTAATAAACATGCTTTTGAATCCAAGACTTCTAATGGCTAATTAGGTTAAACAACAATATTAAAACAGATCTAGAATCATACCTTTGAATCCCTTGTTGATCTTGTTTGTCTTGGAGCTTCTAGAGTCACAATTGTCACTCCTCTAATGGCTTACAAACACCAATAGCAAGCAAGATGATTTAGGAGAGAGGAGAGGGGAGGAATTAGACCAGAGGTTCCTTGCTTTAGGTTGTGTGTCGAATTCTCTCATCCATAGGGGCTATTTATACTATTAGACTCCTTAAGGGCTTCACCCTAAACCCTAATTGGATAATCTTCTCTTAAGGCTATCCAAATCCATTCCATAGATAACCCTATGGACGATTTTGAGCTATCCTAAAGCTCTTAGAATCCGTCCAAGGTGTATCCTAATGGATTTATAGTTTAAAGTCTAACTATCAAACAATTGACAGTTTATACCCTCTTATTTAATTAATCTCTTTAAGTCACCAAATTAATACCAATTAATTTATGACTTATATTAATCAAATAGCTAAATATTATTCCTTATAATATTTACTCTCTCTTAATAAATCATCCTTCAAGTTGCTATGGTGAAGGCAACCCAAAAGGACCATGCACCACCGAATATAATTATAGCCTTAGACACTATTCCAACAGTCTCCCACTTGGATAAGTCTAGTAACTATACAAGTAAAATACGGTTTGCAATCATAGTTCTCAAAGACGCTGTCAACTCTGATCTAATCAATATTGTCCTTTAGATAAGGGATCGTACAGTCCTCTGTTAGATATCATGCTGACAATCCTATGGAATGGTTAGTCTAGCATTTAGATTTCTCGATCTTCGATTTATTTGACATAGAACTTAATCGAACACATCAATTCAGTTCTGACCGGGCCCGGCACATAAGTCAAATCAAATCATCGAGTGGCCAAGATATCTCTTCTATCCTCTTAGGATAAAATTTACAGATAAACTTCGACTTATATGCATTTACTTATTCATTAACCAACTATACACAACAATGCGTTTTATAACATCAAGTTACTGATGCGTTTTCGCATTATCAATGCACAATCAATTAACAAATAATAAACCATATATCTAGGTTTTAAGACCATATGATATTATCGTCTTGCGATCACCTTTTATATCGTATTCCATAAAGTGATTCCAGCAAGTGCGGGTTTATTCCAATGCTCAAAACCAGTTCATAAGCACTCATGAACGTTGCAGCAACCCTTGCCATGTCTAACACCATTTAGACATTCTACACACCAATTCATGACAATCTTCATTCATATCTACTCCCAACATATGAACGATTGTGGACCATTTGAATAATTCGATTATTCCTAATAAACTCAATTATTCTGGAAGTCAAAACATGCAAAGTGAAACAATAGTTAAACAACTAACATGTGACAGTAACTTTACTCATAAATAAAACTCCTTTATTTAATCATCAAATGTTAATTACATTTATCTATTATACGTTTCTAATACTATCTAATCTATACTAATATCATCCTTCAGCCCAATACTCCTAGCATGCTGCAAGTGCTTAACCCTACTCAGTCCCTTCGTAAGCGGGTCTGCTGGGTTATCTTCTGATGATATCCTCTTCACTAAGAGTTGTCCTTCTTCTACACGATGTCTAATGAAGTGATATTTTCTGTCGATATGTCGAGATCTACCATAATCCCTCGGTTCCTTGGTCAAGGCAACCGCACCTTCGTTATCACAGAAAATCTCCATGGGCTCCTTTATGGCCGGCACAACTCCAAGATCACCGATGAAGTTCTTCAGCCATATTGCCTCCTTCGACGCTTCGCTCGCTGCGATGTACTCTAATTCGCACGTTGAATCAGCTACGGTTTCCTGCTTGGACCTTTTCCATGTCACTGCTCCTCCATTTAGGGTAAAAACCCAGCCCGACTGCGAACGATAGTTGTCCCTGTCGGTCTAAAAGTTGGCGTCACTATACCCTCGCACCTTCAAGTCATCACTCCCTCCAAGGACTAAGAACCATTCTTTCGTCCTCCGAAGGTACTTAAGGATGTTCTTCACCGCAATCCAATGCGCTTTGCCAGGGTTCCCTTGATATCTGCTAACCATGCTCAAAGCGAAAGCTACATCAGGGCGAGTACAAGTCATAGCGTACATGATTGAGCCAACTGCGGAAGCGTATGGTACTCGGCTCATTTCTGCTATCTCAGCTTCGGTACTCGGACTTTGAGTCTTACTCAACTTGGCATTTCCTTGTATCGGTATTTCTCCCTTCTTTGAGTTTTCCATACCAAAACGTTTTAGTACCTTCTCCAAGTAAGTATTCTGACTAAGTCCAATTAGTCTCTTACTTCTTTCTCTTACTATCCTTATTCCCAAAATGTAAGAAGCCTCTCCGAGGTCCTTCATAGCGAAGCACTTCCCGAGCCAGGACTTAACCTCCTGCAGAGTCGGGATGTCGTTTCCTATAAGTAATATGTCATCGACATATAGAACGAGGAAGCTTACTATACTCCCACTGGCTTTGACATATACACAAGATTCGTCTTCGCTTCGTACAAATCCAAACTCTTTGACTTTCTCATCGAAGCAAAGATTCCATCTGCGAGATGCTTGCTTAAGTCCATAAATGGACTTCTCAAGCTTACACACTTTATTCGGATGCTTCGGATCCACAAACCCCTCTGGCTGAGCCATGTAAACATCCTCAGCCAACTTTCCATTAAGGAAAGCGGTCTTGACATCCATTTGCCAAATCTCATAATCATGAAATGCGGCAATTGCTAGCATCACTCTAATAGATTTAATCTTCGCAACTGGTGAGAAGGTCTCATCATAGTCAACTCCGGGAGTTTGAGTAAAGCCCTTCGCAACCAATCGCGCCTTATATGTGTGTACGTTCCCATCCACGTCAGTCTTCTTCTTGAAGATCCACTTGCACCCTACGGTCTTACGTTCGGGCACGTAATCAACCAAATTCCAAACTTGGTTATTGTACATGGATTGGATCTCACTATCCATCGCCTCTTTCCATTTCGCAGACTCCGGGCCTGCCATGGCTTCCTTATAGCTATTAGGTTCATCAAGATTTACTAGTGTACCATCACTAATATACGTGTCCCCTTCGGTAGTAATATGAAAACCATAAAACTGGGGATGAACTCTAACTCTATCGGAACGTCTAAGAGGTATGGATTCGTCAATCGGTTCAACCGGAGTTTCCTCCTCGGGTTGAATGCCAGCGGTAGAGGTTCCTTCATCTATCGATTCTTGAATCTCTTCAAGTTCGATTTGCCTCCCACTGTCTCCATGGCTTATGAGTTCTCGCTCTCGGAAAACTCCTCTCCTCGCAACAAAGATAACATTATCTTTCGGTCTATAGAAGAGATATCCAAAGGAAGTTTGCGGGTAGCCGATGAAATTACATCGCTCACTTCGAGGTTCAAGCTTGTCGTGAGTATCTCGTCTTACAAAAGCCTCGCAACCCCAAACCTTGATATGTGCCAACGAGGGAGCTTTCCCCGTCCACATCTCGTGAGGTGTTTTGGCAACCTTTTTAGTAGGGACTCGGTTAAGGATATGGGCGGCAGTCTCTAAGGCATTCCCCCAAAAGAAGATAGGTAGTGAAGCACGACTCATCATAGAGCGAACCATATCCAATAAGGTTCGATTACGCCTTTCTGCCACACCATTTAACTGCGGTGTCCTAGGAGGCGTCAATTGCGAAACTATTCCACACTCCTTGAGATAATCGTGGAATTCAAGACTTAGGTACTCTCCTCCTCGATCGGATCGAAGCATCTTGATTTTCTTGCCCAATTGATTCTCCACTTCATTCTTGAACTCTTTGAACTTTTCAAAGGTTTCTGACTTTTGCTTGATTAAATAGATATACCCATATCTACTATAATCATCGGTAAAAGTCACATAGAAGCGGTTCCCATCCTTCGTGGTTGATCTAAAAGGTCCACATACATCGGTATGTATTAGGTCTAATAGTCCCTCACCCCTTTCACAAGTACTCGTGAAGGGTGACTTAGTCATCTTTCCAAGTAAACAAGATTCGCATGTGTCATCTTCCCTAAGGTCGAATGACTCCAACACTCCATCCTTTTGGAGTTCGGCTATGCGTTTCTTGTTGACATGTCTAAGACGACAATGCCACAAGGATGATTTATCCATACTAGTGGAAGAATTAATATTCAAAACATCATTTCCTAAGTTATCAACAATCATAACAGTTTCATATATTCCATTACATGGTATAGCTTCAAAGTAAAAGACACCATTTAGATAAGCCAAAATAGAACCATTCTCATTATTAAAAGAAAATCTAAATCCTTGTCTATATAAACCATGAAATGAAATGATGTTTCTAGCCATTTCTGGCGAATAGCAACAATTGTTCAAATCTAAAACTAAACTATTCTTAAGCACTAAAGAATACACTCCAATCTTGGTCACAGGCGACGATCTTCTGTTCCCCATGATTAGATTGATCCTTCCTTGCTCCACATCCCTACTTCTTCTTAGTCCCTGCACATTAGAACAAATGTGATAACCACAACCGGTGTCAAGAACCCAAGAAATAGCATGATTAGAATCGTTAGATTTGATTGCATATATACCTGCGAAAGATGGCTTGATCTTTCCTTCCTTGATGGCTTGCAGGTAATCCGGGCAGCTTCTCTTCCAATGTCCTATCTTGTGGCAGTGGTGGCACTCTGCCTCCTTCGGGTTAGAGCAGGGCTTAGAGGGATCAACTTTGGTCCCACTAGAAGAGGAACCATCTCGGGCTTTCACCTTTCGATAGTTATTTGAAGAAGCTTTCCTCTTCTTTCCCTTCCCTTGACCAATAGCCAAGACAGGAGTAGCGGATGGATTGGGAGTTGGTGCAACAAACTTGTCCTTGAAGTTTCTCTCAGCAACCCTCAAGAGACCTTGGAGTTTACTTAGAGTGACCTCCTCTTTGTTCATGTGGTAGGTCATCCTAAATTGATTGTACATCGGAGGCAAAGAGTGAAGCACCATGTCGATCGCCAAGTCTTCGCCGAAGTCAACATTTAACTTGCGAAGGAGGTCGACATACCTTTGCATCTTTTGCAAGTGCACGGTAAGAGATTCTCCATGACCCATCTTGGCGGAAATCATGTTAGTGAAGATCTCGTAACGCTCTTGTCTCGCGTTTTGGTGGTACCTCTCCAACAAGTCTTGATGCATTTCGTATGGATACATGTCCTCGTAGGACTTTTGGAATTCGGAGTTCATGGTGGCGATCATGATGCAATGTACCTTCGTTGCATCTCGCTCATGAGTTTCAAAGGCGGTGATTTCAGCGGGAGTAGCAACTTCGGGGTTGATTTTCTCGAGCTTCTCATCGAGGACATACTCTTTATCCTCATAGCGAGCAATGGTGCGAATGTATCTTATCCATTCGCCAAAGTTCGTTCCATCGAAGGTGACCTTTTGGCAAAGGCTCATCAACGTGAAAGAACTAGCAGCAGCGTTGTTTGCGTTTAACATCTATAGAAAGGACAAAGATTGATTAGAATAAGAATCCCTAATTATCACCCAATAAGAAAAATTAGGGCCAGGATCCAACAATAACATTTACATACTAGAAAAGGGATGCCGTAATCTAACATGCAAATAAATTGAAGGTAAGTGAATGACGATTCACTAATTCTCCATCACAAAACTTAAACTTTTAGTCCTAAGTGTTTTTGAGAATTCCTAGATTCGGATGAGATTCATTGAACTATTCAATGGCATGTTTAAATCTCGATATGCCCCTCTTGTTTGTGACTGGGATGCCGAGGATCACAAAGCGGGTGTGAATTACCATGCAAATTCACATGGTGCCTTCATTGTAACGATCACCTATTCGATGTGCCGGTAAACCACACACGCTCCATCGAACTATGATGAACAATGAATCACCCTTTGCCACCTTCACTTAGAACCAATTAGTGTGCCGGTAAACCACACACGCTCCACTAACATCTTAGCAAGGTGCAAAGTGTAATTTCATGGGATTGCATCAATTCACTTTTCCTAAAGTAACTAAGATTGGGAAATTTTAAAAAAAGGTTTTAGTTACTTTGTATTTCTTATTATACTTTTAATGAGAGGATGAGGTTGCCCTATCCTACCCGTTCGGCTAACGACCCTCCACCAATCAAGCGAGCGGTGGGTGTGAGTGTACACCCATTAAGCGCCATTTTATAGGCCGCAACCTTATACCCACCTTATAGATCGGCTTCGTGAATGAGGCCTACTAGCGGTAAGAATAGCATTTAGTTATACATACATACATATATATATATATATATATATATATATATATATATATATATATTATTCTAGTAATATCATATAAGTATAGGGTTGCATTTTAAACTTTTCAAAATCTAGGGTTTGAAATTTAAGATGTCTAAATTAAAACTTTTAATCACAAATATAAATTTCAAAACTTTAGGGTAGGTTTTAAACATTTAAAACATGAAGGATCAAATAACAAATAATTCCAATTAACAATTAATATTCTAATTATCTTTATTTGATTTATCTTGATTTCTTTGAAGATAATTACCAAAATAATTAATCATTATCATATAAGGAAATTAAATATTTTATTGGATGATAAATATCTTTAATTAGATCAAGATAATAGTCATATTTATCAAAAAATCGGATTTACATTGATCTAATATGATTAAGGTAAGTTTCCAAAAGATAATTATGAAAAAATCCCGAATCTGGCCATTCCTGACGCCTAGACTCGCCGAGTGCACAAGGGGACTCGCCGAGTCAGGCCTACTCGACGAGTCCACCTTGGAACTCGACGAGTCAGTGACTCAAAACCCAAAAAATCGAATTTTGCAGGTTTGTTTCAGTTAATTAAGCAACAATTTAAAGAAAACCAATCTAGGCTCTGATACCACTGTTGTGTTTTAGCCATAAGAACTTTCCTATGTGCGCATGCAAAACCCTATTGCTTGGATCTAGGCTTTCTAATAAACATGCTTTTGAATCCAAGACTTCTAATGGCTAATTAGGTTAAACAACAATATTAAAACAGATCTAGAATCATACCTTTGAATCCCTTGTTGATCTTGTTTGTCTTGGAGCTTCTAGAGTCACAATTGTCACTCCTCTAATGGCTTACAAACACCAATAGCAAGCAAGATGATTTAGGAGAGAGGAGAGGGGAGGAATTCGACCAGAGGTTCCTTGCTTTAGGTTGTGTGTCGAATTCCCTCATCCATAGGGGCTATTTATACTATTAGACTCCTTAAGGGCTTCACCCTAAACCCTAATTGGATAATCTTCTCTTAAGGCTATCCAAATCCATTCCATAGATAACCCTATAGACGATTTTGAGCTATCCTAAAGCTCTTAGAATCCGTCCAAGGTGTATCCTAATGGATTTATAGTCTAAAGTCTAACTATCAAACAATTGACAGTTTATACCCTCTTATTTAATTAATCTCTTTAAGTCACCAAATTAATACCAATTAATTTATGACTTATATTAATCAAATAGCTAAATATTATTCCTTATAATATCTACTCTCTCTTAATAAATCATCCTTCAAGTTGCTATGGTGAAGGCAACCCAAAAGGACCATGCACCACCGAATATAGTTATAGCCTTAGACACTATTCCAACAAATATTCCCTGCAAAAACCTAGTATCAACCCCAAAACAACATATACATTTTAAAAAATACTTAAAAATCTGGGATGACGTTTAGATTTTGCTAGTTTGCCTAAACCGAAAGAAGAACAAAGAACTAATGGCTCCACAACCGTGGTAGCAGAGAAACCCATAGTTCTCCTTCAATCATGCAGTAGACTACAAACTTCTCTTTCTATCATTTGAAATCGGTAGGATTTCAATTCTATTTCCATATTTTGGAAATTTGTAAGATTCATAAATTCGATTACTCTCTATAATTAAGAAATATGTAGGATTTATTGAATCAATCACTCGCTATAATTTGGAACCTTACCATAAAAGGATTAGAGATGACTGTTTACACCTCCTGATTTAACAACCTCGAACACCTTTGCCCAAGAATGGTGAACCTATAATACAAAGAGATCGAAATGTACATCTGGGGTTTAACTCCATCAGTTCTAGGTCTGGTTACTGCATCAATATCCACTATATTTGATAATGCCAAGCAGATGGCGTATCAATTGACAGAGTATATTCGTTAGGGAACCATAACCCCACATAAAAAAAAAACAGATTGGGAGTGCAAAAAGTGATGGGTTTTGAGCATTACAACATTCCTATGGTGCACATGTAACCCAAAATGCTTTGGATCTTTGTTTTTCTCAAGTTATACATGCAAATTAATTTTCCAAAGCAAGAACCCTAATTCTAAGATATAAAATCGAAATCTACTAATATTAAAGTTAGAAAAATACATTTCTTGTGGATTTCTTGATCTTAACCTTCAAGAGCTTAGTGCCTCAATTGATGCACCTCTAATGGAGTCACAAACACCACTTAGCAATGGGTGAACAAGAGAGGGAGGTGGAGGCTATAGGATTTCGGCCAGCGTTTCTTCTAGGGAATCAAGTGGCTAATTTTAAGAGCCTTGGGGTTCCTTTTATAGTTGAGGCTACTAGCCACTAAAGAAACATACAAGATGGAGAAAATCACTAGGACATATCTCAAAGAAGTAGTCAGACTACACAGTGTGCCAATATCTTTTATCTCGGACTGATATAGCATATAGACTTCCAAATTTTGGCAATCATTACAAGGGTTCCTAGGAACCAAACCCAACATGAGCACTGCGTATAATCCATTAACAGATGACTAGGAAAAATAAAGATACAAACTTTGGAAGACATGCCCCGTGCTTGGGTGATAGAGTTTAGTAAATCAGGGGATACTCACTCATCACTAGTTGAATTTTCATATAAAAATAGTTATCACACTGGCATGAAGGCCGCTCCATTTGAGTCCTTGTACAGATAAATATGTTGTTATTCGTTATGTTATGCAGAAGTTGGAGATACCCCATTAGCTATAAGGCACGTTGGAGATACACTACTCACTGGCCCTGAGGGCAATCAGGAAACAAGGAAGAAGATCGTTTGTAACATTCGGGATGTTAGGAATATTAATTATTCTTTTTATTTTGAGTTTTGTGGAAGGACTCGGCGAGTTGGTGCGTAGACTCGTCGAGTTGAGATGCGATTTTTCACCCGGATTGATGCCCGGACTCGGTGAGTCGCCTTGGTGGACTCGGCGAGTCTGCGCTGTTTAATGAAACCCTAATTTCTCTAGTTTGAGGCCTATTTAAAGGGCCTTATGGACGTCATTTGCGCTCATCAGTCCCCAGAGTGAGATCCTAGAACATTTGAGTGATTCAAGTGAGGGAAGGAGCCATTGTTGATCTTGGAGTTATTGTCTAGCAAGGGAAGAGGAGATCTAGCCAAGAGGAAGCAAGAGAGCGGTGGGTTCTTTAAGAACTGAGGTCCAGGACATCACAACTGAGGTACCATTTCGAATTCTTCTTTGTTATTGTGATGTTCATATAGATTTAGGGCTTTTTAACCCATTTGTGGCTAGATCTAGTATCCTAATGGTCCCTTGGCGAGTTATGGCTCTAAATCTGGACCCATAGAGGTCCAGAGCAGCTCTTTGCCCAAGCTTTATATGCATCCATGGAGGTTTTGGGTTGGGATCAATGTATTTGAGGCTAAAACACCATTAATGAGCTATTTAATGCTTAATGAGCACCAAGACTTGGACTTTACGTGGTCAATAAGCTTAAGGGGACTGGATCTATGAGTTAGTAGAGTGGATCTAACCTCAGAAGGTCGTTTGGGGTTGTGCATGGAATGCACTCGCCGAGTCCACTCCCAGACTCGGCGAGTTGGTGCGGGTTGTTCAGTGATTACGAACCAGGGACTGAGTAACCTAGTCGGGTGAGTGACTCAGTGAATCGGAAAAGATTCAGAAGGATCGGGTTCCCGTAGGGACTCGGTGATTCCACGCTAGACTCGGTGAGTCGGGTTAACCGTTGACCAAAGTTGACTAGTTTGACATCGTAGTGTTAGTCAGCCTGGGTCAAGGTGGTATTAAGTAGAGATATGCTTGTGTTGTAGGAGGACGATAGCTCGGGAGATCGAGCACTAGTAGTTACGAGATTTATGAGTTACCGAGATATGCAAGGTGAGTCTTCTCACTATTCATTACCTTAAGTAGGTATTTTGAGTTGACCAGAGGGTCTCATGTGCTATGTATAAGTTTATGTGTTGTCTTAGAGATTTCATGCCATGTGTTATTTGTATGTTGTATGGTTATATAGACCGGGCCGGAGGGTCCAACGATTTTTACTGGGCCGGAGGGCCCAACGAGCTATGACTGGACCGGAGGGTCCGACGAGCTGCGGGACTGGAGGGTCCCGCTGAGACATCTTGACCAGACGGTCGGGTTTAGCCTCGAGTGGCGTATTTGTGATATGTGCTATTTTGGGGAACCCACTAAGCATTTATGCTTACAGTTGTTGTGTTTGATGTCTCAGGTACCAGCGAGGACCGTGGGAAGGTAAAGGCTTGAATTGTACACACCCACACCGATGGAGTTCATGTTAGAGAGATCTTGGGATTTGTTTTGAAAACACTGTTGTTATGGATTTGAGATTTTGAAATGTTATACATTTTGTGGTTTGAAAATGAAAAATTAAATTGGAAATTTTACGTTGTTACAAGTTGGTATCAGAGCCTTGGTTTAAGGGATTCGGATGCACCTTCGGGCGTGTTTGAACTCAAACCGAGGATTTGAGAAATTTTCAAACAAAACTAAAATTTTCTAAAAAGAAAAAGAGGTTTTGGAACCAAGCAGAGTGGAAGGTGTGTACGGTCAGCCAACGCCCGAACGGTGAATCCCCAAAATACTCTTACATTATATGTTATGAGTTGTGAGATATTATGTTGTGCATGCTAGAGAGGCTAGGTATTCCTATTAGGACTAGAGTGGCCTGATTTGTGATGCTTTAGCCTAGGAGATTGCTGCTGCTATGAGATACTTTGAGAGTGAGTAGGTAGTAGTGAAGAGCTCGTGAGAGGTCTACTGAGGGTAGCCAATGCATAGAGAGAGTAGAGTATTTACGACTTGGGATCCTAGGAGGAGGACTTGAGTTGTATATTGATTCGGTGTGGACGATAGTGTTGGGCCCGTACTATTGAAGACACCGGATTGGTTTCACAGTCCAAGTAAGAATCCTTGGGGTACCAGAAGTTGAGGATGATTAATTTGTCGAGTGTGAGTATGCTTGAAAGTGTCCATAATAGTTCTTATGTTGTATTTCAGAGATTGATCATGGTCAGGACACACCATACCATCGAGGGCAGTGGAATGAGTGATGAGGAGATCTGTCAGATCATCCATGAGGAGGTGGCTGCTGCCATCAGAGCCGAGATTCCGGAGATGTTTGGGTCTATTAAGACCACACTGATCGAGACGTTTGACGAGCGTTACGCTGCTTTGACTGATGCTGTTGTTGCTGCAGCCACAGCAGTTGTTGCTGCTGCGAGACCCCAGGGTGGTGATTCATTGTTGTACCGAGAGTTCAGCAACACGAAACCACCAGAGTTCGATGGTACACAGGATCCGATTGCCGCCATGAGGTGGATCTTAGACATGGAAGGGTGTTTCTATACGTGCTCGTGTTCGGAGCACTTGAGGGTGCGGTTTGCACTCACCCAGCTTCGCTTGGGGGTGAAGGACTGTTGAAAGTTTGTGACCGTGAGCTATTCGACAGCTGAGCTGACTGTAGTGACCTGGGAGAGGTTTACTGCAATGTTTCGTGACGAGTATGTTCCCCAGGTGGAGAGGGAACGCTTAGACCAGGAGTTTCTGACCCTCAAGCAGGGGACTGAGTCGGTGACAGTGATTACGAGGATGTTTCATGAGCGGGCATTGTTTTGCCCGGAACAGGTGTCCACTAAGTAGGCTCACATGAGCTGATATCTGAGTATATTGAGGAGGGACATTCGTGAGTTCATGGCGAACTCGACTTACCGGATATTTGTCGAGCTCCAGGAAAATGCCCGGAAGAGGGAGATTGAGCTTGAGACGTAGGCGAGAGAGGAAGCCGAGTCTCAGAGGGGTGATCGGCGACCGTCATAGTCGCAGCCAGCCGCCAAGCGGGCAAAGCCCGCTGATTCGAGGACGAGTAGTTCGAGGGGCCATACTTGTGGGAAGTGCGGCAAGAGCCATGATGGGTCATGCAAGTCTGGGGTATGCTACAAGTGTGGGAAGGAAGGGAATTTCGTGAGGAATTGTCCAAAGGGGTTCTTGGTTTGCTTCCATTGCAACCAAACCGGACATCGGAAGGCCAAGTGCCCCCAGCTTCAGAGGACAGTGCAGGGATCCGTACCTGCAGTTCTAGCTACTGAGACCCGGCCAGCAAAGGCCGAAACACCGAAGGCTAGGTGCAGAGCCTTTCAGTTGACAGCGGAAGAGGTCCGCGCAGCACCTGACGTCGGGGCAGGTACAAATTCTTTGTTTATTTATGCTGAGTTTATATTGTGATGATTATATGTTATGCATAGGTACTTTTCTTGTGAATTATGTACTTGCATTAGTATTGTTTGACTCGGGTGCGAGTCGGTCGTTCGTATCTGTGACTTTTAGTCGGCACATTAGTATTCCGAGGGAGGCGTTGAGTCGACCTCTGCAAGTTTCCATAGCCGATGAGCGTGAGGTATGTGCTACCGAGGTGATACATGGATGCGTACTGGAGATCTTCGGAGTGGAGTTTCCGATTGACTTGATACCGATTGCCATGAGGGATGTTTGTGTTATAGTGGACATGGATTGGTTGAGCCGTTTTGGGGCTGTCATAGATTGCGAGCGTCAGTTGGTGATGATCCGAGATCCTAGTGGGGGAGTGCTGACAGTTTATGGCGAGGGGACTCGTGGTGGTTCGGTATTTTGTTCGGCTGCCAGAGCGAGGCGGAGCTTGCAGCAGGGCTGCAAGGGATTCATGGCCTATGTGATGGATGTACGAGAGGCTGTTGGGAGGCCAAGATCAGAGGATGATGTGCCGATAGTGCGTGAGTTCTGGGACGTGTTCCCCGAGGATTTGTCGGGCGTACCTCCCAAGAGGCAAGTGGAGTTTCGTATCGATTTGATTCTCGGGACCGCGTCTATCGCTAAGGCGCCATATCGCCTAGCGCCGCCAGAGATGCAAGAGTTATCCTCACAGCTGCAGGAGCTATTGGGGAAAGGGTTCATCCGTCCCAGTAGTTCTCCCTAGGGAGCACTGATCCTTTTTGTCAAGAAAAAGGATGGTTCACACCGAATGTGCTTTGATTACCGGGAGCTGAACAAGTTGACGGTCAAGAACCGTTATCCACTACCGAGGATCGATGATCTAATTGATCAGTCGCAGGGGGCGTCTTGGTTCTCCAAGATAGACCTAAGGTCAGGATATCACCAGATGAGAGTTCGGGATGAGGATATCTAGAAAACGGCGTTTAGGACTCGTTACGGGAATTACGAGTTCGTAGTGAGGCCATTCGGGCTCACCAATGCACCCGCATCATTCATGGACCTGATGAACAGGGTGTGTAGGCCGATGTTGGATCGATCGGTAATTGTATTCAGTTATGACATCCTGGTGTATTCGAGGACCAGAGAGCAGCACGAGGAGCATTTGAGAGAGCTCCTCGGTGTTCTGAGATCGGAGAGGCTATTCGCCAAATTCTCTAAGTGCGATTTTTGGTTACAGGAGGTCCAGTTCTTAGGGCATCTCGTTAACCAGAATGGGATATTGGTTGACCCGGCCAAGATCGAGGTTGTGATGAGTTGGGAGGTGCCGAGGTCACCTACGGAGATCCGGAGCTTCTTAGGGCTGGTAGGCTACTATCGGAGATTTATCAGGGACTTCTCCAAGATTGCTGTGCCACGTACCAAGTTAACCCGGAAGGGTGTTACTTTCTCATGGGGTCTAGAGCAGCAGGCCTCATTTGAGACCCTTCGCCAGAGATTGTGCGAAGCTCCTGTGCTTGCATTACCGGAAGGGATGGAGGATTTCGTGGTATACTGTGATGCATCGATATTGAGGTTGGGAGCAGTCTTGATGCAGAGAGGGCATGTGATCGCGTATGCGTCGAGGCAATTAAAGCCTCATGAGATGAGATATCCCACCCATGATCTGGAGTTGGGGGCTGTGGTTTTCGCCCTCAAGATCTGGCATCACTATCTATATGGGGTTCGGTGTACGATATACACAGACCACAAGAGCTTGAAGTACTTGATGGATCACCCAAATCTGAATATGCGTCAGAGGAGATTGTTGGATGTGGTAAAGGATTATGATTGCGAGATCCTGTACCACCCGGGCAAGGCTAATATGGTAGCCGACGCCCTGGGTCGTAGAGCAGAGGGTGCCCTGATGCGAGATATCTGTTTGAGGTTGACGGTGATGACCCAGATTTTGGACACCATCCGAGGGGCTTAGGCTGAGGCTGCGAGATCAGAAAATCAGAAAAGGGAGCGGGTTGTCGAACAGGTATCGGAATTCGTTACGGGTGGTCGGGGACTTATGACTTTTCAGGGTCGGATTTGGGTACCGTTTGTGGGCGGTGCGCGTACTATCTTGATGGAGGAAGTGCATCGATCGAAATTCTCGATTCATCCCGAGGCTACTAAGATGTATTTGGACCTAAGGAAAGAGTATTGGTGGCCTTGTATGAAGAGGGATGTTGCATGGTTCGTCGAGAGGTGCCTGACTTGTCGTCAGGTTAAGGCCGAGCACCAGCGTCCGCACGACAAATTGCAGCCGCTGGAGATTCCCGAATGGAAGTGGAAACAAATTACCATGGATTTTATCACCAAATTGCCACGGACTGCGAGGGGAGTTGATGCGATTTGGGTGATCGTGGATAGACTGACGAAGAGCGCTCATTTTCTAGCCATCAGCGAGAGCTCTTCTGCGGAGAAGTTGGCGGAATTATATGTGAGGGAGGTGGTATCGCGGCATGGGGTTCCCATGTCGATTGTTTCAGATCGGGATGTGTGTTTTACTTCCAGGTTTTGGAAGAAGTTTCATGAGGAGTTGGGTACGAGACTGCATTTCAGTACCGCATACCACCAGCATACGAACGGACAGAGCGAGTGGACGATTCAGACGCTTGAGGATATGCTCCGAGCATGTGTTTTGGATTTTGGAGGGAACTGGGACACCTATTTACCTCTAGCAGAGTTTTCGTACAACAACAGCCATCATTCGAGCATTGGTATGCCACCCTTTGATCTGTTGTATGGGCGGAGGTGTCGCACCCCCATCTGCTGGGGAGAGGTGGGGCAGCGGGTGATGGGTAGCACGGAGATTGTACTCCAGACGACCGAGCAGATTCAGCAGGTCAGGCAGAGGTTGTTGACCGCGCAGAGTCGACAGAAGAGTTATGCGGACAAGCGTCAGTCCGAGCTCGAGTTTCAGGTTGGTGACCTTGTGCTCCTAAAGGTCTGTCCTTCGAAAGGAGTGATACAATTCATGAAGAGAGGCAAGTTGGGACCCCGGTATATTGGACCCTTCAGGGTAATTGCTAGGGTAGGCAGGGTAGCCTACCGGTTGGATCTACCTACTGAGTTGGGGCAGATCCATGATACCTTTCATGTCTCGCAGTTGAGGAAATGTATTGCCGATGAGTCGGCAGTGGTGCCGTTAGAGGACATTCAGGTGGATCCGAGCCTGAACTACATGGAGAGACCAGTTGCAATTGTGGATCGGAAGATCAAGGTTCTGAGGAACAAAGAAGTGCCTCTGGTACAGGTTCAGTGGCAGCATCAGAAGGGATCCGAGTTGACCTGGGAACCGGAGCGGGAGATGCGGGAGTAGCATCCAGAGCTATTTCAGGAATGAGACTTCGAGGGCGAAGTCGGATTCTAGTGGGGGAGAATCGTAACATCCGGGATTTCAGGTATATTAATTATTCTTTTTATTTTGAGTTTTGTGGAAGGACTCGGCGAGTTGGTGCGTAGACTCGCCGAGTTGAGACGCGATTTTTCACCCGAATTGATGCCCGGACTCGGCGAGTCGCCTTGGTGGACTCGGCGAATCTGCGCTGTTTAATGAAACCCTAATTTCTCGGGTTTGAGGCTTATTTAAAGGGCCTTATGGCCATCATTTGCGCTCATCAGTCCCCAGAGTGAGATCCTAGAGCATTTGAGTGATTTAAGTGAGGGAAGGAGCCATTGTTGATCTTGGAGTTATTGTCTAGCAAGGGAAGAGGAGATCTAGCCAAGAGGAAGCAAGAGAGCGGTGGATTCTTGAAGAACTGAGGTCCAGGACATCACAACTAAGGTACCATTTCGAATTCTTCTTTGTTATTGTGATGTTCATATAGATTTAGGGCTTTTGAACCCATTTGTGGCTCGATCTAGTATCCTCATGGTCCCTTGGCGAGTTATGGCTCTGAATCTGGACCCATAGAGGTCCAGAGCAACTCTTTGCCCAAGCTTTATATGCATCCATGGAGGTTTTGGGTTGGGATCAATGTATTTGAGGCTAAAACACCATTAATGAGCTATTTGATGCTTAATGAGCACCAAGACTTGGACTTTACGTGGTCAATAAGCTTAAAGGGACTGGATCTATGAGTTAGTAGAGTGGATCTAACCTCAGAAGGTCGTTTGGGGTTGTGAATGGAATGCACTCACCGAGTCCACTCCCAGACTCGGCGAGTTGGTGCGGGTTGTTCAGTGATTACGAACCAGGGACTGAGTAACCGAGTTGGGTGAGTGACTCGGTAAGTCGGAAGAGATTCAGAGGGATCGGGTTCCCATAGGGACTCAGCGAGTCCACGCCAGACTCGGCGAGTCGGGTCAACCGTTAACCATAGTTGACTAGTTTGACTTCGTAGTGTTAGTCAGCCTGGGTCAAGGTGGTATTAAGTAGAGATATGCTTGTGTTGTAGGAGGACGATAGCTCGGGAGATCGAGCACTAGTAGTTACGAGATTTACGAGTTACCGAGATATGCAAGGTGAGTCTTCTCACTATTCATTACCTTGAGTAGGTATTTTGAGTTGACCATAGGGTCTCATGTGCTATGTATGAGTTTATGTGTTGTCTTAGAGATTTCATGCCATGTGTTATTTGTATGCTGTATGGTTATATAGACCGGGCCGGAGGGTCCAACGATTCTGACCGAGCCGGAGGGCCCAACGAGCTATGACTGGACCGGACCGACGAGCTACGGGACTGGAGGGTCCCGCTATGACATCTTGACCGGACGGTCGGGTTTAGCCTCGAGTGGCATATTTATGATATGTGGTATTTTGGGAACTCACTAAGCATTTATGCTTACAGTTGTTGTGTTTGATGTCTTAGGTACCAGCGAGGACCGTGGGAAGGCGAAGGCTTGAATTGTACACACCCACACCGATGGAGTTCATGTTAGAGAGATCTTGGGATTTGTTTTGAAAACACTGTTGTTATGGATTTGAGATTTTGATATGTTATACATTTTGCGGTTTGAAAATGAAAAATTAAATTGGAAATTCTACGTTGTTACATCGTTCATATAAAGGAACAATTAAATGCCATGTAGTCATCAAAAAATCAGACCTTTTCAGCTTAATTAAACGCGAAACCTTTAACGCCATAATATTGTTGGAATAGTGTCTAAGGCTGCAACTATATTAGGCAAGTATTTGATCTGGTTGTGCATGGTCCTTTTGGGTTGCCTTCACCATAGCAACTTGATGGATGATTTGTTAAGAGAGAGTAAATATTATAAGGAATAATATATAGTTATTTGATTAATATAAGTCATAGATTAATTGAAATTAATTTGATGACTTAAAGAAATTAATTAAATAAGAGGGTATAAACTGTCAATTGTTTGATATTATATTACTAGAATAATATATATATATATATATATATGTGTGTGTGTGTGTGTGTATAACTAAATGCTAGTCTTACCGTTAGTAGGCCTCATTCACGAAGCCGATCTATAAGGTGGGTATAAGGTTGCGGCCTATAAAATAGCGCTTAATGGGTGTACACTCACACCCACCGCTTGCTTGATTGGTGGATGGTCGTTAGCCGAACGGGTAGGATAGGGCAACCTCATCCTCTCATTAAAAGTATAATAAGAAATACAAAGTAACTACACGTTTTAAATTTTTTTCCCAATCTTAGTTACTTTAGGAAAAGTGAATTGATGCAATCCCATGAAATTACACTTTGCACCCTTGCTAAGAATTTAGTGGAGCGTGTGTAGTTTACCGGCACACTAATTGGTTCTAAGCAAAGGTGGCAAAGGGTGATTCATTGTTTATCATAGTTCGATGGAGCGTGTGTGGTTTACCGGCACATCGAATAGGTGATCGTTACAATGAAGGCACCATGTGAATTTGCATGGTAATTCACACCCGCTTTGTGATCCTCGGCATCCCAGTCACAAATAAGAGGGGCATATCGAGATTTAAACATGCCGTTGAATAGTTTCAACGAATCTCATCCGAACCTAGGAATTCTCAATACACTTAGGACTAATAGTCTAGGTTTTGTAATGGAGAATTAGTGAATCGTCATTCACTTACCTTCAATTTATTTTCATGTTAGATTACGGCATCCCTTTTCTAATATGTAAATGTTATTGTTGGATCCTAACCCTAATTTTTCATATTGGGTGATAATTAGGGATTCTTATTCTAATCTATCTTTGTCCTTTCTATAGATGTCGAACGCAAACAACGCTGCTGCTAGTTCTTTCACGTTGATGAGCCTTTGCCAAAAGGTCACCTTCGATGGAACGAACTTTAGCGAATGGATAAGATACATTTGCACCATTGCTTGCTATGAGGATAAGGAGTATGTCCTTGATGAAAAGCTTGAGAAGATCAACCCCGAAATCGCTACTCCGGCCGAAATCACCACTTTTGAGACTCATGAGCGAGATGCAACGAAGGTACATTGCATCATGATTGCCACCATGAACTCTAAATTCCAAAAGTCCTACGAGGACATGTATCCATATGAGATGCATCAAGACTTATTGGAGAGATACCACCAAAACGCGAGACAAGAGCGTTATGAGATTTTCACTAACATGATCTCCGCTAAGATGGGTCATGGAGAATCTCTTACCGTGCACCTGCAAAAAGATGCAAAGGTATGTCGATCGCCTTCGCAAGTTAAATGTTGACTTTGGGGAAGACTTGGCGATCGACATGGTGCTTCACTCTTTGCCTCCGATGTACAACCAATTTAGGATGACCTACCACATGAACAAAGAGGAGGTCACCCTAAGCAAACTCCAAGGTCTTTTGAGGGTCGCTGAGAGCAACTTCAAAGACAAGTCTGTTGCACCTATTCCCAATCCGTCTGCTGCTCCTGTCTTGGCAATTGGTCAAGGAAAGGGAAAGAAGAGGAAGACTTCATCAAAGAACTATCGCAAGGTTAAAGCCCGAGATGGTGCGTCTTCTAGTGGGACCAAAGTTGATCCCACTAAGCCTTATCCTAACCCGAAGGAGGCAGAGTGCCACCACTGCCACAAGATAGGACATTGGAAGAGAAGCTGCCCAGAATACCTGCAAGCAATCAAAGAAGGAAAGATCCAGCCATCTTTCGCAGGTATATACACAATTAAATCTAACGATTCTAATCATGCTATTTCTTGGGTTCTTGACACCGGTTGTGGTTATCACATTTGTTCAAATGTGCAGGGACTAAGAAGAAGTAGGGATGTGGAGCAAGGAATGATCAATCTAATCATGGGGTACAGAAGATCATCGCCTGTGACCAAGATTGGAGTGTATTCTTTAGTGCTTAAGAATAGTTTAGTTTTAGATTTGAACAATTGTTGCTATTCGCCAGAAATGGCTAGAAACATCATTTCATTTCATGGTTTATATAGACAAGGATTTAGATTTTCTTTTAATAATGAGAATGGTTCTATTTTGGCTTATCTAAATGGTGTCTTTTACTTTGAAGCTATACCATGTAATGGAATATATGAAACTGTTATGATTGTTGATAACTTAGGAAATTATGTTATGAATATTGATTCTTCCACTAGTATGGATAATGCATCCTTGTGGCATTGCCGTCTTGGACATGTCAACAAGAAACGCATAGCCCAACTCCAAAAGGATGGAGTGTTGGAGTCATTCGACCTTAGGGAAGATGACACATGCGAGTCTTGTTTACTTGGAAAGATGACTAAGTCACCCTTCACGAATACTTGTGAAAGGGGTGAGGGGCTATTGGACCTAATACATACCGATGTATGTGGACCCTTTAGATCAACCACGAAGGATGGGAACCGCTTCTATGTGACTTTTACCGATGATTATAGTAGATATGGGTATATCTATTTAATCAAGCAAAAGTCAGAAACCTTTGAAAAGTTCAAAGAGTTCAAGAATGAAGTGGAGAATCAATTGGGCAGGAGAATCAAGATGCTTCAATCCGATCGAGGAGGAGAGTACCTAAGTCTTGAATTCCACGATTATCTCAAGGAGTGTGGAATAGTTTCGCAATTGACGCCTCCTAGGACACCGCAGTTGAATGGTGTGGCAGAAAGGCGTAATCGAACCTTATTGGATATGGTTCGCTCTATGATGAGTTGTGCTTCACTACCTATCTTCTTTTGGGGGTATGCCTTAGAGACTGCCACCCATATCGTTAACCGAGTCCCTACTAAGAAGGTTGCCAAAACACCTCACGAGATGTGAACCGGGAAAGCTCCCTTGTTGGCACACATCAAGGTTTGGGGTTGCGAGGCTTTCGTAAGACGAGATACTTACAACAAGCTTGAACCTCGAAGTGAGCGATGTATTTTCATCGGCTACCTACAGACATCCTTTGGATATCTCTTCTATAGACCGAAGGACAACGTTGTCTTTGCTGCGAGGAGAGGAGTTTTCCGAGAGCGAGAACTCATAAGCCAAGGGGACAGTGGGAGGCAAATCGAACTTGAAGAAATTCAAGAGTCGATAGATGAAGGAACCTCTACCACTGGCATTCAACCCGAGGAGGAAACTCCGGTTGAACCGATTGACGAGTCCTTACCTCTTAGACGTTCCGATAGAGTTAGAGTTCATCCCCAGTTTTATGGTTTTCATATTACTACCGAAGGGGACACGTATATTAGTGATGGTACACTAGTAAATCTTGATGAACCTAATAGCTATAAGGAAGCCATGGCAGGCCCGGAGTCTGCGAAATGGAAAGAGGCAATGGATAGCGAGATCCAATCCATGTACGATAACCAAGTTTGGAATTTGGTTGATTATGTGCCCGGACGGAAGACCGTTGGGTGCAAATGGATCTTCAAAAAGAAGACCGACGTGGATGGGAACGTGCACACGTATAAAGCGCGATTGGTTGCAAAGGGCTTTACTCAAACTCCAGGAGTTGACTATGATGAGACCTTCTCACCAGTTGCGAAGATTAAATCTATTAGAGTGATGCTAGCAATTGCCGCATTTCATGATTATGAAATTTGGCAAATGGATGTCAAGACCGCCTTCCGTAACGGAAAGTTGGCTGAGGATGTTTACATGGCTCAGCCAGAGGGGTTTGTGAATCCGAAGCATCCAAATAGAGTGTGTAAGCTTGAGAAGTCCATTTATGGACTTAAGCAAGCGTCTCGCAGATGGAATCTTTGCTTCAATGAGAAAGTCAAAGAGTTTGGATTTGTACGAAGCGAAGACGAATCTTGTGTATATGTCAAAGCCAGTGGGAGTATAGTAAGCTTCCTCGTTCTATATGTCGATGACATATTACTCATAGGAAACGACATCCCGACTCTGCAGGAGGTCAAGTCCTGGCTCGGGAAGTGTTTCGCTATGAAGGACCTCGGAGAGGCTTCTTACATTTTGGGAATAAGGATAGTAAGAGAAAGAAGTAAGAGGCTAATTGGACTTAGTCAGAATACTTACTTAGAGAAGGTACTAAAACGTTTTAGTATGGAATACTCAAAGAAGGGAGAACTACCGATACAAGGAAATGCCAAGTTGAGTAAGACTCAAAGTCCGAGTACCGAAGCTGAAATAGCATAAATGAGCCGAGTACCATACGCTTCCGCAGTTGGCTCAATCATGTACGCTATGACTTGTACTCGCCCTGATGTAGCCTTCGCTTTGAGCATGGTTAGCAGATATCAAGGGAATACTGGCAAAGCACATTGAATTGCGGTGAAGAACATCCTTAAGTACCTTCGGAGGACGAAGGAATGGTTCTTAGTCTTTGGAGGGAGTGATGACTTGAAGGTGCGAGGGTATAGTGACGCCAGTTTTCAGACCGACAGGGACAACTACCTTTCGCAGTCGGGTTGGGTCTTTACCCTAAATGGAGGAGCAGTAACTTGGAAGAGTTCCAAGCAAGAAACCATAGCTGATTCAACGTGCGAATCAGAGTACATCGCAGCGAGCGAAGCGTTGAAGGAGGCAATATGGCTAAAGAACTTCATCGGTGATCTTGGAGTTGTGCCTGCCATAAAGTAGCCCATGGAGATTTTCTGTGATAACGAAGGTGCGGTTGCCTTGACCAAGGAACCGAGGGATCATGGTAGATCAAGACATATCGACAGAAAATATCACTTCATTAGACATCGTGTAGAAGAAGGACAACTCATAGTTAAGAGGATATCATCAGAAGATAACCCAGCAGATCCGCTTACGAAGGGACTGAGTAGGGTTAAGCACTTGCAGCATGCTAGGAGTATTGGGCTGAAGGATGATATTAGTATAGATTAGATAGTATTAGAAACGTATAATAGATAAATGTAATTAACATTTGATGATTAAATAAAGGAGTTTTATTTATAAGTAAAGTTACTGTCATATGTTAATTGTTTAACTATTGTTTCACTTTGCATGTTTTGACTTCCAGAATAATTGAATTTATTAGGAATAATCGAATTATTCAAATTGTCCACAATCGTTCATATGTTGGAAGTAGATATGAATGAAGATTGTCATGAATTGGTGTGTAGATTGTCTAAATGGTGTTAGACATAGCAAGGGTTGCTGCAACGTTCATGAGTGCTTATGAACTGGTTTTGAGCATTGGAACAAACCCGCGCTTGCTGGAATCACTTTATGGAATACGATATAAAAGGTGATCGCAAGACGATAATATCATATAGTCTTAAAACCTAGATATATGGTTTATTATTTGTTAATTGATTGTACATTGATAATGCGAAAACGCATCAGTAACTTGGTGTTATAAAACACATTGTTGTGTATAGTTGGTTAATGAATAAGTAAATGCATATAAGTCGAAGTTTATCTGTAAATTTTATCCTAAGAGGGTAGAAGAGATATCTTGGCCACTCGATGATTTGATTTGACTTATGTGCCGGGCCCGGTCAGAACTGAATTGATGTGTTTAATTAAGTTCTATGTCGAATAAAACGGAGATCGACAAAATCAAATGCTAGACTAACCATTCCATAGGATTGTCAGCATGATATCTAACAGAGGACTGTATGATCCCTTATCTAAAGGACAAGATTGATTAGATCAGAGTTTGACAGCGTCTTTGAGAGCTACAATTGCAAACCGAATTGTACTTGTATAGTTACTAGACTTATCCAAGTGGGAGATTGTTGGAATAGTGTCTAAGGCTGCAACTATATTAGGCAAGTATTTGATCCGGTTGTGCATGGTCCTTTTGGGTTGCCTTCACCATAGCAACTTGATGGATGATTTGTTAAGAGAGAGTAAATATTATAAGGAATAATATATGGTTATTTGATTAATATAAGTCATAGATTAATTGGAATTAATTTGGTGACTTAAAGAGATTAATTAAATAAGAGGGTATAAACTGTCAATTGTTTGATAGTTACACTTTAGACTATAAATCCTTATCCAAGATAGGATGGACGATTTCTAGGGCTTGGATAAGCCAAAATCGTCCATAGGCTTATCAAGGAAAGGATATGGATTAACTTAAAGTCTAAGTTATCCAATTAGGGTTAAAGCTGTAATCCTTAAGGAGTCTACAAGTATAAATAGACCATAGGGGTGAGGGAATTCGACTCAGTATCTAAAGTAGAGATACTCTGGCCGAATTCCTCCTTTCTCCTCTCTCCTAAATCATCTTTCTTGCTATTGGTGTTTGTAAGCCATTAGAGGAGTGACATTTGTGACTCTAGAAGCTCCAAGACAACAAGATCAACAAGGAATTCAAAGGTATGGTTCTAGATCTATTTCAATGTTGTTATTTAACCTAATTAGGCATTAGAAGTCTTGGATTCAAAGCATGTTTAATTAGAAAGCCTAGATCCGAGCATTAGGGTTTTGCATGCGCACATAGGAATGTTCTTATGGCTAAAACCCATCAAGTATATCGTAATACAATTATGTATGTATTTTTGGAATCACCATGACCTATACATTAAGCAGACGCTTTTAGAAAATTTATACGAATAAATAAGATGGCACGATAATCGAGATATAAATCACGATAAATAAATATATATAAAATATATTGTAGTTATTATTGTGAAAAGTATTTATACGATGTATAATGGCAAGACCAATATAAATGTGTGTGTATATATATATATATATATATATATATATATATATATTTATTTATTTATTTATTTACTTATTTATTTATTTATTTATTTATTTATTTGTTGTCGTATACGATTTCATAAGATCCAAATTAGCCATGTAATCACAATACATATATGTTATAAAATTAGAATTATACAACAACACTAAATATATATAAATTTATATACATATGTATACACGAGTATGAGACACATGTCATAATCAGTTATAAGTGGTGGATTAAATTTTTATAAATATATATTAGATATCCCCTAATCTAATAAATATGTAGAATCTCGCCACGTGACATTCACATAGCCCCCTCACCCAATCGAATTTTCCCACTCTTTTCTTATAATGTTAATTTCTGATATTACCCTTCAAAAAACAAAACGATTGCATAATTTCTGGACGTGATTTTGACTTCTTCCTGGAAAATTCAAACAAATGGAAAGTAAATAATCATTATTTAATTTCTAACGATAAACGTATCTTTCAAATTCTTTCAAATAAATCATGATTATCAATCCCTAAAAAAACGCAATTTAGTTAATCAATTTATCTTAAATATATTCTCACGGTTATTTTCATTCACAACGAATCCAAAATTTAGAGAAAAAGAAAACGTTGCAGGAAATCTTCAAGTCGAGTTTTGTTATTGCTTTAAGGTATGCTATTAAAATTCTTTTTATGGTTATTCACTGTGTTCATGTTGAAGTTGCCTGATATCTGTTTCTATCTCAATGTATTTGTCGTTATCAAAGCTTCATGTTGCCTTCTGTTATTCTTTTATGTAGGCTTTTAAAAAATTTCCTTATAATTATTGAATGTGTTCATCTTCATGTCGCATTCTATCTGTTACTATCTAAATGTATTACTCACTGTTAGTGTATGTATATATTTTAAATATCGATGTAATAAATTGTTTATTGTCACTCTTTATATCAATGGTTTAAACATTTTATATGTATTTGTAACCTTGTGTGTATATGTATGCCTGTTTCTTTTTTCCCTGATTTCTAATCAGCCATGGCATGTCATTAATAAAGAAATCAAAATCAAAATTTTGTTATGCTTTGATATTTTAATATACTGATTTATTCATCAGATTAATATATTTTGTTGTCATTCAATGTGTATGCAATAAATTTTGTATAATATGCAAAAAAATAGTTATTTGTATCTTTATTTTATGATTATATCAATTCATTTTTAATATGCATGTGACAGTTAATACTCTTTGGATTATTCCAATGTGTATGCATGTGTGACTGCTTAACTGTTTAACTGATGAATTTCTTAACTGTATACGTAGCACCTCAAAAATTACAAATCTCTTCGGCCTTCTTCTTCCTTGTTCTGCACATCAAAAAAGAACAAGTAAACTGATTTGAAGATTAATTTCTTCAACCAAAATCTACACTCATACAAAAGCTGTACAATGCTAAAAACAACACTCAAACTCAACCACAAACTGATAAAATAAAACAAACACCCAGCTTTGATCGAACCTTCGGCCTACACCATTGTTTTTAAGCCAAGAACACATTGTTCTTGATCTCATGTACACCTGCAAACAAGAAGAACAACAATACATTCTTCTTTTTTTATGCTTCATTTTCTTTCTGTCAAATTCAATCAACCAAAACACCCATCGATTTCTGTCGAAAATCAAGCCAAACACACACCAAAACCAATTGATTTCTGTCTAAAACAAGAAAAAAAAAAGAAGAAAAAAAACCTCGAAAAAACAGTAGGAAACGCCGAATGCCACCGCCCCAGACGACCCACTGCCGCCATACAACTCCCATTTGCACCCACCGAAGACCACGGCAGCTTCGTTCTTCTTCTTCTATCGAGCACTACTGCCAAAACCCGCACCAAAGTTGTTGTTTCCGCTTGCCTTGCTCCATCGGGCCAAATGTCCTCCTACCCTTCGCATGTGCTACCGGATTCGATGGAGAAGCAGCCAGGAACTGCTTGAGAATCCCTCGCTGCACCTACCGAGACCGACGAAACCTTCTGGCCTCCCTTTTCCCCCTTCAAACCTCATCATCGGAGAAGGAGCGCAGCCACGCTGCCTTCGTCCCTTCTCTTTTCTTCGGACCATTCGAGCGTCGGAGGCGCTCACCTCCTCACAGCTTCACCCATCGAGAATGTACGGCAGTTTGCTGCTTCATTCTTCTTCTTCCTTCGCTCTAGCCGACACGGAGACTCGCTCCTCTCCGCGATCTGTAATCGCCGATACCACCCTCGGTCCCCTTTTTGGCCTGCGACGAGCAACGAACCAAGGATCGAAACCCCCCAAATCGAAGTTGGTGTTCGCTTTCTCCTCCACCTGCAATGACGCTTCCGTTTCTTTGCTGCCTTGGGTTCATACGAATTCATCCATTGCCCGATCAAACAAAAGAAACGGGACTTAAAACCCTAAATTAGATTAAGTTCGGGCCACTAATCAAATGGTCCCTCCATAGGATTTCCTTTTATAAAAGCTCTAAAATCATTTTATATTTGTAGAATAAGCAAAATACACTCTCACTTTAACCATTTCTTCAAAAATGAGTCTATTCCCCAAACTTTGGTGTATTTTATTCAAAACAGCCCCTCCCATGGAGATTTCTTAACAATACCAGCCCAAGACTCAAACATTAAAACCATTTCAGTTCCTCCCTTGAAATTTTTTAACCAAAGCAGTCCTATTGTGGTTAATTAAATTTACCCAAACCCCCCCCCCCCCCCCCCCAACAGTTTAAATTCGTTACGAAACAGTCCCAGAAATATTTCAAAGTTCAAGAAGTGTGACTTTGCGGTTTTTCACGTCAAGTTTTTCAAAGAAACCGAATTCGAACGATTGGAATTCACGCTTCAACAATGTGTACTTACGGCCCCCTTTTAATCTTTTAATTATTCACCCGAGGGGGGGGGGGGGGGAGGAGGAGAATACATGTGCCAATATATTTTGTTTATACAAACCAATTATTTTTTTATGCGAAAATACAATAAACAATGCTTTATAAAAATATTATTATCTAACAATTTACCATATTGTTACAAATAAACTAGTATAAGTTTCCGTATACATATTATGGTTATTTTATCATGAAATAAACATTTTGTACAACAAATACCAAACGATACAAAATTATATGATTTTTATGTGACATTGCATATTATAATAATTACGTTATGAAACTTTATAGTATTTCAACGATTCAAGCTATTATTAAACATGTTTATTTATATGTTTAAGTACACCACGTTTACACATGTACATATTATCATTAATTTGAAACATTCATTTTTATAAAAGCGAGCACATTACAGTTTTACAGATATTTCAAACATACTCGACTTTTATAAACTTTGTATGACGATATTCATTATACCTAGTGACTTAATTGCAATTAAGTTAGGGCTTATTCACAAACTTTTTAGTAAATAGTTTTTTAGTGAGACATTATTTATTAGCTGAGTTTAAATACTTAGCATAACAGCATTACTATAATCGTTAATCTTTGGAGCGAGATACATATGTATAGATCTATACAGGGTTGACATTCCCACATGAGGTTACTACCTACAACCCTCGACCGATCAATCAAAGCGGGTGATAGGTGTTTATAATTTTTACTACAACGTCCAATGAAGCGTTGTAAGGGGTACACTCAATCACATATTTCGGTTGTAGGACTCACCAAAAAAAATTAACTAGAATATATATCTGTCACTACAACCATGGACTTGATTGCTTTCAAAACTATTTTTAAGTATGGAATTACTTATTTAACATAACAGTTTGGTTTTCAAGGATATTTTTATTACGAACACAGTTTAAAGTATGGATTTACTTATACAAAAGATATATTTTCGCTTTCAATGATTTATTACAAACACAGTTAAAGTACGAATTTACTTATACATAAATATATTTTGGGCTTTTAAAGACTCATTTCAAACACTGTTTTTAACTATTGTTATACGTAAAAAAATAATACTTTTTGGAGTTTTTAAAAGTACTATTGAGGTTACCAGAAAACCGGTAACGCTCACCAACCTTGTGTTGACCCTCAAAACTACATGTATTTTCAGGAAATCAATAAACACACATTCAAGACGGATTAGATTACAGGTGACATAGTTTACTTGCAATTGTATTATATGTCATTCAGTTAAGGCAATTCATGTATTATTATTATTTGTACAAACCTTGTATTCAAACATCAAGATGGAATGTAAATTCTATTTTTTTTTTTATTGTTGTACTTGTGTTGTATATTCAGTTTACATGTGATCTATGAACAACTTAGTCGCACAGCCCGACGTGTTTCGTGCACTCGGCCGAGGGTGTGACAGATTGGTATCAAAGCTAATTAAGCTATAGAGAACTTGTAATCCTCTAACTAGCTTCCAATTAAAGTGTTATTATTATTACTTACACTAGTTCTTGGTTACTTACGGCATGAGGAATCTGGTTTGAGTTGTTGCTTGGGTTGTTGGATTTCACAACAGCTTAATTGGTAAGATGGTCATACCTTACGATGTTTCATGTCTGGCCCTCATATGTACCCGGTAGTCTTGGAGTAAAAAATAAAATTTAATAATGTTGCAAACCCCACCAACAATAACGTATAAGATATATATAAATATATATATATATATATATATATATATATATATATATATATATGTATGTATATAAATATATATATATATATATATATATATATATATATATAGTCTAACCCGCGATGAGAACAGTTAATAAAATTCCAACATGCCTCCAACTAAAACTACCAACTCTACCCTTTAGGTCAAAGACCTCAACTAAGGTTAGTAACGCGGATAAGCCATACCATAAATAAACCTGAAACGTACACCTATATTATTTATGGTTGGACCGGTGAACAACCAACCTTGAGCAAGGAGTTTGACAGACTACAATGTTTGAAAGCTTTAGAGATTGAAAGGTGTTCTCAATATTCCGTGCAAAAACCTAGTATCAACCCCAAAACAACATATACATTTTAAAAATACTTAAAAATCTGGGATGACGTTTAGATTTTGCTAGTTTGCCTAAACCGATAGAATAACAAAGAACTAATGGCTCCACAACCGTGGTAGCAGAGAAACCCATAGTTCTCCTTCAATCGTGCAGTAGACTACAAAATTCTCTTTCTATCATTTGAAATCGATAGGATTTCAATTCTATTTCCATATTTTGGAAATTTGTAAGATTCATAAATTCGATTACTCTCTATAATTAAGAAATATGTAGGATTTATTGAATCAATCACTTGCTATAATTTGGAACCTTACCATAAAAGGATTGGAGATGACTGTTTACACTCCTGATTTAACAACCTCGAAAACCTTTGCCCAAGAATGGTGAACCCATAATACAAAGAGATCGAAATGTACATCTGGGGTTTAACTCCATCATTTCAAGGTCTGGTTACTGCATCAATATCCACTATATTTGATAATGCAAAGCAGATGGCGTATCAATTGACAGAGTAGTATATTTGTTAGGGTACCATAAACCCACAAAAAAAAAAAAAAAAAAAAAAAACAAATTCGCAGTGCAAAAAGTGATGGGTTTTGAACATTACAACATTCCTATGGTGCACATGCAACCCTAAATGCTTTGGATCTTGGTTTTTCTCAAGTTATACATGCAAATTAATTTTCCAAAGCAAGAACCCTAATTCTAAGATATAAAATCGAAATCTACTAATATTAAGGTTAGAAAAATACCTTTCTTGTGGATTGCTTGATCTTAACCTTCAAGAGCTTAGTGCCTCAATTGATGCACCTCTAATGGAGTCACAAACACCACTTAGCAATGGATGAACAAGAGAGGGAGGTGGAGGCTATAGGATTTAGGCCAACGTTTCTTCTAGGGAATCAAGTGGCTGATTTTAAGAGCCTTGGGGTTCCTTTTATAGTTGAGGCTACTAGCCACAAAAGAAACATACAAGATGGAGAAAATCACCAGGACATATCTCAAAGAAGTAGTCAGACTACACATTGTGCCAATATGTTTTATCTCGGACTGATATAGCATATACACTTCCAAATTTTGGCAATCATTACAAGGGTTCCTAGGAACCAAACCCAACATGAGCACTGCATATAATCCATTGACAAATGACTAGGAAAAATAAAGATACAAACTTTAGAAGACATGCCCCGTGCTTGGGCGATAGAGTTTAGTAAATCAGAGGATACTCACTCATCACTAGTTGAATTTTCATATAAAAATAGTTATCACACTAGCATAAAGGACGCTCTATTCGAGTCCTTGTACAGATAAATATGCCGTTATTCATTCTGTTATGCTGAAGTTGGAGATACCCCATTAGCTATAAGGCACGTTGGAGATACATGTTGGGTTATGAGCATTCTAACACTCCTAAGTGTACATGCAACCCTAAATACCTTGGATCTATGTTTTCTCTATTATACATGCAAATATGAATATCCAAGGTATTATCCTAAACTAGCATACAAAACTATCAATATAACAAGATAGAATACATACCTCTTTGATGGTGCTTGTCTTCATGAAGCTTGAGTGCCTAGTGCCCCAAGTGTGACACCTCAAATGGTTCACAATCATCAAAACACTTAGAATAACTTAGAGAGAATTCTACACTTCATGAAATCGGCTAGCCCTCTCATATTCTCACTAGTGGCCGATTTTTCCTCAAGAATAAGATGCTTATATAGTTATACAATTAGGGTAAACCCTAATTGTCATGACTTTCCATTTCCTTGGATCCATGGGTTCAAATACACCATGGAGCATCCATGGAGCATCATATGGGTTTTGGCCCAACTAGATAATCCATGGAGCATTAGCCCACTATACAAGTATGGATGATTTACACAATCAACCCATATATTTAATTAGTCTTCTTTTGATCACTTAATTAATCCTAGATTAATTCTTGATCAATACTAATTAAATAACCTCATTATTCTTATTATTAATATACTAGAACTTATAATATATTAATAACCATAAGTGTCTTATTTCTCTCATTATAGTCTATCCAAGTGCATGATGGTATGCAACCCAAATGGACCATGCCGGGTCGGGTCAAGTCTTACCAATTATAGTTATGGACTTAGACATTAATCCAACAGTCTCCCACTTGGATAATTCTAAAACTATTATTGCGTATGACTTCAGGAACCAACTGGCAATCGTAGCTCTCAAAAGCTTCTGTCGAACTCTGACCTTGTAGATGAACTCTGATCTTGTCAATGACTTGTCCATTAGATAAGGGATCATATATTCCTCCATTCTAGATATCATATGGACTGAGACATGGATTATAATCATTCTCTCTGTCCATTTGTTGTTTCCCGATTTCCGATTTATGACGACTGACTAATTGAACAAATTAAATCAGTCCTGGCCCGGCCGAGCACTTCCATTTGTCATCATCAAATCATCGAGGGGCCCACAGATATCGCTTTTATCCCGAAGGTAAAAGGAATGGATAAACTTCGACTCATATGGCTTGTTCTACTACTTGTTGAATCATACACAAAGGCACGTTTTATAGCACCGAGTTACCAAATGCAGTTTCGTGCAATCAATGTACAACCAACTCATAGTAACAACTCATATCTCTAGGTTTGAAGAATATAAGATATTATCATCTCATGATCACTCGTGATAAAATCCATGAAGTGATTCCAATGAGCGCGGGTTGAATCCAATACTCAGAACTTATGAGCACTCATGAGTGTTGTAGCCATTTGTCCAACACCTTAGACCTCTACAAGCCAACCCATGACAGTCTTAATTCATATCTACTTCCAACATATGACCGACTGTGGATGGTTTGAATAACTTAGTCATTCCGGAAGAATAACCTAGTTTATTCGGGAAGTCAAAACATGCAAAGTGAAACACAATAATAATTGAATCCAATATGGTCTCAGAACTTATGAATATAAATAAAACACTTTTTATTTATTACCATATGATTACACATTATTCATTGTATACTGTTTCAGCTATCAACATTATTCTTGAATTTAAAACAATAGTTGTCCCATGCTCCAAGCATGGACACTATGTTTTCTAAACACTAGTCATGCCATACACCAAGTATGCATACTATGTTTGTCTATGATCTTTACTTTGTGAACTAGATCAATTGAACATAATCTTCAATGATTCTCTTTTCACACTCTCAAATCCTTACTGTAAATACAAGAATTCCAAATTCATGTCATTTACTGAAATCTGTTAGATTCTAAACTTATATGCATTGATCCTCTTGTAACGATTATGCACAAATTCACAAAGACTTGGCAACAATCATTACAGATCATTCCAAAGGAGATCAACTCCTTGGAACCATCCTTCTTGCATTAAGTTTCCTTAATCTTACACAGATTGAAAATTCTAACTTTGAAACATTTCCAGATTCCATTTCGACTATCACTTCTGAACAAGAGTTGCCTCCTTACAGATTATGTCAATATGGTCCTTCCAGAATTATCACTATACTTCTAACTGTCCTTGAGCAACCAATCTTTGGTAAACCTCAGATTGTCCTTGACAATTGTTTAATCCTTTTAGTCATATCCAGTTCTAAACCGTTTCCCTTCTTAATGCCCTAGGCATTTGGAAAATTTTAGAAAGGATGAATATAGCACATGTAATCGATCCTATATCTGAAGCATATGGGACACGATTCATGATGTCTCACATAAATACTAAACCAATCTTTTGCTATAACATTTCCATTTCTATTTGCCAAGTTCTCATAATTCAGATTATGAAAAGGGATGCCGTAATCATAATCGAATTTAAGAACACAAATAATGGACCCATATACATAATTTCCTTATGTTGAGCCATTCCAACATGAAATTCATATATATCCTTGACTAAATGATTAAAACCTCACGATCTAAGCTTATAGATTTGAGATGAAGTATAATTTCCTCTCCCTTAATTATAGCAAAACAACTTTTTCCCAATTGAAACCTTTTGTTTTCTATAATTAACATTGCTAACTTGCAATCTTTATCATAATTATCATGCTCCCACTAACATGATGATTATTAGCATAACACTTATGCTCCCACTAGCTTTGACATGTACTCAGAAATCAGCTGGACTTCTAGAAATCAATACTTTATTGACTTTCTTACCAAAGTTCAGATTTATGATACTGGATTGTTTTGATAAGACTTTATCAAAATCATACACTTTCTGTTAGATAGCACACTTGTGTGTCTAAACAATTATGAAGAGGGATGCCGTAATCATAATGGTTAGACCTTTTTGCCACTTCTCACAAGTTCAAGTTAGTGTGCCGGTAAACCACACACGCTCCACTAACGACTTTGAGAATGCAAACATCACAATTGCTATCTAGCTAAAATCTACTTAGTGAAAGTGTTTCCTCACCATCTTTTTCATGAATCGGAGAGAAACCCTATGACACTTAGATCTAATGGTGTATGTGTTCTTATCCATGTGAATTGTCATAACCATAGTAACAAGACAAGGATAATGACAAATCCAAACTCATATGGACTGAACTCAATCTTAACTTCTTGCCACCTGGCAGCTCAAGGGCCTGCCATTGCTTCCAAGTTGTTGTGCAACCAATTGAGAACTCTAAGAACTCAACTTTAACTGGAATGGGCACAGACTATGTCAGCACGATAGGTTATAAACCTCAAGTCGTGTGCTAGTGAAGAACTTTAGGTTTTATTCTTGATTAGTTCTTGAGACTTTCAAGACCTTTAAGACTCCCACTGTCCTCTTGACCTATAAGACTCCCTTGTCAAACATTCAAGGGATAGTGCGGATTCTTTATCAAGAAAAACACTTCACATAGTTGGCCTAAGTTGGTCTTTGTTTTATCCAAAACATCACAACTTACCAACTTCAAATGAACAAGAGTAGGACACTTTTACTCTTACATTTGACACGTGTTTTAAACCTTCTTAAAGACATGTCACTCAAATTGCAATCTTGGAGTATGACTCTAAGACTTGTATTGGAACGAAGTATGACTCATCTTCTTGATTTAACCATTTCAACAATTCAAGTTCCTCTTCTTAGTCATAAGAATGCACTAAGATTTCCTTAGAGAACTAATTGTGCTATGGTTTCAAAATCATTAAGATGATCACAAAAAACCGATACTAAAGTACTCTCCCATCTTTTCAGATTTGAGAAACTTTTATCCTTCTGCCTAATTTGATTCTTCTTATTCGCTCTGCCATGCATTGGAACCTTTTCCAACGTCTCAGAGTTACACTTAAGCATGTAAGTATAATCATATTTACTGAGCTTTAGTAAACTATGCCGAATAGTCTTATCGATCAATTGTGGTGGACTTGACCAGTGCACAAGAATGTGTACTCGATCCCTTAGTCCATTACTTAACTCACACATCCATGTGAACAAGTAATTAGTCTTAACTTTCCAATACTTGAAAGTTCTCATTCATCATGCTATACAACTTGCATGATTTCAAGTCCCGGTCCAATTGTAACTTGGGTGATGAGAATCTTTCCTTACTTGGTAAATTTAGACATTACCACAAATGAAAGAATCAATTACATATTTCCACTCTTGCTATTAATGGAATCATATAAGCAACAATTTTTCCTCAAATGCCATTGTAAGGATATTTTAAAATAAATAAAATCAAAAAAATTTCTTTTATTTTAAAGCTATGCGGAAAAACTTATCCTTACAATCCATATGAAAACTTGTTGTTATCTATTCCTTAGCAATATCTCATAACTCCTAAGAAGTAGCTCAAGAATCCGATCTTCAAACTACGCGATAGAAATCCATCTACGCGATCAGATTCAGCATATTCTTTCTTTAAGTTTCTTCACTTTCCTTTGATTCTTAAAACATCACCATGTGACCCAGTCACATCATGCATCAAGAATCTCAGAATAGAAACTTAACAGAGTTAGAGTAGTGGACTTTTACCTGAAGTAAAGTCAATCTTATTGACTTTAACACCCTTAGGTAAATTTGGCAGCTTCGCAACTAATGACCCTTCCTTTGGCAATATAAACATATGGACCCTTTGATAATGGTACACGGGACTATTACAGACTTAGCCTTTTCTCTTTACCATTTGGTCAACCGAGTTGACTATGGCCGATCCCTTTCCACTGGGAAGAGAGAGCTTTACTGGATATCCAGTGTCATCATTGTCAATGTTCATAAAGTTTTAGGAAGTTGATCTTAGCAAATAGATAAGATCATTAAGGGTCTTGTCATAGTCTGTTTCATAGGTGTTCCAAAAGAACTCACTATGTGACTTAGAAAGTGATTGAACCACCAACTTTCTCAAGACTTTGACACCCAACTCTCCCGGTTTGTCAATATGTGACTACATCTCCAAGATGTGACCACACCAAGACTTTTTCTTGCCAATAGGGCTCGAGTGACCTTAAACTTTTCAAGAACTTGTAGGGTAGGGAGAATAATTGGAGGAGGTGAAAGAAGTATGATTTCCATGGAACATCATCTTCATTTAGGAAATCTTGTTTCAAGAGATTTGGGAAGATCATAAATGTCTAAACCAGACATGTCATGGGAGATATTCAAGATAGTTGATTTAAAGTCCTTAATATGACACCCAATATGAAATATTAAGGCTAGGACGCAACAAACTATTTTACAACTTAGAAGAGGTATGCCGTAATCCAAGCTATAAAACAATTTGAAGGTAGGTGAATGACGATTCACCAATTTCCACCAAGATAAACGAAATGTATTATTAGGTTTTAATTGGTTTTTGAAACTCCTAGATCTTTGAGATTCATTGAACTGTTCAATGGCATGTATCAATCTCGAGTGTGCCCTTCAGGTTTTGTGATTGAGATGCCGAGGATCACAAAACAAGGTGTGAAGTAACCATGCAAATTACTTGGTACCCTTAAGTGTTTATCCCTCAATCGATGTGCCGGTTAACCACACACGCTCCATCGATACTATGATAAACATTAAGTTACCCTTTGCCTACCTTGTTAAATATGAGTTAGTGTGCCGGTTAACCACACACGCTCCACTAACCGACTTAAACAAAGTGCAAAGTGTAATTTCATGGATTAGCACCTTATTCACATTTTCCTAAGTAACTAAGATTGGGTATTATTAATAGTTTAGTTACTTAGTATTTATCATTAATACTTTTAATGAAGGGAGAATTATAGTCCTGTCAAACCCGTTCGGCTAACGACCCTCCACCAGTCAAGCAAGCGGTGGGTGAGAGTGGACACCCATTAAGTTGCCATTTTATAGGCAACAACCTTATACCCACCTTATAGACCGGCTTCGTGAATGAGGCGTACTAGTGGTAAGACCGACTTTACTCTTATATATATATATATATATATATATATATATATATATATATATATATATATATTATTAACCTATAATATTATAAAGTATAAGGGTTGAATTTTAACTTTTAAAATTCTAAGGGCTAACTTGGAATTAAAGTATTCATAAGAGAAAACTTTACAAATTCCAAAACTTGAGGGCAAGTTTTGAAACTATTCAAAACTAATTAATTCCATAACTTATGTATTTAAAGTAGTTTTAAATCCAAAAACTCTTCAAGTTCCATAACTTGAGGACAAATTATGGAAGACTTTAAACTAATAAAGAATTAACTTTTCTTTATTTTATAACTTATGGAATTAATTAAGGTTACATTATTTTTTTTATTTATTTAATGAAGAGACTCTTGGTCCTCCATAACTTGAGGACAAATTATGGAGTCATAACTCCAATTAATTAGAACTAGACTCTTCATTTTTTGTAACCTTTGCCAATTTTATGAGTTTTATGAGTCTTTAATGTGACTCTTCATGTAACTTGAGGACAAGTTACACAAACACATTTTATACTTAACTCTTAGATTAAAATGGATTGAAAACAACTATTTCAATTAACTTTTCTATTAATCTAAGCAACTCATAAGAACAAGATAATTCAAATCAAACTTTTTCATGTAATTAGTCTAACCTTTAAACTAATACAAAACATGAATTTATTGACAATTATCTTTGAAATTGGATTAGCATGAACATTACCACATCAAAAACAAGTTTATAAGTTCAAAAACAACTTAGGGTAATGTTCCTAGTCCATTTCTAGCCAAAAACCTCGAAAATATGCTGTCTGGGGTCCAACTCGTCGAGTGCATGAACATAACTCGGCAAGTTGGATGCATTTTGCCTTGGACTCGTCGAGTCCCTTCGTGGACTCGGCGAGTCTGCTGGGTAGACAGCAACAAAACTCGATTTTTCAGCTTCTATTGCAAGTATAACAAGAAAACAAGCCTAGTCTCTGATACCACTGTTGGGTTATGAGCATTCTAACACTCCTAAGTGTACATGCAACCCTAAATACCTTGGATCTATGTTTTCTCTATTATACATGCAAATATGAATATCCAAGGTATTATCCTAAACTAGCATACAAAACTATCAATATAACAAGATAGAATACATACCTCTTTGATGGTGCTTGTCTTCATGAAGCTTGAGTGCCTAGTACCCCAAGTGTGACACCTCAAATGGTTCACAATCATCAAAACACTTAGAATAACTTAGAGAGAATTCTACACTTCATGAAATCGGCTAGCCCTCTCATATTCTCACTAGTGGCCGATTTTTCCTCAAGAATAAGATGCTTATATAGTTATACAATTAGGGTAAACCCTAATTGTCATGACTTTCCATTTCCTTGGATCCATGGGTTCAAATACACCATGGAGCATCCATGGAGCATCATATGGGTTTTGGCCCAACTAGATAATCCATGGAGCATTAGCACACTATACAAGTATGGATGATTTACACAATCAACCCATATATTTAATTAGTCTTCTTTTGATCACTTAATTAATCCTAGATTAATTCTTGATCAATACTAATTAAATAACCTCATTATTCTTATTATTAATATACTAGAACTTATAATATATTAATAACCATAAGTGTCTTATTTCTCTCATTATAGTCTATCCAAGTGCATGATGGTATGCAACCCAAATGGACCATGCCGGGTCGGGTCAAGTCTTACCAATTATAGTTATGGACTTAGACATTAATCCAACAATACACTACTCACTGGCCCTAAGGGCAATCAGGAAACAAGGAAGAAGATCGTTCATATAAAGGAACAATTAAATGCCATGTAGTCATCAAAAAATCAGACCTTTTCAGCTTAATTAAACGTGAAACCTTTAACGCCATCTCACAGATACCAGTATATCGTAATACAATTATGTATGTATTTTTGGAATCAACATGACCTATACATTAAGCAGACGCTTTTAGAAAATTTATATGAGTAAATAAGATGGCACGATAATCGAGATATAAATCACGATAAATAAATATATATATATATAATATATTGTAGTTATTATTGTGAAAAGTATTTATACGATGTATAATGGCAAGACCAATATAAATGTGTATATATATATATATATATATATATATATATATATATATATATATATATATATATATATATATATATATTTGTCGTCGTATACGATTTCATAAGATCCAAATTAGCCATGTAATCACAATACATATATGTTATAAAATTAGAATTATACAACAACACTAAATATATATAAATTTATACACATGTGTATACACGAGTATGAGACACATGTCATAATCAGTTATAAGTGGTGGATTAAATTTGTATAAACATATATTAGATATCCCCTAATCTAATAAATATTTAGAATCTCGCCACGTGGCATTCACATAGCCCCCTCACCCAATCAAATTTTCCCACTCTTTTCTTATAATGTTAATTTCTGATATTACCCTTCAAAACACAAAACGATTGCATAATTTCTGGACGTGATTTTGACTTCTTCCTGGAAAATTCAAACAAATGGAAAGGAAATAATCATTATTTAATTTCTAACGATAAACGTATTTTTCAAATTCTTTTAAATATATCATGATTATCAATTCCTAAAAAAAACGCAATTTAGCTAATCAATTTATCTTAAATACATTCTCACGGTTATTTTCATTCACAGCGAATCCAAAATTCAGAGAAAAAGAAAACGTTGCAGGAAATCTTCAAGTCGACTTTTGTTATTACTTTAAGGTATGCTATTAAAATTCTTTTTATTGTTATTCACTATGTTCATGTTGAAGTCGTCTGATATCTGTTTCTATCTCAATGTATTTGTCGTTGTTATCAAATCTTCATGTTGCCTTCTGTTATTCTTTTATGTAGGCTTTTAAAAAATTTTCTTATAATTATTGAATGTGTTAATCATCATGTCGCATTCTATCTGTGACTATCTAAATGTATTACTCACTGTTAGTGGATGTATATATTTTAAATATCGATGTAATAAATTGTTTATTGTCACTCTTTATGTCAATGGTTTAAACATTTTATATGCCTATGCCTGTTTCTTTTTTTTCCTGATTTCTAATCAGGCAAGGCATGTCATTAATAATGAAATCAAAATCAAAATTTTGTTATGCTTTGATATTTTAATATACTGATTTATTCATCAGATTAATATATTTTGTTGTCATTCAATGTGTATGTAATAAATTTTGTATAATATGCAAAAAAAATAGTTATTTGTATCTTTATTTTATGATTATATCAATTCATTTTTTATATGCATGTAACAGTTAATACTCTTTCGATTATTCCAATGTGTATATATGTGTGACTGCTTAACTGTTTATTTTCTTGACTGCTTAACTGTTTAACTGCTTAATTTCTTAACTGTATATGTTGCACCTAAAAAATTACAAATCTCTTCGGCCTTCTTCTTCCTTGTTCTGCACATCAAAAAAGAACAAGTAAACCGATTTGAAGATTAATTTCTTCAACCAAAATCTACACTCATACAAAAGCTGTACAATGCTAAAAACAACACTCGAACTCAACCACAAACTGATAAAATCAAACAAACACCCAGCTTCGAACTCAACCACAAACTGATAAAATAAAACAAACACCCAGCTTTGATCGAACCGTCTGCCTACACCATTGTTTTTCAGCCAAGAACACATTGTTCTAGATCTCATGTACACCTGCAAACAAGAAGAACAACAATACATTCTTCTTTTTTTATGCTTCATTTTCTTTCTGTCAAATTCAATCGACCAAAACACCCATCGATTTCTGTCGAAAATCAAGCCAAACACACACCAAAACCCATTGATTTCTGTCTAAAACAAGGAAAAAAAAAAGAGAGAGAAAAAAAACCTCGAAAAAACAGTCGGAAACGCCGAATGCCACCGCCCCAGACGACCCACTACCGCCATACAACTCCCATCTGCACCCACCGAAGACCACGGCAGCTTCGTTCTTCTGCTTCTAACGAGCACTACTGCCAAAACCCGCACCTAAGTTGTTGTTTCCGCTTGCCTTGCTCCATCGGGCCAAATGTCCTCCTCCCCTTCGCATGGGCTACCGGATTCGAAGGAGAAGCAGCCGGGAACTGCTTGAGAAGCCCTCGCTGCACCTACCGAGACCGACGAAACCTTCTGGCCTCCCTTTCCCCCCTTCAAACCTCATCATCGGAGAAGGAGCGCAGCCACGCTGCTTCGAACCTTCTTTTTTCTTCGGACCATTCGAGCGTCGGAGGCGCTCACCTCCTCACGGCTTCAACCATCGAGAATGTACGGCAGTTTGCTGCGTCATTCTTCTTCTTCCTTCGCTCTAGGCGACACGGAGACTCGTCCCTCCCCGCGATCTGTAATCGCCGATACCACCCTCGGTCCCCTTTTAGCCTGCGACGAGCAAGGAACCAAGGATCGAAACCCCCCAAATCGAAGTTGGTGTTCGCTTTCTCCTCCACCTGCAATGACGCTTCCGTTCCTTTGCTGCCTTGGGTTCATACGAATTCATCCATTGCCCGATCAAACAAAAGAAACGGGACTTAAAACCCTAAATTAGATTAATTTCGGGCCACTAATCAAATGGTCCCTCCATAGGATTTCCTTTTATAAAAGCTCTAAAATCATTTTATATTTGTAGAATAAGCAAAATACACTCTCACTTTAACCATTTCTTCAAAAATAGTCTATTCCCCAAACTTTGGTGTATTTTATTCAAAACAGCCCCTCCCATGGAGATTTCTTAACAATACCAGCCCAAGACTCAAACATTAAACCCATTAAAACCATTTCAGTTCCTCCCTTGAAATTTTTTAACCAAAGCAGTCCTATTGTGGTTAATTAAATTTACCCAAAAACCCCCAACAGTTTAAATTCGTTACGAAACAGTCCCAGAAATATTTCAAAGTTCAAGAAATGTGACTTTGCGGTTTTTCACGTCAAGTTTTTCAAAGAAACCGAATTCGAACGATTGGAACTCACGATTCAACAATGTGTACTTACGGCCCCCTTTTAATCTTTTAATTATTCACCCGAGGGGGGGAGGGAGGAGGAGAATACATGTGCCAATATATTTTGTTTATACAAACCAATTATTTTTTATGCGAAAATACAATAAACAATGCTTTATAAAAATATTATTATCTAACAATTTACCATATTGTTACAAATAAACTAGTATAAGTTTCCGTATACATATTATGGTTATTTTATCATGAAATAAACATTTTGTACAACAAATACCAAACGATACAAAATTATATGATTTTTATGTGACATTGCATATTATAACAATTACGTTATGAAACTTTATAGTATTTCAACGATTCAAGCTATTATTAAACATGTTTATTTATAAGTTTAAGTACACCACGTTTACACATGTACATATTATCATTAATTTGAAACATTCATTTTTATAAAAGCGAGCACATTACAGTTTTACAGATATTTCAAACATACTCGACTTTTATAAACTTTGTATGACGATATTCATTATACCTAGTGACTTAATCGCAATTAAGTTAGGGCTTATTCACAAACTTTTTGGTAAATGGTTTTTTAGTGAGATATTATTTATTAGCTGAGTTTAAATACTTAGCATAACAGCATTACTATAATCGTTAATCTTTGGAGCGAGATACATATGTATAGATCTATACAGGGTTGACATTCCTACATGAGGTTGCTAGCTACAACCCTCGACCGATCAATCAAAGCGGGTGATAGGTGTTTATAATGTTTACTACAACGTCCAATGAAGCATTGTAGGGGGTACACTCAATCACATATTTCGGTTGTAGGACTCACCAAAAAAATTAACTAGAATATATATCACTCACTACAACCATGAGCTTGGTTGCTTTCAAAACTATTTGTAAGTATGGAATTACTTATTTAAATAACAGTTTGGTTTTCAAGGATATCTCTATTACGAACACAGTTTAAAGTATGGATTTACTTATACAAAAGATATATTTTTGCTTTCAATGATTTATTACAAACACACTTAAAGTATGAATTTACTTATACATAAATATATTTTGGGCTTTTAAAGACTCATTGCAACCACTGTTTTTAACTATTGTTATACATACAAAGATAATACTTTTCGAAGTTTTTAAAAGTACTATTGAGGTTACCAGAAAACTGGTAACGCTCACCAACCTTGTGTTGACCCTCAAAACTACATGTATTTTCAGGAAATTACTAAACACACATTGAAGATGGATTGGATTACAGGTGACCTAGTTTACTTGTTGTTGTATTATATGTCATTCAGTTATGGCAATTCATGTATTATTATTATTTGTACAAACCTTGTATTAAAACATCAAGATGGAATGTAAATTCTATTTTTTTTATTGTTGTACTTGTGTTGTATATTCAGTTTACATGTGATCTATGAACAACTTAGTCGCACAGCCCGACGTGTTTCGTGCACTCGGCCGGGGGGTGTGATAGATTGGTATCAAAGTTAATTAAGCTATAGAGAACTTGTAATCCTCTAACTAGCTTCCAATTAAAGTGTTATTAATTATTATTATTAATTACACTAGTTCTTGGGTACTTACAGCATGAGGAATCTGGTTTGAGTTGTCGTTTGGGTTGTTGGATTTCAGAACGGCTTAATTGCTAAGATGGTCATACCTTTCGATGTTTCATGTCTGGCCCTCATATGTACCCGGTAGTCTTGGAGTAAAAAATAAAATTTAATAATGTTGCAAACCCCATCAACAATAACATATAAGATATATATATATATATATATATATGTGTGTGTGTGTGTGTGTGTGTATATATATATACACACACTAACCCGCGATGAGAACACTTAATAAAATTCCAACATGCCTCCAACTAAAACTACCAACTCTACCCTTTAGGTCAAAGACCTCAATTAAGGTTAGTACCGTACATAAGTCATACCATAAATAAACCTGAAACGTACACTAGGGGTGAGCATTTGGACCGGTGACCCGGACCGGACCGGTAAACCGGACCGGACCGTTTTTTTGGACCTCCGGGCCGGTTCTCGGTTCTAAGTTTTGTACCCGGTTCGGTCCGGTTTTTTTCCCGGTTCGGTCCGGTTTTTACCGGGTCCGGGACCGGTTGGACATGGTAAAAAATATATATATATAGGCCTTATTATACCATAGCATAAACGATCGTTCCCTTTCCCATAACACGTGATACGACTATTAGTATTACCGATAATTTGCAAACCAAAAAAACCCTCGTTCGAAGTCGATCATCTCAAATCCTTAATCGGCCATGGTCTTTTTTGAAATCTGAATGGCATCGCAATCAGCAAGCAATACTGCAATAGTCGTCTAGTAGTCGATGCCAAGCAGCCAAGCAATAGTCCTCTACTCGTCTAGTACTCTTGTCGATGCCAAGCAGCCAAGCGAAATCGGAAATCTGAAATCTGTAACCTCAAATCGCAAGTAGCCAATTCGTTTCTCTCAAGTCTCAACTCTCAAGTGTGGTTTCTCTCAAGTCTCGATTCACTCAAGTCTCGATTCACAATTAATGGAATCAAAAACCAGGATCGCTAATTGGATTGCACTTGATGATGATGAAATTCAAGTAAGGGTTACGATTTTTGGTTATTTTTTTGTTAAATTTTGTTGAAATAACAAACAATATTGTTATATTTAGTTGAAAACTTGTCAAAACAAAATTATTGTTATTATATGTAAACTAAGGTTATGTTTTTTGGTTGAATTTTGTTAATATTTGTTGAAAATTATAAAGAATGTTGCTACATTTTGTTGATTAATTGTGAAAAAGTTTGTGTTTTGATTGCATGTAAACTAGGGTTATGATTTTTTTGTTGATTTTTGTTAAATTTTATTGAATGTCATAAAGTATGTTGTTATATTTAGGTTATTTGTTGGTAAAAAAAACTTATTGTGATTGTATGTAAAGTAAGGGTATGTTTTTTGGTTGAATTTTGTTAATATTTGTTGAAAGTTATAAAGTATGTTGCTATATTTTGTTGATTAATTGTGAAAAAGTTTGTGTTTTGATTGCATGTAAACTAGGGTTATGATTTTTTTTGTTGATTTTTGTTAAATTTTATTGAATGTCATAAAGTATGTTGTTATATTTAGGTTATTTGTTGGTAAAAAAAACTTATTGTGATTGTATGTAAAGTAAGGGTATGTTTTTTGGTTGAATTTTGTTAATATTTGTTGAAAGTTATAAAGTATGTCGTTATATTTTGTTGATTAATTGTGAAAACATTTTTGTTTTGATTGCATGTAAACTAGGGTTATGATTTTTTTGTTGATTTTTGTTAATTTTTATTGAATGTCATAAAGTATGTTGTTATATTTAGGTTATTTGTTGGTAAAAAAAAAAAACTTATTGTGATTGTATGTAAAGTAAGGGTATGTTTTTTGGTTGAATTTTGTTAATATTTGTTGAAAGTTATAAAGTATGTCGTTATATTTTGTTGATTAATTGTGAAAACATTTTTGTTTTGATTGCATGTAAACTAGGGTTATGATTTTTTTTGTTGATTTTTGTTAATTTTTATTGAATGTCATAAAGTATGTTGTTATATTTAGGTTATTTGTTGGTAAAAAAAAACTTATTGTGATTGTATGTAAAGTAAGGGTATGTTTTTTGGTTGAATTTTGTTAATATTTGTTGAAAGTTATAAAGTATGTCGTTATATTTTGTTGATTAATTGTGAAAACATTTTTGTTTTGATTGCATGTAAACTAGGGTTATGATTTTTTTTGTTGATTTTTGTTAATTTTTATTGAATGTCATAAAGTATGTTGTTATATTTAGGTTATTTGTTGGTAAAAAAAAAAAAAAAAAACTTATTGTGATTGTATGTAAAGTAAGGGTATGTTTTTTGGTTGAATTTTGTTAATATTTGTTGAAAGTTATAAAGTATGTCGTTATATTTTGTTGATTAATTGTGAAAACATTTTTGTTTTGATTGCATGTAAACTAGGGTTATGATTTTTTTGTTGATTTTTGTTAATTTTTATTGAATGTCATAAAGTATGTTGTTATATTTAGGTTATTTGTTGGTAAAAAAAAACTTATTGTGATTGTATGTAAAGTAAGGGTATGTTTTTTGGTTGAATTTTGTTAATATTTGTTGAAAGTTATAAAGTATGTCGTTATATTTTGTTGATTAATTGTGAAAACATTTTTGTTTTGATTGCATGTAAACTAGGGTTATGATTTTTTTTGTTAATTTTTGTTAATTTTTATTGAATGTCATAAAGTATGTTGTTGGTAAAAAAAAAAAAAAAAAACTTATTGTGATTGTATGTAAAGTAAGGGTATGTTTTTTGGTTGAATTTTGTTAATATTTGTTGAAAGTTATAAAGTATGTCGTTATATTTTGTTGATTTTCACAACATTTTTGTTTTGATTGCATGTAAACTAGGGTTATGATTTTTTTGTTGATTTTTGTTAATTTTTATTGAATGTCATAAAGTATGTTGTTATATTTAGGTTATTTGTTGGTAAAAAAAACTTATTGTGATTGTATGTAAAGTAAGGGTATGTTTTTTGGTTGAATTTTGTTAATATTTGTTGAAAGTTATAAAGTATGTTGCTATATTTTGTTGATTAATTGTGAAAACATTTTTGTTGCGACTATATGTAATGTAGGATACGAATGTTGATGAAGAGGAATTTATTGAGGATACACCACAAATCAATTTAGTTGATGATTCGGCAAAAGATGATCAATCAAATGTTAACAAACGAAAAAGAACAAATAGCAAAACGAAAACAAGTCACTAAAAAAAACAAACAAGTGGCAAAGAAACATCCTCTTGTTGGGACTCATTTGATAAAGTTATGATAAAAGAAGATGATGGTATGGAAAGAAGATATGGAAAATGTCAATGGTGTGAAAGGCTACTAAAGGCGGATGTGGAAAGGAATGGGACTTCTAGTTTACTCAAACACGTAGATCGGTGTCAAAAAAACCCGAATAAGCTACAAGATCCAACTCAAACCAAATTGAATCTAAAAAAGGAGTCAAATGGAGATACTAGTGTTAAAACATGGAAACACGATGATGCAAGGATCAAAAAAGCATTACTTAACCTTTTTGTGGTAGGCGAATTACCTTTCAAGTTCGTTGAAAACGAGGCTTTTGTGGAATACACCAATGCACTTAATGCTAAGGTTGTGTTGCCATCTATACATACAATATCCCGAAATGTTTCCAAATTTTACATAGAAGAAAGAACCAAAATGCTTCAATTTTTAAGTAACCCAAAGACCGCTATACATTTGACAACGGACACTTGGACGTCTTCTTGTCAAAGGACTACTTACATGGTGGTCACGGCTCACTTCATAGATGAGAATTGGATGATGCACAAGAGAATTATAAACTTTAGGGAGATAGATAGCCATAAGGGAGAGGATATGGGCCGAGAATTACTCGATTGTATTCGTGGATGGGGAATGAAAAATGTCATGACCATTACCTTGGACAACGCCGCTACAAACGACAAGGCAATGGACTTTTTGGTCAAAAAGTTACCCAATATTTACGAGGGTGGAAAGCATTTCCAAGTTAGGTGTATGGCTCACATTTTAAACCTTATTGTAAAGGATGGACTAAAATACCAAAACTATCATGTTGAGTGTATCCAAAAGGCGGTACGGTACATTAGATTGTCACCACAAAGAATAAACAAGTTCAAGAAGGCGATGAAAGATTGTGGCTTACAAACGAAGAAGTTTCTATGTGGTGACACTCCTACCCGATGGAACTCGACTTTCAAGTTATTGAAGTCCGCATATGAGTTACGAGAGGCATTTACGGAATTTGGCATAAGAGGTAATATTTATTTTTAAGTTATATATCATCTTTTCAGCAAAATTATTAAGATTTTGTTTAGACTATAATTTTGTTTGTTTATGTATCTTTGACAGATAAATCATATGAAAGGGATCTCGGTAGAGTACCGGAAAATTATGACTTTGAAGTTGTAACCGAAATGGTGAAATTCTTTGAAAAATTCAAAACAAAAACAGAGCTTGTTTCGGCTACATCAAAACCTTTGGTAAATCTTTTTATCAGGGAAGTCTTAGATGTGGACATACATCTAAGAAAGTGGTCAACCAAACCAATGTTTCTCGATATGGTAAAAGATATGAGGACGAAATACGAAAAGTATTGGGGTTCATACAACAAGATGAATGATTTTATGTACTTTGCGGTTTTACTTGATCCTACCACCAAATCACCTTTTTTGTTACATGCTTTTAAAAAAATGATCGGGTACATGGAACCATCATTGACCCCCGCGAGCATAGACATAAAATCACGTCAAATGGTCCGAGAGGTTGACAATAGGATGGAAAATTTATTTATGACCTACTTGGAACGATTTGACAGCGGTGGATCATCTCAACAAGAAGCGAGTCAAATAGTCATTGATGTTGATGATGATAATGATTTTTTCGGTGATTTTCTTTGTACGGGAGGTAGCAACTCGGATCCAACGGATAACGAGTTACGAACTTATTTGAAAGAGAATATAGTTAATTATAAAAAAGATTTCTCAATTCTCGGGTGGTGGAGAGTAAACGCAATTAGGTTCCCAACAATTGCTCGGATGGCGAAAGGTGATTACTTTTTTTTATACTTTCATAATTTATTTATAAATTAATGTTATTACAATTTAATTCTTTGTTGTTAGATATATTGGCGATACAAATCTCAAGTGTAGCGTTCGAGTCCGCGTTTAGCACATGTGGTAGAGTTGTAAGTGAGTATCGGACTAGTTTATCGACGTTGATAGTTGAAGCTTTGTTATGCACCCAAGATTGGGTGAGAAAAACTACAAATCCGATAATTGACAACATTGATGACATCTTGAACGATGATGATATAGCTTTGGGTAAAAAAAAATTACAAGCTTTGTTCTTTTTTTATACAATATTACTTTTTATTAAATACTAACAACATTTTCATTTGTGTTTATGTATAGATTGCACAAGCTTTAAATATATTACATATAGATGAAAATGATAAGGGGAAGAAGCCAATGGAAGATTAGATTACGAGTTTATGAAGTTTGTTGTTTTGATTGCTTTTAAAGTTTAAACTTTAAACTATGTTTTTTGTTGCTATGGTATTATTTTTGTATGTTTGTGTTTAAATTGTTAACTTTTGTTGGTGAACTTGAAATATATGTTAGTTGTTTTTATTTGGAAAATTAAGTTTGCAAGTTATAATATTTTACATCAATGTAGATTACTTATACTTTACGCAACTAAAGTGGTACCGGTCCAAACGTGTCCAAAAATGGGAAAACCCGGACCCGGACACGGACACGATGCATCCGGTCTGGTCCATGGTCCAAGATTTACTCCCTAACCGGTCCGGTCCAAGAGCCGGTCCGGTTCGGTCCGGTCCAAATGCTCACCCCTAACGTACACCTATATTATTTATGGTTGGACCGGTGAACAACCAACCTTGAGCAAGGAGTTTGACAGACTACAATGTTTGAAACCTTTAGAGATTGAAGGATGTTCTCAATATTCCCTCCAAAAACCTAATATCAACCCCAAAACTGTTGGATTAGTGTCTAAGTCCATAACTATTTTGGTATGTACTTGACCCGATGGTGCATGGTCCTTTTGGGTTGCCTTCACCAAAGCAACTTGATTGGAGAAATGAATAAAGAGAGAGAGGATAATATGATTTATTAATATGTTATAAGAATAATATATTAAAGGAGAAATCATATTTGTTTAATTAGTATTGGTCAATAATTAATTAAGAATTAGTTTTGTGATCAAATGTAATTAATTAAACTAGAGGGGCTGAATTGTAATTATGTGATAGTTACAAAACAAGGTAAGGATTATCTTATATATATGGTGAACGAATTTGAGGTGTAAATCCCTTAGAATTCGAGTATGATAAGGATTCAAGGATTATCTTATTGGTTGCTTAATGGATAATCAACTAGATAAGGATAATGACTGAAACCCTATCTCTACACCTATATAAACACCCCTAGGGCCATGAATTCGAGGATCCCTTCCCAAGAGGTCCTAGATACGAATTCTAACCTCTCACCTCTCTCCTTATACCTTCTCCACTTGCTTATGGTGTTTGTGAGCCATTAGAAGAGTGACACTTGTGACTCTAAGCCTTCCAAAGTCAATACAAGGAGATTTGGGATTGTTATTACTACATAACAATCAAGGTATGTTCTTAAACCTAATTAAATATTAATATGATTACTTGTATGCTAGAATTAGGGTTTATAGTCTTGGATTCAAAGCATGTACAATAGAGAAACCTAGATCCAAGCATTAGGGTTTGTATGAGCACATAGGATGTCTTATGACCAAAACCCAACAAAAACAACATATACATTTTAAAAAATACTTAAAAATCAGGGATGACGTTTAGATTTTGCTAGTTTGCCTAAACCGATAGAAGAACAAAGAACTAATGGCTCCACAACCGTGGTAGCAGATAAATCCATAGTTCTCCTTCAATCATGCAGTAGACTACAAACTTCTCTTTCTATCATTTGAAATCGGTAGGATTTCAATTCTATTTCCATATTTTGGAAATCTGTAAGATTCATAAATTCGATTACTCTCTATAATTAAGAAATATGTAGGATTTATTGAATCAATCACTCTTTATAATTTGGAACCTTACCATAAAAGGATTAGAGATGACTGTTTACCCCTCCTGATTTAACAACCTCGAAAACCTTTGCCCAAGAATGGTGATCCCATAATACAAAGAGATCGAAATGTACATCTGGGGTTTAACTCCTTCAGTTCTAGGTCTGGTTACTGCATCAATATCCACTATATTTGATAATGCCAAGAAGATGGCGTATCAATTGACAGAGTAGTATATTCGTTAGGGTACCATAACCCCACCACAACAAAAAAAAAAAGATTGGGAATGCAAAAAAGTGATGGGTTTTGAGCATTACAACATTCCTATGGTGCACATGCAACCCTAAATGCTTTGGATCTTGGTTTTTCTCAAGTTATACATGCAAATTAATTTTCCAAAGCAAGAACCCTAATTCTAAGATATAAAATCGAAATCTACTAATATTAAGGTTAGAAAAATACCTTTCTTGTGGATTGCTTGATCTTAACCTTCAAGAGCTTAGTGCCTCAATTGATGCACCTCTAATGGAGTTACAAACACCACTTAGCAATGGATGAACAAGAGAGGGAGGTGGAGGCTATAGGATTTAGGCCAACGTTTCTTCTAGGGAATCAAGTGGCTGATTTTCAGAGCCTTGGGGTTCCTTTTATAGTTGAGGCTACTAGCCACTGAAGAAACATACAAGATGGAGAAAATCACCAGGATATATCTCAAAGAAGTAGTCAGACTACACAGTGTGCCCATATCTTTTATCTCGGACTGATATAGCATATACACTTCCAAATTTTGGCAATCATTACAAGGGTTCCTAGGAACCAAAACCAACATGAGCATCGCATATAATCCATTGACAGATGACTAGGAAAAACAAAGATACAAACTTTGGAAGACATGCCCCGTGCTTAGGTGATAGAGTTTAGTAAATCAGGGGATACTCACTCATCACTAGTTGACTTTTTCATATAAAAATAGTTATCACACTAGCATCAAGGCCGCTCCATTTGAGTCCTTGTACAGATATATATGCCATTATTCGTTATGTTATGCTGAAGTTGGACATACCCCATCAGCTATAAGGCACGTTGGAGATACACTACTCACTGGCCCCGAGGGCAATCAAGAAACAAGGAAGAAGATCGTTCATATAAAGGAACAATTAAATGACATGTAGTCATCAAAAAATCAGACCTTTTCAGCTTAATTAAACGTCAAACCTTTAACGCCATCTCACAGATACCAGTATATCATAATACAATTATGTATGTATTTTTGGAATCACCATGACCTATACATTAAGCAGACGCTTTTAGAAAATTTATATGAATAAATAAGATGGCACGATAATCGAGATATAAATCACGATAAATAAATATATATAAAATATATTGTAGTTATTATTGTGAAAAGTATTTATACGATGTATAATGGCAAGACCAAGATAAATGTGTGTGTGTGTGTGTGTATATATATATATATATATATATATATTTGTCGTCGTATACGATTTCATAAGATCCAAATTAGCCATGTAATCACAATACATATATGTTATAAAATTAGAATTATACAACAACACTAAATATATATAAATTTATATATATATGTATACACGAGTATGAGACACATGTCATAATCAGTTATAAGTGGTGGATTAAATTTTTATAAACATATATTAGATATCCCCTAATCTAATAAATATGTAGAATCTCGCCACGTGGCATTCACATAGCCCCCTCACCCAATCAAATTTTCCCACTCTTTTCTTATAATGTTAATTTCTGATATTACCCTTCAAAAAACAAAGCAATTGCATAATTTCTGGACGTGATTTTGACTTCTTCCTAGAAAATTCAAACAAATGGAAAGTAAATAATCATTATTTAATTTCTAACGATAAACGTATTTTTCAAATTCTTTCAAATATATCATGATTATCAATTCCTAAAAAACGCAATTTAGCTAATCAATTTATCTTAAATACATTCTCACGGTTATTTTCATTCACAGCGAATCCAAAATTCAGAGAAAAAGAAAACATTGCAGGAAATCTTCAAGTCGACTTTTGTTATTGCTTTAAGGTATGCTATTAAAATTCTTTTTATTGTTATTCACTTTGTTCATGTTGCAGTCGTCTGATATCTGTTTCTATCTCAATGTATTTGTCGTTGTTATCAAATCTTCATGTTGCCTTCTGTTATTCTTTTATGTAGGCTTTTAAAAAATTTTCTTATAATTATTGAATGTGTTCATCTTCATGTCGCATTCTATCTGTGACTATCTAAATGTATTACTCACTATTAGTGTATGTATATATTTTAAATATCGATGTAATAAATTGTTTATTGTCACTCTTTATGTCAATGGTTTAAACATTTTATATGTATTTGTAACCTTGTGTGTATATGTATGCCTGTTTCTTTTTTTCCCTGATTTCTAATTAGTCATGGCATGTTATTAATAATGAAATCAAAATCAAAATTTTGTTATGTTTTGATATTTTAATATACTGATTTATTCATCAGATTAATATATTTTGTTGTCATTCAATGTGTATGCAATAAATTTTGTATAATATGCAAAAAAAATAGTTATTTGTATCTTTATTTTATGATTATATCAATTCATTTTTTATATGCATTTAACAGTTAATACTCTTTCGATTATTCCAATGTGTATACATGTGTGACTGCTTAACTGTTTATTTTCTTCACTGCTTAACTGTTTAACTGCTTAATTTCTTAACTGTATATGTAGCACCTAAAAAATTACAAATCTCTTCGGCCTTCTTCTTCCTTGTTCTGCACATCAAAAAAGAACAAGTAAACTGATTTGAAGATTAATTTCTTCAACCAAAATCTACACTCATACAAAAGCTGTACAATGCTAAAAAGAACACTCAAACTCAACCACAAACTGATAAAATCAAACAAACACCCAGCTTTGATCGAACCGTTTGCCTACACCATTGTTTTTCAGCCAAGAACACATTGTTCTTGATCTCATGTACACCTGCAAACAAGAAGAACAACAATACATTCTTCTTTTTTTATGCTTCATTTTCTTTCTGTCAAATTCAATCAACCAAAACACCCATCGATTTCTGTCGAAAATCAAGCCAAACACACACCAAAACCCATTGATTTCTGTCTAACACAAGCAAAAAAAAAAAAAAAAAAAAAAAAAAATCTCGAAAAAACAGTCGGAAACGCCGAATGCCACCGCCCCAGACGACCCACTGCCGCCATACAACTCCCATCTGCACCCACCGAAGACCACGGTAGCTTCGTTCTTCTTCTTCTATCGAGCACTACTGCCAAAACCCGCACCGAAGTTGTTGTTTCCGCTTGCCTTGCTCCATCGGGCCATATGTCCTCCTCCCCTTCGCATGTGCTACCGGATTCGAAAGAGAAGCAGCCGGGAACTGCTTGAGAAGCCCTCGCTGCAGCTACCGAGACCGACGAAACCTTCCGGCCTCCCTTTCCCCCCTTAAAACCTCATCATCGGAGAAGGAGCGCAGCCACGCTGCTTCGTCCCTTCTCTTTTCTTCGGACCATTCGAGCGTCGGAGGCGCTCACCTCCTCACGGCTTCACCCATCGAGAATGTACGGCAGTTTGCTGCTTCATTCTTCTTCTTCCTTCGCTCTAGCCGACAAGGATACTCGTCCCTCCCCGCGATCTGTAATCGCCGATACCACCCTCGGTCCCCCTTTTTGGCCTGCGACGAGCAAGGAACCAAGGATCGAAACCCCCCAAATCGAAGTTGGTGTTCGCTTTCTCCTCCTGCAATGACGCTTCCGTTCCTTTGCTGCCTTGGGTTCATACGAATTCATCCATTGCCCGATCAAACAAAAGAAACGGGACTTAAAACCCTAAATTAGATTAAGTTCGGGCCACTAATCACAAATGGTCCCCCCATAGGATTTCCTTTTATAAAAGCTCTAAAATCATTTTATATTTGTAGAATAAGCAAAATACACTTTCACTTTAACCATTTCTTCAAAAATAGTCTATTCCCCAAACTTTGGTGTATTTTATTCAAAACAGCCCCTCCCATGGAGATTCTTAACAATACCAGCCCAAGACTCAAACATTAAACTCATTAAAACCATTTCAGTCCCTCCCTTGAAATTTTTTAACCAAAGCAGTCCTATTGTGGTTAATTAAATTTACCCAACAACCCCCAACAGTTTAAATTCGTTACGAAAGAGTCCCAAAAATACTTCAAGGTTCAAGAAGGGTGACTTTGCGGTTTTTCACGTCAAGTTTTTCAAAGAAACCGAATTCGAACGATTGGAACTCACGCTTCAACAATGAGTACTTATGACCCCCTTTTAGTCTTTTAATTATTCACCCGGGGGGGAAGGAGAATACATGTGCCAATATATTTTGTTTATACAAACCAATTATTTTTTATGCGAAAATACAATAAACAATGCTTTATTAAAATATTATTATCTAACAATTTACCATATTGTTACAAATAAACTAGTATAAGTTTTCCGCATACGTATTATGGTTATTTTATCATGAAATAAACATTTTGTACAACAAATACCAAACGATACAAAATTATATGATTTTTATGTGACATTGCATATTATAACAATTACGTTATGAAACTTTATAGTATTTCAACGATTCAAGCTATTATTAAACATGTTTATTTATATGTTTAAGTGCACCACGTTTACACATGTACATATTATCATTAATTGGAAACCTTCATTTTTATAAAAGCGAGCACATTACAGTTTTACAGATATTTCAAACATACTCGACTTTTATAAACTTTGTATGACGATATTCATTATACCTAGTGACTTAATCGCAATTAATTTAGGGCTTATTCACAAACTTTTTAGTAAATGGTTTTTTAGTGAGACATTATTTATTAGCTGAGTTTAAATACTTAGCATAACAACATTACTATAATCGTTAATCTTTGGAGCGAGATACATATGTATAGATCTATACAGGGTTGACATTCCCACATGAGGTTGCTAGCTACAACCATAGGCGGATCCACATTGGAGCCTGGGGTATCCCAGGATACCCCTAAAAAAATTTCAGTAGTATATTTGGTTTATGTTGAGCTTGAAGTGTCTTCTTCCCCACTAAAACCCTAACCGACCTCACTCATTTTTCAGTCTTTTTTCTCTCGGGTTTGGTAGCTAAGAGGGAGGGAGAAGCGATTCAAATGGTCCAAGGGAAGGTTACTAAGGGTCAAGGTTAAAAGGCTTTCAAAAATTTGAGCACTTCTACGTTTAAATCAAGCAAAAAAGCCATGGATACACAGCTGCGTTGCCTGTTATCAAACAAATGAATATATTACATTTTTGACACAATTGACCACTCGGGTATAAGCATATAAACATAATCTACCCTGAAGCCAATATAGCTAATTAAAACAGTTTTTGGAAATTGCTATTTACCCCCTTGATATATATATATATATATATATATATATATATATATATATATATATATATATATATATATATATATAATTTTTAATCAAAGAATAATGATTTAATTCTATTAATACTATGAGTATTACTTTTATTATTATTATTATTATTATTATTATTATTATTATTATTATTATTATTATTATTATTATCTTTTATAACAATTAAAAGATTTAATTACCGGAATCAAAACGGATGTTACAAATATCGATTATCATTCTTTGCAATTAATCGTCTTCGTAAAATGAAAGATCGAAGATGTGAACTTTAAAACGTAACTGTCTTATGTAAGTTGAACTTTTTGTCTAATGGAATTCCGGTTTTTTTTGCTTTCTTATTGTATATTACATGGCCTTTTTTTTTTGCGGGATACCGCTTTACTATGAACCTGGCTCGGCCACTTGCTACAACCCTCGACCGATCAATCAAAGCGGGTGATAGGTGCTTATAATTTTTACTACAACGTCTAATGAAGCGTTGTAGGGGGTACAATCAATCACATATTTCGGTTGTAGGACTCACCAAACAAATTAACTAGAATATATATCTCTCACTACAACCATGGGCTTGGTTGCTTTCAAAACTATTTTTAAGTATGGAGTTACTTATTTAACATAACAGTTTGGTTTTCAAGGATATTTTTATTACGAACACAGTTTAAAGTATGGATTTACTTATACAAAAGATATATTTTTGCTTTCAACGATTTATTACAAACACAGTTAAAGTACGAATTTACTTATACATAAATATATTTTGGGCTTTTAAAGACTCATTGCAAACACTGTTTTTAACTATTGTTATACATACAAAGATAATACTTTTTGGAGTTTTTAAAAGTACTATTGCGGTTAGCAGAAAACCTGTAATGCTCACCAACCTTGTGTTGACCCTCAAAACTACATATATTTTCAGGAAATCACTAAACACACATTCAAGACGGATTGGATTACAGGTGACCTAGCTTACTTGTTGTTGTATTATATGTCATTCACTTAAGGTAATTCATGTATTATTATTATTTGTACGAACCTTGTATTCAAACATCAAGATGGAATGTAAATTCTATTTTTTTATTGTTGTACTCGTGCTGTATATTCAGTTTACATGTGATCCATGAACAACTTAGTCGCACAACCCGATGTGTTTCGTGCACTCGGCCGGGGGTGTGATAGATTGCTATCAAAGCTAAATAAGCTATAGAGAACTTGTAATCCTCTAACTAGCTTCAAATTAAAGTGTTATTATTATTAATTACACTAGTTCTTGGGTACTTACGGCATGAGGAATCTGGTTTGAGTTGTCGCTTGGGTTGTTGGATTTCAGAACGACTTAATTGCTAAGATGGTTATACCTTACGATGTTTCCTGTCTGGCCCTCATATGTACCCAATAGTCTTGGAGTAAAAAACAAAATTTAATAATGTTGCAAACCCCACCAACAATAACATATAATATATATATATATATATATATATATATATATATATATATATATATATATATATATATATATATATATATATATATATATATATATATAGGGAAATGATCAAATGAGAACACCTAAAAGGTTGAGAACGCGAAAACAAGTATATTCATTTCTGATTCCGTGTATTCATTTGTGGAGAAATAATAAATTTTTACGCATAAGAAACATGAATATGCTTTTTCTCTTCAATTGAAATTAAATGCGTAAAAATTTATCATTTCTACACAAATGAATAAATGGAATCGCAAATGAATATACATTGTTCTCGCGTTCTCAACCTTTTTTTTGTTCTCATTTGATCCTACTCCTATATATATATATATATATATATATATATATATATATATATATATATATATATATATATATATATATATACTCTAACCCGCGATGAGAACACTAAATAAAATTCCAACATGCCTCCAACAAAAACTACCAACTCTACCCATTAGGTCAAAGACCTCAATTAAGGTTAGTACCGTAGATAAGCCATACCATAAATAAACCTGAAACGTACACCTATATTATTTATGGTTGGACCGGTGAACAACCAACCTTGAGCAAGGAGTTTGACAAACTACAATGTTTGAAAGCTTTAGAGATCGAAGGATGTTCTCAATATTCCCTGCAAAAACCTAGAATCAACCCAAAAACAACATATACATTTTAAAAAATACTTTAAAATCTGGGATGACGTTTAGATTTTGCTAGTTTGCCTAAACCGAAAGAAGAACAAAGAACTAATGGCTCCACAACCGTGGTAGCAGAGAAACCCATAGTTCTCCTTCAATCATGCAGTAGACTACAAACTTCTCTTTCTATCATTTGAAATCGGTAGGATTTCAATTCTATTTCCATATTTTGGGAATCTGTAAGATTCATAAATTCGATTACTCTCTATAATTAAGAAATATGTAGGATTTATTGAATCAATCACTCGCTATAATTTGGAACCTTACCATAAAAGGATTGGAGATGACTGTTTACACCTCCTGGTTTAACAACCTTGAAAATCCTTGCCCAAGAATAGTGAACCCATAATACAAAGAGATCGAAATGTACATCTGCGGTTTAGCTCCATTAGCAATGGATGAACAAGAGAGGGAGGTGGAGGCTATAGGATTTCGGCCAACATTTCTTCTATGGAATCAAGTGGTTGATTTTAATAGCCTTGGGGTTCCTTTTATAGTTGAGGCTACTAGCCACTAAAGAAACATACAGGATGGAAAAAATCACGAGGACATATCTTAAAGAAGTAGTTCGACTACACAGTTTGCCAATATCTTTTATCTCGGACTGATATAGCATATACACTTCCAAACTAGGAAAAATAAAGATACAAACTTTGGAAGACATGCCCCGTGCTAGGGTGATAGAGTTTAGTAAATCAGGGGATACTCACTCATCACTAGTTGAATTTTCATATAAAAATAGTTATCACACTGGCATAAAGGCCGCTCCATTTGAGTCCTTGTACAGATAAATATGTTGTTATTCGTTATGTTATGCAGAAGTTGGAGATACCCCATTAGTTATAAGGCACGTTGGAGATACACTACTCACTGGCCCTGAGGGCAATTAGGAAACAAGGAAGAAGATCGTTCATATAAAGGAACAATTAAATGCCATGTAGTTATCAAAAAATCAGACCATTTCAGTTTAATTGAACGTGAAACCTTTAGCGCCATCTCACAGAGACCAGTATATCGTAATACAATTATGTATGTATTTTTGGAATCACCATGACCTATACATTAAGCAGACGCTTTTAGAAAATTTATATGAATAAATAAGATAGAACGATAATCGAGATATAAATCACGATAAATAAATATATACAAAATATATTGTAGTTATTTTTGTGAAAAGTATTTATACGATGTATAATGGCAAGACCAATATAAATGTATATATATATATATATATATATATATATATATATATATATTTGTTGTCGTATACGATTTCATAAGATCCAAATTAGCCATGTAATCACAACACATATATGTTCTAAAATTAGAATTATACAACAACACTAAATATATATATAAATTTATATACATATGTATACACGAGTATGAGACACATGTCATAATCAGTTATAAGTGGTGGATTAAATTTTTACAAATATATATTAGATATCCCCTAATATAATAAATATGTAGAATCTCGCCACGTGGCATTCACATAGCCCCCTCCCCCAATCGAATTTGCCCACTCTTTTCTTATAATGTTAACTAGGTTAAAACCCGTGGAACCCACGGGTGCTGTTTTTGAATTGAATTTAAAAATTAATTATTTAATAAAATATTAGATCAATAATTCTGATAACTTATAAATTGTAATATTGAATATTTAAATAATTTTTTTTATTGGTAATTATTTAATTACTAACTAAATGGGAAGTATTTAATTAGGAATGAAGATTTTTTAAAACTATTTTTTTTATTCATCATTCTAATTGGACATATGCAGATGATACAATACCAATGTGTGTAATGAAATTAACATAAAATACAACAATACGTAATTATAAAAAAATACAGTAATATGATGGATTAAGTGTGATTTCCTAAAATTGAATAAAACGACGTTACAAAAAAGTTGGCTACAAATTTCGAAAAACTTCCTTATAAACAACATTGGAAGTTTTATTTCTGAGTTTGCCATCTTTATCTAAAATTAATAATTTTAATCCCTCTCTGAACTCTAGATAAGGCAACATACAATTGTCCATGTGAAAAAACTGGATCTTTCAGAAACAGACCAACCTTTGACAACGATTGTCCTTGACTTTTGTTAATAGTCATTGCAAAACATACAGCCAAAGGAAACTGTCTTCTTGTGAATTTGAAGGGAATCTTTTTTTCTGATGGAGTTAAAGACATTCTTGGAATAAAAGTCCGATTTTCAATATTAGTTCCAGTTATTATACGTGCCTCAATAACACGTTTGCCCAATGATAACACCTGTAGTCTTGTGCCATTACATAAGTCGTTTTTCTGATCAATATTTCTCAGTAACATTACTGGAACACCAATTTTTAAAACTAATTTATGATTTGGTAAACCGGATACTTTGAGTCCATTTAATACATCAGGAGAGTATAGATTTGCATCAAATTGATCATGGAGAAATTCGGATTCACATATGCAGTCTGAACTTAAATATTCAACTTGATCTCCTGGAAACTTCTTAAGTAAACGGTCGTTTATTTCCTGGACAACTTCATTTTTTGGAGCAAGTATCGCTCTTTCTTGGAAATAATTTATATCGCTATAGTACTCTAAAATTGAAGGATATACAAACTCAATTAAGGAACCTATAGGATCATGTGAATCATTAATGAGAATATCATCCGGAATATCGATAATCATTTCACCGTCGTTCGGACCACCAAGTTTTCCTTCTCCTATATCCAACAACCAATTTGCAAAATCTCTTATTTTTCCTATATTTGATTGATCCCTTCCAACAGTTAGCCTCATGTTTTTTGTTAATCTATGGACTTTGCAATGTTCCCATAAATATGAAGAACTCAAAGAAGCATTTACAATGTTCTGTCTACTGCCACCCGGCACAACAGGTAGAATTTGTCTAAAATCTCCTCCAAAGACAATAACTTTCCCTCCAAATGGAATATTTGAGATGGTTGAATTTACGCACCTTAATAAATCCTTCAAAGTTCGATCTAAAGCTTCAAATGCATGCTTATGGAGCATAGGTGCTTCATCCCAAATTATCAAAGAGGTTTTCCTTATTAAGCTTGCCAACTCACCGTCTGGATTTATGTTACAAAAAGAATCCTCTGTAAGCTCAAATTGAATTATAAATCGAGAGTGTGCTGTTCTACCACCGGGCAATAATAAGGAAGCAATACCACTTGAAGCAACATTTAATACAATATTTCCTTCAGATCTAATTGCTGCAGATATTGTTTTCCATAAAAAAGTTTTACCCGTTCCACCATACCCGTAAACAAAGAAGACACCTCCTTTATTATGTTGAATAGCACTCTTGATGTTTAGGAAAATGTTCCATTGCTCATTTGTTAATGCAAGAAACATACGATCATAGTCATTCTTTATCACGGGAATGTCATAATCTAGTTCCTCGGTGATAAGTCGATTGTTTGAAGAAGAAACGGATTCAACATCTGGGTATGGCATGTTTTTGAAGTTTTTGAGAGTAGAGTTGTTTCGAAGTAAAATTTGTTGTATTTCGAACAAAGTTAAGTTCTTAAGTTCATCTACTCCGAGAGACAATTCTGCACGAAAATATTAAATAATTAATAAAATACGTGGTTGATATTTAATAATTTCATTACTAATTATTTAATGGGTGTTGAAAAATAAAAATAAATTAATTTTAAAAAATAAGAAAAAATGTAATACCTGCTGACTTAAATCTTCGTCGTTGGCTATATAGAATTCCATCTGCCAAATATTCCCATGTATTTTCCCAAACGATCTCTGGTTTAGACATACTATTACACATCAACAATGTAGCAAATAAAAAGCGTAGATAAAAACCAGATCCAGAATGACTTGCTTCTTTAATTGCATCAATGTATTCCTTGTCATCATCTAAAAAAACGCAATTTAGCTAATCAATTTATCTTAAATACATTCTCACGGTTATTTTCATTCACAGCGAATCCAAAATTCACAGAAAAAGAAAACATTGCACGAAATCTTCAAGTCGACTTTTGTTATTGCTTTAAGGTATGCTATTAAAATTCTTTTTATTGTTATTCACTGTGTTCATGTTGCAGTCGTCTGATATCTGTTTCTATCTCAATGTATTTGTCGTTGTTATCAAATCTTCATGTTGCCTTCTGTTATTCTTTTATGTAGGCTTTTAAAAAAATTTCTTATAATTATTGAATGTGTTCATCTTCATGTCGCATTCTATCTGTGACTATCTAAATGTATTACTCACTATTAGTGTATGTATATATTTTAAATATCGATGTAATAAATTGTTTATTGTCACTCTTTATGTCAATGGTTTAAACATTTTATATGTATTTGTAACCTTGTGTGTATATGTATGCCTGTTTCTTTTTTCCCTAATTTCTAATCAGCCATGACATGTCATTAATAATGAAATCAAAATCAAAATTTTGTTATGCTTTGATATTTTAATATACTGATTTATTCATCAGATTAATATATTTTGTTGTCGTTCAATGTGTATGTAATAAATTTTGTATAATATGCAAAAAAAAATAGTTATTTGTATCTTTATTTTATGATTATATCATCTAATTTTTTTTTTATATGCATGTAACAGTTAATACTCTTTCGTTTATTCCAATGTGTATGTATGTGTGTGACTGCTTAACTGTTTATTTTCTTGTCGTTTATTCCAATGTGTATGTATGTGTGTGACTGCTTAACTGTTTATTTTCTTGACTGCTTAACTGTTTAACTGCTTAATTTCTTAACTGTATATGTAGCACCTCAAAAATTACAAATCATCAGATCACGTCTTCGGCCTTCTTCTTCCTTGTTCTGCACATCAAAAAAGAACAAGTAAACTGATTTGAAGATTAATTTCTTCAACCAAAATCTACACTCATACAAAAGCTGTACAATGCTAAAAAGAACACTCAAACTCAACCACAAACTGATAAAATCAAACAAACACCCAGCTTTGATCGAACCGTCTGCCTACACCATTGTTTTTCAGCCAAGAACACATTGTTCTTGATCTCATGTACACCTGCAAACAAGAAGAACAACAATACATTCTTCTTTTTTTATGCTTCATTTTTTTTCTGTCAAATTTAATTAACCAAAACACCCATCGATTTCTGTCGAAAATCAAGCCAAACACACACCAAAACCCATTGATTTCTGTCTAAAACAAGCAAAAAAAAAAAAGAAAAAGAAAAAAAACCTCGAAAAAACAGTCGGAAAGGCCGAATGCCACCGCCCCAGACGACCCACTGCGGCCATACAACTCCCATCTGCACCCACTGAAGACCACGGCAGCTTCGTTCTTCTTCTTCTTCAATCGAGCACTACTGCCAACACCCGCACCGAAGTTGTTGTTTCCGCTTGCCTTGCTCCATCGGGCCAAATGTCCTCCTCCCCTTCGCATGTGCTACCGGATTCGAAGGAGAAGCAGCCGGGAACTGCTTGAGAAGCCCTCGCTGCAGATACCGAGACCGACGAAACCTTCTCGCCTCCCTTTCCCTCTTCAAACCTCATCATCGGAGAAGGAGCGCAGCCACGCTGCTTCGTCCATTCTCTTTTCTTCGGACCATTCGAGCGTCGGAGGCGCTCACCTCCTCACAGCTTCACTCATCGAGAATGTACGGCGGTTTGCTGCTTCATTCTTCTTCTTCCTTCGCTCTAGCCGACACGGAGACTCGTCCCTCCCCGCGATCTGTAATCGCCGATACCACCCTCGGTCCCCTTTTTGGCCTGCGACGAGCAAGGAACCAAGGATCGAAACCCCCCAAATCGAAGTTGGTGTTCGCTTTCTCCTCCACCTGCAATGACGCTTCCGTTCCTTTGCTGCCTTGGGTTCATAGGAATTCATCCATTGCCCGATCAAACAAAAGAAACGGGACTTAAAAACCTAAATTAGATTAAGTTCGGGCCACTAATCACAAATGGTCCCTCCAAAGGATTTCCTTTTATAAAAGCTCTAAAATCATTTTATAATTTATATTTGTAGAATAAGCAAAATACACTCTCACTTTAACCATTTCTTCAAAAATGAGTCTATTCCCCAAACTTTGGTGTATTTTATTCAAAACAACCCCTCCCATGAAGATTTCTTAACAATACCAGCCCAAGACTCAAACATTAAACCCATTAAAATCATTTCAGTCCCTCCCTTGAAATTTTTAACCAAAGCAGTCCTATTATGGTTAATTAAATTTACCCAACAACCCCCAACAATTTAAATTTGTTACAAAGCAGTCCCAAAAATATTTCAAAGTTCAAGAAATGTAACTTTTCGGTTTTTCACGTCAAGTTTTTCAAAGAAACCGAATTCGAACGATTGGAACTCACGCTTCAACAATGAGTACTTATGCGGTTAGTGGTGAGGTTTTGGCTAATAACCGCACTGAACCGCACCGCGCTCAATGCTAGCGTTTATCATAAGTTTTGTTGAATACACATGGGATAGCAGTGACATGAGTACCGATTCCACTTGGGTTAAAGTAATAATGAGTGGTGAATATTTGAGGCATTCGACCACTTGAAGCCTGTAGGGATCGTAAAGTAAAGGATTCAGATCTATAATCCAGTTTTGATTGGGTTTGATGGTCAACAGAGAAGAAGAAGTAGTTTGTTCATGAACTGATGAAGATTCAACCATTATTGTAGGCGTGAAGAAAAAGATGAATAGTAGAAATTCGTCGGGTGTTCTTGAGAGAATTTGGAAGTGGTAAAGTGGTACAAGGGGTGTGAGAAGCCTTATATACCGTTTCCAGGAGAGAGAAAGAATCCGGAGTAATAATGATATGATCTTCTGAATCGGCGCTTGAAAAAGCGAAATGTGACAGTTAAGTTTCCCTAGGAAGACGTCATCAGGCGTGATATTAGGAACTGTTTCAAATTCACGTTCCCATTGCAAATCTTATCCAATGACTCGGATTGAAATGTTATCTTGTTACCTCCTTTTCAACTTCGAAAATGTTTCAAATTCCTTTTCAAACTGTGACAAACCCTTTCGCTTCATATAAGGTTGGCAATGTTCGCACCTTAACATAGTGTACCACCATAGAATTTACAACTTAAGCATCAAATCTGAAAAAGTGCCATTAGTACCACAAGCAATAATTGGGAAAATCATAAGGATCTTCGTGCAAGAGTGTGCCAATAGAAAAGAAATAAAGCAAAGTATTTGTGGGATTAAAGTGATGTCTATTTAGACATGAAACCATGGATCCCGGGCACGAATCGCTTCCTTTAAAGTCAATAGAGACTTAGAAGTGTCTGTGTGGTTTACCGTTGAAATATGATCACATGTTTGTTAAGAAACATTGAAAGGCATCTTTTCAAATTTAAGCTATACGGGGTGGCTTACTTTTAACCGGACATCAATACTTAACATAAGACCAAAAGCTAGATGAAGTACTTGTGAGACCGATGTGGTATATAAAACAGGTAGGTTTGTATAATTTTCAGTGACTTGGTGATAAGCCTAGAAATATCAAAAAGAAAAACAAAGTGGATATTTTGGGAAGAAAAGTCTTAGTATTTAGACAATTTCATAAAGATCGCTCAAAAAATAAAAAGGAGATTTCTTGGTACCTTCCATTAAAGTGGATTCGTTAATACGTGGGTGAAAACTATCTTCAAATCAGTTTACTTGTTCTTTGTTGATGTGCAGAACAAGGAAGAAGAACGCCGAAGACGTGATATGATGATTTGTAATTTTTGAGGTGCTACATATACAATTAAGAAATTAAGCAGTTAAACAGTTAAGCAGTCAAGAAAATAAACAGTTAAGCAGTCACACACATACATACACATTGGAATAAACGAAAGAGTATTAACTGTTACATGCATATAAAAAAAATTAAATGATATAATCATAAAATAAAGATACAAATAACTATTTTTTTGCATATTATACAAAATTAATTGCATACACATTGAATGACAACAAAATACATTAATCTGATGAATAAATCAGTATATTAAAATATCAAAGCATAACAAAATTTTGATTTTGATTTCATTATTAATGACATGCCATGACTGATTAGAAATTAGGGAAAAAAGAAACAGGCATACATATACACACAAGGTTACAAATACATATAAAATGTTTAAACCATTGACATAAAGAGTGACTATAAACAATTTATTACATCGATATTTAAAATATATACATACACTAACAGTGAGTAATACATTTAGATAGTCACAGATAAAATGCGACATGAAGATGAACACATTCAATAATTATAAGAAGAAATTTGGAAAGCCTACATAAAAGAATAACAGAAGGCATCATGAAGATTTGATAACAATGACAAATACATTGAAATAGAAACAGATATCAGACGACTTCAACATGAACACAGTGAATAACCATAAAAAGCATTTTAATAGCATACCTTAAAGCAATAACAAAAGTCGACTTGAAGATTTCCTACAACGTTTTCTTTTTCTCTGAATTTTGGATTCGCTGTGAATGAAAATAACCATGAGAATGTATTTAAGATAAATTGATTAGCTAAATTGCGTTTTTTTAGGAATTGATAATCATGATATATTTGAAAGAATTTGAAAGATACGTTTATCGTTAGAACTCAAATAATGATTATTTACTTTCCATTTGTTTTAATTTTCCAGGAAGAAGTCAAAATCACGTCCAAAAATTATGCAATCGTTTTGTTTTTTGAAGGGTAATATCAGAAATTAACATTATAAGAAAAGAGTGAGAAAATTCGATTGGGGTAGGGGGCTATGTGAATACCACGTGGCGAGATTCTACATATTTATTAGATTAGGGATATCTAATATATATTTATAAAAATTTAATCCACCACTTATAACTGATTATGACATGTGTCTAATACTCATGTATACATATGTATATAAATTTATATATATTTAGTGTTGTTGTATAATTCTAATTTTATAACATATATGTGTTGTGATTTCATGGCTAATTTGGATCTTATGAAAATGTATACGGCAACAAATATATATATATATATATATATATATATATATATATATATATATATATATATAAATTGGTCTTGCCATTATATATCGTATAAATACTTTTCACAATAATAACTACAATATTATATATATATATATATATATATATTTATCGTGATTTATATCTCGATTATCGTGCCATCATATTAATCCATATAAATTTTCTAAAAACGTCTACTTAATGTATAGGTCATGGTGATTCCAAAAATACATACATAATTGTATTACGATATACTGGTCTCTGTGAGATGGCGCTAAAGGTTTCGCGTTCAATTAAGCTGAAAGGGTCTGATTTTTTTGATAACTACATGGCATTTAATTGTTCCTTTATATGAACGATCTTCTTCCTTGTTTCCTGATTGCCCTCAGGGCCAGTGAGTAGTGTATCTCCAACGTGCCTTATAACTAATGGGGTATCTCCAACTTCTGCATAACATAACGAATAACGGCATATTTATCTGTACAAGGACTCAAATGGAGCGGCCTTTATGCTAGTGTGATAACTATTTTTATATGAAAATTCAACTAGTGATGAGTGAGTATCCCCTGATTTACTAAACTCTATCACCCAAGCACGGGGCATGTCTTCCAAAGTTTGTATCTTTATTTTTCCTAGTCATATGTCAATGGATTATGTGCAGTGCTCATGTTGGGTTTGGTTCCTAGGAACCCTTGTAATGATTGCCAAAATTTCGAAGTGTATATGCTATATCAGTTCGAGATAAAAGATATTGGCACACTGTGTAGTCTAACTACTTCTTTAAGATATGTCCTGGTGATTTTCTCCATCTTTTATGTTTCTTTAGTGGCTAGTAGCCTCAACTATAAAAGGAACCCCAAGGCTCTTAAAATCAGCCACTTGATTCCCTACAAGAAACGTTGGCCGAAATCCTATAGCCTCCACCTCCCTCTCTTGTTCATACATTGTGAAGTGGTGTTTGTGACTCCATTAGAGGTGCATCAATTGAGGCACTAAGCTCTTGAAGGTTAAGATCAAGCAATCCACAAGAAAGGTATTTTTCTAACCTTAATATTAGTAGATTTCGATTTTATATCTTAGAATTAGGGTTCTTGCTTTGGAAAATTAATTTGCATGTATAACTTGAGAAAAACCAAGATCCAAAGCATTTAGGGTTGCATGTGCACCATAGGAATGTTGTAATGCTCAAAACCCATCACTTTTTGCACTCCCAATCTGTTTTTTTTTTTTATGGGGTTATGGTATCCTAACGAATGTACTACTCTGTCAATTGATACGCCAGCTGCTTGGCTTTATCAAATATAGTGGATATTGATGCAGTAACCAGACCTTGAACGGATGGAGTTAAACCCCAGATGTACATTTCGATCTCTTTGTATTATGGGTTCACCATTCTTGGGCAAAGATTTTCCAGGTTGTTAAACCAGGAGGTGTAAACAGTCATCTCCAATCCTTTTATGGTAAGGTTCCAAATTATAGCGAGTGATTGATTCAATAAATCCTACATATTTCTTAATTATAGAGAGTAATCGAATTTATGAATCTTACAGATTTCCAAAATATGGAAATAGAATTGAAATCCTACCGATTTCAAATGATAGAAAGAGAAGTTTGTAGTCTACTGCATGATTGAAGGAGAACTATGGGTTTCTCTGCTACCACGGTTGTGGAACCATTAGTTCTTTGTTCTTCTTTCGGTTTAGGCAAACTAGCAAAATCTAAACGTCATCCCAGATTTTGAAGTATTTTTTAAAATGTATATGTTGTTTTGGGGTTGATACTAGGTTTTTGCACGGAATATTGAGAACATCCTTCAATCTCTAAAGGTTTCAAACATTGTAGTCTGTCAAACTCCTTGCTCAAGGTTGCTTGTTCACCGGTCCAACCATAAATAATATAGGTGTACGTTTCAGGTTTATTTATGGTATGGCTTATCTGCGGTACTAACCTTAATTGAGGTCTTTGACCTAAAGGGTAGAGTTGGTAGTTTTAGTTGGAGGCATGTTGGAATCTTATTAAGTGTTCTCATTGCGGGTTAGAGTATATATATATATATATATATATATATATATATATATGTATATATATATATATACATATATATATATATATATATATATATCTTATATGTTATTGTTGGTGGGGTTTGCAACATTATTAAATTTTGTTTTTTACTCCAAGACTACCGGGTACATATGAGGGCCAGACAGGAAACATCGTAATGTATGACCATCTTAGCAATTAAGCCGTTCTGAAATCCAACAACCTAAGCGACAACTCAAACCAGATTCCTCATGCCGTAAGTACCCAAGAACTAGTGTAATTAATAATAATAACACTTTAATTGGAAGCTAGTTAGAGGATTACAAGTTCTCTATAGCTTATTTAGCTTTGATACCAATCTGTCACACCCCCAACCGAGTTCACGAAACACGTCGGGCTGTGCGACTAAGTTGTTCATGGATCACATGTAAACTGAATATACAGCACAAGTACAACAATAAAAAAAAATATATAATTTACATTCCATCTTGATGTTTGAATACAACAGCAAGTAAACTAGGTCACCTGTAATCCAATCTGTCTTGAATATGTGTTTAGTGATTTCCTGAAAATACATGTAGTTTCTAGGGTCAACACAAGGTTGGTGAGCGTTACAGGTTTTCTGCTAACCGCAATAGATTTTTAAAAACTCCAAAAAGTATTATCTTTGTATGTATAACAATAGTTAAAAACAGTGTTTGCAATGAGTCTTTAAAAGCCCAAAATATATTTATGTATAAGTAAATTCGTACTTTAACTGTGTTTGTAATAAATCATTGAAAGCAAAAATATATCTTTTGTATAAGTAATTCCATACTTTAAACTGTGTTCGTAATAAAATTGTCCTTGAAAACCAAACTGTTATGTTAAATAAGTAATTTCATACTTAAAAATAGTTTTGAAAGCAACCAAGCCTATGGTTGTAGTGAGAGATATATATTCTAGTTAATTTTTTTAGTGAGTCCTACAACCAAAATATGTGATTGAGTGTACCCCCTACAACGCTTCATTGGATGTTGTAGTAAAAATTATAAACACCTATCACCCGCTTTGATTGATCGGTCGAGGGTTGTAGCTAGCAACCTCATGTGAGAATGTCAACCCTGTACAAATCTATACATATGTATCTTGCTCCAAAGATTAACGATTATAGTAAGGCTGTTATGCTAAGTATTTAAAGTCACCTAATAAATAATGTTTCACTAAAAAACCATTTACTAAAAAGTTTGTGAATAAGCTCTAACTTAATTGCGATTAAGTCACTAGGTATAATGAATATCGTCATACAAAGTTTATAAAAGTCGAGTATGTTTGAAATATCTGTAAAACTGTAATGTGCTCGCTTTTATAAAAATGAATGTTTCAAATTAATGATAATATGTACAGGTGTAAACATGGTGTACTTAAACATATAAATAAACATGTTTAATAATAGCTTGAATCGTTGAAATACTATAAAGTTTCATAACGTAATTGTTATAATATGCAATGTCACATAAAAATCATATAACTTTGTATCGTTTGGCATTTGTTGTACAAAATGTTTATTTCATGATAAAATAACCATAATATGTATACGGAAAACTTATACAAGTTTATTTGTAACAATATGGTAAATTGTTAGATAATAATATTTTTTATAAAGCATTGTTTATTGTATTTTCGCATAAAAAATAATTGGTTTGTATAAACAAAATATATTGGCACATGTATTCTCCTCCTCCTCCCCCTCCCCCCCCCCCCCCCCCCCCCCCCCGGGTGAATAATTAAACGATTTTAAGGGGGGCGAATGCGGTTAATCCATTTCCAAAACCGCTTACTGCAGTTATTTTTCCGGTGCGGTTTGGCGGTTATTTTTGCGGTGCGGTTTTGTTTTTCTGTGTTGCGGTTATTAACCGCATGGATTTGGTGCGGTTAATTTGTGTGGTTTTTAACCATAGTTTAGATCTCAAACAATTTTAAAAGTTCAAACATAGTACTTTTAATAATAAAGAAAACCATAAGGTATAAGAAAATTAACTTAAATTACAAACAACTAATATCTTAAAAACATCAAATCAATAGTAATTTACAATAAATATCTTAACATTGTCTAATTTCACCGTTTTTCAAAGTTAAACATAACAAAAACCAACATTTTTGTCTTCTAGTGTTTTATCCATCTTTCATCCATGAAACTTATCTTAATTTTAATATTTAATATATTAATAATTAATAAAAAAATTGTATATAATATATGCGGTGCGGTACAGTTTTTTTGCGATTTTTGAAAACTAATAGCCGCACCGCACCGTAAATTTGCGGTTTTTGAAAAACAGAAAACCTCACCGTCGGTTTTTATTGTGGTTGGAGTTTATGCGGTTTTTGCGGTTAATTTTAGTTGCGGTGCGGTTTTTGCTCACCCATAATAAACGCAAGGAAAGAATCTACTTTGAGATTTTCAATCACAAGTCTTCCGTTTCCAAGGCCCGATTTTGTTCACTATCAGGCCTACTCTCTGATGATTCTGTGGTGGCTCCTGACTCCATCACTACCACACAGTTGTTCCCCATGTTCTCTGACATGGGTTATACTAATATTCTTACCATAATGACCAAGTTCAAGAAATCTAGACTGCCTCCTCAATGGAATGGTATTTTTACTCTTCTTTTCAAGGGCTTAGCAGAGAGGGTTGTTGGATCTGATGATGCCAGCAAAGGGTTTATGACCATTTTCTATGGTCTTTACCATGGGATCAATTTGGATTATGGATCCCTTATTTGGACTCAAGTGGTGCAGAGTCTTAATTCCTCTTCAAAACATTTTGAAATCTCTTATGGAAGATTCTGAACCCTGATTACTCAAACAGGAATGGAGCATTTTTAGGTTCCAGTCATGGCAGATGCATTAAAATCTTCTATTGCAATGTTTCACACAACGAAGATCATAGTCATCGATCCAACCAAATTCCTGTTCATTGGTTCCATTCCCGAATCAATGTAAGGTGTGTGTCTGCCGAAAGCAACGTCATGGATGACTACCGAAACCTCCCACCTGCAGGACCAAGGCAATTAGCTACTGAGATGCAAACCGTATTGGATGCCATTGATAAACCAGCTAAAAGGGGGAAGAAACTAGATACAAAGAAGCAAGAGAAAGAAGGTCAATCCTCCCAAGCTGCCACGCCCAAAAAACATAAGGCCGAACACGCTGCTCCTTCTGCACCAAAGAAGCGAAAAGTGAAAAAGATGGCGAAGAAACCGAAGGCAGCTTCGCTTAATGATTCAGATCATGTTACTTTTGATCATGATCAAGAGAAATTAGATGAAGGTGAAGATGCTCATCTTGAAGAATCACCGAGGGGAGATACGCCTCCACGTTCTCCTTCTCTTGAGGTACCACTTAATGACTCTATTCCAACTCCTCCTCCTTCTCCATCTCATACAACTGTACCAATTTACATTGCTCCACTTCCACCACCTACTTCTTCTCAACCTACATCCACTGCACCTCTCCCTCCACCGATCTTCACTTAAGCAACAACCAGCACACCCGAACCTCAAGTTCGTGTCAACGTATCTGATACGGGGGCACCTACCTCAGGAACCAAAACCCCTGTTACTTCCAAACCTATTTCTCCATCTCCTTCCATAAAATCTTTTCCAGTTCTTGGTGGAGAAGATGTCTAATTTGATTCTTGTTACTATAGCCCGTATCGAATTCCAAGTGAGGATGATGATGATGCTCCCATTACAAAGCGTCACTTAAAGGATCTAAAAGAAAAACTTGACAAGCTGCTCACTTCATCTTCCACTTCCTCCACATCAGCTTATTTTGATGCTTCTATCCAAGCTTTAATTGAATATTCCCTCAAGAAGCAGGATGATTCAATCCAGAAGGCAACCGAGGTAGTGGATGCCTCTACTCAGTCTTGTCAGAAAGCGACAGAAGAGGTAGCTTCTCTTATTTCTGAGGCCAAGATTTTTCTGGAATCTCTTCAAAGGGGCCGCAGAGACCAATGCCAACAAAGTGAACAACGCTATTGAGTCGCTTTCCAAATCTCTTCAAGCTAAGAAAGAAAGTTTTGATTCGGTGCGCTCAAGTCTTCAAGCCGATCAAACTACTCTTGTATCCTCTATCACCACTCGCCTTGACAAACTTCAAGCTGATCTTGCCATGGAGAACAAAATTATGGATGAACTTGCTCGCAAAACCACGTTTCTTGAAGTTGAGTTCGTTCAGCTGAACCAAGCGCATAAGGAGATTGATTCATTAAATATTGAGCGAGCTGTCATCAAAAGCTGTGTTTCTGATGTCTTCGCCCTTCTCTCCAATTTGGTCAATTCCCATGATTCAGTTCTAACTCTCTCAGTCCGAAATCACTTGACTGAGAAGCTACTTCCTTCTATTGAAATATTAAGTCGACTTGAGGGTGTTACGGAGCCGATTGTCACTCCACAACAAGGGGAGAAGTTCAACAAAATCCTCTCAAACAACCTTCTGCTATTCTAAAAGTTACCACTAAACCGAAGGGTAATGAAGCTTTGGGTTATAGTGTGAAGGACAAAGCAAAGGGTATTATGGATCAGGGTGATGAAGAGGAGGAAACTAAAGAAGAGGCTTTGAAAAGAAAGTGAAGGGATAGGGAGATTGATGAAAATTTTAGGATTTCTAAGGAAGAAGAATAAAGGGAGAAAAGAGAGAAAGATGCTCATGAAACTTTGGTTTGTAGACAAGCTCTATTTCCACTGTGGTCATTGGAGAAACTGATCAAGGAAGCGATTAAGTCCCCTAGTTCTCATTGGCTTGAACCAGTCATTTCTTTTGACTGTGAGAATACAAAGGATACTCAATTTGACATGCCTATCACCCAAAAAGCCTTTGTGTTTCACTGTTTTGATGTGATTGCCAACGTTCCTTCTCCTGATTCGAGGGTTGATCGAGATCTAATCAATTACTACCTTGAATTCTCTCAACCACAGTACCTGACGTGGAGTGCTCAAAAGATTACAACAGTTAAGGTATGATCTCCTTGGCCGATCTACCGAGGATCAGACAGTTAGTTTATCAATGTCAAATTGAAAGTCACCTGAGGATCAGATAGTTCGGTTTGTATCATCTCCATGTCCGATCTACCGAACTTGAACCCACATGATTGGATCCTTCTCAACAACATACTGCTCTCTGATCAACAGCAGTATGACCCCATTCTTGACCATATCAAAAGAATGTTAGCTTCTTACATTCATGAAGTTGCGAAGATGGATCAGGAGATTGAAAACGTCTTGAGGAAGAAGCCCATTGTTAAACCGATTGGGAAGACTGGTGATGTGAACAGAACGCGATTGGGCAAAATTGATTCAAAATATCATATCGTCATGTTCTCTCGGGGTAAAGGTCAAAAGTTTGTGTTCTCTCTCGACGATAAGCACCTGTTCTCCACTTAATGTTTGGAGCATATTATTGGTATAATACACAAGTGCAAACAGAACAATGAAAGTGATAAGAAGAACTTTACAGATATGCTTCGATGGTACATCACTTTTCTCCAAACTCTTCTTGCCATCATACCGAAGATATTCAAGACCGTGAAGAAATTCACCCTCGCTCAACCAACTTGATCTCTCGCCCTAATTGATGCAAACGAGGAGATTGTTGAGTCTTAGAGGTTGCATCATTAGGCTTAGCACTTAGGTACATTTGATTCTCGGTCTGGGCCTGTCCAGCCGTGTTTTGTTTTAGGGTTTAGTATATATATAGTGCATGCATGCACTATATTAAGTATGCTTTTGATAATTATTTTCCAGATCTAGTATTGTAACCCTAGCACACCTCTATAGTAGCAATTCTTGTTGAATTCTTCTGAGGTGGAGCATATTAATCATTCGACACTCGTTTGATTCATTGTGGGGTTAATTGTCTTCTATTACTTGTTATTGTTTTATTGATATCTGTTTGAATCTATCGATCTTAAAGAATATTATTCTCATCATATGTGTTATGCAATTTTCCATTGTTATTATTTCCGCTATTTATGATAGCAAAGCTATACCTTTGGTCATGTGATCAGTGAAAGGACTTAGATTCATAACGGTATTGGTATGTAGCCTCTGGCCATGTAGAGCATGTCTCGTAAGAGAATGACTTCTATTCTATGGCATTGGCAGAACGTCAGATAGGGCTGAAAGCCTGAATTCTACCAAAATGTTAATCAAAAAGTGTACGTCTTCTGTGCCATTTGGGATGAAGCTTTATTGATGTATATTAAGTATGGAAATTGTTATGTCTCATTGATTGTATATGTTTGAATCAAATCATTGATTGATATGGAAAGCTTGTCACATGATTCACAGATTCCTTTCTTGTTCCTTGTTCCTCTTTTCTTATGCCATATTGAAGTATATATATGGCATAACGTTATATTGTATCTATTATTGAACTCACTAAGCGTCATAGCTTACCCCTCTTAATGTTTAACAATTGTAGGCAATAAGCAACCAGTATAGTTATATACTAATAGAAGATTTTGAATAATTTGAAACTATTGTATTTGGTAATCATGTATGTATAAAAGTATAGTATCTTGGGTAGTTGTGTAATATATAACATTTTGTAATAGTCAGTTTGTATCCAGTCGTTTGTAATCACTTTATCAATGTAAAATATTGTTTTTATGAATATGCATGTAGCATGTTTTGGAGTAATAATTGTCAAATATGAAAGTGTGGGTATTTCAATTGAGGAAGGCAACCAAGGGGGAGTGGACCCTGTTGTCCAAAAGCTCATGGAAGATTTCGGAGCTTTACAACAGATAATTATTGAGAAAGATATTTTGATAGGAAAGATCGACGTTCGTGTTTCTGATCTCGAACAGGAAGTTGAATCAATGTCAAAGCAAATATCTGATCTCCAAACTTACCTTGGAGCATTGACAGCATGCTATTATGATTTGAAGAACAAGTTGGCAGCTGAGTTTGGAGATAAGTTCAAATCAACAATAGCTGAATCTATCGCCACTGAAGATCTTTCCAGTGCCCCTATCCAGACTACTCAACATGACAACATCTTGGATTCACCACCCCTCAGAACCATAATCGTTGTAAATCATTTTGAAAAGGAACCTGCCCAAGCCAACCCTCGAATCACCATCAGGCAAGCTAAGAGAAAGGTTACTGCTGAGAAGAAAGAAGGATAGATTTTCATGCGGAACTCTAATGAGAACTGTCGTGCAAACCAACCCCAACTTACAGTAATTGATCTTGAAAAGCGAAGGTTCGAAGACAAATTCGAAAATCGATCAGGAATTAAAATGTGGGGATTTCACAATGACTTAAATATGTGGGTGGTGAAGAGGAACCATGGCAAAACGGATTACTACAAGGATACTCACGACTTTAGCTCCTGGAAAAAATTCGATCTAAAAGAACTTTCAGAAGCTCGATTCCACAATCCTTCTAAGGATCCAAAGGCCTTTAATTTCAAATTCTTTCTGGAAAGGCAGGTCAAAGAAAAATTTGTCGGCATAAAAACTGCATATTCGCTCATTAGAAGAGACAAAAAGGTGCTTGATCCCAGAACCAACGAGCCAATGATGATAGTGTTGTGGCCTCTGACTAAATAGTTGAAAGAAATTCCTAATCCTCAACATTTCCATGAAGGATATCTGGATCGTATAGAATTTTGGGCTTTTGATGAGGTCATAGCCACAGCAACAATCAAGTTCACTAATAGCGATATTGTTCTTCGTATTGTTGATGCTAAAGAACTATTGTGGTTCTAGAAGCGAGATATACACACCTTGGCTCAACACCAAATTACTTGCAAAATAGAGCTCATGGAGCCAATGGCCAAAGAGTTCACAAGCATGGTTGCTAAGATCATTGGGAAGAGGCTTTGGATGGGGGCTATGGGAAAATTAGACGTGGTGTTCAAGTAGAACTGAGTTCATGCTAGTCCCAAACCAAGGGGGAGATTATTAGGACATACTTATATGTGGTTTGGGCAAGGAAATTATTTGTATAGGTCTTAATAGGGTCTTGGTCTTTCTATGTATGTTTTGGTGTTGTTTGCGGTTGTGAAGGCATTCACGGCTGTGAACATGTGTTTGGCCGTGAATCTTGTTCACAGCAAGTCTGTCCCTTTATATAGGTGTGTGTCAGTTTGTGTCAGTAGCATTATCAGAGAGTTCACGGTGTAAGTGTGTGTAGTCAAGGTGTACCAGGCATGTTTGCGGGCCTGCAATAATACGTGTGCATTGCTTGATCAATTTCTATTTCTGTTTGATTGATTGCTATTGTTTGATCACTGGTTTGGTTCCTGGATTTGGGACTCTACAAAGAGCATAACCGATTTTGTGTGCAAAGATACTCACTCTCAAGTCTTCAAATTTTTAGTGGTGATTTGTGGTTCCATTTGAGGCATTCACATTATTGGTGCTAGGCTCTTAAAGCTCCAAGTAACAAGCTACAAGAAAGGTATGTTATCTAACTAGTTTTATTATACATGTGTGAAAGTTTTGTATGCTAGTTAGGGTAATGCTTTGGAAAAATCAAATTGCATGTATAATTAGAGAAAACATAGATCCAAAGCATTTAGGGTTGTATATGCACCTTAAGGTTGTTAGAGTGCTCAAAACCCATCACTGAGGTTGTAATCAAGACAAACCGAGCTGATTCAGTAGGTTCGTAGCAAGCTATAAACAACTCAGAGTTGGCAGAAAAGCTATGCCGACAAGCGTCGATCAGACTTGGAGTTTCAGGTTGGGGATATGGCTCTCCTGAAGCTAAGGGTTTGCACCCTATTTAAAGACCTTAAGCCCCTCATGATCTTCACCCTCTCAGCCTACCTTGTCCTTTTAGTGTCAAACTCGAACCCTAACCCTCTTGCATGCAATTTTGAGCTTACCTTGGTGATTTTTGGTGATCTTTGTTGGTTCTGAAGAAGAAGGAAGTTTGGAAAGAAGCAAGGGCAAGGAAGGAGCTTGTATGTTCAGAAGTTTGACACCATTTCTAGCTCTTTGAAGGTATAAAGTTTGAACCTTGACAATTGCATTCTTAGATCTAGTTTTAGGGTGGAAAATGTCATCTTTTGGTCCCATATTTTGGATTCTTGGAGTTAAGGAACATTAACCCATATGAGCTGTCCTTTTAGCTCTTAGAGGTGTTGTGAGTCATAAAATTTGGATCTTTATGGTTAAGCATCAACCATGCAAGCGTTAGGGACCAACCAAATGTGCTTATGGACTTGATTCATGTTTTGGAGCCCCAACCACACATGCAAAAGCATAAAGTTTGCAACCTTATGGTTTAGGATGTTTCTAGGGGCTTGGAACTAAATTTTGGGCGTTATGTCTTAACGGAAACGATGGAGGTGGTTTCGGGTTGGCAAACCAGTACATTGGGCGTACTCCTATGTACGATGCACGTACTGGGTCAACACCTGGATTCCGGGTCAACACCAGTGTACGTTGGGCGTACATGTTGAGTACGTCACGTGTACGCAAACAGTGGGCAAAAAGGATTTTGGGCTCTCAGTTTTGTTGGGCTTTGGATTTGTTTAGGTTGGGCCTCAAGCCCACTTATTGTATCAAGGCATTTTGGGCCTAGGACTATTTTGTCTTTTGGCCACATTGGAACTTAGAAGCCTTTTTGGTTAGGCTTGGATACTTTTGGGCTGTTATGGATTTAGGACTTGGAGCGAGGAGGCCCAATAAGGCAAAGGTAAAGGAACCTCTTGCCTTAAGTCAGGGATTAGGGTTTTAGGACCTTCGTGTTAGAATGTGACCTAATTGCTAATTAGGAATTATGTTTGCGATAGGAAGAGAAGTTCGCGAGTCATCCGCTGAGCACGATCTGACACCCACAGTTTGAGGTGAGTCTTCCTTCGCAGTAGTCGTGGGTCGAAGGCACCAAATCCGGTCCACTAGTTATAGCATGATGATTGTCTTTGTGATAACTGTCGATCATGTATGTAGTTGTATGATGACTCAGTGATTACAATTATAATATTATGTGGTAGTAGTAGGGATGAAATAGACCCGGTATCCGGTTGAAATAGACCGAAGGGGCAATCCAACACCCATATATGTTTGGCAATATCCGATTAAGATAGACTGAAGGGGTAGGCCAACACTCAGATATGCTTGGCAGTATCCGGTTGAAATAGACTGAAAGGGCAGGCCAGCACCCAGATATGTTTGGCACTATGTTGTTCAATATGTTTGTGTAATATGTTTGATTAGTATGTAGTATGTTGGGGGAACTCACTAAGTTGTGTGCTTACAATTTTTAGTTTCTGTTTCAAGTACTTCTAGCTTGAAGGGGAAGGGTTTGGCTTGATCACACCGCATCACTCCATGTTTGTCTGCACTTAGTGATTTTGGGAGTTGTATTTTGATATTATGATACAGTGTGACTCTTTTGATTACTTTGGTATCAATTTCTTATGAATGGAATGAATTCAAAAACAAAAATTTTTATCTGTATTTTTGGAATGTTACATTATATCATTTAACTTTGGCATTTTTTTATTTACAAATATCATGTGGTAACTATATCAACTTCTAATAAAGAGGAAGACGTTTTTTAACGACAATAACATAGAATACTTTATTTGTATACGACAATAAAGTGGAAGACTTTATTTATTCTCATTTTTTTAAACTACTTATACACCCCATTATTCTACTCCTAAATTGATACATTTCATCTATAATAAGATTTGAACCTTCAACATTCGGCTGAAGGACACATATCTGTCATTTCCTAATACCGCTAGGCCAACGAACCTTGGTGGAAGACTTTAAATTTATCTAGTGCATATGAATAAAATGTATTGCATGAGTCTTATAATTTTGATTGTTGATTTCAAATATTTACTAACTTATTATGGTTTGATACTAGTAACAAGGAGTTTGAGGTGTTTCGATAACATTTTATAAGCATTTATTAACTTAAATATTGAGTTTTTAATAAGTTATTTCCTCCTTTTTATCGACTTATTTAAAAAGTTTTTTTCTAAGTTATTTCCTTATAACACATATAAGTTGGGGTGATCATCTGAATTAAATCAGACCAAAGCTGGTGAATCGAATCGGTTTAGAGAATTCTTTGGACCACGACCGAACCTAGTGAGACATGCTGGTTCCGGTGCGGGTGCAGGTGTTGGTTTTCCAATTTTTGTACCATTGGACTGGTACAATATCCGTTACATATGGTACAAGTTGTTGAAGCAATAGCGAAAACTTCTAGGTTTGATACCCCGACTTCGAGAGACTGTAACTCATTATATGAAACCAAAAATTATAAAATTCTAGCATAAATTAAAGTACAAACTATAAACTACATGTAAAAATATCTCATGTCAATCTGATTTCAAACGAATGAGTTATAAAAGTTTCACATATTACACATAAAAAAACCGGTCGAATACCTAGGAACTGCAGAACCGATCCTTCTAAAAAACCAAAACCGAAACAAAGCCAAGCCAAGAATCGAAAACCTGACCTATTACATAAAACTGGTACTAGTCCAAGTCCGGGTAGCGATCTAGTCCAGTCCACAGATCCGAATGCTCACCGCTACATATTAGCATAATTAACTAAATGCAAAGAAAAAAAGATTATCGACTTATTACGTTTTGGCAGCAGATAAGGTAATCTAAACATTTTTTAAACTTCTTTTGACACTGGATAAACTGCTAAAACACTTTTACTATAACATAAATTGTTTTAAATAAGCAATCCCAAACAACCCTAATAAATCAATCCGTGACAAAAAAAAAAAAAATAATAAAAAAATAACGAATTAAATGGCATTTGATAAACTTATATAGTACAAATATTTTTACATAATTTCAATCAATGTTTAAGAACAAGAGCCAAACCGAACCTAGGAATTTTGTGCAAGGCTTGGGTATCGAGCTCACTGGATAATGTGACGAATGATTTGGGAATAATCTCATGTTTCAAAAGGACACTTAGCTTTCCATGATTGGTCAACTTGGCCTTGACCATTGTTTGACCATCAACTGCATAACACCCTCCAATTGTGAATCTGGTTTTTTTTGTCTTTAACCTTCTGCTAAACTCCCCTGCAACAGCAGACTTTTTAAATCGATCAAAATGGTGTATACAGGATGCTCTAATCGTGTCCCCTTTGTCACTCCTGAAAGTAAATTTATATTCCATTATCGCAAGATTTGTTGTTGATAAATGGAGTTAGTTAACATAATGATGTTTTGAAGGGTAATTGCTTACAGAACTATGGAAGCAGTAGAATCTGGTATGTTAACTCTGATGCCAACAGTGAAGTCTGTGAACTTACATGAAGGTGTCTCATAGCCTACCTTTGCACCCATGGCGAAAATTGGAGTCCCGATTGTTGCTGAAATGTTAATGGTTGGAGAGTGATTCAAGGCAACTGTTGATGTTAAAGTAGCATGGTGATGAAAGTAGTGAACATCAAGCTGTGGGAGAAAAATGGTTACTCAAAACCTTAAACCCCAAATTACATGAAGGAATGAGTAGATTTAAGGAAACTGAAGACTATACCTTTCCAGATCTAAAATCAGGCAGTTCTAATGAAGCAATTGCCTTTGTTGAAGGGAAAAAAATATCTGTGGAAGTTAATGTCGTTGCAATCTGCAGAATCACTGAATTCATGAACGATGATGCATGAATAGTATTAAGAATACTTGCATTGGATTGTTTCTCGAATTTAAGTTCGTATATAAATGAAATTTGAAGGTCTACCTTGCTGGATTTGTAGTTATTCAGCTTGAAAGAAGCAGTGGTATTCGTTGAGGGCGCAATATCCTTTAATGTTAAGGTCATTGTAATCTGCAAAATCAGTGTGATAATGGAGGTGATGCAGGAATAGTGCTTATGTGATAGAATTTGGAAGATCAAGGAAGCAAGAAGCTAGCATACATTCGATTGTGCGTCGAATTTGACATTAATTAACGTGCTCTTGTGTTTGTACATTGCTCCGACATCCCCGGTTGACTCACCGCCTTTATTTGTTGCAGTTGATGTAAGTGTCTGCGATCAAATTAACAAAAATGTAACACCGTTCGCAAATCACATAGAACTAACAGCGGATGACCTAAATCAATGAAGAAACTGCATAGGTTAGAAAGTTACGTACCACTCCGGTGACACTGGTCGTTGAAACGGAAATTTTCTGATCCGACGGGTAGTCTCTCATCAGCAGATCTATAAAGACAACAACAATACGTGAAATAATTCTCATGCACACTTACTCCAAAGTTCATTCACATGAATAGAGCAAGATGAACTGTGAATCAAATTGAAATTACCTTTTGTTTTTTTGCCAAAATTAGAGAAGAGTCCTGGTCCGCTGTTCATTGCTGATGCAGAAATTAAAGGAGAAATAGGTGTGTCGATGTCGTAGAATTGCGATGCGATGAAACAGAGGGAGGAGAAAAAGGTTAAAATCATGAGGAAGCTGAATTCAATTTTACACCGAATCCCCCATTAGTGAATATACTTGATCGGTTTCGTTCAATACATGGAGAAACTGGCTGTCTTGTTGCCATAGATACAAGGACGGCAGTCGGGTAGATGAGAGCAAGGTCTTCTCTAGGCGAAGCCGGTTTATTTTGGGATACTCATTTTCACAAAAAGACGCCCTGTTTGACTCGCAAGGAAACAATTGCATTAATAAAATTTGTTTTAATTATTAAAAAAATATATTTGAACCAGGATTTGTTATTTTGTTTATTTGGAGGAATGATTTTAAAAAGTAAATTGAGTCAATTGAGGTGCATTGTGGACCCTCACCGTGCCCTTAGGGGTGCTGATGGGCGTGAGGGCCAGCCGGGAACGAAATAAATGACACTTTTATAAGTTTTGTACAAAGATAATTACGATACACGAAAATGAGTTATAAAGATAACTAAATTATATTTTTGTTTTCATTTTGTCATATCTATTATAAGTTTAATAAATAAATTTTCCTAAAGTGTTTAAATAGTATAAATATGATGGCTAACTAAAGGTATCTCTAGTTTCCTATGATTCTCCGACGACCAATAAACGTGTCAACATAATGAAGTTTTGAAATTGTATATATTTAATCACTTTTTTTTTGTTTGTATACATTTGATCAATAAGCTTAGATTAATGTCAAATTTTACCACCAAACACTTTAAATGTGTTGTTAGACCATCTGGAATTGTCATCACAAGAGATTTCGTGATTTACTTGGCCACTAACCATGAATGTGAATATCATCCCGATCAAGTGTTAGTGGTGGCTAGTTATGAGACATTTTTGACTTTTTGTGGTCATTTGTGATGGGGAGATAGGACCACCACACCCAATCAGTCATCTATCCGTACCTTTTCTATCATTAGTTGGACCAAATCTACGATTAAACGATGCCAAAAAGACAATATACACAATCATAAAAGTCATTGGAGTGTAGCTAAAAGAACTAAGGTTGTAAACGAAGTGAACGTTCAACGAACTGTTCGTGAACCGTTTGGCGGAAAGTTCGTTTGTATTCGTTTATTAAATAAATGAATAAACATGAACACAAATTATTGTTCGTTTAGTTAAACGAACGAAAATGAACAATTGTCTCGTTTTTCAATTATGTTCGTGAACGTTCGTTTATATAAGTTCTTTTTATGTTTATATATGTTTAATTGTGTTTAATTAAATTACTATATTATATGTTCATTTATGTTCATATGTTTTTTTATCTTTATTCATTTATGTTCATTTGTTTCTGTTCGTTTAGCATGTTTACGTACATAAACGAACGAACATGAACAATAAATTCGTTTGTTTATCTGTTCGTGTTCATTTATTTGTTCGACTAACTTAAACGAACAAACACTAAAAAATCGTCGTTCGTTTTCGTTCGGTTCCTTTACAGCCTTAAAAAGAATTAACAAACTACAACAACAAATTTGCAATTTTATCTGACAATAATAATTTTTTTTGGTATTATGATGTTATTGAGTTTCCAAAGATAATCGTGTCATTTTAGTAATAAAAAGTAATAAATTTTGAATTATCTACGCACTACATTTATAGATAAAATTTGACATAAAAAACCTTATGCTTACCTCAATTTATCAGTTTTTACCCCTAAATGGATTTTTGTAATAATTATACTCATAATTTGTCATATACAAAAATTATAAATAAAGGTGGTTGCATAAAGGACCGTCAAAGATCACTAATGTAACAAAATTTCCATTAAAAACCACATGGGTTTTTTTTTGTTAATCATAATGATTATTTGTGAAATTATATCTAATAGACAGGGTAAAACAGAACTATGTGAAATTCCTTTAATCCAGACTACGTCTATAAATCAGCAATTCAGCACACAACCCTCCTTTGGTAGAGCAAAACGAGAAGGAAGGCGATTGGTCATCGTATTGCTGAACACCGTGATCTCGTGCAATGTGCATTTCTAGTAATAGTACGTCGATTAATTTTCTTGCATTTAAATTCTCATTTCTTTTAAGGCTCACCGGAGTAGCTTCAGCATCTTATTCGGCAACCTCAGCAAACATCGAGCAGAGGCATCGACATGCCAAGTGCGGCTTGGCAACGCGCTGATGTTTTACTGATGAGAGAGATAGTGATTCTCTTTTCTTTTTACCCATTAACTCAAATTTCTTTTTTTCAAAAAAACACCTTCTTATAAAAAGAAACCATCTAATTTCAAAAACATTACCATTTTTTTTTAAATTTCAAATTTTAAACCCTTAATCTTCAACTATAAATATCATCATCTTTATTTATTCTTCACCCCATTTAAATTTTCTTAATTCAATTCTCCGAACTTTTTTATTTTCATCTTTTTCAAAACCTCATCACTCATGATTCATGTGGTTCGTGTTTGGTTCCTGAAGAAGTGATGCTGTTGGCTTGTTCATGGGTTTTACAGAAGACCCAATCCATATTAAGCTGCCTATGACAACTTTTTGGAGGAGAGTCACCAAAAAATACAATTGCGAAGCCCCAGTCCCTCGAGGTAAAGAAGAAAACTACAAATGGAGGCATGCAAATGCACTTACAACTCAGTTTAACAGTGTGTTTCGTAGGGTGATGCAAAAAGCTGGAAATGGTGAAAATGAAAATGTTTTGCTAGAGAATGCTCTTCAGGTTTACCGTGTTGAAACTAACAAAAAATTTCGGCTTGTTGAGTTTTACCAAATTGGGAGGCACTCCCCAAATTTTGCTCAAATTTAAACTCGTTGTCTTTTAATTTAATTTTTTTCTAGTGTTTTATGTTTTTTAAGTTTACATGTATATTAGTTTAATTTCAAATGCCTTGTGTTTTTTTAAGTATGACACCACTCCCACCATGTAAATGGTAAAAATTTGAATGAGTGGTAAATCTGACGTGACGCCTATGTTGAATTTGACAAGTATGATACCACTCCCACCAACCTAAAGGATAGATTTATGGGTTGCCGGAATTATTGAATGAAGCCCCGACCTCGTTGGGGGAAAATATCAAATCAAACATTTTTAGGTCACCATTGCCAAGGTGTGGGGGTGTGCCCTTGCATGTGATGTGTTGTGACTGAAAAAAAAAAAAAAAAAAAAAAAAAAAAAAAACTGGTATCATCATGTTTAGACCCTATGTAACGGCTAACGATTTGACTAAACCTGCTTCAAGATGATGATGTTATGATTAATTTTATATTATAAAGTTTATGTTGTCAAATTAAGGGATTTAAATCCAAAAAACTAAATACAATGGTAACTATTTGTAAGGGTTTATATTCCTAAACTAAACTCAATCATAATTATTGTGAGGAGGTTTCTTGATTATTTAGTTGATTCCCTTACGATTGTTTGACCAACAATCGACATTAACATAGTGATTAAATCTCGTTTATCCTGAGTAAATCAAGATGATTCCTCCTAGTAAATTGTGTATATTTACTCTTGTTATTGTTTCTTTTGTACAGTTTGATCATGGATATAATGGATGCCAACGATTTATGGGATATAATGGACACCAATGAACTTATTAGAGAGGAGATTGTGTTGTTAGTCATTTAAATTGTACTCTTGTAAGCATATCGATTACGTGTTATGTCATGTGAGTTTTGTGATTTTTTTTTTCAGAATGACAAGCTGCTTACTTGAGGAAACATGGAAATGGTTCTAGAATAGTAGCTGATACTTTTGCCAATCAAGCAAAACTTATGGAAGTAAAAGGTATATATATTAATCTTGTTTTCCAAAAAAGCTTATATACAATCTCTATTTATTAGTTATTTTATTGAAATAGATACATACTAATTTATGGTCTTTTTTTTAAATGGATAATGGGTATCTAATCTTATGATTTTCTTTTCGTAGAGCTTGATTATGGAAGAGACCTGAAGTATCATGATTTGTATGAGAATTGTGGTATTGGTATATATAATTTTTTGACCTTCTACTGTCATGAAAATCTAATGTTGATGTTGGAGAGACTCAAAGTAGACACTTTAAAGTTGGAGTTGGAGAGACTCGAACTAGACACGTCTCAGGTGATATATATATATATATATATATATATATATATATATATATATATATATATATATATATATATATATATATATATATATTCTTAGAGAGGTGTGTATGAGCAATGCCCAAGGGGAGTTATTGGGTGTTATAACACGTGAACACCGCCCCCTTCTCCGTTATCAGACGTTATTAGTCTGCGCGTTGTTCCCCGTTACCACCATAACATGTTATACCGACTTTTTTTTTTTTTGTCTTTTTTCTAATAACGCTGATGTGGGCGTTGCCCACACCTACTACTCTTAGTAGAATTGGTGCTTCATGTTTCTTATGTTTTCTACATAGTAAATGTCAGAGTGAGGCACACAAACAAATGTGCAAAGACTCATTACCTTTTGGAGTAATTTACACTTCTATTGCTGTAAGTTTAAAAATTTTAATATACTTAAGTCCAAAGACCAAAAAAAAAAAATATCAATTTTAACAAAAAATTCTAACAATGTTATTAGGCTAAGGGTACTAGAGGTGGACAATATGTTAAGGCATGTTATTACATCAAAAAGGTTTCACTTCACATGTTTTATCACTCATAATGTTATAACACCAATTGAAAAATAAATAATATGTTTTAACACTCATTAATTCTCAGGTCATTATTTTTTTATTTTTTATTTTTTTCGATTTATGTTTTAATATTTATAAAAACTAATATTTAATTAAAACATGCTATTTAAATAAATCCTAAATTTAACATAATATTTTAAAACTAAAAAATAACATTACAAAAAAAAAACACTACAAGAAAAAATTACAATAATCATAATTTAAAAACATAAAAACGATACGATAGGTCTAGTTCAAATATCGTTTGTGGGTTTTCTCCTTCATCGCATGAAGCACTTCCAAATCTCGGGTTCCAAATCTTCCTCACTAGTCCGAATAATTGTCAAATCCTTCTTCATTTGATCTTCATCTCCTTCACTGCAAAGGAATTCCAAGTGATGGCGTTGTACTTCGACTCTTTTTTTTGCTATTAAATGGTGTGCGTTGAACTACTCTTTCATTTCCACCAACTCCTGTGCCTTTTCTTTTAGTTTCATCTGCATGTCGTTGAGCGCGCTTTACTTTGTCACGCCCGATCGGTCGGTGTGGGTGGAAGGAGATCACACAATGTCGTCCGGGATCTCATCGGTGTCGGCGTTGAGGTCAATGTTAGCTCGTGAATTGGTAACGTCAAACGAACTTGAATTGCGAGATCTCTTTGATTGTACCTCCGATGATGTTGTCGTTTTAATCCATTTTTGGATCTTTTCTCATAATCTCTCATATTTTTTCATACTAAAAAGCGTGACCCATTTCGATGCCATGTTTTTAATATGATTTTTTATTAAAATTTAACCATTAAAAATCATTCATAATCGAAAAGAAGCACGTTACAAGTCGTTTTGATGGCAACGGGGATAACATTACAGGTAAGGGCTAGGGTGGGTTCCATTATGGATGTAGTTTTTAAAAGAAGTAACTTTACCATAAAAAAAAAAGGCTTAGCGGCACAGCTTGTTGCACGTTTGTCATCTCACTCGTTATACGATGATAACTAAGATGCAATATAATATACGTACATTTTTTCTACTATTGTGTAACTACGTTAAAGGAATATATCACCGGCAACACCTACTACTAAATCATGCATTAGCCCCTGGTGGGGACAGTGTTTGCACCGTTACCACACCGTTGAGGGTAAGCCACGTCGGCTCTAACGTCCATCAACGGACCTATACCATATATAGTCTAAAAGACCAAATTTATGGTTTCTAAAATAATCAGTATCAATAGTTTATAAAAACAATAACTAAACATCTAGATTGCTACATCAAGGACTAAAATTGTAATTGCTTAAAAAAAATCAGTCATAAGCTAAAACAATTTTTTCAAATTTCACGACAAACAAACTAAAATCATCAAAAGGGTTAATGACTTAAGAGGGTAACTTACTTTAGCTTTTGGTCACTAAATTATTTTTCATGCTTTATTAACCTTTGAACTTGTTGAAACGTGTACATAATACCAATATGACCGGTAATAGTGGGTTTTGCTGGTTTCTGACGTTGTTTTCGGCCTAACATGAGTTTTCCGATCATCTTCTTTGGTCAAATTTGGTTTTTCAGTGTTGTTTCCGACGATATATCTGGCGTACAACCCCTCTCCATCACCGACTACACCATCTCCCTTCTTCGATCCGTATGCTTTTTTTCGCTTTCTACAAGGATTGATTCGACGAAGTTGTTCTGGCGGGAGCTTTGAACAGTCGCCAAGATCCGACGGGAGCTCATCGTGAGGTTTATGCAGTTTCCGATCTTGTTCTGGATTTCTCCGACGAGGTCATTGTTTCCTTCTTCTTCTCTCAAAATCGATTGCAGACGCCAAGCTCTGAATTAGGGCACGTAACTTGACCAAAATGTTTGTAAGAAACAATGCAATCGACACCATGAGAGAGCACATTAAGGATGTCGTTAAAGAATCAGGGCTAATCGAAAACATTCTCCAACAAAAAAAAAATGATATCGTTGTTGGATCCTTTGGTTCCATTCGTATGATAGAGAAGGCAATATTTCTTGGTTATAGTAATGATATGGTGAATGAGATTGGTTTACTCGAAGGTTATAGGAGGGATTGGAATTTACCAGGGAAGAACTTAGGCTTCTTGTCAACAAGTTGTGTGAAGAAAAAAGTGAAGTTGAAGGAGGAAAGATGTACAATCAAAAAGGGTTTTTCAAGCCAAGATCAACATTTATTGTAGTCGTTGTAATTTTGCTGGAAGAGATCTTTGGTTTGCTTGGGATTAAAGGGATGGAAGTTTCAAGTTATGCATTATGAGGTGTTATTGTTGAAAAAATAGCAGAGTTCTTTCATGGATTTGATTTGAATGCAAATCCAAGGTTTTACAACACCGGAAAATCGAGTTTAATCGGAGAATATAACCGTAAAACTCATGTTTGGATGGAAACAACGCTGGAGACCGACAAAACTCACTATTACCGATCATACCGGTATAATGTACATGTTTCAACGAGTTCAAATGTTAATAAAAAACGAAAAATAATTTAGTGACAAAATATGACCAAAGATAAAGTGCGTTTTACTTCTCTAAGTAATTATATCTCATAAGACAAAAAGTTCAATCTAAAAAGCTTTGCAAGAACCCAAAAAATCATCAAAACAAAGGATATACAAATTTCTTAATTTATTTATAGAGTAAATTACAAGAATGATCCCTATGCTTTAAGGTAATTTACGTTTTGGTTCCTAACTTACTTTTTAACTTAGAAGGTCTCTAGTGTTTGTATTTGTTACGCGTTTGGTCCCCATCTTACTTAAAAAACTATTTTACCATTGATTTTTTAATTTATTTAAATAAACACACCCTCAATCCTACCCCCATCAACTTACATTACCTACCCTACAATTTTTTTCTATTTAAATAATAGTCTTTTTAGTTAACGCATAACAAAAATAAAAAGTAAGGATCAAGTGTGTAAGAAAAACAAACAATAAAAATTTTTAAGTTAAAAAATAAGTTAGGGTGTAAATTACTGTTAACCATAGGGACCGTGTAATTTACTCTTATTGTTATTATATATAGAAGAAAGAACCCGTTCTTTGCGTTTCCAAGACAATCGGATCATTTGCCACCCATCCACACTCTGTTTTTCCCACCTGAAACAGAGACATCTCAACTTTTTTCGAATTCCGGGTAACCGTCGCAGGAATTTCTTCAACGCTTTGATTTGAAGCATATCATCTTCGTTCGTCATTTCCTTTTCAATTTCTCAAGCTTTCTCTATGTATACCCAACGTTTGCGGAGGAAGAAAGAACCATTCTTCATTTTCCGATTTGATGGTTTACATCGGTTGAACAATCGAGGGATTTTCAGTGACTGGTAGGTTGATCGTGTGGATTTTGAAGAAAGGAAAGGCAATGGAGAGTTATCTGAATGAAAATTTCGGGAGAGTGAAACCTAAACATTCGTCGGATGAGTCGTTAAGGGACTGGAGGACGCTCTGTGGCGTTGTCAAGAACCCTAAACGACGGTTTCGTTTCACTGCCAACCTCGCCAAGCGCAATGAAGCTGCTGTTATGCGACGTACCAATCAGGTCAGCCCTCTCGATTTTCCATTTTCGACACTTTTCCCCAAACTTGCAGTGATTTATATGGAAGAACAGACATCTGATGCAACTATTGGTTGTTTAATTCTGCACAAAACGAAACTACATATGCATATGAACATATGCTATAACTTCCGCTGTAGATTATTAAGAGAATTGTTCATGTATCTGCGATTAAGGAAATTAACAACTTGTTCACTAAACTAGTGATTTGCTAACGCATATGCATTTTGATTTGATTTACAATTACTCTAGTGATATGGATTTAGACAGGCCTATCATCTCTTGACTTACCAATCATTGATAAATTTTACAGGAGAAGTTGAAGGTAGCAGTTTTGGTGTCTAAGGCTGCAGTTCATTTTTTACAGGGTGAGTTCTTAGTACTGATTTATATTATCCGTAGTGACTGAAGTCATTTCTTCTTATTGACGCCATTTTCGTGATCTTATCATCATATAATTACAGGAGTGCAACCAAGCGACTACACACTACCCGAGGAAGTTAAATCCGCAGGTTTCGAAATCTGTGCTGATGAAGTAGCTTCCATTGTAGAAGGCCACGATTCCAAAAAGCTCAAACATCACGGTGGTGTAGATGGCATTGCAAAGAAGCTCAACACATCAACAACATCTGGCATTTCAACTGATAAACAAACCCTAATCTCCAGACAAGAACATTTTGGGATCAACAAATTCACCGAGACTCCACATCGAAGCTTTTGGGTGTTTGTTTGGGAAGCTCTTCAAGATATGACACTAATGGTCCTTGGTGTTTGCGCATTTGTCTCTTTAATAGTTGGAATAGCAACAGAAGGGTGGCCAAGAGGAGCTCATGATGGGCTTGGAATTGTCGCAAGTATTTTATTAGTGGTTTTTGTAACAGCTACAAGTGATTATCGTCAATCTTTACAGTTCAAAGACTTGGATAAAGAAAAGAAAAAGATATCAATTCAAGTTACAAGAAACGGATACAGACAAAAGTTATCAATCTATGAGCTACTCGTGGGTGATATCGTGCACCTCGCTATAGGCGATCAAGTCCCTGCAGATGGACTTTTCCTTTCTGGATTTTCAGTCTCCATTGATGAATCAAGCTTAACAGGTGAAAGTGAGCCAATAATGGTAACCACCGAAAACCCTTATTTATTATCTGGAACAAAAGTCCAAGATGGATCATGCAAAATGTTAGTTACAACAGTAGGAATGAGAACACAATGGGGTAAACTAATGGCAACTTTAAGTGAAGGTGGAGATGATGAAACCCCATTACAAGTCAAACTCAATGGAGTTGCAACAATCATTGGAAAAATCGGTCTTTTTTTCGCTATAATCACTTTCACAGTTCTTGTTCAAAAGCTAATAACTCACAAAATCAACCAAAAAACTCACTGGAAATGGTCTGGTGATGACGCTTTAGAACTACTTGAGTATTTCGCAATTGCTGTCACCATTGTTGTTGTTGCAGTTCCCGAAGGGTTACCTTTAGCAGTGACTTTAAGTCTCGCATTTGCCATGAAAAAAATGATGAATGACAAAGCACTCGTTCGCCACCTGGCAGCATGCGAAACCATGGGGTCCGCAACAAGTATATGCAGCGATAAAACCGGGACGTTAACTACAAACCATATGACAGTAGTGAAAGCTTGCATTTGTACAAAAGTCTTGGATTTGACCAAAAAAGTCAACGACATTCCGGATAACGCGTTGAAGCTTCTCCTACAATCGATATTCACCAACACCGGGGGCGAAGTCGTAATTAACCAACGTGGGAATCGTGAGATTTTAGGAACACCAACGGAGACTGCGATACTGGAATTCGGGTTGTTGTTAGGTGGGGATTTTAAATCTGAGAGAGAAGGTTCTAAAGTTGTTAGAGTTGAGCCGTTTAATTCTACAAAAAAACGAATGGGGGTGGTGTTGAAGCTTCCGGAAGGAATCGTGCGTGCTCATTGTAAAGGTGCTTCGGAGATAATATTGGCTGCGTGTGAGAATATGATTAATGGAAATGGCGAAGTTGTCCCTCTTGATGAGGAATCGGTTAACAATCTCAAGGGTATAATTGACAAATTTGCGGGTGAAGCTCTTAGAACGTTGTGTCTGGCTTATGTAGACCTTAATTCCGATGTTTCTCCGGAAACGGCTATTCCGGCTTCTGGGTACACGTGTATTGGAATTGTGGGGATAAAAGATCCTGTCCGCCCAGGTGTCAAAGAGTCAGTGGCTCTTTGTCGGGCTGCAGGGATAACTGTGCGTATGGTTACAGGGGATAATATTACTACCGCGAAGGCGATCGCTAAAGAATGTGGAATCCTTACTGATGATGGGATTGCAATCGAAGGTCCGGATTTTCGTGAAAAAAGTCTGGATGAATTGTACTATTTAATTCCCAAAATTCAGGTACATTTTCTTTTTCATGTTTTTTAATAATTAATAAAAATTATTCGAAATTGAACTTACTATTTCTCTTCATCCAGGTAATGGCCCGATCTTCTCCATTGGATAAGCATACACTCGTGAGGCACTTGAGAACGACATTCGGTGAGGTTGTGGCAGTTACTGGTGACGGTACAAATGACGCTCCTGCCCTTCATGAAGCCGATATTGGGCTTGCAATGGGCATTGCTGGTACCGAGGTAAGTAAGATTGTATTTATTACATAGTATTGTCACAGTGTGACACAAAGTTCCAGTTTGTCTTATTGACATCAGTTAAAATCCAATTTTGTTTAGACAAATATTTTTCTTGATTTCAGGTAGCAAAAGAGAGTGCGGATGTTATTATTCTAGACGATAATTTCTCGACAATCGTGACGGTTGCGAAATGGGGGAGGTCGGTCTACATTAACATTCAAAAATTTGTACAGTTTCAGCTTACGGTCAACGTAGTGGCATTGGTAGTCAACTTCACTTCCGCTTGTTTGACTGGTACTTACGAATACAAATACACAATACAACTTATGTACTAATTTCATAACTCACCACCACGTGTCATGTCCTTACTGGTTGTTTTATTTTTTTTATTTTTATTTTTACTACAGGAAGTGCTCCTCTTACAGCTGTCCAGCTATTATGGGTGAACATGATAATGGACACACTAGGAGCCCTAGCCCTAGCAACCGAACCCCCGAATGACGAATTAATGAAAAGACAACCAGTTGGTAGAACAGGAAGCTTTATAAGCATTGTTATGTGGCGGAATATTTTAGGCCAATCTATTTATCAATTCACAGTCATATGGCTACTTCAATCAAAAGGAAAATCATTTTTTGGTCTTCATGGAGATGATTCCGATTTAATACTTAACACCCTAATTTTCAACGCCTTCGTCTTTTGTCAGGTATATAATTAATTAATTATATTGCATATCACAACTCTTCTTTTTATATTTGGTTGATGTTAAAATACTTATATATTGTTAATTGTGCAGCTTTTTAATGAAATAAACTCTAGAGAAATGGAGAAAGAAGACGTCACAGATGGCATATGGGACAACAATGTGTTCGTAAGCGTGATCTCAGCAACTTTTATTTTTCAGGTGATAATAGTCGAGTATTTGGGAACTTTTGCAAATACTTCACCATTAACAATTATCCAATGGTTTTTTAGCATTTTTATTGGGTTTTTAAGCATGCCGATTGCTGTCTACTTGAAAAGAATTCCATATTTGTTAAAAACTAATTAGATTTTAGACTTTTTATTAGTTCTAGGAATTAGGTTTGTAGACTTTATAGTTGTACAATTATTTATATCGTGTTTAGTGTTGTTCTCATTTTTTTCGTTTCTGACATTCAATACTTAGGACCCACACTAACTCAAAAACACCAGTTTCAGCTTTCACTGTTGTATTATTTGATAAATTTTGTCCACTCAACAAATCATATCAAATCAAATAATGACTCCATTCCAATTTCCACATTCCCAAAACCTCTTCAGTCTTTTGACATATACACAGAAACAGTACAATCTTTAGTCTTTATCCAGACTTAAAGCTTAAAAAGGGTAATGAAATGAAAAGACAATTGAATTCAAGAAGAAAAATTAAATAAAGTAAGGAAAAAACTTCCCATTCAAAACCCATCTTTGGGCCCTTCTCACTGTATGTTAAGCTTTACATACCACTCACTTTCACCAGTTGCAACTTTCATATTTCAAAATCTCTCTCAAAATAACTCAAAGATCAAACCATATGTTGGTAGATTATTGTGTTCCAAAATGATCACCCATCAAATATCCAAATCCAATCAATTGAATCCATTTCTTGTCAAAAACAAAGTGTTGCAGTTACTACTATCTCCTTATAATCTTCTGCAATGGACAATTTTGTTCAAATCTAAGCTTCCTCTTAATGGTGGAAGAAGGGCTCCAATGAGTTCTTAATGAACTAAATGAATTCATCAAGCATGGAGTGCTATTCTTTTTGGTCTTGATATCCTTCAAAAGATTGTAACACAAGTATATATGTTCCTAAAATTGAATAAAATGGTTAGATTAATACGATAATGAATGTTTTTCTTTTTACTTAATACAGAAAGAACTACTTAATCTGGTCTTACTTTTTCTAAAGAGTAAAGGGATGACACTACACCGATCTTCAACGCCATTGTGTTTCTAGTTAATTGATCATCGCAAGCTAATAACACTGAGGCTATGGCAACTACAGATGGCCTATAATCCATCGAATTAATCTCTGTAAAAACAAAAAATTTTAGTTTTTAGTACACAAAGGATCCCAAAATGAATCAAACTATCGAGGCATTAATACCTTTGGAGAAATCAAGAATGAGTTCAATGGATTTGGACACTAGAAACTCATCACAGTCGCATTCATCTTGAATTTTGGAGAAAAAATGGTGAAGATAAGCAAATGGGGTAATGCAGGACATTTTCCATTCTAATGTTGTCAAAACCATTAATTCCATTCTTTGAATCACACTGCTTTCGAAGTTGTACCCTTGTGCTTTGTAGTGGGACAATGATGGCGCAACTTGTTCCTCCATTTTAGCAGCTAAAGATAAGCACGCAATACACAGCAATTGAATAGCCCATTCTTTCCCAATCTATCAATTCATAATCACTTACTCAGCATTAATCCCAACAATTACAGAAATAATTTCAACTTTTAACCTTTTTGGAACAATATAACGTTGCTGTAAACAGTAAACAGAAATGGTGATGATTATCGTTTTGGGGGAAAATGGTGTTTTAATAAAGCAAGTATACACTTACATCGATAAATCGCCTTGAAATGAATCGATCGAAGTATGTCAAAGAGAGATAAGCTGTACGAAATTGAAAACCTAAAATTTCTCTAGTCTGCAACAAATTAGAAAACTCGATAAACACCAGAACGAAAAGAGTGAAACAAGGAGAATCATTAAGGAACAGAGAGCTTCGTACACTGAAAATCCAATTGATAGCGTCTAATCGAGCACATTTGAACCAGTTTCTACTGTTATCATCATCGGAAACGGAAACGCAAACGCAACCATAATCATTTGATTGGGATTCTGTTTCGATCAGAGATCGTATATACCGATCGTCTTCCGATTTAGGTAGGGAAGCATCGAGCTTGATTTCGTTTAAAGACGACTCATCTTCTTCACACAAGAGACTTGGTAGAGAAAATGTAGTGTCGGGATCCATTTCTAAGGAAATCTAGTGAAGGAGAAGCAAAATCAAGGAAGAGTTATTGATTAATTTGTTGGATGGAGGAAATCTAGAGGGAGAAGAGGCGCGAAATTGGGGAGCTGGTGAGTAGCTGCGATTTTGGTGCCGCCAAATTTTGGACATGAGATATATAGAAGAGCAGTGGAATCGTGGGAAGTTTCATTAGCGGTTTTTAATGTTTCTTTTTTTAATGCAGTAAGCATTTCTATATTTTGAGTTATATAAAAAAATGAGTGAGTGAGAGGCTTAAATGTTTGGATGTTTATTTTTTTTCCTTTGATTATTTTTTTTTTCGATTATCAAAAAATACCAATACTTCCTCGAATATCGATCGTGAATTAGCAGGTTGTTCTATTACATGACATTTTATAAATTACTTTGCGGTTTTTGTTGTGCTAGTATTTTAACCATTAACAATAACTAGTATATGGTCTCCTAGATCATTCGAGCACATTTATTTTCCACCAACCACAAATGCACCCGAGAAAATAATATATTCTCGTGAATTTATGATAATAAAAGATACTATGTCCGGCTAACAATTATTTATCATTTCTGATTGTTTTTCAATAAAGTTTACGATTTTTTTTTTTTTTTTTTTTTTTGTCAAATTGTTGAAAATATTAAGATTTTATTATATATATATATATATATATATATATATATATATATATATATATATATATATATATATATATATATCCCTTTTTTGGTTAGAAATTTAATGTTATGATAGTTTTTAAGAATAATAGTTATTGAAATCTACTTTGGTCAACTACGTCCTATCAAAATCCTTAAAGTTTGTTTCTTGTTAAATAGTCAACAAACCGATATTGAAAAAAATGAAGATAATCAAGAAAGTAAAAAAATAACCATAGTTGTGTCGACTTTTTACGGTCCTAAAGATTGAGAACTAAGAAACCGAAAAAAACGAAACTACCATTTTTATCCTTTCTCCACACTCACACCCTTTTGACTAGAGGTGTGATGTTTATGTTTACATAATACTAGGTAAATGTCCGCGCGATGCGCAGAAACACCTATATAGTTGAAATCTTTACAAATATATATTTTCTTAAATATAACAATAACGTTATTGTTAAATTTGATATAATATATTAATTATTTTGAATTATATGATAATATATACATCTATTAAAACTGGATAATCTTAATCGTTTGAATGACCTCTACATGCGGTTTACTAATGAATGAAAATAAAAATAATATATGGTTTAATGTTATTTATAGTTGTTATTGTTAATCAATTTTTTAAAAAAAAATTAGCTTAATGTTTTAATTTCTATCATTATAATTACTTAAAACATCAAACATTATTTTTTTTTAAGTAACAATGTAATCATTTATATAGTGTTATTTTAAACTATTATTATTGTAATCTATTTATTTGAAAACTTTTAATAATTATAAAAATATTTTTAAGAAATATTTTAGTTAAATCGATATTACAATTTAGTTTTTGCATTTCTCACTACAATTTATCATTTTTAACTATTCATAAAACATTCTTTGGGGTTTTTTAAGTGTAACTGAAATTTATATTTAAGTTGACCATGTAATGTTATATTCAAATTAACAATTTAAGTATTTTATCAAAACTGTTCAAAAGTTGTAGTTTTAAACTGATAATGGTTTACATACAACAACATATTAAATCTATTGAATTAAGTATAGTATATTAAAAGTTAAAGACATAACTTTATAAGTAGAATTAAATATATTATTTTAATATTGAAATTTAGTTTATTTACGATTACATTTTAGGTTTGATATTTATTTAACATTATTAACTATCTTATAATCATTAATAGAAACACACTACAATTTATCACCTTTAACTATTTACAAAATATTATTTGGGCTGTTTAGGTTGAACTAAAATTTACATTTAGGTTGACCATATAATATTATATTTAATTTAATAATTTAAGTATTTTATTCAAATTGTTCAAAAATTACAGCTTTAAAATGATAACGGTCTACATACAACAACATTTTAAAACTAATAAATTAAGTATAATATGTTAAAAATTAAACACATAACTTTATAAGTAAAAGTAAAGATATTATTTTAATATCGAAATTTAGTTTATATATGATTACACTTTAGGTTAGATATTATTTAGCTTTATTAACCAACTCATAATCATTATTAGAAAGTAATTGAAAAGTCATGAGAGTTTCAAATAAATGTGGTGAAATGAAAAATAATTCATTTATAAGTATACTAGGCGAACGCTCGTACATTGTGGAGAAACACCTATATAGTTGAAATATTTACAAATATATGTTTTTTTTAAATATAACAATAACGTTGTTGTTAAATTTGATATAATAATTTGTATATCGTATACTAAATTGATATAATGTATTATTATTTTGAATTATATGATAATATATATATATATATATACATCTATTATAACTGCATAGTCTCAATCGTTTGAATGATTTCTACCCGCAAGTTACTCATGAATAAAATTAAATAGAACATATGGTTTAATATTATTTATAGTTGTTGTTATTTTTAATTATTTTTTTTAATTTATTTGTTTAACGTTTTAATTTCTATCATTATAATTATTTAAAACATCAAACATTGTTTTTTGATTTTGAAGGTGACAATATAATCATTTATATAGAGCTATTTTTAAATATTATTATTATAAGTTATTTTAAGATACTTATTGAAAACTTTTAACGATTATAAAAATATAGTAGAAAATATTTTAGTTAAATTGATATTACAATTTAGTTTTTGCATCTATCACTACAATTTATCACTTTTAACTATTCACAAAATATTCTTTGGGTTTTTTAAGTGAAACTAAAATTTATATTTAAGTTGACATTGTAATGTTATATTTAAATTAACAATTTAAGTATTTTGTCTAACATGTTTAAAAATTACAGTTTTAAACTGATAATGGTTTACATACAACAACATATTAAATCTAACAGTTTTTTATATTGAAATTTAGTTTATTTATGACTACATTTTAGATTTGATATTTATTTGACCTTATTAACCAACTTGTAATGATTATTAGAAAGGCACTACAATTTATCACTTTTAACTATTTACAAAATATTTTTTGGGTTGTTTAAGTTAAACTATAATTTATATTTAAGTTGACCATGTAATGCTATGTTTATTAATAATTTAAGTATTTTATACAAATTGTTCAAAAATTATAGCTTTAAAATGATAACGGTTTACATTCAACAATATATTAAAATTAATATATTATGTATAATATGTTAAAAGTTAAAAAAACGTAACTTTATAATTATAAATAAATATATTCTTTTAATATTGAAATTTACTTTATATATGATTACACTTTAGGTTTGATATTTATTTAACCTTATTAATAAATTATAATCATTATTAGAAAGAAATTGAAAAGTAACGAGAGTTTCAAATAAATGTGGTGAAAGAAAAAATGTTTTCTTTATAAGTATATATAGATATAGATGTCCATACTTATTTGTTCAAGATTTGATAGCGAACCAAGAAGAAAGTTCTACAAGTCTTCTTACCTTATCTCACTCTTCCTTTTACATTTATTTCCCTTGATCATGATTGTATCAAGGTAAAGATGATACTGGTAATAAAAACAGTAATGTTGCGACGAAAATCACAATTAAAAGTTCTTGGACTACAGAAATACACTAAAATCCCAATATTTTCAATGATTTAACTTGAAAGTATTAAACTTTATTTTTTTGACAGTGAAATCTTAATTCATGATTTGACAAGAAAGTCTTAAATTTTTTTTTTTTTTTTTTTACAGTAAAGTTGTAATTACCAGCTAACCGGAAAAAATGGGTAAACTTGTCAAAAACTGTCGGTAGTTAACACTTTACTGTAAAAAAATAAAAATTTAGAATTTTCTTGTCAAATCGATGAAAATATTGAAATTTTAAGTATATATCCTTTTTTATTGCAAGTTAACTTGAAGAAAAAATGGAACAACCAAAAAAGCAAAATTATAATGTTGTATTAAAATTATGGATAAAATAAGGTAAATTTTATATTAAAATAAAATAAAATAAAACATTAAAAAATAATAATAATAAATAAAATAAATAAATAAATAAATAAAACCCTCAAAGTTCGAAAAACTTAACAATTTTATTGACAATATCCGTATACAAACATATTAAAGTACATCATACTATTATCTACTTAAAAAAAATAACTAATTTATTTTCGATTTTCTTTTATAAAATTTTAATAAAGTCCTCACATCTAATATATTATTATTTAAGTCCATGTAATATTTATAATTTTTTTAACAATATCATTAAATAAAATTAATATATTACATTATATAAAAATAAATAAATATTAATAAATCGATAGTAAAAAAATAATAAGTGTTTGAAGGTTAAATATGATTTAAAAACGGTAAAATTGAACTTTATCAAATAAAATGGGTAAATCGTAAATAATAATAATAATAATAATAATAATAATAATAGTAATAATACATGGACTAGAATAAACATTGGTGATATAAATTACCCAGACAATTAGTATCTTCAATGTTCAAATCTATTTGTATGGTTAATGTGTAATAAATAGGTTTCTTTTTTCTTTGTTTGATTTGAACAGCAATATATAATACTATTTAGGTTTTCCATATATTTGAAAAAGGGTTTTAAATAAAGCAAAGGTGATTGAAAGGATATCACATGACTTAAAAAAAATAAGTTGTTGGTTTAAGAAGCATGAAAAGAAATGGTGGGGAATTATCGATTTCTCATGGAATTAAAAGACATGACAAAATAATGTTTTGTTACGAATATCCAACACACTTATATCCAAGGCCCTAGTGTTTGAGTTTTTTGATATTTCACATTAAAGTATTTATTTTATACTATAATAGCTAAAAAGTTAAGAATATAAATAATTGCATTCTTTCACACACACTGTATCACTTTAATTTTTCAAATAATTTTTTGATTTTTAGAATCACATAAAACCCAATATCACTAAAAACCACAAAATGTATAAATTGTCAAAACAAAAGGCAACAAATGTTTGATAATATTCCAAAATTTTCAAAAACATATTTAACTGGTGTATATAATCAAGTCGGTGTCTTCCCATGATCCAAGAAGGTACCTGAAACACATATCGCACAACACTGTAAACATGAAGCTTAGTGAGTTCCCCAAAATACCACATACAAAAATAATAAGCCTCCCATGGCTATAGCTCGGCATGGACCCTCCGTTCATGCGTCTCGGTGAGGACCATCCGGTCTCACGGCTTGATATGGACCCTCCGGTCATGTGTCTCAGTGAAGACCCTCCGGTCTCACAGCTCGAGTTGGACCCTCCGGTCATGTATCTCAGTGAAGACCCTCCGGTTTCACAACTCGGTTTGGACCCTACGGTCCTAACTCAGTAAGGCATAGAATAATATGTAGCATAAATCACAAAGACAAGATGCATAATATTACATAACTCAGTATAAGCACATAAGACCCTCTGGTCGATAACTCAAATAAGACCCTACGGTCACACAATATTACCACTCAGGTAAGTATAGTGAGAAGACTCACCTCGTAAGTAAGCAAGTCTGTCTCGTACTCCAAGAACGGTCTAGACTCCGCGTACATATCATAATCATCTCTAATTAACACTTTATAACCACAACCCTAAAAAGTTAGGTTAACCCCTTCCCTAACTCTCGGTGTAATAACCCAAATTTTCAAATAAAATTTTCATTTTTAATTAATCAAACATATTTGCAATAACCATGTAATCCCAACACAATTGTTTTCAATCCACATCCATTACAATTTTATTTAAAAACATCAGAGTGTCCCAAAGCATATCAGTGAAAGAGAGATAGAGTGCACGTTGCTCCATCATGTCTTGCCCTTTCCCTTGGGCTCATATGTACCTAAAACAAATCTACAAACGGTAAACTTGAAAGCTTAGTGAGTTCCCCAGAGCATACTCACACACAAACACGTATAACATATCATCCTAGCTAAACAGTTATACAAAACACATAAGCCATGCATACCAATATATAAGGAAGCCTGGAAACCCTCCAGGGTCTTACCTCGGGTGCCATGGGAACCCCCATATGGTCTTAGCCCAATGCCTCGGGAACCCCCCGAGGTCTTTGACCTAGGATGCTAAGGAAACCTTCCAAGGTCTTATACCTAAGTGCCTTGGTAACCCCCCGAGGTCTTTAACCTAGGATGCCGTAGAAACCCTCCACGGTCTTATACCCAAGTGCCTCGGGAACCCCTCGAGGTCTTCCGTACACGATACACATAAACAACTAGTACATTGCATATCAAATAATCCAATTAGCATATACGTAACAATTAATGGGCCGACCTTGGTTCCTTCGACCCATTGGGATGGTGATGAGACTCAACTCTGTCTGTTGAACGTGAAAGTTGCTCTCCAAACAATCTGTAGCCTCCCGCACTGAATAATAATATTAATCAATGTTTGCACTTTTCTTAATCGAAGGGAAACCCCAAACCCCAAATCCTTCCCTAAGGCTCCCAATCCTCCTTGCTTTGTTAATGGGCCCAAAGTCCATGTCCAAAATCATTAATGGGCCTTTTGGCCTAATAAGGCCCAATCAATATATCCATGGCCCATAACAGATATAATGGCTCATAATTCCTAGAATGCAGCCAGATCTAATAACCAAATGGGGCCCAATAATTCAAAGGCCCTGAACAGATCCAGCCCATCTATGTTGTGTACGCTCAACATACCATCCAGGTATGCATAGCGTACTGGGGTTGAGAATTACGCGCAACATACACTCGATTACGCCCAACGTACTACCAGATTAAGCACTTTCTCTATTAAGTGCTTAATACTCGATTCCTTTACGTCCAAAAGTCAGATCTAAGCTTGTTAAGACGTCCTAAGGCCTTTGCATGCCTCATATGCACCCAACACCACTATTAAAACCTTTTCAAGGTTCTTAACCCATGTGTGAGGTCAAAAATCCCACCATTACTCCATTTTTATGTTGCTACAAGACCAAGGGACCTCAAATCTATCATTTCCATCTTCTGGAGTTGCTTAACTCACAAATAGAGGTCCAAAATCAACAAAAGGGACAAAATTAGTAAACCCTAGCTAGATCTAGAGATGTAAGTGGAAAGATCAAAGCTTTTTACCTCCAGGAACTCCTCAAGGTTGTCTATGTGCAGATTCTTGAAGCCAAATGACATTCCAAGCTTCCTTGACCACTTATTCTTATTGGATGAACACTAAAAAGGACTACAAAGCACTCTCAAGGCTCAAAATACACTCACAAAGGATATTAGGGCTTCCAGGAACGTTTGAAGGTGAAAGGAGCTTACGAGGGTGAGGCTCAAGTGAGTTAATGGAGTTTAAATAGGTCACTAGTCCGCAAATTAGGGTTTGGACTCTAGGCACATACGCCTAGTGTACTTCTTGGTACGCCGAGCGTACGTCCAGCTCTTTCACGATCATCTATGCATAGTACGCTAAGCATACACATAAGTACGCCCAACGTACTTAAAGGACTAATTATGTCAAAATGGGAATTCTTCAAGGGTTTCAAGTCATACTTGATGATTTAAACATCATTGGAGTGAATAAAGAAATCCTTTAAGTGATTGAACTTTTAATGAAAGAATTTGAAATGAAAAATCTTGGAAAAACCAAATATTATCTTGGTTTGCATATTGAGCATATGCCTAAAGGAATACTTGTGCATTAATCAAATTATACAAAAAGAGTCTTGAAATGTTTCAATATGGCCAATGCCAATGCTTTAAGCACCACAATAGTTGTTAGATCATTAAATATTGACAAAGATCCATTTCATCCCCATGAAGAAAATGAAGAAATTCTAAGTCATATGTAAATGTAATTGTAACGATCATTTCCGAGGTATAAATTAATTTAAATTCTCAAGATTCATTTTGGGCTATAATAGAATTGTATATGAGAGTGGGCCTTTCGTTTTGGGCCAAGTTATAGCCTTCCCATAAGCCGTACACGGGGCGTAACCCGTTATACGCTGGGCGTAATGGCTAAATGAAATATGGGGAGGAGAGGCGTACGCGCAGCATACCATAGTGTACGCCCGGTGTATGCGACCAGAGGAAAAACTCTAATGTTAGGATTTGAGGTGTATTTAAACCCCATTATAGCCTCCCATTTGGCCTCCTCACTTATCCTTCACCCCCAGAAAATCCTAGTTCGTCCCCTTTGCTCCTTGCTTGTGTGTGTTTCATCTTTGAGCTTATTTTTGTAAAGAAGGAGAAGGAGAGAAGTGGAAGAAGAAGAACTTGAGTACCTTGAGCTCATAGATCTGGGATCATTGCTTCATTTGGCATTCAAAATAGGTATAAAGCTTCCAACTTTCCTCTTGTAAGTCTAGATCTAGGAGTTTTTGGAAGTTTGGACCTTTTAGGTCCAAAGGAAGGACCTTTATCTTGCAACTTCATTTTTGGAGCTTGGGATTGCTATCCTTGAAGCTCAAGTGTCCCCATAGCAGTAAAGTTTTGATCTTTGTGGCTTATATGGAACCATACATGAGATCTAGTTAGCTTTATGGAAGTAGAAAGTTATTTGTGGAAGTTTGAGCATTTATGAGACTTGTAAGCCATCAAGTAAGCAACTTTATGGCTTAGGTCATGGAATAAGCTTAGGATCTGGATTTGTAGCTTTTGGATCGGATTATTAAGCACTTACTGAGATGTTGGCTTATCAGAGTTGTACGCTAGGCGTACAATGAAGTACGCGCCGTGTACAAGCCAGCAGCCAGTACGCTCAGCGTACCTTGGTGTATGCCCCGCGTACGCTGCCAGTTGGGCTTCGAGTGTTGGGCCTCGGTGTAGGCTGGGATTCAGGATTAGGGTCCTTGGGCCTTTATGGCCCATCATAATTCAGTTGCTAAGAACCAAGGATTTAGTATTGGGCTTGAGTAAGGCCCAATAAAAGGGTTCTAGGCCCAATATAGCAAATTGGGCCATTAGTGGGCCTATAGTGGGGCCATGGATGAACTTATAAGGAATTAAGGATTTTGGGCCATGTTGTGACCCATGCCATAGCAGGGGTGAAATGGTCATTTTACCTAAAGGAGAATCCCTATTCTGATTTAGTATTTTATTTTCCCATGATAGTTGGGAAGCAGCCGGAGCAGCAGTCAGGGATTTCTCATTCAGGAGTTCAGCAGTCGGCATCGCGAGGTGAGTTTCCTTCCAGTAGGAACGAGTATAAGGCCACAATGTCAGCCTGTTTAATTAGTACTAGTTTCCGAACCTCGGTCTGATGCAGTAGTTAGAATGTTTGATGCCTTCGTGGCTCAGACAGTGTTGATGTGTTATGTGTTCCGGGATACGACCCGATGCAGTATGCAGTTTATGTGTTCATACTAGTTGATATGTTTATGCTATGCTATGTTATGCTCAGTCAGTTTCCGGACTTTGGTCTGGTGCAGTTATTTCCGGACTTCGGTCCGATGCAGGGGACAAGGTCCCAGTCAGTTCCGGACTTCGGTCCGATGCAGTTAGTCCCGGACTTCGGTCTGATGCATAGGGCGAGGCCATGGTTAGTTCCAGACTTCGGTCCGATGCAGTTTCCAGACTTCGGCCCGATGCAGTGGGCAAGGCCCAGTATGTGTTATATGTTATTATATGGTATGTGGTAGTTTGGGGGAGCTCACTAAGCTTTGTGCTTGCAGTTTCAGTTTTGGTTTCAGGTACTTCCGCAAGTAAAGGGAAGAGCTTGGGTTGATGGCATCGCATACACCACATCTTCAGTTTGTCCTGGGAATTGTTATAGCTTTTCATAGATGTCATTCGATACAGTCTTGATATAGTTTTCTTGTGATACTTTGTTATGGTTTTGAGATATTGACGTATGGGTTTTATTTTATGATATTGACATGATGTTTTTAGTAATTATTAAACAAAAATTTTTGGGTCGTATTTTGGGATGTTACAAGTTGGTATCAGATCCTTGGTTTGAGGGATTCGGATACACTTTCGGGTGTGTCTGAACTCAAACTGAGGAAAACGGTAAAGAGTTTCAAAAGAAAAATGTTCTTGAAAAGGATTTTTGAAAAAGAACTTAGAAAGAAGAAGAGTTTTTTATAAAAGGAAAAGGGTGTGGTGCATGCGATCAGCCGAGCTCAAGTAAGTACTCCCAAATTACCATACAAGTTATATTATGATTATCTATTTCAGTTTCAGTAGAACAACATGATAGAACAAGACTAAGGATCTAGGAGGATGCCTTATGTGCCTGCTATATGTGTTTCAGCTTTATGAGAATTGCATGCTAGTTTTGAGTATACAGCAAAACGATAGCTTGTTTAGGTTATGCCTGATAGTATGAGCTTAGCATTGTATGCTAGTATAGTTTCTTGTTAAGAGGATAGAATTGCTTGAGTAGTCTCCTGTGTCTGAATGTTGCTTGCTTTGTGCTTTGTGGGACTCTGAGTGATGGGATTTAGCCATTAGGAGAATATGACACGTCACATGTGAACAGGGTTGAATAATCTCAGAGTGCTAGATTTGGCCCTGTTGCACAGCTCTTGTTTGAGTCTAACCGTTGTAGGGACGAGTCTTTTACTCGAAGGATTATCTGAGCCTCGCCACATGTGATGGTATTCAGGTGATGGCTAATTGGCATTATAAGGAGACCTTCAACAACTGAGGACTGGATCGGGTAGAGTCAGAGATTTCCCTAGGGCAAGCCTAGGATGGGAGTAGCAGAGATTATTAGCAGTAGTAGTGACTTGGTGAAGTCAAGGCAATACTTGAGGAAAGTACGGATAGATGTGGAAGGTAGTATGGGCCCATACTACTGAAAGCAGAGGATTTGTACTTGAATCAAGGAAAGCTGAGATGAGACCAGGAAACTTGTGGTAGTAGTGATTCCTCGAGATATATAAGTGTTCCAGATGTTTAATTTGTTGTGTTTCAGAATGGTGGTATTACACCCTAGACCAGCAATCGGCAGTTCAGGTGCCAGAGGGGGATCAGGATCATGCCCGGAGGCCGGGCAGTTGGATGAGCAGACTAGGGAGTTTCTCTCTTCAAAGATTACTCGCACCATACTTGAGCAGACTAATGTGATCTTCGGTTCGATCAAGGAGTGTATCTTAGAGTTGATGGACGAGAGGTTGAGCACTTTCCGTGCTGAGGTGGTGGCCATGATGGGGTCGTGCATGCTTACTTTTAGGGAGTTCCAGGCATGCGGAGCTCCGGATTATCACGGGGCGCGGGACCCCATAGCGAGTACCAGATGGTTGGCAGATGTGGCCAACGCTTTCCGCATGAGCAGATGTACCGAGGGGGAAAAGGTCAGATTGGCGTCCTGTCTTTTGAAGGACAGGGCACGGGATTGGTGGGAGGAGGTTGGACATGCCATTAGAGATGACGCAACTTTGGATGCTATGATCTGGACTGATTTTACTACCAGGTTCAGAGCTGAGTTCGCACCGGTCATTGAGGTGCAGCAGTTAGCCAGAGAGTTTCAGGATCTTACCCAGACTACAAAGATAGTGGTGGAGATTACCGCCAAGTTCAGGGAGAGGGCTCTTCTTGTTCCTCAGTACGCGGTTGATGAGGAAATGAAGAAGGCTCGTTATCATGAGATGCTGCGAAGTGATATCCGCCAGTTTGTGAGTCGGTCCAGTTGTAAAACGTTGGATGACATGATTACTAGGGCAAGAGAGAGAGAGAGAGAGAGAGATTAACCTTGAGATGGAGAGAAATAGGAAGTCGGAGGCGGCTCCAGGTATAGGGAGTGCGGGCAAAAAGCCCAAGGGTTCATATCACAGAGCTAGGAGTCAACAGCGTCACGCTCGGTGTGGCAAGTGTGGGAGATTGCACGATGGGGCGTGCAAGGCAGGGAGTGTCGACTGCTACAAGTACGATCGGACTGGGCATATGACCTGAGATTGTACAACCACTACTACCGCCGTTGCGGCATCAGATCTGATTTGCTTCCACTGCAATCAGAGGGGACATAAAAAGTCACAGTGTTCGAGTTTAGTTGCTGCAGGGAAGGTGTTAGAACCTGCTCCTGCTACTTTGAGGATTACTGATGGCCATCAGGGTCGAGCTGAGACGCCAGTGGCAATGAGTAGGGCTTTTCAGCTGACAGTAGAGGAGGCGCGAGCGACTCCTGATGTGGTAACGGGTATGTATTTTTCTCCTTACCTCTGCATTTATTATTGATTGTTTCTTATGGTTATATGTTTTGTATAGGGTCGTTCTCAGTGAACGGGATTTCAGCCACAATATTGTTTGATTCGGGGGCTACCCGATCATTTGTTTCACTTGCGCTTAGCAAGAGGTTTAGTAGAGCTCCGGGGGAGCTAGATTTTCCACTTGAGGTTGAGATAGCAGCCGACAGGACCGTTAAGGTAGCAAGAGTACACAGAGGATGTTCTCTACAGTTGTTCGATGAGCAGTTTCCGGTGGACTTGGTTCCTATTCCCCTGCTAGGGAATAAAGTCATAGTAGGCATGGATTGGCTGAGCTCCAATGGGGCGGTGATAGATTGTGAGCGGCAGTTGGTGAGGGTTCGCACTCCCAGTGGGGGAGAGTTAGTGATTCAAGGCGAGAGACCACAGCGTGGACTAGTTTTGTGTTCAGCAGCGAGAGCGAGGCGCTATTTCCAGCAGGGTTGCTTCGGTTATGTTGCCTATGTTATAGATGCTCGGGTGAAGGACAGGATGACGGTTGATGATGTTCCGGTAGTGCGAGACTACCCGAATGTATTTTTATAGGAATTGCCTAGAATACCTCCCGAGAGGCAGGTCGAGTTTAGGATTGACCTGATCCTGGTGCGGCTCCGATAGCCAAGGCACCGTATTGGTTGGCTCCCTCAGAGATGCAAGAGTTATCTACGCAGCTGCAAGAGCTACTATACAAGGGTTTTATCAGGCTAAGCAGTTCGCCTTGTGGTACATCGATTTTGTTTGTGAAGAAAAAGGATGGGTCGCACCGTGCCACCGTATGTGTATAGATTACCGGGAGCTGAATAAGGTAACGGTGAAGAACCGTTACCCACTTCTAAGGATAGATGATTTGTTTGATCAGCTGTAGGGAGCGTCTTGGTTTTCCAAGATCGATTTACGCTCCGGGTATCATTAGATGCGAGTCAGAGGTGAGGATGTGCAGAAGATTGCTTTCAGGACCCGATATGGTCATTATGAGTTCGTGGTGATGCCGTTTGGGCTCACCAACGCTCCGACCGCGTTCATGGATCTCATAAACCATGTGTGCAAGCTGATGCTGGATCGGTATGTGATAGTATTCATAGATGATTTTGTGGTGTATTCCAAGACTCAGGAGCAGCACGAGGAGCACCTGAGGGAGGTGCTAGAGATTTTGAGGAGGGAGAGACTTTTTGTAAAGTTCTCCAAGTGCGAGTTTTGGTTGCGCGAGGTGCAGTTCCTAGGTCATCTTGTCAACCAGAAGGGTATTTTGGTAGATCCGGCCAAGATAGAGGCCGTGATGCAGTGGGAAGTCCCGAGATCTCCATCTAAGATTAGGAGCTTCCTAGGTTTAGAATGGTACTACAGGAGATTCATCCAGGATTTCTCCAAGATAGTTGTATCGCTCACCCGACTGACTAAGAAGTCGGTGGTGTTTCGCTGGGGGCCAAAGCAGCAGGCAACATTCGAGACCCTCAGACAGAAATTGTTCGAGGCACTAATTCTTACCCTGCCAAAGGGAGTAGAGGATTTTGTAGTCTACTGTGATGCTTCAATCGCAGGTATGGGAGCAGTGTTCATGCAGCGAGGCCGTATGATACTGTCACACCCCAAAACCAGAACGGCGGAAACATTCTGGGGTGGATGACGTCATGTCAAGTATCACAACACATGCATTATAGTAATCAAAGTACAACAAAACATTGCATTAATAGTAATAGTTTTACATGGTTACATTACAAGTATTCAAAGTATGCAAGTAAATATAATAAATACAACAAGGTACTAAGCCATCTTCATCAACAGCTCCGAGGGTGTACCTGTCTAATTTCTGACCTGAGAATACAAGTATTTTTGAAAAGCGAGTATCAGCATTTTTACAAATGCTGGTGAGTTCATAAGCATTTAGTGACATTTCATTCAAATAACTTATGAAAGTAATAGTTTAAGAGATTTCAGTGTATTAGAGTCCTTTCCAGAAAATCCAATATTTTCTTTAATAAAAGCAGCCTTCTACCAAGATTGGTCAGTGATGTACGGTAAAAAGTAGTTTTCCCTAAATTGCTATCATTATCAAAATACTGAATTTGATTATTGAGGAAAGCACGACATCAGGGAATATCATATGCCTCAGCAGTGAGGACTGCTGACTAAGGCAAAGAACCATAGACTCCAAGAAAGTACCAAACATGCGATACGCCTGGTTCAGTCTAACATGTGGAGACACAGACCCCAGAAGGTACCAAATGAAAGGTACAGCTGGTAAGATCTAAAACAGTGAACGCAGACCGAAGACGATCCCAAATGAAAGGTACATCTTGCAAGGTCATAACAGTGAAGACAGACCGCAGACGATACCAAAGGAAGGGTACATCTCGTAAGGTCAAAATAGAGACTGCAAACCGCAGACAGTATCACATGAAAGACACATCTAGCAAGGTCAAACAGTGTGACTCTGAAAAAGGTGACATCAGCATACAACGTAAATTGCTGACGAAATACCGTTACCTTAATGCCATGAATTATAAGGCAACCCAGGATACTCGTAACCATACTGACAAGAGTTCTAGACGCCCTACAAGCATCTATATAATGTGACATTTGTCACCCCTTGGCTTGGTAGGCCGTGGACTGTAGCTAGCAGTCAGGGTGCGGGGTTATCAATCCCGTATAGGCCTATACACACAATGTCCGCTCTCCCTACAGGAGACTCTGGTTACCAACTAGACGACGGAGAAGGCCGCGTCTCGAAGATGCATCCCAAATAGAGGATAGTGTGTTTCTAGAGGGGAGTGGATTTCTGATGCAAGTGACGTATTAGAGATAGAGACTTCCAAACAGTGGGTAGTGTGTTTCTAAAGTAAGTGTAGAATAGAGGTAGAGACTCTCAACTGACTTGACTAGAGAATTTCCTGTATGTCCATACTCATATACATAGTATATAACTAATGAACCAAACGACTTTCAGACGGCCACCCAATCCCACCAGACCACATCTCAACGAAGAAAAGGAAATAGGGCGGATGAGTCTTCCTAAGTCTTTCAATCGTTACTTGTATGTATCTATATAAGCACAGACGTACATCTAACTACGACTGAGTGTGTTATAATTAAAAACATATCATCGTGGTGTGAATTCATACAATGTGGAATAATAGAATCGTAAAGTATAAGTGTAACAAGTATAAGTGATTCTTGTGAAGTATGAGTGTCTAACGAGTGATGTAGGAGCGGTCGCAAGTGAAGTAGAAGTGTCAAACAAGTACAAGCGTATCACGAAGTAGAGGCAATAATAAGTGAAGCAAAAGTGTATCAAGTATAAGTGAAGTAGAGTCGTTATCAAATATAAGTGAAGAAGAAATCGTATCACTAAGTAAGAGCGTGAATAAGTATAAGCGTCATCAAGTATAAGCGACTGTAGGTATAAGTGAAAGCGTTACCGAGTCAAAGTATAAAATAAGTATAAGTGAAGCGATAGTATTTAACAAGTAAAAGTATACGTCTAAAAGGGAAATCTTAAATGAAAAGCCTTTATGTACAGAGAAAATCACAAATTGTACTCTTTTGTAAAATATGTTTAAAAATCTTAGAGGATCTTTCATAAACCAATTTAGAATGAATTTGGATAAATCATTATAAGTAAAAGTTATGAAACAAGTAAAGGTCATTATAGTGTCCCACTCGGTAAAACAGTGTAAAGTGGTAAAATCTTGTGCATGCAGGTTATCAATCACATGCGATTGACATGATAACTGGCATGTTTAACTTGTATTCCCCCCTATAAAACATTTAAAAACATTAAAAGGTTCATTCAGGGGTATGAACTCACCTGGTGTAAGTAGGTCCAAAGAGAGTGTTGTTTGGGCGTTCGGTGCCACGTAAGGACTCGAACACACTCAATGACCTATTTAACATATGTTTACATACAATTAGTACATTTAATGCTAATTACACAAATATACGCGCTCAAAGGAGCGGAAAACACTTTTGGTTAAGTGTTTGGGGTCCCGGGTAGCGTTTAAGGGTGCTACGGGTCTCCTATCAGTTGTGGAACTTCGCTAAACTCAAATATCAAGTGCGTGAATGGGTTTAAAGCATTAACATGGACCATTTTGGAGTTTACGGCCTAACTCAAGGGAGTTTACGGCCATAAACTCCCAAGGTCATATTCTTGGGTGTTTTATGCTTTTAGCTTGCTCATTGATTTATTCTAAGCACTTTTCCCAAAAGGCATGAGTGGGTTTGAGGCCTCTAAGGGCTTGATCTATGAGTTTACGGCCAAGGAACCACTCCTAAAGGAGTTTATGGCCATAAACTCTAATCCTTAGAGTTTTGGGAAGTTTAAAGCCCCTAATGCCTTTCTAGTGATTTCTAATGAAGTATGATGCTATTTTGGAGGATTAAAACCATCATTTGAGTGGGTTTTGGGGAGTTTACGACCTAGATATATGCTTGGGCTGTAAACTCCAAGTCAAGCCTCATTTCATTGTGTTTAAGCCTTTAAATCCTTCCTAGTATTTTATGGTAAATGTCTAAGGTCATTTGGGGGACAAAAACTAACATTTTGGCTTACTTTGGGGAGTTTACGGCCTAAGCATGTGCTTGGGCCGTAAAATCATTTTTGTCCTTCATTTTGATGTGTTTAAATGATCTAGACTCAAAGGAATAAGCCCTTAATTTATGTGTTAAGCCCTAGTGTGGTTTGGGAGTGTTTTTGGGGCCTTTTAACATGATTTTGAGGTGTTTACGGCCTAAGCTTGTGCTTGGTCCGTAAACTCTCTTTTAACCCCCAAATCCATGAATTTTAAATGTTTAAACACTCCTAGGCTAATACCTCAATTTATTACGAAGCCATTAGGGACAAGATTGGGTCCTTTTGGCCTCATTTTGGGTGTTTACGGCCTAAGGAGGTTCTTAGGCCGTAAACTCCTTTTTCATTGCTTCTAAGTCCGATTTTTGGGCTATAAACTCAATTCAATATGTTTAGAATAAGCTAGGGTAAGCGGACTTACAATTTGGAAGCGTTTGGTTGCGGTTTTGGGGCGAAAACGGGTCTAGAGAGAGATTATAGAGAGAGTGTGTAAAAAGTCTCCAATGGACTCTACTCACCCTTACATAGGGTTTTGAGTCGGGGCTCAGTGAAATTCTACCCGAGACTGCCGTTAAACGGGGCTTTTGGTCACACCCTATTTAGTGGTCGTAATAATAAAACTTGACGTTTTCCAAATAAATGGAAATGTGTGTCCTGTGTTTTTATTTTTTTATCACGGCTTAACGGCATATAAACATACACAATTGAAATGTTTATTAAATTTGACGACTTCTCATTAACGGAACTTTTGAACAGTGGAATTATTCCGTTAACGGTAACGGAGAAATGTAACGGGGCAACTTGGGTTGTCACATCATCCCCCCGTTAGAGGGAATTTCGTCCCGAAATTCAGATCTAGGCAAGGAAGTAGGTATGAATGGCCAAGTAGAGGTAAGAGAGTACTTCCTATGTGGTTGTCCTTGCATCCCCAAGTGATCTCTGGTCTGTGTTTGTCATTTCAACAGACCCTCGCGTACGGGATGTGGATTCCGTCTCGTGTAGCTAGTGGGTTCCAACTGGTGTATCTACAAGGTTAGGGTTCTCGATGGATTCTATCAAGATGAGTGAGGTACGAAGAGTGTTGTCGGGAATTCACGTATCAAGTCTAAGAAGTGAATCAATCGAATGTGAACCTTGTGGTATATCCGAGAGTAGTAGTGGTCTGGAGAGGGGTTGGACCATATCTCCATGAGGATTCTCGGATGGTACTAAACTCTTAGAAAGGGGTAGATCTTTTCAGCACTAAGAACATAGTGTACTTCCATGGCAAGATCAACACTGGCGTGATCGCCATTACGAAGTTCCTAACGTTGTCACTTGTACTGGATGTGTAGTCCTTCAGGTTAGTCCTTAGGAAGCTCAGGTGGTCTTTGGTTTCGTGTTTTCTTTCAACTGGCTGATAGAGACTTTCTAGATTGCCGAGTGGGTTGCGTGACTATGGTTATTCGTTTGCTATAGAGTGTCTATCTCGCGCTTGTGCAAAATGAACCTGCACTAACGAAGCTTGAGATACGGAAACCCTGAGGGTCGAGGAGATAGGGTTTCACCAGACGAGAGTTGGACTATCTCCGAAGGTGGTTATACTATCTTTGCGTAAGATAGTATTCGTGTAACACTTAATAGTCCAATGGATCTCTAAAACTGTGGTTTATCCTAGCATGGAAGGTGTATGTTCCTGCATAACCTTTCGACTAACACCAAGGCTGGTGTCAAGCCTATGATCTCTTTGGGATCCGGGTCATGAGATTTAACGCAGCTACTTTCACACTTGACCAAATATTCTTGGTTGTGACGGTTATCCTGTGGTTCTCGGTATCCTAGTGTTCACTTCGGAGAATGTATTTCGTCGTCTACAGGGCGACAACGATTTCCTCCATGCAATAGGGTGGAGGATGATAGGCACTACTTGTCTATAACGAGGTGGACGAAGTGCCTGAGTAGTGCGGGTATATACTGCAACTAGTCATCCAAAAGTTCTAGGTTTTCATGGTCTAGGTCGAATCTAGTGAGTATAGAATCTTCTCACTCGGAACTCTTAAGAGTTCAACCCGTAGTGATTCTCTTGACTTCGGCTCCTATGTTATGGAATATGGTGAAAGTGTTTTGCTAAGAGGTTCGTGGTAGGGCTCATGCCTAGCCCAACCACCAATACCGGGTGTATGCGAGCAGTGTACAATTGAGGTCGGCGGGACGCTCAGCTGTGCGACTCCACCCCAAACCCACAACCCAATGAGGAACAGGGAATAGGGAGGAAACACACACCTTTAATCTTTTTGATCTCAATTATACGCCGCCCTTATGCATATACCTGACTATAGCGGTCAGTCTCATGAGTTCTATCTTCTGGGTTCACGAACCTGACGTGCGAGGTGCGAAGGGTTTTCCGAGGGAATCTACGGAGTATGCTTCGGTTGGTTGTTGTCTTCTGAAGTATCTTGTAGTGTGTTTCGCTTCGGTGTTCATCTGACTACGAGGGGTCGATCAACAGTGTATGGTACCCTCCCTTGGGTACTTCGAAAGGTTTGAGATAAGAGGGACGATTGACGGATCGTATTAGGTTGGTTTATTTGTGTTAGGTTTAGGTTCGGAAGAACCTTTATTTGCTGATATGGCTATGGAGAAAGTTCTTTTTACACAGCACTTAAGGATTTACACACGGTTGCACGAAATCAAACCATGATCAATAGAGTCGTCAAAGTTGGCACACTCCGACATGATATAAAGTGAAGATCGATAGAGTCATGTGCCGAACAGGCACACAAGTTCGAGGCGTCTCGGGTTTCGTCCTACGTATCACTACCGCGGATACTTGGACCGGTAGAGTCGACGCGGAACTATAGATAGTTCTAAGTGTTTCCAAATAGAGTATCTTTTCATGAACAGATTCTCACGAGGCATTTCTATAATCGCCTCACATATACTAGTCATGTATATTTAAGGTGGGGATGGCTGTTGACTGAGCGACCCCGCCCTAAATCCACAACCAAATGAGGAACAGGAAATGAGGCGGCATTCGCTCACTCTAGGTCTGTCCATCTTAAATATACATGGCCGTAACGTATACGTTTGGCCATTATAGTTTTACCTAATGAATTTTAAATTTTATAACAGTGCTGCGACTTTCGCCTTACTAGAAAGAATTTACATTTGAATTAGTCTTTTATTGTATTTAGTTTAGTTATCCGAGATCGAGAGACGTACCAAAATCTAATGAGTTCCTTGCCGCTTCTCCCTAAGCAGTAGTGTCAGGCTCCTTCTGTGTCTTTGTCTTTCCCTTCAGTTGGGCAGTCCTTCTTGAAGTGTTTAAACTCGCCACATAGGCGGCAAACCAATGTGGCCGCCGCATTGGTGATTGATGCAATACGTTCCACCGGAGTTCTGCATACACGAGCAGTATGCCCCTTCATGTTGCACCTAGCACAATAGAGTTCCCGGCAGGCATCATGATGATGGTAGTTGCACTTGCTGCAGTGGGGGAGGTCTCCTAGGTACGGTCTCCTTGAGATCGGGAGGGAAGGGTTGACAGGAGTATAGGCTGTCTCAACTCGTTGTGCTTCTGAAGGTCCTTGAGCCGAGGTACTTCCCTCCTCTATCTTGAGTTTTCTCTTTAGTGGGTTCGGTTGAGGTTCTTGGGTGGCTGAGTATGGAAGTGTGGGTTGATGCTGTCCGTTGTCAGGATTGGAAATCCCGACAGGGCCCTTGATAACACTGGCGGTGTTAGCATTCAGGTGAGCCATGACAGCTGCTATGGCTGCCGAAACTGCAGCTTGGAACGTAGCTTCATCAAATAAGAGAGTAGGTTTCTTGCTTGTGGATTGGTTACGTTTCTTCGGGGGCATGGTTTTCCTACACGGAAAGGAATACAAGGTAATGAGAGACGATGGTTAACCCTGGACGTTTCTGTCCTGAACGTATTAGGCATAATATTTTTCCCGTGCCTCGGGTATTGGTTGTCTGAGTGTCGACCTACATCCCTATGATGTAGTCCTGGTAATCGAAGTGGGTGTATGAGTATCAGAAAAAGGCCATAAGATGCGAGTCGTTCCTACTAAGTTACCTTTATCCTGAGAAAGGTTTCACTCTCCGGCCTGGAGAGATTTGAGAACAGTTCGAAACGAAGCTGCGGAAAGAGAGGCTCATGAGGGCTTATGGCTAAACAACCTCACAGAGGTGCGGGGATCCGCTCTATGCGTATTACTGGCAACGGGAACAAGGCGATTTTACCTAACACATAGCGTGAGCAGTGTAATCACTAACTCACTAAATTGTATTATTTTATGGGTGTATTAGCGTGACGAACGCAAGGAAAAGACACTTTTCGGGTTCCACGTACTGGCTCCCTCGGTCTGCCTCGTATCTTTGACCGGAATCGGCGTTGGTTTCCTTCGGGTAGTTTCCTAGGGTTCTCTTCTCGTGTGGACATATTGAATTTCTAATCCGTCTTTCTTCTAATTCCAACTATGGGTGTCATCACTTCATGATGGATGACTGGGAATCTCAGAAGTTTAGGCGAATTCCCCACCGATGTCCCTAAAAGAATATGGGCACTTGGTGCATTCAATAGTCTCGACCCAGTTCATTTATTTCCGAACAGGAAATCTTCTAAATGAACTTCTTCGGGGTCGGAATCAACTCTTCTGTTATGCACTGAAGTGGGTAGGGTTTTATACAGGGTTCGTGCGAGAATGGAAATGTCTAAAGAATCCTATCAGATTATTAACATTTCGCTGGATGATCCATATCGAGTCCTGCTACAATTACACAGGGTATACAAACCATCTATAGCTTAGATCCGATAGGCCTTCGAATACGTGATACTACTCTAGGACCACATCCCAACGATAAAAAAGGAAACAGAGCGAAACCACACATTCTTAGCCTATGGGATCCTTATTATATATAACCTTGGAAGTATACCCTCTGTAGTTGTAGGTATGTCAATAAGGATCTTTTTAGTTATTCACGCTAGGTTGTTTATGCTTCCTAAAATACCCCTATGGTATTTTAATTCTTGTTTGTTTTCTTATCTTCTGAATGTCATTCTGGGATTAGTGTGAATCTTTTAGCGCTCTAAAATACTCCTATAGTATTTTAACTTTATGTTTGGCTCTAGCAAATCCTAGTTGGTAAGTTTCAGACCTGTTGCACACCACAATCACTCCCGAGCACACGTTCATCGCATCTCAAATAAAGGTAGATGATCAGGTTACATTTATTCCAGCGTACGATTAAATAACTGCCCAGATTTGTCCGTAGTGCTCAACATCCGAAGACTTTTATTCTTGTTCTTCTTGTGATACTTGTGTTCGAGTGCTTAGTTTCCGGATGTTATGATACTTTGGTAAAATATGGTTATATTTTAAAGTATAACTCTTGGTCAGAGTGTTTTATCCCTTTTGTATTTATAGGTTGTATATCTTTTATGAATTGATATACTTAGCTCACTATAAACAATGCTCTGATACCAATCTGTCACACCCCAAAACCGGAACCGCGGAAACGTTCTGGGGTGGATGACGTCATGTCAAGTATCACAACACATGCATTATAGTAATCAAAGTACAACAAAACATTGCATTAATAGTAATAGTTTTACATGGTTACATTACAAGTATTCAAAGTATGCAAGTAAATATAATAAATACAACAAGGTACTAAGCCATCTTCATCAACAGCTCCGAGGGTGTACCTGTCTAATTTCTGACCTGAGAATACAAGTATTTTTGAAAAGCGAGTATCAGCATTTTTACAAATGCTGGTGAGTTCATAAGCATTTAGTGACATTTCATTCAAATAACTTATGAAAGTAATAGTTTAAGAGATTTCAGTGTATTAGAGTCCTTTCCAGAAAATCCAATATTTTCTTTAATAAAAGCAGCCTTCTACCAAGATTGGTCAGTGATGTACGGTAAAAAGTAGTTTTCCCTAAATTGCTATCATTATCAAAATACTGAATTTGATTATTGAGGAAAGCACGACATCAGGGAATATCATATGCCTCAGCAGTGAGGACTGCTGACTAAGGCAAAGAACCATAGACTCCAAGAAAGTACCAAACATGCGATACGCCTGGTTCAGTCTAACATGTGGAGACACAGACCCCAGAAGGTACCAAATGAAAGGTACAACTGGTAAGATCTAAAACAGTGAACGCAGACCGAAGACGATCCCAAATGAAAGGTACATCTTGCAAGGTCATAACAGTGAAGACAGACCGCAGACGATACCAAAGGAAGGGTACATCTCGTAAGGTCAAAATAGAGACTGCAAACCGCAGACAGTATCACATGAAAGACACATCTAGCAAGGTCAAACAGTGTGACTCTGAAAAAGGTGACATCAGCATACAACGTAAATTGCTGACGAAATACCGTTACCTTAATGCCATGAATTATAAGGCAACCCAGGATACTCGTAACCATACTGACAAGAGTTCTAGACGCCCTACAAGCATCTATATAATGTGACATTTGTCACCCCTTGGCTTGGTAGGCCGTGGACTGTAGCTAGCAGTCAGGGTGCGGGGTTGTCAATCCCGTATAGGCCTATACACACAATGTCCGCTCTCCCTACAGGAGACTCTGGTTACCAACTAGACGACGGAGAAGGCCGCGTCCCGAAGATGCATCCCAAATAGAGGATAGTGTGTTTCTAGAGGGGAGTGGATTTCTGATGCAAGTGACGTATTAGAGATAGAGACTTCCAAACAGTGGGTAGTGTGTTTCTAAAGTAAGTGTAGAATAGAGGTAGAGATTCTCAACTGACTTGACTAGAGAATTTCCTGTATGTCCATACTCATATACATAGTATATAACTAATGAACCAAACGACTTTCAGACGGCCACCCAATCCCACCAGACCACATCTCAACGAAGAAAAGGAAATAGGGCGGATGAGTCTTCCTAAGTCTTTCAATCGTTACTTATATGTATCTATATAAGCACAGACGTACATCTAACTACGACTGAGTGTGTTATAATTAAAAACATATCATCGTGGTGTGAATTCATACAGTGTGGAATAACAGAATCGTAAAGTATAAGTGTAACAAGTATAAGTGATTCTTGTGAAGTATGAGTGTCTAACGAGTGATGTAGGAGCGGTCGCAAGTGAAGTAGAAGTGTCGAACAAGTACAAGCATATCACGAAGTAGAGGCAATAATAAGTGAAGCAAAAGTGTATCAAGTATAAGTGAAGTAGAGTCGTTATCAAGTATAAGTGAAGAAGAAATCATATACTAAGTAAGAGCGTGAATAAGTATAAGCGTCATCAAGTATAAGCGACTACAGGTATAAGTGAAAGCGTTACCGAGTCAAAGTATAAAATAAGTATAAGCGAAGCGGTAGTATTTTACAAGTAAAAGTATACGTCTAAAAGGGAAATCTTAAATGAAAAGCCTTTATGTACAGAGAAAATCACAAATTGTACTCTTTTGTAAAATATGTTTAAAAATCTTAGAGGATCTTTCATAAACCAATTTAGAATGAATTTGGATAAATCATTATAAGTAAAAGTTATGAAACAAGTAAAGGTCATTATAGTGTCCCACTCGGTAAAACAGTGTAAAGTGGTAAAATCTTGTGCATGTAGGTTATCAATCACATGCGATTTACATGATAACTGGCATGTTTAACTTGTATTCCCCCCTATAAAACATTTAAAACATTTAAAGGTTCATTCAGGGGTATGAACTCACTTGGTGTAAGTAGGTCCAAAGAGAGTGCTGTTTGGGCGTTCGGTGCCACGTAAGGACTCGAACACACTCAATGACCTATTTAACATATGTTAACATATGTTTACATACAATTAGTACATTTAATGCTAATTACACAAATATACGCACTCAAAGGAGCAGAAAACACTTTTGGTTAAGTGTTTGGGGTCCCGGGTAGCGTTTAAGGGTGCTACGGGTCTCCTATCAGTTGTGGAACTTTGCTAAACTCAAATATCAAGTGCGTGAATGGGTTTAAAGCATTAACATGGACCATTTTGGAGTTTACGGCCTAACTCAAGGGAGTTTACGGCCGTAAACTCCCAAGGTCATATTCTTGGGTGTTTTATGCTTCTAGCTTGCTCATTGATTTATTCTAAGCACTTTTCCCAAAAGGCATGAGTGGGTTTGAGGCCTCTAAGGGCTTGATCTATGAGTTTACGGCCAAGAAACCACTCCTAAAGGAGTTTACGACCGTAAACTATAATCCTTGGAGTTTTGGGAAGTTTAAAGCCCCTAATGCCTTTCTAGTGATTTCTAATGAAGTATGATGCTATTTTGGAGGATTAAAACCATCATTTGAGTGGGTTTTGGGGAGTTTACGGCCTAGATATATGCTTGGGCCGTAAACTCCAAGTCAAGCCTCATTTCATTGTGTTTAAGCCTTTAAAACCTTCCTAGCATTTTATGGTAAATGTATAAGGTCATTTGGGGGACAAAAACTAACATTTTGGCTTACTTTGGGGAGTTTACGGCCTAAGCATGTGCTTGGGCCGTAAAATCATTTTTGTCCTTCATTTTGATGTGTTTAAATGATCTAGACTCAAAGGAATAAGCCCTTAATTTATATGTTAAGCCCTAGTGTGGTTTGGGAGTGTTTTTGGGGCCTTTTAACATGATTTTGAGGTGTTTACGGCCTAAGCTTGTGCTTGGGTCGTAAACTCTCTTTTAACCCCCAAATCCATGAATTTTAAATGTTTAAACACTCCTAGGCTAATACCTCTATTTATTACCAAGCCATTAGGGACGAGATTGGGTCCTTTTGGCCTCATTTTGGGTGTTTACGGCCTAAGGAGGTTCTTAGGCCGTAAACTCCTTTTTCATTGCTTCTAAGTCTAATTTTTGGGCTATAAACTCAATTCAATATGTTTAGAATAAGCTAGGGTAAGCGAACTTACAATTTGGAAGCGTTTGCTTGCGGTTTCGGGGCGAAAACGGGTCTAGAGAGAGAGTATATAGAGAGTGTGTAAAAAGTATCCAGTGGACTCCACTCACCCTTACATAGGGTTTTGAGTCGGGGCTCAGTGGAATTCTACCCGATACTGCCGTTAAACGGGGCTTTTGGTCACACCCTATTTAGTGGTCGTAATAATAAAACTTGACGTTTTCCAAATAAATGGAAATGTGTGTCCTGTGGTTTTATTTTTTTTTATCACGACTTAACAGCATATAAACATACACAATTGAAATGTTTATTAAATTTGATGACTTCTCATTAACGGAACTTTTGAATAGTGGAATTATTCCGTTAACGGTAACGGAGAAATGTAACAGGGCAACTTGGGTTGTCACAGATAGCTTACACCTCGAGACAGTTGTAGCCTCACGAGGCTAAATATCCTACGCATGATTTAGAGCTAGGGGTAGTGGTGTTTGCCCTCAATATTTGGAGATATTACCTCTATGGGGTCCATTGTACCATTTACACAGATCACAAGAGCTTGAGGTACCTCATGGACCAGTCGAATTTGAACATGAGGTAGAGGCGATGGTTAGATGTGTTGAAGGATTACGACTGTGAGATTCTTTATCACCCAGGGAAGGCCAACGTAGTAGCCGACACCCTGAGCCGCAAGGAAGCAACAACCCCGATCAGAGATATTTGTTTGAGGATGACAGTGATTACTCCATTATTGGAGCAAATTAAAGAGGCGCATGCCGAGGGACTCAAGGAGGAGAGGCAGAAGTGTGAGAGGATTATGGGCCGAGTAGCTTCCTTTAACTATGATAGTCAAGGATTGTTGACCCTTCATGGGAGGGTTTGGGTGCTGTACTGGGGCGGAGTACGACAAATGTTAATGGATGAGGCTCAGAAGTCTTGATTCTCCATCCATCCATGGGCAACAAAGATGTATAGAGATCTTAGACCCGATTATTGGTGGCCCTGCATGAAGCGGGATGTGGCCTAGTACGTGGAAAGGTGCCTGACTTGCAGGAAGGTTAAGGCGAAGCACCAGAGACGTCACGGCAAGATGCAGCCGTTAGACATTCCTGTGTGGAAATGGGAGGATATCACCATGGATTTCATCACTAAGCTTCCCAGGACCGCATGAGGAGTGGACGCGATTTGGGTTATAATGGATCGGTTGATGAAGAGTGCTCATTTTCTACCGATCCAGGAGAGCATATCGGCTGAGAAGCTAGCCGATATTTATGTACGAGAGGTGGTGGCACGACATGGGGTTCCTGTTTCAGCTGTGTCAGACCAAGATGTCCATTTTACTTCCAGATTTTGGAAACGGTTTCATGTACTCGTCTCCATTTCAGCATCGCTTTCCACCCTTAGACGGACGGGTAGAGTGAGAGGACGATTCAGACCCTTAAGGACATGCTTCGGGCATGTGTCCTAGATTTCGGTGGTAGTTGGGATAAGTATCTTCCGTTAGCGAAATTTTCGTATAACAACAATTACCATGCGAGTATTTACCGCCCTCCCATCGAGATGCTCTATGGGAGGAAGTGTAGGACCCCGATTTGTTGGGGCGAGGTCAGTCAGCGTGTCATTGGGAGCACCGAAGTGGTGCTCAAGACGACAAAGTTGATCCAGCATGTACGCAGTAGGCTGCAGAATGCGCAGAGTCGGCATAAGAGTTACACCAACAGGAGGCGATCAGACTTGGAGTTTCAGGTAGGCAACATGGTCCTCGTGAAGGTATCACCGTGGAAGGGTGTCATCAGGATTTGGAAGAGGGGAAAGCTAGGCCCCAGGTTCATTGGTCCTTTTAGGGTTTTGGCCCGGGTGGGTCGGGTTGCTTATTGGTTGATCTTCCGGCAGAGCTTAGCCAGATCCACAACACTTTCCATGTTTCCCAGTTGAGGAAGTGTTTGGTGGATGAATCAACAGTTGTTCCCTTAGAGGACATTGATGTTGATAGCAGCATGAATTATATTGAGAGACCGGTTGCGATTTTGGACTGGAAGGCAAAGACCTTGAGGAACAAGGTAATTCAGCTAGTGAAGGTGTAGTGGCAGCACCGGAAGGGTTCAGAGTGGACGTGGGAATCAGAGGAAGAGATGCAGGAGCATTACCCGGAGTTATTTTCAAATTCAGTAGCAGCAGACTTCGAGGATGAAGTCTGATTCTAGTGGTGGAGATTTGTAACGATCGTTTCCGAGGTATAAATTTATTTAAATTCTCAAGTTTTATTTTGGGCTATAATAGAATTGTATATGAGAGGGGGCCTTTTTTTTGGGCCAAGTTATAGCATGCCCATGAGTCGTATGTGGGTCGTAACCCGTTGTACGTTGGTCGTAATGGCTAAATGAAACGCGGGGAGGAGAGGCGTACGCGCAGCGTACCATAGTGTATGCCCGACGTACGCGGCCAGAGGAAAAACCCTAATTTTAGGGTTTGAGGCGTATTTAAACCCCATTATAGCCTCCCATTTGGCCTCCTCACTTATCCTTCACCCCATAAAACTCTAGTTCGTCCCCTTTGCTCCTTGTTTGTGTGTGTTTGATCTTTATGCTTATTTTTGTGAAAAAGGAGAATGAGAGAAGTGGAAGAAGAAGAACTTAAGTACCTTGAGCTCATAGATATGGGATCATTCCTTCATTGGGCATTCAAAAGAGGTATAAAGCTTCCGACGTTCCTCTTGTAAGTTTAGATCTAGGAGTTTTTGGAAGTTTGGACCTTTTAGGTCCAAAGGAAGGACCTTTATCTTGCAACTTCGTTTTTGGAGCTTGGGATTGCTATCCTTGAAGCTCAAGTGTCCTTATAGCAGTAAAGTTTCGATCTTTGTGGCTTATATGGAACCATGCATGAGATCTAGTTAGCTTCATGGAAGTAGAATGTTATTTGTGGAAGTTTGAGCCTTTATGAGACTTGTAAGCCATCAAGTAAGCAATTTATGGCTTAAGTCATGGAATAAGCTTAGGATCTGGATTTGTAGCTTCTGGATCGGATTATTAAGCATTTAATGAGATGTTGGTTTAACAAAGTTGTACGCTAGGCGTACAATGAGGTACGCGCCGTGTACAAGCCAGCAGTCAGTACGCTCAGCGTACCTTGGTGTATGTGTGACATCCCCAAAATCACGACCAGAAAAGACCGATTTCATTTATGCTTTTTAAAATAATTTCAGAGTAAATCCTTTTGATTTAAAAGTGTTGCGGAATTTGTTCCCAAAACAAAACATGATAAAATAATATTTATCAAAGCATTTCATCAAGAGATGCATTTTCATTATATAATCAAAACTCGGGGTGTCATGTTCCGATACAGACCATAAAGCATAAACGATAACATTACAAGTCATTCAACAAATATATATATATATATATATATATATATATATATATATATATATATATATACAGACTTGTAACAAAATAACTCGATGATTCATGCATTTTACGCCCTTGCGCCACTTCCTGCAATACAAATAAAACTGAGTGGGTCAGCCTTGGGAGCCTGGTGAGCATATAGGGTTTTCAACCCACAATAAATAAATTATATTTAATTTCACCAACCAATCACTATCCCGATTACCCATTCCCGTTATCCTCACTTTACGTCCCTAAAACAACATCTATCTCAAGGGACCTAATCGAGGATTTTCATTGGGACGGACATTACTGCTAAGGGGTTTCCTCAACAATAGATATCCTAAAGGCAACCATGAGGGGGATAGAGTACACCGGTGAACACATCATTCACAACACCTACAGGTTATGAACCTGCTAGCGTTCCACGAGACTGTCTAGAAGGAGTCTGTGGTCGTTATCCATACTCCGCTGAATAACTAGGTCAACAACAACAACAACATCGAGGCCTCTCATCTGTTTATTACACACCAACTATCTACCCATTCTCTACCCAACATATTAGTAGATAAAAATATATATATTTTCATACATAGTTTAAAAAAACTATATAGCATTTTCATTCAATACATATTCCACATAACAGATGAGGCACACCCACATAACACGTATTTCATAGAAAATAAATCAGATCTATGAGATAGAAGAGAGTGAATATACATTCACGCACATAACAACAAAATTATACACATAACACGTATTTCATATAAAATACTTCATAATTATGCGTTAGAAGAAAGTAACTACACACTCACTTGATCAGAAGATGATCGGACAACACTACGGCTTGTAGAAGTAGTAATCCTCAGCAGATCTGGAAGATCTCCACAAAAATCGAACTTCTCGCGGATAGAGCTTCGGCTCGGGAATCGCACTTCTCGGGATCTTCGGGGCTTCGAAACTTGCTTCGGGATCGAGAATATTACCGGGGATTCGGGGTACTTTTGGCACTCAAAACGATGCAAAACGGGAGATAGAAGAGAAAAAAAGAGCAAAAGAACTCGGCAGCCTTGCATCCTATTTATAGGAGGCTGGAGCCTCGTTGTACGCTGGGCGTACGCGTCCGCAAACGTCATGGCGTTCGTCATCCGAAGAACTCGAGTGCGAAGGTCGTCACGCTTCGCTGTACGCTGGGCGTACCTCGGATAAGCTCGGTAACTCCCCTTCAGATAAGGCCGAATTTTATAATTAAATTTTAATATTAATTATTTAATAAACTTTGAAAATTTATATCTTCTTCAAACGAACTCCGTTTTCGACGTTCTTTATATCCATGTGTAGGTGAGACTACGCTCTACAACTTTCTTTTAGACTCCGTCGGCTAATTTTGACTTTATTTTTATTAATTATTTTTAATAGGCCGGGACAGAAAATTTCCGTTATAAATTCATAACTTCTTCATCCGACGTCTGTTCTCCCCTAACTTTTCATCGATTTGATACTAACAACGAGATCTTCAATTCTCATTTACATTGCTTCGGCTAAAAACCGCTCGATCTCAAATCGAGTATTTCGGGCTGCATACCGCTAAGTCGAAACTTCAATAAATCATAACTTCCTCATACGAAGTCAGATTTGGCATTCTTTTTATGCACGCTCTCGATTTAACGAACTCTACGACTTTCGTTTAGATCACTAAGGCTAAATATCGCTCTAACGTAAATTTCACTTTTTACGTCATTCAGCGTTGCCGGTTCTGTCACGAAACGTCGACAGGTCATAACTTCTTCGTTATAACTCGAATTTCGGCATTCTTTATATCTTCGGAAACCTTGTTTCAACTACTACAACATTATCCAAAGATATCAAGTTTATTTTACACTTAAATTTTGACACTTATTTTTATTCTTAATTAATCAAACCACATAATTAAGCAATTAAGCACAAAACACATAATACTCAAATAATGCACTTCTATTATTTCAAAACAGGTTACAAAGGTTAACCTAGACTATTATATCATCATTAATGACAGGCCCAGAAACACAGGCATTACAGTATGCCCCGCGTACGCTTCCAGTTGGGCTTCGAGTGTTGGGCCTCGGTGTAGGATGGGTTTCAGGCTTAGGGTCCTTGGGCCTTTATAGCCCATCATAATTCAGTTTCTAAGAACCAAGGATTTAGTATTGGGCTTGAGTAAGGCCCAATAAAAGGGTTCTAGGCCCAATATAGCAAATTGGGCCTTTAGTGGGCCTATAGTGGGCCCATGGATGGACTTATAAGGAATTAAGGGTTTTGGTCCATGTTGTGACCCATGCCATAGCAGGGGTGAAATGGTCATTTTACCCAAAGGAGAATCCCTATTCTGATTTAGTATTTTATTTTCCCATGATAGTTGGGAAGCAGCCGGAGCAACAGTTAGGGATTTCTCATTCAGGAGTTCAGCAGTCGGCATCGCGAGGTGAGTTTTAGTAGGAATGGGTCTAAGGCCACAATGTCGACCTGTTTAATTAGTAGTAGTTTCCGGACTTCGGTCTGATGCAGTAGTTAGAATGTTTGATGCCTTCGTGGCTTAGACAGTGTTTATATGTTATGTGTTCCGGGCTACGACCCGATGCAATATGCACTTTATGTGTTCATGCTAGTTGATATGTTTATGCTATGCTATGTTATGCTCAGTCAGTTTCCGGACTTCGGTCTGATGCAGTTAGTTCCGGACTTCGATCCGATGTAGGGGACAAGGTCCCAATCAGTTCCGGACTTTAGTCCGATGCAGTTAGTCCCGGACTTCGGTCCGATGCAGAGGGCGAGGCCCTGGTTAGTTCCGAGCTTCGGTCTGATGCAGTTTCCAGACTTCGGCCCGATGCAGTGGGCAAGGCCCAGTATGTGTTATATGTTATTGTATGGTATGTGGTAGTTTGGGGGAGCTCACTAAGCTTTGTGCTTACAGTTTCAGTTTTGGTTTCAGGTACTTCCGCAAGTATAGGGAAGAGCTCGGGTTGATGGCATCGCACACACCACAGCTTCAGTTTGTCCTGGGAGTTGATTTAGCTTTTCATAGATGTGATTCGATACAATCTTGATACAGTTTTCTCGTGATACTTTGTTATGGTTTTGAGATATTGACATATGGGTTTTATTTTTATGATATTGACATGATGTTTTTAGTAATTATTAAACAAAAATTTTTGGGTCGTATTTTGGGATGTTACAAGTTGGTATTAGAGCCTTGGTTTGAGGGATTCGGATACACTTTCGGGTGTGTCTGAACTCAAATTAAGGAAAACGGTAAAGAGTTTCAAAAGAAAAATGTTTTTGAAAAGGATTTTTGAAAAAGAACTTAGAAAGAAGAAGAGTTTTTATAAAAGGAAAAGGGTGTGGTGCATGCGATCAGCCGAGCTCAAGTAAGTACTCCCAAATTACCATACAAGTTATATTATGATTATCTATTTCAGTTTCAGTAGAACAACATGCTAGAATAAGACTAAGGATCTAGGAGGATGCCTTATGTGCCTGCTATATGTGTTTCAGCTTTATGAGAATTGCATGCTAGTTTTGAGTATACAGCAGAATGATAGCCCGTTTAGGTTATGCCTGATAGTATGAGCTTAGCATTGTATGCTAGTACAGTTTCTTGTTAAGAGGATAGAATTGCTTGAGTAGTCTCCTGTGTCTGAATGTTGCTTGCTTTGTGTGCTTTGTGGGACTCTGAGTGATGGGATTTAGCCATTAGGTGAATACGACACGTCACATGTGAACAAGGTTGAATAATCTCAGAGTGCTAGATTTGGCCCTATTGCACAGCTCTTGTTTGAGTCTAACCGTTGTAGGGACGAGTCTTTTACTCGAAGGATTATCTGAGCCTTACCACATGTGATGGTATTCAGGTGATGGCTAATTGGCATTACAAGGAGACCTTCAGCAGTTGAGGACTGGATCGGGTAGAGTCAGAGATTTCCCTAGGGCAAGCCTAGGATGGGGGCAACAGAGATTATTAGCAGTAGTAGTGACTTGGTGAAGTCAAGACAATACTTGAGGAAAGTACGGATATATGTGGAAGGTAGTATGGGCCCGTACTACTGAAAGCAGAGGATCCGTACTCGAATCAAGGAAGGCTGAGATGAGACCAGGAAACTTGTGGTAGTAGTGATTCCTCGAGATATATCAGTGTTCCTGACGTTTATTATGTTGTGTTTCAGAATGGTGGTATTACGCCCTAGACCAACAATCGGCAGTTCAGGTGCCGGAGGGGGATCAAGATCATGCCCGGAGGCCGGGCAGTTGGATGAGCAGACTAGGGAGTTTCTCTCTTCAAAGATTACTCGCACCATAATTGAGTAGACTAATGTGATCTTCGGTTCGATCAAGGAGTGTATCATAGAGTTGATGGACGAGAGGTTGAACACTTTCCGTGCTGAGGTAGCGGTCACGCTAATTTTGTGAGACCGTAAGTCCAAATCTAAAAATAATTTTAAAATGCAAAATAAAAGGAAAAATCTAAAAATTCTTTTTCTAATTATTATTTTCGAAACTTTAATTACCTAAAAAAATATAAAAAATTATCGTTATTTTTTGAAAATACGTGAAATATTTTAATATTACACTGTAAATACTCTAATTCGATATTTAGAATGTTAGAATATTCTACTAAATTTGTCAGATATGTAGAATATTCTAATATTCTAGTAGAATATGTAAACAAAATATATTTTTTATTATTTTGTTTTTTTGGAAAATATAAATTCCGAAAATAATATTTGAATTTTTTTCCCGAAAATTTTCAATTATTTTGCATTTTAAAAATGTTTTTTTATCTACTAAATGAGTGGTTAAGATTGCATCTCACGGTCTCACAAAATTAGACCATCTCACATTATATAAGGTTAGGTTAATATTAAACGGCCTAATTTTGTGAGACCGTGAGACGCAATCTTAATCACTCATTTACTTTTATATATATATATATATATATATATATATATATATATATATATATATATATATATATATATATATATATATATATATATATATATATATATATATATATATATATATATTGGAAGCACGTGAGAGAGAAATACATGATGGGGGTTTAGTAGTTGGGAGCGTCTTCACGTGTCATTGAGAGGGACACCACACACCTTACGCTCCTCATTTGTCTTTTCATATTTCTTTTGTCTATTTAAATAATTTTACAATTGATGGCTACTATAAAGTCTCATTTGTTTTCATGTATTTGACCCAATTTTATTATGTTTTCAAATCAACTTTTTCATATATGACTTTTAAAATATATGAAAAACCATTCTTAATCGACTACAAATTGAGAAATATCCTATAATTTTGACTAGTTCAATTTTAAATGAGTAAACTTTTTATGAATGGTTGAAATTTTTAGAAAAAACTAAATATGTTGCCCATGCTTCGCATAGAGTATATGTGTTTGATTTGAGTATTGTTTTTGTTAAAAGAGGGCTTCGCATAGACTATATGTGTCTGATTTGAGTATTGTTTTTGTTAAAAAATACATGTGAGATAATTCGATCCCTAATTTTCACAGACGGAGATGAATAGATAGATGTAGAAAAAAAACTAAAAAATTATATGCGGACTAATATATAAAAAATATACTAAAAGAAGAATTTGACAGACGGCAGAAAGTGTAAGGGACAAGAAAAAACAAAATAAATTAAATATGAGGACAAACGCGGACTTTGCCCCGAGCTTTTTTGTGTTTTTCATGAAAAAATATAAAAATTTAGACTGTAATGACAAAAAATGTCAAAATAGCTAAATAATTTAAGGGGTTGAAATTAAGAAGTTTTTAGAAAAGTAACAAAAGTTGTAAATTCGTTAAAGTTTTATGGTAAAACTTTGAATATTAAAAGCTTCCTAAAAAAATATAAAAGTTTTGATTGAAAAGATCAAAGGTGATAAAATAACTAAAGAATAAGAGGTAAATTAATAAAAAGCATGCATGGTCACTATTCCTAACTTTGGACTTTATATATATATATATATATATATATATATATATATATATATATATATATATATATATATATATATATATATATATATATAGGGTTAGGTTCATACGAGACAACTTAATTGTATGAGACCGTGAAACGAAATCCTAATCATTCATTTGATAGACAAACAATAAACATTTTTAGTATTGAAACCGAATCAGTTATATATATATATATATATATATATATATATATATATATATATATATATATATATATATATATATATATATATATATATAATACCGAATAAGTTTTAGTATTGAAACTGAATCAGTTTTAGTAAAAACTGGTTTATAATAAATCTATTTAATTTAGGGGCTTTTGGATATGGAAAAAATAAGTTGTTTATTGCTTATTGTTTAATCTCACTGCAATAAGCAAATTTAAGTGTTTGGATAGAGATCTTTAAAAATCAACTTATTGTGTTAGGAATAAGCAAAATAAACTTATTTTAATAAGCAATGGAGGAATGCTTATTGTTTATTGATTATTGCTTATTCGTCATTTTACTTATATAAGCTGTTTTATTTTGTCAAACACTTAAATGTTTATTGCTTATTGCTTATTGTCACCGCAATAAGCTAATCCAAACACATTTTAAAAAAATGTTTATTATCACCACAATAAACAAATAAGCAATAAGATAATAAGCTAAAAACTATTTATCCAAACACCCCCTTAAAATTGAACCACCTGTGGAGATATAATTTACCATTTCAATTCCCACACCGTTTTTCATATATAGTGATTGGAAATTCATTTTTTTGTCATAATTGTGTGAGACTGTTTCAAATGTCAAATTGACCATTTTACCAATCATTTATTAGCATAAACAGGTATAGAATGTGTTATTTCATCATACCATTTAGAAACACTCCATAGTCTTCTACTATGACAAGTTTATTCACTTGTTTTCTCTACTTCTCTTTACAAGAAATGACATCTGATTGTGATCATTCACAATCTTCTATTGACGATGAAGTTTCATCAACCAACATGTTGGTTGTTAAAGGTACACCTACAAAATAAATCATAGTGATTTAGCAACACTTTGACTAATGTGGAATGTCTGATATCCCGAGGAAAGCTCAATGCTAATTTATTTAAGGGTATTATAAATACCACATTCAAAATCCATACATATATATATCATATAAATTATTTAACGCGGTGAAATATGGTCTATATCAAAGTTGAGCAACAACGATGAATCAATACATCATTTGGACTGTGATCAAAGTTTGGTTCAAAAATGATGACAAAGTTCGTGATTCAAGAAACGTTGATGTTCAACCACTTTGAAACCTACGATTGTGTCCAAAAGACTCTTCAATCGCATTATTTTCACCAAAATCGTTCGATTTTTTTTAATTACAAAATCCACTAAATATAAAAAACAAAGCATAGGATATAATAGTATTTTTGAATTTGGCAGTGAGGAATCCACCACAAAAAAACGTCAAATACAAGTTAAAAACTTTTTAAATCTTATCTAACAAAACAGTGAACCAATAATCCAAACTTGCAATTTACTCAATTTATATTTGTAGGGACGAAATTATTTATATGAAGGAAAGCCCATCAATTCAAGGGTTGGAGTTTGGGCTTTAGAATTCGGACATTATTATTGGTACTATTACAAGCCTACCAGTACTTTGAGAACGAGGTATGATTTCATAACTAAAATAGCAAATATTAGGCCTGATACTTAACATCAAAACTCAAAAACATTGCACTTCATGGGCTCAGATGACTGGCTTATAAATCATGGGCCCCCGCCCATCGGTGTAATGTTCAAGTCCAATTTAATAAACGGGATAATAACTTAAGAGGAGAGAATAAATTACACGAATGTCCCTATGGTTTAGGGTAATTTGTGTGCTTGGCTCTTCGTTAATTTTTTTAACTCGGAAGGTTCTTACTATTTGTTTTTGTTACATGTTTGGTCATTACTGTTTGTTTTTATTACGTGTTTGGTCTTTCTCTTAGCTAAAAGATTATTATTTAAATATGAAAAAATTGTGAGGTAGGTAAGGTAAGGTGAGGGGTGTGGTTGGGGTTGGGATAGTGTTTTTTTGGATAAATTACAAATTCAATGATAAAATAATCTTTTTAGGTAAGATAATGACCAAACGCGTAACAAAAACAAACAGTAGTGACATTCCGAGTTAAAAAAAATAAGTTAAGGACAAACGCGCAAATTACCCTAAACCATAGGGACCATTCGTGTAATTTACTTAAAAGGATAATATATTTTTTTATTTGTATATATTTGGTTATTGAGTTTTTTTCGACCACCTTTACCCCTCAACTTGTTAAACTATACACATTTAGTCCTTATGACCGGTTACTTCAGGTTAACCGGGAAAAATGACTTAATAGTGTAATATATTTCTCATTTTATACACATTTAGTCTTTATTATTTTTGTACACATTTAGTCCTTAATATATATATATATATATATATATATATATATATATATATATATTTATTTATTTATTTATTTATTTCAAAATAAGTCATTATTGTAATTGTACTCATTCAGTACTTATAAATGAGTTCTTTAGGTTTTTCTCATGACATCTTACATGAGACAATCATTGATGAGGTGTTTGAGACTATCAATGCTTATATCCATCATAATCTTGGCTGCTTGGTTGTGTAGGTCTTGTTGTTTCGCTTAGGTCTTGTGTTCTGAACGATGTAAATTCTTTATACGATATCAGATTTTAATGATCTTTATATATACGTGTTCATTTTTGAATCTACTATAATTTTCGTTAAGATTACTCCTGTTAAAATGTAATATATTTTTACTTACGGTTTTATAAAAAAACATTCATACATGCATTCATAAAAAACATATGGATATAAAGATCGTAAGTAAAAATATATTACTTTTTAACATGAGTAATCTAAACGAAAGTTGTAGTAACTAAAATACGAATGTACAGATATAAAGATTGTTAAAATCTGAGATCGTATGTAGACGTTATGGCATTTAGAACACATTACCTAAACAAACAAGAAGCCAAAATCACGATGAACATAAACATTAAAAGTCCAAAACACCTCATTAATGATTGTCCCACGTAAGATGTCGTAAAAAAACCTTAAGAAATCATTCATAAGTACTGAATGAGAACAAAAATAAAAATGAATTATTTGCAAATATATATATATATATATATATATATATATATATATATATATATATATATATATATATATATATATATATATATATATATGACTAAATGTGTACAAAGTGAGAAATATATTACCCTCTTAAGTCATTTTTACCGGCTAACTTGAAGTAGTCCGTCATTAGGAATGAATTTGTGTACAGTTTAACAAGTTGAAAGAGTAAATATGAACGAAAAAAAAACAGTGACCAAATGTGTACAAATCAAAAAAATTATATTATCATTTTAAGTCATTATCTCTTTTAGGCCTGACAATCGTGTCGTGTTCGGGTTGGCGTGTCGCGGGTTGGCGGGTCAAAATATGCCAACCCAAAAACGACCCATTTAAATATACAGGTAACGGGTTGGCGGGTTTGGAACATAAACCCATATATGACCCGCCAACCCATTTATTTATACAGGTTCACGGGTTGACGGATTCGTGGGTCAGATTTGGGTTCGTGGGTCCAAATTTTAGACATTTAAGTCTTAAACATCCAAATGAAAATTAAAAACATTTATAGAAACATGTTACAGACTTAGCTTTAGAGGTTACGACTTACGATCTTAGACCATCCACCACGAGTCAAAATGTCAAAATAGTCAAATGGTCTATGAATAAATGGTATATATTATATAATACTTATTAAATATTAACACTTGATATATAAATACATTTAAAAATAAAATTATTTTTTTTATTGAGAATATAAACGGATTGGCGGGTCAACCCGTTTATTTTTGAGAAACCCATATATGACCCGTTTAATAAACGGGTTGGCGGGTTGAAAAACTCAACCCAAACCCATTTATTTCATGTCGTGTTGCGGGTCGTGTTGAGAATTATCAGCCCTAATCTCTTTAATAAAATAGATGACTAAAATAATGAAAACTATTCATAACTTTGTAGATTTTAATATACATGGGTGTTGAGGAAGGGGTGGGGAGCTATATAGGGCTCAATTTTTTTCGAGGTATATATATATATATATATATATATATATATATATATATATATATATATATATATATATATATATATATATATATATATATATAACGATAATGGTTCTTTTCTTCTTCTTCGTCTTGAACATTTTGGGATATTTAATAAAAAATGGACCAACCATTTTTATATATATTATGTTTGTTATGATGTAAACAAAAAGAGCACTTTAGTAATTTAATATTATTTAAATCCAATTCTTCTGATATGTTTATGCACCAAACAAAATATAAAATTGGATTCCAATTCCGTTTATTGCCAATTGAATTTCAATTCCTAACAAATTCTAATTTTTTAACAAATTTCAATTAGTTCAGAAACATTGTGTAAACAAAAGACCACCTTAACGTAGAGGATATCGAGCAGGAAAAAGACATGAAAGGCTTCATGTGTCTAATTCCCAAAAGGAACACCATCTCGGGTGTTTTGGGAAGTTAGTAAAAGAGTTGTGTAATAGCTGTTTCCTGGAGCTACTCTCTTATTATTATTTTTATATGTACCTTATCCTAGTTATATAATGTATTGTAGATAGGATAGCTAGAGAAGTTCATTTTCATGGTTAGGGAATTAATGAAAAAGAAAAGAAAAATAATGATGTGATGTATAAAATTGAATGTCCATAGCCATTAGCTATTATCCTAAAAAGCACATAAAAATAAATAAACAACAAAAAATAAAAGTAAAAACAAATACAAATTAAAAATAAAACATAAATAAATGAAATTGAGTCTTTATTTCTTGGTTTGGTTGACCTATTCCCTTTAAATTTCTTCCATGGGTCAAGTTACCCAAAATATCACTAAGCAATAATGTACGGACTATTTTTGTAATTTATCATTTATATTTGAAGCAAATTTCATTCTATAAATCTTTTCGTCTTTCTATCTCTTCCCCTTCTTCCGTTCCTGACACAAGCTAGGAATCCAACCACCAATCCGTCCATTATTGGCGATTGGTGGTGGATCACGGCGGAAGTGGTTGAGACATTGATATTGGTTTTTATTTGTACATTTTGTGCTTATAGCCAAAATACATACAATTCCACCATTGTTTTCCAACATCTCGGTTACAGGTAACGATCATGTTTTTTTTTTATTTTTTTTTTATATCTATTTGGCAACCTCACGATTATTAGCTCACGTCTTCTACCAACGCAAATCCAAATTTTTAAATTGCAATCGACGTTTATTAGTCGACGGAGATCCGTGATTCATATTAGGAAATCCAATTTAACGTTCAATCATTTGTCATTGCGACTGTGTGATCTTATGTTTTAATATGTGCCTACATTCCATTTCATCTTCATATGTTGTTTGATCTATATTATTATATATGTTAATGTGGAATGCATAAAATATGAATTGTTAGGGGGAAAGCTTCAAATCAGTTGAGAACCATTTATGGATAACAGCAACGACGAAGTTACGCTAAATGGCAGGAAAATCGAACCGGTGCCTCCTCCATTACCTGGTTCATCAACAACGTCCATCAATCTTCCGAAGGGCTGCATAACGAGCAAAAATAGGTCATCATGGATTCGAAGAGATTGTTGCGTCTCTTCACCCAAAAATGAATCATGGAGTGGTCTCTTTGACGAAGCTTACAGAGCAGATGTCAAGATCTATATAGATAATGACATAATCATCTATGCTCATGCCAATATTCTTGTAGGTTCAATCATTATACAAATTTTGTTAATTTAAAGTTCAACAATCATAATCAATCTCAAATGAATCCATGTTTCTAGGGTTTCACATCTCCTATTTTCAGAAGCATGTTTACGAAATCCAAAAACAGACATCGGATCTCAATTCATGGGGTTCCACCAGAGGCTGTTCGTACCTTCATCCGATTCTTTTACACTTCATGGTATGTAGCAAATAGCAAATAGCAATTAACAAGTAGCAATCCCTTCGAAGGCTTGTGTTAATGGGTTGTATTTGAATGTAGCTATGAAGCATCACAAATGGAGAAACACATACTCTCTCTACTGGTCCTTTCACATGCTTTTGTAGTACCTCAATTGAAACGAGAGTGCGAGTCTCATATTGAACACGAATTTCTGAATGTGGAGAATGTAATCGATGTGTTTCAGCTATCAATGTTATGTGATGCTCCTAGGGTTAGTCTAATCTGCCATCGATTTGTTCTAAATAACTTCAAACCAGCATCATCTTCTCCAGGATGGAAAGCCATGAGAACTAGTCATCCAAAACTTGAAAAGAAACTTCTCGAATTCATCAGGATTGAAGATCGTGTAAGCATAAACATCCTGTTTGATTTGTGTCACTTTTATATTCCATCTTTCTGATATATATAATCGAGTTGGATTTACAGAGACGAAAACGGAAGGTGAGAAAGATGAAAGAAAGGAAGGTTTATCTACAACTATATGAAGCGATGGAAGCACTAGTTCATATATGTAAAGATGGGTGTAGGACAATAGGCCCACAGAATAAAGCATTGAAAGAAGATCAAGAGCCTTGTACGTATGCAGCTTGCAAAGTGCTTGAATCTCTTCTTCGCCATTTTGCTGGATGTAAATTGAGAGTTTCTGGTGGATGTGGTCATTGCAAACGAATGTGGCAGATTTTGGAGTTACATGCTCGTATATGTGCTGATTCTGAAGGTTGTAAGGTTCCTTTATGTAGGTACGTGTAAAAAAATATGACACTAGAAGGTGAGAACCCATTGTGATTACTGTTGATAACTAAATTGTGAGATTTTGGGAATGAATGCAGGAAAAATAAGCAGAAGATTGCGAAAGAAATGAAGAAGAAAAGAAAGAGGAAGGAGGAGATGAAGTGGAAAATACTGGTGGGGAAAATTTTGAGGACAAAGAGTATTACAGGAGGTCCGCATTTCAAGTTGGCGTGAAATAATATTCATAAAGTTCAAAATAGTTGTCGTTTTGTACATATAATCGTATACAAGAACAAAGATTAAAGGTTACGATTGTTCTTGTTTGGATTGTACATCGAAATCTTTCATGAATCAACATAAAAATATTTAGGATGAGAAGAATATTAAGAATGTTAGAAGTCTAAAATCTTCTATAATATGGGAACTTTGGAAATTTGTATATGCTTTTGTGTGAAATATATATGCATTTGATCGATGATGTTTAAAGTTCGCAACAAACTCGCCCACTAATATTCTTCAATGTAAATTGCAAAAGAAGACTAGGAAATATTGGCATACTGCTATGTTGGTGAAGGAAAGACATATTATATGAGTGGTGGGTGGCTAGAGTTGCACATCCAAAATGTCGTTCATATATCATTTCATTAAATTTTTGTCTGTTTGTCTTCAATCGATATGTATTGAACTTTATATATATATATATATATATATATATATATATATATATATATATAGTAAAAGAGATTTTGGTGATAAAAGGATTCGTAGGCTACCCAATATTGGTTTTTAGGATAAATTTTACTTATTGGCTCATTTCTCATGCAAATTGCACACTACAAGAATATTGATCTTTAGTGGCGAGAGACGTCGCCACTAAAGGTATTTGCGGTGACATGTGGCCACCAAAGGGTCACCGTTGTTGGTTCTCGCTAATGCTCCATTGGTCGCCACTAAAGGAGCGTTGCAACTAATGCTCTCTGTCACTACTAAAGATGGCGTTGCTATTTATATGTATTTCTATACATACAAATACACATATACATATAAAATAGTATAATACACATGCAAAATACATATATACATACAAAAACATATACATATACATAATACACATACAAAATACACATACTTACAAAAGCTCATACAAAAACACATACATACATAAAATACATTAAAAATACACATACAAACAAAGTTAATGTTTTGTTGTGAACGTTCTATTTGGAAAGTTTCATATAGTTTGGTTTTATGAATTGTTTCCCTTTTGACGGACAACGGATATTTTACGGACGACAGATAGAAAGTGTGTGTGTGTGTGTGTGTGTGTGGGGGGGGGGGGGGGGAGGGGGGAGGAGTGTTTCATCTCGATGAAAACGGTTAAAAAATTATTACTTTTCTTGGTGATTACTGTAAACGAGGGTTTTGAATATTTAAATGATTTATGTCTTGCTAAATTTCTCTTATTCTTTTTAAAAGGTTTAAAAGATAAACATTTAAAATATGATTTATGATTAAAACATAATATTTTTTTTTCTTTTATATATATATATATATATATATATATATATATATATATATATATATATATATATATATATATATATATATATATATTGTTTTAGATAAATCTATTTATTTGGTTTTTATCAATATAAAATGATAAGTGGCTTAGAATTTTATTAAAATGACAAAATTTAAGTTGAACTTTCGAGAAATTATTTGACAAACATTTTAGTCAATTTTACAATATTTTCACTACTATTTCAATAAATAACTTTCAAATTATAATTTTATAATATTTTCACTTCTATTCCAATAAATAACTTTCAAGTTATAATCTTATCACTAACAAAAAATTAATCATGAGAAATTGAACAAACACAAATGTTGGTTCATAAATTGTTGTAGAAAAATTTTGAACTTATCAAAATAATTGCAAAATACATATAATCTAAATATTAAATACCAAATATATATAATATATAAATGAGGTAATACTAAAAAGTGGACTTTAAAAGATAAATACAAAATACATAAAATCCAAAAATTAAGCTTTATAATCCTTGAAGATCATTGAGCTTGTATAATGTTGATTGTTTAAATGTGCGATAAAAAATGTGTAAAACAATATTTTATCACAACAAAATAAGTAATATTAAAAAAACATAAAAACAAAAAGAGATACAAACAAAACAAAAGTAGCCAAAACAAAATGGATAGAGAATTTCCACAAAGCAATACATATTCAAGTAATGAAAATGCTAAAATCCATGCCATCAAGTTTGATGGTGTAGATAAACTATAACTCAATTTATTTGGATTAAAAACCAATCATTCATTTACATCAACGATCGTCAACTATCTGTCTCTGTAACATCCATAAAATTCATGAAAATTAAAAACTTTTTCAAACATTCAAAAACCATTATTTATTACAAAGTGTTTTCAAAATAGTATCATATTAGAGTATCCTAGAAATCAAAATCATAAAATGCAAGGAGGTGCACGATCAAGCCTTCACCTTCCCACGATCATTCGAAATATTTGAAACAAAATCCAAACTCTAAGCCTGAAGTTTAGTGAGTTCCCCCAAAATACCAACTCCATACAAATCATAACCATATCATAGCAAACAAACATCATGCATATAGAGTCTACAATATGACTGGATTGCCCTCATCGGGTCTGCAATCTATCTGTCCCACTCTTAGAACCTTCAACATGTCTGGTCCGCCCACCCAAGCCTTCAGTCTGTCTGGATCGTTCTCCAGGCCTTCGGCCTAACTAATATGGCCTAATAAGTCTGTAGTCTATCCGGTTCGCCCTGGGTTTGTTGGCCTTCAACACAAAGCAAGTCTGCCTCAACCCAACCCCATATACACAATCACCACATAAATATCATAAGCTAGCTAGCATGCACAAACAGTCAAACCGATGTAACAAATCACTAATCATGGCATCATCCTATATACCAAGATACCGACTTAACATGTCACTAACATATCATCATCCTATATACCAGGATACCTGCCTAACAGGTCACTAAGCATATCATCATGCAATAACCAAGATAACAATCCAAAAAGGGCCGACATTGGTGCCTTCGACCCTGTTAGTATAGTGAAGACAAATCACCTCACAAGTAGTGCTGAAATTAAGAAGATATATCTCCCACTCTCGGCTCCAAACTCAACTGCCTGTAACCATCATATACTGATTCTATTAAAATCCTAAATTACCAAAATACCCTCAGAAGTCAAACTTGGTCAACCCTTGGTCAAAGTCAAAGTTAACGGTCAAGGTCAACAGTCCATGTTGACCCAACTCGTCGAGTTCATCCACTGACTCGTCGAGTTCCTTCTGAACTTCAATACGAAAAATTCTAGTCTACTCGCCGAGTTATCGGAGTAACTCATTGAGTTCTTCAGTTTCCAGAGGATTGGGAAAACCCTCATCAACTCGCCAAGTCATCTCACTCACTCACTGAGTTACTCAGAATCTAAACCACTTGAGTTGTGGTGACTTGGTAAGGCATGTGGAAGATATGGTGGATAACCTATTGACCCATGTTCAAATCCTAGCACCACTCAGCCCTTGTGGCCATGGAGGTTTGCCTGCAGTGACTCCAGGGCATGAGGCAAAGCTTTATGTTTACAGCGGGGGATTAGTCGGTGCGCGAAAGCTGGCCTGGAAACCCTCGTTAGGGAAGTTTCCTTTCAAAAAAAAAAGAGTTACTCAGAATCTAGAAGGCGGGTAAACCCTAACCAACTCGTCGAGTTCGCTTATGCAACTCGTCAAGTTCCTTCAACTCATTTCTTATTCAGACGCTTTTAAGCAAAACTAAGACTCCAAATAGTATATCTATCATCCTAGGGTTTAGTTATTACATAAAGTTGATAACTTTACGTGCATGCAAGGCTTCAAGAAGCTAAAACACTCAAAACTAGCTTTAGGAAGAGGTTTAGGGAATAGGAAAGGGATAGGGCTAGATAAAGTCGAGAACTTTATGTTCATGAAGGCCTAGAGGAGTCCAGATCTGAGACCATGTTCTCATGACAAGCTCAAACCCGATAATGACCCCATTTTGCACCAAAATGCATATATACTTACATAAGAAGAGATCTAAGAATTGGAAAGCCAAGATAAAGACTTTTTACCTCCAAATGTATGCCAACATGATGTAGATGTTGGATCTACAAGCTTCTCCTCGTGCCAAGCCTCTTCAAGAAATGCACCAAACACACACTTTTAGCCTCACACACACACACACACACTCAAAATAGGGGCTAGCTCGACTAGGGTTTCTCTCTGGATGTGAAAGTGGAAATGATGGCTGGGGGAAAGGACTTAAGGTCCTTTAAATAGGGTGCAAACCCTAAAAATTAGGGTTTTCATGCACAACCTCTACTCGTCGAGTTGGGTCCTCCAACTCGTCGAGTAGGTTCTAGAATCCACACGACTTTATCAGTTTCTACATGACGAGTTGGGGTAACCAACTCGTCGAGTAGGTCCATAATTATGATTATAAAACCTTTAAATAAATACCTGAGAGTCAGGATGTTACAGTCTGTCACACCCCAAAACCAAGAATGGCGGAAACGTTCTGGGGCGGAGGACGTCATGTAAAGTATCACAACACAGTAAATGTAAATAAGCAAACAACATCATCCATTGCATTAAATATAAAATTTTAATACAAGCGTAATCTGTACAGTTTTAGACACCAAAAATATAATGTGAATCAAAATAATATGATGAGTCTTGAATGCGCTCCATCTTCTCAAAAGTTGGCATCGGTACCTGTCTACTGATGACCTGAGAATACAAGTTATTTTGAAAGAGTTTATCAGCATTAAGCTGGTGAGTTCATAAGTATTTTAGTGTCGATGTTTGTTATCAAAACGTTTGAACCTGTCGTAAGTATAAGTTGTAAATTGTATGTAAATCTTTGTAAAAGTTTGAATCTCTCAGAAAAACCTATATTTTCTGTTAAAGTAGCCTTCTACCAAGGCTTAACTGTTTTGTATGCTCGTTTGATGTAAAAGTGTGTAATTTCCCAAGTGTAACTATCTTTTAACAAAATATAGTTTGTACATTAAAGTTTAAGTGAGGTTATCACCAAAATGTAATGGGTAAATCATTGTAGTACTGTAGTTTTGTTTTATAGGAATTACTGCTGTACTAACTACCTTAAACCGGATTTATATTAAGGTATAATGTGATAATTGCACCATACTATCGACTGATAACAACGACATAAAGAACGGTCGTAATAACGGAATGACGTTTGGCACCCGCAGACCTGCAGGTCCGGCTGTAGCTAGCAGCAAGGTGTAGGATTGTCAATCCAGTATAGATCTATACGCAAACTCAACGCTCTCCCTCCAAGAGAATTCTGGCTACAACTCGGACCATGACCTTTAAGGCATGCTCCGATACAGTGGATCACAATTGTTATCGTTTTCTTGTATATGAAATGAAATATTTCTCGTTCTAGTATAGTTGTATATGTTCTTTCTCTAGTATAGTTGTATATGTTCTCTTTCTAGTATAGACTCATGAATGAACTGACTCATTGATCTAGTAGTTGTAATAGTATGATTCTGTGTTACCCCGATGGTAACTTACAAATGGTGGATCTAGTACGTATGAATATGGAAGTACTTTTATGTCTATATATGTATATTTGATATATAATTAATATGGAAACGACCTTCGGGTGGTCACCCGAAATTCCACCAGACCACATCCAAATCGAGGAAAAGGAAATAGGACAGGTGGCTTTCCTAAGCCCTTTAAACATTATTTATACATCTATACCTATATGGGCATGCAATTTATAAGTAGTAAAACAAAGTTTAAGTAAAAGCATTTGATAAGTAAAAGAGTTTGTAAAACATTTTGAAGTGAAACAGTTTGATAGACAGTTTGAACAGTGATAAAATCATTGGTTTCCTAGTTATTAATCACATGTGATTAATGCAATCACATGTGATCGATGTAATAACTATAAGTATTTAACTTGTATTCCCCCCATAAAGTATTTAAACATTTAAAATCATTTCAAAGGTTGATTTAAGGGGTATGAACTCACTTGAAAGTTTGAAGATAGCGAGATGGAAAACCGGACAGAGTTTCGTCTCGGGAAACGGATTTTTCTCGGGATTCTCGGGAATCTCGGGAGTAAAATCGACCCTCCGGACTTGAGCAAAAAGACCAGAGCTTCGGGTTTGAACGGGCACGGAAATCGAGGCAAGATCGTGAGAGAAATAGAAAAAATGAGCAAAATTTTCAGAAGCCCTCGCATCCCTTTTATAGGGGTGTTGAAAGGCCCACGTACGCGGGGCGTACTCCCGTACGCGGCGCGTACGGGACGTCACTGCTGACCGCATCCTCGGCTGCAGCGCGTTTCGGACGGGACGGGAGGGGTAGGCTCGCATAGGGCGACGTGGACGATCCGAGGCCGTGGCCTCGAGTATCCGGGGCGTACCTCGGCCCTAGGCTGACTCCTCTTCGGATATTACCAACATTTTTTATTTAAATTTAATTATAATTTATTAAATAAACTTCAAAAAATCATATCTTCTTCATACGAACTCCGTTTTCGACGTTCTTTATATCCCCGCGAAGGTGAGACTACGATCTACAACTTTCATTTAGATTCCGTTGACAAATTCCGAAATTATTTTTATTATTTATTTATTAAAATGACGTGATTAAGAAATTTCTTTAAAAATTCATAACTTCTTTATCTGACGTCGGTTTTTGCCAGACTTTTTACCGCTGAAATACCATTGTCGAGACCTTCGATTCTCGTTTAGGTCATTCCGGCCAAAAGTCGCTCGATCTCCGATTCGAGTTTTTAGTTGTCTGTTGTTAAGCCGAACTTGGAAAAATCATAACTTCAATATACGAAGTCGGATTTGGGCGTTCTTTTTACGTACGATCGTGGTTTAATGATATTTAAACATAGAAGAATTTAAATAGAAACTTTTTGGACATTTTATTATCAAAGTTAATTTTATTAACTCAAAAATGTTTACAATACTTGACCTATTAGACCATTACAAAGAGTTGAAATATCGGGTTGTCACACAGTCTCAAACAAAGGAAATGCAAATAAACCTTTGTTTCCGTATCTACAAATGAAAGAGTACCATATTTTACTTGACATTAGGGATGGCAAAAAAAAACCCGAACCCGACGGGGAAACCCAAAACCCGATTATTTCGGGTCGGGTAACGGGTCGCTATCGGGTTTTTTATCGGGTTCAGGGTAGGGAGTGGGTTATCCTCGCCCCGACCCGCCCCGCCCCGATTATATATATATATATATATATATATATATATATATATATATATATATATATATATATATATATATATATATATATATATTAGTTGCACGCATTCAAAGATAAAATACTTATTGTGGACAATCTTTTTAGTTATTAACAATCCGGTGTGAATGGTCTTTTTTTATGTTTTGACGTATTATACTAAACTTAAATTAAATAAGTTTTAGTATAACATCGAGTTAATTTTATTAAAGTGATTCATCATATTTTTAATTTAAAAGAGATGGTAGAACATGTATTTTTTTAAGACATCGGGTACCCTTAAACGGAATAAGGATTTCGTTATGAATTATTGTAAACTCGATAAGATACCCGAAACCCGACGGGAAAACCCAAACCCAACGGGTCACCCTGATAAGATACCTGAAAGATATCGGGGCGGGTTTGGAAAACCATGACCCGCGCCGAACCCACCCCATTGTTATTCTTACTTGACATATTGATTTGTCATTCAAGTAATGTCTGTTTAGGTTTTCCTAATGTTAATCACATCCCCATTCACCCAAACTTCTGGTTCTGTGTGATTTTATTTCTTCTTGTTTGTCTGCTAATCGCATTGCAGTTATCATGATTTAGTAAGTATTAACCATTGTATTACATTAGGTTTACCTCAAAATTGAATTTGAACATAGCAACTAGTTTGAAGATGAAAAAGATTAATATGAAAACGAAAGTATGGGTCGTTTGGTTTGAGGTTGGGGTGGGGGTACTAACCTTGATTCAAAGGGATTGCAGACTACTTGTTGTGTAATCGCCTACTTCAATAAATGTAGATTGTTGATGTCTTGATCATTGCAATACACATATTAAAAGAAAAGCGAAGAAATAATAAAACTAATCATATATTTTTTTAAAGTAAAATAGGTTTGAAACGAAAGTCTTTGATAATAATTTTCTCTTAATTAGAAATTAAGTGCTCCTGAAACATTCATGAAGATGTTAAAAGATTACAATATATTTTTTGTTTCACATTTACATTTAACATACATCAGATTTCTTTCTAAAATTCATTAATGCTCTTTGATTCACCTGCATACTCAACTATCAACTCATGTTTTAATTAAAATAAAAAAGAACAAATCAAAAGGAAAATTACCAATGTAGAAAGCCCCATAGAAGTGTGTTATATGGATCTAAGCTCCAAACATTACTTCTCAAAACTTGGTCAGATGAAGCATTATTATCAAAACCTAGTCATCACATTTTCTTTTATTGTAAGTCGGGAAAACAAAAGTAAAAAATCAATGGAACACCAAAGAAAACAAAACACAATGTATATTAAGTTATTTCAGTTTTTAAACCAATTACCAACTCAAGAAAGAAACAAATCTTGTAAACCTTATTTAAGAAAAAAAAAAGAACAACGTTTACCTTAGGAACTAGGTTTGTGCTGGTCAAACTTCTTGTGTGAAGATGGGTATCATTTTGACGGGGCTGGTGCGTGTACCGAAAAAATGTACCGATTTTAGTAAAAATGGATTTTTTTTTTGTTAATATTAGCTTTCCCTAATTAACAGTTGATGTTACAAATCAATGAATCATTAGAATACTAATCTCATTACTTACATTAAGTGTTCTTTACAGATAAAGTGAAGCGTCCATTTGAATCATTAGTTGAAGGTTGAGATAACACCAAACCATCAAATAGACTAGAATATGGGACTTTTATTTTATGCAGTGTTTGCTTTTAAGTAGTTGATTCAGATATTCTTGTAGCACTTAACCTCGAATTGGAAATTTCCAAAGTTGTAGCTCCAGCTAACTGTTACAAAAAAAGGCACAAGAATTAAGTTATACAGTTTCAAATGAGAATGTGTGACTTTTTTGCTAACAAATTCATAGTAATTACAATCTTATAACTCTAATTACTAATTTTGAACAACAAAAATGAGAAATGTATAATTATTCAATTGATTTGGGGTTGCAGGAGTATACACACAACATTAACACTTATATGGTGCATAGAACCAGAAAGAAGAAGTAAAGGAGATGTGGCGAATATGTCAGTTTGGGGAGACGACGAGGGTGGTGTAGACTGGTGGTGATGCAGGCTGAGGTGCGGCGGCTGGTACTAACGCCAACTTCTGGTAATGATGTTGACGACAATGGTAAGAGCTAGGGTTTTATTGGAGGGATATCATGTTGGTAGAAGTTTTGAGGGAGTACAGTAGCACTCCAATCCATAGAATAACCAAAGAACATTCAAACTCACATACTACAACTCATTCTAGGAACTTCCACTCTCACTTTTGGTTGTCTTATGCATGAAAATTATACACAATACATGATCAAATAGGCTGTCGAATAAAAGACTCTACCCTAGGACCACAACCAAACAAGGAACATGAAATAAGGCCAAATCAATCATTCTAGGGCTATATGATCCTAAACGTATAACTATTTTTTTTGGCATACACTCAGCAATTACTGATACCAATAGATATTCCCAATCTAGCATAGCATCCAATGCTTCCTAGGCTACAATGCATCACGTATCGGGCTAATCTATCATGCAATTCTTGAAAGTATCCCTGGCTCATCGTAGCATGCAATTCTCATAACATATAATCATAACAAACATGTATGATTATTATAGGAATCACTTACTTGAGTTCGGCCGATTGAAGAAATGAGCTATGTACAAAGATTGGAAAACTACAATCATCTATAATTATAAGTGCTCCCACCAAAATGAGATCCATGTAGAGTGAAGAATCGAGCACATGATTAATAATGGGAACCATTGTAGTAGCCAACAAAAGATGAAATCTAAACTAGAAGTACATCAACATAGAAATGAGCTACATAAAATAGAATACAAAATAAGCTAAATATTTAATGAATGAAAAAAAGTATAAGTGTGTTTTTTTTTCTTTTGATTTTAAATGTTGTTTTCCATCTTATTTTTAGATCAAGCCCATATTGATTGCCAATAAAATGCCTCCATACTAGCCCATATCTTCTTTTGATCTTCTCAATCCCATGTTTCTTCATTCCCTCAATGCTCATTTGAATTCCAATATCCCGAACATCTCCACTCCATTTTAGTCTTCTAAAAATCTGCAATCATACTAAAAGACTAGAAAGAACCCGATTAAAGATAAAAAAAAAACTTAAAAGAGGAAATATGCATAAAGACTAACTAAAATGAGATGATTTATGCTAAAATAAACTAGGAAAAAAATAGACAAAATGAAACTATCATATATAAACACTAATGATTCCCAACGCGAATCTCGACCTAAAAGTCAACTTGGCACATAACTTATAACTTCAGATCCAAGGATTTATACTTGCATGTCACTTGAAATCTTATGATTCATGGAAACCATTCAATAATCTGGGATATAAAAAATTCCTAATCTGCTGCTGAGACTGGTAGTCTCACACTTGGTCCATCCACCAGGTTATTGAAAGTCCAAATGATAATGTTACCCTAGGCTACACACCATTTTCATGTCAATGACTAACCACATAGCCATCCAACTATGACCATGATCCAATACCTTGCCTAACCGGTTCCCACCAGGTCTCACCCACATTGTCATTACCATACGGACCTCGCCCACGGGTCTCACCCAATCAAGAGCTACTCAGACCTAACCTTGCCTTGGGACCTAATGTTCCCTCTTCCATAATAGAGAGATGCTCTCCGACAATACTGGCCGCCTAGGCTAAGATGCGAGCCGATCCTCCTCCATACCGACAACCACTATGACGATGTCTAGCTCAATCTAGAGAATACTATGATCCCATTACAGACTTACAACATTTCCACAACTGTCTGATATCCTAGTGAATGCTACAGCTACCCCGTAGTCTTACAACAATTTCATACTATCTACCAATCCAGTGAATGTTATGGCCACCCCGCAGTCTTACGACACTTCTATTCCGCCATGGTCACCGCCCATGGTCTTACCACATCTCTACCATACGAACTACATGTTGGAATAGTGTCTAAGGCTATAACTATATTCGGTGGTGCATGGTCCTTTTGGGTTGCCTTCACCATAGCAACTTGAAGGATGATTTGTTAAGAGGGAGTAAATATTATAAGGAATAATATTTAGCTATTTGATTAATATAAGTCATAAATTAATTGGTATTAATTTGGTGACTTAAAGAGATTAATTAAATAAGAGGGTATAAACTGTCAATTGTTTGATAGTTAGACTTTAGACTATAAATCCATTAGGATGGACTTTGGACGGTTTCTAAGAGCTTTAGGATAGCTCAAAATAGTCCATAAGGATATCTATGGAATGGATTTGGATAGCCTTAAGTGAAGATTATCCAATTAGGGTTTAGGGTGAAACCCTTAAGGAGTCTAAAGGTATAAATAGGCCCTTGGGGTGTGGAATTCGTGTACAACCTTTCAGAACCTAAAGCAAGGAACCTCTGGTCGAATTCCATCCCCTCTCCTCTCTCCTAAATCATCTTGCTTGCTATTGGTGTTTGTAAGCCATTAGAGGAGTGACAATTGTGACTCTAGAAGCTCCAAGACAAGAAGATCAACAAGGAACTCAAAGGTATGATTCTAGATCTGTTTTAATGTTATTGTTTAACCTAATTAGCCATTAGAAGTCTTGGATTCAAAAGCATGTTTGATAGAAAGCCTAGATCCAAGCAATAGGGTTTTGCATGCGCACATAGGAAAGTTCTTATGGCTAAAACCCAACAGTGGTATCAGAGCCTAGATTGGTTTTCTACAAATTGTTGCTTGAATAACTGAAACAAACCTGCAAAATTCGATTTTTTGGTTTTGAGTCACTGACTCGTCGAGTTCCATGGTGGACTCGTCGAGTAGGCCTGACTCGTCGAGTCCCCTTGTGCACTCGGCGAGTCCAAGCGTCAGGAAGGGCCAGATTCGGGATTTCTTTGTGTTTATCTTATCCAAACTTTCCATAAACTAATTAGATCAATATGAATCCGATTTCTTGATAAATATAAGTGTTATCTTGATCTAGTTAAAGGTAATTATCAACTAATTAAATATTTAGTTTTCCTATATGATAATTATTTAATTATTTTGATTATTTTTTTGGTAATTATCCTCAAAGAAATCAAAGATAAATCAAATAAAGATAATTAAGATATTAATTGTTAATTGAAATTATTTGTTATTTGATCCTCCATGTTTTTAAATGTTTAAAACCTACCCTATAGTTTTGAAATTTATATTTGTGATTAAAAGCTTTAATTTAGACAACCTAAATTTCAAACCCTAGATTTTGAAAAGTTTAAAATACAACCCTATACTTATATGATATTATTAGAATAATATATATATGTATAACTAAATGCTAGTCTTACCGCTAGTAGGCCTCATTCACGAAGCCGATCTATAAGGTGGGTATAAGGTTGCGGCCTATAAAATGGCGCTTAATGGGTGTACACTCACACCCACCGCTTGCTTGATTGGTGGAGGGTCGTTAGCCGAACGGGTAGGATAGGGCAACCTCATCCTCTCATTAAAAGTATAATAAGAAATACGAAGTAACTAAATCTTTTTCAAATTTCCCAATCTTAGTTACTTTAGGAAAAGTGAATTGATGCAATTCCATGAAATTACACTTTGCACCTTGCTAAGATGTTAGTGGAGCGTGTGTGGTTTACCGGCACACTAATTGGTTCTAAGCGAAGGTGGCGAAGGGTGATTCATTGTTTATCATAGTTCGATGGAGCGTGTGTGGTTTACCGGCACATCGAATAGGTGATCGTAACAATGAAGGCACCATGTAAATTTGCATGGTAATTCACACCCGCTTTGTGATCCTCGGCATCCCAGTCACAAACAAGAGGGGCATATCGAGATTTAAACATGCCATTGAATAGTTCAATGAATCTCATCCGAACCTAGGAATTCTCAAAAACACTTAGGACCAAAAGTTTAAGTTTTGAAGAATTAGTGAATCGTCATTCACTTACCTTCAATTTATTTGCATGTTGGATTACGACATCCCTTTTCTAGTATGTAAATGTTATTGTTGGATCCTAGCCCTAATTTTCTTATTGGGTTATAATTAGGGATTCTTGTTCTAATCTATCTTTGTCCTTTCTATAGATGTCAAACGCAAACAACGCTGCTGCTAGTTCTTTCACGTTGATGAGCCTTTGCCAAAAGGTCACCTTCGATGGAACGAACTTTGGCGAATGGATAAGATACATTCGCACCATTGCTCGCTATGAGGATAAAGAGTATGTCCTCGACGAGAAGCTCGAGAAAATCAACCCCGAAATTGCTACTCCCGCTGAAATCACCGCCTTTGAAACCCATGAGCGAGATGCGACGAAAGTACATTGCATCATGATCGCCACCATGAACTCCGAGTTCCAAAAGTCCTACGAGGACATGTATCCATACGAGATGCATCAAGACTTGTTGGAGAGGTACCACCAAAACGCGAGACAAGAGCGTTACGAGATCTTCACTAACATGATTTCCGCTAAGATGGGTCATGGAGAATCTCTTACCGTGCACTTGCAAAAGATGCAAAGGTATGTCGACCGCCTTCGTAAGTTAAATGTTGACTTCGGCGAAGACTTGGCGATCGACATGGTGCTTCACTCTTTGCCTCCGATGTATAATCAATTTAGGATGACCTACCACATGAACAAAGAGGAGGTCACTCTAAGTAAGCTCCAAGGTCTCTTGAGGGTTGCTGAGAGCAATTTCAAGGACAAGTCTGTTGCACCAACTCCCAATCCGTCTGCTGCTCCTGTCTTGGCAATTGGTCAAGGGAAGGGAAAGAAGAGGAAAGCTTCTTCAAATAACTATCGAAAGGTGAAAGCCCGAGATGGTTCCTCTTCTAGTGGGACAAAAGTTGATCCCTCTAAGCCCTGCTCTAACCCGAAGGAGGCAGAGTGCCACCACTGCCACAAGATAGGACATTGGAAGAGAAGCTGCCCGGATTACCTGCAAGCCATCAAGGAAGGAAAGATCAAGCCATCTTTCGCAGGTATATATGCAATAAAATCTAACGATTCTAATCATGCTATTTCTTGGGTTCTTGACACCGGTTGTGGTTATCACATTTGTTCTAATGTGCAGGGACTAAAAGGAAGTAGGGATGTGGAGCAAGGAAGGATCAATCTAATCATGGGGAACAGAAGATCGTCGCCTGTGACCAAGATTGGAGTGTATTCTTTGGTGCTTAAGAATAGTTTAGTTTTAGATTTGAACAATTGTTGCTATTCGCCAGAAATGGCTAGAAACATCATTTCATTTCATGGTTTATATAGACAAGGTTTTAGATTTTCTTTTAATAATGAGAATGGTTCTATTTTGGCTTATCTAAATGGTGTCTTTTATTTTGAAGCTATACCATGTAATGGAATATATGAAACTGTTATGATTGTTGATAACTTAGGAAATGATGTTTTGAATATTGATTCTTCCACTAGTATGGATAAAGCATCCTTGTGGCATTGTCGTCTTGGACATGTCAACAAGAAACGCATAGCCCAACTCCAAAAGGATGGAGTGTTGGAGTCATTCGACCTTAGGGAAGATGACACATGCGAATCTTGTTTACTTGGAAAGATGACTAAGTCACCCTTCACGAGTACTTGTGAAAGGGGTGAGGGACTATTAGACCTAATACATACCGATGTATGTGGACCTTTTAGATCAACCACGAAGGATGGGAACCGCTTCTATGTGACCTTTACCGATGATTATAGTAGATATGGGTATATCTATTTAATCAAGCAAAAGTCAGAAACCTTTGAAAAGTTCAAAGAGTTCAAGAATGAAGTGGAGAATCAATTGGGCAGGAAAATCAAGATGCTTCGATCCGATCGAGGAGGAGAGTACCTAAGTCTTGAATTCCACGATTATCTCAAGGAGTGTGGAATAGTTTCGCAATTGACGCCTCCTAGGACACCGCAATTGAATGGTGTGGCAGAAAGGCGTAATCGAACCTTATTGGATATGGTTCGCTCTATGATGAGTCGTGCTTCACTACCTATCTTCTTTTGGGGGTATGCCTTAGAGACTGCCGCCCATATCCTTAACCGAGTCCCTACCAAGAAGGTTGCCAAAACACCTCACGAGATGTGGACAGGGAAAGCTCCCTCGTTGGCACATATCAAGGTTTGGGGTTGCGAGGCTTTCGTAAGACGAGATACTCACGACAAGCTTGAACCTCGAAGTGAGCGATGTATTTTCATCGGATACCCGCAAACTTCCTTTGGATATCTCTTCTATAGACCGAAAGATAATGTTATCTTTGTTGCGAGGAGAGGAGTTTTCCGAGAGCGAGAACTCATAACCCAAGGAGACAGTGGGAGGCAAATCGAACTTGAAGAGATTCAAGGATCGATAGATGAAGGAACCTCTACCGCTGGCGTTCAACCCGAGGAGGAAACTCCGGTTGAACCGATTGACGAATCCTTACCTCTTAGACGTTCCGATAGATTTAGAGTTCAACCCCAGTTTTATGGTTTTCATATTACTACCGAAGGGGACACGTATATTAGTGATGGTACACTAGTAAATCTTGATGAACCTAATAGCTATAAGGAAGCCATGGCAGGCCCGGAGTCTGCGAAATGGAAAGAGGCGATGGATAGCGAGATCCAATCCATGTACGATAACCAAGTTTGGAATTTGGTTGATTACGTGCCCGAACGTAAGACCGTAGGGTGCAAGTGGATCTTCAAGAAGAAGACCGACGTGGATGGGAACGTACACACATACAAAGCGCGATTGGTTGCGAAGGGCTTTACTCAAACTCCCGGAGTTGACTATGATGAGACCTTCTCGCCAGTTGCGAAGATTAAATCTATTAGAGTGATGCTAGAAATTGCCGCATTTCATGATTATGAGATTTGGCAAATGGATGTCAAGACCGCTTTCCTTAATGGAAAGTTGGCTGAGGATGTTTACATGGCTCAGCCAGAGGGGTTTGTGGATCCGAAGCATCCGAATAGAGTGTGTAAGCTTGAGAAGTCCATCTATGGACTTAAGCAAGCGTCTCGCAGATGGAATCTTTGCTTCGATGAGAAAGTCAAAGAGTTTGGATTTGTACGAAGCGAAGACGAATCTTGTGTATATGTCAAAGCCAGTGGGAGTGTAGTAAGCTTCCTCGTTCTATATGTCGATGACATATTACTCATAGGAAACGACATCCCGACTCTGCAGGAGGTTAAGTCCTGGCTCGGGAAGTGCTTCGCTATGAAGGACCTCGGAGAGGCTTCTTACATTTTGGGAATAAGGATAGTAAGAGAAAGAAGTAAGAGACTAATTGGACTTAGTCAGAATACTTACTTGGAGAAAGTACTAAAATGTTTTAGTATGGAAAACTCAAAGAAGGGAGAACTACCGATACAAGGAAATGCCAAGTTGAGTAAGACTCAAAGTCCGAGTACCGAAGCTGAGACAGCAGAAATGAGCCGAGTACCATACGCTTCCGCAGTTGGCTCAATCATGTACGCTATGACTTGTACTCGCCCTGATGTAGCCTTCGCTTTGAGCATGGTTAGCAGATATCAAGGGAATCCTGGCAAAGCACATTGGATTGCGGTGAAGAACATCCTTAAGTACCTTCGGAGAACGAAAGAATGGTTCTTAGTCCTTCGAGGAAGTGATGACTTGAAGGTGCGAGGGTATAGTGACGCCAGCTTTCAAACCGACAAGGACAACTATCGTTCGCAGTCGGGCTGGGTCTTTACCCTAAATGGAGGAGCAGTGACATGGAAAAGTTCCAAGCAGGAAACCGTAGCTGATTCAACGTGCGAATCAGAGTACATCGCAGCGATCGAAGCGTCGAAGGAGGCAATATGGCTGAAGAACTTCATCGGTGATCTTGGAGTTGTGCCGGCCATAAAGGAGCCTATGGAGATTTTCTGTGATAACGAAGGTGCGGTTGCCTTGACCAAGGAACCGAGGGATCATGGTAGATCTCGACATATCGACAGAAAATATCACTTCATTAGACATCGTGTAGAAGAAGGACAACTCGTAGTGAAGAGGATATCATCAGAAGATAACCCAGCAGATCCGCTTACGAAGGGACTGAGTAGGGTTAAGCACTTACAGCATGCTAGGAGTATTGGGCTGAAGGATGATATTAGCATAGATTAGATTGTATTAGAAACGTATAATAGATAAATGTAATTAACATTTGATGATTAAATAAAGAAGTTTTATTTATGAGTAAAGTTACTATCACATGTTAGTTGTTTAACTATTGTTTCACTTTGCATGTTTTGACTTCCAGAATAATTGAGTTTATTAGGAATAATCGAATTATTCAAATGGTCCACAATCGTTCATATGTTGGGAGTAGATATGAATGAAGATTGTCGTGAATTGGTGTGTAGAGTGTCTAAATGGTGTTAGACATAGCAAGAGTTGCTGCAACGTTCATGAGTGCTTACGAACTGGTTTTGAGCATTGGAATAAACCCGCGCTTGCTGGAATCACCTTATGGAATACGATATAAAAGGTGATCGCAAGACGATAATATCATATGGTCTTAAAACCTAGATATATGGTTTATTATTTGTTAATTGATTGTGCATTGATAATGCGAAAACGCATCAGTAACTTGATGTTATAAAACGCATTGTTGTGTATAGTTGGTTAATGAATAAGTAAATGCATATAAGTCGAAGTTTATCTGTAAATTTTATCCTAAGAGGGTAGAAGAGATATCTTGGCCACTCGATGATTTGATTTGACTTATGTGCCGGGCCCGGTCAGAACTGAATTGATGTGTTCGATTAAGTTCTATGTCAAATAAATCGAAGATCGAGAAATCTAAATGCTAGACTAATCATTCCATAGGATTGTCAGCATGATATCTAACAGAGGACTGTACGATCCCTTATCTAAAGGACAAGATTGATTAGATCAGAGTTGACAGCGTCTTTGAGAGCTACGATTGCAAACCGTATTATACTTGTATAGTTACTAGACTTATCCAAGTGGGAGACTGTTGGAATAGTGTCTAAGGCTATAACTATATTCGGTGGTGCATGGTCCTTTTGGGTTGCCTTCACCATAGCAACTTGAAGGATGATTTGTTAAGAGAGAGTAAATATTATAAGGAATAATATTTAGCTATTTGATTAATATAAGTCATAAATTAATTGGTATTAATTTGGTGACTTAAAGAGATTAATTAAATAAGAGGGTATAAACTGTCAATTGTTTGATAGTTAGACTTTAGACTATAAATCCATTAGGATGGACTTTGGACGGTTTCTAAGAGCTTTAGGATAGCTCAAAATAGTCCATAAGGATATCTATGGAATGGATTTGGATAGCCTTAAGTGAAGATTATCCAATTAGGGTTTAGGGTGAAACCCTTAAGGAGTCTAAAGGTATAAATAGGCCCTTGGGGTGTGGAATTCGTGTACAACCTTTCAGAACCTAAAGCAAGGAACCTCTGGTCGAATTCCATCCCCTCTCCTCTCTCCTAAATCATCTTGCTTGCTATTGGTGTTTGTAAGCCATTAGAGGAGTGACAATTGTGACTCTAGAAGCTCTAAGACAAGAAGATCAACAAGGAACTCAAAGGTATGATTCTAGATCTGTTTTAATGTTATTGTTTAACCTAATTAGCCATTAGAAGTCTTGGATTCAAAAGCATGTTTGATAGAAAGCCTAGATCCAAGCAATAGGGTTTTGCATGCGCACATAGGAAAGTTCTTATGGCTAAAACCCAACACTACAATCATCTTGAGTCGAGCCTGCATATGAATAAATCCCAGTCAGGTGTTTGGGTTATGCTTTGAACCCCCAAAGCCTTAATCAAACAAGAATAGGTAGAGAGGTTCTAACACCACCCTTGGCCCGAGTCCATCCACATACCCACCATGCGCCACCACGGATGTGAAACAAAACCCGAATATCCTTCCTTATACAATCCCTTAGACAGTCAATTCTCCCCTACTTCGGTTCAACTTAACCCTTCCACTCCACAAGGTTTGGTGTATTTCTAATCCATCTCGCAACCTTGTGATTCCAATTGTCGACAACATGAGCTTACAAATGCCAACGTTCCATTACTAGCCAATCTTGATGATCTCACAACTCTTGAAATCCAGAAAAATACTCCCCGAAATCTCATCAAGTCCGATAACACCAATCACTTCCCATGATACTGTTGGATTAGGTGTCTAAGCCCATAAGTATAATTAGTATGTACTTGATTTGATTATGAGCATGGTCCTTTTGGGTTGCCTTCACTCATGCAACTTGATTGGATGACTAGTGGAGAGAGAGAGAGAGAGAGAGAGTAGGATTTATTATATGGATAATAAATTGTACTTAAAATGATTTTATTAATATATTAAAAGATTAATATATTATTTGGACATCATATTATTAATTAATAATTAATTAGAAATTAATTTGATATTAATTTTTGGATTAAAGGAACTGATTAATAATGGAAGGACTGGTTTGTAAATCATTGATAGTTGCAAAACTAGGCTGATGGACTCCATAGAGTGAAGTGGACGAAATCCTATAAGGAGGCCCTATAGATTTCGTCCAAGGGCTCTAAAGAGGGAGTCTGTGGGCTGCTTGGTGCCTAAGCAAGGTATTAGGGTTTCCACCTGAAAACCCTAGCAGCCACAACTATATAAAGAACCCCTCTATATGGAATTTTCGGTCCTGAGATTTATGAAACCCTAGAGTAACGGAATTTCACCTCTCTCTTTCTTCATCGTTTGCATTGAGTGTTTATGACTCCATTAGAGGTGCAAAACTTGGGGCACTAAGCTTTCAAAGGTCAAGGATCTTTAAGGTGTTCTTGTTATTGCTACATAACAAGTGAGCTAATGATCGAACCCTAACTTCATATGAATTTTGATGATTGTATGCTAGATCTAGGGTTATTGCTTTCATGTTCATAGTTGTATGTTCAATAGAGAAAAAAACTTAGATCCAAAGCAATTAGGGTTGCATGATCACATAGGAATGTAGATATGCTTAAAACCCATCAGTGGTATCAGAACCTAGGATGTCTTTCAATTGAATTGGTGCAAGAGTGAACTGCCAAAAGAATAAGAAATCGAAATTTTTTGGCTGTTTGACAATGGAACTTGACGAGTTCAACATGAACTCAACGAGTTGGATGAACTTTTCGAGTTTAGAATCCAACTCGACGAGTTGACTCGTCAGTTTCCTAATTTTTCTATTTTTGTCCAGATTTTGATTTGGATAATTATCATAATTCGTTTTTAATGCCTAAATTCGAATTTTCTGGTTGATATCATCATATCCTTATCAAAATTAAAGGGTTTGGTTGAATATGGGTAATAATAAGATTATTTTGATTTTAGATTTAACCTATATTTTGAATAGTTTCAAATTGCATCCTTATGGTTTTATAGTTTAAATTGGAAATTAAAAGGTTTTAATTTTTGGAAATTTAAATGGTTAAACCCTAATATTTTTAATAGTTTCAAAATGCACCTTTTGGTTTCATAATTTAAAATTTGATTATATAGTTTTAATTTTGAAATCTTAATTTTAGAACGTTGGTATTTTGAATAGTTTAAAAATTAACCCTCATGGATTTTATTAATTAATTAATTAAGTGTATTAATTAAAGGACAATTAATAATTCCATAGATATGTTTAAATTTAATTAAATTAAAAGTCTAATTTATTAAAAGATTAAACCTTAGTATTTTAAATGTATAAAATACGCCCTTATACTATATAGAATTAAAAGTCTAATATGTTATATATGTATAAGAGAAAAGGCAGTCTTACCGTTAGTAGGTCTCATTCACGAAGCTGGTCTACAAGGGGTGTTTAAGGAAGCGGCCTGTAAAATGACCGACATTGGGTATCCACTCTTACCCACTACACTCTTGACTAGTGGAGGTTCGTTAGCCGAGCGGGTAGGATATGACACTAAATCCTCATTAAAAGTATAATGAATTATAAAGTAACTAAACCTTTTATAAATTCTGAATCTTAGTTACTTTAGGAAAATGTGAATTTGATGCTAACCCATGAAATTGCACATTGCACCTTATTGGTTGTTAGTAGAGCGTGTGTGGTTAACCGACATCCTAATTTGGGACTAATGAAGGATGGCAATGGGTAGCTCGTAAATTATCATTGATCAATGGAGCGTGTGTGGTTAACCGACACATTGATTAGATGATAAATGGAATCGAGAGTACCAAGCTAATTTGCATGGTTATTCACACCTTGTTTGTGATCCTCGGTATCCCAGTCACAAACTTGAAGGACATAATCGAGATTAAACATGTCATTAAAAGTTCAATGAATCTTAAAAGATGTAGGAGTTTCATCTAAAACCTAATTCGTTAAAATTTTGTTTTTGTGGTGGAATTGGTAAATTGTCATTTTCCTACCTTCAAATAATTTGCAATTGGATTATGACATCCCTCTTCCGAATTGTGAATTATTGTGTTGGGTCCTAGCCTTGATATTTCATTTGGGTGATATATCAAGGATTAAATCAACTAACTTGAATTTCTCCCCTTTTGTAGATGTCTAGTTTTGACAACTATGGTCTTCCTCAATCCTTTGAAAAAGGTTTTCCATTCTAAAGATGATGTTCCAAGTGTCGATCATGGTGAAAGATCAATCCCTTCTTCGTGCATTGATGGAACGAGAAATCATACTTTTCTTCCTCCACCTCCTCCAGTGGTTCTCTGTGACCCACGTTTTCATCAACTTGAAAATTTTAAGGTTACTCAAGTCGTATTGGCATGCAAACATAAATATGGAAACTATGTATGTGCACATGTTCTAAACATGAAGTCGCATATTGACACACTGGGATTGTTGGGTGTCGTTTTCCCAATGGAGTTGGCTGTTGACTTGGTTCTTCAGTCACTTCCCAATTAATATGGTCAGTTTGTTAAGAACTACTATATGACAGATCACGACATGACCCTTATTGATCTAGCAGAATTGCTTATTGTTGTTGAAGCAAAAATGTTGAAGAGCACTGGTCAAGCAAAAGAGTCTGAAGGATCAATCTCCCAACATTTCATATGGCCAGTTTGTTAAGAAGGATCAATGACCCTTAGATTCAAAATGATTTATGAATGCCCTCTATGAATTCCCTCTCCAGTGGAATGTTTTATAATATCATTGGCAAAGTCTTTGTGACTTTGGTGACTTGGCATTACAAAAGGAACATTGCATATAAGTTTAGATCTAACAAGATTTATGTAGAGGTAAGAATTTTTTATTCTTACACTTAGAATAAGGATTAGAGAATTGTGAAACAAGCATCATTGGAAATGTGTTCAACTGACCTATTTCATAAAGTAAGGACCATAGATAAACATAGTGTGCATGCTTGGAGCATGGGATGACTTTTGTTTTAATTCAAGTATCGAGTTGATTGATCGAAACAATATACAATGAGTAAGGTCTAATTAATATGGTGATTAAATAATAAGTGTTTTATTTATATTCAAAGGTTTTGGGACCATATTGGATTAGGTTATTCTTGTGTTTCACTTCGCATGTTTTACTTCCCGAATAACTAGGTTATTCAAATATCCACAGTCAATCATACTTTAGAAGTAAGTAATGAGGTAAGATTGTCATGAATCCGCTTGTAGATTGTCTAAATGCTTAGACATAGAAAATGTTTGTTGCAGTATTCATGAGTACTCCTAAAATAGGAATTTGAGTGTTGGATTAAACCCACACTCATTTGAATCACTTCATGGATTTTATCATGAGTGATTGTGAGACGATAATATCTTATATTCTTGAAATAGAGACATATAATTGTTGTTTACAAGTTGTTTGTGCATTGATAATACGCAAATGCATCAGTAACTTGATGTTATAAAATGTATTGTTGTGTGTGATTTGATAAGTAAATAGTGCAAGCATATGAGTCGAACTTTATCCATTACTTTTAACCTAAATGGGATAAAGGTGATATCTATGGGCCCCTCTATGATTTAGTGATGACAACCTAAGCGCTTAGCCAAGCCTGCACTAAGTTGATGTGTTCAATTGTAGTCCGAGTCAATCGCCGTAAATCGGAAGTAGGAAAACAAACCTTGGACAGAGAGAATGATTATAATCCATGTCTAATGTCCATACAATATCTTGTAGAATGGAGGAATATTTGATCACTTATCTAAATGACACGTTACTGATATGATCAGAGTTCAACAACGGCTTTTGAAAACTACGATTGCTAATCAGATTCTGAAGTTATACTTGAAGTAATAGTTATTAGACTTATCCAAGTGGGAGACTGTTGAATTAGGTGGCTAAGCTCATAAATATAATTGGTATGTACTTGATTTTATTATGAGCATGGTAATTTTGGGTTGTCTTCACTCATGCAACTTGATATGATGACTAGTGGAGAGAAAGAGAGAGAGAGAGAGAGAGAGAGAGAGAGAGAGAGAGTTGGATTTATTATATGGATAATAAATTGGTACTCAAAATGATTTTATTAATATATCACAAGATTAATATATTATTTGGAAATCATATTATTAATTAGTAATTAATAAGAAATTAATTTGATATTAATTTTGGGATTAAAGGAACTGATTAATAATGAAGGGACTGGTTTTGCAAATCATTGATAGTTGCAAAACTGGGCTGATGGACTCTATAGAGTGGAGTGGACAAAATCCTATAGTGAGGCCCTATAGATTTCATCTAAAGGCTCTAAAGAGGGAGTCCATAGGATGCTTGGTGCCTAAGCAAGGTATTAGGGTTTCCACCTGAAAACCCTAGCAACCACAGCTATATAAAGAACCCTTTATATGGATTTTTCGACCCTAAGCTTTATGAAACCCTAGAGTAGCCGAATTTCACCTCTCTCGTTCTTCATCCTTTGCATTGAGTGTTTATAACTACATTAGAGGTGCAACACTTGGGGCACTAAGCTTTCAAAGGTCAAGGATCTTTAAGGCGTTCTTGTTATTGCTACATAACAAGTGAGCTAATGATCGAACACTAACTTCATATGAATTTTGATTATTGTATGCTAGATCTAGGGTTATTGCTTTCATGTTCATAGTTGTATGTTCAATAGAGAAAAAAACTTAGATCCAAAGGAATTAGGGTTGCATGATCATATAGGAATGCAGATATGGCCAAAACCCATCAGATACAACACCAAATCCTTAATCCCTTTTTGTTGGTGACAAAGACTAAAATTATTGCTCTGAACTAGAGAATCTTCATGTAACATCCTTAAAAATACAACCCGAAAATTTCATTTTTAAGTTGATCAATCATAAAATAAACCATATTGTATTTCCCAAAACCATATAAACATAAAATAGTTTAGCTATGCAATCCAACGATACATATAAAATCATCATCAGAATTATAATCCCCAAATCACTAATGTAGAAAGTAATGGTGTGATGTGATGTGATCAAGCCAACCCTTTCCCCTTCGAGATGGAAGTACTTGAAACAAAAACTGAAAACTATAAGCACAAAGCTTAGTGAGTTTCCCCCACTATACCACATATAGTATTAAACATATTGTCAGGCATATCTAGGTGCCCGACCTACCCTGCTGAGCATACTTAGGTGCTCAACCTACCCATTTCAGACATACCATGGTATCCGTACTACCCCTGTCACGCATACCAGGGTGCCCGACCTACCCATCGTTTTTGTTCCAACCGATTACGGGGTCTATTTCACCCCTACCACTACCACATAAATCATTTATATCACACATAAGTATCAAACAATACATACCACCTTAATAATTATCACAAAGACAATTACTAAGTTATATCAATACTAGTGGGGCGGCATTGGTGCCTTCGACCCACAGAGTCTACGAAGGGAGACTAACCTCACATTGTATACCGAAATCGTACCCCTCGACTGGCTCGTAACTGCTCTCCCTAAAGCATAATAAATACCCTAGTGAGTCATTGGGTCCAGATATAACTCCTTTATGGCCTAACTTCTAATTCATGTCCCAAAGCAAGGTTTCCTAATCCTTGGCTTATTGGGACTCTCTCTCTCAAGGCCCAACTCTTATTAAATTAAGGCCCAAGTCCATTACTTTAAAATTTAAGGCCCAATAAAGCCCAAAACCATAAATCCCAGTCCTTGGCCCAGAGGCCTTACAAACACAGTGGGCCATGAGATCCAATAAATCCAAGCCCAAAGACCAAGGCCAAAAAATCTCGTTAACCATTTTGTATGTGTACGCGTGGCGTACTTGGCATGTACGCCTAGCGTATGCTGGTCTTGACCGCTTCAGGGAGGTTGACCCGGTACGTGCAGCGTACCAGGGGGTACACCCAGCGTACTGGTCAGTTTCCTTAGAACTTTGTGTCTTAATCCATTAAGTCTTAACGTCCAAAACATAAATCCAGGTCTTTTAAGATGTCCTAAACCATAAAGTTATAAACTTTATGTCTTTGCATGTATGGATGAGGGTTAATACATGATTTAAGTCCTTAAACATACTTTATGACCATCTAACACTTGTATGGTTGTGGCTTAACCATGAAGATACGATTTTTATGGTTCTAAACATATTCAAGAACCAAAAAGGACAGGTCATTTGGATAGAATCTTCTTAAACTCAAAGGACCTCAAGTATGGAACCAAAATATGACATAAAACACCCCAAAATTAGATCTAAGCAAGCAATGATCAAGTTTAGAGCTTTATACCTCTAATGGGTCAGAAATGATGCCAAACTTCTGGATCTACAAGCCTTCTCCAATTTATTGTTCCTCTTTCAAGCTCTTTCTTCTTCAAAACCACCAAATCAACACCAAAATGTTCAAAGTAAGCTCAAGATACGTGCAATGGGGTTAGGGTTCGAGTTGGGCACTAAGAGGACAAGGGAGGCTGAGAGGATAGGTGTTTAGATGGTGATAAGTTGTTTAAATAATGGGCAAACCCTAAGATTTAGGGTTTGCATATGGTCACCCTACACCCAGCATACGCATGGGTACACCTAGCGTACGCGTGGGGGCTCCCAAAGTAAGCTCAAGATACATGCAATGGGGTTAAGGTTCGAGTTGGGCACTAAGAGGACAAGGGAGGCTAAGAGGATAGGTGTTTAGATGGTGATAAGTTGTTTAACTAATGGGCAAACCCTAAGATTTAGGGTTTGCATATGGTCACCCTACGCCCAACATACGCATGGGTACGCCTAGCGTACGCGTGGGGGCTCCCCGATCTGTGCTCGTGCATGTATGCAGTGTGTACATCTTGTACGCTTAGCGTACGCTCGCCTAAACATCCTAACATTTTAAATAATTAAATTGAATACATAACAACATAATACCTGTTAAATCCCGGGCGTTACAAATCTCCCCCACTTGAAATAGACTTCATCCTCGAAGTCTGCTACTGCTGCTGGGAATAGCTCGGGGTAATGCTCCTTCATCTCGTCCTCTGGCTCCCATGTCCATTCCGAGCCCTTGTGGTGCTGCCACTGCACCTTCAACAACTCTACTCTCTTGTTCCTTAGATCCTTCGTTTTCCTGTCAAGAATGACTATTGGTTTCTCAATGTAGTTCACACTCTCATCCACCTGTATGTTCTCCAAGGGAACCACTATGTAATCATCGCCTATGCACCTCCGCAACTGCGTAACATGAAAGGTGTTGTGGATCTGTCTAAGCTCCTCCGGAAGATCCAATCGATATGCTACCATGCCCACCCAGGATATCACCCTGAAAGGTCCGATATAACTGGGGCCTAGCTTACCCCATTTTTTGAAGCGGATGACACCTTTCCAAGGTGATACCTTCAGAAGGACCATGTCCCCAACCTGAAACTCCAAGTCCGATTGGCGTCTATCGTCATAACTCTTTTGCCGACTCTGGGCCATCTGGATTCTAGTCAGGACCTTTTGGAACTTCTTTGTCATATTGAGTAGAACCTCGATACTCCCCATGGCCCTCTAACCGACCTCACCCCAATGTATTGGGGTACTACACATCCTCCCGTAAAGAATCTCGAAGGGAGGCCGATCGATACTGGCGTGGTAGCTATTATTGTAGGAAAACTCTACCAAGGGAAGGTAGGTATCCCAACTACCACTGAAGTATAGAACGCACGCCCGTAACATATCCTCCAAGGTATGGATGGTTTGCTTACTCCGACCATCCGTCTGCGGGTGGAATGTCGTGATGAAGTGCAGACAAGTACCCAACTCGTCATGAAATTTCTTCCATAATGTTGAAATGAACCACACATCCCTGTCAGAAATCATAGAAACTGGCAACCCATGTCGAGCCACTACCTCTTTGATGTAGATATTGGCCAGCTTCTCGGCCAAAATACTCTCCTGAATTGGTATGAAATAGGCGCTCTTGGTCAATCGATCCACGATGGCCCATATCGCGTCAACTCCGCGCGTTGTCTATGGTGTAACACCCATAAATCATGCCAAAATTTAGACTTTTAAAAACATTTAAAATGTCAATAGTTATTACAAAAAGGTTTCCAAAACAGTTTCATATCAGAGTTCCCAAAAATCATAATCATAAATCGAGGAAAGTGACAATCACGCCTTCGCCTTCTCGCGGTCATTTGCCAAACCTAAAACAATAATCGATAAATGTAAGCTCGAAGGCTTAGTGAGTTACCCCCAAAATACCAACCTCATATAACCATAAACATATCATATAACAAACACAGAACAACCATGCATCTCGAGTCTGCAGTGTGGCTGGTCTTCCTGCACCGGGCCTTCAGTCCACCTGGTCCACTCTCTAAGTCTATAGCATGACTGGACCGCCCGCACCGGGCCTTCAGTCTGTCTGGTCCACTCTCCAATCCTACACTATGACTGGTCCGCCCTCTCGGGCCTCCAGCCTATCTGTACCACTCGCTGGACCTTCGGCCTGACAATGTACCCTCCTGGTTCTGTATTCTACCGGGTCCGCCCTGGGTATGTTGGCCTACAGCACAAAGCAGGACCCGACTCAACCAAATCCCAAACAAACATCCATGTGCACATATAACAGATAATCACATAATAGTCCATATATAACAAACCGATCTAATAGATCATATAGCATAGCAACATCCAATCCCGGATACTGACCTAACATTTCACTAACATAATACCATCCTATATACCATAATATTGACTTAACCAGGTCACTAGCATAGTATTGTCCTAATTACCAGGACGTCAATCTAACAAATCAATACACATATCAAACCAATACAAGCATACAATCCGAGAAAGGTTCGGCCTTGGTGCCTTAAACCTAGTTGATATAGTGAGGATAACTCACCTTGAAATGCCGATTTGAACTGAAGAAACAGATTCCCGAACCATCATCTCACCGACAATCCCTAACTATCCAAATTAGCAAATAATGTGTCAACTCACGGGAGTATAAATCTTGACCAAGAATCACTCATACAATAATAGCCAATTTGTTTTCCTCTAATTTGGGGTCAAGGCCCAAAACCAAACCCATGATATAAGTCTATATAACAAGCCCCAACATTGGCCTAACTTTTCAATACTGGGCCTAACTACCCAATTGGGCCTACATCCAAGATCCAAAACCAAGACTTGGCCCAAAACACCTTACCCATAATGTCCAGCAAAGGTCCAAGTCCAGCTAGTCCATAGACAACCCAAACTCGAAGCCCAATATCAAAAACCCCCAACAGAGGACGTACGTTGGGCGTACCCCTCTGGTACGCGGGGCATACTTTGACTACTGTTGATTGGAAAATGGGCCATTGACCCGGTATGCGGGGCGTACGCGAGCTAAACAAAAACTCTCATAAGTGCTTAATGGGTTAAGCACTTAAACCCAAACTTCATATCTATCGACCAAATATTCCTAGGACTCATAAAGTCTTGAACTTTATCACTTTGGACGTCCAGAAAGCTATTAATCTAAGGTCTTAATCCATTAAGACCTTTCTAATGCATTCATGGGGCACTTAAGTCATTTGGACCTCATTTTAACACTCATAACCCCTTCAAGAGCCTGAAAGGACAACTCATCTCGTCCAAATCATGACATGCACCATTTTTGGACTTTTTGGGACAAGAATGCTTTCTTGAAACTAAATGACTAGATCTAACTCATATAAGAATAAATTTCCAAGCTTTATACCTCCTGGAGCTTCTAGAACACACACCAACTTTAGATCTTCAATCCAATCTTCTTCTCCAACTTCTTGGTGCAATGCCTTTACCTCCAAGTACTCAAAATACCCACCAACTCACACTCTCACACAATACCTAGGGTTTGGGGATGTTCCTGGAAGATGGAGGCTGAGAAGGAGGAGAGAAATGAGTCTTAAGGATGTTTATATAGTCCCCAAGCCAAGACATTAGGGTTTCCTTCATTTATGAGTACGCCCAACGTACACAAATGTATGCCAAGCGTACCAGGGTGCGCCCTAGTACGCTCAACGTACCCTTATGTATGCACAACGTACTCTTCCTGATCCCAAACTTACAATTTAGCCTTTAGGCTCTTCAAGACTTTACCCTTCCATTCCCATGGACAAAACTTGGGATGTTACACATGGTAACTTTGTAATGAAGTCCATGGTAATATCTTCCCATTTTCATACTGTTGGATTAATGTCTAAGTCCATAACTATAATTGGTAAGACTTGACCCGACCCGGCATGGTCCATTTGGGTTGCATGGCATCATGCACTTGGATAGACTAAAATGAGAGAAATAAGACACTTATGGTTATTAATATATTATAAGTTCTAGTATATTAATAATAAGAATAATAAGATTATTTAATTAGTATTGATCAAGAATTAATCTAGGATTAATTAAGTGATCAAAAGAAGGCTAATTAAATATATGGGTTGATTGTGTAATTCAACCATACTTGTATAGTGGGCTAATGCTCCATGGATTATCTAGTTGGGCCAAAAACCCATATGATGCTCCATGGTGTATTTGAACCCATGGATCCAAGGAAATGGAAAGTCATGACAATTAGGGTTTGCCCTAATTGTAACACTATATAAAGATATTATTCTTGACAAAAATTGGCACTAGTATTATTCTAGAAAGGGCTAGCCGATTTTCATGAAGTGTAGAATTCTCTCAAGTTATTCCAAGTGTATTTGGTGTTGTGTGAACCATTTGAGGTGTCACACTTGGGGCACTAGGCACTCAAGCTTCATGAAGACATTCTACATCAAAGAGGTATGTATTATATCTTGTTATATTGATAGTTTTGTATGCTAGATTAGGATAATACCTTGGATGTTCATATTTGCATGTATAATAGAGAAAACATAGATCCAAGGTATTTAGGGTTGCATGTACACTTAGGAGTGTTAGAATGCTCATAACCCAACAGTGGTATCAGAGCCTAGGCTTGTTTTCTTCTTATACTTGCAAAACTGCTTAAAAAAAATCGAAATTGTTGCTGTCTGATCATCAGACTCGGCGAGTCCATCAAGGGACTCGGCGAGTCCATGCCTAAAAGATGATCAAAACGATCCAACTCGCCAAGTCGGTTCATGCACTCGACGAGTTGGACCCCCAGACAACATATTTTCGAGGTTTTTGGCTAGAAATGGATTAGGAACATTACCCTAACTTGTTTTTGAACTTATAAAATTGTTTTTTAATGTGGTAATGTTCATGCTAATCCAATTTCAAAGATAATTGTCAATAGATTCATGTTTTGTATTAGTTTAAAGGTTAGACTAATTACATGAAAAAGTTTGATTTGAATTATCTTGTTTTTTAAGAGTTGATTCTAAAATGTGTTTTTGTAACTTGTCCTCAAGTTATATGAAAAGTCACATTTAAGTTTCATAAAACTCATAAAAGTTGGCAACGGTTACAAAATGAAGAGTCTAGTTCTAATTAATTGGAGTTATGACTCCATAATTTGTCCTCAAGTTATGGAGGACCAAGAGTCTCTTCACTAAATTAAAAAAAAATGTAACCTTAATTAATTCCATAAGTTATAAAATAAAGAAAAAGAACATTCTTTTATTAGTTTAAAGTCTTCCATAACTTGTCCTCAAGTTATGGAACTTGAAGAGTTTTTGGATTTAAACTACTTTAAACACATAAGTTATGGAATTAATTAGTTTTGAATAATTTCAAAACTTGCCCTCAAGTTTTGGAATTTGAAAAGTGTTCACTTATGAATACTTTAATTCCAAGTTAGCCCTTAGAATTTTAAGAGTTAAAATTCAACCCTTATACTTTATAATATTATAAGTTAATAATATATATGTATAAGAGTAAAGTCAGTCTTACCGCTAGTACGCCTCATTCACGAAGCCGGTCTATAAGGTGGGTATAAGGTTGTTGCCTATAAAATGGCAACTTAATGGGTGTCCACTCTCACCCACCGCTTGCTTGACCGGTGGAGGGTCGTTAGCCGAACGGGTTTGACAGGACTATAATTCTCTCTTCATTAAAAGTATTAATGATAAATACTAAGTAACTAAAATCTTAATAATACCCAATCTTAGTTACTTAGGAAAATGTGAATAAGGTGCTAATCCATGAAATTACACTTTGCACTTTGTTTAAGTCGGTTAGTGGAGCGTGTGTGGTTAACCGGCACACTAACTAGTATTTAACAAGGTAGGCAAAGGGTAACTTAATGTTTATCATAGTATCGATGGAGCGTGTGTGGTTAACCGGCACATCGATTGAGGGGTAAACACTTAAGGGTACCAAGTAATTTGCATGGTTACTTCACACCTTGTTTTGTGATCCTCGGCATCCCAGTCACAAAACCTGAAGGGCACACTCGAGATTGAAACATGCCATTGAACAGTTCAATGAATCTCAAAAGATCTAGGAGTTTCAAAAACCAATTAAAACCTAATAATACATTTCGTTTATCTTGGTGGAAATTGGTGAATCGTCATTCACCTACCTTCAAATTGTTTTATAGCTTGGATTACGGCATACCTCTTCTAAGTTATAAAATAGTTTGTTGGGTCCTAGCCTTAATATTTCATATATGGTGTAATATTAAGGACTTTAAGATCAACTATCTTGAATATCTCCCAAAACATGTCTGGTTTAGACATTTATGATCTTCCCAAATCTCTTGAAAGAAGCTTTCCTAAATGAAGATGATGTTCCATGGAAATCATACTTCTTTCACCTCCTTCAATTATTCTCCCTACCCCACAAGTTCTTGAAAAGTTTAAGGTCACTCGAGCCCTATTGGCAAGTTAAGGTCTAGGTGTGGTCACATCTTGGAGATGTAGTCACATATTGACAAGCCGGGAGAGTTGGGTGTCAAAGTCTTGTGGAAGTTTGGTGGTTCAACCACTTTCTAAGTCACATAGTGAGTACTTTTGGAACACCTATGAAACAGACTATGACAAGACCCTTAATGATCTTATCTATTTGTTAAGATCAACTTCCTTAAAACTTTATGGACATTGACAATGATGACATTGGATATCCAGTAAAGCTCTCTCTACCCAAAGGAAAAGGATCGGCCATAGTCAACTCAGTTGACCAAATGGTAAAGAGAAAAGGCTAAGTCTGTAATAGTCCCGTGTACCATTATCAAAGAGTCCATATGTTTATATTGCCAAAGAAAGAGGCATTGGTTGCGAAGCTGCCAAATTTACCTAAGGAGGTTAAAGTCAATAAGTTTGACTCTACTTCAGGTAAAGTCCACTATCTAACTCTGCTAAGTTTCTATTATGAGATTCTTATTACATGATGTGACTGGGTCACATGTTGATGTTTTAAGAATCAAAGAAAAAGTGAAGGAACTTAAAGAAAGAATATGCTGAATCTGATCGCATAGATGGATTTCTATCGCGTAGTTTGAAGATCGGATTCTTGACCTACTTCTTAGGAGTTATGAGGTATTGCTTAGGAATAGATAACAACAAGTTTTCATATGGATTGTAAGGATAAGTTTTTCCGCATAGTTTTAAAATAAAAGAAAATTTTTTGATTTTATTTATTTTAAAATATCCTTACAATGGCATTTGAGGAAAAATTGTTGCTTATATGATTCCATTAATAGCAAGAGTGGAAATATGAAATTGATTCCTTCATTTGTGGTAATGTCTAAATTTACCAAATAAGGAAAGATTCTCATCATCCAAAGTCTCAATTGGACCGGGACTTGGAATCATGCAAGTTGTATAGCATGATGAATGAGAACTTTCAAGTATTGGAAAATTAAGACTAATTACTTGTTCACATGGATGTGTGAGTCAAGTGAAGGACTAAGGGATCGAGTACACATTCTTGTGCACTGGTCAAGTCCACCACAAAAGATCGATAAGACTATTCGTCATAGTTTACTAAAGCTCAGTAAATATGATTATACTTACATGCTTAAGTGTAACTCTGAGACATCGGAAAAAGGTTCCAATGTATGACAGAGCGAATAAGAAGAATCAAATTAGGCAGAAGGATAAAAGTTTCTCAAATCTGAAAAGATGGGAGAGTACTTTAGTATCAGTTTTTTGTGATCATCTTAATGATTTAGAAACCATAGCACAATTAGTTCTCTAAGGAAATCTTAGTGCATTCTTATGACTAAGAAGAGGAACTTGAATTGTTGAAATGGTTAAATCAAGAAGATGAGTCATACTTCGTTCCAAAACAATTTTTAGAGTTATACTCTAAGATTGTAACATGAGTGACATGTCTTAAAGAAGGTTTAAAACACTTGTCAAATGTAAGAGTAAAAGTTTCCTACTCTTGTACATTTGAAATTGGTAAGTTGTGATGTTTTGGATAAAACAAAGACCAACTTAGGCCAACTATGTGAAGTGTTTGTCTTGATAAAGAATCCGCACTATCCCTCGAATATCTGACAAGAGAGTCTTATATGTCAAGAGGACAGTGGGAGTCTTAAAGGTCTTGAAAGTATCAAGAACTAATCAAGAATAAAACCCGAAGTTCTTCACTAGCACACGCCTTAAGGTTTATAGCCTATCGTGTTGACATATTCTGTGCCCATTCCAATCAAAGTTGGCTTTGCATATGAGTTCTTAGAGTTCTCAATTGGTTGCACAACAACTTGGAAGCAATGGTATGCCCTTGAGCTGCCAGGTGGCAAGAAATTAAGATTGAGTTCAGTCCATATGAGTTTGGATTTGTCATTATCCTTGTCTTGTGACTATGGTTTTGACAATTCACATGGATAAGAACACATACACCATTAGATCTAAGTTTCATAAGGTTTCTCTCTGATTCATGAAAATGATGATGAGGAAACACTTTCACTAAGTAGATTTTAGTTAGATAGCAATTGTGATATTTGCATTCTCAAAGTCGTTAGTGGAGCGTGTGTGGTTTACCGGCACACTAACCTGGACTTGTGAGAAGTGGCAAAAAGGTCTAACCATTATGATTACGGCATCCCTCTTCATAATTGTTTAGACACACAAGTGTGCTATCTAAGGAAAGGTGTATGATTTTGATAAAGTTCTATCAAAACAATCCAGTATCAAAAATCTGAACTTTGGTAAGAAAGTCAATAAAGTATTGATTTCTAGAAGTCCAGCTGATTTCTGAGTACATGTCAAAGCTAGTGGGAGCATAAGTGTTATGCTAATAATCATCATGTTAGTGGGAGCATGATAATTATGATAAAGATTGCAAGTTAGCAATGTTAATTATAGAAAACAAAAGGTTTCAATTGGGAAAAAGTTGTTTTGCTATAATTAAGGGAGAGGAAATTATACTTCATCTCAAATCTATAAGCTTAGATCGTGAGGTTTTAATCATTTAGTCAAGGATATATATGAATTTCATGTTGGAATGGCTCAACATAAGGAAATTCTGTATATGGGTCCATTATTTGCGTTCTAAAATTCGATTATGATTACGGCATCTCTTTTCATAATCTGAATTATGAGAACTTGGCAAATAGAAATGGAAATGTTATAGCAAAAGACTGGTTTAGTCTTTATGTGAGACATCATGAATCATGTCCCATATGCTTCAGATATAGGATCGATTACATGTGCTATATTCATCCTTTCTAAAATTTTCCAAATGCCTAGGGCATTAAGAAGGGAAACGGTTTAGAACTGGATATGACTAAAAGGATTAAACAATTGTCGAGGACAATCTAAGGTTTACCAAAGATTGGTTGCTCAAGGACAGTTGGAAGTATAGTGATAATTCTGGAAGGACCATATTGACATAATCTGTAAGGAGGCAACTCTTGTTCAGAAGTGATAGTCAAAATAAATCTGGAGATGTTTCAAAGTTAGAATTTTCAATCTGTGTAAGATTTAGGAAACTTAATGCAAGAAGGATGTTTCCAAGGAGTTGATCTCCTCTAGAATACTCTGTAATGATTGTTGCCAAGTCTTTATGAATTTGTGCATAATCGTTACAAGAGGATCAATGCATATAAGTTTAGAATCTAACAGATTTCAGTAAATGGCATGAATTTGGAATTCTTGCATTTGCAGTAAGGATTTGGGAGTGTGAAAAGAGAATCATTGAAGTTATGTTCAATTGATCTAGTTCACAAAGTAAAGATCATAGACAAACATAGTATGCATACTTGGTGTGTGGCATGACTAGTGTTTAGAAAAACATAGTGTACATGCTTGGAGCATGGGATAACTATTGTTTTAAATTCAAGAATAAAGTTGATAGCTGAAACAGTATACAATGAATAATGTGTAATCATATGGTGATAAATAAAAGGTGTTTTATTTATGTTCATAGGTTTTGATACCATATTGGATTCAATTATTATTGTGTTTCACTTTGCATGTTTTGACTTCCCAAATAAACTAGGTTATGCTTCCGGAATGACTAAGTTATTCAAACCATCCACAGTCGGTCATATGTTGGAAGTAGATATGAATTAAGACTGTCATGGGTTGGCTTGTAGAGGTCTAAGGTGTTGGACAAAGGGCTACAACACTCATGAGTGCTCATAAGTTCTGAGTATTGGATTCAACCCACGCTCACTGGAATCACTTCATGAATTTTATCACGAGTGATCATGAGACGATAATATCTTATATTCTTCAAACCTAGAGATATGAGTTGTTACTATGAGTTGGTTGTACATTGATTGCACGAAACTGCATTTGGTAACTCGGTGCTATAAAACGTGCCTTTGTGTATGATTCAACAAGTAGTAGAACAAGCCATATGAGTCGAAGTTTATCCATTCCTTTTACCTTCGGGATAAAAGCGATATCTGTGGGCCCCTCGATGATTTGATGATGACAAATGGAAGTGCTCGGCCGGGCCAGGACTGATTTGATTTGTTCAATTAGTCAGTCGTCATAAATCGGAAATCGGGAAACAACAAATGGACAGAGAGAATGATTATAATCCATGTCTCAGTCCATATGATATCTAGAATGGAGAAATATATGATCCCTTATCTAATGGACAAGTCATTTACAAAGGTCATAGTTCATCTACAAGGTCAAAGTTCGACAGAAGCTTTTGAGAGCTACGATTGCCAGTTGGTTCCTGAAGTCATACACAATAATAGTTTTAGACTTATCCAAGTGGGAGACTGTTGGATTAATGTCTAAGTCCATAACTATAATTGGTAAGACTTGATCCGACCCGACATGGTCCATTTGGGTTGCATGGCATCATGCACTTGGATAGACTAAAATGAGAGAAATAAGACACTTATGGTTATTAATATATTATAAGTTCTAGTATATTAATAATAAGAATAATAAGATTATTTAATTAGTATTGATCAAGAATTAATCTAGGATTAATTAAGTGATCAAAAGAAGGCTAATTAAATATATGGGTTGATTGTGTAATTCAACCATACTTGTATAGTGGGCTAATGCTCCATGGATTATCTAGTTGGGCCAAAAACCCATATGATGCTCCATGGATGCTCCATGGTGTATTTGAACCCATGGATCCAAGGAAATGGAAAGTCATGACAATTAGGGTTTGCCCTAATTGTAACACTATATAACGATATTATTCTTGACAAAAATTGGCACTAGTATTATTCTAGAGAGGGCTAGCCGATTTTCATGAAGTGTAGAATTCTCTCAAGTTATTCCAAGTGTATTTGGTGTTGTGTGAACCATTTGAGGTGTCACACTTGGGGCACTAGGCACTCAAGCTTCATGAAGACATTCTACATCAAAGAGGTATGTATTTTATCTTGTTATATTGATAGTTTTGTATGCTAGATTACGATAATACCTTGGATGTTCATATTTGCATGTATAATAGAGAAAACATAGATCCAAGGTATTTAGGGTTGCATGTACACTTAGGAGTGTTAGAATGCTCATAACCCAACACATACATGGATATCCAATGGTTGCGTCTTTCTGTGAGGCCTCTGGTGTTCGGCTTGACCTTCGTACAGGTCAAGCACCTCTTGACGTACCAGGCTACATGCCGCTTCATGCAGGCCACCAGTAATCAGGACGAATATCTCTATACATCTTCATCGCTCCGGTATGGATGGAGTATCTGGATTTGTGTGCCTCCTCCATCAGGACTTGGCGCATGCCGCTCGAGTACAAAACCCACACTCTATGATGGAATTTCAATAAAACACATCTATCATAGTCGAAGGAGGAAATCTGACCCATGATACGCTCACTCTTCCAGTGCTCCTCCTTCATAATCGCTTGTTGGGCACCCTGAATTCGCTCCAAAAGCTGAGTCACTACCGTAATCCTCAGGCAGATATCTCTGATCGGGGCCATGAATGCCTTGTGGCTAAGTGCATTGGCCACAACATTGTCCTTCCTCGGGTGGCATAGGATCTCGCAATCGTAATCCTTCTTCACGTTTAACCACTGTCATTGTCTCATATTCAGATTTTGCTGGTACATCAAGTACCTCAAACTCTTGTGACATGTGTAAATGATACAACAGACCCCGTAGAGGTAGTATTGCCAAATCTTGAGGGAAAAACAACTGCCCCCAACTCCAGGTCATGCGTCAGGTAGTTTGCCTCGTGAGGCTTCAACTGCCTTGAGGCCTAAGCGATGACGTGCCCTCTCTGCATCAATATTGCGCCCAATCAAGAGATAGACACATCATAGTAAACTACAAAATCCTCAACATCCTCTGGTAGAGTCAATATTGGCGCCTCGCACAACTTCTGCCTCAAAGTATCGAATGTAGCCTACTGCTCAGGCTCCTAGTGGAAAGTCACCGACATCTTGGTCAGTCAGGTTTGGGGTACCGCTATCTTAGAGAAATTATGAATCAACCACCGCTAATATCCTGCTAAACCGAGGAAGTTGCGAATCTCGGATGAAGACCTTGGAACCTCTCATCTCATCAGGGCCTCCACTTTGGCCGGATTAACCAGTATACTGTTCTGGTTGACGAGGTGCCCCAGAAACTGCACCTCAGTGTCTCCAGCACCTCGCGCAACCAAAACTCACATTTGGAGAACTTTACAAAAAGTCTCTCCCCCACTTAGATTCGACTAAGTCTTCACGGTACATGATAATTGAAGAATTCCTAATCCTTCTTACTTCCTAATAGTCCAATCTCAACAATCTGAGCTTACCAATGCTAATGATCAATCACCGGTTAAACCTTGAGATCGCCCGTACTCGGAAATCTTGATGAGTACTCTTTAAATTTGGTCTAGTCTGACACCTCAATCCATCTCCCATGTTGTCACATGAAGGCCTTAATCTTCACTCTGGCAGATGAATCCTCATTCCCACTTCCAATCTTGCAACACCACTGAACTCTAACCAAACACAGCCCATGCGAACATAAAATTCTCTAGAACATCCAATGACCAACCACTTATGCATTCTAACACCTGAAACTGACACTACCATCTTCAAGCTACCAGTCCTGTCCTAGAAACAGTAGTGCCTTGAACCTCAAGGTTCATCCATAGCCAATTGGTAACCATACCTGAACCATGATAGAACCGCTAAACGATGACTTCACTGGAGAACTATCACTCTAAACCTGACTGAGTATCCTCAAAATAATACTTCTGCACAGATCCCGAACAAGATTCGGAATGATAATGGTCCACGCGGAACCCACTCCGCAAGATGCGTCCCTCTGTGGGTTCGTCAAGGACTTTCGGCATACAGGATGGCATATATGATCCTTGAAAACCCAAACACTAGCAGAAAAACGACCCGAGATCTGACTTATCCAAACTCACTCACAATTCCAAAGCGATACGTATTCCCAACATCCACCTAATAGTAGTAGAAGATGACATTCCCGCAACATCTGGAGGAATACATATCACCTTCAACTAACATGATCAACCCTGCCACACCTGTAGCAACCTAAACCCTTGGAGCAACAAGCTCCCTTGTACACTTTACCGTACATGCTGCATTGACTCTGGCCCTACTGGCCTTTCCCCCGATGATGAGAAGTAATGGGTCTCTTCCTGGGACTCTCTACTATACGCACCCGGCACGATCCTCTCTTCCCAGGGTGCTCCAAATCAATTTCACATCTGTAAACTCTTGGAAATCATATCCTTCAGGGTCTGACACCCTGTCACACTCACTAGCTCAATTGCCGACGGCTGAGCTGCAACAACTGGAACATCCTCTGTCCCCAAACTGGGTCACAAACTCCTCCCCGAAGTTTTTCAGATTCTCCAAGAATCTCACTGATTCAAGTATGGATCCTGTGCTTTCAGTAGTACGGGCCCAATACTACCTTCCACACATATCCATACTTTCATCAACAATCCTCCCGAATCCTCCAAGTCACTTCCTCAAACTGGTGCAACCAAGTCTCACTAAACCTCACTACTAACCCACCGAAACATATCCTAGGCTTTCCTAGGGTCCCGAACTCACCCAGTCCTCAGCTGCTAAAAGATTCCTTATAATGTCAACTAGCTACCTCATGAATATAGCAAGTTCACATTACTAAGAGTCCCACAAAGCACAAAGCAAGCAACATTCAAACAATGGAAAATCTAACCATCATATTCCAATCAAACCATTCTATCCTCTACTCAGGAATCTATACATGCAATTCAAATGCTCATACAATCAGGCATAAACTAAACAGAATATCCTACTACTGACTGATCAGTACTAGCATGCAAGTCTACAAGCACATACAATATCCATATAAGGCATCCTTCCAAGATCCTCAGCCCTAATCTAGCATGCAGTTCTCATAGTCATATTATATTATAGAATAACATAAGATAACATGTATGGGTATCTTGGGGAAAACATACTTGAGCATGGCTGATTTCACGCATCACATACCTTGTTCTTTTCAAAGTCCTTTTCCCATTTCAAATTCTTTTCAAACTTCTTTTTATAAAATGATTTTTACTTTGAAAATTTTCGTACCAAGTCCCTAGTTTGAGTCCAGACTCAACCGAGAGTGTGCCTGAATCCATCAAACCAAGGCTCTGATACCAACTTGTAACATCCCAAAATTCAAGGCCAAAAATTTCATTTTTAAATAAATTATGATAAAACCATATGTATAAAAACATCCATAATAACCTCTCGTGTCAAAGCCAAAGTGTAAATAGTCAAACATGTTATCATAAAGTAATATTAGAGTGTAATCCCAAAGATCCCTTATGCGGAAAACAAGGTGTGATGCGCTGCGATCGCCGACTCCTTTCCTTTGAAAACGAAGTACCTGAAACCAAAACTGAAAACCATAAGCACGAAGCTTAGTGAGTTCCCCCCATCATACCACATACCACATAATTCCTATCCCTCGGTATCTTTCAACCGGTATCTGTTTGGCATAACTGGGAGCTGGGCTCCCATTCGGTATCTTTCAAATGGTAAACAAGAACTAACCTCCCCTTCGGTACCTTTCAACCATTAATCGGGAGCTAACCTCCCCTTCGGTATCTTTCAACCGGTATCCAAGGACTATTTCACCCCTAGCACTATCACATAATAACAAGTCATAACATATTGATTCCATGATAACATAACATAAACATACTGATCACATAATAGCATATCATAACCCTACTGGTCACATCATAACATATCATAAACATACTCCTAGGCATGCATGGGTTCTGTCTACCTCTTCGGTATCTTTCAACCGGTAAATGTCTTCGGTATCATTCAACCGGTAACTGGGGACTATTTCACCCTTACTACTACTAACACATATCTCACAACATCCTAACACATAAAGCATATCAAATAGTGGCAAACCAGATAATTATCACAAAGACAATCATCTCAAACATAATCACCTACTGATGGGTCGGCATTGGTGCCTTAAACCCACCCCTACCGGAAGGTAACTCACTTGGGACTACTGAAGTCCCACGAATAAAACTCCAGCTGTTGGTTCATAGAATCCCGAACTGTCAACATCAAACAATACCCAATTAATAATTGGGTTCCAAGCCCAAGGTCCAACTCACACTCTAAAGGCCTAAAAGTCAAGTGATGGGCAAAGGCCCAACATATGGCCCAATTTTCCAAATTGGACCCAGACCTCTACATGGTCTTTCCCTAAGCCCTAACCATATATTCCATTCCAAAAAATTAGCATTCAAATGGCTGAATGTCTCATAATCATCAAGGCCCCAAATTATGCCCCATCAGGGGCCCAATTTTCCAAATTGGGCCCAAACCCTCATATAGGTCTTAACATAAAGCCCATCCAATTATTCTAGTCCATGATTATTCTTGAATGGCCCATCATTGGCCCAATCACCAAATCCTAATAGAAAGGCCCAACTTAAGGCCCAAGAGAAATTAGGGTTTTCACATAAAATGACGATTAGGGTTAAGTGTTTCTCACTTAACCTATTAAGGACTTCCATTAAGTCCATTAATCTATTAGATAAATCATATGGTGTGATTGGATGTAATTCACAATTTCATTCCAAAGGCCCAAAAGTGGGTCCCGATAAGTCCAAGGCCCATATATCCAAAATTAGGGTTTTTGACACCCTAATTAGGGTTCCAACCCAATAGGCCCAATACCAAGTCCTTAGATCAATTAGGGTTTATTAGACTCATTAGGGTTTTAGTCCATTTGTCCAAACATCCCAACAAATCAAAACACAACAAGCACACCGCCACCCAACACGGCGGCTGGTGGTGGCAGGAGGCGGCAGCCACCACCTCACGGTGGTGGTTTTGAGTTTCTTTCCATTATTCCATTTTTTGTTACAATTTACAATACACCTCTCAATTAACACACACACACACAACTAAGCTAAACACACACACACATAACCACCTTGTGGTGGCTGGCAGCGGTAGATGGTGGCAGTCATCACCTCACGGTGGTGGTGATGCCTTTTTCGAGAATTCCAACCAAACACATACGCCCATAAAATGAAGCACGCACACCTTCACATCTTTTGATCGGAAAGAGAAGTCAACCACCCATTTTGTGGTGTATGGCGGCGCCAGTGGTGATTTTACGATGGTAGCCACCACCTCACGATGGTGGCAGTGGTTCCTTTTGGCTTCCAATCACGCAACAACACAACACACGTAAATCACACACACCCACACAAGAAATGACCCATGCAACACCTCCATGAACAGATGCGAATTGACAGTCCACACCTGACAAAGAACGCAACCGCAACCTCCTCAATGACGAGCAACAGCCGGAGGCGACAACAACATGACGACGATGGGCGTAGACTGAGGCAGAAATAGAAGGGACATGAAGAGAGAGAGTGAGACCCACCCACGAACAACAATAGCACCCATGAACCATGCTTTTCCCGATCTCCTTGACTCTTCGTCTTCACTGGCGACGGAACAAGGTGTTGCTCCGGAGATCCTTCAGTGGTGGCGATGAGGTGACCGCTGCGAGTGTGGAGAAGATAAGGTGGCGGCTAAATTTGTAGATAGGTTTAGGGTTTAGGTAATGTAACAGGAAGAAGAAGACTTCAGATTTAAATCCCGTTCCAATCAAAGCTTTGCTCATTTTTACAAGTTTGGTCCCTCCCCCTTAGGATCTTTTCAAATCAGCTCCAAAAATTGCCATTATGCCCCTCTTCCGTCACAATTATTTACGAAATTAATTCGAAACTTACACATTTAACCCTCAGCTTCTAAAATTATGACAATTAGCTCCTCGAGATCAACACCCTGATATTATTATTGATTTTTGGGCTACTAATCGTCCATTAATTAATTAGGTTATTTAATAAACATGGTGTTACATGGTTACCATTGTTTAGGCCAGCGGTGACATTGAGGGGGTTGTTTGCACTTCTGTTGGTGTCTGGATTAGCGATGGGTGGAATGTTGGTTGGATGCCGATCGTCTGATTTAGTGGCAACATTGCTTTAAGTGTCGTTTTTTTCTCTCTTGCCGTTGGATTAAACAACATTTGCATCTGAGAGACTATCGATTGCACCGCTACAAGTTGGCTCAGTGGTAGTGTTTGAAGAAATGTGGGTTGTGGCATTGTCATCTGGATTGGCATCGACTGTTGGTGTGGGGCCGGTGTTGCGGCATAGGTGTTTGTCGTTAACAGCGTAGGTGGTGGTTGAGACGCATGTGTTGGAGTGATTGTTGTCAGGACGGCGGCGGAGGAAAGGTGTCCCTCATCGGCTAGTTGTTGTTGTTGTCTATCTGGTGGTTCGACGGTTACCGCCGAACCACCCTCATATGGAACCTCTCTGGTGACCATTATGGGTGGTGGTGTATCTTCTAACGATGTCATTGACTAAATGGGACTGGTCGGTGTCCCACTGGTACCTTTGGTGTCTCCAGATGCCATTTCTTTCTGATGAACGGTGTGCTTTTAGTTTTGTTTTTTCGTTACACAACGAATGGCGCCAAATGATGCGACCTTAACCTCTGTCAGATCGAACTCTAACAAAAATTGATTCACTGCTCCTGCAAGGTAACAATGAACAGAAGGTCGTCAGGTGTTTTCCGGGAGGAGCTCCCGGAAAGACGCTCTGATGGCCAAGTCAGTTGGTATTCCAGGGTTTTATGTATTTTACTTGGAGAAGATTGCTTACATGTCGGGTTTGTAGGTGTAGCCTTTTATATTAGGTGCTCCTGATCATCCATATGGGACAGGATCGCCAGATCCGATAGGATCAGGAGCGCTGATTGGAGGATCATGCTCCTTTATCTGTTAGAGTGTTGCGATTGGTTCTGGAAGTAATGCCCTGAACGTTTGCTTTGTTGCTTGACTGTAACATTTGTCTTAGAGCAGGGAAACTCCCTAAGTAGGAGCGAGCATTTCTATGGGAGCACCGGGGTCTTAAGGGTGCTGGCGGGCACTAAGCTTCGTTGGTGTTATCCCGCCGGGCGCGCTATGCCTTGAGGCGTTTTGTTAGGCCGCGTGCAACTCTTTTCATGGTTGCTAGGGCACGTTATCGATCCAAAACATAGATCCAAGTCATTTAAGATGTCCTAAACCATAAAGTTATAAAATTTATGTCTTTGCATGCATTGATGAGGGTTAATACATGATTTAACTCCTTAAACATACTTTGTGACCATCTAACACTTGCATGGTTGTGGCTTAACCATCAAGATCCGATTTTTATGGTTCTAACATCTTCAAGAACCAAAAAGGGCAGCTCATTTGGATAGAATCTTCTGAAACTCAAAGGACCTCAAGTATGGAACCAAAATGTGACATAAAACACCCCAAAACTAGATATGAGCATTCAATGATCAAGTTTAGAGCTTTATACCTTTAATAGGTCAGAAATGATGCTAAACTTCTGGATCTACAAGCCTTTTCCAAGCTCTTGCTCCTCCTTCAAGCTCTTTCTTCTTCAAAACCACCAAAATAACACCAAAATGTTCAAAGTAAGCTCAAGATACATGCAATGGGATTAGGGTTCGAGTTGGACACTGAGAGGACAAGGGAGGATGAGAGGATAAGGGTTTAGAGGGTGATAAGTTGCTTAAATAGTAGGAAAACCCTAAAATTTAGGGTTTTCATCTGGTCATGCTACGCCCAACATACGCATGGGGCTCCTCGATCCGCACCTCGTGCATGTACGCCGTGCATACATCTTGTACACACAGCATACGGTCCACCCAAACATCCCAACCGTTTAAATAATTAACTTGAATACATAGCAACATAATACCTGTTAAATCCAGGGAGTTACATTTCACTCCAACTTCTCATCCTCAGAAGGATCTTTACATCCTAACCATCCTCAAACCTTGCGATTATGAAATTTCCCCTTGACACTTCCAATGTCCAAACAAAATTATGCGACTGCCACCATATTCTTGCTACCACTCCTTACCTAGTATCGGTAGTGATCAGACCCAAGGGTCCTTCCATAGATGACTATCGATCCTACCTGAACACATGCAAATGCAATTGAACTCTAACTTTATTAAAGAACTAATCCAGCTAATCTGTCCATAGACATTCCATACGATTCGCCTGAATTGTCCCCCATCAAAGAACTGGAGCAACGACCGAACAAACTGGGTCCCGCTCGGCAAGATACGACCCACTAACAACTCTTGGCGTGCTAAATGGCATAAATAATTCTTGATGACAAAACCCATGCCAGACAATGAAATAAGCCAAAGATAATGCTTACCCATATGAAAAAAAGATTCCATGACAATATAAATATTGATAAAAAATCAAGAAGAAAGCAAAAGATAACATACCAGCAATATCATCTAATGAAACCCTGGCCTCCCCTGACAGACAATGCAATGCTCAGATCATCGCTGTTGGGGCTCCTACCCAACCCTCATGACCATCAGTGCTCCTCAAAGTAACCGGAGCAGGTGCACTCACTGCCCTACCCCTCAACATCAGACAGTCGGCCTTCTTGTGGCCCACCTGGTTGCAGCAAAAACACATCGGAAGCGACCCACGGGGGAAATCCCTACTAAAATGACCCATATAAACACAAATGAAACATCTTAGGCCTGTCTCCCGGCATCCTCCCTTATGGGTCCTCCTACACTTGGAAAAATAGCCCCGACCCTACTAGCCTCTCAAACGCGAATCCTGAGTATTGGGCGGCTTCACCTAGCCCACTGAAATTTAAGTCTGCTCTGGCTTCCTCTTCCTGAGGTGCTCCAAATCAATATCATGCTCTCAAGTTCTAGCAATCATATCATTTATGGTCTTACACCCTGAAAGACTCACAAACTCCCTGATGCCATCCCTCGGCATGTCATGGTACCTTACCTTCTTCATCTCCTCGTCCGATGCATACTGTAGAACCAATAAACCTCTCTCCCTAAACTTGGCAGTGATCTCTGCCACAGTCTCAGTCATCTGGAGAAGGTCTTGAAACTCCCTCGCCAACTGATACACCTCAGTATTCGATGAAAACTCAGCCCTAAATTGGGTCACCAACTCATCCTAAGTCTTCGTCTCTAGGGCCTCACCTCCCAAAGCGAATTCTAACTCCTCCCACCAATCTCAGGCACTGTCTTTCAAAATATATGATGCAAATCTATCCTTCGATCCCTCGGAGCAAAAAATTGTCCTAAAATCATTATCCATATCTGCTATCCATCTCCTACTACCAATGGGGTCCTTCTCCTTAAAGAACTTAGGAGCTCCACAAAGCACGAAACTCATAGAAAGAAAGAGTACAATATCCAACAATAGCCATAACCTCAGTACAGAATGTTCCTAGATGCTCATCTAAAATCTCCATAATCCCCTCCTTGACTGTACCAAAGATCATAGGAGTTTGCTTCAAAATATCATAGTATTCTCCAATGAGATGAACTCCCGCATCCGCTCATCGATCGGCTCAGTAGCTGTACTTGAGCCTAAACAAGAACCCGAACCCCCTCCATGAGAGCTCATCGCCATACTCAGAACATACCCAAGAATCTTCATCCCACAGGCTTCCTAGATTCTCCAAGACTCTTCCTGATTCGAGTATGGATCATGTGCTTTCATTAGTATGGGCCTAATACTAATTTCCATACCTACCCATACTTTCCTCAAGATTCATCTCAAATACTCTAATTGACCTTCTCAAACTGATACTCCAAGAATTCGCTAAACATCGTAGGTAAACCCACTGAAGCACTTCCTAGGTTTTCGACCTCACCCTGCCATCAGCTGATGAAGAACTCCCCATAATATCAGCCAACCACCTCATGAATACCATCACATGAAACAAATTTTGAATAATCCTTCAAGTAAAAGACTCATCCCTACAACGGTTGGACTCAAACAAGAGTTGTGTAATAGGGTCAAATCCATCACCCTGAGATTATTCAACCCTTGTCACATGTGACTTAACATTGTCTCTTAATAGCTATCTCACATCACTTAGGAGTCCCACAAAACACAAAGCAAGAAAAATTCATGTAGTAGTACTCCAATCCATAGAATAACCAAAGAACATTCAAACTCACATAATACAACTCATGCTAGGAACTTCCACTCTCACTTTCGGTTGCCTTATGCATGCAAATTATACACAATAGATGATCAAATAGACTGTTGAATAAAAGACTCCACCCTATGACCACAACTAAATGAGGAACATGAAATAAGGCCAAATCAATCATTCTAGGGCTATATGATCCTAACCGTATATAAATTTCAAAGCATACACTTAGCAATTACTATTACCAATACCTATTCCCAATCTAGCATCAAATGCTTCCTAGGCTACAATGCATCACATATCAGGCCAATCTATCATGCAATTCCTGAAAGTATCCCTAGCCTTATCCTAGCATGTAAACAGTCATATCATATAACATATCAACATGTATGGGTATTCTGGGAATCGCTTACTTAAGCTCAGTGGATTGCATGCATCACACCCCCTTTGTCTTTATAAAATCCTTTTAGAAATTTATTCCCTTTACAAAAAATATTTTTTTAGAAACTCATTTTCTTTCGAAGGATTGTCAATTCCTCAGTTTGAGGTTAGGCATACCCGAGAGTGTACCTGAATCCCTCAAACCAAGGCTCTGATACCAACTTGTAACGTCTCGAAAATCCATAGTATTTTTTTTTCATTTTTGATAAATCATACAAATGAGTTGTTCCAAAACCGATCAAAGTGAATATATCATTTAAACATCAGAGTAATATCATTAATTGTCAATGCGGGAAACTCTGGGGGATGTTGTGCAGTCACGTCGGGCCCTTCCCTTTCGAACCAAAAGTACATGAAACCAAAAAATTTGAAACTGTAACCACAAATCTTAGTGAGTTCCCTAAAGGCAACAAGCATTCCACAAAACAAGAAATGGAACATTGTATAGGATTTGTAGAGGATGAAAAAGCATTCCACATAACAAGAAATGGGCCAGAATTGGTTCCGATATTACAGACAAGTGCCATAGGCTAGCTCCATGGTCTTTCATACAATTATCACAAAGACAACAAGCATTCTACATAACAAGAAATGGGTTGTAATTGGTGCCTTTGACCCATGGATATGGTGAATTATAGCTATTGAAATACTCAAATAAATATCTGACTACTGTAGAAAAATCCCCGCGCTACCAACATCAAATGACATCCAAACATAAATTGGGTTCCAACCCATAACCAAGAGTCTAAGCCAATTAGCCCATAACCAGGGGAAACGACCATCCTACCATTCATCTCATCATGGCCCAAAGTCAAGTCCCAACTCAACTACTTTTATGGTCTAAATCCTAAAAGATATTCCAAAGCCCAATATGGCCTAATTTTCCAAATTGGGCCCAAAACCCATCATGGGCCTAAGTCCAAAAGAGCCCAAAAATAGAAGTCTAATGGCCTAACAAGGCCTAAACTACGAAAACCCAAACAATGGCCCAAACCGAGAATACGAAGCCCAAACTTCCATATGTTGAGTACGCGGGGCGTACTCAGCTTGTACACTTAGCGTACTCCTTCTGGGGCAAGTACGCGCAGCGTACCAGCTGGGTACGCCTAACGTACTCCCAAATTTTCTAGCCCATTCCATTAAGCACTTAATCCATTAAGACTTCAAGACAAACTCTCAGATCTGATTCTAAAAGGCTACCTATCACGAAAAGTTGGCAACTTTACATGCATGATTGGCTTAATGGGGCTCAAGAGCTTAAAAAGGTCTTAATACATGCATGGGTAAAGATACACCACAAATTTTCATTTTTATGCATGAGGGACCCCTGAAAATGTCCATATCTAAGGGATAAGCTTTTGAAACAACTTTTACTCACAAGGACCAACTAAAAGGAACAAAAATATACCATGAACAAACCCAAATTAGATCTACATAAGGAGTTGTCAAGCTAAGAACTTTATACCTCAAATGCCATGAAATGATGATGCTAATTCTGAATCCGTAAGCTCTACTCCAAGAAATGAATCTTCAATCTTCTTCTACTACTTCAAAATGCACAACAACTCTCCAAAATTCTTCATAAGAGCTCAAAAGCACAAAAACAATGGCTAGGGATGAAATTAGGGTTTAAAAGATATGGAGGCTGGTCTAAAATGCCCCAGGGTGAGTTTAAGATGCTTAAATAGGGTGTAAACCCTACAAATTAGGGTTTTCATAAGGCTGGAGTACGCTCGCGTACTCCCAGTACGCCCAACGTACTCCATGAAGGTCCGTGATTCTTTCTGCCACATACGCCCAAAGTACACCCTTGTACGCCCTGCGTACAAGGCTTAGCATTTTATCCCACCAACTTCTGGAGGCCATAACTTATTCGTTCTAAGTCTGATTTCGACTATCCTTAAATACACAAAAAGGTAACAAGAAGCTCTATACTTCTATCAACTCATCCTTTCCTTAAAACTTCCCAAACAAAAATCCAATTTAAAAGCCCAAACTACCACATTACGGATATACCCTTGGGCTCCAGATCACTAATCAGACTCCTGGATCATCTAACTTACAATAACCACACCTAAATGGGTCTAAATTCCACTTTTCCAAAGGCCCTAAGCCTTATGATACCCGATCTTCAGGTCACCACCCCGCATTAGTAAACGATTTGGAACAGGGTGTTACAAGATCTGGTTCTAAAAGGTTACCTATAATGGGGCTCAAGAGATCAAAAAGAGCTTAATGAAGGTCTTAACACATGCGTGGGTCCAAATACTCCATATTGTTGACATTTTAATGAAGTTGGGGACTGAATGGAGCTAACATCTAGCATTCATTACCTCTAGAGTAGATCAAAAGCTCTCTTTTAACACAAAGGACTAAAAAAGATGCACAAATGTTCCAAGAACTAGATTTAACATATAAGAGCATAAAGATGTAAGCTTTTTACCTCAAAAAGCTTCCAAATGTGGAGTTGATCCTAGATCCACAAGCTCAAGCAATCCCCTTAAGTGCTCCTCTTCTTCACCTTAAGACACCATAATCTCTTTGTCAAGCTCAAAACTCACCAAAACACTCAAGGGTTTTGTTTTCTAGGACAAGGAGAGGTGGAGGCTGGTTAAACATATCCAAGAGAGGCTATAATGACGTTTAAATAGGGTGTAAACCCTAAAAATTAGGGTTTTCATCTGGCTAGAGTATGCCCAGCGTACTATATGAAGTTTCACGATCCCTTCTACCTAGTGCGCCCAACCTACCCCCTCCCCCCCCCTTATACGCCCTGCATACAAGGCTTAGCCTTTTAAACCAAAAACTTCCGGAGGCCATAACTTCTTCGTGCTGAGTTTGATTTCGACAATCCTTATATCCATAGAAAGGTAACAAGAATCTCTACAATTCTATCAATTCATCCTTTCCCTAAAACTTCCCAAACTAAAATCCAAAATTTATAAAATGTCGAAACAGACACATTACCGATATACACCTTGGCTCCGAAACACAAACTGAACTTCTGGATCATCCAAATTACGTTACCCGCACCCAAACGGGTTTAAATCCCTTTTTTCCAAAGACCCTAAACCTTATGATAACCGATTTTCAGGCCACAACCCCGAAATAGGAAACGATATATATATATATATATATATATATATATATATATATATATATATATATATATATATATATATATATATATATATATATGAAGGGAGTGAATCCAAAAAAATTAATAACCTCAGGAATCATTTTTTAAATGTTTTTATTAAAGATATTTTTGACAAATTATATTTATAATCCTTTTATTTATAACTTATCTTTGATTTTATCTTCTTATTTCAAAACGTTATTTATATATTTAAATTTTTTGTTTTCTTTTATAATATTTTTTTATTTCATTATTGTACTTGTACGTTTAAAGTTATAACTCATGTAATAAAATAAAATAAAAAACTAAATAAGATATCATAAATATTATTCTAAAATTATAATTACGATAAACTTAAGGGGTGGAATATGTAAATATATAATAAATATGTCCTGTTTGTTTAACTCTTATTGTCTCTTAATAAGAGGCAGGTCTGAATTTTTTTAATTCATAGTGTTTGTTTACCTCTCAGTTTTGCATTTGAATCTGAGAAATAGGTCTGACCGAATAAGTGTTGGGAGGAAGTCTGAAAGAAAAATGGATACGCCTCCCCTCCCCCTTATGCCAATACCTTTCCATCGCTTTCTTTCTTCACAACCATTACAGCTTCGCCATCATCGACACATCTGACAGCCATCATCCTCCCCGCCTTACTTCGTTCTTTCCCCATCGTTGAGTTTTCTTCCCCAAATTTCTGAAATTGAGTTTTTGAAATCGATTTCTACAATTTTGAAATTGAAATAAAAACCTGAAAATCATTTGAGATCGAGATTTGGAAGAGGTCTTCGGGAGTACAAACCCACTTTCGAAAGGTGGTGCGATCCGGAGTGAGGCTTCAATGGTGGCGACGCCTGCTAGTAATATTCACGTTGATGATGCTGGATCTCAAGGGGCTGTTGGGTGAAATCTTGTACTCGATTCTTCTACACTTTTGGTGTAATGAGACATATCGTTTCTTCTCTAAATGCTCTCTCAAACTCAAGCTCTGTTTGGGTTTTGTTTTTTCATTGTTTTACACTAAATTTTTCTGAGTTTACAAGATTACGCTATGTAATCTTGCTAGCCATCCTTTTTTTCATTCAATTTGTGATAAATGATTTTGTTGTAATGAGATAGACCGTTTATTCACTATACTGAATTCATAGTGGAAGTTACAAAGGATTGTTGCATTTGATTTGGCTGAAGAGACATTCAGTGAGATTCCTCTTCCATATTTTTCAATAGATAGCAGAGAAAGGTCTTTATGGAAAAAAAAAATGAAAGTTCTATGATGATGAAGCAAATGGAGGCAAAGAAAAAGTATGATCTCCTTCAAAACTGTAGTATCATTGTTGAAGCAAATGACATTTCATACGTGATTACCTTAACAAATGAGAGGAACAATGGAACATATTTATTAGTTTTAATGTTGTTTTGGTTAATATTGTTGTTGTTTTTAATGAATTTTAATGATGTTTTAATGAGTTTTGATGCTATTTTGGTGAAATCGACGGTGTCCAAAAAAATAGTTAATGTGTAAAATGGTCATATTTTTATCATTATAATATTGTACTTCCTATTTCTATCCAATTAAAATACTAGAATACTTACAGTTTTGAAAGTACGATGTCTTAAAAAGGAAAGTTGGAAGTATAATGTTGTAATTGAAAGAAATGATAGAGAAATGTAAAATGGTCATTTTAATTATTCAGGACAACAATTTAGAGGTTCCAACCAAACAACATGTTAAAATTCAGATCTTAAAAATCCAGACCTTGTTAGAAATTCAGACCTTTTAAAAATTCAGATCCTACCCAACAACCCCCTAAGAAGAAATCGTAAATATAAATTGCAATCCGTCCAAATTCACAAAAAGAATTCAAAATTATACAAAATAATCAAAGAGTCATATCAACATGGTTAATCATCAAGTTTTTGGGTGCTGATAAAATTCTCCATACAAAACCGTTTACATAAGGCTACGTGGAATGGTCATTACAATCCATCAAAAGAATATTGTCATTTTTGTGTCATATCAGCTTCACCACCAACCCATTGGACATAAGAAATGATCATAACTCCGCAATTTTCTTTCTTTATTTATTTTTTATGGTTTTTTATGGTTAAATTAAATAAAAAAACATAATTTAAAACATAATAAAATATTTCACATTAATTTAATAAACATAGAAAATTAAACCTAAAAAATAGAAAATTTCATCTAAATTACTGAAAAAACATAAAAACACATAGAAAATGAAAACTAAAATACTAAAAAACATAAAAATAATATAGAAAATTAAACCTAAAATACTAAAAAACATTAAAAAAAAAAAAAAAAAAAAAAAAAAAAAAAAAACATAGAATCTAGTTGCGATATTTGTCGAGCACTTCTTGTTGAATTTTTAAAAACACCCTTAAATTTTACTGGTCGAGATTCGGTTGCGGCACCATGTTTATAATTTCATGATCAGTGAGTGTCAATTGTTACTGACGAGCTTCTTCCGTTGACTCATTTTTTTTCTAAAAAATTTAGAGTTTTGTCATTTTTCTCGCTTTGTCCCTTCCCGGTGGCCGACGAAGTTCCTCAATGGTGTCGAACTCATCATTGAGGTCGAGGTTAACACCAATGTTTGACTCGGACGTCTCTGCCTTTTTTTTTTGGAACCGATGGTAGATCTCGAATGCGCCGTTTACAGATAACGGACCCATTTTGGACCATTGCGACAAATTTCCCACGCTTTTGGTTGACAAACAGTTTACCATTGTTGGTAATTTTATATTGGTACAATGCAATTGATAAAATGTTGAAATTGTTGCTATCACTTTTATGTATACTTTTAAGATTCTCAAATACGCCGTTAAATTTGGTGCAAGCCGCTTGAAGGTCACATCATTTTTCATTGACCGTGTCGTATGTCCGACTCGTTTGCCTTACTAATAACACGTGGAAGTGGTCTAAAATATGATTCCAAAAACTTTGACCCGATTGTGCGTTCTCGACATCCCCGTCTTGTGATATAAAAATCCAAGTTTTAGGTAAAGTTTCCTCCGCCTCCTCGGTCCATTGCATGTTTTTCTTTTTCCTTAGATCTTTTAATTTTTTTGCCTTCTACGACTTGGTTGTGTTTCTTCAACCCGTTCGTCGTCGTTATTGTCGAGATTTACGGGTTGAGATTGAGATAACGGAACTTGAGATGGTTGTGAAGCTTGTTGACTTTGGGAAGTTTGGGGTTGAAATTGCAGAGAAGGTTGTTGTTGAAATGTTTTTGAATGAATTGTGGTGGTTGTTGTTGTTGGTAGTAGTGTGAGTGATATGAAAGACTGGTGAATAGAGATTGTTATTGCACGGGAGATGATAACAATTGCATGTAGCCAATATTCGCTAACGGATCATTTAGAGTGTGTGGGTGTTTTGGGGTGGATAGACTATTTTGGTTTGGATCCATAAGAATATTTGAGAAATAATTTTTTTTGTTGAATATATGTGTTTGTGTTGATAAAAGGTATGTGTTGAATATATGGGGTATTTATAACTGTAGTTGAATTGGTTTTTGAATTGAATTTTTTTTTTTAATGTGCAACGGCTACAACAATAAAATGGTCCAAATGACCATTCACAATTTACTCTTCTCCCATTCGTCGTCTCCTTCCATCTTCCGAGTCACGTCACACCCAGAACACCGGCCCTTGGGGCGGTGTTCACGCGTCTTCCGTCGCACCACCTCAGCATTAAGCATCTCCAAAGACGCCTACTCCAGGTAACCTAAGTGCATACATTTCATAACAAAAGTTGGGTTTTTTTTAGAATAACCAAATCAGTTTGAACAAGTGACAACTCGAGTTTCTAATCAAAATATTGTAGTTGAAAAAAATATTTACAAAAGTATAATACTTTTGAATTTTTTTTACCATTTAATTATTTAAATGTATTCTTTAATAAAAAAAATTATATCAGGTTTTTTTTTCGGTGATACCCATCAGCTTCTCCTGAAGGCTAAATCACGCTTAATCATCTCCTATATAACCATTAATTACCGGTGTTTGTTCTTTTCATCTAGTATTTCATTTTCTTAATAACCACCAGCAACAACCCTTGTCTACCATTAGCCTATTACTAATTTGGGATGACCATCAAATTGCACCCCCCCCCCCCCCCCCCCCCCCTCCCTCCCGTCGATGAACCATTATCAATGTTGTGTCAAAACCTTTTCTGTTGATTTATTGATATTTTGTGGAAAGTCAAACATAATCGAACCAGCTTCTTTTGTAATTTGGGTATAAGATACAACTTTACAAAAAATTTCAAATTCCTTACTACGACCCGATGAAATCATACGATCAATCAGTTTTATGCAAAAAAAAAAAAACCAAAGGATTGTGCCGGCGAACAGTAAAGATGATGTATTTGTTTTTGTTTTTTTAATTTTCTGAAAGGTGAGCTCACATCAAATTATTTCCGGTATTATTTTGTAAATAGTTTTTTAACCACCATATTTTGATATATCCCGTGGAAACTACGGTTCATAAATTAAAACGACTTTTAGTTTTATAAAAGATAATAAAAATGTTGAAGATGATATAAATCATAAAAGTTTCAAATTAAGAAGATATGAATTCAAAATAAGGAATCGTAAATATGAAGTAAACTTTGAGTGGAAATAAAACTTCAAGTTCTTCGGTTCAAGAGTTTCTTTCCCCTATCTCAAGTAGAAATAAAACGATCCAACAGAAACTCACTATTATTTATGTCCAGAAGAATGTGGAATTGTGTAGACCGGGAGAACGGTTCATATGAATAAAACCTCAAATTTGTATTATATTCATTTATTCTAAAAAGAAAAAAAGGTTACAATCTTTCTACAAATTTGCCAATTTCAAATCAACATAAAATGAGATAATCTATAGCTTCCAATTATACCTTCCTTGTCACACGTTCAACACCTAACCAAAAAGGGCAAAATGGTCATATCACAATCGCATCATATGTAACAGCAAGATTTCATGGGCAAACATCATAAAACAATAAAAACAATAATTTAACCACATGATATGCTCTTTTTTACATAAAGACTGAATGCAACTTGTATACCTAAAAGAACAATAGAAGCACTAATTAATCTTTTACATATTTTACATATTTTATTTTTTCCTAAAAAACATGAAGATTGTGAATAAAGATTGCAAATGATGTTCCCCCACATACACGCTTGAGAGTTTTCGTAATTGACAACATTGAATTATAAGGAGCAAACCAACCTTGTCAAAGTACTTTCCAGACTAATGCATCAATAGCAATGCACTTTCTTGTACTACCCTGCTACAACAATGTACTTTGAATTGCAGCCAACATTAGCGACTCCCATTATTTAAAGCAACCATAAACAAAACACCATAATAGAGAAAAATGAAAATTGAAATGGGTTTTTTGGTTTAAGCGGGAAAATACGAACATAATAATACCAAAAAAAAAAAAACGATCGGCTATGGCCACCATGAAAACCTAAAATGTTTGAAAAAAAAAACCTTCCAGACTAAATAAAAAAATCCTACAGTTTATATAAACATCACCACGACTTCCATTAGTAATTATAATCTGAAATGAACCTTTTGCTCTCAACAAAGGGTAAAATGGTCAAATCACTAAAAACACTCCACCAGTAGCCATGAAAATAGAAAACACTAGAGTAAACGAAGGTAGAAGAACATCATTAAATACCTTCAAGTAGACCGCACCAAAACAGCACCAAACCGGAAAAATGATGAAAAGGCAAAATGGTCAAGCTATTTTAACATCATTTTAAACATGGTCTATACAATGGATTACCTTTCATATTTATGTATATGTTTTATAGAAAAAATAGTTTTTGTATTCAGTATATAGTTTTTTGAAAAACTAAAGTATCAATAAGAATGGATAAGAAACTAAAGTATCATTCAGTTTTTTAATTCTACATAGAAAACAACATGCATGTTTTGAATGAGTTGTTCCATATCTTCAACAAAATCAAACGTGATAATGGAATTTGATATCCATTCCATTACCTCTTGGATTGTAAAATTTGCAAAATAGGTTAGACCAAACATGTATATTCTGAATCTATAGATAGTAGCTATTAAATAATGTCTAACTTTGTTTCTCTTCTATAGAACCTGAATAACAAAACGAATATTAAATGGGAATCTTGGATTAGTATTGTCATGCCTGCACCAGTAAGAACCAACAAAGCAATTACATAAAAGAATAACACACAAAGAAGGCCAAAACATCATGAAGATACCATTACATAATTGAAATGAACATTTATGTAACGATTAGTATTCTAAGTGATGTAAAAAAAACAATATTGTTGACAGTAACCATATGAACAAACATCATGAAGAAACCTTTAAATACTTGGACAATGAATGTAAAATTGTGTAAACAAGATTTATCTACTGTGTTCTTTAAAAAAAAGTATAGAAGACCAAGTTTAATTACCACCTGACAATGAAAGTTTCCAATGGTGCAAAGGAAAAAGAGAATATGTTGTACCTGTTTATTGTGTTCCTCCAAAGCGAAAAGGAAACAACCATCAACATACATTATGAACATTTTAGGGCTTAAATAGAAAAAAGAGATATCTGACTAACCTTTGTTCATTTCTACATACAAGAAGAAGGTGAAGGAGCTCCTTCAAGTCATAATAGTCCCAATCAGGGAACGTTTCTTAATATGATACTGGAAAAACAGCCAAACCTAATTTGGAAAACCTAGTAAACAACAACTGATTAAAACCCTAAATCGTAGAGAAACATTCAAAATAAAGAAAAGATGTACTTTTTTTTTACCGGGAAAAAAGTGAGGGTGGCGGTGAGTGGCGTTGTGCGATGGTCGTTGTGGTGAAACCTAGGGTTACTCGAGGGCATCATGAGATGGTGGTGCGGTGGTGTCTGATGATGTTTAGGCAGTGGTGAATGATATTGGTGGTGGTGGTTGTCCGATTCAATGTATATATGAAGTCGACAAAAGGAAAAGCATATACGATTCAAGTTTGACAAAGACTCCCTGGTTTATTGTGATTAATTTGAATAATCGGTTGAAGATATTTTGATAGCTGATTGCACCAAATTTGGGGGCTGAAGTTTAGGGATTCAGAATTGATTACAGATTTGATAAGGATTCATGAATTGGGCGGGAGAAAATAGATAGAAGTGACGAAGAGAATGCCACGTGGTTGAAGAATAGTTTAAAAGGACATGTGTTATTTAGGAGAGGTTTTTATTAAGAATATATATATATATATATATATATATATATATATATATATATATATATGGAAAAGTGAATATACCTAACAACCCCATATAAGCTTATATACCTAATTTTAATACTACGTCGTTTTTAACCCAAAAAAAACCCAGGTTTCCTTTTCTTTTTTGTTTTATGCCTTGAGTTCACGTTTCTCGTTTCTGATCCCTTCTTCTTCCTCAAGACGCATCCAAGTCTCTACAAGCCTGTGAGATAAATCGCTGGTAATCTTTTTACTTTTTCCTATATATCAGAATTTCAGGATAATAAAGAGAATCGATCATCAGACCATCACAAAGTTTGATTGAAAACATAATTGACATAGTTTTAATTGGTATCGACATTTATTGCACAATTAATTGCATCAATGACTCTTGTTGATATCCTTTTATGTTACGTAATGTGCCAAAGTCTATGTTTTTTAATTAATTTTTAATTTAACAATTGAGACAATCAACGACATCATCTTGTATGCATAGGTTCACTAATTCTTTAATTAATTTTGAATTTAACAACTAAGAATTGTTTCTTTATTTTTCTAGATAGTTTCAATTTTTGTAAGTTTTGTCACAGAATTGGATATCAATTTTTGTTGCTTTTTTTTTTTTCTGCTTGACTTTCGACTACATTGTTGTTGTTTTATGCATTTTAATATTTATTATTGCTTGTAGGTTCTATTTTATGCATTTTTTCTGGCTTAATTGTGTTAATCAATTCCCTATTAATCAACTTTTATGTATTAGTTTTACTGATTTCATATATTTCAGTTTTGCTCAGGTTAATTAATCAACTTCTATGCATAGGTTCACTAATTTTATGTATGTCAATAAGCTTAATTGGTGTAAATTTATAATTCCTTTGTATTTACTTTAATTATTCAGGACATGATGGCTGTCATTGAAGAAGTTGATCAACCTATTGAAACACAGGTTATTTATGAAAATGAAGCAAATGCAATGGAAAAATGTAATGAAGGTAAAGGTAAGGATGAAAGTATATTGGGAAAGGTTTTCGATACACCTGATGATGCATATACATTTTATAATGATTATGCATTTTTACATGGATTTGGTATACGTATTGATACCACATTTAAACATAAGACGACAAAGGAACCTTATCGCAAGATATATGTATGCGACAAAGAAGGTTTTAAACGGTTAGACGATAATGCTTCAAGTGGAATCGAGAAAAAACGTCGCAGAGAAGTTAGAATTGGATGTAAAGCAGAACTTCGAATTTCAAAAAATAAAGATGGTAAATGGTTTGTAGACTCGTTTAATGACACACACAATCATGAATTAAGCATGACACCAACGAAGGTGATGAAGCATAGATCTCATGCAAAGTTCCATCGTTTAACGGAATGCAAATCTCTTATGGTGGATCTAGGTCAAGCAGGATTGAAACCTTGTCAAGTTAGAAAGGCTATTAATGCAATGAAAACGTCAACCGTAGCTGATGTTACTTCAAAGCAGTGTGCTGATGTCTTATCTGAGCAACGAAAACAATATAAAGGAAAGGAGTTCTATGGACTTATAAAACATTTCCAAGATAAAGCCTTAGTGGATAATGACCAATACTTTACTGTGGATTTGTGTAATGATGGGAGTCCTAAAAATATTTTTTGGGCTGATGGAAGATCAAGAGATGCATATACTAAATTTAGCGATGTTGTTGTGTTTGATGTCACTTATATGACAAACAAATTCAAGATGCCTTTTGCTCCCTTTGTTGGTGTTAATCATCATGGACAATCTATACTTTTTGGTGGAGCATTGCTAGAAAACGAAAAAGAAGAAACTTTTGAATGGTTATTTGAGAATTTCCTCAAATGTATGTTTGGCAAATATCCGAAGGCTATTATTACTGATCAAGACAAAGCTATGGGTAATGCAATAAAAAAAGTATTTCCAAACACTCAACATCGTTTTTGTGCATGGCATATTAAGAAGCATGAAAATGAACACATTAAAACGTATGTTTCAAGTTATAGTGATTTTAAAGAATCTTATACAAAATGGGTAAATAGTGATACCATTGAAGAATTTGAAACTAGGTGGGAGATTATGTGTGATAAGTATAGATTACAAAACAATTGTTGGATAAGTGACATGTATAACCAACGAATACATTGGGCTAAAGCCTTCTTAAAGGATGTTTTCTTGGCAGGTATGACCACAAGCGGACGAAGTGAGAGTATTAATTCATTTTTTGATGGATTTGTTAACTCGAAAACTATGTTGAATGAATTTGTAATGCAATATGACAAAGCAGTTGAGTCTCGAAGGGCCGCTGAAGAAGATGAAGACTTCAAGACTATGAACTCAAGGCCGATTCTTTCTTCTCTTCATCCAATCGAAGAAAAAGCAGGTGAGTGTTATACTAGAAAGATTTTTGATATGTTCAAAAAAGAATGGACAGAAGCTACTAGCAATTTAACTCACGAGACTATAATTAAGGGTACTGAAGAAATCAAATATCGAGTAGGGCAACTAAAAGTTGAAAAAACATATTGGCGAACTGTTACGTTTCGTTTTTCTAATGAGGTCAGTGTCACATGTTCGTGTTCTAAGTATGAGACATGTGGGATTTTATGCAAGCATTGTCTATATGTGATGAAGAAGAGACATGTTGAAACACTACCTAGTCACTATATTTTACATCGGTGGACACTTAATGCAAGGTACACGGTGGGTAATAGTAGAATCGGACTCGAAGAAATAAACAATGAAAATGAAGTTAGTGCCTACACATTATGGTGTGTCCGTTCAAATTTTGCTAAACTAATTGAACAAGCAAGAGACTCCCCTTTGTAGATACAAAAACTCAATAACTTATTGATAAGTCTTTTAGATGATCAAGCAAATCGGAAGAAACCTATAGCAAATGAATCTCAAGATTCTTGTGCGAGAATTTTACAAGTAGATATGGTGCATCAATTATCTGTCCGGGATCCTCTTGGTCCAATTAACACGAAAGGGCGTCCAAGAGTTGCAAGTAGAATTAAGTCTTCTTTAGAAGCCCCAAAAAAACGAACGTGTTCTTACTGCCAAAGATTGGGTCATTATGCTACTAGTTGTTCAAAAAGAAAAGTACGTTTGAAAATAACTTTTTTTTAATGATTTTACAAGTTTGATAATCATATTAACAATTTTTTTCATGTATCAGGAAGATGAATCAATGCAAGAGAAAGAAGGATGAGATATGTAGTTACTTTGACAAACTGGCAAATCTAGACTTTTCTTGACATTTTGTTTTTGTTAATTGCATTATCTTTTCTTGTTTTGGAGACAAAAAATATATGCAAAATCTAGATAGTTTATCTTTTTGAACACAAAGTGTGTACATTGTTGTTTTGGAATGAAATTAAGATGATATTGTGTGTTAAAAGTAAAAGTAGGCTGTTATTTTGGTTTTAAAATAAGAATAGGATGATATTTTGGGTTAAAAATGAAAGTATGTTGTTATTTTGTGTTAAATAACATGGCATCATGAAGTCAAAAGCTATTTGGTTAATATATATGCTCCATTCAACTTGCCTCTTTAATTCTTCCAAATAACATGGCGTCATCAAGTCAAAAGCTATTTGGTTAATATATATGCTCCATTCAACTTGCCTCTTTAATTCTTCCAAATAACATGGCATCATGAAGTCCAAAACACTAAACAAACTCTCACATTTCTTAGAAAAAAACTACTCTTTTCACACATTTACATGCTACAAATACCAAAAAAAAGATCAAATACCTAATTGGCAAGAACAAGTTCAAACTTTATAGAAAAAAGCTTGTTATATAACCAAAAGTGTTGAGATGGTTTACAATTCTTAGACTCTTGTTTTAAAATTTTCATTAGAATAGTTGTAATGACAACAAATCGGTCAAATACAATGGTTTACACTTGCCATTCAATATTAGCCCCCAGCCAAAAAATGATCATCTTTTTTCTCTTCTAAGTTGGTATTGAAGCTTCTTCCCACTTGTTTGTTACATTATCTGCTTACAGAAGCTTCAATCCACTAGTAACATCACCAATGAGAGTTGGTATATCCATTGATTTTGCTTTTTTCCTGTAAAACCAACATGTCATCTATACTTTCGATTTTCACGACCACCTTAACCTACCATCCAGGTCCCCCATGAATCCCCTTTGAGTTGATTTCACTTTACTTGAGAAAATCGCCCATGACATATTCTCTGTTTGCAAGAATGAAGCACTCAAGCTTCTTTGCATTTGGCTTAATTATTCTTTTATGTCACATGTATCTCCTTTAAACAAACAAATAAATAAATACACAACAGTGGAATATGATTCGATTGAAATAGAGTTAAATAAAATACCTTACCTACATCCAGCAAGAAAAGGTTAAAGAAGGTCATCTTCACCTCCATAAATTTCACAAAATGCAACATAAATTAAAGCCATTGATGTCAAATACCCCCACATCCTCGACACAAAAATAGCAGTCCATGTATATGGTCGTTGAGCAACCATTGGTCAAAAACATGTATCAGACATTTCATCGAACACCTAATAGGCATTGAAAACTTAGTTGAATTGAGCAATTCTTATTAACATACTTTAGCCCAAATTTTGACCACCTAAATATGTAAGAGGAATAGCAAATTACGAAGTCAATTGCAGCTTCATGCGAGAAAATTGATACCAGAAAAATGTCAAATTGACAAGGAATTTCAAATAAAAGCTTTTACCATTTAGATTTTAGAAATTCGAATAGATGGAGGAAGAATTTCACATGCGATAAAGGTGAAAAAATGTTTAATTCAACTCTACGACAGAACTTAGAAAATTGAAATTATCTAGAAAAATGAAGAAACAATTCTTAATTGTTAAATTCAAAATTAATTAAAAAATTAGTGAACATATGCATACAAGATGATGTCGTTGATTGTCTCAATTGTTAAATTCAAAATTAATTAAAAAACATAGACTTTGGCAAATTACGTAACATAAAAGGATATCAGCAAGAGCCATTAATGCAATTAATTGTGCAACAAATGTCGATACCAATTAAAACTATGTCAATTATGATCAATTCTCTCATTATCAAGTTTTATGATTGTTTGTGGATGAAGCAATAATGAAATTCTGATATATAGGAAAAAGTAAAAAGATTACCAGCGATTTATCTCACAGGCTTGTAGAGACTTGGATGCGTCTTGAGGAAGAAGAAGGGATCAGAAACGAGAAACGTGAACTCAAGGCATAAAACAAAAAAGAAAAGGAAACCTGGGTTTTTTTTGGGTCAAAAACGACGTAGTATTAAAATTAGGTATATAAGCTTATATGGGGTTGTTAGGTATATTCACTTTTCCCATATATATATATATATATATATATATATATATATATATATATATATATATATATATATATATATATATATATATATATATATATATATATATATATATATATATATATATATACTACCCTTATGTAAAAAACTCGTGACAACTCAAGAATAAGTGATTATTCAAAGAATAAATAAAAAGGAAATCATAAGCTCCAATTAGCATAGTTTAATAATTATTTGGGCTAATACCAAATTATCAAAATAGAAGCTTGTTAAACTATCTCATGATTTTGAAACTGAATGGAAGGTTTATCTGGATTATTGGATCTTCTACCATTGTATTTAACTACATAAAAGGGAACAAAATCCCGAAATAGAGTTTTAGACATTTAGTAAAGTAAATCCCAACGAGAATAAAAATTAGTAAGAAGTTAAAATAACTCCATGTGAACAAAACTAACGCTCTACGAAAATTCAAACTAAACATTTATTTCCTTTCAAGAATGTATGTAAACAAACAAGACTACTTCAATTATCAGTTTGTATTCTATAGTCTATACCACGTTAGAAGATCCACGAAATTCCAAGTTTTCATAAGATCCATCATCATTTTCTTACCCTTCTTGTTGATTATCTGGATTATAGATTTAAGCACTCGATTTCTGATCCAGTTATTAATTTTCCGATCTTCCATTTTCCAAGCTCAAAGTAAGATACACATATTTTTGTACACGTAAGATGCATTTCCCATTTCTAACTTGAGTATGAACTTTCTTCATCAGAACTTACACAATGAGGAACATGATATCTGTTTAAAACTGGTAACGATGCAGTTGAAGGAATCCTGAATGATCTTGTTGAACCCACTGTAGTTCTCTCTTGCATTTGTTCAACCTCCTTACAAACATGATCCAATATTCCCAAAAAGTCCCTCACAATCATAAATATTCTAAAAGGTTGCGCCCCTTCTCTTGAAGTATCACCATGGAAATACTCAGTCACATCTCTCACAGACATCAACGCCTTTCTTTCATCGATCTTAATCTTTGCAATTTCGATTTCCGCTTCTTTTATGAACGTTTTCATCGACTCAAAAAAGTTTCCTTTTTCTTCGATGTTTTTCTTCTCATGACCTGTTAATCGAATTTTATGAAGCCCGATTTCAAGCTTTACACGATACCCACTTAAAACATCTGAATCCATTCCTGCTGCTTTCTTCACATTGCTTAATTCTCTACTCAATCCACCTACAATTTGCAACCCCTGTTTCCTGAAATGTCCTTCGGTTTCGTTGCCTTCAGATCTTATGATTTCTTGAACTACAAAATGAAGTAATGTCGTTTTTCCATCTGTGCCCTTTACGTCTACTAGTTTTAGAAGTGTGTCGAGTTTAAAAGCTGTAGCTTCTCCACGATTTGTTCCAACATTCATCCGATTACCAGTTCGTAAAACAGCTTCTAGAAGTTTGAGGAAAAGACGACTGTTCTTCAGTTCCTCACTTGCTTCCTGGTAGAAATTTATGTGTAGATTATAAATTATTATATATATTATATACAAATTTAAGAAATTAATACCTCTAGTGTTGAAAAGGAATTTCTGAGGTATTTCACTTCGGTTTCAAAGTTTGCTCTGTAAAGCATGGCTTCCACTCTTTTAAATGCGAATGGTATATCAAGAATTGACTTCAAAAATCTCTCTGCAGATCCTAATTTTGCCATGTCGCCTTTATAATCTCGAAGTTTTATCTCTTCTTCTTTCGTTGGCGCCATTTTTACGAGTGTTTCTAGAAGCTCAGCACCTAAACCTTCTGGATTTCCTGTTTTCACCCAAACATATGATAATACACTTGATGAAGATGTTAGAAGTAAAACTACATTAGTGATTGAGGGGTAGAATTGTAATTACGTACCATCTAGAAGTGCTTCGGATACTTCGTCTCTTGTCACATTCAATGCTCGTAATAATATGGCTATGTTTTGCGACTTTTTTGGATCCAACACCCGGTTTTCCTTTTCCACCGGAGGTAGAACAGATTTCCGATTCCGGGTGTCTTCTTTCTTTGTTGAGCCACCGGAATTGCATCCGAAAAGGGATTCCATCATGTCCTCGTTTAGTCTAGACGATAAACGGAAAATCTTACGTTTGATAAAAAGGAGTATGAATAATGATATGGTTTTTGAATTTTGAGTGTTTACTTACTGGAATGAGCTTGATTTTATCTGGTCCCATACGGTTGCTCTGTCGGAAGTTGCCCGGACTTTGTCCCAGTGTAACGGCTTCAGCTTTGGTTTTAACCCATCGGCGTCATCAGCTTCAACGTCATTGTTGTTTACTTCCTCCAATGGCTTCAATTTTACAATTCCAGGAATTACTTTCGGACTCGGAATCCGTGATTCCAGAAACATTGAGTTTGACTTCACCGGAGAAATTCTCATCTTTTTTGGTGGCGGTATTGCTGAAGGAGGAGGTGGAGGAGGTGGCGGTGGTGGTGGTGGCGGTGGTGGTGGTGGCGGCGGTGGAGGAGTAGCAGAAGGAAGCTTTCGTGATGAAGACGAGGACGATGACGGGGTTATTTGTTTTGTATCTGGGGAAGAAGAAACTGAAATTCTCGATTTTGGTGAAGTTCGTTTGGAATGAGGGATTGGACTAGTGCTTCTTTGTTGGATCACCGATCGAGAATTATTATTTATGGAATGACGGTGTTTTGATTTGGGAATCGAATTTCGTTCCTCCGTGCTCGCAATTGATCCATGGGGGGTGTAAAAATCGTGGGTTTCTTCATCATCATCAGAAGAAGACATCGCCGGTGGAGAAATGCTAGTTGGCGGTGGCTGGGGTTTACTCAACGGCGGAAGTGGCTGAAGATCAGGACTCGGCCTATACCGGTCAGATGTTTTAACGGAGCTGAGTTTATGATACGGTGAAACATTTGGCCGTCCGTTGGTTGTTTCAGTAACGGATCTCGTCGGCTCAACGGTTCCAATGTAGAGGAAACTCGACGGCGGCATGGATACGTTATCGTCGGAATTACGTCGTCCGACGAGCTTTTGCGATTCAGTCGAGTGTTTCGACTTGTGTTTGTAGATGAAGAATGCTAATGCTGACAGCATTCCGAGAGTCACAATCCCAACTGAAATCGCAACTGCTATTTTCTTCGCCGGTTTTATTGCTGGCTGTGGGGCAATGGGGTATGGTGCCGAGTTGGTGTTACTAGTGTCGGCGCCCACCACCAACGGCGGCGTTGGTGGTGGCTGTGGCTGTGGCTGCACTTGGGTCTGATCTTGTTCTGGTGTCTGCCCATTTGGGTTTTCATTGAAGAAAGGCTGGTCGGGAGTGGGATTAGTGGTGGTGGTGGTTGTAGGCGGTGGTAATTCTGTGTCCGGTGGCGGAACTGAACTCGCCGGAAAAAGTGGCTGGTGGAGAATTCTTCTGGTGGGGTGGGCGGAGAGTAAAGTTAAGAAAGATAAGATAAAAAGAAGTCTCATGATGTTGCTAATGCTGATTCCTTATTGGTTGTTTGTTTCACTCGGTTCATGTTATCTGGGTCTGTTTTCTTCTCTTGTGTCATCAAGATTATCAATTCGATGTGTGTGTGTGAGAGAGAGAAAGAGGGAGAATAATAAGCAATGGGATTTGTGAAGCTTCTGTAGTCTGCAAGATCTGGATGCTCTCTTTCTCTCACTCTATTGGGGGAAGATGGGGTTTTAGTGTTTGAGTGACGTAAGCAAGATTTGCACTTTTTATTTTTATATGCATCAAATTTCCTATAAACAAAAGTGTCATATACATATATATTGTCCAAGTTGTTCGTTTTTATAAATCAATCAAAAAATGACCAAAAATTCTATGATTTTATCTTTGGTAATGTATACCAGTATAGGTAATGGGTTTAGTTTGAGAATTCTAATGTTTTGAAAATAACAACGTTGGAAGTACGAACCAACTAATTAAGGTAAGAAGCACATATGAAAATAGACATGTCGATACAACCAAAAATCTAAGTACGGGCTTTATAATTGCAAACGCTCGTTTTAGCCATGTGTTATTAATAAATATCAATAGCTATATCAATGGTTGTTCTGTAGCCATGTATACTTTAAATATGGAGTTGACAAACAAAATATAAAGGGAAATCAATATTAATTGTTACTCTAAAGAAAAGAATTTAATAGGTGGTCAATATTAATAGCAAATAAAAAAATTATAACCAAATAAAAAATATCTTAATATAACAATAAAAGTTTACAATGACAATTAGTTTTTCGTAATGCCATTTTGTTACCTTCCAAAAAAAATAAAATAATAGCAGTGTCATCAAATAAATAGCAGTGCCATTTTGTTACCTTCCAATGATAGTTTTATATGTGTTAGTTGTTAATAAATACATACATAAGAGAATAATAAAATTTTTATATTTAATTATGAATACATCAAATAAATTGCTAATTTTATTATTTTAATTAATGTAAAGTGTAAAGATGAATTAATTTAGTAAATTAATTTTTCGGATTATTGGTTGATGAAAATAATTAGAGGGCGAATGTTCTTTAAAGTATGCTTATTTTCCATACAGTTAAAGATTAAAAATAATAATAATAATTAATAAAAATGTTGAAGAGTAACAATTTAATGATTGCTTTCAAGATTGGAAATAGTTTATTTCATTTTCTGGCATTGATATTGGAAAGTAATGTTAGGAGAAAAGGCCTCTTATTAAATGAATTCAATAAATTGTTTTGGTGGGGGTGTAATTGAGAGCACACTTTTTTATCGTGCTTAATGCCAAGTAAAATGAGTAAATCGTTTATTAAATTTTTACTATTTTCTTAGTTTTTTTCATTTTAAATAAACAATTTATCACTTGTATTATTTTCATTTCTTTATTAAAATACAATTATTTATCTTATAAGATTTATGGGTGGTGGTTGATGCAAACCATATTGTACGGCCATATCAATTATATATTTAACATATGGTAGACATATGTACGTTCAGCTGCATGTCTTAATCAATCACAGCGACTTTTTTTTCACATTTAACTTTCACTATCGTGTATGAAACTAGGAATGATTAAATATTTTATTTATTTTATTTGAGTTTTTAAGTAACAAATACGATATTTAAATATCAAACTAGTGAAATGAAATATAATAATAAATAAATTCATAATGGTGATTTGTATGAAGTGTCACGTGGGATGCATTTGGCACCGACTAATTCTTTTGTGGCCACGTCGTTTTGAGCATCTTGCCTTTGCTTAGCCCCCACTGTTTTGCTTTTTTCAATTCCTTGCCCTCGTGGATTATTATTATTATTATTATACCCCATTTCAATTTATATTTCCTAATATTATCCTATTTGTATTTGAATTTAGCTTTTAAACTTTACAACTACTTATTACTTTTAATAGTCGTTTATAGTATAATTTTATTAGTGTTTGTTTAAATAATTTTTCTCGACATGTAGCAATCATGTAGTATGTTTTGTGGTTTGAATGTGATATACATGTATAAATTTCATATCGTGATTGTTCATTATAGTTGCAATATATTTATAAATTCAACCCTATGCAAATCTTACTACAACACATTAAAAATATTCTAGTTTCACTCGCCCAAGTAAAGTAACATACTTTGCTTGAGCATATAATGAATGTTGCACCAACACTATATGTATCATCTTTAATCTTAAATTATATATATATATATATATATATATATATATATATATATATATATATATATATATATATATATATATATATATATATATATATAGGGGCGGACGCATGAATAACTAACAGTATGTGCACAAAAAAATCCAATAAAATATAACAAAAAAAAATTACGAGTGCATTAAACATAACAAACCATTGTAGACAAACTTTGTGAAGGGCAAATTGGTCTTTTCATGGACAAGTTATTGGTTTCGTGGAGTTTGTTTTCGTGTTGATTGTGGTTGTACAAAGTTTTGAAGGTAATATTACCAAAATTTGATTCCGAATTAATGCATATTTATAAATTCCATTGTTTTGAGCAAAATATAATATACAAATGTCAACTAATAAATGCATTTTTAGAAGCTCGATACATTTGCTTGACAAAACAAACAAATCAATTCAAAATGTAAAATAAGACATAAATTGAGTTGACCTAAATTTTAATAATTATGAAGAAAAGCAGTTGTTTAGTTTGAAACATATGTAATGCGTATGTGTGATGTGTATAGAAAAAAATTGTTAAAGCAGGATCCCTATAGGAGGAGGCTAGCTCGCTAGGTAATTATTTTACGCCAAAAGTGAATATAAGACCGTTAAGTATACAACCTTACATATAGAACATATTAAAACTACGTAATTTTGATTAAATCTTATATAAAAATAAATGACTATTCAATGTCTAAATTTTTTTCTAATATATCTCTAAAATATGTCTTCTTCCCTCCTTCATTCCACTATTTTCCATCACTTCTTATCATATTATTGTATTATTGTTTTATCGTTTTTTATGATGCAAAAGCTATTACGTCGAGAAGAAATTAAATAGAAAATTATGAAAGGTCATGGTCACAAAGAATTTGTATATAACTCTGATATGCCCAATTGTGTATGAAAATATATTAAATATGAAAACGATTGAAATGATTTTAAGTTCATGGGAGCATATATTTGCTAATGGAAAAAATGTGATTTTTTATTAAATGGTTGTCAAGTTAATGAAAAAGTAAACTATTAATATAAGAATTTTGAACAACCAGTAAAGTGATTTAATTGAGTTTTATTGAAACGGTTTAGTTTTAACAAGTTATATTCACTAAGCCCTTACTTCATAAACAGTACATAAAAGGAAAAGTGAAAAAAAAAAAAAAAAAAAAAAAAAAAAAAAAAAAACCTTGATGTTAGCAAGATTTGAACTTGAGCCATTTTTTCCAAAAAAGAATTTTAGCGTGCACCTTTGACCACCTTACCTAAGACAACTTTTGATCATACATGTGAAGTGTAATGATAATATACTCGTTCCTTTATAGGTGTATAATAATAAAAAAGTTTTTTCTATATTAATACAAAAAAATCTAGTAGTTGCCGGTGCAACCCTGTGCACCACTATATATATATATATATATATATATATATATATATATATATATAGAAGACATTCAGAGTATGTGATTGTTATATATTTAGTAGTAGCTATAGAACTATAAAAAAATTATATAGTTTTAACAAAATATAATTTAATCTCTCTACCACTTTTCCTACATTCTCTATTATAACTTATGTTATGATTTATATATATTGTTTATGGAATTTTATAAGTTTTAATTTGCACCACAAACCATGTAAAAAATATTTTACCAACCACCTATAGGACTTCATATTGAAAGTTAATACAAAAACCAACAACCAAAGATTAAAAGTGTTTATTAAAAAACTCAATAAACTTGTTTTCATAACTTGTAAAAGAACCATGCAAGTATATAGAAGTATACATAAGATAGGTGTTGGAGGAAGTTATAAAATCTATTAGAGATCTAATAAAGAAAACAAATTCTAAATACATAGATGGTGGAGATGAATCACGAAATTAAAAATAATATGAGTTCAAAAACAATAGGAACAAGCTAATAATAAAAGAAATTGTGTCTTATAATTAAAATGAAGTCAATTTTAATGGTTAAATATATATATATATATATATATATATATATATATATATAAAAGGGTATGTTATTGTATTCTAACTAATTATTGTGTGGATGTAGAAATGATTGTGAACCAATCATTTTAGTTATTTTAAGAAAGTCATTTATCCATATTATTAAATTAAAAAAATATATAGAATAATACCATTGAATTAAATAGAAGGGGTAAAATTGTACATTTCCATTACTTTCAAATTAGGAAATACAAATTTAAGAAAGGAATTTCGGATTTTAAGTGATTTTTTATTATTTTAATTTTGAATTATGATTTTTTTAATTAATTCATTTTTAATTCTATCAGAATGCATATTTTCGCAAAATAGAAATTTTGATAGATTGCTTATTCTGACGGAATACATATTCTGATTGAATGAACATATTAAAGAATATCAAAATTTTGAACCATGAGTTGAAGAATAAGAACATTCTTAAAGAATAATCATATATTTTTAACAATATTCAAGAAACTAGTGTCTAATAATAAACAAAGAAAACAAATTTATAGTCACATTTTATAAAATTAGAATGTCATTCTTGGAATATTTGTCAAATTCTACAAGCATATAATGTTTTATAGTAAGTCATTTTGAAAGAATCTTCATTCCATAAGAATACCATATTTTATAGTAAGTTAGTCTTGAAAGAATCTTCATTCTCATTATTAGTGTGGTGAATCTAAATTGTTATGAAATTGTGTCTTAATTTTCACCCATCATTGTTGTTCCAAGCAACCTTGCTACATTCTGAGTGGTCGCGAAACAAAACATATACAAATACTGAAGTTCACGAATGTAAATACATACAACTCTCATCAAATAAGATGTAGAAATATTGGATCTTCTATGCAAAAATTGACATAAAAAAGTACAAAGAAAAAGTCATTTTTCTTGTGAACAGTACTTGAGGTAACATCAAGATTTCTTCAACAAAACTTTTCCTAGCATTATGACATGAAAAAAAAACAATTGTTATTAAAAAAATGGCAACATTTTGTATAAAAAAAATTAACATTTTGTATAAAAACTTCACTTGTAGTAGGTAAGAATAATAAACCTAATATTAATGGGGTAGGAACAATCTCAATAAGCACAAGAAATGGTATTTCTGATGAAGCACAAACACAAACTAAGCTTCACAACCCATTCGAATAGAACTTAACCACTTAGAATACCATTCCAACACTTAATCTATGGATAACAAACAAACCTGTGTAAATAAATAAACATTTCTACAAGTATAGCCAAAGATGAAGCACAAACACAAACTAAGCTTCACAACCCATGGCGAGGGACAGTGAAATGACAGAGAGCAGCTTGGGAGAGAGTAAGTAAGGTAGAACAAATTAAGAGGATTAACAAAACAGATGCAAAAATATCGATTTTAAACATGTTGATACAACAACAGGAGAGATCGGCCTACTTATTACTAATTCAAGATCAAGAAAAAACATTATTTTAAACATGAACCAAAGAATATTGATCTTAAGAGATGGAACAACCTAAGAAGGAAAGGAGGGGGGGGGGGGAGATTGACATTGCTAATTAATTTATTAGATACTTTCAATTATCACCATTAAAATGGAATAGAATGTACATAGGTTTAAAAAGGTAGAGGACCAAGTTCAACTTAATGTTTGTGGTCGGAGATCAGAGGTACATCAGAGGTGGATTGATGGCGACGGATCAATGAGAACAGATAATAGGGCACAAACTTGATAAAGACGTAAGGTTACTGATATGCAGACTATACTTAAGGGGAATTAATCCAATTTCTTGGGGATTTATACATATGTCAGGAATTAATTAATTATTTATTTAATTACCAAAATTAATTAATATATAGGATTACAATTTTACCTTTATTTGGGTTTTTGAAATGATTGCTCAATAATCATTCTTACATCCACAAAATAAATAATATATATATATATATATATATATATATATATATATATATATATATATATATATATATATATATATATATATATATGGGAAAAATGAACATACCCTTAAGGGTATATAAGCTTAGGTACCCAAATTCACCATACTACGTCGTTTTGTATCATATATATACGTTGTAATCGTCTAATGTTCTTATAATTCAACTTCTAACTTGATTTCATTCAAAGATTTTTATAAATTTCACATTTATTTTCCTTTTACATAATTTTCATTTTCAACTATAATATATATAGCTTAATTGATGTTCGTCAAAAATATGTGATGTAAGAGGAAGATAATAATGAAAATTTGAAAATATTGAAAGTAAATCAAGTTAATGATTGAAGTTGAAAAGCATTATAATAAATATATCAAACAAAATGATGTATTATGGTGAGTTTGGGTACCTAAGCTTATATACCCTTAAGGGTATATTCACTTTTCCATATATATATATATATATATATATATATATATATATATATATATATATATATATATATATATATATATATATATATATATATATAATTTTAATAAAAGAATAAGTTTATTCTCCTTTTGTCATGTATCATCCTATTAGGTCTCTAATTAATGGCATGCCACTTGTTAACCTATTGATTCTCCATTTTAAATTTCAAATTTCAAAATTTTTATTCTAATTATATTAAATTAATAACATTAGAATAAACATTAAAATAACATTAATACAAATTATAGGGTCACGTATTTATTTAAACCAACGATTATAATTTTATATAACTAAAAAATATCTCTTAATTAACAACTTAATTAAAATAATTGATTAATAATTTTGATTCTTTTACTATGAAACTTTAATTAGTTTTAAAACTGTGGTTCTCATGGGTTATATATATATATATATATATATATATATATATATATATATATATATATATGTAACAACCGAAAAATCCAACCAATTTAAATTTTTCAAAAACAACCCGATTTCATTAAATTATTTACAAAAAGGTTTTCAATACAAATCATTTAGAGTATTCCCAAGATCACATTGCTACAAAATCATGAGGAGCGGTACGATAACGCCTTCGCCTTGCACAGTCTCCTGAAGAACCTGAAAAAACATTAAACCACAACTGTAAGCCCGAAAGCTTAGTGAGATACCCCCAAAATACCAACCACGAATACCATACACATATCACTCCATCTCACAATAAATCACAGAACAGCCATGCATATCGGGTCTACTGTGGGACTGGTCTACCTTGCAGGGCCTTCAGTCCACCTGGTCCACCCTCCGTGTCCAATCATGTCCCTCGAGTCTGCAGTGTAGTTGGTCCGCCCGCACTGGGCCTTCAACTCACATGGTCCACTCTATGAGTCTACAGTATGATTGGTCCGCCCGCCTCGGGCCTTCAGTCGGCCTGGTCCACTCTCCGAGCCTCGGCACGTCTGGTCCGCCCTCGTGGGGCCTACAGCCTATCCGGACCGCTCGTTGGGCCTTCGGAATAACCGATCCGCCCTGGGTATCTTGGTCTAAAGCACAAAGCAGGACCCGCCTCAACCCAACTCCAGTCCAAACAACCATGTGCACATAAACATACAATCACATAGCAATTCATATTCAGGCAAACCGATCTAGCAAATCACATAACACAACATACTCTAACAGGATACCGACCTAACCGGTCACTAGCATAGCATCATCCTATCTACCAGGATATTGACCTTAACCAGGTCTCTAACGAATACCATCCTAACTACCAGGATGCAAACATATCAAAACAATAACATAACAATAGATACCCGGATCTCAATCCGATAAAAGGGCCGGCCTTGGTGCCTTAGACCCTGTTGATATAGTGAGGATAACTCACCTCGAAACTGTCGGCTGAAAGGATAACATCTCGCTGCTCCGAACTCCGACACGAACTCCTCCACTGAACACCAAAACACTTAACTCAATATATACCCTTATTTACCAAAATACCCCTGGAATACAACTGGTCAACCCTTGGACAAGGTCAAAGTCAACCCCTGACTGACTCTACTCGCCGAGTCAACCCGATGAATCACCGAGTCCCCAAGCTCAGAACTTCCCTCAATCCGCGACCTGACTCGCCGAGTCACCCCGAGACTCGCCGAGTCCAACCACTCTGAGTCCACTCGCACCCAACTCACCGAGTCATCCCTTGACTCACCGATTCTCGACTCATCCATAAAATATTGGGACTCTTCGACAAGACTCGCCGAGTCCAAGAACAGACTCGCCGAGTCTAAGGCTATCTTCAACCTACTCGTTGAGTTGTTCATCCAACTCGTCGAGTTCCAGCTCATCTTCAAGCAACTCGTCGAGTCCACCCTTGCGACTCGCCGAGTACCACCGGTCTGAATCCATACAGAAGCATTCCAGGCCATGCAATTGATCCAAAACATAGATCTAGCCTCCTACAACCCATCCATCACGTAAAGTGGCAAACTTTACGTGAATCCATGAAGATCTAGGCATTATACACATTAGGGATAAAGTTTGGGACAAGATAGCTTCACTACATACTCAATCATAGGGACTTTCAGGCATCCCAACCCTCCTCTATTCCAGATCTGAGGTAGCAACCTCAGATCTAACCTCTAGACTCCAAAACACCAAAAGATGTGATCTCAACACCCCTAAAAATGAAGAATCTAGACAATAGTAGCTCAAGAACGAGATATTACCTTCAAAGAATGCCCCAACAGCAATGAAACTCGAATCCAAGCAAAACCCTTTGATCCAAGCCTTTTCTCCTTCAAGATTTCTTCAACTAGCACTTCCCCAAGCTCCAATTTGCCCAACAATGGTGTTCCTCCATGAAATTAGGGTTTCTGGGGCTCAAGGGGAATCAAAGAGGTTGGGGAAGAAACATAATGTTCTTTATATAGAGCTCAACCCCGAGAATTAAGGTTTTCTCCACTCAGCACCTACTCACCGAGTAAGCCACTTGACACGCGACCAAAGTTGCGACCCTACTCGCCGAGTCCATCCATGGACTCGCCGAGTTGCCCTCCAAAACTTACACTTTTAGTCCTTCAACTCTACTCTTGCTATTCCGGGATGTTACAATATATATATATATATATATATATATATATATATATATATATGGCTATGTTATAATGTGGATGATAAGTATTGTGTGGGTGTCAGAATAAATGTAGACCAAGAGTTTAAAATACATATTCTAATATAACGTATTCTGAATGAATACAAATTCTGACAGAGTACATATTTTGATTGAACGAAAATTTTGAAGAATAAATTTTTTTTGAACCATGAGTTGAAGAATAACAACATTGTTAAAGAATAATCATAAATTATTAAAATTATTGAAGAATCTAAGGTCCAAAAATAAACAAAAAAGACAAATTTTACTGTCACATTCGATAAAAATACAATGTTATTTTTTGAATTTTTTCCACATTCTATTAGAATACAAGCTTTATAGTGAATCATTCTTGAAAAAAAATCTTTATTGTATAAGAATACAATATCATTCATGAAAGAATCTTCATTCTCATTCTTGTTTCATGCTGTTATATTTTAACATTTTGGTGTGGTGAATCTCAGTTGTCATGAAATTGTCTCTTAATATTCATCCACCATTGTTGTTCCAAACAACTTTGCTACATTATGAGTGGTCTTGAAACAAAACACATACCAATAATGAAGTTCAAGAATATAAATACATACAATTTGTGGCCTCATGGACCAATTGTCCATTTATACAAATACTTTGTATATTGAAAATTGGAAGAGTTTAGCAGTTTAATTTTTAGGTGATTTAGTTATATGATTTTGTAATTGCATCATCCATGAAAATACAACAAAAAGTGACCAAATATTGTGAAATTATCTATACTAAACCTAAACCTAATATGATTTTGTAATTGCATCTCTATTGTAAAATTAAGAATAAGTAAAATTAAGAACATTGTAAAATTATATGTTCTAAACCACTAAACAATAAGTAAAATTAAGAATATTGTAAAATTATCTATACTAAACCTAAACCCAATATAAAATTATATTCAACAGTCAGATGTACGAAAATCAAAAGACTGTAATGCACTTAAAAATTACTTGAGAAAGCCTCAAAATCGTAACATATGATGAATATGAACTCGTCGTTTGACATACCAATTAAAGTCTCGATTCTTTAAAACCCTCAAACTGAAAGACAACAACAAATTTAATACATATTGGAGGTCAACGATGTTCTTGATTTCAAGATGGTGGTACTTGGAAGAAAAGAGCCTGACACAAATAGTAAATAATAACAAGCATTTGAGAAGATTGATTTCTGATTTAAGTAAAGAATAACAAGCACTTTCGATTTGATTGAATATTAAACCTAAATAGATTTAGAGGAACCTTGTTACCAGGATGAGTAGATTTTAGCTCTTTGCCATATGTGAAGGATGATATGGTGGGGAACTGGCCTTTTCCTTCACCTCTCCATGTTCTGCGAAGATATGACAGGGGGTCGATTGCTGGATGCACCATCCTTTGATTCATTCCCGCTCAGTAGTCCATCTTCCACATTTTCCACTCATTTATACATTCGATAGTAATTCTCAACAAAAAAACATTGTGAACGGTGAGTTCTTCAATGGAAGCAAACAACCTGCCTCGGTTTCCAACTGATGACGGAGATAAGAGAAAAGATGGTGGTGGCGTGAGGTCGTCTGGGGCCGAAGGTCGATGGAGGCGGGAGGGATATGGTTTTGTGGATGTCGATGGAAGAGGCAATAGAGTTTTAAATAAACTAATTTGTCTGAACTAAAGGGTAAATGATTTAATTAATTATTTATTAAAATTAAATAATAATTGATCCATATTAATACTTACATCCAAATTTGAACACACACACACACACACACACACACACATATATATATATATATATGTATATATCCGGTAAAAAAAAATTTGGTAGGAAGGTAAGAAATTTTTTTTCGACTTATTTTTTTGGCGAACAAAACAAATGAATCACTAAATGAATCAATAATAACATGATTCACAAAAAAAAATCTTGAAAAACATTTCGATGATTCATTTTTAAGATGATTTTATTGATATTCACTAAAATTGTCATAAAAGTTAATTATTTTCTTGATTTACCTAAAAATGAATCATAAATGTGTTTTTTTCGGAATTTTTTCTTGTGAATCATCCTATTTTTGAATCATCTAATGATTCATTTCATTTTTTTGCTAAGAAAATATGCATATAAAAAATTTCTTACTTTCTTTCCAAAATTTTCCTTCTTATTTGATCTTGACTCTCTCTCTCTCTGTGTGTATGTATATATATATATATATATATATATATATATATATATATATATATATATATATATATATATATATATATATATATATATATATAGACAAATGAACCATAGTTAGCAAAAAGAAAAAGGGGCAGATATAGCCACTACTATGACGAGGGGTGTCAATTTATGACACGACACGACAAAAATACACGATACGAAACGAAATTGGGACGATATCAAAATTCGAATTTGTTTTTGTGTCGTGTTCGTGTCAAGTATAAAAAATACGATGTTGTATCGTATCGTGTTCGTGTTTACAAATCCACACGAATTTGACAAGATTGAGCATGTGTTTGTCGTATTTGTTGTTTTTATTGTGTTATATATGATTACATACGAATTAAATAAAATAACAGTTATGTAATATTATCTTTGTCGTGTCGTGTCGTGTTGTCGTTTTTTAATTGGTTCGTTTTCATGTTAGTGAAAAAAAACACAGCATCGTGCCGTGTCGTGTTCGTGTTACAAAAAAACATTGTCGTGTCGTGTCACACAAAAACACGACATGACGACCCGATTTGACAGACCTAACTATGAGTCGAATTAAATTACTGTATGTTAGTAAAAAACTAAAAGCCTAAAAATGATTTTTTTTTTTTCAATCCTTCATTCCTTTTATTCACAATTGTAATTCCTCAATGTGGAATTACAATTCCTCGATGCGAAATAGCAATTCATCAACACAAAACAACTTCGCAATAGCAAGTACCAATTAATCGATGAAGATCAGTTCCTAAAAGCCAAATAGCAATTCTCCGATGCGAAACATCAATTCCTCATCATGAAAAAAATAATTTCGCAACAAAAGAATCCTTCATACGTTGAATTGTTAAAAGGATAATTCATACTTGAATTGAATTGTTAAAAGGATAATTCATACTTGAATTGTTAAGTAGAAAGAGATATAACAAAAGAATAGTGTAAAAATAAGAAAATGTCTAAAAAACAATCTTTTTGAAGAAATTAGATATCCTTCTACCATTTCTTTCTTATTTATCTTCATACTCATTAATTAAAATGATAAAAAATCATATTTTGATAAAATTAATTATATTTTAAAACATTTGTTATTATTTTACATGGTAGGAAGAAAACAAAAAGGATATTTAATTTCCCATCTTTTGGACATGAGAAAAGCTTCAAACGAATAGTGCATTTAATAGTGAGTCATTGCAAAATAGATACTATTTGGAGGAACAAGGAAAATTTTAGGATATTGTGTGGTAACTAGATTATTTTTTATCTACCAAAGACATAAAATAAAAATGTTAGAATCAGTTTATGAAAAAATTAAAAGACCAGATAATTTATACATATTTCATTGAAGAATATATTGCTTTCTTTTTAAAATGCTAACAGTTTGTAATATTTCAAGTATACTATAGGATATGAAATAAACATGTCTTATTAGGAAAATTGTGCATGTTAATGGGCCCTAAAAGAGAATATTTTATTGCAAGAAACCATTGAATCATCGGATTCCCTTTGAAGCCCTCCAGGAAGGCAACGGACAATTGTACGTGCATTGGTGCACATCATAAAAGAACGTCCACAATGTAAATGATAAGACGACAAAAAGTTTATTCCTGTTTTTAAGTTATATTATTGTTGAACTAGTTTGAGAATGATACTTGTAATTAGTAACATGAGCATGTTTTCTAGTATAGCATAAGATTAGATACCCGCATTTGAACCTGTTTCGTATGTATATATATATATATATATATATATATATATATATATATATATATATATATATATATATATATATATATATATATATATATATATATATAGAGAGAGAGAGAGAGAGAGTTACATTATTCTATACTTACTAATTATTATACGGATATCGTATCCTATGAGAATTATTTAGAGAATAAGTTGTTTAGCAATGCGAATACGTTCAATCTTACATAACTATTGTCATTAACACACATTCTCACTAATTAAATCGTCTATAAGGTTATTATATACTTATTATTATTACTATTATTATTATTATTATTATTATTATTATTATTATTATTATTATTATTCTCATTTCTGTCAGAATATTTATCAGAATGTTTATCGGGTCGTATTCTGTCAGAATGAAAATGAGTGAAAAACGATATGTGAGAACAAAAATAAATAATAATTAGCGAGAATGCATGAAAATGATTATATTTTTGTAGGGTTGAACGTATTCGCATTACTAAACAACTTATTATCTTACTAATTCTCATACCATATGATATCCGCACAATAATTAGTTAGAATACTTGAACCTAGTTTTCTCTCTCTCTCTCTCTCTCTCTATATATATATATATATATATATATATATATAAGTTTAGGTACTAAACCTCATGAAAATATGTTGTTTTACTATGTAAAGATTGCGATTAATAGATTTACAATTAACACTTGAAGATGTAGATTCAAGATCAACGCAATAGTTTTGATAAGGAAGCAAGAATATTGATTATCTTCAACCTTTGTGACAGTAGGAAACAATAATGTTCATTGCGATGAAGTAATAAATGATAATGGAGAAAAGAAAACATGGATGGTAAAACTATAATAGAGAAGAGAAATGTTATCGTGGATGGTATATTACTAAGTGAAAACAAAACCATGTATTTTTACTAAGTTAAAACAACATATTTTAGAGGTTTAGTACCTAAGCTTAGGTGGGATTGTAATGTATATTCCCTATCTCCTATATATATATATATATATATATATATATATATATATATATATATATATATATATATATATATATATATATATATATATAAATATATATATAATGTGGATGAACATCTATTGTGCGGACGTGTGCGGACGATACTACTTTTTGACAATGACTAAGAGAATAAGTCGTCTAATAATGTGAATACGTTAAACCTCACACAACTATCGTCATTGTTATGTATTTTCACTAATTTTTATTCATTTTTGTTTTCATAGATCGTTTTTTACTAATTTTTGTTTTTACAGAAGATGGTTATCAATAACACATTTTGAGAACATTGTAACAGAATGAGAATCATAAAAAAAATCTATAATACCGTTATAGTCTTATAGACGATTTAATTAGTAAGAATATATGATAATGACAATAGTCTTATAATAACGTAGTAGCTGACGCCCTAAGTCGGAAAGAATATTCTGGTCGTAGAGTCGAATCTTTGACTCTAACTATCCATTCACACTTGTCCACGCAAATTAAGGAGGCTCAGCTCGACGCTTTGAAACCTGAAAATGTGGCAGGTGAATCCCTGAGAGGAAAGGATAAGAATTTAGAAGTCAATGGTGGCGCAGCCTTATACCTCATGGATCGGATCTGGACACCGAAACACAGTGGATTCAGAGACTTGGTCATGACCGAGGCACACAACACTCGTTATTCTATCCACCCAGGTTCAGATAAGATGTATCTGGATCTTAAAAAGTTATACTGGTGGCCTAACATGAAAGCAGATATTGCTACCTTTGTAAGTAAATGCCTTACTTGCACGAAGGTAAAGGTCGAATACCAGAAACCCTCCAGTCTTCTGTAGCAACTGAAGATACCAGAATGGAAGTGGGAGCGGATCACTATGGACTTCATAACCAAGTTGCCCAAGACAACGGGTGGACTTGATACCATATGGGTCATCGTCGACAGATTGACCAAGTCTGCACACTTCCTATCCATCAAAGAAATCGACAAAATGGAGAAACTTACGAGAACCTACATTAGGGAGATTGTATGACTGCACGGTGTTCCCATATCCATTATCTCAGATAGAGATAGTAGATTCACTTCAAGGTTCTGGTAGTCGCTACAAAGTTCCCTAGGAACTAGGTTGGACATGAGTACAACTTACCATCCACAGACAGACGGACAAAGTGAGAGAACTATCTAAACCTTAGAAGATATGTTGCGAGCCTGTGTGATTGACTTTAGGAAAGCTTGGGATACTCATTTACCACTTTTTGAATTTTCCTACAACAACAGTTATCACACGAGCATAAAGGCAGCTCCTTTCGAAGCCCTCTATGGCCTAAAGTGCAGATCCCCTCTGTGTTGGGCTGAGGTGGGTGATACCCAGTTAGCAAAGGGCTGAGTTTCTGAAAGCACTCTCACAGGTCCAGAGATCATTCGGGAAATGACAGAGAAGATCGTTCATATTCGTGAACGATTGAAAGCCCCTAGAGACCGACAGAAAAGCTACGCTGGCAAGCGAAGGAAACCATTGGAATTCCAGGTGGGCGACTGTGTTCTACTGAAGGTCTCACCTTGGAAGGGCTTGATATGCTTCGGAAAGCATGGGAAGCTCAATCCAAGATACATAGGGCCTTTCGAAATTCTTTCCCAAATCGGCCCCGTAGCATACAAACTCAATCTACCGCGTGAACTCAGTAACGTACATTCTACCTTCCACGTCTCGAACATGAAAAAAGTTTCTATCCTAAGGTACTCTTGTTATCCCACTCGACGAGATCGAGATCAACGAGAACCTCAACTTCGTGGAAGAACCAATAGAGATCACAGACCGAGAGGTCAAGCAAACAAAGCAGAGCCGTATTCCGATAGTGAAGGTTCGCTGGAACGCCAAACGGAGACCTGAATTCACTTGGGAACGAGAGGATCAGATGAAACTGAAATATCCTCATCTTTTTGCTTAGTTATTTGTAACTACTTATTTGCTTAAATTCTAATTTTGGGACGAAATTCCTTCTAACGGGGGGATGATGTGACAACCCGAAATTTTCAATCGTACGAACTCTTCAATCCAACACTTCAATTAAAAGTTAAATGCTTTCCTGCTAATTTTTAGCTAGTTTAAAGTCCGTTTGAGTATTTTAATTAATTATTCACGAATCGGACGGATAAATGGAAGTGATTTCTATTTAATCGAGAATGTAATGGAACAATCAGCACCTTGAATTGGTGTTCACAGCCAAACAAAGAAACCTTGGGCCGTGAACTCTCTTAGGGCCGAAAACTCATGCCTTAAGCATGAGTTTACTCTCCATTCTATCATTTCCCTTTTTTCTAACTCAAGAACCAAAGCCATTCTCTCTCAAGTAGCATACCGTTCTTCACCCGATTTTCCGAAAATGTAAGTATTACTTGACTTGATTTGTTGTTATAACCTATCTCCTAGTAATTATACATCATTTCATCCATTCAATTGTTGATTTTCATTAGATATTCAAAACACCAAGAACACACACTAGTGTTCTTGGACCTTAAACACCCAATCGAGCTCCTATCTTGTAAGTGCACTTGCCCTAGCTTCTTGTATGCTTAGTATGATCTTAATAACACTTGAAAATCATCAAGAAACCATAGAACCAAGGATTTTACAGCCAAGGATGATCTTGGGCCGTAAACCCCTTTCAAGGTGGTAAATTGGTCCCTAGTCCCTTCACAAGCTTTGGAAACTAGTCTAGACTCATTCCCTAATATGTTGATGTCTTGAAAACATCAAAATACCATAAATCATAAGGGTTTACGGCAGCAAACCCAAAGGGAAATGGTCTTAGGGTCGTGAACTCCTCAAAGGAGGGAAATGGTGCCCTAATCTCTTCCAATGACTTAACCATCAAGTACAAATACTTCAAAGGGACTTGTAAGGCTTCAAAACATCAAATGGTCAAAAGAGTATGAGATTACGGTCGTAAATCATGAGTTTACGACCATAAACTCATTTTTTAATGACCATAAAACCGTAAACTCCAAGGGAGTTTACCCTTGAACCCCAAACACAATGGAAAGGTCCTATAACACTTAGATGCAATCCTTATGACTTGTAGCATTTATATAAGGTGTTTTACATGTCTTAGGATGTCTTAACTTTGTCAATTAGTAGTTTAAAGACTAATTGGATATATATATATGTATGTATATATATATATATATATGTGTGTGTGTGTGTGTGTTATTATATGTTAACTAGGATCTTTGAGTGTGTACAAGTCCTCACTTGACACCTACCATCATACCTTATCCGTTCATCCAAACCACCAACTACAGATGAGTTCGTACCCCTTAATCAATGTTTTAAATGATTTTAAATGCTTTAATTGGGGGGGGGGGGATATAAGTATAAAACAACATGTTATAGATTCAATCGCATGTGATTTATAACTGTGTTTTCAACCAACTGATTTCACATACTTCAAAATGTGATACATGAAATGGTTTTCTATCTTAAAATACTTTGTTATCAAATGAATCACTTTTGAAATGTTTTATAAAATGACATCAAGTCATTGTTATTTATTGTTCAAAACTCTTAAATGTTTTACAAAACCTCTTTCATCTTCTTGATCAAAACTATATCTATACACTTATGTTCATATATATATATATATATATATATATATATATATATATATATATATATATGTATTGATATGATATCTTTCATCCTTCATTCAGTTCCCACACACTTGAGTAGCAAGGGTGTATAAACCTTCTTGGACATCAAATACATTCCAGTAAACTATTATAGGGATAGTTTAGGGGATACAAAACATCATTCAGTGTCCGCCGTTCTTGGTTTTGGGGTGTGACAAGTTTTACCCTTGAAGCCTCGTATCAATCCCGACACCCGAAGCAAGTCCCGAAGCCCCCAAGATCCCAAGAAATATAGTTTTCGAGCTGAAACTCTGCTCCCGTGAAGCCCGATTTTAGAGAAAACATCCCGGTTTCAGCGAAGAATATTATTTTAATAGACGAGGTGCTGTCCGATCACCGTCTTATCAAGTGAGTGTATAGTCCCTTTCATAAACACGATTTTAATACAAGTATTGGTTGAATGTATTATATATATGTTCTGAGTGAATGTGTAGTCACTTTCTTCTAACACATAAATTATGAAGTATTTGCTATGAGAAACATGCTATGTGTTTATATATTGTTGTTTATTTGAGATGAGTGTGGAATAGATGTTTTATATAGTTTTCAAATGAGTTAAACTATATATGTATTTTATATCTACAAATATGTTGGGTAGAACAGGGGTAGATAAGATACTGGGTGTGTGATAAAAGAGGAGTTAGATAATGAGATAAAAGGTGATATAAATCTTGAGGTGAGGGTGATAGGTGAAAAATGAGTGAAACCTTTACCCAAACGATAGCCCTTGTCATTCAGCTGAGTAGGGATGACAACCACGAACTATTCTAGACAGTCTAGTGGAACACTAACAGACTCGCAACTTGTAGGTGTTGTGAATTTGATGTTCACCGGTGTACTCTAAAAACCCACTGAGACGTATTGCGAGAGGGGTCTCGAAAAAACGATACTAGGGGTCTCGAAAAAACGATACTGTCAATAAACGAGATAAACTTGTTATTAATCCGGGAGTATGGATTAAGACATAGTTAATTGTCCCTAGTCCGGGAGTATGGATTGGGCACAATTTTAGATCTGGGAGTATGGATCAGATCAGGAGATTAGTTTTAGATCTGAGAGTATGGATCAGATCAGGAGATTAGTTTTAGATCCGGGAGTATAGATCAGGTGGAGAGGTTAGTTTTAGATCCATGAGTAGGGATCAGGTAAACAAGTAAATTTTGATATGAGAGATTAGATATGATCGTGTCATTGTGAGGATCGACGGGGTGGGATAAGAGTTGTTTTGTATGGTGAAATTGTATATGTTTGTGAGTTCGAATATATATATATATATATATATATATATATATATATATATATATATATATATATATATATATACATATATGATATAACATTTTGGGTGGAAAACCCTATATGTTCACCAGGCTCCCAAGCCTGACCCAATCAATTTCTTTGTATTACAGGTTATAGCACGAGAGCATAAGTTGGTTGGCATAACGAGAGATTTTTGATTATAGGCCAGTAGTTATGAATAACTGTTGTAAGGTCTATTTTGTTCTTTTTATGCTTTTGGTTTGTATTGAACATGACATCCTGAATCTTTTTAATGAAATACATTTCTACGGAAATGCTTTGATAAATCTTTATCATATTTTGGGAACAAATTCCGAAACTATTATCAAAGGATTACTCTGATTTTATAAAGTAAAACATAAACAAATCGACCTTTTCTGTCCGTGAAATTGGGGATGTCACATCATGCGAAGTTATTGAGTGTTCAAACCACAAAATCGTCATCACATGTACTACAACTTTCATCAAGATTGTTTATCCTAAATAATCTTTTATCAAAAATGTTATGTTTATCGCTTAGTGATAATAGGTTTATATAGTTTATAAAGCGCATGACTAATAATTATCTTATTCGAAGATTTTAATTATTCAATAAAATGAATAACTATGACTAAAACACCTAGCTCTAACTTATAGACGTTACAAATATACCCTTAATTATGAGCTAAAATAATAGTTCTTATAATTCCTAATATTATTTAGTTCCTATTTGATCGTTATACATACATACATACACACACACATACACACAAACACACACACACACACATACATATATATATATATATATATATATATATATATATATATTACTTTAAGTGAACAGGTCAAAGAAGTTTTGTAACACCCATTTCAGGTACGCTCAATTCATTTAATTTTTAGAATTTTATTCTTAGGCGGCCACAACGTGGCATTATTTTTCTTAACCACAGATTTAAATAACCCGCCACGGTCTGGCAACGGGTGCCACGACATGGGAGCCTATTTTGGAGAAACCCTCATCCATGGGCTTTGGGCCATATATAAAGGACATTATGGCTATGGTTTCATGATCTTTCAACCTCCATCACCCTCTCAAGACCAGAAACCCTAACCCTAGCCTACTTTTTATGATATTGAGTTTCTTGTGGTGTTTGGTTGCATTTTGAAACAAGAATAAGAAGGTGCTAGCCCAAAGATCAAGCAAAAAATTTTCTCCATCCTTGGAATCACTCTTTGGACCATTTTTAAGCCCTCAAGTTTCCACCGTGATGATTCTTTGGTTGTAGATCTAGTTTTATTAGCTTATTTTGGTCCATAAGTGATGTTTGGTAAGTTTGATGTGATAAAGGTTGCAACTTTATGACTCTCCTGAGTCCCATGAGCAATATATCTTGTACGTCTAGACTTTGGTTGGTATTCTTAGGCTTGCATGATTTTTAGTTACCTTTTTGCTCATTTTGAGCTAGAATGGAATCTAGACATGCTATGGACATGCATGTCTATAAAGCACCCAACTTTATGTTAGTGATAGTTAGTTTTGTTTACTTCTTTTTATAGTTTATTTTATCATATTTCATTCATAATTTAGATAATTTCCATGCATATTTTCCTTTTCGTTATTTTATGACTATTTCGGGTACTTTCGAATCTTGTGAGCATAATTGCAGGTTTTCGGGTCTAGCGGAGCGGGAGTGTTCGGGACGTATGGGAAGCAATGGGATTTGGTAGAAAAAAGGATGTTAGGCTTGGTGATTGTGGAGATGATGCATGAAGCGAGCTTGATGATTATTGGAAGGCTTGGAGAAAAATAAACTTTAAATTTGCAAGATGCGGGAGTTTATTCAAGCGTGCGTAGATTGTTAATTGGGAGAGTGCACCAGTTTTGGAGGATTTGGAGAGGTCAAATTGGGCTTAAGATGAAGAAAAACTTGAATAAAATGGGCTAGGAGGTGATTGGATTCGATCTGGGCCAAGTGGGATAAGCTATGGAGGCCCAAAACCTTAAAGATGCTACATACAGGGACCACCCGCGCAACCCACTCGCGCAACAGCACGCGGGTCGCGCAACCCTCTGCAGGGGCATTTTTGGGAATTCATGTTTTAAGCTATATGGGGAAGGTTGGTGCCTATCTTTTGCATGCTCTTGGACATCCGATTTTTGAAGATTCTCTCTGGAGTTTTGAAGACTTTTGAAGGCCAAGAACACCTCAAGAACATCATCTTTTTACCTCTTGATTCTTGCTTAATGTTTGGTACAATCTTCTCTAACTTTGTTTCTTTAAGTTTAGCCATGCTTGGCTAAACTAATCTTGGTTGAATTTTGTTGAATCCTTTGAACTTTTGTTGAATGTTGAAGAATACATGAACTTGTTCTTAAATCTTTATGGAAATGTTTTGCTTTTTATCATATTATCACTACTAGTATGTTTTTAGTTCATGAGTTTAAATGTGTTTGTGGTGATTAGTTGACTAATTTCTTGATTAAGTAAAGGATCCTCAAATTAGCAAGCAACAAATGGTTTTTGTGTTGTTTTTGCTTCACACAATCATAAAATCATTTCTTCCAACATGTGGTGAATGCATTTGACCCCTCTTGGATTTGGTGACTTTTTGGTTCTTAATGCTAGTTGACTTTCACTAATTACATGCTTAATGGAAATTGTGACATTGACCAAGGAAATTATTATGAGCTTCTCTAACCATTTTAACAACTAAGAAAAGTCTAGGTAATCTCAAGATTCTTGGATTACTATAGCCAAATTGAGGATTTAAAACAAGTATTGCACCATTGAATTCTAATGATATGTTCATCAAAAGTCAATGTGAGGAAACCTTAAGTCAACCATCCTTCTCTAATTGATTTTACATCAAACTCTTATTTTTGCTGCAATTGTCTATTTAAATCATAGTTAATTCTAGTTTGTTTCAAGTATTTCAAAACATCAAAACCCCCATTTTTAATTTATTATCGTATTCCAAGTATTTTTACAAAGAGATTTTTCATAGAGTTATCAAATTGAACTAATCTACGTGGATTCGATCCCTTTACCGCTATACACTATTTTAGTGTGTAATATTTAGGGTTATTATTTGTGTTGGCCTCGACAACCACCAAATTTTTGGCGCCGTTGCCGGGGATTGGTTTTGATTTAATCTGTTTGTTTCTCTATGCCTACATCTCATTGTGGAGGTACTCTAATTTAAAACACGGAAATTAAAAAAAAAAGTATGATTTGGAAATGAACAATCCTTGCACCGAAGACCAACTTTCTGAGCTAGCTCAGTTAGTTATGATGATTGAAAGTGACCAAAGTGTGCAGTCCACATCTCTTCTTTGCGATTTTTGTGCCTAAAATGGACATCATTCCCACACGTGTCCATATTTACAAGGAGAATGGGAAGAAGTGCAAGATAAGGAAAGCTACTACCGATCAAACCAATGGAGTTATGATCAGCCTGAACATCGTCAATGGTGGGACAACAACCAAGTTTGGGAAAATAACCATTACCAAAACCCATACCAAACATGGGGAAATAACCAATACCAACCAACTCCACTGTTCCAAGAACCCTATCCTTACCCTCCTCAACAAACTAAAACGCCAAGCATATCCTTAGAGGACATTGTGAAAAGCATTGCCACTTCTACCCAAATTTTCCAGGAAACAACTCAAGCTAGCCTCAAAAGCTTAGAGCAACAAATAATACAAATTGCTCAATCATTGAGTATAGCGGAAGCTCAACACAAATTACCATTTGAAGAGAGCCCATGTCATAATGCACGTTGCATTCCTTTGAAATATGAGAAAACTTTTGATGGCCCAAAAGTGTTATATGAAGAAGAGGAAGAAGAAGTAGAAGTGGAAGAAGTTGTCAAAGAGGAAGAAGAAATTAAGAATGTTGTCAATGAAACTGTAAAGGAAGTAATATGGGTTAACGAAAGAGAGATTGAGCCACCCACTACCATTGAGAAACTAACTCCAGTGGTAGAACAACCACAAGAGCCGGAAACGATAAATCTATCGGACCCTTCAAAGGATACGTATCTTGATAAAGAAGACGTCCAACTGGTCACCCACTTAACCACCATGTCAAAGAAGGAAGAGTTGGTCACCTTAATGAACAAGTACAAGAAAGAATATGGTTGGATGATTGCTATTATCAAAGGTCTGAGTCCGGTAAGGTTCTCCCGTAAAAAGAAAGTCAAATACAAGAAAAGAGTCCTAATGGAGGTGTGGAAATTAAAAAAATGTCGACACGGGGAAAATTTACAAGGTTAATGGACATCAATTGAAGCCATTCAATGAAGTTTTTGATTCAAATTTCCAATATGTCATCCATTTGGACGCACCAAAGTGTTAAAGTGAAGTTTGGAGGCGCCTCGCCAAAGACGTTAAAGAATGGCATTTTTGGAAAGCATTGTGTTTTTGCGTTTTTAATTTGAATAAATGAGTTTTGAAGATGTTTTTAGGATTCAAAAGAGTTGTTTTTGAAGAAATAAAGAGTTTCTAGGTGTTTGGGGCCCTCCAAAGCAATAATGGGTGAAAAACGAAGAAAAATGAAGCAAAAATGAAGATCAGGATCAGGAGGTTGCGCGACCCGCGTGTTGTTGCGCGGGTGGGTTGCGCGGCCAGATGTGATGAAGCGACATTGGCCCAAGACTTAACTGCAAGGTCTGCGCGACCCGCGCATTGTGCTGGTCAATTTAGGTTATTTTTGGCTATTATTTGACCAGGTGTTGACCAAAGGTTTTAATGAGTTGACCTTTTGACTTTTCTTGACCAACATTGACCGAAATTGACCCTTTTTTGACCCATAGATTAAAATGTTTAGCTTCCCTTCTTCTTCATTTAATCATATTGCCCTCCCACTCCATTCCTCTCATATAACCTTCCAGCACCTACCTCGCCGGAAAATTCAAGATTGTCGGAGTTCTACCGGTCGTAATTTCACGAAACCATGCCACATACATCTCCCGTCATCCAACCCCCCGATTTAGGTCCTTTCCACCCTTTCCTCAAGCATTGAGGACAATGCTTGTTCTTAAGCTTGGGGTGGAGCATTTCCCTTATCTTTTACTTTTTCATGCATTTTTAACTAGGTTGCATAACATTTAGGTTTTAAGCTAATTTTCATTCATTTTTTTATTTATATAGAATTCCAAAAAGATTTTATTTTCTTCTTTTTCACCTTTTATATTTTTGCATAACATTTAGCTTAGGGCATTAGCATTCATGCATTTTTGTTGTCTGTTTATTCTCACCTCCTTGGATGCCATGGAAAAGGTTCATAGTTATTGTATCATTATTGGTCCAGGATCTTGTTGCTATCTCACCCATCGAACCGAGACCATTAGTTGCAGTTTGGGATCTCATACTTGGGATCAGATGCTGGTAGCTTAAAAGGGTAAGTGATCATGGACATGTTGTTTTCATGAAGAATTATGCATGCAATACTAATGACTGTAGGATATACTATAGCAATGGATGTCTTAGCCTTGCGGTCACTACCGCCGAGAGGATCACACTTGATCATGTTTGAACCATTCGGATGAAGCACTAGTGCTTGTCCCCGAGTAGAATCCATATTCGGTCTTTTTACATCACCATATCTTTTTGCGATTTTCTTAGGATTTTAGAGAAGTCTTTTAGTCCGCATGTGGACATTTTCATGTGTTTAAAAAAAAATTATTATTATTAGTTTGAAAAGTAGTTACATTACATCTTTATGCTCCACACATGGTCATTTTCTCGCTTAGACCATTCGGATTATATTACTACCCTTTCGGTTCCACTTACACACTTTAGGAACCAAATTTTGAATCAAAGGGTTGTTATTACATTACCTTCAAGTATGGTATTCAAAAAAAAAAAAAAAAAAACAAAAACAAAAAGAAAAAAAGGGGCAGGCAAGTTCCCAGCTGTAGAAATCTGAGAAGGGTGACCGGTTCAATTATTGAACTACATTCTCCAACATTTTGGTCACCCGGCGTTTGATATTTATTTATTTAGGTATGTTTTATTGTATATAGATCGAGTTTTTTTTTCGCAAATTGGTGATGTTAGGGAGACTGTCGAGTTGGATACTACGGGAGGTTTAGGCAAACACTAAGTGAGCCGATTCCTACATTGGTGCCCGAGCGATTAAAACCTAGTTACACATGAGAGAAACCGAAAAACGTGAGACCAGAGTGTACATTTAAAGAAGAGCTTCACCCGAGCCCATGCTGCTGCTTTCTCCCTACTACAGATATTCTTCATTGTATGCATGTTCCATTGAGGCTGCGACTGCTCATCCCTCCTTACTCACCTAAAGGAGTTGTCCTGGCCGTGGTTTATGGTTTCATTGTCATCGGATGAAAAAGTTATGAGATAATAGCAAGATTAATTCTGATCATGTTGACTAACGGTGATCAGGTTCCGTGGTTCTATCCATTCTTTTTATTTTCTCAGGATAATTCATCCCGAGTTCATTTTAGTCTTGTCTTACTTGAGGACAAGTAAGGTTTAAGCTTGGGGTGATTTGATAGTTAGTTTTGTTTACTTCTTTTTATAGTTTATTTTATCATATTTCATTAATAATTTAGATAATTTCCATGCATATTTTCCATTTTGTTATTTTATGACTATTTCGGGTACTTTCGAATCTTGTGAGCATAATTGCAGGTTTTCGGGTCTAGCGGAGTGGGAGTGTTCGGGACGTATGGGAAGCAATGGGATTTGGTAGAAAAAAAAGGATGTTAGGCTTGTTGATTGTGGAGATGATGCATGAAGCGAGCTTGATGATTATTGGAAGGCTTGGAGAGAAATAAACTTTAAATTTGCAAGATGCGAGAGTTTATTCAAGCGTGCGTAGATTGTTAATCGGGAGAGTGCACGAGTTTTGGAGGATTTGGAGAGGTCAAATTGGGCTTAAAATGAAGAAAAACTTGAATAAAATGGGCTAGGAGGTGATTGGATTCGATCTGGGCCAAGTGGGATAAGCTATGGAGGCCCAAAACCTTAAAGATGCTACATACAGGGACCACCCGCGCAACAGGACGTGGGTTGCGCAACCCTCTGCAGGGGCATTTTTGGGAATTCATGTTTTAAGCTATATGGGGAAGGTTGGTGTCTATCTTTTGCATGCTCTTGGACATCCGATTTTTGAAGATTCTCTCTGGAGTTTTGAAGACTTTTGAAGGCCAAGAACACCTCAAGAACATCATCTTTTTACCTCTAGATACTTGCTTAATGTTTGGTACAATCTTCTCTAACTTTGTTTCTTTAAGTTTAGCCATGCTTGGCTAAACTAATCTTGGTTGAATTTTGTTGAATCCTTTGAACTTTTGTTGAATGTTGAAGAATACATGAACTTGTTCTTAAATCTTTATGGAAATGTTTTGCTTTTTATCATATTATCACTACTAGTATGTTTTTAGTTCATGAGTTTAAATGTGTTTGTGGTGATTAGTTGACTAATTTCTTGATTAAGTAAAGGATCCTCAAATTAGCAAGCAACAAATGGTTTTTGTGTTGTTTTTGCTTCACACAATCATAAAATCATTTCTTCCAACATGTGGTGAATGCATTTGACCCCTCTTGGATTTGGTGACTTTTTGGTTCTTAATGCTAGTTGACTTTCACTAATTACATGCTTAATGGAAATTGTGACATTGACCAAGGAAATTATTATGAGCTTCTCTAACCATTTTAACAACTAAGAAAAGTCTAGGTAATCTCAAGATTCTTGGATTACTATAGCCAAATTGAGGATTTAAAACAAGTATTGCACCATTGAATTCTAATGATATGTTCATCAAAAGTCAATGTGAGGAAACCTTAAGTCAACCATCCTTCTCTAATTGATTTTACATCAAACTCTTATTTTTGCTGCAATTGTCTATTTAAATCATAGTTAATTCTAGTTTGTTTCAAGTATTTCAAAACATCAAAACCCCCATTTTTAATTTATTATCGTATTCCAAGTATTTTTACAAAGAGATTTTTCATAGAGTTATCAAATTGAACTAATCTACGTGGATTCGATCCCTTTACGCTATACACTATTTTAGTGTGTAATATTTAGGGTTATTATTTGTGTTGGCCTCGACAACCACCAGTTAGATCTGGTATTAAAAACTCCTTTGGAGTTGGTTGGACTAAGGAATTTGAGGAAAAGTTCTTAATGGTTAAGCTCATGTCATGATTTTGCCTCTATTAGACCTTTGATTAGAGATATTATCTTATTGAAGTGTCTTAATGGATAAAGTTGGGAAAATTATCCATTAAGGCGTTGAGAAGGAGTAGATCTGGGTTTTGAGCCTTTGGTTTTGTGTTAAAATCAGCTTAACTCGATTAAGCTAATCAGATTGTTCCCCACGGCGTGACACTAGGTTGCCACGTTGTGACAAGTCAACTGTTTTGTCATCTTATGCCCACGACATATCCAAGGAAGGCCACAATGTGGAGGATTTGCTGATGTCTTGTTAACTTCTTTGATTCGGGTATGGATCGGGTTTAGACCCGTAGGTCATGGTGTGGCCAAGGTTGGCCACGATATGGAGGTCAACTGAGTTTGACTTTGACTTGAGTTGATTTTTGGCCAACCCTTAGCTTTGGAAAGTAGACTAAGGGTTTCCCTTGTATGACTATCTAGGTGTGAAGTAGCACTTGTATTGTTGGTAGTGAGAGCAACAACAGTTGATTATCGTCTGAGATGTGAGTCTCTTCACTGTACTCATGTGTCGAAGGCACCAATGTCGGCCCACTGGATTATGTTTGTAGGATGATACTTGTCTTTGTGACACTTGCTGATATGAATGTATGTGCTTGTTGTCTTTGTGACTCTTGCTGATATGATTGTATGCTTAGCTGTAGGGGTGAAATAGACTCAATATCGGTTGAAAGATATCGAAGGGGGTGAAATATACCCAATACTGGTTAAAAGATACTAAAGGGAGTGACATAGAACTAGTACTGATTGAAAGATACCGAAGGGGGTGAAATAGACCCAATTTAGCTTCGAGCTATTACGTATGTTTAGTATGTGGAATTTTCAGGAATTCACCACGCTTCGTGCTTACGATTTCATCTTTATGGTTTCAGGTACATCTGGTTTCAAAATGAAGAGTCGGCTTGATTGTAGTGCGTCCCCTGAAGATTTTATTCCGCAATGATTGTTTATGATCTTACTATGATGTTTTTTAGAATACTTTTACTCTAATTGTCTTTTGGGATAATGAATGAATGATTTGATTTATTTAAACAAAATTTTTTGGATGTTTCAAGTTGAGGTGATAACAATAGTAAGCAGGGAAGTAGAAGCAAAAGATCTTCAAATAACTTTTGTGTAATAAAGCTTCTTGGTCTCATTTCATTGGTCTCTAAGACAAAGTCTCACTTAATCGTTCATCGATCTTTTTTTATAAGGCCTCGGGCCCCACGAATTTCGATTTCTGTTTTGTTTTGTTTTTGTTTTTTGTTTTTTGTTTTTTTGTTTTTTTTGCTTTTTTGTTTGTTTTTTTTGTTTTTTTGTTTTTTTTTTTTTGTTTTTTTGTTTTTTTTTTCTTGCATTGAAGTGTTGGTAGCTTCTAGCCTCGAGTTGGAAAGTCTCATTAGGGGGGGGGGGTACTATAGATATATCATAACTCTTTAATTAAGACTCAATCTATACAATCAATAAATCATTATGTGCAATATACCGGTCTTTGCAATATGCTCTTTTAAATAGATCACAGGTTTCCCGCTTAGCTGCACAATGCACCCTAGGATCTAGTTTTTACTAGTTATAGCAACCTACTTTGAATTTAACTAAAGAAATGTATGAACATTAACCTCTTGATCTTTTGATTACGACCATGTGACTATCAACACTTGCAAATGATGAAGAACCTAAATGAGAATCTCTTTAATGTAGTCAGACCCAAGACTACAAGCAGCAACACCAAGGAAACCTAAATATGGGATAAGTCAAAAATTCCATAACCTTAGAGAGAAAGTTATAATTTTAGAACCCATGAAGATATAAGTGAGAGATAAAGAATGAAAATGGAGAGAAAAAATTTGGTCTAAGGTTTGATCCCTAGCACCTTGTTTATAGGCAACTGATTAATCTTTAAGCAGTTTAAACACCTAAGATAATCATTATCGTGTTCAATACTTGCCTTATCAACATCATCTTGTTGATAGGTAGATAATTAATTCTTAAGCAATTTAAATACCTAAAGATAAATTAACAACTTATTTTTCTTCATCTTCTTATTGTTAATTGTCGCATGAAATCAACCAAAAATGACCATATTATTATTTATAAACATTACCAATAGTTATTGATTTTGAAAACTTTCTCCAACAAGAACTTCATTGTGATCGTCTTCTTTACATGATGACAACTTTTGGTTTGATAACAATTCAGTCGAGAAAAACATGGTTTTACAAATTGAATATTTCATATCAAAATAGTTATATTGCGTGATATATTACCTTCGGTGACATAAAGGAATTTTGTAGGTTGGATCAGGTTATGTATTTAAAATCACGTAAATACCATTACATATGTAACAAGAGTTAAAAGTTGAATTTTTTTGCCAAATTAAAATTACAAACTAGCATTTCCATAAACAAAAAACATGCGTGAAACATCATTATAAAATTTCAAAATAATATTTAGATTTTTTTACAATACTAATTCATAAAAAATAATTATGTTAGTGATTATCTCTTTGAAAATTTGACAAAAAACTTTTTTGTGTTTAAGTCAAGTATCCAAATGGAACGACATAAGCGACCAATAATCAAAATTCATAACCATCCGACTTTAGACTTCCTACGGCCTACTCAACAATCTCAAGTGTTGGGCTTTTGTTCGAAAAGAAATTGAGTCCAAGAAAATATAATTATAAGCTCCATTTTTTCCCTTTGTTTGTCCCTTGCACGTATAACTATTACCTATATGTTTCTTCACACCTTTTTAACTTCTTGAATTATAGTAAATCAGGCGAATTCTCACTCATTGCGTTGGATTAATATAACTTAATGCTAAAAAATATTTACAAATCAAATATAAATCTACAGATTTAAAAGAAAGTCATTGTATCAGTAATAAAGTCACAAAAATTTAACAAAATATCATAATAATCACATTTTTGAAGTTAATTATAGCTTTAGTTTCAATATATTTGTAATATTTGTAACACCACAATATAATCAATATCGAGGACATACATATAATGTACATTGTTATTGATATTAAACTTACTATATAAATAAGTAATTAGTTGGAAAGTTGAAAATTCTCAAAGTAGAGCTTCAAATTCTCAATCTTTTTTTTTTCTCTATATCATTTTTCACATCCTAACAAACTCATCTATCTATATGGAAACACATGAATGTTTTTTATGAGAAAAAAGTACTTATATACAACTAATATATAAAGTATATAAATGAGAGGAACATAAAAGCATTAATCATTATTTTACTAATTAATAATTATAAATTGAAAACTCTTTAGTTATAAGTGTTAAGTACACATAAATTAGAAAACTTTTGAAATGTGATGAGTTTCAAATGAACATGATGCTTGGAAATCTCTCTCTCTCTCCCTCTCTCTCTCCCTCTCCCCCCCCCCCCTCTCTCTATCTATCTCTCTCTCTCTCTCTCTCTATATATATATATATATATATATATATATATATATATATATATATATATATATATATATATATATATATATATATAGTTTCATAGCTGAATACATTTGGATTACAATATATGTATATTAGACTTATACCCGCGTTGCGCATAATAAAATTATATGGCTAAAAGAACACTTCTTTGTCAACAATGTTTTTTAAATCTCTTAACAATATCATCGTAAACATTTAGAATGAGGATGTCGTTTTTTTTTTTTTTTCTTTTCACCTAAGACACTTTACTATATAATTAACAATGTGCAAAAAATCTTTGGGTAGATAAATAGAAATGGACCTCTACCTTGCGAATTTTTTATTATACTTCGGCTACTGAGGATAAACGAAAGAGATATGTTAGTTTATAGAAAATATCCGATATTTTTAAAAGCTTTTTTTTTTTATATATTTGGATGAATTTTATAGCCACACACACCTATGTCACTGGTTTAGCTTCTTTGTAATTATTATGTATACGGTATTACTTTTGATGTTATTTTGCTAATATGAAAATACATCATTTTATATAAATATTAAAATGGATATTTGTACACGTTGTAAAGAATGAAATATTTTAAAATTTAATATTTAAGTTATAAAAAATGACTACTTTTAAGATTTTAAATAACAGTTGATATTGTTTTGATAAAACTGAAGTGCATGATATTTTTTTTGCTTTTAAAATTATTAATATATTATCATTTTGTATTAAAAGTTAAATACTTAAAAAAGTTACCAATTTGGTTTACCTAGAAAACTAAAGAAGTTTAACATGAAAAAGAAATAGAACGAAAGACATAATAATAAATTATTTTATGAAAATGTTTATTAAACAACCATATTATTGTTCAAGTTCTATCCCATAAAGTATAACATTGTATCTTAGCTCTTTTTTCCCCAAATCTTATTCTTGAAATTATAACAATCTAATCTACATTCATGAACTATATATACTTTAAATCAACCGATTAATATACCATAACTTATAAAAACTCTTGAGTTTATTTTATATAAAATATATTTTCATTTATTTATGTTTTCTTTTTATTACATTAAATGAACACATCATCAATCAGTAAATTTCTATCAAGCTCCTGTTGATGGCAATGGTCTATCGCTGGAACTGAGTAAGGTTGGTGGTGGTGATGACATGTAGGCGAACCTTAGAATGGTGGAAAGTGAGATTATCGAGACTTCTTCTTTGTTTCCTGTTCTTGGTTTAGAGGAGAACCTTAATGGTGGTGGAAAGTTTAAGGATAAAGGTAGGTATGACTGGTGGGCCAGACTTCTCTATTCCCGGGCTAATTTCAAATGACGGGATCAATGGGATAAATATGTGTGATTTTGATTGTAGGCAACACCATGAAGATCTGTATCACGTGTCTCTAACATCCTCTTTTCATGACCTGAAAACACTGATTTATTTATGCTTTAATTGAAAATCAGAGTATACTTTTGAACAAATTTGTTGCGGAATTTGTTCCCCAAAATATGATAAGTAAATTATCAAAGCATTCCCAAAGGAATGTGTTTTCCATATATTTAAAAAGTTGGGATGTCATTGTCAATATAGTACATAAGCATAAGCAGAAATAGTACAGACCTTACAACATCTATTATTCTAATGGCTTATAATCCATTGATCGCTCATCAGATCACCACTCATGTGCTCTCTTTCCACTACCTGTATATAAGAAAATGAGTGGATTAAGCTTGGGTGCCTAGTGAGCACATAGGGTTTTAAACCTACAATAATTAAATTTATTAATTTCATCAACCATCAACCTCGTTACCCGTTCCCATTATCCTTAATTTATATCCCTAAAACATCTAAATTAAGGGGCCTAGCCCAAGGATTTTTTCATCAGGGTGACAACACTGCGTAGGGGATTCCTCAAGAATATATGCCAAAAGCCAACCATGAGGGGGATGGAGTACACCTGGTGAGCACATTGTTCAAAATCACCTACAGGTTGCGAGCCTGGCATCGTTCCACTAGATTGTCTAGAATAGTCAGTGATCGTCATTTATACCTTGTTAGATGATTGGATCATCTTAAACATCGAGGCCTCTAATCATTTATTCCATCATCTATATCATTTGCTCATCTTTACCCATCATAATTATAGGTACAAAGTACATATACACTTTAAATCAAATAAAACATGTATATTTTGTTCATCCAACATAGATATCAAGAACACAGATAATATGCACACATAACATGTAATTTATATTAAATTATTCATATCTATGTGTAAGATGAAAGTAACTATGCACTCATTTTTTAAAGTGATGACTCCAAACTCAGGTAACACTTAGCTTCTAATAATATTATTTTCCTTTGACGAAACCTAGTATCATTATCACTAGATCGTAGTTTAACATTCATTACGAATAATTATTAGTGTAAGTAATATTGTTTTTCGTGTATTATTTAAGTGTTAAACAATACTTTTCAACCACTATGTATAGACAGGAGCCAGAAATGAAACACCAGAGGGTAGGACCATTTTGACAGTTAAGATGTTCTAAAATCCAACAACCCTATGCGGCCCTTCAAACCAGATTCCCTATACCGTAAGCAGTTAAAAGGTATTATAATAACACTGTATATTTTATAATACTTAGCAAATATATTTTTTATAGGTTCATAATAACGATAATGAACTTAAACATAAGTTATACTTAAAGTAGGGTAATCATAACTCACTAACAAGGGGGTTTGGCTAGAAACCAAGCTCTGCAGTGCAGAACTTCTGAGCTGAAAGCTCTTCTTCCCGGAGCCTTATGGCGCTCCGTGACTCGCCTCTAGCACTTGGGAAGTAGTAGGGAAGGGAGGGGTTAAGAGAAGTAATCGAGAGAGAAAGAATTGTAGAGATGTAAAGAAAATGCAAGAACATCACACTTATTTATAGGCTGGATCCTTCGGGCTATGATGGGCGCAGCCTCGGAGTACGATGCACGTACGAGGGCTAGATGTCACCTCCGCATGCAAGGCCGCGGGGAGAAAGCAAGGGTCAGGATTCGACCATGTGTCACCCTCGCATCAACCTATGCTAAACTTCTAAATTCCGTAACTTTCCCATGCGAGCTCCGTTTTTAACGTTCTTTAAATCCACACTTAGGTGGCGACGTAATATACAACTTTCGTTTAGACTCCGTCGGCTAGTTTTGACTTTATTTTTAAAGTTATATTTTAACAGACTTAGACATATAAAGTCCGTTAAAAAATCATATAATTGTCATCAGACGTCCGTTTTTGTCTGTCTTTATATCGTTGGGTTCCTATTAGTGAGATCTACAATTATCATTTAGGTTGTGTTGGCTAGAAATCGATCCATCTAAAACTCGAATTTTGGGTTGTGCACAACTGTGCTAAATCTTTGAAAAATCATAACTTCTTCATATGAAGTCAGATTTGGACGTTCTTTTTATACACGTTCTTAGTTTAACGTATACTACGAATTTCGTTTAGGTTACTAAGGCTAAAAAGTATTTTATCAAAAATTCACTTTTTACGATACACTGCGTCGTGTCGGTTTCGTCGCAAAACTTCGACAGGTCATAACTTCTTTGTTATAAGTTGGATTTCAACGTTCCTTATATTTGCGAAATCCTTGTTACAACCACTTCAACTTTCTCTAAAGACATTGGGTCTATCTAATATTTTATTTCTCAATGCATATTTTTATTATTATTTTATTACATCATTATAAGCACGTATATTGTACATAAATCACATAATACTCAAATAATTCATCTTCATTACTTCAAAATAAGTTACAATTGTTGACTTTAACTATTACATCATCATAATGCTTAGCCTAGAAACACAGACGTTACAATTCTCTCCTCCTTAGGATGATTCTGACTCAGAATCATGCATGAGGAGCACCTTCGAGAGCTTCTGGGAGTTTTGAGGCGAGAACGACTATATGCCAAGTTCTCAAGTGCGAGTTTTGGTTACAAGAGGTCCAGTTCTTAGTACATCTCGTTAACCAAAATGGGATTTTGGTTGATCTAGCGAAGATTAAGGCCATGATGCAGTGGGAGGTTCTGAGTCTCCCTCGGAGATAAGGAGTTTCTTGGGATTGGAAGGTATTATCGGAGATTTATTCAGGACTTCTCCAAGATTGTGGTACCCCTCACTCTTCTGATGAGGAAGGTTGTGGATTTTCATTGGGGGCCTGATCAACAGGCTGCATTCGGGACACTGAGAAAGAAGTTGTATGAGGCCCCAGTGTTGACCCTCCTCGAGGGTGTTGAGGATTTTTTGGTATTTTGTAACCCTCCGTTCTTATGCAGCGAGGGAGGATTATTGCTTTTGTTTCTTGGCAGCCGAAGCCACACGAGGTTCGCTATCCGACTCATGATTTGGAGTTGGGAACAATGATCTTCACTCTCAAGATTTGGTGGCATTATATATATGGGGTTCGTTACACCATCTACACGGATCAAAAGAGTCTGAGATATCTCATGGATGAACCCAATTTGAATATAAATAAGTGCGGGTGGCTTGATGTTGTCAAGGATTATGACTGCGAGATTATGTATCATCCTGGGACAACCAATGTGGTGGTTGATGCTTTGAGCCACAAGACAACTAGTTCTGCTATTGGGGGACTTCATATGACGATTTTCATTGATTCTTCATTGTTGGGTTTGATCAAGGAGGCTTAAAATTAGGGGGTCAAGAAGGAAAATTGAAAGCAGGAGAGACTTAGGGGTGATATTGACAGGTTTGCTACTCACAGTTGTGGATTATTAACCCGATATGGACGGGTTTGGGTAGCCGAATTTGGTGGAATCAGGCAGACTGTGATGGAGGAGATGCACAAGTCCATGTTGGAGCCACCAAGATGTATCACAACTTAAGACTGAGTTACTAGTGGCTGTGCATAAAGAAAGAGATAGCCTAGTATGTTGAGTGGTGCTTGACCTGTCGGATGGTTAAGGTCGAACACCAGAGGTTGCATGGAAAGTTGCATCCACTAGAGGTTCCCATGTGGAAATGGGAACATATTACTATGGATTTCATCACAAAGTTAACTCGGTAGGCAAACAAATTTGACACGATATTGGTTATAATGGACCGTCCGACTAAGAGTGCCCACTTTCAAGCCATTCGAGAGAGCTATTCGGTTGAGAAATTGGTTGATTTATTTGTGCATGAGATTTTTTCTCGGCATGATACTCCAATTTCCATTATATCTTATCGAGATGTTCGGTTCACATCTCATTTTTGGTAGAAGTTTCATGAGGAACTGGGTACGAGGTTGCATCTCAGCACTGCTTATCATTCGTAGACGGATGGTCAGAGTGAGAGGACCATTCAGACACTTGAGGACATGTTGAGAGATTTTTTATAGATTTTGGTGGGATTTGGGACTCTTACCTTCCCTTATCTTAGTTTTCATACAACAAAAACTATCACTCCAGTATCGGTGTGCTGCCTTTCAAGCTTCTCTATGGGAGGAAGTGCCGTATCCCTGTTTGTTGGAGAGAGGTTGGTCATAGAGTCATTGGAAGGATTGAGGTAGTTCTTTAGACGACAGAGCTCATTCAATATATTAGGAAGAGACTTAACACAACTCAAAGTCGGCGGAAGAGTTATGCCGACAAGCGTCGATCCGAGTTGGAGTTCTAGGTCGGGGACATGGTCTTGTTGAAGGTATCACCCTAGAAGGGTGTAATACGCTTCAGGAAGAGGAGCAAGTTGGGGCCCTGATATATTAGTCCATTTTGGATCATAGCCAAGGTTGGAAAGGTAGTGTACATATTGGATTTGCCTTGGGAGCTCATCCAAATCGACAACACCTTCCATGTTTTGCAGATTCGAAAGTGCGTGGCTGATGATTTAGCTATTGTTCATGTGGAGGTTGTTTAGGTTGATGATCGATTAAATTATATGGAGAGACCAGTGACGACTATGGATCGGAAGACGGTGGCCTTGTGCAAAAGGTGGTGTCTTTGGTCAAGGTGCAGTGGCAACACCGTAAGGGTTCCGAATAGACGTGGGAACCCGATTCCAAGATGCGGGAACATTAGCCTAATCTTCTCACAACAACTGACTTCGAGGACGAATTCTAGAGCAAGTGGAGGAGAATTGTAAAATACTGATGTTGAGGTAATTCCAAAATTTAATCCTAAGTATGAAGATTATTGCATTTTAGACCTTGTATATGAGAAATGTTGCAAAATGGCCCATAGTGGCATTTTTGTAAAAATGGGCATGGGTACGTATGTTGGGCACACATATTGTATGATGGGCGTACGTGGCAGGATCCCAAACCCTATTTTTTTTAGGGGTTGAGCCTTATTTAAACATATTTATGGCTTCCAAGTCTCTTCTCTCACCAGCCTCCATCACTTCACTCGACCTTAGCAAACCCTTGTCCCTTGTTTGAGCAATATTGATATTTGGTGTGCATTTTGGTGACCTTGAAGGAGAAGGAAGGAAGTAGAATCACCTTGGAAGCTTAAAGAAGCTTTGGATTTCGAATCTTAAAGAAGCCTTGGAAGGGTAAAAATATCATCTCTGTTCTTAGTTCTTCCCTATGCATGTGGTAGGATGTCCTAATGGACTAAAAAGTTAGGATTTGTTGGTATTAAGAACTTCTAGCCATGCAAAGTCATAAGGTCTTGATGTATTAAGATCTTAATAAGAAGTTAAGGTGACCAGGTGTGTACACTGAGTGTATCAAATGGTATGCTACGCGTACACTGTCAAAACCTCAACTTCTTGGTCAAGAGCAGTACACCCCACATACAACTGAATATGCCTAGTGTACTTGGTTAGGTTGACTTGGCTGGTTGTTGGTCTTGACCTGTTGACAAGGTTGACCTAAGGGTATTTTGGGTATCTTAGGTCTTTTGGGATTATTAACTAAGCTTAGGTCACCGATTTCATTTAGGTGATCGGTAGAGTTGGTGTTGGAGTTGTACTCGGTGTTGTGTAATTTTCAGCTAGTCGTCAGACTAAGAGGTGAGTCTTCCTCACTGTACTTATGGGTCGAAGGCACTACTATCAGTCCTTTAGATTATCTATCCTGGTTATAGGATAGTTTTATTGTAACGTCCCAAAAATTAAGACCAAAATTTTCATTTTAATTATAATACAACCATCAACCCGAACACGTTTTATAAAACCATAATAGAATCAAAGTGTAACCAAAACATCTAGATACGTCATAGTCAAATAAAATGTGGAACAATGTGGAGTGTACGATGCGATCACCCCGATCTCTTATCCATGGATACGGAAGTTCTTGAAACATAAACTGAAAATTCTAAGCACAAGCTTAGTGAGCTCCTTGAAACACCACATACCATACATATCAAAGATATAATGGGCCCCACCTATCATCAGGCCCTGCCCGACATCGAGCCCCGCCGACGTCAAGCCCCGCTCAGAACAGATCTATCAGTCATCAGGCCCCGCCTGGCATCGGGCCTTGCCCGGTATACATACAAACACATAAACACATTCAAGAATCATAAAGATAAATAGAATATAATATAATAATTAGACCCCGCCCGACATCGAGGCCTGCTCAGTTCTCAATATACATATAAACACATAACACTTGCAAGGATCACAAAGATAAATAGCATACAATATAATCATCAGGCCTCGCTCGACATCAGGCCCTGTCCGGTAAACATATCATAATATATACGTGCAAAATAACACAAACAACAAGTGTATTAATCATAATATACCAGGGGTCGGTATTGGTGCCTTTGACCCGCTATACACAGTGAGGAAACTCACCTCATGTTGCTGAATATCTTAGATAAAAGCTCGGACTGCTGAATCGGAAAAATCCCCACCCTAACATCATCAAATAATACCCAATTAATAATTGGTCCACAACCCATAGTTGGATTCCTAATCTGATAGTCCAACAATCAGGGTAAAAGTCTAGTTTACCTTTCCTCACTTGGCCTAAAATCCAAGGCCCAAACCAATAGCACCAAAAGGCCCAATATGGCCTAACTTCCTAATTGGGCCCAAAACCCCTCATGGGCCTAATCCAAGGAGGCCTAAAATCCTAAATAAGGCCTAAAGCTTCGAATGGGCCCAAGCACAAGAAGGCCCAAAGGTAGAAAGTAGTGGCCCATTAAAGCCCAAATAGCCCAAAACAGAGTCTCATGTCGTGAACAGACCTTGGTCACGTCGTGAGAACCCATCCGCTCCGCATCAGTGACTCGCTCCTCACTCAGTCAACTCAGTAACTTATTTTCTTTGTGCTCACATCGTGAGACCTCATGTCTCACGTCGTGAGGACATCCTAAAGCTAAAACTGAGATCAAATGTGCTTAATTCATTCAACCATCAAACCTAGGGGTGAGAATTTGGACTGGACCGAACCGATTTTGGAGAATATTGTGAACCGTGGATCGGACCGGATGAGACTTACCAGGTCCAGATCCGGGTATTCTGGTTCTTGGACCCGTTTGGACCGGTACAACTTTATACGCATACGATACAACTTGTTAAAACATGTTTTTGGGTTTGATACAACTAGTTAAAATGAACATGTTGTTGGGTTTGATACGTTAAAACTCATTAAAATGAATACTTTTTTTGTGTTTGATACCGTTCAACTCATAAAAATGAATACGTTTACATTTATTGTGCCCTTTGGACCAGTCAAACTTTGATTATTTATACTTTATACCATTTGTTTGAAGTATTGTAACTCATTGAATATGACACTAAAAACAACAAAATAATAGTCTATAATCATCTACAAACTTTAAATTACACGTTGGAAAAAAGCGCATGTCAATCCTACTTAAAAAAAATTAGATATGCTTGTTTAAAGAATTTCACAGAATACAAAAGTTTAAATTTTTGTTGAAAAACTAAAGTATTTGAGTTGTGATATTCATCCTTGAATGATTGTAAATCACTGAATATAACATCAAAAACAACAAAACTATAGTCTAAAATCATTTATAAACTCAAAATTACACGTTGAAAAAAACCGCATATCAATCCGACTTAAAACAAATGAGATATGCTTGTTTAAAGATTTCATAGAATAAAAAAGTATAAGCTTTTTGCTGAAAAGATGAAATATTTCAGCTTTGATATTTCATCTTTGAAGCATTGTAACTCATCAAATATAATATCAGAATCAACGAAATTATAGTCTAAAATCATCTACAAACTTCAAACATGAACTCGACGCGTTTAATGAACAGAATGACGATTCTGCTCCCTTCTCCTTTAAACGATTCACAATTGCATCAAGTTCAACTAAAAAACATCCTAGGGTCCAATACCACTAATGGGTTATGAGCATACCTACAAATCCTATGTGTTCATGCAACCCTGTAATTAAGGATCTAGGTTTTCACTAGTTGAACATGCAAACTTGAATATAAAAAAGAAAAACTCTAATATGCATCTATATAATCGAAATTGACCAAATAATATGGTTTAGATTCGTACCTTAATTGTTATGTAGTAATAACAACTAATCCTTGTATATCTTGAACTCTTGAAAGAAAGTGCCTCAAATGTGAAACCTCTAATGGCTTACAAATACTCTTTGCAAGAGGATGAGAGGAGAGAGGAGAGAATGCTCTTAGAAATTCAGCTCCACTAGGGTTCTTCCAAGGTGGCCAAAAATCCTAAGGCTAAGCCTCCTTATATACTGCAGGTTTCTTAGCCCCAAAGCTAGGGTTTTCATGTGGAAACCCTAATTTCCTGCTTAAGGCCTAAACAACACATGGTCTCCTCTTTTAGAAGGCCTTGGACAAAAACTTATAGGGCTACCCTATACTTTTTGTCCACTCCTATCTAAGGACTCCAAGAGCTCAGTTTCACAACTATCAATGATTTGCAAAACATCCCTTGTACTTTTAACTAATTCCTTTAATCTCAAAACTAATTCCAAATTAATTTCTGATTAAATATTAATTAAACAACATGATTTCTAATTAACATATTATATTCATAACATATTATTATATCATTTATATCAATTTATTATTCTAAATAATAAATTCAACTTCTCTCCAAAAGCCATACTGTCAAGTTACAAGAGTGAAGGCAACCCAAAAGGACTTGTGCTTCTATCAATTCAAGTATATACCAATTATAATTATTAACTTAGACACCTAATCCAACAGTCTCCCCCTTGGAAAAGTCTAATAACTATTATTACAAGTACAACTTCAAAAATTGACCAATACATTGTAGCTTTCAAAATCCGTTGTCGAACTTTGACCCAGTCAGTTACGTGTCCTAAGATAAGGGATCATATAATCCTCCATTTTGCAAGATATCATGTGGACAAATGATATGGAATAGAATCATTCTCATTGTCCAACCGTTTATTTCCTAATTTCTGATTTGTAATGACATAGAACTTACTTGAACACATAAATCAACACCAAATCATCGAGGAACTTAAGGTATCACTTTCCCCCTTTGGGAAAAAGGAACATATAAACTTTGAATTATATACTTGTACTATTTACTCATTAAATTGTACATAACAATACGTTTTATAACAACAAGTTTCTGATGCATTTACGCATTATCAATGCACAACCAACTCGTAAACAACAACTCATATATCTCCGTTTAAAGATTATACGATATTATCGCCTCATAATTACTCGTGATAAATTCAATACTTAAATCCCCATTTCAAGAGTACTCATTAACATTGCAGCAAACCATTGCTATGTATAAGCACTTAGACAATCTACAAGCCAATTCATGAAAGTCTTAATTCACTACTTACTCCTAGAGTATGATTGACTGTGGATGTTTTGAATAATCCAATTATTCAGGAAGCAAAATATTCAAAGATGAAACACAAAGATAAACAATTGACAAAAGATAGTAAACAATAATCAAAAATAAATCTCCATTACTTAATCATCAAATGTCAATTACATTTATATGTTAAAAGTTTCTAAATATCTATCTAATCACTAAAACTAATATCGTCCTTCAGAACAATGCTCCTGACATGTTGAACGTGCTTAATCCTACTATGACCCTTTGTTTGGGGATCGACGAGATTATCTTATGATGATACCCTCTTAACGATGAGGTGTCCTTCTACTCGATGTCTGTTAAAATGATATTTTCTGTCAGTATGTCTAGATCTTCCATGATCTCTTGGTTCCTTGGTCAAGGCAACAACTCCTTAATTTTCCCAGAAAATATTCATAAGTTCCTTAATGGCTGGCACAACTCCAAGGTCTCCAATGAGGTTCTTCAACAATATAGCCTCCTGTTATGCTTCACTCGCAGCTATATATATTCTAATTCACATGTTGAATCAGCTTCGGTATTGTAACGCTCGTAGATCCAAGCTAGTCAATTTAGAGATAATAGGGGTAGAAAACGACTTTTCAACAAAAGATTATTTAGAATAAATAATCTTAACCAAGTTGTAGTATATTTTACAAGGGTTTAGTACATATAAATAACGCTGAAATCCGAGTTATAACGAAGAAATTATGACCCGTCGAAGTTTTTCGGCAAAACCGACACGACACCGGGAGATGTAAATAGTGAATTTACGATATAGGGCTTTTTAGCCTTAGTAATCTAAAAAAAAGTCATAGAATATGTTAAACTAAGAGAGTCCACAAAAATAATGCCCAAATCTGACTTCGTATGAGGAAGTTATGAATTTTCTAAAATTTGACATAGTAGTGCACGACCCGAAATTCGAATTTTAGTTTGAGCGGTTTTTGTGTTGGGGTGAAAGGCTATTCATGATTGAATTTGTAAATGTTTGATTTTTGTGAAACCCACTTGCATGTGGAGTATTTTCCTTTTGACACATGTATTAGTGAGAGTGAGAGAGAGACATGTAAACACCTCTATATAAGGTGGGTTTATCCACTTGTAGAGGTGTGCTTGAGAGATGTACTCATAGTGATTAGTGACTGAGATATTTATGAAGTTCTAGACTAGATCCCTTTTTGTACTCATTTACTATGATCGAATATATTTTTTAGCACCCAAATCACCATGTTCAATTGTGCAAGCTTTAATTCCGCATGCCAAACTATGTTCTTTGTCACTACAATTGGTATCAGAGCGGGTCTTCAAGATCATAGTGATTTTTGAAGAACAATTCTCGGTTTGGCAACTTTTGTTGCAATTTGAAAAATTTTGGTGAGTCTCTCTCTATGATCTCTCTTAATTTCATTGGAATCGTGCGTTGTGTTTTTGTTTTTTGATCGTTTGACTCATTGGATCAATTTTTTTTTGAAAAACTCATTCGTTATGATCCAATAGTTTTTTTATTGATCAAACCCAAAACAAATTTGAAAATCAATTGTTAATTCATTTAAAAGTCCAATATCCATTCGATTAAATCATTTTGCCCAAATTCAAGCCCAAAATCTTAAAGTTCGTCTACTCTTCTTGTCCGAGTTTATCAAGCCCAATTCGTGAAAAGATTGCTTCGGATTTTCTTTTGTTCAAACCTCTCGATTATTCTTAATCAATTTGTTCTATCTTCTCATTCGATCCAAGATGAATACTCACAAAATCGAAATTCAAAAATTGATTCATGTTCTTGTTCATATTCTTGTTCTTCACTTGTTTCCAGTTATTGTATTCTCAATTGATCTTGAGACTGAATGAGATTTCATCTTGTTGTTTTTAACAATCGATGAGTATAACTTTGTCTTGTGAATCGACCGTATTTTATTTTATATAAATCCAAAGTCGATTATGATCAAGCAGTTAATATTTGAATCAATCGAAAGTCAACATAATCTCTGAAAGTCAAAATCAAAGTTTGTTTTTGTAATCTACATTAATTTTAATGTTTGATAGTTGAAAATAAACGAGGAGTATAATTTTTTTTGATATGGATATCGACTTTGACTGTCAATGATTTGGTATTGATTTTGAAGTCGGTGTTCAATATCAATGGATTTGCTAACTATGTCGTGAGTTTCTTTCAATACTCTACTGTTAATGGAACAAGATGAATAATCGAAGGTGTATGATTGATTGTATGTTCCTAATTTCGAAGGCTATTACTGGAAATCGACTTGATGAAATTCAAGACATTTGGTTTGAGTTGACTTTCTTTTAAAGTCAAAATCAATGTTCTTGATAAATGGAACTAGAAATTGAAAGATAAACTGGTTTTGGAATTGAAAGGGTTAGAGTCGACCGACTTTTGACTACAATTGATTGTTGAATTTAATTTCAATTCCTGGAAATCAAAGCCTTCGAAGGTTAAATAATTTTATTTTGGTATTTGTGTTTGTGATTTTGAAATCGAAGGAACAAAAGTAGTGAACTCAGTTTTGGGATGAACTGGAAAAACAAAGGATTAAAAAACGGGACTATGTTTCGTATTAAGGTTTGAAATTGGAGTTCTAGAGTCGATTGGGTGTTGGGTTTGTATAGAGGATCAATGTTGAACGGAGAATAAAGATTTGTAAAAACAAAGACAGGGTTTTTAATTTAAACGAAGGGTGTAAATGGGTGAATGTACGAAGGGGTCAACTGTAGTAAGGATTTGAATGGTATTGGTTGTGAAATATACGAAGGGTGTTTTAGATTCGAAGGGGGTATATTGAAAATTCATAAGAAGAAAGTTATTTTTCATTACTAAGTCTTCGTATGCTTGGAATCATTAACATTTCATATGAATTGAAAGGAAATGGCAATGTTTCGAATCTGACCTCTGAACCTTCGAATTTTTGACACTTCGAAAATTAACCCAAGTTTCGAATGTTTGACACTTTTCACCCAAATTCGAAATTTTTTTGGAGCTTCGTATACTTTGGGCATGCTTCGTATGATTTGGGCACAAAGAGCAGAATTTTCGAAAATGGTCCCTGAGACTTCGAATTTTTGGCAGATTTCACCCAAATTCGAAAAAGGACTATTTTTTGCTGAAAATTGAAGAAAGTGCATTTCAGGCCCCTGCAGTTTGTGCAAATTGATGCTTTTTACCCATATTTGAAAAAGGGGGAGTGTTTTGCATATTTTGCTGTTTTACGTGCAATGGGTCACTGCAGAATTGTGAAATTGACAATTTCTACCAATTTTTGAGAAATTTTTTCAAAGGCAATCCATGAACGAAGATAAAAATTGATTATTTTTTGGATTTTCCGGATTGAAGCACAAAGTTTATGCCACATGTTAAGGGGGAGTTTTGACATGAAAAATTCCGAATAGAGCACATTCTTTTTCCTTGGAGTTTTATAATCAAATTTCGATTATAAAAATGGGGAGAAGTTTTATATGGAAATTCGAACTTGAATTTTTCATATTATGCATATTTGAAGACCGAAGTGATCTTGAAGTTTTGAAGCTTACGAGATGATGCAATTGGAAGTTCGGAAGTGATGTATTCGAAATGGGTTTGGTTTTACTGAAGATTTTTGGGGTGTGTTTTTATGTGCAACTTTTGGGTGATTATTTGGAGTTAATCATTCGTTGCTGCTCAGATTGTATGGTCTTACATCCTAGAGCCCAAATTGAAGAATCATGGAAGAATTGAAGATTGAAGTTCGTTTCGACATGTGTCACCTTTGAGGCCCGAACCGCGTAGTTGCTCGACTTTGGAAGAATTGAAGTGGGTCATTCATTCCTAACTTTGAGGGGGAGAATGTTGGGGTGAAAAGTTATACATGATTGACTTTATAAATGTTTGACTTTTGTAAAACCCACTTATATTTGGAATATTTTCCTTTTGACACACGTGTTAGTGAGAGTGAGAGAGAGAGACATGTAAACACCTCTATATAAGGTGGTTTTGTCCACTTGTTGAGGTGTGCTTGAGATATGTAGTCATAGTGATTAGTGAGTGAGATATTTATGAAGTTCTAGACTAGATCCCTTTTTGTACTCATTAACTATGATCAAATATATCTTTTAGCACCCAAATCACCATGTTCAATTGTGCAAGCTTTAATTCGCATGCCAAACTATGTTCTTTGTCACTACATTTTGGCCTACGCGACCTAAATGAGAGTTGAAGATCTCATTAATAGGAACTCAACAGTAAAAAGATAGATGAAAACGGATTATGCATGTAGAAGTTATGAATTTTACGTGGATATTTAACAATATAATCTCCTCCTACTGTTAAATTTAAGATCGGTCGAAAATTAGCCAACGGAGTCTAAATGAAAGTTGTAGATCTTGTTTTTATCTACGTGCGGATATAAAGAATGTCGAGATTAGAGCTTGTATGTTAAAGATATGGACGAAACTTGGTCCCTACTCTTCGAGCACGATAAATTCGATACAGTTTTGCAAATCCGAGATAGAATGTGAATTAGCTGACGGCGTCTAAATGAAAGTTGTAGTACTCGTAAATACCAACACGTGGATATAAAGAACGTCAAAAATGGAGTTCGTATGAATGAGTTACAAATTATAATAGCATATTTACGTCTTAAAATAAAGTATAAATCATATATACGTACACATATATATACAAATGTATATATCATTAGAAAGCTATCGACGATGCGGTTATTATAAGACTTGTGTTGAGTACTTTTGACATTAATTTAGTACAAGTATCGTTAAATCTATTTAAAATAGTATTATGAAGGGATGTTTAGTCGTTTATATAACTATAAGGTCATTAAGTAATTATGGAGGGTAGTTTTTGTAAATTCAATTACTATAAATAAGAGGTTGGGCTCTCATATTTCTTACACCATTCTCTTGATTCAAGAGTCTTTCTCTTCTTATCCCCCGAGCATTTCAGTCCCTTGTGATTCGACTTCTCTTTCTATAGTTTTAGTATAGTAAGGTGAGCGTTGAAGCGCTGCACGAATCTTTCTTAGAAAGATTCAGTGACGAAGTTCTACCCGTGCAGAGCCCGACTGCTAGCTAAAACCCCCTTGTAAGTAAGTTATGCTTACCCTATTTTAATATAGCTTATATTTAAAATTAATATTGTTATTATGAACTTATAATAAATATTTGAGCTATTATTATATAAGTTTCATTATAATATCTTTTTAACTACTCGCGGTACGGGGAATCTGGTTTAAAGGGCCGCATAGGGTTGTTGGATTTCAGAAGTGCTATAAGCCAAAATGGTCCCGCCCTCCGGTGTTTTATGGCTGGCCCCTGTCTGTACATAGTGGTTGGAAAGTATTGTTTAAATGCTTATATAATAATAATAATAAGACTAATAATTAGTCACGGTAAATATTAGACTAAAATCTAGTGGTAATAATACTCGGTTTCATCAAAGGAAATTATTTTAAAGTAAACAAAGCGTTGTCCGAGTACCGAGTCACCATCTTATCAAGTGAGTGCATGGTCTCTTTCATCTTATACATAGATATGAAGTATTTTATATAAACTACGTGTTATGTGTGCATATTATCTATATACTAGCTATCTATGTTGGATGAATGATTTTATACAAGTTTTATATGATTTAAACTGTATATGTATTTATATCTACATAATATGTTGGGTAAAATATGGGTCGATGAAATATGATTTGGATGATGAGTTGAGATGTGATATAGACCATGAGTTAAGGGTGAGAGGTGGATGATGTGAGAAGCCTTGTTCCCAAATGATGGCCCCGTCATCTAGCAAAGTATGGATGACAACCACGGACTATTCTAGACAGTCGAGTGGAACACTAGCAGACTCGCAACCTGTAGGTGTTGTGAACGATGTGTTCACCGGTTTACTCTAAAAACCCATTGACATGTATTGCGAGTGGACTCTCGAAAACGATACTGCCAATAAACGAGATAACCCTAGCAGTTGTGTTCGAAGGACAATACTAGCAGCTGCGCTTCACATAGAATGTCACAATTATGGCAGCTGCGCCTAATTGATAGAACTAGCAGCTGTGCTTGACAGTTGTGCCATTGACAATGATGGACTTCGTTCTTATTCCTTAGGATAATCCTTAGGAATTAATGAATGAGAAATAGTTGATTCTTAGAGTAGATCCTTAAGAGTAAAGAATACAATAGGGATGGGTAATTGGGTTAACTGTTTGAAGATTAAACATAATAATTATATTATTGTAGGTTGAAAACCCTATGTACTCCCCAGGTTTCCCAACTTGACCCACTCGATGTATTTATATCACAGGTGTTGATATGAAGTCACATTACACTGAGAGATTTAGGAGATATAAATCACTAGTGATAATGAATGTAAGTTCTGTTTATGCTTATGTTTCTATATTGACGATGACATCCCAAATGTTTTAAAATGAATAAAAATACATTTCTTCGGAAATGACCTGATAACGTATTTATCATGCTTTACTGGGAACAAATTACGCACATCTTTACTAAAAAGAGGTACTCTGATTTTTATAGAGCATAAACAAAACCGGTCTTTTCTGGCCATGAAAATAGGGATGTCAATGGTATCTTGCTAGGAACTTTTCCATGTTACTGCTCCTCCATTGAGGGTAAACACCCACCCTAACTGAGAATGGAAATTGTCCCTGTCTGTCTGAAAACAGGTGTCACTATACCTAGTAACTCTTAAGTCATCACTACCACCAAGCACAAGGACCCCGTCCTTTGTCCTTTGTAGATACTTAAGAGTGTTCTTAACTGCTTTCTAGTGAGCTTACCCAAATTTTCCTGATATCGGCTAACCATGCTCAAAGAAAAAGCCACATCAGGGTGAGTAGATGTCATAGCATACATGATCAAGCCAACGACGAAAACATATGGAACTCGACTCATCTCTGCTATCTCTGCATCCGTAATTAGACTCTGAGTCTTACTCAACTTGGTATTACTCTGGATAGGTAACCCTCCCTTCTTTGAATTTTCCATGCTAAAACGCTTTAGCACCTTATCCACATACGTGCTTTGACTAAGTCCAATGATTCTTCTACTCCTATTTCTCAAAATCCTTATTCCTAGAATATAGGCAACCTCTCCTAGATCCTTCATAGCAAAACACTTTCCAAGCCAGGACTTAACTTCCTGCAAAGTTGGAATTGTTAGGTTTTAGTATATAACAACGTCCTATGGTGTACATACAACCCTAAATACCTTGGATCTATGTTTTCACTAACTATACATGCAAATGGTTTCCAAGGTATTAAACCTACAACTAGCATGCATTTGATATAAACCATATAAAATACTAGTTAGGATAACATACCTTTTGATGGAGCTTGAAGTCTTGATGTATTTGGCCTTAAAGAGCTTAGCCCGAATAGTGTGGAAGCCTCAAGTGGAGCACATCAAGGACAAAGGTAGGACTTGAGAGAGAATCTCCATGCACTCTAAAACCTTCATGAACTCCAAGAACATGCACCCACAAACTAGGGTTTTCCGTTTTTAGGTCATCATATATGTATTTATATGTGTTGAATTCTAAGAGTCATGGGTAAAACCCCAAACCCATACCCATGGGTTTTATGATCCATGGTTCATGTGGCCCAACTCTTTATGTATCCATACATAAACTTGGTCTAATATTGAGCATAAGCACAACACATATAATTATAACTAATTAACATAATTAGTCCCTATATATTTAATTAGTCTCTTTTTGATCACTAAATCAATTCCAAATTAATTCTTGATCAATACTACTTAAAACCATATGAATTCATATTAATATATTAGTACTTATAATATATTAATAAATCATATATAACCTTCTCTCAAGAGTCCATCCTAACAAATTGTCATAATGATATGCAACCCAAATAGACCATGCTACTCTCGGCTCAAGTACATACCAATAACAGTTATGGGCTTAGACATCTAATCCAATAGGAATATAGTCTCCTATAAGTGGTATGTCATCAACATACAATACTAGGAAGGTGACTATACTCCCACTAGGTTTGACATATACACATGACTCATCCTCACTCCTAGAGAAGCCAAAATCTTTGACCTTCTCATCAAAGAAAAAATTCCATCTACGAAAAGCTTGTTTCAATCCATAGATTGATTTCTCAAGCTTACACACTCTATTGGGGTATTTAGCTTCCATAAATCCTTTTGGCAAACTCATGTAAACATCCTTAGCCAACTTTCCATTTAGGAAAGCAGTTTTGACATCCATTTACCAGATTTCATAATCATGAAACACATCTATGGCGAACATAACCCTAATAGATTTAATCTTAGCCACTGGTGAGAAGGTCTCATCATAGTCAATCCCTAGGGTTTGAGTAAAGCCCTTCGCAACCAGTCATTCCTTGAACGTGTGTACCTTTACATCCGTATCAGTCTTCATCTTGATGATCCATTTGCACCCAACTGTCATACGACCTGGTATATTGTTAAACAAGTTCCAAACTTGATTGTCATACATGGACTGGATCTCGTTGTGCATTGCCTCTTTCCATTTAGCAAACTCAGGGCATGGCATGGCTTCCTTGTAGTTAGAAGGCTCATCCAAATTTACTAGTGTACTATCACTTATAAACGTATCATCATCTGTAGTAATATTGAAACCATAAAACTTTGGTGTCATTCTAACTCGAGTGGAACGCCTAAGAGGCAACGACTCGTCAATTGGTTCAATAGGAATTTCTTCCTCGGGTTGAGCGCTAGTGTTAGCGGTTCATTCATTGCTTGACTCTTGAATTTCTTCAAGATCAATTGTGATCCTACTGTCCTCTATGCATATGAGCTCTCTCTCGCGAAAGACTCTCCTTTGTGCTACGAAGACCATGTTCTCATTAGGTTTATAGAACAAGTATACAAAGGAATTATGTGGACAACTGATGAAAATACATCACTCATTTCGAGGTTCAAGCTTGTCGTGAGTCTCTCGTCTAACAAAAGCTTCACAACCTCAAACCTTGATATTTGCCAATGAGGGAACCTTCCCTGTCCACATCTTGTGAGGTGTTTTGGAAACCTTCTTTTTTGATACTAGATTAAGAATATGGGCGACAGTCTCTAAGGCATACCCCCAGAATGATATCGGAAGCGAAGCTCGAATCATCATGGAACGAACCATGTCCAACAAGCTTCGATTATGCCTCTCAGTCGAACCATTAAGTTGTGGTGTCGTAGGAAGTGTCAATTGTGAAACAATTCCACATTCCTTGAGGTAGTCTTGGAACTCGATACTAAGATACTCACCACCCCTATCAGATCTAAGCATCTTGATCCTACCCAATTGATTTTTGACTTCATGTTTGAACTCTTTGAACTTTTCAAAGGTCTCTTACTTATGCTTGATTAAGTAGATATATCCATATCTGCTATAATCATTGGTAAAAGTCACATAAAATCGATTCACATCCCTTGTGGTGGATCTGAAGGGCCCACACACATCTGTGTGTATGAGATCCAACAATCCTTCACCTCTTTTAGAAGAACCAGTGAAAGGTGATTTAGTCATCTTTCCAAGCAAACAAGACTCGCATGTATCATCTGACCTTAAGTCAAATGATTCCAACACTCCATCCTTTTGCAGTTGGGCAATGTGTTTCTTGTTCACATGTACAAGACGAAAATGCCACAAGCATGCCTTGTCTAAACCATTAGACAGATCAATTTGTAACACACTAATTCCTAAATTGTCCGCTACCATCAAAGTTTCATATACACCATCACAAGGTAATGCTTCAAAATAAAATACACCATTATAATAAGCACTAAAATAGAACCATTCTCATTATTAAAAGAATATCTAAAACCTTGTATGTACAATCCATAAAATGAAATAATATTCCTTTTCATTTCTGACGAGTAGCACTAATTATTTAAATCTAAACTTAACCCACTACTAAGAACTAAAGAGTAAATCCTAATCTTGGTAACAAGTGATGATCTCCTATTGACCATAATCAGGTTCATCTCCCATGCTCCACATTCTCACTTCTTCTTAATCCCTGCAAGTCAGAGCAAATGTGAAAATAACATCTTGTATCAAACACCCAATAATTAGAATACAATGAGTTTTTAGATTGAATAGTGTAAATACCTGCCGAGGTTGGCTTGATCTTGCCATCCTTTATATCTTGCAAGTACTTGGGGCAGCTTCTCTTCCAATGCCCTTTGTCATGATAGTAGAAGCAGGTAACCTCTTTTGGATTAGAGGAGGGGCTTCAGAACTAGACTTGCCTTTAGGGCCATTACTTGACAACCCGGTTTGAGACTTTCTCTTCCAGATCTGTTTCGAGGGAGCTTTCCTCTTCTTCCCCTTCCATTGCCCAATTGCCAAGACAGGAGCAGCAACAATAGGAGTGGAGTCAATACTCTTTGTATTCAATCCACTATTAGCGGTTCTCAGCAAGCCTTAAAGCTGACTCAACGTGACTTCCTCTTTGTTAAATCGATAAGTCATTTTGAACTGATGATAACAAGGAGGTAAAGAGTGCAAGACTATGTCAATAGCTAGCTCCTCATCAAAGTTCACATTAAGTTTCAGCAAACGATCCACATAGCGTTACATGCGTTGCAGGTGGGTCGTGACGGACTCTCCGTCCTTCATCTTGGTGGTTATAAATGACTTAACTATCTCATACCTTTCTTGACATCCTCTTTGATGGTAATTCTCCATTAGGTCCATGCACATCTCATAAGGCCAATAGTCCTCATAAAACCGTTGTAGCTCAGGAGTCATAGTTGCCACCATGATACTGTAGGGTTTTGAGCATTCTAACACTCCTAAGGTGTACATGCAACCCTAGAAACCTTGGATCTATGTTTTACTAAGAGACATGCAAAATTGATTTTTCCAAGGTTCATAACCTATCTAGTATACATGGGGAACTTTTAAACATAAAATTTAGTAAGAAATGCATACCTTTAGTTGCTTAGATTCCTTGAGAACCTTGTGAGCCTAGCACCTCAAGTGTGATGCCTTAAATGTCTCACAGAACACTACAACTCTTGGAATAGACTTGAGAGAAGTTCACTTAAACCTCAAAATCGCCTAGCCCTCTATCTTGTACAAGTAGGGCTGATTTTGCTAGACAAGGGGTCTGTATATAGTTGTGGCACAAGTAGGGTTACACCATATAAACCCTAATTTTGATGACTTTTCATATTCCATGATCCATGGGTTTGTAACCTCCATGGATAATCCTTAAGTGTCCTTTCTCTCATTTAGTCTATCTAAGTGTTGCAATTCCATGCAACCTAAATGGACCATGCCAACCGGGTCAAGTACATCCCAGAAATAGTTATGAACTTAGACACCTAATCCAACAGTCTCCCACTTGGATAAGTCTAATAACTATATCTATAAGAATAACTTCAGGAACCGATCAACAATCATAGCTCTTTCAAGGTCACGTGAAACTGAGATGATGATGATACACCAATTAAGATAAGTGATGATATAATCCTTTGTTCTAGATATCAGTCGGACAAATACATGTAACAATGTCTTACTTATTGTCCAACAGTTTGTTTCCTGATTTCTGATTTGTTTGACACAGAACTTAATTAAACACATCAACTTAGTTCTGATCGGGCCCATTAAATGGGTCAACACAAAATCATCGAGGGGCCCATATATTGCTTCTAATCCAAGAAGGAACATATAAACTTTGACTCATATGCTTGTTCTACTACTTGTTGAATCATACAAAAATGCCCATTTTATAACATCGAGTTACCAATGCATTTTCGTAGAATCAATGTATAACCAAATCATAGGCAACAAGTCAAATATCTAGGTTTGAAGACTTATATGATATTATCGTCTCACGATCCCTTGAGATAAATTCCATGAAGTGATACAATGAGCGTGATTTGAATCCAATACTCAGAACTTATGAGCACTCATGAATGTTGCAGCAACTCATGCTATGTCCCATACCTTGGACATCTACAATCTAGCTTCATGACAATCTTGATTCATATCTACTTCCAACATATGACCGACTGTGGATGGTTTGAGTAACTTAGTCATTCGGGAAGAATGACGTAGTTATTCTAGAAGTCAAAACATGCAAAGTGAAACACAAGAATAATCGAATCAAATATGGTCTCAGAGCTTATGAATATAAATAGAACATCTTTTATTTATCACCATATTGATTACACATTATTCATTGCATACTGTTTCAAACTATCAACTTTAGACTTGAATTAAAACAATAGTTGTCTCATGCTCCAAGCATGTACACTATAGTTTTTTCTAAACACTAGTCATGCCATACACCAAGTACGCACACTATGTTTTTCCAAACATTAGTTATGCGATACACCAAGTATGCACACTAAGTTTGTCTATGATCTTTAGTCTGTGAAATAGATCGATTGAACATAATTCCAATGATACTCATTTCACAATCCCAAATCCTTACCGCAAATGCATGAATTCCAAATTCCTGCCATTTACCTAAATTTGTTAGATTCTAAACTTATATGCATTGGTCCTCTTGTAATGATTATGCTAAAAGTCACAAAGACGTGTCAACAGACATTACTTAGTATTCCAATGGAGATAAACTCCATGGAAACAAAGTCTCATATTCAAAGCTCGTTGCTTTGAACCTTCTTCTTGCATTAAGTTTCCTAATCTTACACAGATTTAATGAATAACTTCCCCCTATGGAAACATTTCCATATTCCCCTTTTGACTATTACTCTTGAACATGAGTTGACTCTTTTTAGAATATGTCAATATGGTCATTCCAAAATTAACACTATACTTTCTACTGTCCCTAAGCCACCAATATTTGGTAAACCTTAGATTGTCCTCAACAATTGCTTAATCAAATTAGGCATATCTAGTTCTAGTACTTTTTCCCTCTTAATGCTTTGGGCATTTGGAAAACTTTAGAACAAATGAATATTATAGCAAATGCAATCGATCCTATATCCAAAGCATATGAGACATGATTCAAAAAGACATTATACTAGACCGGTCTTTTGCTATAATATTTCTATTTCTATTTGCCAGGTTCTCATCATTCAGATTATGAAAAGGGATGTCGTAATCATAATTGAACTTTAGAACGCAAATAATGGACCCATATATAGAATTTCCTTATGTTGAGCCATTCCAACATAAAATTAATATATATATATATATATATATATATATATATATATATATATATATATATCCTCGACTAAAGATGATTAAAACCTCAATCTAAGCTTTTAGAATTGAAATGAAGTATAATTTCCTCTCCCTTAATTATAGCAAAACAACTATTAACATTGCTAACTTGCAACACTTATTATGATTACCATGCTCCCACTTGCATGATGATTGTTAGAATAACACTTATGCTCTCACTAGCTTTGACATGTACTCAGAAATCAACTGGACTTCTAGAAATCAATACTTTATTGACCTTCTTACCAAAGTTCATATTTCTGATACAAGATGCTTTGATAAAAAATTAAGAAAATCATACACCTTTCCTGATATAACACACATGTGTGTCTAACCAATTTCAGAACTATGAAAAGGGATGTCGTAATCATAATCTTAATTGTTTAGGCCTTTTTCATTTCTCACAGGTCCATGTTAGTGTGTTGGTTAACCACACACTGTAACGCCTGTGTTTCTGGGCTTGTCATTAATGTTAATGTAATAGTCTAGGTTAACCTTTGTATTCTGTTTTGAAATAATAGAAGTGTATTATTTGAGTATTATGTGTTTTGTGCTTATTTGTGTGTCTTAATTGAATAAAGGTTAAGAATGAGCGCCAAAATGAAATTTTAGATAAGCTCGAAATCTATGAATAATATTGTAGTGGTGGAAACGAGGTTTCCGAATATATAAAGAACGTTGAAATCCGAGTTATAACGAACAAGTTATGACATGTGGAAGTTTCGCGACACAACCGACACGACGTTGAATGACGTAAAATATAAACATAAGAGAGAGATATATCTAGCCTTAATGATCTAAACGAGATTCGTAGAATATGTTAAACCGAGAGCGTGCATAAAAAGAACGCCCAAATCTAACTTCGTATGAGGAAGTTATGATTTTCCGAAGTTTCAACTTAGCGGTATGCAGCCCGAATACTCGAATATGAGATCATGTGATTTTTAGCCAAAACAATCTAAATGAGAATCGAAGATCTCGTCGATAGTAGTCCAATGGTAAAAAGACAAACGAAAACGAACGTCGGATGAAGAAGTTATGAAGTTCTAATGGAGTTTTCCTGTCCCGGCCTACTAAAAATAATATAAAAGTAATATATTTATATAAATTCAAAATTAGCCAACGGAGTCTAAATGAAAGTTGTAGATATTTTTTCTATCTACGTGTCCATATAAATAATGTCGAAAACGAAGTTCGTTTGCGAAAGTTATGAATTTATGAAGTTCGGGGCACGAACCCCATAGCTGTGTCAGTGGCCACGACGTGGAAAGAGTGCCCACGACGTGGCATGACTTCTGACTCCTTGTGGAGCCTGACAGAGCAAGTGTACGATGACTCGTGCAATGATGTTCAAGCCTACGACGTGGAAAATGAGAAATATGCCCTATAAATAGATTTGAAGTGGCAGCCGGCCAAGGTTGCTAATTCACCCTTCTCTCACCCATATTACCTCGATTTACGTGCAAAGAAGTACCCCCGAAGCCCCGATATCATCCCGAGACCCAAAGCGAGTCCCGAAGCCCCGAAGATCCCGAGAAGAAACAGTTTCCGAGCCGAAGCTCTGCCCGCGAAAAGCCCGGTGTGTGAAGAGATCACAGTTTCACTGAAAAATACTACTCTTAGAGTCGTGATGCTGTCCGATCATCTTTTGATCAAGTGAGTGTGTAGTTACTTTATTCTAACACATAATTATGAAGTATTTTATATAAAAATACGTGTTATGTGTATATTTTTTTGTTATATGTGTGAATGTATATTGACTTTCGTCTATCTCATAGATATGATTTGTTATCTATGAAATACGTGTTATGTGTATGTGTCTCGTCTGTTGTTTGGAATATGTATTGAATGAGAATGCTATACAGGTTTTAAACTATGTATAAAAATATATATTTTTATCTACTAATATGTTGGGTAGAACATGGGTAGATAGTTGATGTGTGATAAACAGATGAGAGGCCTCGATGTTAATGTTGACCTAGTCATCTAGCGGAGTATGGATGACGACCACGGACTCTTTCTTGACAGTCATGTGGAACGCTAGCAGGTTTATAACCTATAGGTGTTGTGAACGATGTGTTCACTGGTGTACTCTATCCCCCTCATGGTTTCCTTTACGACATCTACTGTTGAGGAAACCCCTTTGCAGTAATGTCCGTTCCGATAAAAATCCTAGATTAGGTCCCTTGTGATAGTTGTTGTTTTAGGGACGTAAAGTGAGGATAATGGGAATGGGTAATCGGGTTATTGTTTGTTGGTGAAAATTAAATATAATTATTTATTGTGGGTCGAAAACTCAATATGGTCACCAGGCTCCCAAGTCTGACCCACTTAGTTTTGTTGTATTATAGGTAGTGGCACGAGGGCATAAGATGGATGAATCATCAAGTTATTTTTTTATAAGCCTGTATATGTATATAACTGTTGTATGGCTTGTAATATGTCATTTATGCTTTTTGGTCTGTATCGGAACATGACATCCCAAGTTTTGATTATATAATGAAAACACATTTCTTTATGAAATGCTTTGGTAAATATTATTTTATCATATTTTGTTTTCGGGAACATATTCCGCAACTCTTTTAAATCAAAAGGATTTACTCTAAAATTATTTTTAAAAGCAGAAATAAAACCGGTCTTTTTTGGCCGAGATTTTGGGGATGTCACAGTTGGTATCAGAGCATTAGTTTAAGCGAACTAGGAATTTGTAGGATTTATAGACTTAAACTTAGAATGCTAAGTGAAGATTGTGAGATGAGTGTCTGTGATATATTAGACACGAGCACTAGTTTATTTTTGGAAAGATGCCTAAAATACCTTTATGTACTAAATGTTATATGTTGCCATATATGATATTAGTTGTTCAGATCTACGGTTTGTTGGCAACCGGATCTGGAAACCTTATGTGTTTAGGATTCTAAGCGTATGACAATGGTGTTAGAACTAGCATGGAAACATTTCAGAGTGATAAGGATGATTTGAATATCTATCGTGAATGAGAATCTAATTTCACCTTATTCGGTGTATAGATTAAAAATGGTAAGAACAAGGAGTAGAGTTGGAAATGTGGATGAAAACAGGAATGAAATAGCTTTACTAAAGCAAGTAGCTGTAGTAGCAGTAGCACCAAAGCCAATGACAATGGTTGGGGTGCAAGGCATGATTCGGGCTATGTTAGCTGAATAAAGGGAAGAAATGCGACAGATGTTGCATGGAAATAGGGATGAACCTATCATACCCATTGAGCAACCCGAGCTGATTCCCGATCAATCAGAGGAAGGGAACAACAGTCGCATTGTGAGTCAAGTTGGGACTCAAGGAGAACGAATGAAAGACCTGGAAAGGGGAAACACCAAGGATAGGCGAATGTATAAGAATTTCTTGTGCGCCAAGCTGTCAAGTGTTTCTGGAAGCCCAAAGTCTGTTGAGATTATGGATTGGATCTCTGAAATGGAGATGGTGTTTGAAAGTTGCGAATGTAGCAACAAACAGAAGACTATCTTTGCAGTTAGATAACAGAAGACCGGAGTCTTGAGCTGGTGGAAGTTGTTGGCAGATACTATGCCACGAGGAGAAGCCCTGAAAATGTCATGGGAGGAGTTCTTGGAAAAATTAAGGGTGCAGTATTGTTCAGAGATAGATCTGATGGATCTGAACAATGAGTTCCAAACTTAAAGAAGGGGAGAATGAGCATAGACGACTATGCTACTGCATTCACCGAGAAAATGAAGTTATTTCCATACCTAGTGCCAACAGAACTATCCAAGATTTAGATTTTCGCTAATGGACTGCCTGCCGACTTTGGCCTGACAGTCAAGATAGAAACCACTCTGAAAACAGTTGTTCATACAACTAATAATATGGAGGCCCAACAGAATGAACAGGGTATGGAAAGGATAGAGGTTGGTGAAAAGAGGAAGTTCGATGGACCTTCGGGGTCCAACAAGAAAAACAAATTCTTGAAGTCTAGTTCGAGAGGAGGAAGAGGATGTGAAGCGAAATGGTGCGACAAATGTAATAAGAAGCATCATGGAAAATATGATGTAGTGGCCACATGTTTTAAATGTGGAAATCCAGGGCACTATGGCAACAAATGCACCCTCACCAAAAAAGTTTGATATGGTTGTGGTGAGGAGGGGCACATCTCGAGGGATTGTCCGAAAAAGAAGGATGTAACAAAACCTAACATTCCACCAAAGCCGAAGGCGAGAGCATTCCAGATGACACTTGAAGCTGCTAAAGATGAAGTTGATGTCGCTTCAGGTACCTTTCTTGTAAACGAATTGCCTGCCCAAATTTTATTTGATTCTGGAGCCAACTACTCCTTTATTTCGCATGAATTTGGTAGAAAACTAGTTTTGCCTATTGATAGACTAGATAATGCTTCATTAGTCGAAGTTGCTAGTGGCAAGTTTGTACTTGTTTGCTATTGCATGAAAAACATCTTCATTGACTTGAATGAGAATAAGTTCCACGAGGAATTATTACCTATAGAACTTAATGGTTTCGACATCGTATTAGGAATGGATTGGCTTAGGACCAATGATGCCGAAATATTGTGCAGAAAGATGATAGTAAAAGTAAACCCGCCAAAGAAAGGTTAAGAATGAGCGCCAAAATGAAATTTTAGATAAGCTCGATATCTATGGATAATGTTGTAGTGATCGAAACGAGGTTTCCGAATATATAAAGAACGCCAAAATCCGAGTTATAACGAAGAAGTTATTGTTGGGTTTTGAGCAATCTAACACTTCCTAAGTGTGCATGCAACCCTAATAAACCTTGGATCTATGTTTGTCTTTTGATGAGTTGGGTTCTTAGGAGTTTGAGGGCCAAGCACCAATAGTGTGAATGCCTCAAATGGAATCACAAACACCACAAACTCTTGGAAAACTTTGAGAGAGTATACACCTTGTATAGAAATCGGCCACACACATGCACACACACACTAGTTCACTAGTTTTCTCTTAGGCTCCATTTCATGCTCCATAAGCATGCTTATATAGTATGCATGGTTAGGGTGAAACCCTAATAACCCATGTCTTTTCCTTTTCCAAGGATCCATGGGTTAAAAGCTCCATGGATCATCCATGGACTTCCACATAAGCCTAGCCCATTTACAAATGAGTATTAGCCCACACTATATAAAACAAATAGCCCATAATTTAATTAGTATTCCTTTTAATCTCTAAATTAATTCATAATTAATTTAAGACTAAAACTAATTAAATAACGTAACTTCATATTAATATATTATAACTCATAATATATTAATAAACATATGTGTATAACTCTTATAAAATTATCCATAATAGTTTGGATGAGATGCAACCCAAATGGACCATGCCGGTCGGGTCAAGTATATACCAAATAAGTTATGGACTTAGACACCTTATCCAACAGACTCCCACTTGGATAAGTCTAATAACTATATTTGCCTATAACTTCAGGAACCAACCAACAATCGTAGCTCTCGAAAACTCCCTCGAACAATGAAGACTCTGTCGAACTATGAAGCGCCATTTTAGATAAGTGATCACATAATCCTCTGTTCCCATGATATCAGCCTGACAAACACATGGAACTATGTCTTGCTTATTGTCTAGCAGTTGTTTCTCGATTATCCGATTTGTTTGACGAAGAACTTCACTGAACACATCGGTTTAGTTCTGACCAGGCCTGGTTCATGGGTCAACACAAAATCATCGAGGGGCCCAGATATCGCTTCTATTTCTAGAAGGAACAGATAAACTTCGACTGATATGCTTGTTCTACTACTCATTGAATTGTACACAAAGGCACGTTTTATAACATCAAGTTACTGATGCGTTTACGTGCAATCAATGCACAACCAACTCATAGGTAACAACTCATATCTCTAGGTTTAAAGATTTATATGATGTTATCGTCTCACGATCACTCGAGATAAATTCCATGAAGTGATACAAGTGAGCGTGGGTTTATACCAATACTCATAACTTATGAGTACTCATGAATGTTGCAGCAACCATTGCCATGTCTAAACACCTTTAAGGCATCTACAAACCCAATTCATGACAATCTTGATTCATACCTACTTCCGATGTATGATCGATTGTGGAGGTTTGAATAAATTAATTATTCTGGAAGTCAAAACATGCAAAACTGAAACAATAGTAAATAATTGACAATGATAGTAACACTTTCCCAATAAATAAATCACAAATTTTATTCATCATCAAACGTCGATTACATTTTACAAGTTTCAGGAAAACTATCTAATCTGTAAAACTAATATCGTCCCTCAGCCCGATGCGTCTCGCATGCTGAAAATGCTTAACCCTCGTCAGTCCCTTCGTAAGGGGATCTGCAGGATTCTCATCTGACGATATCCTCCTTATCACAAGGAGTCCTTCTTCAATCTTGTGTCTTATGAAGTGATATTTTCTGTCAATGTGTCGGGATCTGCCATGATCTCTCGGTTCCTTGGCTAAGATAACCGCAGCATTGTTGTCACAGAAAATCTCTATAGGTTCCTTAATAGCTGGTACAACTCCAAGGTCTCCGATGAAGTTCTTTAGCCATATCGCCTCCTTCGCTACTTCACTCGCTGCTATATACTCTGATTCACAAGTCGAATCAGCCACCGTCTCCTGCTTGGAACTCTTCCAAGAAATTGCCCCTCCATTTAAGGTAAAGATCCAGCCCGACTGAGAGCGGAAATTATCCCTATCAGTCTGAAAACCAGCATCACTATACCCTAATATTTTCAAGTCATCACTGCCACCAAGGGTAAGGATCCAATCCTTAGTCCTCCGTAGGTACTTGAGAATGTTTTTTACCGCGGTCCAATGAGCCTTGCCAGGGTTCCCCTGATACCTGCTGACCATGCTCAAAGCAAATGCCACATCAGGATGGGTACAAGTCATAGCATACATGATCGAGCCAACTGCGGAAGCATATGGTAATTGGCTCATCTCAGCTACCTCTGCCTCTGTACTCGGACTCTGAGTCTTACTCAGTTTGGTATTGCTTTGGATCGGTAAATCTCCTTTCTTGGAATTCTCCATGTTGAACCTTTTCAACACCTTATCCAAGTAAATACTCTGACTAAGTCCAATTAGTCTTCTACTCCTTTCTCTTAATATCCTTATCCCTAGGATATAGGTAGCCTCCCCTAGGTCCTTCATAGCAAAGCACTTCCCAAGCCAGGACTTAACATCCTGTAAGGTTGGGATGTCATTTCCTATGAGTAGTATGTCATCCACATACAGTACCAAGAAGCTAACTATACTCCCACTAGCTCTGACATACACGCAAGACTCATCTTCGCTTCTCAAGAAGCCAAACTCTTTTACCTTCTCATCAAAACAAAGATTCCAGCTACGAGATGCTTGTTTTAATCCATAAATGGATTTCTCAAGCTTGCATACTCTATTAGGGTACTCTGCATTGACAAAAACCTCTGGCTGATTCATGTACACATCCTCAGCCAACTTTCCATTAAGGAAAGCGGTTTTGACATCCATTTGCCATATTTCATAATCATGAAATGCTGCAATGGCTAACATAACCCTAATAGACTTAATCTTGGCCACCGGCGAGAAGGTTTCATCATAATCAACACCTTGAGTTTGAGTAAAACCCTTCGCAACCAGTCGAGCCTTATAAGTATGCACTTTTCCTTCCATGTCGGTCTTCTTTTTGAAGATCCATTTGCACCCGACTGTTTTACGGCCTGGTACATTGTCAACCAAGTTCCAAACTTGATTGTCATACATGGACTGTATCTCGCTGTCCATAGCCTCCTTCCATTTAGCAGACTCCGGGCCTGCCATGGCTTCCTTAACACTGCTAGGTTCATCCAAATTTACTAGTGTACTATCACTAATAAATGTATCACCTTCCGTAGTAATATGAAAACCATAATAAAACGAAGGTGTGTTCCTAACCCGTGTGGAACGTCTCGGAGGTACAGACTCGTCAGCTGGATCAACAGGAGTTTCTTCCTCAGGTTGATTGCTAGTGTCTGAGGTTCCTTCACCAATTGATTCTTGAATTTCTTCAAGATCAATCTGCCTCCCACTGTCTCCTTGGCTTATAAATTCTTTCTCGCGAAAGATCCCTCTTCGTGCTACAAAGACCACATTCTCACTGGGTCTGTAGAAAAGGTAACCGAAGGATTTCTGTGGGTAGCCGATGAAAATACACCTTTCACTTCGGGGTTCAAGCTTATCATGAGTTTCACGCCTCACGAAGGCTTCGCAACCCCAAATTTTTATGTGGTCCAAATTGGGAACCTTCCCAGTCCACATCTCATGAGGTGTTTTGGTAACCTTCTTTGTAGGGACTAGATTAAGGATATGGGCGGCAGTCTCTAAGGCATACCCCCAAAAAGAGATTGGTAACGAAACTCGACTCATCATAGAGCGAACCATGTCCAACAAGGTACGATTACGCCTCTCAGCTACACCATTCAGCTGTGGTGTCCTGGGAGGAGTCAATTGTGAGACAATCCCACACTCCTTAAGATAGTCAAGGAAACCGGTACTAAGATACTCACCACCTCGATCGGATCGAAGCATCTTAATGTTCCTGCCCAATTGATTTTCTACTTCCTGCTTGAATTCCTTAAACCTTTCAAAGGTTTCGGACTTGTGTTTGATTAAGTAGACATACCCATATCTACTAAAATCATCAATAAAAGTCACATAATACCGATTAGCATCCCTTGTGGCGGTTTTGAATGGCCCACATACATCAGTATGTATTAGGTCCAACAAACCTTCACCCCTCTCACAAGTTCCAGTGAAGGGTGATTTTGTCATTTTTCCAAGTAGACAAGATTCACAACTATCATCTAATTTAAGGTCAAATGATTCCAAGACTCCACTCTTTTGGAGTTGGCCTATGCGTTTCTTGTTTACATGTCCAAGACGACAATGCCACAATGATGCTTTATCTAGGCTAGTAGAAGAATCAATATACAACACATTATTTCCTAAGTTGTCTACAATCGACACAGTTTCATACACGCCATCACAAGGTAATGCTTTAAAATAAAACACATTATTAAAGAAAGCATTAATACCACCACATTCATTATCAAACGAAAAGGTAAAACCTTGTTTGTACAAAGCATGAAAAAGAAATAATATTCCTCGCCATTTCAGACGAGTACACACATTTATTCAAATCTAATTTTAACCCATTATTAAGCAACGAAGTATAAACTCCAATCTTAGAAACAGGTGAAGCCTTCCTATTCCCCATGATTAAGTTTATCTTCCCGTGCTCCACATCCTCACTTCTTCTTAGGCCCTGCAAATCAGAACATATGTGAATACCACATCCTGTATCAAGCACCCAAGAGTTAGAATATGTTGAGTAATTAGACAATATAGTGTAAATACCTGCATAGGTGGGTTTCACTTTCCCATCCTTTAGATCCTGCAAGTACTTAGGGCAGTTTCGCTTCCAGTGTGCCTTTTCATGGCAATAAAAGCATTCAGCATCCTTGGGAATGGCAGAAGGAGTGACAGAACCGTTCTTAGTCTTTGATGAGGAGCCTTCAAGAGACTTTCCCTTGGTACCCTTCGAAGGGTGCTTCCTCTTTTTCCCTTTGCCTTGCCCAATAGCTAAAACAGGGGTAGAAGTTGGAGTAGGAGTAGTAGAGGTAATAACCGCTTTACCCTTAAGACCGGTTTCAGCGGTCTTCAAGAGTCCTTGAAGCTTGCTGAGGGTAACTTCCTCCTTGTTCATATGATATGTCATTCGAAAATGATCATAACAAGAAGGCAAGGAGTGCAAAATGATGTCAATTGCTAACTCCTCGGGGATGTTAACATTTAGCTTCAGCAAACGGTCCACATACCTTTGCATCTTTTGCATGTGGCCCGTGACGGATTCACCGTCCTTCATGCGGGTAGTTATTATGGAGGAGATTATTTCATACCGCACCTGTCGAGCACTCTGATGGTACCTTTCCATCAGGTCTTGGTGCATCTCAAAAGGGTAGAAATCTTCATACGACTTTTGGAGCTCGGTTGTCATCGTGGCCATCATGATACATGCCACCTTAGTAGCATCTCTCTCATGAGTCCTGAATTCAGCGATCTCCTCAGGAGTAGCAGTAGACTCATCAAGTTCTTTTAACTCCTTATCGAGGACATATTCCTTGTCCTCGTAACGAGTAACCATCCTGATGTTCCTAATCCAATCCATGAAGTTGGATCCATCAAAGATGACCCTCCCACAAAGATTCATGAGAGAGAAAGAACCAGTTGGGTTAGAGCCTGAAGCATTAGTGTTGGAAGACATCTGAAAGAAGAAAGTAAGTTTAGATTAGATATTCAGGATCCTTAATAAGACACCCAAATGTAATATTAAGGCTAGGATCCAATCACAATATATTACACTTAGAAGAGGGATGCCGTAATCTAAGTAATAATATATTTGAAAGGTAGGCGAATGACGATTCACCAATTTCCACCATGAAAACGAAATGATTTATTAGGTTTAATTGGATTTGAAATTCCTAGATTCTTTTGAGATTCATTGAACTTTTCAATGGCATGTTTCAATCTCGATTGTGCCCTTCAAGTTTTGTGACTGGGATGCCGAGGATCACAAAACAAGGTGTGAATAACCATGCTAATTCACTTGGTACTCTTAATATTATCACCTAATCAATGTGCCGGTTAACCACACACGCTCCATTGATCTATGACAAACATTAAGTCACCCTTCGTGATCCTTACTAGTCCTAGTTAGTGTGCCGGTTAACCACACACGCTCCACCAACGACTTGGTAAGGTACAAAGTGTGAATTCCATGGATTAGCACCATGTTCACATTTTCCTAAATAACTAAGATTGGGAATTAAAATGGTTTAGTTATTTTATAATATTCATTATACTTTTAATGAGGATTTAAAGTCATTGTTCTACCCGTTCGGCTAACGACCCTCCACCGATCAAGCAAGCGGTGGGTGAGAGTATACACCCATTAAGTCGCCATTTTATAGGCAACAACCTTATACCCACCTTATAGACCGGTTTCGTGAATGAGGCCTACTAACGGTAAAACGACTTATTCTTATACATATATATAATAATTAACCATTAATGTTATAAATAGTATAAGGGTTGAATTTTAACTATTAAAACTCTAAGGTTTGGAATTAAAGTTTATTAAAGTGTGTGAAACTTTACAAATTCCAAAACTTGAGGGCAAGTTTTGTAACTTTGCAAAACTCTTCATTTCATAACTTATGAATTAAAGGTTCATAAAAATGAAGACTCTTCATTTTCATGTAACTTATGTGTTTTAAGTGTGTGTTAAATGAAAGTGACCTTTGGTAATCCATAACTTGAGGACAAATTATGGACTCCATTAAAACACATAAATGATAAAGAATTAATCCTAAACAATTCAGCAAATAATTCCTCTCATTTTCTAAATTCATAAGAACATGAACATGATCATCAAAAATTCAAGAATTATATGAACACATAAAATCATGGAATTTTGATATATGCTATTGTAAATGGATTAGAAAAATCATTACACCAACTAAAATAAGTTTTATAACACCAAAACAATTTAGGGTAATGTTTCTAGTCCATTTCCAGCAGCAAAAGTCGAGATTCTGCATTCTTTCGATCCTACTCGTCGAGTGCACGAACTTACTCGTCGAGTAGGTTGAAGTTTGCCTTGGACTCGTCGAGTCCCCCCAATGGACTCGGCGAGTCCACCATGCAGACAGCAACGATTTCGACTTTTTTCACTATTTTGCATCAAGTATCAAACAAGCAAGCCTAGGCTCTGATACCATTGTTGGGTTTTGAGCAATCTAACACTTCCTAAGTGTGCATGCAACCCTAATAAACCTTGGATCTATGTTTGTCTTATGATGAGTTGGGTTCTTAGGAGTTTGAGGGCCAAGCACCAATAGTGTGAATGCCTCAAATGGAATCACAAACACCACAAACTCTTGGAAAACTTTGAGAGAGTATACACCTTGTATAGAAATCGGCCACACACATGCACACACACACTAGTTCACTAGTTTTCTCTTAGGCTCCATTTCATGCTCCATAAGCATGCTTATATAGTATGCATGGTTAGGGTGAAACCCTAATAACCCATGTCTTTTCCTTTTCCAAGGATCCATGGGTTAAAAGCTCCATGGATCATCCATGGACTTCCACATAAGCCTAGCCCATTTACAAATGAGTATTAGCCCACACTATATAAAACAAATAGCCCATAATTTAATTAGTATTCCTTTTAATCTCTAAATTAATTCATAATTAATTTAAGACTAAAACTAATTAAATAACGTAACTTCATATTAATATATTATAACTCATAATATATTAATAAACATATGTGTATAACTCTCATAAAATTATCCATAATAGTTTGGATGAGATGCAACCCAAATGGACCATGCCGGTCGGGTCAAGTATATACCAAATAAGTTATGGACTTAGACACCTTATCCAACAGTTATGACCTGTCGAAGTTTCGCGATAGAGACGCCATGACGCTGAATGACGTAAAATATAAATTTAAGATAGAGAGATATATAGCCTTACTGATCTAAACTAAAGTCTTATAATATGTTAAACCAAGATCGTGCATAAAAAGAACGCCCAAATCTGACTTCGTATGAGGAAGTTATGATTTTCTGAAGTTTCGACTTAGTGGTATGCAGCCCGAATACTCGAATATGAGATCGAGTGAGTTTTAGCCAAAACAATCTAAACAAGAATCAAACATCTCGTCGATAGTAGTCCAATGGTCAAAAGACAGACGAAAACGGACGTCGGATAAAGAAGTCGTGAATTTCTAATGGAGTTTTCCTTTCCCGACCTACTAAAAATAATATAAAAGTAATATATTTATAATATTTTAAAAATAAATCCAAAATTAGCCAATGGAGTCTAAAAAAGAGTTGTAGATTTGTTTTTACCTATTTGTCGATATAAAGAACGACACAAACGAAGTTCGTATGCGAAAGTTATGAATTTCTGAAGTTCGGGGCGCGAACCCTAAAGTTGTGTCAATGGCCACGACATGGAAACTGTTCCCACGACGTGGCATGACTTCTGATGCCTTCTGGAGCTTGACAGAGCAAGTGGACGATGATGCGTGTAATGACGTTCAAGCCCACGACATGGAAACAGTGCCCACGACGTGGAAAATGAGAAATTTGCCCTATAGTCGGCCAAGGTTGCTAATTCACCCTTCTCTCACCCATATTACCTCGATTTACGTGCAAAGAAGTACCCCCGAAGCCCCGATATCATCCTGAGACCCAAAGCGAGTCCCGAAGCCCCGAAGCCTCGAAGAGATCACAGTTTCACTGAAGAATACTACTCTTAGAGTCGTGGTGATGCCTGATCATCTTCTGATCAAGTGAGTGTGTAGTTACTTTCTTTTAACGCATAATTATGAAGTATTTATATGAAATACATGTTATGTGTATATTTTGTTGTTATATGTGTGAATGTATATTCACTTTCTTCTATCTCATAGATATGATTTGTTCTCTATAAAATATGTGTTATGTGTATGTGTCTCGTCTGTTGCTTGGAATATGTATTGAATGAAAATGCTATACAAGTTTTAAACTGTGTATAAAAATATATATTTTATCTACTAATATGTTGGGTAGAACATAGGTAGATAGTTGATGTCAGATAAACAGATGAGAGGCCTCGATGTTGTTGTTGACCTAGTCATCTAGCGGAGTATGGATGACGACCACAGTCTCTTTCTAGATAATCTTGTGGAACGCTAGCAGGTTTATAACCTGTAGGTGTTGTGAACGATGTGTTCACCGGTGTACTATCCCCCTCATGGTTGGCTTTAGTACATCTATTGTTGAGGAAACCACTTTACATTAATTTCCATCCCGATGAAAATCCTAGATTAGGTCCCTAGTAATAGATGTTGTTTTAGGGACGTAAAGTGAGGATAACGGGAATGGGTAATCGGGTTATTGTTGGTTGGTGAAATTAAATATAATTATTTATTGTGAGTCGAAAACCCAATATGCTCACCAGGCTCCCAAGCCTGACCCACTTAGTTTTTTTGTATTATAGGTAGTGGCGCGAGGGCATAACTTGGATTACTTATCAAGATGTTTTGATTTTAGTCCTGTTGTTATATGTAACTATTGTAAGGTCTATCTTGTGTTGTTTATGCTTTTGGTCTGTTTATCGAAACATGACATCCCGAATATTGTTATATAATGAAAATGCATCTCTTGATGAAATGCTTTAATAAATTCTATTTTATCATGTTTTGTTTTGGGAACAAATTCCGCAACCCTTTTTAATCAATGGATTACTCTAAAAATATTTTAAAAAACATAAATAAAATCGGTCTTTTCTGGCTGTGATTTCGGGGATGTCACACACATGCTCCACTAACTGCTATCTACTTAAAATCTACTTAGTGAAAGTGTTTCCTCACCATCATTTTCATGAATTGGAGAGAAACCTTATGACACTTTAGATTTTATGGTGAGTGTGTTCCTATCCATGTGTATTTGTCAAAACCATAATCACAAGACATGGTTAGTGACAAATCCAAACTTTTATGGATTGAACTTGTGCAGTCTTAACTTCTTGCCACCTGGCAGCACAAGGGCCTACCATTGCTTCCAAGTTGTTATGCAACCAATTAAGAACTCTCAGAACTCACATGAAAAGTCAACTTTAACTGGAATGGGCACAAAAATAGGAATATGTGAACACGATAGGTTATAAACCTCAAGTCATGTGCTAGTGATAACCTATAGGTTTTTCGTCTTGATTAGATCTAGAAGCTTTTCCAAGATTTTTAACACTCCCACTTTCCTCTTGACATATAAGACTCACTTGCCAAATATTCAAGAGATAGTGCGGATTCTTTATCAAGACAAATACTTCACACAATTGGCCTTAGTTGGTCTTTGTTTTATCCAAAAAATCACAACTTAACAATTTCAAATGTACAAGAGTAGGACACATTTTACTCTTACATTTGACAAGTGAGATAAACCTTTCTTTAAAATATGTCACTCAAGTTACAATCTTGGAGTATGACTCTAAGGCTTGTTTTGGAATGAAGTATGACTCATTTACTTGATTTAACCACTTCAACAATTCATGATTCTTCTTCATAGCCATAAGAATGCACTAAGATGTCCTTATAGGACCAATTGTGATATGGTTTCTTAATCGTTAGGATGATCACAAAACCTAATACTAAAGTACTCTCCCATCTTTTCAAATTCGAGAAACTTTCATGTTTCTACCTAATTTGATTCTTCTTATTCGTCCTGCAATATATCGAAACTTTTTCAATGTTTCAGAATTATACTTAAAATGATAAGTATAACTATATTTACTCAACTTTAGTAAATCATAACGAATAGTCTTATCGATCTTTTGTGGTGGACCTTAACCAGTGCATAAGAATGTGTATTGGATCCCGTAGTCCTTCATTTGACTCACATATACATGTAAACAAGGAATTAGTCTTAATTTTCCAAAGATGAAGATTCTCGTTCATCATACTATATAACTTGCATGATTCCAAGTTTCGGTCCAATTGAAACTTGGTTGATGAGAATATTCTTTATTTGGTAAATTTAGACACCACCACAAATGAAAAAATCAAATTCACATTTCCATTATTGCTAGAAATATACAAACATTAATTTTTCCATAAGTGCCATTGCATGGACATATAAAATAAAACGAAATTTTATTTATTTATCAAATGCGGAAAAACTTTCCTTACAATGCAACTTTAAATGGAAACTATGCTATTACATATTTCCTAGCAATCTATCATAACTCTCTAGGTAGTAGTACAAGAATCCAATCTTCGAACCATGCAATTGAAATCCTTCTCTAGGATCAGATTCATCATACTCTTTCTTTAATTTTTCCTCCCCTTTGCTTGATCTTGCCATACATCAAAATGTATTAAGAATCTTCAAATAGGAATTTAAGAGAGTTAGACATTGGACTTACCTGAAGCAGAGTCAAACTTTTGACTCGACCTTCTCTCAGATCTTTCAGGTAGTTAGGGCAGCTTTGCAACCAATGCCCCTCCCTTTGGCAATAGACACATACATACCCTTTGGTAATGGTACATGGGACTATCCGATACTTACCATTCTCTTTACCATTTGGTCAAACGAGTTGACTATGGCCACTCCCTTTCCATTGGGAAGAGAAAGCTTTTCTGGATATTCAATGTTTCCATTGTCAATGTCCATAGAAGTCTAGGAAGTTGATCTTCTAAATCAAATCTGCTCTACCAGTGCTCCAAATCATTGTTGATTCAGCAGCACGAAGCAAATACATAAGATCATTAAGGGTCATGTCATTGTCTTTTACATAGTAGTCCCAAAGGACACTTACTATAAGACTTAGAAAGTGATTGAACAACCAACTTTCTCAAGACTTTGACACCCAACTCTCCCGACTTGTCAATATGTGACTTCATCTCCAAAATGTGAGTACACATAGAACTTACTTTCCAATAGGGCTTGAGTGACCTTGAACTTGTGGGTTAGGGAGAATAATTGGAGGAGGTGGAGGAAGTGAAGAACGATTTCCATGATCCAACCACGGGACATGATCATCATAAGGAAAGCTTGTTCCAAGAGTTTTGGTAAGATCATAGATGTCTAATCCAGACATCTAATGGATATATTCAAGATAGTTGATTTAAAGTCCTTAATATAACACCCAATATGAAATATTAAGGCTAGGACTCAACACAATATTTTATAACTTGGAAGAGGGATGTCGTAATCCAAGCTATAGAATATTTGAAGGTAGGCGAATGACGATTCACCAATTTTCACCATGAAAAACGGAATAATTATTAGGTTTTAATTGGTTTTAAAACTCCTAGATTCTTTGAGAATCATTGAACTTTTCAATGGCATGTTTCAATCTCGAGTGTGCCCTTCAGGTTTTGTGAGTGGGATGCCGAGGATCACAAAGCAAGGTGTGAAGTAACCATGCAAATTACTTGGTACCATTAATCTTTACCCCTCAATCGATGTGTCGGTTAACCATACGCGCTCCACCGATACCATGATAAACATTAAGTTACCTTTTGCCTACCTTGTTAAGTCCAACTATTGTGCCAGTTAACCACACACGCTCCACTAACCGACTTAAGCAAGTGCAAAGTGTAATTTCATGGGTTAGCACCTTATTTACATTTTACTAAAGTAACTAAGATTGGAAATTTATAAAACATTTAGTTACTTTATATTTATCATTAATAATTTTAATGAAGATTTAAAGTCCTTGTCTTACCCGTTCGGCTAACGAGCCTCCACCGATCAAGAAAGCGGTGGGTGAGAGTGGACACCCATTAAGATGCCATTTTATAGGCAGCAACCTTATACCCCCTTATAGACCGGCTTTGTGAATCAGGCCTAGTAATGGTAAAACGACTTATTCTTATACATATATAATTATTATTAAACTTATAATATTATAAAGTATAAGGGTTGAATTTTAACTTTTAAAATTCTAAGGATTGGAACTAAAGTTTTTAAAGTGACTTTACATGTTCAAAAACTTGAGGGCAAGTTTTCTAACTTTCAAAACTTTTCATTTTTCATAACTTATGAGTTAAATGGTTTATTAAAATGAGTGACTTTTCATTTTATGTAACCTATGTGTTTCTTTAATGGACTTTAAAAGGATGACCTTTGGTAATCCATAACTTGAGGACAAATTATGGATTCCATTAAAGCACATAATGATCAAGCATAAACTAACAAGCAAGTCACAAATAATTCCTATGATTGTCTAAACTCATAAGTTTATGAACTTTCATATCAACAATTTCAAGAATCATAAACAAACCATACAAAGATTTAAAATTTGATAATAACCTTTGAAATTGGATTAGCATAATCATTACCCCATCAAAAACATGTTTTAGGTTCAAAAAAAAAGTTTAGGGTAATGATCCTCATCCAATACCAAGGAAAACCCCGAAATTCTGCATACAGGGGCATCACCATGTCGTGGTGATCAGTCAGATGCAAAAAATGCAGAATTTCAACTTTTGAAAAAACATGTAGCATCAAGTATCAAGAAAACAAACCTAGTCTCTGATACCACTGTAGGGTTTTGAGCATTCTAATACTCCTAAGGTGTACATGCAACCCTAGAAACCTTGGATCTATGTTTTACTAAGAGACATGCAAAATTGATTTTTCCAAGGTTCATAACCTATCTAGTATACATGGGGAACTTTTAAACATAAAATTTAGTAAGAAATGCATACCTTTAGTTGCTTGGATTCCTTGAGAACCTTGTGAGCCTAGCACCTCAAGTGTGATGCCTCAAATGTCTCACACAACGCTACAACTCTTGGAATAGACTTGAGAGAAGTTCACTTACACCTCAAAATCGGCTAGCCCATCTTGTACAAGTAGTGCCGATTTTGCTAGACTAGGGGTCTTTATATAGTTGTGGCACAAGTAGGGTTACACCATGTAAACTCTAATTCTCATGGCTTTTCATATTCCATGATCCATGGGTTTGTAACCTCCATAGATTATCCATGTAACACCTTATGGGTTTTAGCCCAATCCATACAAACCATGGATCATTAGCCCACTATATAAGAATAGATTATTTACACAATCAACCCCATATATTTAATTAGTCTCTTTTTGATCACTTAGTTAATTCCAAATTAATTCTTTGATCAATACTAATTAAATAATAATATTAATATATTAGAACTTATATATATATATATATATATATATATATATATATATATATATATATATATATATAATCCTTAAGTGTCATTTCTCTCATTTAGTCTATCCAAGTGTTGCAATGCCAAAACAACCCAAATGGACCATGCCAACCGGGTCAAGTACATCCCAGAAATAGTTATGAACTTAGACACCTAATCCAACAGATACATGACACTTTGGTTGCGACTTTGTAGTTGGCCTTATACTCAACTATTTCTTTTGGAGTAGCTTTTTTTCATCTATCTCGTTCATCTATTTGTCGAGGAGATATTCCTTGTCCTCGAATCGCAAGGCCATCCTAATGTTACATATCTAATTGTTAAAGTTGGAGCCATCAAATGCAACCTTGGCACAAATGCTCAAGAGCGAGAATGTGTTCGAGGAGTTGTTGTTGCAGGAACCGAAAGCGTTGTTGGAAGTTGACATCTACAAAAAAAAGAAACACAAAATTTTGATTAGTTAACGAAATCCTTAATATAACACCCAAATGAAATATTAAGGCTCGGACCTAACACAATAATTCACAATTCAGAAAATGGATGTCGTAATCCAATTGTAAATTATTTGAAGGTAGGTAAATGACAATTTACCAATTTCACCACGAAAAACGAAATTTAAAAGAAATAGGTATTAAATGAAATTTCTAGATCTTTTGAGATTCATTGAACGATTCAATAACATGTTTAATCTCGATTATGACCTTTTCATTTGTGATTGGGATACCGAGGATCACAAAAAAGGTGTGGATAACCATGCAAATTAGTTTGGTACTCTCGATGTCATTTACCACCTAATCAATGTACCGGTTAACCACACACGCTCCATTGATCAATGATAATTTACAAGCTACCCATTACCACCTATATTAGTCCATATTAGTATGTTGGTTAACCACACACGCTCCATTAACGACTTTTATAAAGTGCAATGTGCAATTTCATGGATTAGCATCAAATTCACATTTTCCTAAAGTAACTAAGATTGAGAATTTTATAAAAACATTTAGTTACTTTATTTACTTCATTATACTTATTAACGAGAGTTTAATGTCCTATCAAACCCGTTCGGCTAACGACCCTCCACTAGTCAAGGGTGTGGTGGGTAAGAATGGATACCCAATGGCGGTCATTTTTATAGGCCGCTTCCTTTAACACACCTTATAGACCAACTTCGTGAATGAGGCCTACTAACGTTAAGACTGAACTTTTCTTATATATATATATATATATATATATATATATATATATATATATATATATATATATATATAAAGGTGTATTTTAAACTTTTAAAATACTAGGGTTCTAGAATTTAAGATTTCAAAATTAAACTTTTAATTGAATTTTAAATTCCAAAACCAAAGGGGTATTTTTAAAACTTTAAAAAAATACTAGGTTAAATTTTTAATAATTAAATTAACAATTAATTTTATCTTTATCAAAAATTAAACCAAATATTTACATTTGATAAGGATATCCAATTACTTTTTTAAAAGATTCAATTTTAGGCAGAAAAATGAATTAAGGTAATTATCCTAATCAAGCCAAGATTATCAAAATCGAAAAATAAGCGATCTGGTAGGCCAACTCGTGGAGTCTGAGCAATGCACTCGTTGGGTTGGGCCAACTCGTTAAGTTCAATGAACAGAATGACGATTCTACTCCCTTCTCCTTTGAACAATTCACAATTGCATCAAGTTCAAATAAAAAACATCCTAGGCTCTGATACCATTCATGGGTTATGAGCATAACTACAAATCCTATGTGTTTATGCAACCCTATAATTAAGGATCTAGGTTTTCACTAGTTGAACATGCAAACTTGAATATCAGAGAGAAGAACCCTAATATGCATCTATATAATCGAAATTGACCAAATAATAGGGTTTAGATTCATACCTCAATTGTTATATAGTAATAACAATTAATCCTTGTAGATCTTGAACTCTTGAAAGCAAGTGCCTCAAACGTGACACCTCTAATAGCTTACAAACACTCTTTGCAAGAGGATGAGAGGAGAGAGGATGGAATGATCTTAGAAATTCGGCTCTACTAGGGTTCTTTCAAGGTGTCAAAAAAATCCCAAGGCTAAGCCTCCTTATATATTGCAGGTTGTTTAGCCCCAAAGCTACAGTTTTCAGGTGGAAATCCTACTTTCCTGCTTAATGCCTAAGCAGCCCATGGACTCCTCTTCTAGAAGTCCTTGGACAAAAACCTATGGGGATTCCCTATAATATTCGTCCACTCCTATCTAAGGGGTCCAAGTGCCCAATTTCACAACTATCAATGATTTGCAAAACAACCCCTATACTTTTAATTAATTCGTTTAATCCCAAAATTAATTTCAAATTAATTTCTAATTAAATATTAATTAAACAACATGATTTCTAATTAATATATTATTTTCATAACATATTAATAAATCATTTATATCAATTTATTATTCCAAATAGTAAATTCAACTTCTCTCCAAAAGTCGTCATGTCAGGTTGCAAGAGTGAAGGAAACCCAAAAGGACATTTGCTTCTATCTATTCAAGTATATACCAATTATAGTTATGGACTTAGACACCTAATAAAACAAGTCTCACCCCTAAGTACCAAACCAGTCTAAAAACTCACATCCTAATAACCAAAATGTAACACCCCAAAATACGAGCCAAAAATTTCATTTTTGAAAACATATTTTTAACAAAACATTCGAATTACAACATTTACTGATTATATTATTTTAATAAGATATCGCATGTCTGGAAAACATTTCAATAAACATAATAATGTCAGAGTACAAATCCCCAGGAAGTTCTCATGATGCGGAATACGATGCATGTGTGTGATGGGCCGCTACCACGCCAGCTCCTTCCCCTTCGAAGAAGAGGTACCTGAAACCAAAACTGAAAACTGTAAGCATGAAGCTTAGTGAGTTCCCCCAACCTACCACATAACATGCATATATCGTCAGGCATATCTGGGTGCCCGACCTACCCCTTCGGTCCTTTTAATCGGATACTGTCTAGCATAATTGGGAGCTTGCCTCCCCTTCGGTCCTCTCGACCGGATACTGACTAGCATATCTGGGTGCTGGTCTCCCCTTTGGTCCTCTCGACCGGATACTGACTAGCATATCTGGGTGCTGGTCTCCCCCTTCGGTCCTCTCGACCGGATACTAGGGACTATTTCACCCCCTACTACTACCACATAACACATATATCTCGTAATCTATCTAGCATGGTTGGGCATGACCGCCCCTTCGGCCCTATCGACCGGTAATCTGGGGACTATCTCCCCCTACTGTAACTAGCACATAGTAGCATATCATACTAGCACATAAACATATCATATGTAGTAGCAACCTTAGATGAATATCACAGAGACAATCATCCATCATACAACTCCTACTGGTGGGCTGGCATTGTGGCTGTAGACCCACCGCTACTGGAAGGTAACTCACCTTGTAGTAGTTGCTGATCTATGTGGGAATAGTCTGTCTGCTGCTGATGCTGCTCCGGAAATCCTCCGGCTGTAATTCCCACCAAACACTTAGTCAAATACTGCTAACCGCCCTCAGGGTAAATTGCCCATTTACCTTTAACAAGTCATGAGTTAAGTCATAGTCAACTGCTAGTTGACCAGACTTACCGAGTTGGCTTGCCGACTCACCGAGTCCTTTTTTCTAGACCCAAGTCTTAATAGTCCTGCATCCTACTCGCCGAGTTGTATGAACATCTCGTCGAGTTCGCCTTCATCCGAAGAACACTCTACGCTGTGATTCGCCGAGTTGTATGAACAACTCGTCGAGTCTGTTCTTGATCTAAGAAGATTGTGCAAGCTTTAATTCCGCATGCCAAACCATGTTATTTGTCACTACACACTGGAGCCTCTGCCTTGCCTTGCCGTCCATCTGTGATCCGCAGGGTCGCTGGAGCTGGCGCCTTTACCGGCACTGAAACTGTCAACTGGGGGAAATTGTCCTTCTTGTGGCCCCTCTGGTTGCAGTGGAAACACAGCAACTCAGACGTCTGAATAACTATTGCTGGAGCAGTGCAATCCCTGTTATAGTGCCCAGAATTTCCGCACTTGTAGCAACCTGATGATCCCAACCTGCACGCCCCCTCATGCGTCTTTCTGCATTTCCTGCAGCGGCCCCGTCCCTGTTGGCCTTTCGGCCCCACATCTGATCCCTTGGGCTTCTTCCCCGAAGCCCCTCCTGACTGTCCCTCCTCCGCCTTCCGTTTCCGGATGTGCTCCAAATCTATCTCCCTCTCCCTCTCCCTGGAAATCATGGAGTCCAAGGTAGGGCAAGCTGAAAAACTGACATGCTCCTGAATATCAGCTCGTAGCATATCATGATAGTGGGTCCTCCTTATATCCTCGTCGTCCGCATACTGGGGCACCAGCAACGCCCTCTTCCGGAACTTGGCGGTGATCTCCGCCACAGTCTCCATCTTCTGTCTCATATCTTGGAACTCCCTGGCCAGCTGTTGAAGCTCGACAGCCGGTGCAAACTCTGCCCTAAACCTGGTCACGAAGTACGACCAGGTCATAGCCTCGACAGCCGAGGGTCCCAACGAGTCACCGACAGACTCCCACTAATCCCTAGCTCGATCTCTCAGACATCCTGCTGCATATCTCACCTTCGACCCCTCAGGGCAGAAGCTAGTCAACTATGCAGACTCGATGTCTGCAATCCATCATCTGGCAGCTATGGGGTCCTTCGCCCCATGAAAGTTCGGTGCACCACTGCCCCAAAAGACCTTGAAGGACAGTGTGCGAGATCCCGACTGTCCAGATTCCATGTCACTCCTGAATGCCCGGAGGCGATCCTCCATCATCTCCAATATCCCCTCCTTGATCGACCCAAAGATAATGGGGGTCGACTCAAGGATACCTCTGGTGATCTCAGGCGCGATGAACTCGCGCAGCCTCTCATCTACTGGCTCGAAACCTGATCCCGAACCCGATCCCTCTCTTGAACTGCCAACTGCTGGCCTCAGGCGTAGTACCACCATTCTGAAATACAAAGAAATAACAACTATTAGCGATACTGATACCCCTGGAGGGATCCCACCCACTACAAGTTCCTTGGTCTTATCTTAGCCTTCCTCGGTTCGGGTACGGATCCTCTGCTTTCAATAGTACGGGCCCATACTACCTTCCACATCTATCCGTACCTTCCCCAAAGACCGCCTCGACTCAACCAGGTCCCTTCCACTACCGCTGATCACTGCTACTCTTTATCCTAGGCTTACCCTAGGAAACCTCTGACTCCACCCAACCCAGTCCTCAGCTGCTGAAGGCCTCTTCGTGATGCCAATTAGCTATTACCTGAATACAATCACATGTGACGAGGCTCGGATAATCCTTCGAGTAAGGGACTCATCCCTACAACGGTTAGGACTCAAACAAGAGCTACACAATAGAGTAAAATCTAATACTCTGAGATTATTCAACCCTGATCACATGTGTCTTTAACGTATTCACCTAACAGCTAACTCCCATCACTTCAAAGCCCACATAGCACAAAGCAAGCATCATTTGGACATAAATAAAACAATCTCAAACAACTCTATCCTCGTAGAGAAAACTGAACTAGCATACAATGCTAAACTCGTACTATCAGGAATAACCTAACAGGCTACCCTACTATTGTCCACTCAACTCTAGCATGCAACTCTTTCATATACTGAAGCACATAAAGCAGGCACATAAGGCATCACTCCTAGATCCTTAGCCCTATTCTAGCATGTTGTTCTACAAAAACTGATAAACATAAATAAGCTTGTATGGGTACATTGGGGAATACTTACTTGAGCTCGGCCGGTCGCGCACATCACACACTTTGTTCTTTCTTAAAACCCTTTACTTAGCCTTTTAGAAAACATTTTCTCTTTCCAAAATCTTTTAATCCCTCGATTTCAGTTCAAATACCCCCGAAGGTGTGTCCGAATCCCTCAAACCAGGGCTCTGATACCAACTTGTAACACCCCAAAATACGAGCCAAAAATTTCATTTTTGAAAACATATTTTTAACAAAACATTCGAATTAAAACATTTACTGATTATAGTATTTTAATAAGATATCGCATGTCTGGAAAACATTTCAATAAACATAATAATGTCAGAGTACAAATCCCCAGGAAGTTCTCATGATGCGGAATACGATGCATGTGTGTGATGGGCCGCTACCGCGCCAGCTCCTTCCCCTTCGAAGAAGAGGTACCTGAAACCAAAACTGAAAACTGTAAGCACGAAGCTTAGTGAGTTCCCCCAACCTACCACATACCATACAATCACATAACATGCATATATCGTAAGGCATATCTGGGTGCCCGACCTACCCCTTCGGTCCTCTTAACCGGATACTGTCTAGCATAATTGGGAGCTTGCCTCCCCTTCGGTCCGTAGACCCACCGCTACTGGAAGGTAACTCACCTCGTAGTAGTTGCTGATCTGTGTGGGAATAGTCTGTATGTCTGTTGCTGCTCCTCCGGAAATCCTCCGGCTGTAATTCCCACCAAATGCATAGTCAAATACTGCTAACCGCCCTCAGGGTAAATTGCCCATTTACCCTTAACAAGTCATGAGTTAAGTCATAGTCAACTGCCAGTTGACCAAACTCGCCGAGTTGGCTTGTCGACTTGCCGAGTTCCTTTTTCTAAACCCAAGTTTTAATAGTCCTGCATCCTACTCGCTGAGTTGTATGAACAACTCGCCGAGTTCGCCTTCATCCGAAGAACACTCTACGCTGTGACTCGTCGAGTTGTATGAACAACTCGTCGAGTCTGTTCTTGATCTAAGAAGATTCTCTTGAACTCGCCGAGTCAGGGCATTGACTCGCCGAGTTCCTTCGTGGATGAGTTCGGCTTCCAACTCATCGAGTCCACCCCGGACTCACTACACTACTCGCCATAACGAAAAGGGGGAAAACTCGGGGACTCGCATCTCGACTCGCCGAGTCCGATGAACGACTCGCCGAGTCGTTACCATGCAATTACTATATGGTCGATTCTCCTCGAATCCAGCTCATGCCATACATAGATCCGTGATCCTGGGGCTTGATTTACACGTAAAGTTTCCAACTTTACGTGTAAATAGGCAACCATGAGGGTTTTAGGGTCCAAAATGCACCAAAAGGGTAGATCTAGGGCTTTCATGTAATATGGTTCCAAAAAGACAGTAGATCTGAGCTCCTGGAGCTCAACCATGGCTAGATCTAAAGGTTAATCAGCTTATTACGAACCCTCACACCTACCCAAGCTTGGAAATGGTTCAAGAAGGACTTTAATGGAGCTATAAGGGACAATAAGCATGAAAACAAGGGGGAAACGAGTTATACCTTAGGGAACATACTGAGATAGCTCAAAGATGCTTGACCTCCTCTTCTTCTTCTTCTTGATCTACTCTTCTTCCCACTCCAAAACTTCAAGAGGACACACCAAATGCTTCAAACTCACAAGGAAACAAAGCTTGGACGAGATATAGGGCTCTGAGGGTGAATGGGGGCGAGCTTGGGTCGCACAAGCTAGCTTAAATAGGGGAAAACCCTTGGGATTAGGGTTTCATCAAACAGCGATGACTCGCCGAGTCTAGGATATGGACTCGCTGAGTCGACAACTTAAGCGTGCCCCCGGACCGCATCCCTACTCAGTGAGTCGGACCTACAACTCGCCGAGTACAAGACTAAAATGACAATTACTTAGATAATTTTTTACGTACCATGAACCAGGTGCTACACAAAACTTCGCAAATTCAATCTGTTAAAGATCTCCTGCATCCATGGTGACTTCTCACTGAACGGAGACATATAATCCTCAATCGACTTCTGAGATTGGCAGTCTCACACCTGATCCCACCACTGACCATAGGGTCATCCCATTGTAAAATGATCCAAAACCACACTCCAACCTAATCCACTGGGTCTCACCCTCACTATCATAATCGTACGGGCCTTGCCCATGGGTCTCACCAATTGAGTGCTATACAGGCCTAACCATGCCTCGGATACAACGATCCTCATGCCATACGTATCATGTATACCTACATACATCAAGCCTTGCCCGATAATTTCATGAGGCTCGTATGGCATCGGGCCCCGCATGGCATCAGGACTAGCCCGGTACATTCATCAGGCCCTACCTAGCATTGGACCTCGCCCGATACATTTATCAAACATACCAACCATAATTATCATGAGTCGAACCCGCACCCGACTATGTCCCAATCAAGTGTTCAGGTTATGTTTGGAACTTCAGAGCCTTAATCAGACAAAAGCAGGCAGATAGGTTCCAACACAACCCTCACCCTTTAGCAACCTTTATCCAGACTGCCACTTAAAGTGGCATCCCTCTCGACTAGGACGTGGAACTTTTCCTGGTTCGCACCTAATATTATCCCCGGGAATCCAAGCGGTTCTACTCCACTTGGATTCGACCACGCTTTTTCTAATCCACAAAAATTAATGGGTTTCGAACCTATATCACATCCTTACAATTTGACTATCGACAACCTGAACATACAAGAACCAACGTTCCATTATTATCCCATATCAAGGATCACACACACATTCCAAACCTAGATGAATATTTCACAAAATCTCAGAAAGTTCGATAATCCCAGGTGCTTCCCATGATACAACTCCAATCTACAAGTCATTTCAGCTCGTGGCATAGAACTATGACCCTTAACCAGAACATGCGGACAATCAATTCAGAAACTCACCTGCCGAAAGATCGGGATATTTAAAGTTTGCCAAAAGATACCATTTGATTTATTTTGAAAACTCTAATGACTAAAATAACCCATGCGAACGATACTTTCCCATTACTTAAGAGCAATGTTTTAACACTGCTCAATCCCTACTGATGCTAGCATTTAACATCCTGGGCTTTACAACAACTAGTCTTCTTTGACCAGCCAAGCCTATCGCTTGCACGTTCCAAGACCGGGTGATCATTCCCAATACCTCAATGAATCTCAAAATCCTTAATCACTTTCTGCTGAATCGACTACAAGTCCTTGGCGACTGATCGGTTGATGAGGAACAACATCTCATTGTCGAACATGTACCCAACTATAACATTCCGTTAAAGATAAATAAATATAATAATAATAATAATAATAATAATAATAATAATAATAATAAAATAAATAAATAAATAAATAATCCATAAAACCCCGAGATGTATTTTATAATTTATTTTATTTTAGTCTTAAATTTGTAATAATTTATCAATGTTAGCCTCAGGAGTTAAAAGTTATATTTTCTGGATGTTGAGGGTTAAATGGCAACATATGGACTTGTATTGAATAGTTTTTTTAGAAGAAAGGGCTAAAGAGTAAAATATGACTTAATTCGAAAAAGAAGGGGGGGTGGGGGGGATTGAAAGTATTAAAATGCATTAAGTTTGATATGTGGAGGTGGGACTAAGACCCATCACCTCCCATCTGTTGTCTCTTGTTTAAAAGCTTAGCACCCAAATCCTAACCCTAATAAGGATACGACCTCCACCCTTATACCTCCCCCTAACCTTCAACTGCCGCCACCTCTACTAGTGAAGTCGAAAACCATTGAACAACCACAATTACAACTCCGACGACGGGATTGAAGGCTGATATCATGGCTGCTATTTCTATTTTTCTCCATCGCCATTCCTTCATTCATCAGAGTCGTTGTCTGTTACACTATCGTTACTGCTGCTAGGTTGCATCGCCACCGAGCTCCATCGTCGCTGTACCACTACTGTTGAAGATGAAGGCCAATATCAGAACAAAAGAAACATGCATGTATTAGTCGTTGTTACTACACTTAGTGAAGAATCATGTCTCCTCTCCTCTCCTCTCCTCTCTTCATCGTTCCGTTTTCTACTACGTCGCCGCTGCCGCTCCAGCGGCTGTTTTGATGTTGCCATATCATCCAAGCGCCACACGCCGCCGTGAGGGTGACTGATTATTGGTTGTGTGATACCGTGATGTGTGTGTCTTCATGTGTGTGGGTGTGTATTCCAATACAAGTCATGTGTGTATGTGTTTGCTTGTCCGTAAATCAAGAGAGCATCCAACACCACCACCGTGAAGTGGTGGCTGTCATCTCCGAACACCGCATTCCACCGTGTGGGTTGATGTGTTGCATGTGTGATTGTTTCAGTGTGTGGCATTATGTGGTTGTTGTATAGCTGGATGAACCGACGAGAAGAACCACCATGGCAGCCAACCATGGTGGCTCCACCTTGCTACCGCCTTCTGCCGCCACAAACCACCGTGTTGGGTAGTTGTATGCATGATTTAATGTGCGTGTATGTGCTTTTCTACATAAAATGAAGTATTGGGTGCTAGTTGTCGGATTTTGAATCGGAAACCACTAATACAATCGCCATGAGGTAGTGGCTGCCTCCATGGAACGTTGCCAACCATCACTGCCCAAGGTGGCAGTGGGTGGTGCCCGATTAATCATCTACCTTAAGGAGTTGGAAACCCGAATTAGGGTTTAGAAAACCCTAATGTTAAGAAACCCTAGTTTTTGGAGTTGGTCGGGACCCGCGTTAAAGCTGTTAATTAAACTTTAAATAATACTTAGTAATGCCCCTACAATTAAATTAATGAAATATCGGAGTTAATGGATAAAGTCATTAAGGGTTTAAATGTTGAACACTAACCCTAGTTATCATTTTATGTGAAAAACCCTAGAATCGGGGAGCTCTATTTTGGACAGTGATCAAGCGCGTATTTAGGCCATTGATTGGATTATTATTTCACCTGAGAATGACTAAGTTAAACCTTAATCAGTCATATGCTTAAGTGATTAAGTCCTTCATGGATTAAGTGTTCTTACGTAACCCTAATCATCATTTTATGTGAAACCCTAATCGTCATTTCATGTGAGGTGGTCACTATTGCAAGTGACTATGACTGGTGATCGGGTATTGACTCAAGCATCTTCCTGTAGGTTATTGAAAGTGAGTTGAAACTGGTAGAGTTCTTTGTTGCTATGGTGATTATCAGCATGCATATCGAGGTGAGTTTTGCCTCACTATACTGTGGGTTGAAGGCACCAATGTCGGCCCACTAGTTTGGTTATTTTTTAATAGAGGGATGCCTTAGGGACTGTATGAAATCATGTAGTATAGTCTGAGGTCTCGTGATCTAGGATTTCTTGCCTTTTTGTTATTTTGATGTGGCTCGAGAGTAGGATTATCTGTTCGGGTGTCTATCTCACCTCTAAGTACATACATTTATGCATTCCTTGGATTGTTAGTACTTAGTATGCTATTATGCTATAGTGATCTGTTAGATCTATATCTTGGTACTTAGTATGCTGTTATGTTGTAGTGATCTGTTAGATCGGTATCGTGGTAGATAGGATGTTGTTATGTTGTAGTGATTTGTTAGATTGGTATCCTAGTAGATAGGCTGTTGCTATGTTGTAGTGATCTGTTAGATCGATATCATTGTAGATAGGATGTTGTTATGTTGTAGACTTGTAGTGATATGTTAGATTGGTATCCTGGTAGATAGGATGATGCTATGTGATTTGTAAGACTTTTCTATTATTTATTGGATGGTTATATGCTTGTTTGTTGTGTATGTGTCGACATGGTTTGTGAGTGGTTGGGTTGAAGCGGACCTGCTTTGTGCTAAAGGCCAATAGACCTAGGGCGTCCCGGATAGACTGAAGGCCAGTAGGGCATACCAGTCAGGTCGAAGGCCTGAAGAACATTCCAGATAGGCTGAAGGCCTGAAGTGGAGTACCAATCATGCTGAAGGTTCTGTGAGCGTACCAGATAGACTGTAGGCTAGTGGGGTGTTCCAGTCAGACTAAAGGCTTTGTATGCATGTTGTTTACTGTATTATTCTGGTTTTGTGATGTGTTGGTATTTTAGGGTAAACTCACTAAGCTTTAGGCTTATAGTTTCAGTTTATGTTTCAAATACCTCAGATGATCGCAGGAAGGCACAGTCTTGATCATGCACCTCCTCGTGTTTTGCATTATCATCTTTGGGAAAACTCTGATATTAAACATGTTTTGAAAACTATGTTGTAATTAAATATGATTTCTGGTTGGTTTTAAAAAGTTTAATTTTTATGAATTTTATGGGTGTTACACCAACCCATCCAATCACTTATTTTCACCTAAAGTAATCCCCATGCAATCGGAAACTAACCTCGCTTCGAAGGTTTGACGATCTTACACCCATGACTGATCCAATCCCTAACCACCTTGAAACTATGAACACCCTTACACATCCTGCATTCAAGCTCGGTATACCTACCTTGTAGATTCCTTGAATTCTAATTGATACCACTAAAGATCTGACCGACTGCTGGTCTGCCATGCGGAATACTCATGCCTCTTCTAAACACAGTCCACGGTATGCAAAATGGCATATGAAAACTTTCTAGATAACATAACTAAATTACTCATACATGTGCTTCCATTATTAGATAATCACAGCATAACATTTTACACACACCAATATGGAATTATAAGCATAATGATTTAAGCGTGAAAGAGAAGAATACGATACTTACCCGAAGTGTCTAAGGGTCCTGCTCCCCCTTCCTACAGAAGCACTATCAATGGAACATGAGCCGCCCCAACCACTAAACGCGGGTAATTTGCCCTGATATGAGCAGGTTGATGACAATGATGCTACAATTCTACTTCCAGGGTGCATTCTTGGCGAGAGTGGCGCTTCTGTCCACACCTGCCGCATTTGGATTTGTCGTGCACACACTCATGTGTTCCTTCTCCTTTGTATAAGTGTCGTAGATACTTAGGCCTATAGCACTAGACATGGAAACATCATATTTATTAGATGTTGCTAGAAGAGTTGATTTGTGAGTTCGCTTCCTCTTCCCAAGTTGTCTCTCTAAAACAAGATCCTACTCCCGAGTCATTTAATCCATCCCATCAACTGCATGAATGACCGATATTCGATCCTCGAATCTGGTGACCAGCCTGCCAGTGACACAAGCAATGATGTCAGGTAACTCTTCTCATAAAGCTTGTGAAACCTTAGTAGATATCCAATAATGGAATCGATCCCCAGGAAGGCATGATGCGTAATCCACCTTCGATTCCTCATATCAAGAGCTAGCAATAGGATCCTCCTCCCTAAAAGAGTCTAGGGCTCCATAAGCCTTGAGTCCCTGATGGGCCCCCTCCAACTGCCCTGCTGTTAATCGGCCTGAAAAGCCCTAATATGATCGTCCAAGAGTTCCATGATCCCTCCCTTGATGGTACCAAACATGACAAGAGTATTCTCCAAAAATACCACGGGTGATCTCCGGCGTGATTAACTCTCGCATGCGATCATCGATTGGCTCAACACCTACACCTGAGCCTGAACTAAAACCTGAACCTCCTCCCCCCACATACTCATCAATATTTGAAAATCAATTGTACACGTGATCAAAGCATACCCAAATAATCCTCATCTGACCGGCTTCCTAGATTCTCTGTGAGTCTCCTTGAGTTGAGTATGGATCATGTGTTTTCAGTAGTATGGGCCCAATACTACCTTCCACACCTATCCATACTTTCCTCAAGAATCATCCTGAGTCCTCTATGTCACCTTCTCAAACTGGTAAACCAAGTACTCGTTAAGCAACACATCCAAACCCTCTAAAAAACACTCCCTAGGCTCTCCTAGGTCCCTGACCTCACATTGCCATCAGCTACTGAAGAACACCCAATAATGCCAGTTAACCACTTCAAGAATACAATAACATGCAACAAATCTTAGATAATCCTTCGAGTAAAGGACTCATCCCTACAACGGTTAGACTCGGACGAGAGTTGTACAGTAAGGTCAAATTTGTCACTCTGAGATTAATTAACTATGTAACATGTAACTTAATATATTCACTTAATAATGAACTCACATCATCATGAGTATCACAAAGCACAAAACAAGCAACATTCGTGCAGTAACCCTCCAAGTCACAGCCAAACAGAGGACATCTCAATCTCACTTCCTACCAAGAAAGATTCCAAATCTAGTATAAAATCCAATTCCTCTTAGGATACAGGGCATCGCGTATCAGGCCAATCAATCCAGTAATCTGAAATCCATATTAACATGCAATTCTAAAAGATCAAACAATCAGGCTTATAAAGGCATCTCTCCTAGCATGAAATCCTGACCAAATCCTTAGCCCTAATCTAGCATGCAATTTTCATAGCATATAATCATAACAAACATGTATGGGTATTCTGGGAATCACTTACTTTAGCTCCGCTAATTGCATGCACCACACCCCTTTCTTTTATTAGAAAATTATTTTAAACATTCCTTTTAAAAAAATATACCAAGTCCTCAGTTTGAGTTCAGACACACCCGGAAGTGTGTCTAACTCCCTCAAACCAAGGCTCTGATATGAAGTTGTAAGGTCCCAAAAATTAAGACCAAAATTTTCATTTTAATTATAATAAACCATCAACCCAAACGTGTTTTATAAAACCATAATAGAATCAAAGTGTAACCAAAACATCCAAATATGTCTGAGTCAAATAAAATGCGGAATAATATGGTGTGTGCGATGCGATCACCCCGAGCTCTTCCCCTTGGACCCGGAAGTACCTAAAACATAAACTAAAAACCGTAAGCACGAAGCTTAGTGAGTTCCCCAAAATACCACATACCATATATCTCAAATATATAATGGGCCCCGCCTAGCATAGGGCTCCGCTCGATACAAATCTATCAGTCATCAGGCCCAAGATGGAGTCGGGCCTCGCCTGATATACATACAAACACATAAACACATGAAAGAATCACAAAGATAAATAACATACAATATAATCATCAGGCCCCGTCCGATATACATATAAACATATAACACATGCAAGAATCACAAAGATAAATAACATAAAATAAAATCATCAGGCCTTACGCGGCATCAGGCCCCGCCCGGTAAACATATCATAAAACATACATGTAGAGTCACATAGACAACTAATATCTGAATCATAATAAACGAGTGGCCGACAGTGGTGCCTTCGACCCGCTAAACACAGTGAGGAAACTCACCTCACGCTGTTGAATATCTCAAATAAAAGCTTGGACTGCTGAACCGGAAAAATCCTCGCATTAGCATCATCAACTAATTTATTAGTCCACAACCCATAGCTTGAATCCTATTCTGATAGTCCAACACCCAAGGTAAAAGTTTAGTTTACCCTTTGCTCACTTGGTCCAAAATCCAAGGCCCAAACCAATAGCACCAAAAAGCCCAATATGGCCTAACTTCCTAATTAGGCCTAAAACCCCTCATGGGCCTAATCCAAGGAGGCTCAAAATCCTAAATGACGCCCAAAGCTCCAAATTGGACCAAGCACAAGAAGACCCAAAGTTAGGAACTATTGGCCCATTAAGGCCCAAGTAGCCCAAACAGAGTCTCATGTCGTGATCAAACTTTGGTCATATCGTGATAACCCATCCGATCTGCATTAGTGAGTTGCTCCTCACTTAGTCAACTCAGTGACTCAGTTTCTTTGTGCTCACATCATGAGACCTCATGTCCCACGTCATGAGGATGTCCTAAAGCAAAAATCAAGATCAAATGTGCTTAATCCATTCAGCCATCAAACCTAACTTTCACAGAGGCTTAAGGGGACTTCTAAGATCAATAAAAATGATTAGTTGATGGACATGCATGTCCTTAACCTAACTTTGATCAAATAACAAGAAATGACCTAAATCCATACAAGATTCATAAATCAACACCAAACTTCAGATCCAAAAGATGAGATGCTCAAGGGACCCTTAGAGACCATAAAGTTGCCAAATTTATGGATCTCTTCCATGCTAACTTCAACATTCATGAAGGAAAATGGACAATAATCTAGATCTAGCAATTTAAACTCATAAAGGTTGAATCTTGGACACTTACAAAGGTCCAAAGTATACATAAGATGACGATGATGATGAAGCTTCCTTGCTGGACCAACACTCTAGAACATCTTCTTCTCCTTCTTCTAGCCATCAAATCACCAAAATGGATTTGGGTTAGGGTTTTCTGAGTTAGAGAGAGGTGGAGGCTGAGAAATGAACCCTAAAATCGAGTTAAGGGGGCATAAATACGAAAGTAACCCTAAAAGATCATGGGCTTGGCCCGTATCGCTCCTCACATCGTAAGCTCTTACTGCGCACGTCGTTAGCTCAGTCCCAAACAAAATCTTCATGTAACTCTTCTCACAACGTGAACCTTTATGTCTCATGTTGTGAGAGTCCTTTTTCTCTAAAAATCTAACCGTTTGACTCCTTGAAACCCTAATTCGATTTGTCCTGGAAAACGAGTGTTACAGTTATGCTAGTATATGGTTGATTTGTAGATCTGTATGACTATATGTATTTGTTGGTTCTATGTTTATGTTTATCTATTACATATATCGATATATTATGGTTGGGTTGCGGCAGTCCTGCTTTGTGCTGAATGCCAAGACACCCAAGGTGGTCCAGATAGGTTGTAGGTCCTGCGAGGCGGTCTAGTCATGTCGAAGGCCCGTAGAGTGGTTCAGTTAGGTTGTAGGCCTTATGAGGCGGTCCAGTCAGGCTGAAGGCTCTTATTTGCATGCTTTTGTTTGTTATGTTGTGTGATGATACTTTGGGGGAACTCACTAAGCTTTGACTTACAGTTTCAGTTCATTGTTTCAGGTAATACAGATGATTGTGGGAAAGCAAAGGTTTGATCGTGCACATCTTCCTATTTTCATGATATTAATTTTCGCGACACTCTAATATGATCTTACTTTTGAAACAATGATTTTTCTTGTAAACAATTATGGATATACATTGATTTTGAAAATTTTAAAGTCCTATGATTTTTGGTTGTTACAGCTTAGGTCTAAATTTTAAACTTTTGATATGATCTTACTTTTGAAACAATGGTTTTTCTTGTAAATATACAACCATAAGCATTTTCTTGGAATATAAGAAAAAGGTATAATGAAAAATATTCAAGTGTAAATTAAAAGTTGAATTAATCCAGTAATTAATTAACATAAGTTGAAAATATGATAATTTAAAATTAATATGGTTTAAAATAGATGATTTATCTTGAACTATATTGATTTGAATGTGTTTCTTTATAAGATTTATAAAGATAAACTATTTAAAATAAATATTTAAAATTTAAAATAATGTATAATAATGGTATGTCTGAATAAAATAATCTATATATAAATAGACTAATCAAAGTTAATAAATCGGAATTCAAAACATAGTAAACATAGATTATTTTCCATATGTTAACGCATTTTTTGTTTTGTTACGAAAAACTATAATGCCTTTTAAATTGGTATTTTAGATACAACAAAAAATATAAATGTTATAAGATGAAGGGGAAAAGGAATACAAAAATCATAAAATCCAATGTTTTAAATAACCTCTAATTATTTATTTTTTTATTGTATTTTTTTTTTCTTTTGTATCACGGAAATAATTTGTATTATATCCTTAAAATATATTGTTATATGAATATGAAAATATATTCTTTAAAACAGTGGCCCATTGAATGAATTTTTCCCAAGTGAAGTGATTCATGAACGTGGGCATACATGATGGCATAATGAGATGAAAATCTCCTCTTTGCAGATCGCAATTGCATTTCATCATCACACACACTTGCATCTTTTTTCTTTTTATTTAATTTAATTTATTTTTTATTGTCCTTGTTATAATGACTCGTAAGTTGAATAACGTAATTCGGTTTTTTAGTGTGTTCAATATTTGACAAGTTAATTTTTTTGGACACACATTACATATCGTAATTTAACATATTAAAACAATTTTATATAAAAGATATGTTGGTTGATTTAACAAATTGTTTTCATAAACTTAAGTAGCTAAAGATTTGATATTTAAAAGGTGTTTGATTTAACAAATTGTTTTCATAAACTTAAGTAGCTAAAGATTTGATATTTAAAAGGTGTTTGATATTTCATTTTGAACTTTAGAATGACGTTTAATTAAAAAGACTTGTTGAATTATGATCATGAAAAGAATGAGTTTTTTTAAAAAAAAAAATGTTTGGATTAGTTTTTGTAGTGAGATAAGTCAATAATTTGTTTTTTTTAAGTGTTTGTCTTACCTTATATATGTTTTAAATGATATTTGTCTTCTACGATCCAAAATGTTATAAGGAGTTTTGAAAACTTAGAAATCTGAAGTTATGGAAATATCATTTTTGAAGGGTTAATAAGAAGTCATTTCAAAAGTCTTTTGACTTATTGACTTTTTAAAAAGCCAATAAGTAAATAAGTTGTTTTTAGATGAAATCTCAAACACTTATTTAAAATGTTTTTTGATTACATTTTTTTAGAACGGTGTATATATTAGAAAAGGACTAACGAAACGCTAGTGATAATTACATAGTATTAGTATAAATGGAAGTAGGAGAACAACACCAAACATTTCAATTTAAATAACTAAGATTAGCACGATGCTTAAGCCATTTGTACAAGATAAGTTGGTTTTGAAGTGATATCTTTAAAGCGCAACACCTCGTTTTCTTGAATATAAGAGCATTATGAGATTTCGAAATCATCCATGTTATCGTGTAGACGAGCCCAAGTTTCGGTTTCTTGAACTTTTTATTAAACCGATCACATCTCATCATGAATCACATGTCCGAAATACTCAAAGGGGTGAAGGAATGATGCTCTACCAACTGTATAACCATATCCATATATCCATAGAGAACATACTACTATTAGATGAATATTTGTATTTTAGTAAAGGATTGTGTATATCATGTTAATTTCTGTAATTATCCTAAATTAGTGTTGTTCTCCTTATTATATATTGAATACCGATCCTCCACAAATTGTGTGGTTGATTTTCATAATTCTATATGGTATCAACCATTTAACCTTCCCTCAGTTCTATTTCTTTTTCATCGATTTTGGAATTTCTTCAATGGCTCCCTCAAAATTTTCTTCATCTGATAATCTATTACCCATGAATACCTTGCTTTATATGATTCCTATCAAGTTATCCTCATCAAACTACCTTATTTGGCGAAATCAAATGATTCCACTTTTTACATATCAGAAGTTGCTTGACAATGTTCTTGGTACAACTCCTCAGCTGTCTTCTACCATCACAGATGGTGATAAAACTATCTCAAATCCCTCTTTCTCTTTCCGGACAAAAACAGATTAGAAAGTTGTAATTTTTCTGCATTCTTTTCTTACAGAAGAAGTTGTTGCATAAATCTTAAGTTTCTCGACAACTCATCAGATCTGGCAAGCCCTTGAAACTGCTTTCAATAATTCTTCTTTGGAGCGTGTTCATCCCCTCTGTGATTCCTTAATTTAACTCACTAAGGATAAATCTTATGTTGCTGACTTTAGACAATGTTTCAAGGCCATTTGTGATCAATTGGTTGTGATAGGTCAACATGTTGAAGACAGTGACAAGGTTCATTGGTTCTTATGTGGATTAAGTGCTTCGTTTGAAACCTTCTCCACTGCGATTCGTGCAACTAAGCCGACACCAAGTTTTTGTGATTTGTTATCTTAGGCGTAAAGCCAAGACACATTTTTGAAATTGCTTCACGGTTTTTCTCATTCCCCAGTGGCATTCAATGCTCAGCAAACTCAATCCAACACATCTTGTGGTGGTCGCCAAAATGGATCCTCTCGCAACCCCAATTCTCGTTATCTATAGTCCTCTAATTGTGGTCGTGGATCTACCTATTGTCCTCCCTATTTCTAGTTGTGCTGTACAAATGGTCATTATGCATCATCTTGTCCTAACTTGCATACATATGCTCGTGAAGTTTCATCCTCACCAGACACTCTAGCAAATGCATTTCATGCCCAATGTCATTTAACCACTGGTTCTCCTGACTGGCATGCAGATTTCGGGGCAACATCTCATATGTCTCCGAATCCTGAGACAATTCATGACACTACTCCTTATCAAGGTAACATGAGTGTTGTTTCTGGGAATGGTAAACCACTTCCCATCACTTATATCGGTACATCAACGGTCTCAAATAAAATTTTCTTATGTTATGTGCTTGTTATTCCTAATCTCACAAAGAAACTTTTATCTATTAGTAAAGTTGCAACGGATTATCCGGTTGATGTTTTATTCTCTCAACCGTTTTACATTATTCAAGACCGCCAAACAAAACAGCTTCTAGCTAAAGGGAAGTGCAAGAATGGCCTTTATGTGCTTAAAGAAATACCTCAAGCTTTTGGTGCAAGTCACGATATTACAAATCGGACATCTTACGAGTTGTGGCACGCTCGCCTTGGACATGTTTCTTTTGATGTCATTTCAGTTTTAAATAAATTGGGGGCTTTATCTATGACTTCAGTTTTGCCAAAACCTCATTTTTTCACTTCTTGTCGACTTTCCAAGGGACACAAACTACCTTTTGAGTTTAATGTTAAACGTGCTTTGCACCCTCTCAATCTTGTATATTGTGATTTGTGGGGAACCTCTCCCATTTTTCTCATGATGGTTACTTATATTATGTTATTTTTGTGGATGATCATATTTTATTTGGTTTTCTCCCTTAAAAACAAAAACACGTTTTTATTCGGCTCTCACTACATTTATGAAACTTTTTCAAACTCAATGTTCATGAAAGATAAAGGTTTTCCAAAGTGATGGTGGATCAGAATTCATTATTTACACTATTCGCAAGATCTTTGAGGATAATGGTACATTTCATTGTTTCATTTGCTGTAACGTTTGGAATTGGATATGTTCCTAATAGCCCTTCTTAATTAAAAGAATTGCAATCTGACCCTTGTGAGTAGTACGTAGGGCGTACCTCATGTATACACTTAGCGTACTAATGGTAGATGGTCGCGGGTCAGAAGCCTCGTACACTGGGCGTACAAGGAGTACGGATGGCATACGAGGGGGATAAGAAACCCTGTTTTTGGGATTGCACCCTATTTAATCCATAAGTGAGCCTCGTTTCCTTGTTTAACCAGTCTCCTCACCCTAAAAAAACCTTAATTTGTTCCTTAGCCATTGTTTGATGATTTTGAGCTCTCGTGGTGCTTTTGTGCATCTAGAAGAAGAAGAAGAAGCTTGAAGACTTATTCTTTGAAGGAGGGCTTTGAGATCCAACTTTAACACCTTCTTTTGGTGGCTTGTGAGGTATAAAGTTCAAACCTTTCCATTTCATTTCTTAGATCTACTCAATGGCATGTTTTTTTTGTCATTTTGGTCCTTTTGGTTGGTGATTGGGAGTTAAGGCCGTTTTTGGAGCTTAGCCTTATAGATCTAGACATATTAAGGGTTCTTTAGGCATAAAGGTGCAAACATAATGGTAGTTTTGATCTCAGGCATGTATAAGTCGTTTATTAAGCTCCTTTGAGCTTTAGAGCCCCATTAAGCCATGCATGCACATAAAGTTGGCAACTTTATGTGATTAACCACCTTAGGGAAGTCAAATCTACGTTTGGATCGAAGTCTTATTGGATTAAGAGCTGAATTGGGAAAGTTGGCCAAGCTGGTGAGTACGTAGGGCATACAAGCATGCACATTGCACGTAAAGGCTGAGTATGTCTAGTGTACTCAGCAGGTTGGATTTCTTTTGGGCTTCGATTTTGGGTTTGAGTGGGCTTGATTGTCTTGGGCCATTTTGGGCCATCAGAATTAATCAGTTGGGTTGTTGAGTTTTGTTTGGATTTTCTTGAGAGAAGGCCCATGAAAGGGATTGTGCCTAATTTGGAAAATTGGGCCATATTTTGGCCTTAGGACCTTATTTTTGATTTTGGGCTTTTAGACATTTGGATTGGGCCTTGGCCTTGGGCCAAGTTAGAGGAAGGGTAAAAAGGTTTTTTACCCTAATTTGGACTCTTAGTGTGAGTCATGACCCAATTATTACTTTGTGGTCATTTTGGTATTTGATAGCGTAGGGATTTTAGCGGATCTGCAATCAGAGTTTTATTCGTGGGTTTCAGTTGTTTGAGGTGAGTCTTCCTCACTGTACTTTTGGGTCGAAGGCATCAAGGCCGGCCCATTGGATTGTTATCCTGGTTTATCGCATGTTGGTATTTTGTAGTATTCTGTTAGATCTGTATCCTGGTATATAGGATGATACTTGTCTTAGTGATCTATAAGATCTGCCTGATTGTCTGTTGACTGGTTATATGTTTAGTTGTGTATATGTTGTCTTGGTGTGGGTGGGTTGAAACTTTACTACTTGTGTTGTAAGTTAACAAACCCGGTAATGTTTGTAACGATATGTTGTTATGGTTTATTGGGCTTGTATGTGTTTTGGATATGTATATATTGACATGTTATGTGTGGTTCGGTTAAGGCGGTCCTGCTATGTGTTGAAGTCGAAGAGACCCAGGGCGTCCCGGATATACTGCAGGCCTGAGGGGCGTACCAGTCAGGCCGAAGGTCTGGGGAACGTTCCAGATGGGCTGAAGGACCGATGAGGCGTACCGGATAGAATATAGGCCCATAGGGCGTTCCATTCAGGCTGAAGCCTCTGTGAGCGTACGAGATAGATTGTAGGCCAGTGGGGCGTTTCAGTCAGGCTGAAGGCTCAGTATGCATGCTGTTGTGGGTATATGTCATCTGAAGCACCTAAAACAATAAACTGAAACTGTAACCACAAAGCTTAGTGAGCATACGAGATAGATTGTAGACCAGGTCTCGATTGCCTTGATTTTTTAGGGATCCACGTGTATCCCTTCCTTGTTAACCAGATGACCAAGGAAGCCCACTTCTCGGATCCAAAATTCGCACTTTGAGAATATTTCATGTAACTTATCCGCCCTTAGTGTCCCTAATACTTGTCGTAGGTGCTGACGGTGTTCTTCCTTGCTTCGTGAGTAGACCAGAATGTTGTCTATGAAGACTATCACGAACTTATCCAAGTAGGGTCGACATACCTGGTTCATTAGATCCATGAATATCGTGCGTGCGTTTGTCAACCGGAAGGGCATCACTACAAACTAGTAGTGACCGTAACGAGTCCGGAATGCAGTCTTCGGAACGTCTTCCTGTTGGACCCACAGTTGGTGGTAACCAGACCTTAGATCAATCTTTGAAAAGTATCTCGTCCCTTGAAGTTGGTCAAATAGATCGTCGGTTCTGGGTAAGGGGTATTTGTTTTTTATGGTGAGCTTATTTAGTTCACAGTAGTCGATGCACATGCGGAACGATCCATCCTTTTTCTTTACGAACAAGATCGGAGCTCCCAATGGTGAGAAGCTCGGTCTGATGAATCCCTTGCTCAATAGGTCGTTCAGTTGGCTGGGCAGTTCTTTCATTTCAGCTGGCACGAGGCGGTATGGTGATTTGGCTACGGGGGTAGCACCATGGATTAGATCGATTCGAAATTCGATGTGTCGCGCATGCGGCACTTCGGGAAGGTCGTCGGGAAATACGTCAGGGAAATTGAAGACATATGAAATATCCTTGATTTCTTTTACCTCTCGTTTTTTATCTACTACATGGACTAAGAAGGTACAATATTCCTTGCGGATATACTTTTGGGCTTTGACGCAAGAGATGATTTGTAAGTTCAAACTAGGTTTGTTGCCATAGATGACGAAAGTCGCCATTTGGCAGAATAAGGCGAACGGCCCTTTGATAACACAGGATGTCAGCTCGATTTGAACTCAACGAATCAATGCAAATAATGACGTCGAAGCTTTTTATTGAAATATGCATTAGATCGATTTCGAATGAGTGGTTATCTAGAGTGAGGGTACACCCTGCGTATGGTGTATATATCTTTTTGTGATTGGGGATTGCATTTAAGTAAGTGTTTGAAATAATGGCTAACGAAACTACTCTCTGCTCCACTACTGAATAGTATACATACATAAGAGTCATCGAGAACAAACTGTTGGATAAGGTGTCTACGTCCGTAACTATATTTGGTATGAACTTGACCCGACCCGGCATGGTCCACTTGGGTTGCACTTCACCTAACAATTTGTATGGATATACTTTTGAGAATAAGATGTTTATGATCTATTAATATATTATATGTTATCATATATTAATTATATTATTTAGTGAGTGTTGATCAAGAATTAATTTTGGACTTAATCTAATGATCAAAAGAGGCTAATTAAATACGGACTCTTATATATATATATATATATATATATATATATATATATATATATATATATATATATATGGATTGGGCTAAGATTTATTTACGATGGGCTAAGAGTATATAGAAGTCCATGGAGCTTTTAATCCATGGACCCTAGGTAAATGAAGAGTCATGGGTATTAGGGTTTAACCCTAATCATCCATAGTATATAAAGAGGTCCTTGATTCTAGAATTGGCACTAGTGTGTGTGAGAAACAAGGGTTGGCCGATTCTAGCAAGCATCATATTCTCTCAAATATTTCCAAGTTGTTTTGGGTGATTTGTGACACCATTTGAGGCATCCACACTATTGGTGCTAGGCTCTAAAACTCCAAGCAATCAACCACAAAAGAAAGGTATGTTATTCTACTTAAAGTTTTATATTACAAGTACCCCATAACATGGTAATTAGGTTGTAAACCTTGGAAATCAAATTTGCATGTATTCTAGAGAAAACATAGATCCAAGGTTTCTAGGGTTTCATGTACACCTTAGGAGTGTTAGTATGCTCAAAACCCAACAGTGGTATCACAGCCTATGCTTCTTTTCTTTATACTTGATGCAGACATGTTGAAAAATCTCAAAAATCTGTTATCTGCTGCATGAACTTGTCGAGTCCATGGGGGACTCGACGAGTCCATGTGATAATTCATCCTACTCGTCGATTAGTTTTTTGCACTCGACGAGTAGGAGCCCCAGAATGCAGTTTTTCGAGTTTTGCTGCTGGAAATGGACTAGAAACATTATCCTAAACTGTTTTGGTGTTTTAAAACTTGTTTTAGACAGAGTAATGGTTATGCTAATCCATTTACAATGGTTAATATCAAAATTCCATGTTTTATATGTGTTAATTTGATTCTTGAAATATTGATATTGATGTTCATGCTCTTATGAGTTATTGTTAGATCATAGGAATTATTTGTTGAATTGCTTGATGATTAATTCTTGATCAATAATGTGTTTTAATGGAATCCATAATTTGTCCTCAAGTTATGGATTACCAAAAGTCACTCTTTTAAAGTCCATATAAAAACACATAGATTACATAAAATGAAAAGTCGCTCATTTTAATGAACCATTAACTCATAAGTTATGAAGTTAAAAAGTCTTGAATAGTTTCAAAACTTGCCCTCAAGTTTGGAATTTGTAAAGTCTCACACATTAATACTTTAAATTCCAAATTGAACCTTAGAATCATAAAAGTTTAAAATTCAACCCTTATACTTCTATAATATTAAAATTTTGATTATATATATATATATATATGTATAAGAATAAACCAGTCTTACCGTTAGAAGGCCTCATTCACGAAGCCCGTGTATAAGGGGTATAAGGTTACTGCCTATCAAATGGAGGTTTAATGGGTGTCCGCTCTCACGAACCGCTTCCTTGACTGCTGGAGGATCGTTAGCCGAACGGGTAGGATATGACCTTAATCCTCATTAAAAGTATAATGAAATAATAAAGTAACTAAACCTTTATTAATTCCAAATCTTAGTTACTTTAGGAAAATGTGAAATAGGTGCTAACCCATGAAATTACACTTTGTACCTTACCAAATCATTAATGGAGCGTGTGTGGTTAACCGACACACTAACAAGGACTAGTAAGTGTGGAAAAGGGTGACTTAAGTTTTATGATAGATCGGTGGAGTGCGTGTGGTTAACTGGTACATCGATTAGGTGATAAAATTAAGGGTACCAAGTCAATTTGCATAGTTATTCACACCTTGTTTGTGATCATCGGCATCCCAGTCACAAACTTGAAAGGGCACAATCAAGATTTAAACATGCCATTGAAAGTTTAATGTATCTCAAAAGATCTAAGAGTTTCGAATCCAATTAAAACTGAACAATTTATTTTGTTTATAATGGTGGAAATTGGTAAATCGTCATTTACCTACCTTCAAATATTTTATAGCTTGGATTACGGCATCCCTCTTCCAAGATATGAAATAGTTTGTAGGGTCCTAGCCTTAATATTTCATTTGGGTGATTTATTAAGGACTCTTTATCTAATTAAAACTTGTCCTTCTTTTCTTTCAGATGTCTTCCAACACTGATGTTGGCTCAAACCCTACAGGCTCATTTTCCCTCATGAACTTGTGTGAGAAAGTCACTTTGGTTGGTTCTAATTTCAATGAATGGATTAAGAACATCATAATGATTACTCGCTATGAGGACAAGGAATATGTCCTTGACAAGGAGCTTAAGGTTATAAATGAGTCCACTGCTACTCCTGAGGAGATTGTGGAGTATGCTGCACATGAGAGGGATGCTACTAAAGTGTCCTACATCATGTTGGCTACTATGACTCTCGAACTCCAGAAATCATATGAAGATTTCTACCCCTATGAGATGAACTTGGATCTTATGGAAAGGTACCATCAGAGCGCGCATCAAGAGATGTATGAAATCATCTCCTCCATGATAACAACCAAGATGAAGGATGGTGAACCCATCAATGGTCACTTGCAGAAAATGTAAAGGTTCGTGGACCGGTTACTAAAGCTTAATGTAGACTTCCCTGACGACATAGCGATTGACATCATTCTCTATTCCTTACCTCCAAGTTATGATCAGTTTCGTATGACTTATCATATGAACAAGGAGGAAGTTACACTTAGCAAACTTCAAGGACTTTTAAGGACCGCTGAAAGTGGCCTTAAAGGTAAATCGGTTGTCACTTCTACTCCTACTCCAACAACAACACCTGTTCTGGCAATTGGGCAGGGAAAGGGGAAGAAGAGGAAGACCCCTTCGAAGGGTACCAATGCAAAGTCTCTTGATGGCTCCTCTTCAAGTGGGATCAAGAAAGGTCCCATTCCTCCTTCTTTAAACCCAAAGGAGGCACAATGCTTCTACTGCCACAAAAAGAGGCACTGGAAGAGAAGCTACCCTAAGTACTTGCAGGATGTAAATGATGGGAAAGTTAAACCCACCCATGTAGGTAGTTGTACCATATTGTCTAAAAACTCATTGCATACTAACTCTTGGGTGCTTGATACAGGTTGTGGTATTCACATTTGTACGGATTTTCAGAGCCTAACAAGTAGTGAAGAAGTGGACCACGCGAAGATAAACTTAATCATGGGCAATAGGAAAGCATCACATGTGACCAAAATTGGAGTTTATTCTTTATTGACTAATAATGGGTTAACTTTAGATTTGAATAATTGTTGTTACTCGTTAGAAATGGTGAGAAATATTATTTCCTTTCATAGTTTGTACAAGCAAGGATTCACCTTTTCATTTGATAATAAAACTGGTGTTGTTGATGCTTTTTATAATGATGTGTTTTATTTTAAAGCATTACCTTGTGATGGTGTATATGAAACTGTGTCGATTGTAGACAACTTAGGGAATAATGTATTTCATCTTGATTTTTCGATTACCTTGGATAAAGCATCCTTGTGGCATTGTCATCTTGGACATGTCAGCAAGAAGAGCATAGGCCAACTCTAAAAGGCTGGAGTTTCGGAATCATTTGACCTAAAATCAGATGATAGTTGCGAGTCTTGTTTACTTGGAAAAATGACAAAGTCTCCTTTCACTAGTTCTTGTGAGAGGGGTGAAGGTTAGTTGGACCTCATACACACAGATGTGTGTGGACCCTTCAAAACCGCCACAAGGGATGCTAATTGCTATTCTGTGACTTTTACTGATGATTATAGTAGGTATGAATATATTTACTTAATCAAGCATAAGTCAGCAACCTTTGAAAAATTCAAAGAGTTTAAGCAGGAAGTGGAGAATCAACTGGGCAGGAACATCAAGATGCTCCGATCCGATCGGGCAGGAGAGTATCTTAGTATTGAGTTGCTTGAGCCATGAGTCTCACGACATCAAGATTGTGAAAGTTTCAAATCTAGACCACATCAAGATTGATCAATAATAGTATCTTAGGATTGCGAAAGTTTCAAATCTAGACCACATCAAGATTCGGGGTTGCGAGGCTTTCGTGAGGCATGAGTCTCACGACAAGATTGAACCTCGAAGTGAGAGGTGTGTTTTCATTGGCTACCATAGAAATCCTTTGGTTACCTCTTCTACAGACCCAGTGCGAATGTGATCTTTGTGTCAAGGAGAGGAGTCTTTCGTGAGAGAGAATTTATAAGCCAAGGAGACAGTGGGAGGCAAATTGAACTTGAAGAGCTTCAAGAGTCAAGCGGTAAAGGAACCTCAAACATTAGCAACTAACCTAAGGAGGAAACTCCTGTTGAGCCGATAGAAAAGTATGTACCTTCGAGGCGTTCCACTAGAGATAGTAGCACACCTAATTTTTATTATGGTTATCACATCACTACTGAAGGTGATACATTTATCAGTAACAGTACACTGATAGATTTGGATGAACCTAATAACTATAGGGAAGCCATGGCAGGCCCCGAGTCTGCTAAATGGAAGGAGGCTTTGGACAACGAGATTCAGTCGATGTATGACAATCAAGTTTGGAACTTGGTTGACAATGTACCAGGTCATAAGATAGTCGGGTGCAAATGGATCTTCAAGAAGAAGATTGGCATAGATGGGAAGGTGCACACTTACAAAGTGCGACTGGTGGTGAAGGGCTTTGCTCAAACTCCGGGAGTTGACTATGATGAGTCCTTCTCACTAGTAGCGCAGATCAAGTCTATTAGAGTTCTACTAGCCATAGCTGCATTTCATGATTATGAAATATGGAAAATGGACGTTAAAATCGCTTTCCTTAATGGAAAGTTGGATGAGGATGTTTACATGAATCAGCCAGAGGGTTTTGTCGATGCAAAGTACCCTAATAGATTGTGTAAGCTTGAGAAATCCATTTATGGATTGAAACAAGCATCTCGTAGATGAAATCCTTGCTTGGATGAGAAAGTCAAGGAGTTTGGCTTTTCGAGGAGCAAGGATGAACCCTGTGTATATGTTAGGGCTAGTGGGAGTATAGTTAGTTTTCTAGTATTGATTGTGGATGACATACTACTCATAGGAAATGACATCCCAACTTTGCAGGAGGTTAAGTCCTGGCTTGGGATGTGTTTCCCTATGAAGGACCTTGGAGAAGCTGCCTATATCCTAGGGATAAGAATACTCAGAGACAGGAGTAAAAAACTAATTGGACTTAGTCAGAGTACCTACTTGGATAAGGTGTTGAAAAGGTTCAACATGTAGAATTCTAAGAAAGGAGACTTACCGATCCAGCACAATGCCAGACTGAGTAAGACTCAGAGTCCGAGTACAGATGCTGAGATAGTTTAGATGAGTCGATTACCATATGCCTATGTTGTTGGATCGATCATGTATGCTATGACTTGTACTCGTTCTGATGTGGCCTTTGCTTTAAGCCAGGTCAGCATATATCAGGGAAACCCTGGCATGGCTCACTGGACTGCGATAAAGAATACTCTCAAGTACCTATGGAGGACTAAGGACTGGGTTCTTACCCTCGGTGGGAGTGATGACTGGAGAGTAGCAGGGTATAGTGATGCTAGCTTTCAGACTGATAGGGATAATTTCTGATCTCAGTCAGGCTGGATCTTTACCCTAAATAGAGGAGCAATTACTTGGAAAACTTCCAAGCAGGAGACAGTAGCTGATTCTACTTGTGAATTAGAGTACATAGCAGAGAGTGAAGCAGCAAAGGAGGCGATATGGCTAAAGAACTTCATTGGAGACCTTGGAGTTGTACCAGCTATATAGGAGCCTATGGAGATTTTCTATGATAGCAATAGTGTGGTTGCCTTAACCAAGGAACCAATAGATCATGGTAGATACAGACACATGGACATAAAATATCACTTCATAAGACACAAGATAGAAGAAAGACTCCTCGTGGAAAAGAGGGTATCGTCAGAAGAGAACCCTACGGATCCCCTCACCAAGGGACTGACTAGGATTAGACATTTGCAGCATGCGAGAAGCATCGGGCTGAGAGACGATATTAGTTTTAATAATTAGATAGTTTTCTGAAAGTTGTAAATGTAATTTACATTCAATGATTAAATAAAAGTTTTTGTTTATTTATATTTTATGTGTTACTAAATTATGTTGATCGTTTACTATTGTTTCAATTTTCCATGTTTTGATTTCCAGAATATTTATTTTATTCAAAACTCTCCACAGTCGGTCATACGTTGGAAGTAGGTATTGAATTAAGGCTGTCATGAATTTGTCTTGTAAGATTTTTCTAAGGTGCGTTAGACATTGAAATGGTTTCTACAACATTCATGAGTGCTCATAAGGTCTGACTATTGGATTAAACCCACGCTCACTTGTATTACTTCATGGAATTTATCTTGAGTGATCGTGAGACGGTTATATCATACAGATCTTCAAACCTAGAGATATGAGTTGTTGACTATGAGTTGTTTAACCATTGATTGTATGAAAACGCATCAGTAACATGATGTCATAAAACATGCTTTTATGCATAATTCAAGTTGTAGTTAGTACAAGCATATGAGTTGAAGTTTATCTGTTCCTTCTAGCAATAGAAGCAATATCTGGGCCCCTCAATGATTTGGTTGACTTATTTGTTGGGCCCGGTCAGAACCTAATTGATGTGTTCAATTTAGTTCTATGTCAAAACAAATAAGAGATCGAGAAACAACTGTTGGACAATAAGTACGACATTGTTCCATGTATTTTTCTGGCTGATATCTTGAGATTAGAGGATTATATGATCGCTTATCTAAAATGGCACTTCATAGTTCAACAGAGTTTTAAAAGTGCTACGATTTTTGGTTGGTTCCTAAAGTTGTACTTGCAACTATATTTATCAGACTTTTCCAAGTGGGAGACTGTTGGATAAGGTGTCGAAGTCCATAACTATATTTGGTATGAACTTGACCCGACCCGGCATGGTCCATTTGGGTTGCAGTTCACCTAACAATTTGTATGGATATACTTTTTGAGAATAAGATGTTTATGATCTATTAATATATTATAAGTTATAATATATTAATTATATTATTTAATTAGTGTTGATCAAGAATTAATTTTGGACTTAATCTAATGATCAAAAGAGGCTAATTAAATAAGGACTCTTACATATATATATATATATATATATATATATATATATATATATATATATATATATATATATATATATATATATATATATATGGATTGGGCTAAGATTTACTTTGGACGGGCTAAAAGTGTCCATGGATAGTCCATGAAGCTTTTAACCCACGGATCATAGGTAAATGAAGAGTCATGGGTATTAGGGTTTAACCCTAATCCCCCATAGTATATAAAAAGGTCCTTGGTTCTAGAATTGGCACTAGTGTGTGTGAGAAACAAGGGTGGGCTGATTCTAGCAAGCATCATATTCTCTTAAGTATTTCCGAGTTGTTTTGGGTGATTTGTGACACCACTTAAGGCATCCACACTATTGGTGCTAGGCTCTAAAACTCCAAGTAATCAACCACAAAAGAAAGGTATGTTATTCTACTTAAAGTTTTATGATACAAGTACCCCATAACATGTTAGTTACGTTCTAAACCTTGGAAATAAAATTTGCATGTATTTTGGAGAAAACATAGATCCAAGGTTTCTAGGGTTGCATGTACACCATAGGAGTGTTAGTATGCTTGAAACCCAACAGAAACGTACCGGTAACCACTGTAGGATCTTCTTTTGCTTACCTGTGTCCTATAGCTAGGACTCTTCCCACGCCACTAGTATTATTATCGTTCCTTGACTTTGGGCAGTCTCTATTGAAGTGTTCCGTCTCACCGCAGCCATAGCAGGCTCGGCCTATCCCAGTGTTGGTGCCTGGATTGATTGGTTGTGCAGATGCCTTGTAGAAGCAAGTTGTATCCCTTTCTTGTTTCAATTGTTGCAGTGCATCTCACAACAAGGTCCGGTGTGATGAAAGTTGCACCTGTTGCATTTGGGGAGGTTCCCAGCATATTGTCGCAGGGGTACTGGAGCAGCAGGGGCAGTTGTGGCATGAACTACCACAATTTGTTGCTTCTTAGAGGAATCTTGGGTCGGTTACTTTTTGTTGTTCCGGAACTTTCGTTTATTGTTCCCCCCCTCTTGCTTGCTCGGGAGTGGCCGCCACAACACTCTGATTGGCTTTATGATCGGTAAGACTTTGTGCCAGTTCTTTGGCATTATCAAAAGTAGAGGGTCTTGTGGATACTACATTCCCTTGAATCTGGGGAGACAACCCCCAGATGTATCTTTCCACTTTCTTGTCCTACGGGGTGACCATCCTGGGACATAGAAGTGCCAAATCATTGAATCAAGTAGTGTAGGCCGTGAGGTCGGAGTTGATCATCCGGAGATTCCAGAGCTCCTACTCTAGCTTCTATATCTAGCCCCTTGGGTAGTACTCCTTCATCATCATGGTATTCAAGTCTTCCCAACTCATTGAGTTAGCAATTGGAAGCGTCAATGACTTGACATGGCTGTTCCATCAAGTGAGGGCCTTGTCGGAGAAAGTACAAGCCGCAAATTTGAATTTGCTTGCTTCAGGGTGTGCACAGATCTCGAAGACTGATTTGGTCTTCTCGAACCATTGCATTAGAGCAATGACGCCTCCTCTCCCATTGAAAGGTTTGGGTTTGCCATTAGAAAAATCTTGTAGGAGCATTCCCTCGGACGTCCCTGGCTGTCCCCCTGGTTGGAAGTCGTGGCACCACTTCCCGCTCCACTTGCACCATTAGTGTTTATCTGAGCCAGGGCAGCTGCCATGGAGGTAGCTATCTCAGCTCATATTTCCATAGGATCGTATTGAGGAGGCGGCGGCGGTGGTGCGTTTTTCAAGCGCTGGGGGTTCTTCCGTGGCGGCATATTTATGCCATAGTTTTAAAGACGAAATGTAAGTCTTTTGATAGAGGTTATAAGTCAGGTATTATCGAACCAATTTATTTTACGTTCTTAACGTGTTTTTTCATGACTTTAGCATATCGGTAGGCAATTCATAACGACAGTTCGTACGTCCGAACTCATGAATTTTTAATAGTGGTGTCTGCATGTAATCTTGTAACTTGATTCATACTAGGTCCTTCCCATAATTGCTCGGTGTATACTTGGTTATATATACCTAAGATTCAATAGGCCTTCGATCCTAATGGGTCTGCCCTAAGCCCAAAACCAAACAAGGAACAGGACCTAAAGCGGACTCAACATTTCTGAATCATTAGACTCTTAACTATATATGACGTCAATGTATACACTGAACAATTGTGGATCTAACCTAGTAATGATATACACTGTTATGAGTATAGTGGTAGTGCTCCTAATGAAATAATATGCATGCCCATTTCATTGATATGATTTTAGTACATAATGTTTGGAAAATTTGACCTTGAAGCATGTCTACGTTACATCAATGCAATTAAGACTTTGTCAGCAATTAAACCCCTTGATTGGTATAATCACTAAATTGTGGGGTTAAACTTACATATAGAGAAGAGTAGCACCCACGCATACTCATAAACCTACTCTATATCAAAATGTGGGTAATGTAAACACTATTCGTGGCGGTTGCTGCTCTGAGCTTTAGACTCCACCACTTGGCGCTCTGCTTTGGTCAGGCGTCTCTCTAAAGTGGCATGATTTTTTCTAAGTGTCCCAATCTCGACCAGGGTTGCGTCTAGCTCCCTCTGGAGGGCCTCGATGTGGTGGCTGGTTTGGTCGTGATCTCGGTCCACTCGCCAAAGTTTAGCAGCGTTGACCTAGGAGACTACGTTAGTTGCAAGGAGTTGGTTGTACGAGACTCGGGTTTGGTCAGCCTAGCGCGAGATGAAACTCACTATGAAAGGGAGGGCTCTATTGGTTGGGCCTCCCTCGTCGAGGCTGTGGAAGTCCCTTCTCGTTACAAAAGGAGGGTGTTGTCCCTGCTCTCGGCTCCAGAGGTTCAAGGTTTCGGCCCATTGGAGTGTTAGGCCCTGTAATTGTTGCCTGGGTACGGGGACATGAGGTGGGTTGTAGACTTCGGGCTCCTCCTCAGAGTCCTCGTACACTCCTTAATCTTCTTCCCCTTCAGGATCTTCTTCCACATCCTCTTCGGGCTCTTCTTCGAACACCTCCTCGGGATCTTCTTCTATCCATCCTCCATTTCCCTGGTTCGAGTAGTAGGGGTCTCCTGGTAGGTGAAATCCTACCATGATGTCTTCGCGGGAATTGGGGGGGTGTATAAGAAGCTTATAATGAATCTAAAATGTTGCGCTAAATCAACATAAAAATATCCCTATAATATTTTAATTGTTATGTTCGGTTCTTAGAGCATTTCATGTAGGGGATGTTGTTAGGCTATGAGACTTGTTGTCCGCCAAAGTCATCCCCCGGCATATGTTAGTCAAATCCCGGACGAATATAGTTAATAAGACTATATTCATCCCATATTTGATTACATACTTTAAGGCATACCCGCAGCTTGCAACTCACCTTCTTTTGTTTTGTATTCTTCCTAGTCATGATACTACACAAACAAGTATGCATGTATTTATACGTTTAATGTGAAATAGTTTTTATTTCCAAAGTATATTTGTATGAAACCGTTTAATTAGAGGGTTTTTCCCAATGTGTTTATAGTTTGTATATCTTATGTGGCTCGATATACTTAGTTCACTATAAACGACGCTCTTATACCAATCTGTCACACCCCCAAACCTCGGATGGTGGTAACGTCCGGGGGTGGAGGACTTCATGCGTAGTATCATAACATACGAGTATGATAATGATCATAGTACATACAACCAATCATAAATATAATATTAAAAAAATAGTTACGTAGTTTCAACTGTTACATGTTTCGAAATCGATCACAATGTGATATCAAAAATAATTTGTCAAACACCGAAGCGTTCCATCCTCAAAAGCTTGCGGTTACCTGGTTTCATTGATTACTAGAGAATACAAGTAAATTTTGAAAGGGTGTCAACAATTAAGTTGGTGAGTGCATAAGCTTTTTGCATGTAGGATTTAAAACCTTTCTTTGTAAATGAATGTGTATGTTTCAAGAAAAATCCAATATTTTCCTTATGAAATGAGTGTAGTCTTAGTACCCAAAGACCGAAATGTACAAGTAAATTTCCATACTTATAGTAGTAAAGGTGGTTTTAAATTGACATAAAACCCCTGTTAAATAATAAATTCCCGTAAACTATATGTTTCGTTATCTCCCTATGTGAGTCGTTATAACCATGCTATGACATAGAAGACTTGTGACGACGTTCTTCAGGCGTCAAAATGTTATAACATTTGTCACTCCTGACCTGCCGGCCAAGTTGTTGCAAGCATCTTGGGTGCGGGATTTTCAATCCCAATATAGATCTATACATAACTATCACGCTCTCCCTACAAGAGACTCTGGCTATAACTACAGGAATTTTACCAGTACTCTAAGAGTACAATGAAGTATTGTCTCACAATTTGAGTTAACGAGTTTACGCATAAAGTAAATGAAAATCCTTTTTTGTAGTGTAAATGAACCCTTATAGAATGTGATTGTAGTGAAAATGTACCATAAACTATCACTACTATAGTTTATCATAAATATATTTGTGGCGAATGAAAACCCTTTCATGAATGTCTATTTATGTTTCGTGAAATCAGCTAACAGGAAATACATTCAACACATAAAAATCTTATTGCTATACACCTTGCTCGACATATTACAAGGTGTTTGTAAATTGCAAGCTGTTTAACTAGTTTTAGAATGTATTTTAGTGTTGTAACTTGCATTCTCCCCCATAAAACTTGAATAACTCATGAAAATGTAGGGGTATGAACTCACCTTATGTGATCCTTTGTTATGGACGTGAAAAAACAGAGGTTTCCAAGTCAAGAACACTTGGAAAAAGAGCTTGATGATTTGAAGTTGAGAACTTCCTGGAGATCTTTGAGATTTAGAGAGAAAATGGGGGGGGGGGGAGGGGGTGTGCCTTTGGAGGATATGAGTGGGGTTTTATAGGTGAGGATTAAGGATCTAATGAGTGGATTTGGGGCAGGGAAATCTGATGGAGTGTTGGGAGAAAGATATTGATTTAATTAGGTACAATGGGAATAGTGCCATAAAGTAGTCATATGGTGGTTATGAGGAATGAGCTGTGTCATAACTTTTTGGAAAGTCAACCAATCCTTGAAGAATATCTTGCACGAAAGATATGGTTTATAGCGAGAAATTCCCCTAAAATATTATTAAAATAATGAGTCTTAGACATCATAATCGTGTCTTAACTCTTCGATATTAGTAAGTGAGATAGGGTGCTCGGAGTCAGGAGAGCCCGTCCGGAGTTGGGATCATCCGTCCAGAGTCATCTATGGTTCCGGAGTGGAGGTGTGGGGTTATCAACTCTTGGAGTGGCCTTGGTCTTTCGAGGCCGCGAAACTCGTCTGGTGCGGATCCTTTTGAGGCGGGTTGGTTCCAGATGAGGAGTTTCCAAAAAAAATAAGGGTGTTCCGGAGTATGCGGAGATTGTCCGGTACATTTTAGAGGGTCATGTTCCGGACTTAAAGGGCTCCGGAACAAGAGGGTCCCTTTTGGGTTTTCTACTTTGGTTTGAGTTGTGAGGCTGAGGGGAATTTTGGTGTGAGGTCTCGGTTCATGAGGCCTCGGATCGAAAGTGGTTTGAACTGTGAGTAGAGATGACTCGAAGGAAATCAGGAACTGAGAGTAGTCCGGCCGTGCCGCGGTGAGATGAATCAATCATGGCCTCGGACAGAAAGTGATCTCGAACCGTAGTAGCCTGGACCGAAAGAGGTCTCAGGCCGAAAGTGACTCCGGACCGAAGGTAGGCTCGGTCCATAGGTGGTTTTGGTTCCTTTTGCTGCTTCTCGTGAAATCTACCCATCTCCAGTAATTTTTGACTACGCTACAGGGGTTGGGTGCCCCCAGTGGCCTTTATTACTTGGATCGTATTCGCAATTTATTTGCATATTCGAACAAATAAAAATTTTCAGGGGGTAAATTCCGCAATTGCGGCGACTCTAGGCTTTCTTATAATTTGGATATGCTATTTTGGGTTAATAAAAAGTTAATAGATTTAAAGAGACTTTGTTTATGATCGTTAATAGTGTTCGACCTTGTATTGCGGGGTTTTCTCTCCCCGTTATGATTCATTATGAATGCTACACACCCCTGAAGGGTATGAAATAGTGTTTTATCGAGTTGTTCCGTTCACTTACCTTACTAGGGTTTAGAATTTCTGAATATGTGACATTTTCGAGAGATACTTTGTATTGATATAAGGTGTTTGTACAATAGTGAACATGGAGTAAATTCTACTAAACAAGTACATATCGTACTTACTATTTTTGACTTGTTGGCCTTTATTTGGCTTTAACTTTGACCCGAATTTGACGGTTGTCACAAATTTGGACTTCGCCGACCACCGATCCAATAACCCTCTTAATTCTGGAAGCGAGGATCTTTGCAACGATCTTATATACACATCCGATGAGACTAATAGGCCGAAAATTAATGAGACAAAGGGGGTCTTATACTGTGGGCAACAACGTAATAAATGACGAGTTACTTCCTCTAAAGAAGCTTCCAAATTCCTCAAAGTGCTTCACGAAATGCATTTTGTCATCCTGCCTAAGAAACCAAAAATGTTTAATAAATCTAAAAGTAAAGTCATCCGGGCCAGGTGCCTTATCGCTCCTACAACTCCAAATTGCATTTTTAATTTCATTAAGTTCAAACAGTGCTTCAAGGTATCTCTTGTCACGGTCTCGGATCTTTTTTAAATTGCGGTTGATGAAAGATAATCGGATACTACACCGTTCACGGAAATTTTCTCCAAAAAATTTCAATGTTTCCTTCTTGATGGAAGTTGCATCGGTGACCCACGAGTCGTCGATCATAAGCCCGTGCACGTTATATCTCATGTTTTTAATATTTAGGTAGTTGTGAAAGAATGTTGTGTTCTCATCTCCATCACAGACAAATTTCATCCTAGCTTTTTGAATAATGTCTAACCTTGCAATGTTCTCCATTTCCAGTAGTTTTCTCTTGCATTCCTTCCTGTCCTTCAATTCCTGGTCACTTAAGATTCTGCATTCCGCCTCAAGTTCGAAATCATTTACCTTCTTTTTCATGTCCATAATCACTTTATTTTCTTTATCAAACTCAGTTCGCCTCCATTTTTTTATTGTCTCTTTAACCCATCGTAGCTTATCCGAGAGGTAGTGGTCCAGAGCCCTGCTACCATTGAAGCTATCCCACACATCTATAACAATTTGATAAAAACCATCTCTAAACAACCATGAATTGGAAAAACGGAATGGGGATGGGCCAAGTATCTAGTTTGCTCAAAGTCAGTGTAATTTGTGCGAAGTAAGATCGGCGAGTGATCTGAATATTCCCTGGGCAAAGTATCTAGTTTGCTCAAATTTTATGAGGAAACAATACATTCTTAGGGAGGAGGGAGTCGTTCCCACTGAACCTACTGTCACATCAGCTTTTCTCTTTGATTTTTCGTTATCTTTCCGAACCCACAACACACGGAAATCCTATCTTTTTCAACTCACTCAATTAAAAAAAATACTAAACAACTAAGGTACAAGTCTTAAAACATATGGTACAAGAGAAAATGAGAGAGAGAGAAAGTAGAGGGAGGGGATGAAGTGGGTTCGTGAAACCAATTAAACAATCCGCCGAAGAGGGAGTGGTACCGGCGGTAACTCTATTGCTAATTAAGATTGTACCTTGATTATTTTGTATATATTTTTTAATTAAGTGGGTTGAGTGGGTTGAGAAAGATAGGATTTCCGTGTGTTGTGGGTTCGGAAAGATAAAGAAAAATTAAAGAAAAAAGCTGATGTAACAGTGGGTTCAGTGGGTTTGGTGGGTTCAATGGGAACGACTCCCTCCTCCCTTAAGATGAATTATGTCCTGAGGTTGATGTTAAGTTATGGAAAATGATTGTCTTTCGGTTTGAACATCGCAATTAAGACTAAGTAATGAGGGTCTAGAGGGCAACTCACCTTGCAGAATCTAGGGTAAACTTTTTTTTTGGGTACGCCCCTTGAAATTGTATTTTATGTAGTTTCCGGTATAAATGTAATCTTTATCATGAAATTAATAAAAAATCCTTTTTGCTCATCATTTTATTGTGACGTTCATTCTATTCATACAAACCACCAAAAATTAATGTGTTCTGTACAAATTTTCACATCTTATTATTGTATGTGTTAATTTAAGCCTATGAGTTGATACTCAGTTTAGCTTCAAGAAGTTTTGCCAGCTTTAAAGTTTAAACATGTAATATAAACACAAATTCTACGTACTAAAAAATAATAAAAAATGAGTTGAGTGAGAATGGCGTGCCCGGGATTCTTATGTCACAGCCTCACAGGGCCCTCTATGCTTTTTAACAAGTTTCATATCTATAAGATTTCCACACATTCAACCCATTTCTAATATTAAATTACTTCTTGACTAACATTAATTAAAGATTTAGACCTTCCAATTATTGTTTTTTAGGGAAACATATATAGAAAACTTTAGTTATATTTATCAATTAGAAAACAAGATTTTGAGATAAATTTCTAAGTTGTAGGTTATTACTAATCTATGATATATGCATAGCAAGTAACCTGTAACTTTATATTTTTTTTTTGGAACAAATCTAATTTATTTCTATTAAACTACTCATAACATCACCTATGTTCTGAACGAGGCTTGAACCCTCAACCTCAAAGAGGGTTTGAGAGAAGACAACACATGATACCGTTTGGCTAGAAACCCTTTGGTAACTTTATATTTACTTGAAGATGATTTTTTTTTGGACAACTACATGTCAAAATTGGAAAAAGTAAATGAAATATGGATATATAAACAAAATAATTTAGTTCAAATTTTTGTTTGAGTTTAAATAACATAAATTAGAAATTAGTTGCTATTGATATTATTTCCTTTGTGCTTTTACAAAGTTTTCAATTCATATTTGATATTTTTTACTAACCGTTGTTCGCTCCTTTAAATCTTTAATACTTAAATTTTATTTATAATAAATCATATATTTTTATTAATATCTTATAGATATTTAATTAAAAGCATCCATAATGTTTGATGTGTTACGAGTTAATATTTGAAAATGAAAAGTTAGTTTCTTAAAAAGAAGGATGTCGCATTGTTGTTTGCTGCATGATGGTTGTCTTGTCTTCTTCTTCATCGGACTTCTTGCCACTCTCTACTCTCCATATAAAACTTTAAATAATATTAGTTCCAGTGAATATCGAGGGGGATTGCAACAGTTTGGAACCCCAAATCTTTTCAACATAACCGAGGCAGCTTCATGTCACTAACAAAAGGGGTATGGATCCCATCAAAGATGGTCTATGGTTCATAAATGTGTACGCCCTGAATGATCCAGTCCATAGAAAGATCGTATGGGTTGAGCTAGAAATTATCATGAACTCTGATAGTAACACTCGTTGGGTGATGTTCCGTGATTTTAACGAAGTTAGATCAAAAAATGAAAGGTTGGTTTCATGTTCTTGTGTCTCATCAGCTAATCACTTCAAGAACTTTATATCCTATTCGATTCGCACATATAAGTTCAATTGGACCGATTCCTAGTCTCTCACAACATCAAAATTGATTGGCCCCACCTTCAAGTTACTGTACTTCCTCGCCTCCACTCTGATCACTGTCGAATCTTACTCTCATCAACTGTAAGTGATTTCGGACCACCCCTTTTCCGAATTTTCAATTTTTGGCTTCAAGATGAATCTCTAGAGACAGTAGTAATTGGTCCTATGATTCATCGACAGGGTTCTTCTCATCTCTAACCCCTCTATCCGTTGTTGCTAGTAAATTGAAGAACTTGAAAGATAACATCAAAACCAGGAGGAGAATAAAAAATGAAGAGTCAAATAGGAAGCATGAAGAACTCATAGCAAAAATCGAAAAAAATAAACATAGACGCAGAATTTGGTGTGGCAAATCCAGCCTCCGTGGAAACTAGAAAACATTTACACAAAGAGTTAATGGGGATCGAATATAAGCGGATCCTTGACATTAAACAAAAGGCAAGATGAAAATGGGAGCTAGAAGGTGATGAAAATTTAGGTTTCTTCCATGGTCTAATAAACAAAAACCTTCGATCACAACGCATATCAGAATCAATATAAATGGTTTTTGGACCATAGATCTCGTCGAAGTGAAAGAGGAAGTCATTAAACACTTTTCCACAAAGTTTAAAGAAACAAAACTCTCCATACCCACTTTCACAAGCTAGAAATTTAAAATGTTACCTATAGAGTCTAGATTGGAACTTGAAGTTGCAGTAAGTTTCGCGGAAATACAATCTGCAGTGTGGTTGTGCGGTTCTGATAAGGCTCCAGGCCCAGACGGATTCACATTCGCATTTATAAAGAAGTATTTGGACAAAATTAGTGGAGACATATACATGGCAGTAAAAGACTTTGAGAGATCAGGGAATATAGACAAAGGTTGCAACTCTTCCTTCGTTACCTTAATTCCAAAGGCCAACGAACCTAACACTTTTGATGACTACCATCCAATAAGCCTTATAGGGATCCTATACAAAATTATCTCTAAAGTTCTAACATAAAGATTGAAGAAAGTTATCACACTAGTTATTAGCCACACACAATCAGCCTTCATTAAAGACTGAAACATTCTTGACATGCCACTAATCTTCAATGAAGTTATATCTTGGCTTAGGAAAAGCAAAACCAAGGCTTTCCTATTCAAATTTGATTTTGAAAAGGCATTTGACTGCCTGACTTAGTTGGGGTTATGTAGACTCGGTAATGGAACAAATGGAATTTGGAGGAAAATGGAGAAGTTGGATCAGGGGTTTCTTATCATCGGCTGGAGCCTTTGTAATAGTAAACGGGTCATGTGACATCCCCATTTTCACGGCCAGAAAAGACCGATTTTGTTTATGCTTTATAAAAATCAGAGTACCTCTTTTAATAAAAATGGTGCGGAATTTGTTCCCAGTAAAACATGATAAATACGTTATCAAAGCATTTCTGAAGAAAAATATTTTTAATTCGTTTTAAAACATTTGGGATGTCATCGTCAATACAGAAACATAAGCATAAACAGAACTTACATTTATTTACACTAGTGATCTACATCTCTTTTAATCTCTCAGTGTAATGTGACTTCATCTCAACACCTGTAATATAAATAAACTGAGTGGGTCAGGTTGGGAAACCTGGTGAATACATAGGGTTTTCAACCCACAATAATATAATTATTATGTTTAAACAATCAAAAAATCGACCCAATTACCCATCCCCATTATCTTCTTTACTCTTAAGGATCTATCCTAAGAGTCATCTATCCCATATTTGTTCATTCTGAAGTCCTTTGCTTCCAGAGTTATAGGACTGACACTAAATCCATAGCTGTCAATGCTCATTCATAAAGCACTAATTCCATAGTTGTTGGGTACTAAATCCATAGCTACCAACGTTTATCTAATAGGTACTAAGTCCATAGGTGCCAATTTCTAATAGGTACTAAGTCCATAGCTACCAGTGTTTGTCCAATAGGCACTACGTCCATAGTTGCCGATGTTATTTGTTAGCCACTAGGTCTATAGCTGCCAATGTTTACTCACATCATCATTCATCTAACCATCTCATACCCAACATACTTGTGTATTTAAAACACGTATACAATTCAAATCATTTAAAACATGTATAAAAAAACGTTCATCCGGCATAGACAACAAGTATTCAGATAATATGCACACATAGCACGTAGTTTATATAAAATACTTCATATCTATGTGTAAGATGAAAGTAATTATGCACTCACAACACGTAATTTATATTAAATACTTCATATTTATGTGTAAGATGAAAGTAACTATGCACTCACAACACGTAATTTATATTAAATACTTCATATTTATGTGTAAGATGAAAATAATTATGCACTCACATGAGAAGGTGGTGACTCGGTACTCGGACAGCTCTTCGTTTACTTTAAAATAATTTCATTCGATGAAACCTAGTATTATTACCACTAGATTTTAGTTTAATATTTACCGTGACTAATTATTAGTCTTATTATTATTATATAAACGTTTAAACAATACTTTCCAACCACTATGTACAGACAGGGGCCAGACATAAAACACCGGAGGGCAGGACCATTTTGGCGTATAACACTTCTCCAACAACCCTATGCGGCCATTTAAACCAGATTCCCCGTACCGCGAGTAGTTAAAAAGATATTATAACGACACTTATATAAGTCATAATAATAGCTCAAATACTTATTATAAATTTATAATAACAATAATAGTTTTAAATATAAACTATATTTAAAATAGGGTAAGCATAACTTACTTACAAGGGGATTTTAGCTAGGAGTCGGGCTCTGCAGGGGCAGAACTTCATCGCTGAATCTTTCAAAGAAAGATTCGTGCAACGCTTCAACGCTCACCTTACTATACTAAAAACTACAGAAAGAGAAGTCGAATCACAAGGGACCGAAATGCTCGGGGGATAAGGAGAGAAAGACTCTTGAATCAAGATAATGGTGCAAAAGATATGAGAGCTTAAGCCTCTTATTTATAGTAATTGAATTTACAAAAACTACCATCCATAATTACTTAATGACCTTATAGTTATATAAACGACTAAACACTCCTTCATAATACTATTTTAAATAGATTTAAAGATATTTGTACTAAACTAATGTCGAAAGACTCAACATTAGTCTATAATGACCGCATCGTCGATACATTTCTAATGATATATACATATGTACATATATGTGTACGTATATATGATTTATACTTTATTTTAATACGTAAATATGCTACTATAATTTGTAACTTGTTCATACGAACTCCGTTTTTGATTTTATTTATATCCACACGTAGGTGGAAACGTACTCTACAACTTTCGTTTAGACTCCATCGGCTAATTTTGACTTTATTTTTAAAGTTATATTTTTAACAGGCCGGGACAAGATTTGTCCGTTGAAATATCATAACTTCTTCATCCGATATTCATTTTTGTCTGTCTTTTTTATCATTACGCTACTAATAACGAGATCTTCGATTCTCATTTAGGTTGGGTCGGCTAAAAATCGCTCGATCTAATACTCGAACTTCGGGTTGTACACTGCTAATCCGAAACTTCGAAAAATCATAACTTCCTTATACGAAGTCAGATTTGGACGTTCTTTTTATGGATGCTTTCGGTTTAACGTATTCTACGACTTTTGTTTAGATTGCTAAGGCTAAATCTCGCTCTATGGTAAATTCACTATTTACGTTTCCCGGTATCGTGTCGGTTCCGTCGCGAAACTTCGACGGGTCATAACTTTTTCGTTATAACTCTGATTTCGGTGGTCTTTATATGTACGGAAACCTTGTAAAATATACTAAAACTTGGTGAAGATTATTTATTCTAAATAATATTTTGCCGAAAAGTCATTTTCAACACTTATTGCTTTTAAATTGACTAGCTTGGATCTACAGGCATACAGGTCAGCAACTAAAGAGTTTGCCCTTGAAAGGGGAATCCAACAAGGTGAACCATTATCCCCTTTCCTTTTTATCCTGGTTGTCGAAGTCCTAAACATTGTCATGGAAGAAGTTGTAGAGCAAAAGATTTCGAAAGGAATAACACTTCCAAATATGGGCCCAGTAATATCTCATATACAATATGCAGAAAATGTGATCTTCCTAGGTACTTTGTCCATTTCAAATACTAAGAACCTAATTAGAATATTGTGATGCTTTGAATTGTCTTATTGGCTCAAGATAAACATGTTAAAGAGCAAAATCTTTGGTTTGGCGGTGAATAATCTTGAAACTGAATTGTTACCCAGGAGCATATACTACTTTGTTGGTTGCACACCTTTCACATATTTGGGAATGCTAGTGGTGGCTGCGATGTGAAGAATATCACACTGGAGCTCCCTCGTAAATAAGTTCCAATCTAAATTATCCAAGTAAAAAGCATCATCTCTTTCTTTTGGTGGAAGGTTAACATTATGTAAATTCATACTTGGTATGAAACATCCCAAAATTTACGAGTAAAAATTTCATTTTAAATAAGTCAAATTCATTCATTTATTATCCCAAAAGATGATTATAATAAAATTATTCGCAAAACATCAGAGTAAATCATAAACAGTCAATGCAGAATAAATCTCCAGGGGATGTAGTACGATCAATTCGACTCTTCTTTTTGAAACTAGAAGTACCTGAAAACATTTTAAACATAAACCGTAAGCAGGAAGCTTAGTGAGTTCCCCAAAAAACCACATACCATACATATAATGGGCCTCGCCCGACATCGGGCCCCTCCCGGTACAGATCTGTCAATAACATGCGATGGGCCCCACCAAACACATTCATCAGACCTCGCCTGACATCGGGTCATGTCTGTTATACAAACACATACAATACATGCAAGAGTCACACAGACAGCTAGCATCGTATAAACAATAATCAATGTGCCGACATTGGTGCCTTAGACCCGCCAAACATTGTGAGAAGACTCACATGAACTACTCAAAAGAAGTCCAACAACTACTTCAGCATCAAAATATCCAACCCAAACATCCTAAATCCAAACTGAGACCAATCCTTATTCAAATATTCAATTCTACTCAAGTTTGACAAAAAGTCAAACTGGTCAAAAAGTCAACAGTTCAAAAAGTCAAAGGAGGTCAACACAGACTGAGTACGCCCAGCGTACTCAATCACTACACTCAGTGTAGTACATCCCTTCCTAATTACGGGGTTCCAGCCTGGTATGCTCAGCATACTACCAAGTACACCCATCGTACTCGACTAGTTCCATTTTCCTTTATTAAGTGCTTATTCCATTAAGATCTCACGTCCAAAGCTCAAATCTAGCCCAAACTTTCTAATTCATTAAGTTTCCAACTTTATGACTTTCCATGGCTAGAAGGAGTTAACACACCAAAACCCTAACTTAATACACAAACCAAGGCATCATAACTCTTACATGGAGGGAAGAAAGGGACCAAGATTACATTTTTATGGTTCCTAATAGCTCCATAATGGATAAAGTTTCAAACTTTATCCATTAGGATGGTCCAATTAACCAAGATCTAGTATTTAAGTCTTAAAAGGACTAAAAATGCATCTTTCACAACTTAATTCATTAAGTCCGAGTCTTCAACCTTCATATCTGAATCAATATAACGTTTAGATGGATAAAGTTTTCAAATTTATCCATAACAAGGTAACAAACTTTCAAGATCTAAACTTTACGCACTAAAGTGACCAAATAGAGACAAATATGAAAATTAACATGATTTATGAAACTAATGAGAAAATTTGAAGCATTTTACTCACAAAGGTCCAGTAATGATGTAATCTTGTTGGATCTACGCTGAATCCTTCTTCCATACACTTTGTTGCCACCTTGATCTTTAAGATCCCACTTTCTCATGAAGAAATAAGCTCATAAATGATGCCAAGGCTCAAAATAAGTGAGAGGAGGCTAGTGTTTCGAGTTAGAGGCCCAAGAGGGTGGAGGCTCATGATAGGAAGGAGTCCAAGGGGTTAGAGACCTTAAATAGGGCTCAAAACCATGAAAATAAGGTTTTTACTCTGCGGCGGTATGCCTAGCACACCTAAAGTTATGCCCAGTATAACGCCTTAAAAACATGTTCCTTCAGCCTATACGCCTAGCGTACTAGCTAGTGTATGCCCAACTTACTGCCAGACTCCCTTTTCCAACCTTAACTTCAAGCAGCCATAACTTCTTCGTTTGAACTCCATTTTCGATGATCTTTATATCTACAGAAAGGTATCAATGAGCTCTACAATTCCATCTTGATACTTATGACTAAAAACATCTCGAACTAAAATCTTTAATTTATGAAAGAAACCTGAAACATAACCTTTCCCATTTTACCCATCAGCTTCCATTGAACAATCCAAGGTTTAAATCACTTTTCCAACATCATATACCTCCAATAGAGTCTAAACTCCATTCCACAATCCTGAAATAAGAACTACTCGATACCGTATGTTACTTGGTAGTTTTGGAACATACTAGTTCTCGCTATATAAGGCTCCTATAAAGATAATCAACATCCTATAAAATCATATAAGGCATTTATTTTGGGGTGGTTATCAGACAAAAACAAAGTGTCATGGATAGCGTGGGACAAGATTCTCTTCAAAGCTGATGAAGGGGGGATCGACTTTGGAAGCGTGAAAGCTCAAAATCTTGCACTGCTAGGGAAGTGGTGGTGGCGCTTCAAATAAGATAAAAAGAGTTCTGGGAGGATGTCATAACAGCCTTATACGGTAATGATGGGGAATGCTCCTTTAAAAAAAAGGTTTATGCTAGGGATCCATTGTGAATTTGCACTCAACCTTCTCAAAACATGACTTAGACTTGTAAAACCGCTTCATAAATCCCAATTCAAACCAAAATGATGGGCAATTTTGGAATCTTAAGCCACCGGGTGTATACATTGTAGATTCATTGAGAAACCACATCGATGATAAGATCCTCCCAAAAACAAACATTTGTTGGAAGTGGAACTACCTAGTGCCTAAGAAGGTACACATCCTAGCATGGATAGTTTGTCATGGTAGGTTACCAACAAAAGAAAACCTACACGAATTGGGAATTGACTCCAACATAATGTGCACCCTTTGCAACTAACATCCAGAATCAGAAAACTACCTATTCACATCCTGTCCAATTTCATGTGAAGTTTGGAGAGATATTAGATTCTTGTGGCACTTATTTCCATTAGGCTTCCAGTCAGTCTCAGAACTACTTAAGCGTAAGAATAAATTATCATTTAAGAAAAACCTAGGATTGTTTCAAGAAGTTGTATCTTTGGTCTTTACCTGGGTCATCTATAAATTATGGAACAAGCTAGCTCATTCAGTCAAACCCTCTCACCTTCAGGTCTTGCAAATGAAATCTAGACTCTATCCTATCTATGGACAAACACTATACATAAAGCTAAAAAGCTTAGATGGTTGGAATGGTGTTGTAAACCAATCCTAGAATCTGATTTGTTGTAAGTTCATGGGGTGGGGGTTAGGTCAGTTTGGGCCATGGGTAGGTTTTAATTATTTATTTTTCTAAAAATATTGGCATCTTGGTGGTATTCTTGCTTTGCAGACAAGTGTGTGTTTAGTGCGAGATTATTGCTTTTCAGTGTTTTTAGCAGTAGCGCTTCAAGCTTTCGAATACACCAGGTTAAATGCTTATAGCTTTATAAGTTATGTAGCTTTTAGAGTTGGGGTGGGGTGGGGTGGGTGGTGTTTATATTTCAATATCAATCGGTGTCTTAGGGTATGCCAATATGCAGCTTTGTTTGTGTTTTGGCGTGTGTTTTCTTTCTCACGGGTAGACATCTCTCTAGCAAAACAGTTGCACTTGGCGTTTTTTTCGTGTTTCTTTCTAGTGTTTGGTTTTATCTAAGAGGGGATGCATTTCCTTTGGCATGTGTTTTTTCTTTCTTTTCTTTACTTTTCTTATTTTGCTTCATAGGATTTTACAATAATTTATCCAAATATGAAGGTCCATCTTGGCTTATGCTGCATAGTATTCTCAATCAGCTTACTTAGAGAATCTCCTTGAAGGCATTCCCACGCATCTTCGTGCATGAACCTTTTCATGAAATCAATTAAAAGCTTGTTCCATTCAATACTTTGTGGACACTTACCCTTGTTGCTTTCCTAAAGGCGTAATGTGCATCTCAAAGTTGTAATTGCAGATCCATTGGTATTGTTGAGAAAGGTTTCTCCCATGTGAAAACATTGTTGGATTAGTGTCTAAGTCCATAACTATTTTGGTATGTACTTGACCCGATGGTGCATGGTCCTTTTGGGTTGCCTTCACCAAAGCAACTTGATTGGAGAAATAAATAAAGATAGAGAGGTTATTATGATTTATTAATATGTTATAAGAATAATATATTAAAGGAGAAATCATATTTGTTTAATTAATATTGGTCAATAATTAATTAGGAATTAATTTTGTGATCAAGTGTAATTAATTAAACTAGAGGGGCTGATTTGTAATTATGTGATAGTTACAAAATAAGGTAAGGATTATCTTATTATTAGGGTGAACGAATTTGAGGTGATAAGGCCTTAGAATTCGACTATGATAAGGATTCAAAGATTATCTTATGGGTTGCTTTGTGGATAAGCATCTAGATAAGGATAATGACGAAAACCCTATCTGAACACCTATATAAACACCCCTTGGCACATGAATTCGTGTATCCCTTCCCAAGAAGTCCTAAGGACGAATTCCTACCTCTCTCCTCTCTCTTTATACATTCTCCATTTGCTCTTGGTGTTTGTAAGCCATTAGAGGAGTGACACTTGTGACTCTAAGCCTTCCAAAGTCAATTCAAGGAGGAATTGGGATTGTTATTGCTACATAACAATCAAGGTATGATCTTAAACCTAATTACATATTAATATGATTACTTGTATGCTAGAATTAGAGCTTATAGTCTTGGATTCAAAGCATGTACAATAGAGAAACCTAGATCCAAGCATTAGGGTTTGTATGAGCACATATGATGTCTTATGACCAAAACCCATCAGTGGTATCAGAGCCTAGCTTGGTTTCAATTGTATTGATGTATTGCATATCTAAAAAATTCGATTTTTGGTGTTCTAGAGGCTGGACTCGCCGAGTCCATAGCTGAATTCGCCGAGTCCAGGTTTGACTCGACGAGTCAACTCGTCAGATAGTGCTTATCTCGGGATTTCTTTCTAATTTTGCATTAGGATAGCTACCTTATCATATTAGATCAATATAAATCCGATTTTATGATATATATGACTATATTCTTGATCTAATTAAAGATAATTATCAATTAATAAAATATTTGTTTCCTTATCTGATAATTGATTGATTATTTTGATTAAATTGATAAATTGTTTTGCAAGAAATCATTAAATAAATCAAATATAGATAATTATGTGATTAAATGTTAATTTATATTATTTGTTATTTGATCCTTGTTGTTATGAAAAGTTTCATATTTTGTCCTTTAGGTTTTATAGTTTAAATTTGAACCCAAAAGTTTTGTTGTTTTGAAATTTAAATAGTTGAAACCCTAATGTTTTGAAAAAGGTTTTAAAACTTGCCATCAAGTTTTGGAATTTAAATTTTGATTAAATAGTTTAATTTTGATGTATATTTAAATTCTAAACCCTAATGTTTTGAAATGTTTCAAAACTTGCCCTTAAGTTTTGGAATTTAAAAGTTGATTAAAAATTAATTAGGAATGTTAAATTCCAAAACCCTAGTAATATTTTGAAAAGTTCAAATACACCCTTATGGTTTTATTAATTAATTAAGGAGTATAATTAAAAGAGATTTAATAAATCCATAAAAGTTTAGGTTAACCATTTAATTGAATTAAAAGTGTAATTATTAAAGTTAACCACGTAGTATTTTAAAAGTATGAAATGCACCCTATACTATATATAACATTAAAAGTCTAACATTATATATATGTATGAGTAAAAGTCAGTCTTACCGTTAGTAGGCCTCATTCACGAAGCTGGTCTATAAGGGGTGTTTAAGGAAATTGCCTATAAAATGGCGATTGAATGGGTATCCACTCTTACCCACCGCACTCTTGACTAGTGGAGGGTCGTTAGCCGAACGGGTAGGATAGGACGAAACCTTCCATTATAAGTATAATGAAATACAAAGTAACTAAATGTTTTTCAAATTCCCAATCTTAGTTACTTAGGCAAAAGTGAATTGATGCAATTCCATGAAATTACACTTTGTGCCCTTGCGAAGACGTTAGTGGAGCGTGTGTGGTTTACCGGCACACTAAATGGTTCTAAGCAAAGGTAGCAAAGGGTGACTCAATGTTGGTCATAGTTCGGTGGAGCGTGTGTGGTTTACCGGCACATCGAATAGGTGACTGTAACATGTGAGGGCACCATGTAAGTTTGCATGGTTATTCACACCCGCTTTGTGATCCTCGGCATCCCAGTCACAAACAAGAGGGGCATATCGAGATTTAAACATGCCATTGAAAGTTCAATGAATCTCAAAGGATCTAGGAGTTTTCATAGATTTAAAACTTAATTTTTTTTTCGTTTTACATGGTGGAAATTAGTGAATCGTCATTCACTTACCTTCAAATATTCTGCAATTAGGGTTACGGCATCCCTCTCCCGAGTTGTAGAATATTGTGTTGGGTCCTAGCCTTAGTATTTCATTTGGGTGATTTACCAATGACTCAATCAATCAACTAACTTGAATTCGTTTTTCTCCCATTTTGTAGATGTCAAAGTTCGACAACTATGGTCTTCCCGAATCCCGTGGAACAAGTATTCCACAAGAAGATGATATTCCACGATTCGATCGAGGAACAAGAAATCATGCTTCACTTCCTCCTCCTCCTCCAATTATTCTCCCTAACCCACAAGATTGTAAAATTGAAAGGTTCAATATCACTCAAGCCCTTTTGGCAAGTAAACATAAAGAAGGAAAGTCGGTGTGTGCTCACGTCTTAGGGATGAAGTCACACTGTTGGGATCCGTTGTCTGTGAGGAAATGGCTGTTGATTGGGTTCTTCAATCACTTCCTAACTCATATAGTGAGTTCGTAAGAGAGTACTATATGATGAACCGCGACGTGACCCTTATAGATCTCACCTATATGCTTATTGCTGCTGAATCAGCAATGGTTTGGCGCAATAGAAAAGCAAAGTTGATTGGTGAATCTGCCTTCGAGACCTCTATGGATATAGACAATGGCAACGAAAGACATGCTATGATTGAAAAGATTTATCATAAGAGAAAGGCGATGTCTGAAGTAGTTCCATGTCCTATTCCAAAAAGAGTCAATTTGTTTTTATTGCCAAGAGAAGGGGCATTGGAGACGATGTTGCCCTATTTACCTAAGAGATCTAAGAGATGGGAGAGTCGAAACGTATGGCTCTAATTTAGGTAAAATCCATTGACTAACTCTTTTAAGCTTCATTCTAGATTCTGAATACATAATGTGATAAGATTACAATTGATGTTTAGAAGGATCAAAGAAAAGAAAAGAAGCTTAAGGGAAGAAGTGAGCAGAATCTAACCGTGAAGGAATGGATTTCGATCGCGTTTCTCGAAGATTAGATTCTTGAGCTACTACTTAGAGTTAGAATTAGATTGCTAAGAAAGATGTATTAGCATAAGTTTTTCAATGAGTTGCATTGTAAGGACAAATTTTTCCGCAATAAAATAAATTTTTTATTTTAAATTTTATTTATTTATCCTTACAATGGCGTGTATGAAAAATTGATGTTAAAATTATTAGCAATAATGGATTTGTTTCTTATTGTCTTATGGAAAGTCAAGAATTTACCAAATAGGGAGAGTTTCTCATCGCCCAAGTTTCAATTGGACAGAAACTTGGAATCATGCAACCTGTTTGCACGATGAATGAGAAATTTCATATTTGGAAATTAGACTAATTCATTGACAAAGTGTCAAGTGAAGGACTAGGAGATCAAGTACACAAAGTTGTGTGTTGATCAAGTTCACCATAAGAGTAACAAAGATATTCGTCATGATTTACTAAAGGCTTAGTAAATATGATTACACTTACAAGATTAAGTGTAATTTTGAATTGATTAAAGGGTTTAGATCAATAGCAAAACGAATAAGAAGAATCAAGTAGGCAGAAAGATAAGAGTTTCTCCATTCTAAGAAGAAGGGAGAGTAGCTTTTATGCTTTATGATAGGTCTTAATGATTAAGAACCATATCTCAATTGATCCTCTAAGTGAGTCTTGGTACAATTGTATGTCCTAGAAGAGGAATCAAAGATTGAAGAAATGGTCAAATCAAGAAGTCAATCATACTTCGTTCCAAAACAAGTCTTAAAGTCAAGATTGTGACATTGAGTGAATAGTATTAAGAAGGTTTATAACATTCATCAATTGTGGAAAGTTGTGATGTCTTGGATAAGACAAAGACCAACTAAGACCAAAATTATGAAGTGTTTTGTTTTGATAAAAGCTACACTAACTCTTGAATATTTGTTTGTCAAGAAATGTTTTGATAAGAGAATCGTATATGTCAAGGAGTCAGTGGGAGTCTTAATAGTCTTGAAAAGTTTCAAGAACAAATCAAATAAACCTTATCAATCATCACTAGCACACGAGTTGAGGTTTACAACCTATCGTGAAGACATTATTTTGTTTCTGTGCCAATCCAATCGAGTTAATTATGCATGTGAGTCCTATGAGTTATCATTTGAATGCATAAAAGGCAAGGACCTTGATCAATGGAAAGTACATTGATAGGAAAAGGTGAGCTGCTCAACTACTTGGAAGACGTGGTGGGCAGCTGTGCTACCATAAGGCAAGAAATCAAGATTAAGAAAGTTCGATCCATATGAGTTTGAATTTGTCGTAAACTTTGGTTTTTAACAAATTCACATGGATAGGAACACATACATCATTTAAATCTAAGTGTCATAAGATTTCCTCCTTCATGAAAATGATTGTGAGAAAATGCTTTCACTAAGAAAGATTTTAAGAAGATAGTGATTGTAAAATTGCATTCTCGAATTCGATTATGGTTACGGCATCCCTTTCCATAATTTGAGGTTTGGCAATTAGTCTTAATTGTTTAGACACACATATGAACTATCGAAGGCAAAGGTGTATAAGTTCAAGAAGCCTTGATAAAAGTTATCAAAGCACTAAGTATTAGAAACATGAACTTAAAAAATTCAATAAGTATTGTTTTTCTGAAAGTTAAGATGTTTATTAATACATGTCGAAGCTAGTGGGAGCGTAAGTGTTATGTTTTATAATAATCATCATGATAGTGGGAGCATAAATGTTATGATTGTACGATTATTAAGGCACGTATTGCATAGTTGGCAATATTAATTATAGAAAACAAGAGTCATACTTTGCAAAGTTGTAAGAGTTGAAAGGTTGTTTTGCTATAATTAAGGGAGAGAATATTATGCTTCATTTGAAATCTAAAGGATTAGGTTGAGAAATGTTAATAAACTTAGTCAAGGGTACATAGTGTGTTCTTAAAATTTCGATTATGATTACGGCATTCCTCTTCACAATTCGAATTTTGAGAACATAGCAAATAAAACATTATGTGTCGTGTCCCATACACTTCGGGTATAGGATCGATTGCAAATGCTTTAATGTTTGACCATTCTAAAATTTTCCAAATGTCTAGTGCATTTAGAGGGAAAAGGGACTAGAATCGGTTTTGACTAAAATAATTAAACAACTATCAAAGAACAATCCAAAGTTCGATGAGGATTGGTTGCTTGTGAGTAGTTGGAAGCATGGTATTAATGGACCATATTGACATTATGATGAATAGAAAAGATTCTATTAACAAATGTGTTGTCATATGGAAAGTATGGAAATGTATCTATATTGGGAAGTAAATATTGAAAATCTATGACTAGATTAGAAACTTTTATGCAAAAGGATGTTCAAAGGAATGTACTTTGAGTGAGAGACATCATATCTAAGGAATTGTCTTGTAACAATCTACGTTAGACGACTTTGTAATATCATTGGCAATAGTCTTTGAGACTTTGGTGCAGTGACATTACAAAATGATCGTTGCATAAAGTGTTAGAATCTAGTATATTCTATAAGTAACAAGAATTTGATATTCTTACACTTAAGAAAATGGATTTGGAGTTGTAAAATTAGAATGATTGGAAATGTGTTCAATTTGTCTATTTCACAAAGTAAAAACCATAGGTAAACATTGTGTGCATGCTAGGAGCATGGGACAAGTGTAATAATTCAAGTATAAAGTTGATTACCCGAAACGACAAATAATGAGTAATCGATATGGTGATAAATAAAACGTGTTTTGTTTATGCTCAAAGGGTTGAGGCCATATGGGATTAGTATTATTCTTATGTTTCACTTTGCATGTTTTGACTTCCAGAATAATTGAGTTTATTAAGAATAATCGAATTATTCGAACGGGCCACAGTCGTTCATATGTTGGAAGTAGATATGAATGAAGATTGTCGTGAATTGGTGTGTGGATTGTCTAGAAGAGTATTAGACATAAGCAAATGTTTGCTGCAACGTTCATGAGTGCTTATGAATATGATTTGAGCATTGGATTAAACCCACGCTCACTTGGATCACTATCTCGAGTGATTAGTGAGACGATAACATCTTATATTCTTGAAACTGAGATGTGTGAGTTGTATCTTGCTAATCGGTTGCACATTGATAATATGTAAACGCACTAGTAACTTGGTGTTATAAAACATATTGTTGTGTGTGATTTGGTTAGTGAGTGCAAGCAAGCATTGTATCAAAGTTTATCCGTTCCTTTTATCCAAGGTAGGATAAAAGCGATATCTTTTGGGCCCCTCGATGGTTTAATGATGATAAACGTAAGTGCTCGGCCGGGCTAGGGTTAATTTGATTTGTTTAATTAGTCAGTCGTCATAAATCGGAAATTGAGAAGTAGTACAAAGAGAATGATTTGAAATCATATCTCATACGATATCTAGAATGGAGGAATATATGATCCCTTATCTAAGGACACGTGTATCTGATAGGATCAGAGTTGACATCGGCTTTGGAAAGCTACGATTGCAGATCAGGATCTGAAGTCATACGCAGAATAGTTATTAGACTTATGCAAGTGGGAGACTGTTGGATTAGTGTCTAAGTCCATAACTATTTTGGTATGTACTTGACCCGATGGTGCATGGTCCTTTTGGGTTACCTTCACCAAAGCAACTTGATTGGAGAAATAAATAAAGATAGAGAGGTTATTATGATTTATTAATATGTTATAAGAATAATATATTAAAGGAGAAATCATATTTGTTTAATTAATATTGATCAATAATTAATTAGGTATTAATTTTGTGATCAAGTGTAATTAATTAAACTAGAGGGGCTGATTTGTAATTATGTGATAGTTACAAAATAAGGTAAGGATTATCTTATTATTAGGGTGAACGAATTTGAGGTGATAAGGCCTTATAATTCGACTATGATAAGGATTCAAAGATTATCTTATGGGTTGCTTTGTGGATAAGCATCTAGATAAGGATAATGACTGAAACCCTATCTGAACACCTATATAAACACCCCTTGGCACATGAATTCGTGTATCCCTTCCCAAGAAGTCCTAAGGACGAATTCCTACCTCTCTCCTCTCTCTTTATACATTCTCCATTTGCTCTTGGTGTTTGTAAGCCATTATAGGAGTGACACTTGTGACTCTAAGCCTTCCAAAGTCAATTCAAGGAGGAATTGGGATTGTTATTGCTACATAACAATAAAGGTATGATCTTAAACCTAATTACATATTAATATGATTACTTGTATGCTAGAATTAGAGTTTATAGTCTTGGATTCAAAGCATGTACAATAGAGAAACCTAGATCCAAGCATTAGGGTTTGTATGAGCACATAGGATGTCTTATGACCAAAACCCATCAAACATAACCATTATGATTTGGAGTGTAACGTCCCAAAAATTAAGAATAAAAAAATTTGATTTATAAATTAATGAAACCATCATCCAAAAAACATCATAAAAACCATAGAAAATCAGGGTGTATCAAATAACATCCAAAAACATCAGAGTCATGTGTATGGGGAACAATGTAGTGTGTGCTCTCCAATCATCACAGGCTCATCCCCTTCGAACTAGACGTACCTGAAACATAAAATGAAAACCATAAGCACAAAGCTTAGTGGGTTCCTCAAAATACAACATACCATACATATCAAACATATAATTGGCCCCGCCCAACATCGGGTCCCACCTGGCATCGTGACCTGCTCGAAATAGATATCTTAGTATTTAGGCCCCGCCTGGCACTCGGCCCTGATCGGTATAGATACAAACATATAAACACGTGCAAAAATCGCAAAGATAATTAGAATACAATATAATCACCAGGCCCCGCCCGGTAAACATATAAGAAAACATACATGCAGAGTCATGTAGACATCTAACATCCTAATCATAATAAAACGTGGTCTGATATTAGTGCCTTCGACCTGCTAAACATAGGGAGGAAACTCGCCTCTAGCTATTGAATCTCTCAAATAAAATCTTGGTCTGCCGATCTGGAAAATCCCCGCGCTTCTGGAGATAACAAACTTGATGAAGATTTTGGATCTACAACCTCAAGTCCAACCAAATCTTGGTCACCAAGAACCACCTTCTTCAATACACACAAAACAACACCAAATATACTTCCAAAGCTCAATAACACACTATGGGAGGCTAGGGATTTGATCTTAGGGCATAGAGTGATGGAGGCTGATCAATAGAAGATCTACGGGTGTTATAAGTTGCTTAAATAGGGTACAAACCCTAAAAATCAGGGTTTGTCCCTGCTTAGCGTACACCCTGCATACTCCCACGTATACCCAACGTACGTGAGTGAACCCACGTTCATGAAATGAGCTAATCCGCTTAGCGTACTCATAGAGTACGCCCTACGTACTAACTGAGGACCAAAAAGATAGAAATTTTGCATTAAGGGGTTAAAAGGCAAACATACCATATCTCGAATGTTACAATTCTCCCCCACTTGAATTAGACTTTGTCCTTGAAGTCCGCTGCCTCAAATAGCTCGGGGTAGTGCTCCCTCATTCTTCCTCTGGCTCCCACGTCCATTCTGACCCATTGAGATGCTGCCACTAAACTTTCACCAAGCCAACAACCTTGTTCCTCAAGGTTTTCGTGTTTCTATCAAGAATTGGCACCGGTCTCTCAATATAATTCATGCGATCATCCACCTGAATATCCTACAATGGAACCACCGCATAAAATCCACTAAATATTTCCGCAACTGAGATACGTGGAATGTGCTATGGATCTGACTAAACTCCTCCGGAAGATCCAAGCGATAAGCAACCTGGTCCACCTGGGACAGAACCTTGAAAGGACTGATGCACTTGGGGCCCAACTTGCTCCTCTTCCTAAATCAGATGACACATTTACAAGGTGAGACCTTCAGGAGAACCATATCTCCAACCTGGAACTCTAGATCAGATTGGTGCTTGTCGACATAGCTCTTCTGCTGACTCTGAGTTGTCTAGAGTCTACCCTTAACCTACTGAATCAACTCATTAGTCTTGAGTACTACTTCGGTACTCCCCATAACTCGCTGACCGCGCTCACCACAACGTATTCGGGTCCTGCATTTCTTGTCGTAAAGTATCTTAAAAGGAGGTCGATCAATGTTGGCTTGATTACTACTTTTATACGAAAATTCTATTAACGAAAGATACATATCGCAACTCCTACCGAAATCCAATACACACACCTAAAGCATATCCTCCAAGGTCTAGATGGTACGCTCGCTCGATCCATCAGTTTATGGGAGGAAAGCCATACTGAAATGCAAACGAGTACCCAACTCCTCATGGAACCTCTTCTAAATTTTGGAAGTAAACTGGACGTCCCTATCGAAAACCATAGAAACCGGCACCCACGCCATGACACAACCTCTCTGATGTATATGTCGGCCAACTTCTCCACATAGATACTCTCCTGAATCGGAATAAAATGCACGCGCTTGGTAAATCGATCCATGATGACCCAAATTGAATCCACTCCGTGTGCAGTCTAAGGCAACTTCATAATGAAATCCATGCTGATCTCCTTCCATTTCCAAACAAGAATGCCTACCGGCAGCATCTTTCCGTGAGGCTGCTGGTGCTTGGCCTTGACTTTCCTACAAGTCAATCACCTCTCCACATACCAAGCTACATCCCACTTCATGCAGGTCGACCAATAATCTGGACGAATATCTCTATACATATTCGTCACCCCGAGATGAATGGAGAACCTTGATTTGTGCGCCTCCTCCATCAGAACTTGATGTGCACCACCCTAATAAGGAAACCACACTCTGATGGAGAGTCAATAACCCTAACTATCATAATCAAAGGAAGCCACCTGACCCACTATGTGCTCACTCTTCCAGTGCGCTTCCTTCATTGCCTCAACCTGAGCCTCTCGAATCCGCTCCAAGAGTGTAGTACAATCACTATCATCCTTATACAAATTTCCCTGATCGGATCTGTGACAACCTTGTAGTTGAGATCGTCGGCCACCACATTGGCCTTCCCCAGATGGTAAAGGATCTCATAATCATAATCCTTCACCACATCCAACCACCAACACTGCCTCATGTTCAGATTCAGCTGATCCATTAAATACCTCATGCTCTTGTGATCCGTGTAAATAGTACAGCGGACCCTATAAAGGTAACGTCGCCAAATCTTGAGGGTGAAAACCACTACCCAAGCTCTAAATCATGCGTCAGATAGTTCGCCTCATGAGGCTTTAGTTGCCTCGAAGTGTAAGCAATCATGTGGCCCCTTTTCACCAGAACTGCACCCAACCCTGTGATCGACGCATCACAATAAACCACGAAATCCTCAACACCCTCTATCAGGGTCAAAATCGACGCCTCACACAATCTCTGTCATAGGGTCTCAAAAGTTGACGGATGCTTAAGCCCCTAGTGAAAACAGACAGTCTTTTTCGTCAACCGAGTCAGAGGAACCGATATCTTGGAGAAATCCTGAATGAACCTCCAATAGTTGCCTACCAACCCAAGGAAACTTTGAATCTCATACAGAGACTTCGGAATCTCCCATCCCATCAAGACCTCAACCTTGCTCGGATCCACCAGAATGCCACTCTAATTGACAAGGTGCCCAAGAAACTACACCTCGCGCAACCACAACTCACATTTAGAGAACTTCGAATAAGGTCTCTCCATCCTCAGAGTCTTCAATACCTCCCTTAAGTTCTCTTCATACAGCTCATGGGTCTTGGAATAGACCAGGATATCATCAATGAATACAATCATAGGCCAATCTAGCATCAACCTACATACGCGGTTCATGAGGTCCATGAATGCGGTTGTAGCATTGGTGAGCCGAAAGGGCATCACCACGAACTCGTAATGACCATAGCGAGTCCAAAAGGCCATCTTCTATACATCCCCCTATCTGACCCTCATTTGACGATGATTGAATTAAGATCAATCTTGGAAAACCAAGATACACCCTAAATCTAGTCAAACAAATCATCAATCCTCGAGAGTGGATAACGGTTCTCCACTATTAGCTTATTCAACTCCTGGTGGTTAATACACATCCGATGAGATCCATCCTTCTTATTTACAAACAGGATCGGTGCTCCCCATGGAGAACTGCTCGGTTAAATGATCCCCTTGTCTAATATCTCTTGAAGCTATGTAGACAACTCCTACATCTCTGGAGGAGCTAACTAATACGGTGCTTTGGCTATCAGATCCGCACTCAGAACTAATTCAATCCTAAAATCCACCCGCCTCTCCAGAGGCACCCCATTGAAATCCTCCAGAAACACATCTGGGTACTCATGTACAACTGACGCATCATACACAATCACTTTACCATTATCCCAGGTATCCGTAACATAGGCGACATATCCAGAGCAACCCTGATGAAGATAATGTCTGGCCCTAACTGTTGAACATAGAATCAGCCCACGCTGAGCTCTCTCTCCTTGAACCACTAACTCTCCCCCACTTGGGGTCCGAATATATACCAACTGATGCTCACAAGTAATCACCGCCCCATTGGAGCTCAACCAGTTCATCCCCACATTAACCTTATTCCTGCGCAAAGGAATAAGAACCAAATCAATCGAGAATTGCTCGTTGAACATCTAAAGAACATAACTTGGATGAACCCTCGATACCCAGACAGATTGATCATCCACAATCTCAACCTCTAAGGGACAATCTAGCTCCCCTGGAGATCTAACAAACACCTTGCTAAGTGTACACGATAGCCCCCGAATTAAACAGTACCAACACGGAGATACCGTTCACAAGGAACGATCCTAAAATAAAACACACATCTAAGCAGAGAAATCAAGATAAATAAAGAGATAAAGATAATATACATACCCATCACCACATCAGGTGTTGCGCAATCCTCTTCGGCTATCAGTTGAAAAGCCCTGCTTCTCACTACAGGCATACTCACCTTGCTCTGGCAGCCATTAGTAATCCGTAGAGTCACTGGAGCAGGTGACACCACTGGTCCACAATTGGCCTTCTTGTGCCCCCTATGATAGCAATGGAAGCAAATTAAATGAGATACATGGGTGGTGGTGGTGGTAGTAGTAGTGAAATCCCTACTAATATGACCTGTCCAGCCTCACTTGAGGCATCCAGAACCACCCACCGTGCACGCCTCATTGTGCGTCTTGTGCACTTGCCACATTGGCTCCGGCGTTGTTGGCCTATCGATCTCAAATCAAATACATTGGTCCTCTTACCCGACCCCCATAAACCTTTAGACTAATCTTGCTTCCTCTTCCTCTCCATCTCTAGATCAATCTCTCTCCATCTCTCTCTCCAGCTCTCGAAATCACATCATCTAGTGTCTTGCAACTGGATCAGTTCACAAACTATCGGATATCACTCCTCAACATCTCATGGTACCTCGCCTTCTTCATCTCCTCATCCGCCACATACTATGGAACCAACAACGCCCTCTCACGAAATATAGCGGTGATCTCGGCCACTGTCCTAATAGTTTAGAGAAGCTCCTGGAATTCCTTCTCTAGCTGTTGCAGCTCAATCATCGGTGAAAAATCAGCTCGAAATCTAGTCACGAAATTATCCCATGTCATCGAATCAACCGCCACATCACCCATAGAGCGTGCAACCTCCTCCCACCAATCTCGAGCTTTGTCTTTCAGAAGACAGGAAGCAAGTCTAACCTTTACCCCATTGGGACAACTGGTAGTGAGGAAGGCATTATCGACATCCACTAACGATTGTCTTCTCGCGATTGGTTCCTTCTCCCTAAAGTACTCCGGAGCACCGCATGCTCGAAACTCACAGAAGGTCAACGTGCGAGCTCCCACTAATGCCACCAAAATAGATCAAAAAGTGCTCAAGCACTCATCCAAAATCTCCAGAATTCCCTCCTTGACCGTACCAAAGATCATAGGATTCTGCTCAAGTATGCTTCCGGTAATCTCAGAGGAAATGAACTCCAGCATCTGATCATCTAAATGTCCAGCTCCAAAAACCCGAGCATGAACCCTCACCAACACTAGAACCACTAATCGGTCTTCCTCGAAGAGTCACCATAATAAAAATAGACCATACTAACCATCAGAACATGTATAAATATATATCGAGGAGTTTCATACTCTACGAGCTTCCTGGTATTATTGCAGCTTTCCTTGACTCGAGTAAGGATCCTATGCTTCCAGTAGTACAAGCCCATACTACCTTTCACATCTATCCGTACTTTCCTCAAGGATCACTTTGAATCCTCCAAGTCACTCCTTATTCATACATACAATCCTCCACAAGACAAGTCTCCTACTATAAATCTCCTCCTAGGTTTTCCTAGGGAAAACACTACACTACTCCCCGCCATCAGCTGCAGAAGGAACCCCCCTAACACCCTTTAACTAGCTCACAAATACAATTACATATCACCGACACTAGATATTTCATCCACTGAAAGGTCTCATACTACAACAGTTGGACTCAAACAAGAGTTGCGTAATATAGTTAAAACCTAACCTTCTAAAATTATTCAGTCTCAACAACATGTGATCCACAGATTCACACCTCAAAGCATATCATAAAACATGTATGGGTATTTTGGGATCTCTTACTTGAGCTCGGTCAATTGCATGCACCATGCCCCTTTTCTTTTATTAGAAAACCCTTTTATAAAACATTTCTTTTTGAAAATTCTACCAAACCCTTAGTTTGAGTTCAAACACACCCGAGAGTATGCCCGAATCCCTCAAACTACGACCCTAATACTAACTTGTAACATACCAAAAATTAAGACTAAAAAATTTTGAATTTTAAATTAATGAAACTATCATCGAAAACAACATCATGAAAACCAAAGAAAATCTGAGTATATATATCAAATAACATCCAAAAACACCAGGGTTATGTATATGTGAAACAATATGGTGTGTGCACTACAATCATCACAGGTTCTTCCCCTTTAAACCAGAAGTACCTTAAACATAAACTGGAAACCATAAGCACAAAGCTTAAAAAGTTCCCTAAAATACCACATACCATACATATCAAACATATAATTAGCCTAGGCTGTCATCGGGCTCTGCCCGTTAAACATACATGCAGAGTCATGCTGAAATCTATCATCCTAATCATAACAAACCATGGGCCGACATGGTACCTTCGACCCGCTAAACACAGGGAAGAAACTCACCTCTAGCTATTGAATCACTCAAATAAAATATCGGTTTGCTGATCTGGAAAATCCTCGTGCTTCTGGAGCTAGCAAACTTGTTGAAGATTTTGGATCTATAACCTCAAGTCCAACCATTGTTTGGTCATCCAGCACCACCTTTTTCAATGCACACAAAACAACACCAAAATTATTTCCAAAGCTCAAGAACAAACTATGGGAGGCTAGGGATTCGATCTTAGGGTATAGATTGATGGAGGCTGATCAATAGAAGATCCATGGGTGTTATAAGTTGCTTAAATATGGCACAAAACCTAAAAATTAGGGTTTATCACTGCTTAGCGTACTCCCACGTACATGGATGAACCCACATTCCTGAAACGAGCTAATACGCTAAGCGTACTCATAGAGTACGCCCCACCTACTAGCCAGGGGCCAAAAATATAGAAATTTTACATTAAGGGGTTAAAAGGGAAACATACCAAATCTCAAATGTTACATGGAGACTCTTGATCAATAGTTTGAAGCACTATATTTTTCCCGTACTGCCCTTGTAAGTGTTTACCCTTTAAAGGTTGAAGCTACTTCAAACAAGGTTGTTTTCACTTGGATGTTGTCGCCTCTGAGCTCGTTTCATGACTAATACTCTTGGTGTCTACAACTATGGCATTTTTTCCCTTGGTGCTTATAAGCTTAGTTTATAGTTTGGTATCCCTTAAAAATATTTACTTAACATTAAATTTTTCTGGTTTATTTATCCCTCTTCGGTTTCAAGTTTCTTTTGGGTTTCATATTTCTTTATGTACTATTTTTGCCCAGCTCCCTGCTAGTTTTCTTTAATATTCTCTTTTCCGTTCAAAAAGAAATTGTGTCACTAGAAAACCAACCAACATGTCAACAACCGAGCTAAAAAAGTTTGTAGCTAATATGTTTGGTTGCTAACATTAATGGTCGGTAGTACCATACGAATTGAGCAATCTTGGTATGGTAATGATACAAAAATTTAAATACCATGGCCATTTTGTACCAACCCATATATATATATATATATATATATATATATATATATATATATATATATATATATATGAATTGGTTGGTACAATATGGCCATGGTATTCAAATTTTTGTATCATTACTGTACCAAGTTGCTTGATTTTAGGCCCCTTAAGTGTGAGGAAATGACCCATGACCCATGCATATGATCAGGTATAATTTCCTTGAACATTTGGCCCCAAAAAAGTTAATTTTAACCAACCAAAGAGATAACTTAACGAGGAAACATAACATAACCTAACATTGGTGACAAAATGGAAAATTCTGGTCATTACACTAAGCCAATAAATACCACAATATGAGAGATTTTCGAAATGATAATACATACACAAAAATCTTAAAATTGTTCCTTGTTTTTCCTTTCGTTCTTTAGGGCTACATACTATTGATTCGACACATTCAATATCAATTCTTAAATTGATTGTTTTATCTTCAAGACATACTCAACACAAATAATTTATATCTTAGGACATTGCAAATGTATACCTCGTTCTGTAAAGAAGTCCTTTTGTAATCGATATTTTTATATCTTAGGATATTGCAAATGTATATATCGTTCTGTAAAGAACTCCTTTTGTAATCGATATTTGAATATGTTTTCCTGATATGTATTGATATTAAATTTCAATAGAATTTGTGTACGTTGTATATGTGTTTTTGTAAACTTAGATATTGTTTACTTTTGCCACGACACAATCTATATTATAACTTATTATTTTGGAACATAATTTTCCACTAACAGTTACCATCTATGAAAAACAATCTTCGACTGTTTATCATCATCTATTTAAAATGTTTTAAAAAACTTAGTCATTTATTTTATCGTTTTTTAAGTATATATAATATTTTAAACCAACTATTTTATAATATTTATAAATTTAATATTTGATAGTGTGATATAATTTAACAAATCAAATTCAAATAAGAACTTAAGAATTGATTTGACAATCGGGATTTGTTTTTGGCCCATCATTTTGTAACCGCCTAAAAATCACGTTCGTCGTCGGATAAATTTGACTCGAGCATGGTGATCGAGTCCTTATATATATATATATATATATATATATATATATATATATATATATATATATATATATATATATATATATATATATATATATATATATATTTGAATCATATTCACATGAATGAAGCTCCCATAATGTTTCAAGTTATATACTTAAAATTGGAATGTTTTGCCTACATAACTCCTACAACTTTTTGGCTTATGCTCTTTAATTGATTGGTTAATTGAAATATTTTGCCTATATAACTCTTAAAAAATTTCACCTTAAGCTACTCGGATTATTGGTTAATTGAAATCTTTTGCCCACAAAAAAACATTATTTCTACGCTTGATTACTTACATTTGCATCTCTTCCTGTTTTGTTTTTGATATGTAAAGTGTTTAAAAATGGAAAAGAATGCACACAGAATTACGAATTTAAGACGATTAAAATGACTTCACATATTGTAAATGTAAGTGTGTGGTTTATTTGTGTGTAACCTCCCATTAATAATTTTGGATCTTTATACTATCATTTGTTTTGTTTTTTTCAACCTCTTTTTTAGTATAAAAAAAATAAATCATTGAGCTTGCTAAAGAAAAAGTTTCGATTATCATTGACTACGCTGAAGTAACTCAAAAAGAAAAGATGAATGATTAGTGATCTTAGTCTCATGTTTATATGTAGATAGTTTACTGGTTTTGGAAAAAAAAAAAAAAAAAAAAAAAAAAAAAAAAAAAGACAAAAACATTCGAAAAACTAAAAATAAAAAAGATCCCTTCAAAATATTTTATAGGTAATGTACAACAAAATGAGATACACTCATTTTCCTATAAATTGTTTATTCTTTATGGTTTTTTCATCATTATTTAATGAGAGATTTTATTCCCATCTGGATTAAATTAGACTTGATGGTGGTATTTTTATTGTAAACTAGTTGTGACACCCGTATAATATACGGGTTAATTAAAACAAAATGTTAAATACAAATGATTAAACAACAAATTTATTTGAATTTAAAATTTGAAATAAGTATAAATTAAAATAAAATAAAAAATTCAATTAAAATTATGTATTTTGTTGTCAGACCCGTGTATTAAATGTGTTAATTATAACAAAATTCTAAATACAAAGGTTTCAATTGTAAATTTATTTAAAATTGAAATTGAAGTTTGAAATTTGAATTTTAAAATTTGAAATTAATATAGTTATTATGGTGTGTTTAATTTATAGAAACTAAATTAATGGAATATATTCGATAATGATAAATGAAGTAAATGACAAGTGGAAAATAAATATCTCAAAATTATGAAAAATGACATGTGGCATAATGCATGAGAGTGTGACAAGTGGCAAAAAAACCTTTATTTATTAGTGAGGATGATGAAGCTAACAACCTTGTAGATGAAAAAGTGAAGAAATATAAATGGATATGATGTGGTTCAGGATGTTCTCTTTGATGCTTGTCGGCGTGCTGTTATTTCTATGAAGAAAGAAGCGCCAGTGAACTTTTTGACGGACCCGCAGGATGGCAGTTCCACACTTAGACCGGCTGGCATTTTGGTCTTTGGATGGATAGGAGGGAAGCATGCGTGCGTGGATCTTACTGGGTTTCCCCTCTTGTTGGTTTGGGGAGCGGGGGTTTCACGGATGGGCATGCCGCTTTGAAAGCTGCTGCTTGCAAAGTGGTAAAGAACGAGAATGCATGTAGATAAAATCAACATGTGTTTGTTCCTTTTGCATTCGATACATTTGGTTTTCTAGCACCAGAGGTGGTGGAGCTCCTTAATAGAGTCCAACGAGTCATGCATTCTAATGTCTTATCTCCTAGATCCACAAATGTTGTTTTCAAAAGAATTGGTTTTGCCATCCAGAAAGGACTAGTGGCACAGCTTGTTGCCCGTTTGCCTTCAATCGATATGTATTGAACTTTTATTTATTTTTCTCGTGATTGAATTCTATATTTGCAAAATATAGCTATAGTTATATGGGTTTGTTAGTTATGCTTACAAATTGAATGTCTACTCTAAGTTGTAAGAAGTCAAAGGCATATGACTTGGTATATATTAGTTTTGATCTAAGTTAGTCAACCTAATGCAAAGTAACTTGAAGTTAGTTATGTCATATTTTTGCATGTAACTAGTCCTATTGGGAGCTACATACCTCTCACGACAGTTATTCTCATAAATGTCCGGCGTGAAGATCATACAAAATAGTTAATATGGCTTACTAGTCACTACACAAGAATATTCTTATGATTCTCATTTTATTGATTGTGATCCTTTGTGTTGATTCTAGATTCCCCTTTGATCCCTTTTGGCATCCTAAATTCACCGTAGATCATTTTAGAGTATTTTAAGTGTAGAATGTTAAAATGGCCCATAGAAGGGTATTTCGCTCATTTGACACCTTGTAATGATACTAGGTGATTGATATTGGAAGTTTTAGAGCTGGAAGTGCCATAACTTGATATTAGAAGATATTTGGTGATTGCAAGATTATGACTTAAGGTGAGTACACTTACCTTGTAACAATTGTCCCCAAAATGAGTATTCTACTTGTGTTTTCCCTTTTGTGTTATGTTATACATATGTATATTATTTGAAAATAAATGTTTCATTTTCTTGTTATGATAGTTTATTATTCAGGGACGTCCTTTTGAATTAAGGACGTGTTTTGAAAATTTGATTTATTTGTTAGGGGTTAAACTTATTCTTTAGTAATATGTGCGCAAGTTCCTTTTTGGTTTTATTGTGAAATATCGGGAGTATACATCCCATATTATTGAAATTTGTGTTTTGGAAACTGTTTATCATCTACTTGATTGGTAGTTGCCCTTATGGGCATTATTTTTGCATTGATGAAATATTATTTTCATACATGCTTTTGATTGATATAAAACTAAAATGCTTATTTTGAAAAAAGAATGGCATCCTACTTGTTGCATACATGCATGTTATGCTAGGATGGGTGTGACTTTGTGGTCCTAGGTACCTAATTGGACATTTGTTGCTGTTTGTTTGTGAGTAAATTTCTAGATAATCATCATGTGCATGAGTAGAGGCTCGTTACCCCTCATGTGGCGTAGGTTAGCTAACCCCTAGTGCCTGGTTTGTTGTGGGTGTAAGGGCGACTCATAAATTTCGTCTGTCATGCGTTCTTTACACCCCAACATTATTATTTTGTTGTCGAGTGGGAGTGCAAAAGTTGGATGTCTATTATGAGCACTTCATATTCTACAATTTTTGTGAGCTGGACTTTTGAGATTGACATGGGTGGGGATAGTTACATGCACTACATTATCCATTTGAATTGTTCTTCTTGTGTGTGTGTGTGTGTGTGTGTGTATATATATATATATATATATATATATATATGAATGAGTGTCAAGTTTGGAGTTTTATTATTGAGAAGTGTATATTAAGGTATATTACCTTGTATTTGTTATTCACTTGTGAAGTTATTTGAGATTTGTCATAAATGACAATGTACTTTGACTAGTATAATATTTGACCCTTAAGTTGACTTTTGATGTTGATTTTGTTGTTTTGAGATAGTACGGGTTTGTATATTGGTGTATGGACCACAATGTTCATTCATACATTGTCCATAATGTCTAACCCTAGGATTGTACTCACTAGATGCCCTATAGCCTAACCCACTTGTTCATAAATTGTTACAGGTTAGTAGATAATGTCAGAAGCTTAGCAAACTTATGAGCTTTATATATTTAGAGGACTTTTGGTTTATAATATCTTCTTAAACCTTTGTTTTAATATATGTTGTAACACTCTCGCATGAATTGTTGTATTAAATCACTAAATGTTTTGGAAAGAATTAATTGAGACCGTTATTCGCATTTGAACTTTGTAAAATGTTTAAATTTTACTTTGGAGATCGTTTCTCCCCATACTAAAACTCTGAAATTAATTTGAAAGATTTAATTAAAGGATAATTCAAATAGGCTCAAGCAATGGGTGTTACATAATATTACAAGTTATGTTCACATGTGATAATTATACGTTATATTCTTTTGTGAATATTAAATTTTATATTCACATGTATAATTATACATTATATTCACCTGTGAATATTACATAGTATATTCAAGCATGCATATTACATGATATAATAACATATGAATATTACATTATATGATATATTCACATGTGAATATAACTTTTATATTATTCACATATGAATTGCATATAATCTTTCATTAATTTTAGTAAGTACATGTTGATTCACATGTGCAAGCATATTCACGTGTAAATATTATGTGGTACATTTAGTTTATTCATTTAATCAAACATTTAAAATGCACACAAGCTAACTTATATGTTGATGGTAAAATCATTTTCAAATGGGCTATTTAAACTCCATATATTATCAACAACATAAAGTTCTGTTGAATCTTAGATTTTTCGGGTATTGATGAAGGTCTCGAATCCGACTATGCAAAGGAGATCCGAAAACTTCGTACCTGAAATACAAAACTACAATTCCGGACTTTTCTGGGAACGGGTCCTGGGAGAACCCTCCGATGGTTAAATTAGTCGACAATTGTAATTTGTGTTCGATGATATATATATATATATATATATATATATATATATATATATATATATATATATATATATATATATATACATACATACAGACATAGGCTTAGGTTATTTTGTTTAAAGTAATTATTGTGTTATTGTATGTATAAATGTGGGCCAATCAAATTTACTTATTTTAAGAAAGTGTTAATATATATTATTGAATTAAATATAATTGGAAAAATCATCTTAATTAATTACAAGGATAATTTAGTCAATTAATACAGATTTAATGAAGGAAAATTGCATTCTTTTAAGGGATCATAGATTCTATTAATTTTAAAAATCTGATTTTACGAATTATAATTCTTTTAATTCGGACATTCTGACAGAATATGTTTATGAGTATATTCAAAAATAAAAATATTATTGAGCCATACATAATAAAAATATTCTTGAACCTATTTCTTGATGATGACTTTAAAAACTTCTTGAAGAATAACAACTTCTTGTAGAATAAAAAAATCTTGAATAATCAATTGAAGAATAAAAACAAAAAATACATTATTTCTTATAGAATACGGGTAACATTTGTTAGGAATTACATTTATTGTTAAAGAATAAAACTAAAAAAACAATCAAAACGGGGAAGAAAACATCAAAATCTAACAACAACTAATACATTCTAAAAGAAAATAATGTGATTCGTTCTTCAAGCATCAACTTCTGTGATTCTAACATAATTGGAATTTGTCATTCCATTCCAACAGAACTGGAATTCATCATTCCATTCCAATAGAATTGGAATCTCACCAATATCATCCATTGAATCATCTACATAAATGAATTTACATACAACTATCGTATTAACATTTGACAAAGACAAAAATACCCTTGTAACACACCATGTATATAACTTATAAATTTGTATAGATGTGATAAGTAACAAAGTAATTCCTGGTGTTTGAAGGTTACTACTGAACTTTTTCATTTTGACATAAGCTCCTTGCTTTAATCCAAATGTATAATTGTATCTTCAATTATCCTTAACGAACCAGTGACTCCAATGAGAAATAGATGAAAGACCCTTTTGAATGAGTGAAAAAACTACTAAAATTTGAACAACACATTGCCATTCACTTACATAAACCCTAGAAGTTGCATAAATCGATTTCAAGAAAACAATTTGATTTCGGAAACAAACCGATTTCAAGCACATAATTCAACTTAGAAAATCATTGTAAACCATTCCATACTGGAAGAAGAAAAAAAAAACCGTAAAACCATAATAATTTCCACCGATCGAACCCAAAAGGATTGAACACAAATGGTGCTATAATCCATGAAACCACAAGGATTTGATGAGACTGAAATGAGAGATAGTTTCAATTGTAAAAATGAAGAACTCCATGATAATGAATTTGGTCTTTTGTGATGGCATCGATGGTGAGGACAAAAACATAGGAGTGGGTGTTCTCGTCGGAGGGATGGTTTAAATTTGAAGGGAGTCGATGGTGAATGGCATCGATGAAACGCCGGTGGCTTTGCCGTGGGAAAACGGTGGAAGCGCCAACAGAAGTAGCCGATTGATCGCTCGATTCTTCCCTCTCCCGATCTATGAAGAAGACGATGAAGGGTCTGGTGTCGATTTGTTCATTTTAGGGTTTTCAGAATTGATTTTTAGATAAAGAAGTGAACGAGATTTAAACTGGAGAGATACCATGATTATAGAGATTATTTTTGGAATTAATTAAGCAAATTACTAAATTACCCTTATTTATTTATTTAACTATTTAATTTTTTATTTAATTTTGATTGGCCCACATTTATGCATTGTGTTAAGGGGTAGTTTTGTATAGAAAGGTTCGAATTGAGCACTTTCTCATTCCTTTTCGGTTTTGTAATCATTTTTCGATTATCAGAAGGGGGAGAGAATTAAATATGAGAATTCGAAAGTTGTGAATTTTTCATACTATGTGGACTTGAAGATCGATCTGACCTTGAGTAATTGAACTTTATGAAATGATTCGATTTGAGACTCGAAAGTGATTTGGGTTTTCCCGGTTCATGATGGGTTTGGACTTAATGAAGATTTTTGGGGTGTGCTTTTATGCTCAAATTTAGGTAATCTTGTGGAGGTTTCGATACTCCTAATTACCTTTTGATTCTTGGTTTGTAAGGACTCGCATTCTAGATCCCGGATTGGAAGGTCATTAAAGAATTGGAGATTTGAAGTTCATTTCTACAATTGTCATGCTTGAGGCTTAGTTCGTGAAGTTGCTCATTTTTGGAAGATTGAAGCCGAGTTATCCATCCATAACTTTGAGGGGGAGAATGTTAGGTACAAAGTTCTCCATTAGATGACTAATGAAGGCTTGTATAGAGAAGACCCACTTGCAAGTGGTATTGATGCCTTGTGACATGATATATATATATATATATATATATATATATATATATATATATATATATATATATATAGAGAGAGAGAGAGAGAGAGAAAGAAAGATGTTTGTGAGATGTATATATAGTGTGAAGTTGTTATCTTGGGGAAGAAGGTATAAATCTGATACTCTTGTCTTGGGAAAAAGCATATATTTGAAAAACATTCATTAGGAAGGACCATAAACTTGGACCTCTTGTCTTGGGAAGGAGCACTGTGGTTGGCCAAGGCTGAAACTCTTTAGCCGAGGCCGAACCTGATTGGCCAAACCAAACCATCAACAGAAAACCAAACCGATCCATCTGGTAGAAGACCGAGTCGAACCCTTAACCATCAGTAGGAGGCCGAACCGAACCTGGTTGGTAGAACCGTATTTACCTGAATCCAAAAAAGGGGTCCAATCAGGGATATATATATCATCAATTCCCCCAAGTATGAAGTAGGAGCGAGTCGACATCTGGTCGCGCTTTGGGCTTATACTAGTCACGTATGCAATCAAATGTCTTCATGCGTATGTAAACAAGATTAGAGTTATGATATACTCTATTCATGACTTTGTGTGATCCTAAAGTTTAGATAAATCAAACGTTTTGAATATAACCGATCGTATCAAAAAACTAATCATTGATTGTATCGCCTTGAGAAGGGAATTGCTCATTAAGATCCATGAAAAACATATCAATATAACTTTTATATATAATTCAAATGTGAATTACATATAATGTTTCATAGCTTTTAGTAAGCATATGCTAAGTCACGTGTACATTCATATATGAATATTTTGTGATACATTTAGTTTATACATTTCATCAAACAATTAAAGTGCATACAAGGTAAAGTATATAATTTTGGTAAAATCATTCACACGTGTAATGGTTACACTTCACATATCAATGTTGAACGATTGACTTGAAATGAATATATTGATGATCAATTACACATATATGATGATGTTATGAAGTGGATATGTTGATGATGATCACTTAAGGAGATCTCATGACATTGAATTAAAATTGGTTAACGAGGTTGAATAATTTAGACGTTGAAACATAATCGATCAACGATGACACAATTATTTATTTGTCTTTTTACCCATTAATTATTTTATTTACAATTAATATATTTGAGAAATGAGTAAACCATTTCAAACAAATAAAAATATGAATATATAACTACTAATAAATAAAAAACGTTTATAAAAGTATTTTTTTATTAATTATAAATAAACTTTTGCATATATCCTTAGAACAAAAATGTTGAAAAGGATTAACAATGAGTTTGTAGAAGCCGAGAGCTTTAACAGTTTTACAGTGGGAACAAGTCGATGAAAGGCATTGGCTTTTTGCGAGAACACTGTGTCGCTTTAGTGGCTGGCAAAGATAAGCGGGCAACTCGTCTTTTTCATGCCTCTTTTCTGTCCTTTCCCTTTCTTCTTTTTCCCTTTTCTTAGCTATCCTCTTTTGTGCGATCCCATTTTTTTCTCACTTTTTATCGAGCCATTAACAAACCTACAACGACAAAGCTGATTTTGTTCGCTTCACCTTATGCTATTGAATATCAGTTTCAAAAGATTCAAGATTTTTTATCGGTATGTGGGGTTTTCTTGTTGTTGTCTTGTTCCTTGATCGATCGTCTCTTTCTTTCCTTTTCCTTTCTCCTAAAAAGATTTTAGCTTTTACTGTTTTGTTTATTTTCTGCTCTACTCCCAATCAACTGTTGGATTTCACGTGTTTCTGCTCCATATTTGATTGATTATCCCAATTTGATCTAACCTTGAAGTGACTCTATCTTAAATTCAAGTTCTCAAATGGGGTCTGTAAATAACTATAGTTTTAATATCCATATCAATCATGTAATAGTATCAGGATAAGATTTGCATGATATCAAGTTGTACTACTATCGAAATGAAATGAGGTTTGTAAATTTGTTTGCTCAATCTAGAATGAGTGGATTAATTTCCGGGTTTTATGCTTTATTGCTCCCTTAATCCTCGAAACAAATTTGTTAATCCTGTGAAATTATCAATCAAAGTTTGTCTTTATTGTTGTGTACTGATATAAGTGGTCCATTTCAACTTTTGCAGGTCGTCATCCTTCGGTAAAAGAAAGATTTTTCTTGAAGAACTTTGGATCTTTTTAGGGATTAAATCTTGAAATTTAGTTCCAAGAAAGATAAGATAGCAGATATATAGGGAAGGGGGGTGTGTCTGAGTGTCTCCAATGGCGTAAAAATTTAAAATTTATCCCACACTGTATGTGAAAAAGCGTGTACTTTATATTGCATTGTCTCCTTATTCACCTCTTCTTGAAAAAAGCTTGCTTATTTTCAAGAAATCTTGAAAGTTGAAACCTGAATACCCCCTCTTTTCTGGTTTGCGATATATTCAGTTTTTCGCACAACCTATAACCCTAGAAGTTGGTAAAACAAGGAATCAAATACACTCCCATACTTAAAATCGCTCAATTTTATCGATCACGATCTGGGATCTTGAAGTTGAAGGTGCTAATCGTTTAGCATCTCTAGGGTTTTCAGTATGAAGTTTATGAAACTCGGATCGAAGCCGGATTTGTTCCAATCCAGTAGCGAAAATACACGGTCAGTTTGCGAATTTCGATCTTTTCCTTTTAATTCATCGATGAACTCAAGAACTTGAAACACCAAATCCCGATCTTCTTTTACAGGTATGTAGCAGCTGAGCTCGCTACTGACATAATCGTAAATGTTTGTAACGTCAAGTTTTATCTCCACAAGGTATAAAAACTTCATATAATGATTTGAGAAGGATAATAGTGATGCTAATACTAAAAAACTACTTTGTATGCAGTTTCCCCTTTTGTCCAAGAGTGGTCGTTTCCAGAAAATGATGACAATTTCACACGATGAAAACGCCATTGAAATCGATCTCCATGAAATACCCGGTGGGCCTGGTGGGTTTGAGATATGTGCGAAGTTTTGTTATGGAATGACAGTTACATTAAATGCATACAACGTGGTGGTGGCTAGATGTGCAGCAGAGTATCTAGAAATGCATGAAACTATAGATAAAGGAAACCTCGTTTATAAAACGGAAGTTTTTCTGGATTCGAGCATTTTCAGAACATGGAAAGATTCGATTATTGTTTTTCAAACTACAAAGTCTCTTCTTCTTACATCATCGTCTGATGAATTGAAGATTGTCAATCGTTGTCTTGATTCCATAGCTTCAAAAGCTTCCATGGATCCCTGTAAAGTTGAGTGGTCGTATACTTACAATCGAACAAAATCTGAAAATGGTAACGAAACGCCACTTTATAATGGTGTTAGGAAACAGGTTATGGTTCCTAAAGATTGGTGGGTTGAAGATTTGTGTGAACTTCCTGTTGATTTGTATAAAAAAGTTATCACAACGATTAGGGGTAAAGGGAAAGTAAGCCTTGATGTTCTTGGTGAATCTTTAAAAGCTTACACACAAAAAAGGTTAAAGAATGGTGGCGATGATGTTAAAATCCGTTCTTTGATTGAAACGATCATGTTTCTTTTACCCAAAGAAAAAACGAGCGTTTCTTGTGATTTTTTGATTCAGTTATTACATGAATCTGTTCGTTTGGATTGTGGGGAAACAAGGAGGCGTGAATTGGGTCAACGAATTGGTCAACAGCTACAAAATGCATCGGTTTCTGATCTTATGAATCTTGATGTTGATTTGGTTCAAGAACTCGTTAAGATCTTCATGATGCAGGATCAAATTGCTGATAATGGCGACGAACATGGCTTCCTTGAGGTCAAATTCGTTGACTCTGCTTCCAAAGTCAAAGTAGCCAAGCTCATCGATTGCTATGTTGCTGAAATCGCCAAAAACCCTGATTTGCCATTGTTGAAGTTCACCGATCTTGCAGAAATTGTGTCAACTCTACCTCGAATTTCGCATGACGGAATTTATCGTGCTATTGACACGTTTCTTAAGGTAAATTTAACAAAGTTATTAGAGTAAATTACAAACTGGACCCCGACTATCACTTTTTTTGCAATATAGTCACGAGTAAATACATTTTTTTGGCTCTCAAATTTGGTTCCAAAAAGTTTTTTTTTTTGGTTCGTAATATGTGGTTTATGTGGTTTTTGTTACGTTTTTTTTTTTTTTTTTTTTTTTTTTTTGTAGTAAAAATACTATTTTTGGACCCTAAAGACAGGGATAAAAATGTCATTCTACGATGATCAGGGACAAAATCGTTACAAACCTCAAATAAGAACTAAAATAACAAAAAGAAAACTTTTGGGACCAAAATTAAAAATCAGCTATACTTAGGGCCAGATATGTAATTTACTCATATATTCATTTCGCTTGGAAGTTGGGAACGGGCCAAAAAGAAACATTTTGGGCCCAAAAATGAGAAAAGAAACATTTTCGGCCCAAAATTGCAAAAAGATACCGATGGCATATTTGTAATTTGCTTACCTTATAATGAAATCACACAACTAATCTTGTAGGAACACCCTGGGATGAGCAAGATTGAGAAGAAAAGAGTTTGTAGACTAATGGATTGTAGGAAGTTATCATCAGAAGCTTGCATGCATGCAATCCAAAATGAAAGACTACCTTTACGTATTGTTGTGCAAATTCTTTTCTTTGAGCAAATACGAGCCGGGTCCCACGGGAGTTCGAGATCGGGAACAACAAATACAGAAGAAGAATGGGATTCGGTGCCCACAAGTGAAGAACTCAAGAGTTTGAAAGGGGAATTTGGTTCTCTAAGGATCAAAGATGGTGGAAATGGAAACCGAAAGGCGAAAGGAATGGTCATGTCAACAAGGATACTGTCTAAGTTGTTTTCGAGCAAAGATAAGGATAGTGATAATGAGAGTTCGGAAACGTCTGGGAGTCCGAGTCCTTGTTCGACAAATGTACGGGAGATAAAGTCGAATACAGGTTCAAGAAGCAGGCGACGTTCGACGTCATAGTGTCTAGATTGTATGACCGTACATACATGCAGCCTAGTACTGTATTTGGGTGTATTAGACTGGGACTGGGACTGAGACTGAGACTGATGTCAGTAAGATAAAACTTGCTTTTGATAATATCGTCTGTGCAAAAGACGTGAAATGTCATGTTATCTTAATCACCGAAAATAGCACTAGAAAGGTTGTGTAGTCTAGTACGTTTTATCTTAGTCTTATCCAGTCAAATCTTGTTGTATCTTGTTCCCGATAACAAATGCAACTAATTGTTAGAATCCGACCATATTTTTGCTAGAAGCATGTTTTAACTTTTAAATGGAGAAGCACAAGTTTTCTTATAAGGTTTCTAGCATTTCAAGTTGCCTTGCTCAAAAGCTTGATTCGAATCTTATAATTGTTGTCAACTATCATACGTTTGTATGTATTAAATTTGATTGCATTGATATGTGCGAAACATTTCACATGAATCATATGCGATAAAGTAATGGACAATGTTAATATGTATTACATTGTATAAGATGTATCCGGCCCACATTGGGTCCAGTTTGCGTTGGTCTATTCCCAAATTTCCGGATCAAATGCCATTTGGTAGGTATTTTTTGTTATTGTTTATATTATTAAAATAGCTTTTGTTATTGTTTATATTATTATGTAGTTTTATACCATACATGAATACAAACGTACTGGTTGTAAACCGTATCATTTATAGTGTAAAACATTCAATGTTGTTCAATTCATATTCTCTTTCAAATCTCAACAAAAAGCCGAGAAGATTTATGTTCATATCTAAGCTATTCAATCCAAATCGATAAATAATAAACTTTTGAAGAGTACTAGTTGAAAATTTAAAATAAAAAAATAACATGATTAAAAGTAGAAGTAAACAAACCCTTACAATAGCGAAAAGCAACAAATAAATGGTACTCAACCATTGAATCGACTTTACCATGACTTTGAACAGTAATAAATTCTAGTCTAACCTTTGACTTTGGCTTTGAACATAAACGTGAACTTTGCTTTGAGTTTGACTTTCAAAGTCTAGATCCATGGGTATTTGGTACCTTCTTGTGATTGTGACAAAAGAATCAAAATTTCAAGCATCCATCTAATTTCAAAGTTCTTATTTTCCAACCCAACGTTTAATCCATTATCATGCATGAATTATACTTGAAACGTCCGATCAAAATATACCTTTTTATTTGTTTTAGATGATATTATGATTTTTTTGTAATGTAAAACTTATAAATTAAAAAATAATCAACCATACAAGTCATATAAACAAATACATAACAAATTAAACTACAAAAGGGTGACATAAATATGGACTTCACTTTATGTTCACTCTTATAAAAAATCAGATTTGGCTTCTAGATGTTAAAAATTATATCTATTTTTTTACATCAATGAATCCCCAATGTTTATGCTAGTTATTTACATAAAAGTTATTTAAAAAGTTCATCGCCTTTGTTTTTTGCCTTTCAATAATGTAAAAAGTATGTTTAACGGGTTACAAATTGATATGGAGACATATGCACATAGTTCAATTAATATGTTTTGAAAACCACAAATATCATTAAAAAGCATCAAGCCTATAGCAAGAAGCTAACAAAAAGGGTATAGTACAAGTGAAGAGAATAAATAACAATGAAATACAATTATAAATGAGCAAAAGGTAAACTGCTCCAATGAGCCCAATTATTGTAGCCAATATGACTCATGTGTTTAAGCCACGAGTAAGATAAAGTTACTATGAAGTCTGCGTTTCTGTTTGAGATCCCCATACTTTTTTAAATGTCACACCATTCCTTGCAAATCAAACACACCAAATGAGATAGAAAAAATATTGAGTTGAGAATCTCCCTTTTACGCGGACAATTACTACAAGAAGTTGTGAAATCTATGAGTTCAAGTATGTTGGCGAATCGTACTGATTGCAAACCACACAATTTAAAAATCCATTATTATCCTTCCTTACGAATTCACAGTTAGAGAATAGATGATTCATTGTCTCGGGTTCTTTATCAATGAACCTTCAAAGGAACTGATCTGGACCAATATATTACAGAGCCTTTATTTGAGCTTGTTTTGGAATCTATTAACCTTCTCATGGAGTCGACTATGTATCTGCCATATGGATTTATTGTGAATCGAAAACCGAGATTATAGGAGGAAGGTATCTCCATATTTGTCAATTGCCAAATACAACTGCAGGAGTTCCATATATGCATCATCAATTCTTGGATCTTAATTCCATCCCCAAGGGAAACCGTTAATAGAAAGTATTTCTTCAATAAAACAACATTTTCTAGCTTCAAGATTGTATAGAAGAGGAAAGCGAGATTAGAAAGTGGTGTTTCCACACCAAATATCTTTCCATAAAAGTATGTTAATTCTAGAGCCTAGAATTAAGCACTCATTGCAATTAATGTTGATGGATTCAAGATTATTTATCGCTTTATAAATATGACACCATACTCCCTTTGATGATTTTCGAGCAATGTATGAAATTTGTTTGCATCTAAAATTATGAATGCTAACGGTTACCTTTTTCCACATGCATTCATCACCATTGTGCAATATCCACCACCATTTTGTTAGAAGAGCAACGTTATGAGCTTTTAGAGTTCCTATACCAAGTCCTCTGTCTTTTTGGAAGCGATAACTTTTTGCCATTACACCCAATGAATTTTCAATTTCTAATCATCTCCACCCCATAGGAAACGACGTCTGATTTTTTTGAGTGTCAAGAACTCATTGTGGTTCTTTGAATAATGATAGGATGTATGTGGGAAGACTTCCAAGTACATATTTTATCAAGGTTAATCTACCACCAAATGATAATGAGCTAGCCTGTAGCATCTGAATCCTTGAGGTACTTAATTTATTGAATTCTTACATTTTCGAGGAGGGTCATGATATGAGCCATAGTGGTCACGATGTGAGTGACCAGACCTTTTGACCAGTATTCTTGAATCTCATGACGCGAGCATGAGGCCTCACGACGTGAGAAAGGCCTAATGACCCAAAACCCTAATTTTCGACTATTTAATAGAGTGAGAGGGGTGGGGTTGCCCATCCTCAGTCTCTCTTACTCTCTAGCCTCTTGAAAACCCTAGATTCGACCTCCTTGAGACCTTTGGACATTGTTGGTGACCTTAAAGAGATTATTTGTGGTTTTTGGTCCATTGAAGTGGAAGAGGACTTTTGTGGTGCTTTATTTTGGCAATTTAGCTTCTACCTCTTGGTCTTGCTGAGCTTTTGGACCTCTGTAAGTCATAAAGCTCTTACCTTTTTGCCTCTTGCATGCTAGATCTAGGTTTCAGAGTTTTTTTTTTTGCATGGTTGGGTTGTGTAGCATGAATGGGATCCCTAAAGTTAGCATCTTTATGGATCATTGAGACATCTTCTGTATATGGGGCTTTGGATCTGAGTTTTGGTGTTGATTTTAGACTCCAAGCATGAGTCTTGATCTTATTATCTTTCTTTTGACCAAGTTAGTATCTAAGTCATGCATTGGACATACATAAATGAGAAGCTACGAATTTTTATAGTCCTTAGGGTCGAGGAAAGTCCTTTGGAAGGTCCCAAAGAATGTTTTACATGATTAAGAGCTTAATGTTCAAAGTTGGTCAGAACAGGTCTTACGACGTGAGAAATGGGAACCTCACAACGTGAAAAATAAGGTTGTCCCGATCTGAGGAATCTGGTTGGATGAGTTGTGACTAGGGGTGTGCAAAAAAACCGCAAAACCGAGCCGAACCGGCCAATCCGAAACCGAAAAAAACCGAAATCGAATAAAACCGGATATCAACGAGTTGGTTTTGGTTTGGATACTTAGGTATCCGCAGATAACCGAACCGAACCGCTTGATATATATATATATATATATATATATATATATATATATATATATATATATATATATATATATATATTATTCATTTCCATTGAACTTTTAGCCATATCCCAAACAAAAATCATGATCGATAATTCTAGTTTTACACTTCTACATTATGTTTTCTTGTATTTTTATTTTTATATTTATTATACCAATTATAATGTATGTTATTTGACATTCATTATGTTTTTATAACTCTTTGGAATTAGTAATTTTTAGAAAGAAATCCTTGGAATGAAGTTTGTAATTTTGATTGTATTTGATTTTTTATATTTAGCGGGTACCCGTGAACCGAACCATGGTTACCCGCCTTTATACGGTTCTGTTTGGTTCGGTTTTTTTTTCTAATTCGGTTCGGTTTCGAATAGTGCACATGAAGTACCCGCCCCATGGTGACGGTTCACAATTTTATTATTATCCGAACCGAACCGCCCCGTTAACACCTCTAGTTGTGCTGAGATGACTCATTGAGTGGGGCCGGGTCGAGTCTATTCTCACGACGTGACCAGAGAACAGGTCACGACGTGAGGGTGAGATTATGGGAATGTTGACCTAAAACATCCCAAAAATATGACCCAAAAATTTCGTTTTGAAAATATTATAAGAAACTATAATCATCCATAATCAATAAGAAAACAAATTATCATGTATCTCAAAATCTCATATCAAACTGTACCAAAAACAAATGAGAAAATATATAAGAGTCTCAATAAATCATAGGCTGAAAGTTGTGGTGTGTGCCATGCAATCATCCCGAGCCTTTCCCTTTGCTAGTGGAAGTACCTGAAACCAAAACTAAAAACTATAAGCAAAAATCTTAGTGAGCTCCCCCAAACTACCACATACCACACAATAAAACTTATAACACATCCTGGGCCTTGCCCGGTATCGAACCGAAGTCCGTAATAAACTGAACATAACATAAACATGAACATATAACATAATCACATATACTGCATCAGGCTTTCGTTGCATCGGACCGGTGCCCGGAACATATAACACATATCATAAACATGCGTGAATCACGAAGACATCAAGCATACATAACTACTTCTCGGGACCACCCCGACATTGGACTGAAGTCCGAAAACATATAAACTGCATCGGGCTTACCCCGACATACTGGAACTTCCTAGACGGGCCATCATTGGTGATTTATACCTGTTCCTACCGGACGAAAACTCACCTCACACTGCTGAAGTGTGACATCCCCATTTTCACGGCCAGAAAGGACCGATTTTGTTTATGCTTTATAAAAATCAGAGTTCTTCTTTTAATAAAAATGTTGCGGAATTTGTTCCCAGAAAAACATGATAAATACGTATTAAAACATTTTCGGAGAAACGTATTTTATTCATTTCAAAACGTTTGGGATGTCATCGTTAATACAAAAACATAAGCATAAACAGAACTTACATTTATTTACACTAGTGATCTACATTTCTTTAAATCTCTCAGTGTAAAGTGACTTCGTATCAACACCTGTGATATAAATAAACTGAGTGGGTTAGGTTGGGAAACCTGGTGAGTACATAGGGTTTTCAACCCACAATAATATAATTATTATGTTTAAACAATCAAGCAATTAAACCCAATTACCCATCCCCATTATCTTCTTTACTCTTAAGGATCTACCCTAAGAATCAACTATTTCTCGTTCATTTATACCTAAGGATTATCCTAAGGAATCGACACAAAGTCCATCATAGCCACGGTTTACACAACATGCACTAAGTCTGCATAGTCGCCAGGGTTTAGGCATCAAGTCTGCATGATCACCATGGTTTAGAGTACACCGGGTGAACACGTCGTTCACAATACCTACAGGTTGCGAGCCTGCTAGTGTTCCATTGGATTGTCTGGAAGAGTCCGTGGTTGTCATCCATACTCTGCTGAATGACAGGGCCATCATTTGGGAGAAAGGCTTCTCACATCGTCCACCTCTCATCCTCACCTCACGGTCTATTTCACCTCTCAACTCATCATCCAACTCATACTCCATCTACCCATGTTTTACCCCAACATTATCGTAGATATAAAATACATATACAGTTTAAATCATTTAAAACATGTATAAAATCTTTCATCAGCATAGACAACAAGTATTCAGACAATATGCACACATAGCACGTAATTTATAATAAAAATACTTCATATCTATGTGTATGATGAAAGGGACCATGCAATCACTTGATAGGTGGTGACTCAACACTCGGACAGCGCTTCGATACTCTCAAAACAACTTTTCTTCGATAAAACCTAGTATCAACACCACTAGGGTTTAGTCTACCGATATCCGCGACAAATTAATAGTCTAACTATTATTATTATATAAGCGTTAAATAACACTCAATATAACTCATAATAATAGCCCAAATAATTATTTTAAGGTCCTAATAATGTTACTATAATTAATTAGAAGCTATATTAAAACTAGCGTAGGCGTAGCTCACTTACAGCGGGTTTTTCGCAAAACCGGGCTTCGCTGGACCAGCGTTTCCCGAGCCGAAAGGCTCTTTTCTCAGAGCCTTCGGGCGCTCCGGGGCTTCCGCCTCGTGCTAGGGAGTTACCCTAGGCTTTAGGGGGTTAGGGAGGCTTAGAGAGAGAAAGAAGGGCTTGAAGGTGTGAGAATGAATGGAACCCGACACCTCTATTTATAGTGGAGAAATCTGATGGACTCTCTGAGTCTGAGTCATGACTCTCCGAGTTGGTGCATGTGGCAACCTTCTGGTGGTGCCACGTGTCCAATTCTGGTGGTGCCACGTCACCCCCTATCGCGTATCAGCCTTCAAACTTAGAAAAATCATAACTTTCGCATACGAGCTCCGTTTTTGATGTTCTTTTTTTCAACGCGTAGGTAAAATCAAGATCTACAACTTTCATTTAGACTCCATCGGCTAATTCTCGACCGATCTCAAATTTAATAGTAGGAGGCGTTTAGACTGTTAAATGACCGCGAAGAATTCATAACTCCTTCATACGGACTCCGTTTTCGTCTGTCTTTTTACTGTTGAGTTCCTATTAATGAGATCTTCAACTCTCATTTAGGTCGCGTAAGCCAAAAACCGCTCGAACTAAAATTCGAGTTTCGGGCTGTACACTGCTAAGCCGAATCTTAGAAAAATCATAACTTCCTCATACGAAGTCAGATTTGGGCGTTCTTTTTATCGACGCTCTTAGTTTAACATATTCTACGAATTTCATTTAGATCACTAAGGCTAAAAAGTCGTCCATCGTAAATTCACTATTTACGCTTCCAGGTGCCGTGCCGGTTCCGTCGCGAAACTTCGACGGGCCATAACTTCTTCGTTATAACTCGGATTTCGGTGTTCTTTATATGTACGGAAACCTTGTGACATATTCTACAACTTGGTTAAGATTATTTATTCTAAATAATCTTTTGTCGAAAAGTCATTTTCGACCCCTATTGCCTCTAAATTGACTAGCCCGGATCTGCGGGCGTTACATGAAGTCCCACTGACAAAACCCTAGCTATTGGATGACAGATTCCCAAATCTGTCAACATCAAAATAACACCCAATTAATAATTGGGTTCTAACACATAACCATAAGTCCATGCTTAGGGTAAAAGATTGCTTTACCCCAGTCTTAGCTTGATCCAATCCTAAGGCCCAATCCAAAGGCCCAACAGTCAACTATGAGTCAAAGCCCAACATATGACCCAATTTTCCAAACTGGGCCCAAAACCTTACATGTTCATAATTAAAGGCCCAACTACTTAGTCCAGTCCAAACATTTGGCATTTCTAATTGCCCAATATCATATAATCATTAAGGCCCAAACTATGGCCCAATTTTCCAAATTGGGCCCACACCCTCATATGGGACTTACCCTAAAGCCCATATAAATATTCTAGTCCATTGATTGATCTTGGATGGCCCACTATTAGCTCAACAACCAAATCACAATAGAAAGGCCCATCATAAAGCTAAGTGAAATTAGGGTTTCACATAAAACGACGATTAGGGTTGAGTGTTGCTCACTTAACCCTTTAAGTCCATCACTATTCTAAATAAATCATATGGTGTGATTGGGCTTAGTACACAATTCCATTCTGATGGCCCAAATGTGGGTCGCGATAAGTCTAAGGCCCATATATCCAAAATTAGGTTTTTCTAAACCCTAATTAGGGTTTCACTAGGCCCATTAGTCACATGTTTGGGATTTTTGGTCAATTAGGGCATTATTGGGCCCATTAGGGTTTCATGCATCTCAAACGAGGTCCAAAAGCAATCAAAGCTCACCGCCACCCAACAAAGCGGCTGGTGGCAACAGCCACCACCCTACGGTGGTGGTTTTCAGTTTTCTTTTCATTATTCCAACTCTAGTTACAATATTACAATAAAAATACCAAATGGACACACACACACTAAAATACAACCACACATGGTGGTACATCGTGGAAGCCACCACCTCACGGTGGTGGTGGTGGTGGCCTTTTTGGTTTTTCGGCTAGACAAGACACCCCATATACGAACTAACACACCTATCATATGAAATAACACACATCAGAAGCAGAATCACACACCCACACAAACTCACAGCCACCTCCATGGTGGTTTTTGGTGTCAAGCCACGGCATGACAATAGATGTTGCGGCAGGTAGCAGTTGTGCGAGATGGCGACAAAAGTGGCTTCACAGTGGGAAAGCCGCATGGTGGTGATAGCAAAGATGAACCTAACAACAACAAACTCTACCGGTCACGGTGGAACCCACACAACAACGAACGCAGCCGCAGTCGCCAATCTCAGTGGCTCTTCCGGGTTCCATTATGTCTCCGGCAGTAGCATAGTTGTGGCGATTAGACTGCGAAGGAGCGGCGGCAATGGGATACCCCGACTGGTCGGAACATCGAACGAAGGGGGTGGTGGTGGCTGTCTTCACGCACGACGACTGCACTTTGGTGATTCTCATCAATGATCTCCGTCTGCCTTACTCTCCTTCTGATGTCAGAAGGAATGGCTATGGTGGTTTCCGGCATTACTGACAGTTGTTCGATGGCGGAGGAAGGATGGTGGCGCTGGGGAGACATAAGGTTGGAGGCTGTTCCATCGCCTAAGGTTAGGGTTAAGGGTTTGATTAAATACTCGCTGCCCTTGAAACATCCATCCATAATGGTAGTATCGGGCCCTCCTTCATGAAATTATTTCAATTTTGCTCCATTATTTACCCTTTAGACCCCAACTCCTATAATTCTTTTCAGAATAAGCCCAACAGTTACCAAACAGCCCCCTCCTCCATAATTTATTTTCAAATTAAATCCAAAACTTACACTTTAGCCCCTGCCTCCATAATATATTTTCAACTTTAATCCAATATTTACCAAACCACCCTCAACCTCCAAAATTCTTTACAAACTAATCCGGAAATTACATTTTAAACCCCAAAACTAACTCTTTGCTACACTATTCTGCATTTAGGGTTATTATTCATTTATTAATTAATTAATTTATTTATTAAATAAACAGGGTGTTACATGACCGTTGACCTTAGGCGTTGACTTTTGATCCGATATGACTTTTGGTCAACTCTTGGTTTTGAAGGGTGGACCAAAGGTTTGCCTTGTATGATTGTCTAAGTATGGAGTAGCACCAGTGTAGCTGACCGTGAGAGCAACATTAGTTGATTATCGATAGAGAGGTGAGTTTGCTTCACTATACTTGTGGGTCGAAGGCACTAATGTTGGCCCACCGAATTATGTTTAGAGGTTGATAATTGTCTTTGTGATAATTTTCTATTATGCTTGTATGTGCTTGTTGTCTCTATGACTCTTGTTGTTTTGATTATATACTAGCTATAGGGGTGAAATACACCGGATACCAGTTGAAAGATACCGAAGGGGGTAAAATAGACCCAGTACCAGTTAAAAGGTGCTGAAGGGGGTGAAATAGACCCAATACCAGTTGAAAAATACCTAATAGGGTGAAATAGACCCAATATCGGTTAAAAGATACCGAAAGGGGTGAAATAGATCCTGTACCAGTTGAAAGATATCGGAGAGGGTGAAATAGACCATGTATGTTTTTAACTGTTATGCATGTATGGTATGTGGTATTTTAAGGGAGCTCACTAAACTTTATGCTTAGGTTTTCATTTTATGTTTCATGTACTTCCAACTTCAGCTTCTTTACCAGCAGCAGACAATGCAACAAACTCAGACTCCATGGTTGAATTAGTAATACAAGTTTGTTTCTTAGATTCCTAATAAATGACACTTTCTCCAAGAAAAAACACCCAACCACTTGTAGAAGAGTGATCCTCTAAGTTGTTAATCTAGCTGGAATCTGAATAAGCTTCCAAAACAGAAAGATATCCACTATAAGTTAAACCATAATTTATGGTCCCTTTCAAATACTTGAATACTCTACTCACAACTTCCAATGATGTGAACTAGGATTACTAGTATATCTACTAAGCCTTCACACATCATATGCTATATCAGGCCTAGTACTAATCATGGCATACATTAGACAACCAATAGCCCTTGAGTATTCAAGTTGAGACATTGGAGATCCTTTATTAGGTAGAAGCTTAAGACTAGGATCTATAGGAGTGCTAACAGGAGAACAATTCTCAAAGTTAAACTTTTTAAATATCTTCACAATATAATGAGATTGAGAAATTGAAATCCCATTGTTTCCTTTTCTAATTCTTATACCAAGAATTACCTCAGCCTCTCCCGATGTCTTTCATATCAAAACTAGATGATAAGAATTTCTTGGTTTTATCAACTTCTTCTAAATCAGTACCAAAAATCAACATATCATCTACATATAAACAAATGATGACTCCTTACCAGAAGTATCAAATTTTATATACACACTTGTCAGCTTGGTTTAATGCAAAACCATTAGACAAGACAACATCATCAAACTTTTGATGCCATTGTTTTGGTGCTTGTTTCAAACCATATAATGATTTTTTCAATTACACACTTGGTGTTCATTTCCAAGCATAACAAACCCTTCAGGTTGTTTCATGTAAATATTCTCATCTAAGTCACCATTCAAGAATGTAGTTTTCACATCTATTTGGTGAATCACAAGATATTTATAGTTGCAAGAGCTAACAATAATCGAATAGTAGAAATTCTATCAACAGGAGCATAAGTATCGAAGAAGTCAATGGCTTCTTTTTTCCTAAATCCTTGAATAACCAATCTGGCTTTATACTTATCAATTGTTCCATCCACCTTTATTTCCTTTTGAGGATCCACTTACTTTCCAATGCCTTACATTCAGGAGGTAAATCTGACAATATCCAAGTATTGTTATGCATGAAGAATCAATCTCATCCTGAATTGCTTCTTTCCAGAAATGAAAATTCTTAGATGTCATAGCTTCACTGAAAGTCTTTGGATCCTCCTCAATATTAAAACAATATTGATGTTGAGATATAGTCTCATTCCTTGTTCCTGCAACTAGATAAAGTTGAAAATCAGATCCAAAAGACTTAGCTTTTCTAACTCTTGTGCTTTTCCTAGGTTCAGGTACAGAACTTGCACCACCAGAAACGTCTTCATCTTGATTAGTACTCTTGCTAGAAGATTGATGAATCATGTCCCTTGGTCTAAGTATAGATGTAAATCTTTCTTCATCAAAATAGCATCTCTTGACTCTTGTCACAGTGTTTATAGATATATAGTCATTAGATTCTATAACATAAAATCTATATGCTTTGGAATACTCAACATATCCAATAAATATACAATCTACACCTCTCTCACCCATTGTTTTCCTTTTGGTTTCAGTGAGCCTTACAACTGCTCTACAACCCCAAACTTTGGGATAACTCAAATTTGTTACATTTTTACACCAAAGTTCATAAGGAGTATTCTTACTCCTTTTATTTGGAGTTCTATTCAAAATGTAACATGCAGTTAACATTGCCTCACCCCAAAACCCTTCACTTAATCCAAAATACGACAACATGGAATTAACCATTTCTTTCAAAGTCCTCTTCTTCCTTTCAGCTACACCATTTTATTGTGGTGTATAAGGAGCTGTGGTTTGATGTATTACTCTAGTTGATTCAAAATAAACTGGATCATAGTACTTACCACCTCTATCAGTACGTAAGACTTTTATTAATTCATTTTTATGAAGCTCAACTTGTTGTTTATAAATTTAAAATTTATCAAGTGATTCATCCTTAGAATGTAGCAAATAGACATAATAATATCTAGATGCATCAATAAAAGTAACAACATACTTTTTGTTTCCAAGAGAAGGTCTTGCATGGAAATCACATAAATCACTATATATAAGATCCAACACCTTGCTTTCCCTAACAACATCTTTGAAAGGTTGTCTAGTGATTTTAGTTAGCATGCATGTTTTACATTTTTCATTATTTTTCATATCAAAAGCAGGAATTAAACTCATTTTAGACATGTCTTTTAATCTCTTATAATGAATGTGTCCTAGTCTAGCATGCCATAATTCAGATTTATTAAAATTATTGATAGTACTAGTAGAAGCCATGCAAACATAATTATCAATAAAAGGATAATTAATATTAAGTCAAATCATTCCTTTGCATACACATCCGAATCCCATAAAAGAACCATGTCTTGACAATATATACTTGTCACTTTCTAATACTTGTTTATAACCACAATTATTTAAAAAAAATTCAGACACAAGATTCTTTCGAATCCCCGATACATATAAAACATTATTTAGACATAAACACTTTCTAGAAGTAAAGTAAGGTGAAATAGATCCTAAACCATTGATTGGTTCAGTTGCAACATTTCCCATTTTCACCATATATCTGTTGGAATAGTGTCTAAGGCTATAACTATATTCGGTAGTGCATGGTCCTTTTGGGTTGCCTTCACCATAGCAACTTGAAGGATGATTTGTTAAGAGAGAGTAAATATTATAAGGAATAATATTTAGCTATTTTATTAATATAAGTCATAAATTAATTGGTATTAATTTGGTGACTTAAAGAGATTAATTAAATAAGAGGGTATAAACTGTCAATTGTTTGATAGTTAGACTTTAGACTATAAATCCATTGAGATGGACCTTGGATGGATTCTAAGAGCTTTAGGATAGCTCAAATCGTCTATATGGTTATCTATGGAATGGATTTGGATAGCCTTAAGAGAAGATTATCCAATTAGGGTTTAGGGTGAAACCCTTAAGGAGTCTACAAGTATAAATAGACCCTATGGATGGGGAATTCGTGTACAACCTGACATAACCTTAAGCAAGGATACTCTGGCCGAATTCCTCCCCTCTCCACTCTCCTAAATCATCTTGCTTGCTATTGGTGTTTGTAAGCCATTAGAGGAGTGACAATTGTGACTCTAGAAGCTCCAAGACAACAAGATCAACAAGGAACTCAAAGGTATGATTCTAGATCTGTTTCATCATTGTTATTTAACCTAATTAGTCATTAGAAGTCTTGGATTTGAAAGCATGTTTATTAGAAAGCCTAGATCCAAGCAATAGGGTTTTGCATGCGCACATAGGAAAGTTCTTATGGCTAAAACCCAACAGTGGTATCAGAGCCTAGATTGGTTTTCTTTAAATTGTTGCTTGAATAACTGAAACAAACCTGCAAAATTCGAATTTTTGGGTTTTGAGTCACTGACTCATCGAGTTCCAAGGTGGACTCGTCGAGTAGGCCTGACTCGGCGAGTCCCCTTGTGCACTCGGCGAGTCCAGGCGTCAGGAATGGCTAGATTCGGGATTTCTGTGTGTTTATCTTATCCAAACTTTCCATAAACTAATTAGATCAATATAAATCCGATTTTTTGATAAATATAAGTGTTATCTTGATCTAGTTAAAGGTAATTATCAACTAATTAAATATTTAATTTCCTTATATGATAATTAATTAATTATTTTGATTATTTTGGTAATTATCTTCAAAGAAATCAAAGATAAATCAAATAAAGATAATTAAGATATTAATTGTTAATTGAAATTGTTTGTTATTTGATCCTCCATGTTTTAAATGTTTAAAACCTACCCTAAGGTTTTGAAATTTATATTTGTGATTAAAAGTTTAATTTAGACAACTTAAATTTCAATCCCTAGATTTTAAAAGGTTTAAAATACAACCCTATACTAATATGATATTAATAGTATAATATATATATGTATAATTAAATGCTAGTCTTACCGCTAGTAGGCCTCATTCACGAAGCCGATCTACAAGGTGGGTATAAGGTTGCGGCCTATAAAATGGCGCTTAATGGGTGTACACTCACACCCACCGCTTGCTTGATTGGTGGAGGGTCGTTAGCCGAACGGGTAGGATAGGGCAACCTCATCCTCGCATTAAAAGTATAATAAGAAATACGAAGTAACTAAATTTTTTAAAAAAATTTCCCAATCTTAGTTACTTTAGGAAAAGTGAATTGATGCAATCCCATGAAATTACACTTTGCACCTTGCTAAGATGTTAGTGGAGCGTGTGTGGTTTACCGGCACACTAATTGGTTCTAAGCGAAGGTGGCAAAGGGTGATTCATTGTTTATCATAGTTCGATGGAGCCTGTGTGGTTTACCGGCACATCGAATAGGTGATCGTTACAATGAAGGCACCGTGTGAATTTGCATGGTAATTCACACCCGCTTTGTGATCCTCGGCATCCCAGTCACAAACAAGAGGGGCATATCGAGATTTAAACATGCCATTGAATAGTTCAATGAATCTCATCCGAACCTAGGAATTCTCAAAAACACTTAGGACTAAAAGTTTAAGTTTTGTGATGGAGAATTAGTGAATCGTCATTCACTTACCTTCAATTTATTTGCATGTTAGATTACGGCATCCCTTTTCTAGTATGTAAATGTTATTGTTGGATCCTAGCCCTAATTTTTCTTATTGGGTGATAATTAGGGATTCTTATTCTAATCAATCTTTGTCCTTTCTATAGATGTCAAACGCAAACAACGCTGCTGCTAGTTCTTTCACGTTGATGAGCCTTTGCCAAAAGGTCACCTTCGATGGAACGAACTTTGGCGAATGGATAAGATACATTCGCACCATTGCTCGCTATGAGGATAAAGAGTATGTCCTCGACGAGAAGCTCGAGAAAATCAACCCCGAAGTTGCTACTCCCGCCGAAATCACTGCCTTTGAAACTCATGAGCGAGATGCAACGAAGGTACATTGCATCATGATCGCCACCATGAACTCCGAATTCCAAAAGTCCTACGAGGACATGTATCCATACGAGATGCATCAAGACTTGTTGGAGAGGTACCACCAAAACGCGAGACAAGAGCGTTACGAGATCTTCACTAACATGATTTCCGCCAAGATGGGTCATGGAGAATCTCTTACCGTGCACTTGCAAAAGATGCAAAGGTATGTCGACAGCCTTCGCAAGTTAAATGTTGACTTCGGCGAAGACTTGGCGATCGATATGGTGCTTCACTCTTTGCCTCCGATGTATAATCAATTTAGGATGACCTACCACATGAACAAAGAGGAGGTCACTCTAAGTAAACTCCAAGGTCTCTTGAGGGTTGCTGAGAGCAATTTCAAGGACAAGTCTGTTGCACCAACTCCCAATCCATCCGCTGCTCCTATCTTGGCTATTGGTCAAGGGAAGGGAAAGAAGAGGAAAGCTTCTTCAAATAACTATCGAAAGGTGAAAGCCCGAGATGGTTCCTCTTCTAGTGGGACCAAAGTTGATCCCTCTAAGCCCTGCTCTAACCCGAAGGAGGCAGAGTGCCACCACTGCCACAAGATAGGACATTGGAAGAGAAGCTGCCCGGATTACCTGCAAGCCATCAAGGAAGGAAAGATCAAGCCATCTTTCGCAGGTATATATGCAATCAAATCTAACGATTCTAATCATGCTATTTCTTGGGTTCTTGACACCGGTTGTGGTTATCACATTTGTTCTAATGTGCAGGGACTAAGAAGAAGTAGGGATGTGGAGCAAGGAAGGATTAATCTAATCATGGGGAACAGAAGATCGTCGCCTGTGACCAAGATTGGAGTGTATTCTTTAGTGCTTAAGAATAGTTTAGTTTTTGAACAATTGTTGCTATTCGCCAGAAATGGCTAGAAACATCATTTCATTTCATGGTTTATATAGACAAGGATTTAGATTTTCTTTTAATAATGAGAATGGTTCTATTTTGGCTTATCTAAATGGTGTCTTTTACTTTGAAGCTATACCATGTAATGGAATATATGAAACTGTTATGATTGTTGATAACTTAGGAAATGATGTTTTGAATATTGATTCTTCCACTAGTATGGATAAATCATCCTTGTGGCATTGTCGTCTTGGACATGTCAACAAGAAACGCATAGCCCAACTCCAAAAGGATGGAGTGTTGGAGTCATTCGACCTTAGGGAAGATGACACATGCGAGTCTTGTTTACTTGGAAAGATGACTAAGTCACCCTTCACGAGTACTTGTGAAAGGGGTGAGGGACTATTAGACCTAATACATACCGATGTATGTGGACCTTTTAGATCAACCACGAAGGATGGGAACCGCTTCTATGTGACTTTTACCGATGATTATAGTAGATATGGGTATATCTATTTAATCAAACAAAAGTCAGAAACCTTTGAAAAGTTCAAAGAGTTCAAGAATGAAGTGGAGAATCAATTGGGCAGGAAAATCAAGATGCTTCGATCCGATCGAGGAGGAGAGTACCTAAGTCTTGAATTCCACGATTATCTCAAGGAGTGTGGAATAGTTTCACAATTGACGCCTCCTAGGACACCGCAGTTAAATGGTGTGGCAGAAAGGCGTAATCGAACCCTATTGGATATGGTTCGCTCTATGATGAGTCGTGCTTCACTAGCTATCTTCTTTTGGGGGTATGCCTTAGAGACTGCCGCCCATATCCTTAACCGAGTCCCTACTAAAAAGGTTGCCAAAACACCTCACAAGATGTGGACGGGGAAAGCTCCCTCGTTGGCACATATCAAGGTTTGGGGTTGCGAGGCTTTCGTAAGACGAGATACTCACGACAAGCTTGAACCTCGAAGTGAGCGATGTATTTTCATCGGCTACCCGCAAACTTCCTTTGGATATCTCTTCTATATACCGAAAGATAATGTTATCTTTGTTGCGAGGAGAGGAGTTTTCCGAGAGCGAGAACTCATAAGCCAAGGAGACAGTGGGAGGCAAATCGAACTTGAAGAGATTCAAGAATCGATAGATGAAGGAACCTCTACCGCTGGCATTCAACCCGAGGAGGAAACTCCGGTTGAACCGATTGACGAATCCTTACCTCTTAGACGTTCCGATAGAGTTAGAGTTCATCCCCAGTTTTATGGTTTTCATATTACTACCGAAGGGGACACGTATATTAGTGATGGTACACTAGTAAATCTTGATGAACCTAATAGCTATAAGGAAGCCATGGCAGGCCCGGAGTCTGCAAAATGGAAAGAGGCGATGGATAGCGAGATCCAATCCATGTACGATAACCAAGTTTGGAATTTGGTTGATTACGTGCCCGAACGTAAGACCGTAGGGTGCAAGTGGATCTTCAAGAAGAAGACCGACGTGGATGGGAACGTACACACATATAAAGCGCGATTGGTCGCGAAGGGCTTTACTCAAACTCCCGGAGTTGACTATGATGAGACCTTCTCACCAGTTGCGAAGATTAAATCTATTAGAGTGATGCTAGCAATTGCCGCATTTCATGATTATGAGATTTGGCAAATGGATGTCAAGACCGCTTTCCTTAACGGAAAGTTGGCTGAGGATGTTTACATGGCTCAGCCAGAGGGGTTTGTGGATCCGAAGCATCCGAATAGAGTGTGTAAGCTTGAGAAGTCCATTTATGGACTTAAGCAAGCGTCTCGCAGATGGAATCTTTGCTTCGATGAGAAAGTCAAAGAGTTTGGATTTGTACGAAGCGAAGAAGAATCTTGTGTATATGTCAAAGCCAGTGGGAGTATAGTAAGCTTCCTCGTTCTATATGTCGATGACATATTACTCATAGGAAACGACATCCCGACTCTGCAGGAGGTTAAGTCCTGGCTCGGGAAGTGCTTCGCTATGAAGGACCTCGGAGAGGCTTCTTACATTTTGGGAATAAGGATAGTAAGAGAAAGAAGTAAGAGACTAATTGGACTTAGTCAGAATACTTACTTGGAGAAGGTACTAAAACGTTTTAGTATGGAAAACTCAAAGAAGGGAGAACTACCGATACAAGGAAATGCCAAGTTGAGTAAGACTCAAAGTCCGAGTACCGAAGCTGAGATAGCAGAAATGAGCCGAGTACCATACGCTTCCGCAGTTGGCTCAATCATGTACGCTATGACTTGTACTCGCTCTGATGTAGCCTTCGCTTTGAGCATGGTTAGCAGATATCAAGGGAACCCTAGCAAAGCACATTGGATTGCGGTGAAGAACATCCTTAAGTATCTTCGGAGGACGAAAGAATGGTTCTTAGTCCTTGGAGGGAGTGATGACTTAAAGGTGCGAGGGTATAGTGACGCCAGCTTTCAGACTGATAGGGACAACTACCGTTCGCAGTCGGGCTGGGTTTTTACCCTAAATGGAGGAGCAGTAACATGGAAAAGTTCCAAGCAGGAAACCGTAGCTGATTCAACGTGCGAATCAGAGTACATCGCAGCGAGCGAAGCGTCGAAGGAGGCAATATGGCTGAAGAACTTCATCAGTGATCTTGGAGTTGTGCCGGCCATAAAGGAGCCCATGGAGATTTTCTGTGATAACGAAGGTGCGGTTGCCTTGACCAAGGAACCGAGGGATCATGGTAGATCTCGGCATATCGACAGAAAATATCACTTCATTAGACATCGTATAGAAGAAGGACAACTCGTAGTGAAGAGGATATCATCAGAAGATAACCCATCAGATCCGCTTACGAAGGGACTGAGTAGGGTTAAGCACTTGCAGCATGCTAGGAGCATTGGGCTGAAGGATGATATTAGCATAGATTAGATAGTATTAGAAACATAAAATAGATAAATGTAATTAACATTTGATGATTAAATAAAGGAGTTTTATTTATGAGTAAAGTTACTATCACATGTTAGTTGTTTAACTATTGTTTCACTTTGCATGTTTTGACTTCCAGAATAATTGAGTTTATTAGGAATAATCGAATTATTCAAATGGTCCTCAATCGTTCATATGTTGGGAGTAGATATGAATGAAGATTGTCATGAATTGGTGTGTAGAATGTCTAAATGGTGTTAGACATAGCAAGGGTTGCTGCAACGTTCATGAGTGCTTATGAACTGGTTTTGAGCATTGGAATAAACCCGCGCTTGCTGGAATCACCTTATGGAATACGATATAAAAGGTGATCGCAAGACGATAATATCATATGGTCTTAAAACCTAGATATATGGTTTATTATTTGTTAATTGATTGTGCATTGATAATGCGAAAACGCATCAGTAACTTGATGTTATAAAACGCATTGTTGTGTATAGTTGGTTAATGAATAAGTAAATGCATATAAGTCGAAGTTTATCTGTAAATTTTATCCTAAGAGGATAGAAGAGATATCTTGGCCACTCGATGATTTGATTTGACTTATGTGCCGGGCCCGGTCAGAACTGAATTGATGTGTTCGATTAAGTTCTATGTCAAATAAATCGAAGATCGAGAAATCTAAATGCTAAACTAACCATTCCATAGGATTGTCAGCATGATATCTAACAGAGGACTGTACGATACCTTATCTAAAGGACAAGATTGATTAGATCAGAGTTGACAGCGTCTTAGAGAGCTACGATTGCAAACCGTAATGTACTTGTATAGTTACTAGACTTATCCAAGTGGGAGACTGTTGGAATAGTGTCTAAGGCTATAACTATATTCGGTAGTGCATGGTCCTTTTGGGTTGCCTTCACCATAGCAACTTGAAGGATGATTTGTTAAGAGAGAGTAAATATTATAAGGAATAATATTTAGCTATTTGATTAATATAAGTCATAAATTAATTGGTATTAATTTGGTGACTTAAAGAGATTAATTAAATAAGAGGGTATAAACTGTCAATTGTTTGATAGTTAGACTTTAGACTGTAAATCCATTAAGATGGACCTTGGATGGATTCTAAGAGCTTTATGATAGCTCAAATCGTCTATATGGTTATCTATGGAATGGATTTGGATAGCCTTAAGAGAAGATTATCCAATTAGGGTTTAGGGTGAAACCCTTAAGGAGTCTACAAGTATAAATAGACCCTATGGATGGGGAATTCGTGTACAACCTGACATAACCTTAAGCAAGGATACTCTGGCCGAATTCCTCCCCTCTCCACTCTCCTAAATCATCTTGCTTGCTATTGGTGTTTGTAAGCCATTAGAGGAGTGACAATTGTGACTCTAGAAGCTCCAAGACAACAAGATCAACAAGGAACTTAAAGGTATGATTCTAGATCTGTTTCATCATTGTTATTTAACCTAATTAGTCATTAGAAGTCTTGGATTTGAAAGCATGTTTATTAGAAAGCCTAGATCCAAGCAATAGGGTTTTGCATGCGCATATAGGAAAGTTCTTATGGCTAAAACCCAACAATATCCATCTTTAATTGGTTGACATTCCATGAACCAACGAAGATCCTTACATATATGGCTTGTTGCTCCTGAATCAACCCACCATGCAACATCATCAAACAACACATAAAATGCTTCAAAAATCACAGAAATATAATTATGAACATATTTAGAATTCTGCATGGAAACAAAAATCTAACCTTGTTGCTTTTCCGCATCCTTGGATCCAATTGGTCCAACGCCATCCTTATTCACTTTGCGAAGACGACAATCTTTCTTGAAGTGACCCGGTTTGTTACAATTCCAACAAACCAAGTTAGCCTTCGTGTTTGAAGAATTGTCATCTTTTTTCCTTTAAACTTCCTTTTTTCCATTAGACTTCTTGGGATTCTTTGAACTTTCTCCTTCCACCATGTTTATAGAAGAGGAATTAACTTGGTTCTTTTCTGTAGGATTGTTATCAAGTTCTTGAGTCCTTATGGACTCTTCAATCCTTAAATGGCATCCAAGTTGAGTCAAAGTCAATTCCTATTTGTTATGTTTCAGATTGTGTTTAAAATCCTTCTAGGAAGGGGGCAGTTTGTCAATGATCACAGTCACAGAAATGGCTTCATCAATTTTCAGATTGTGTTGAGCAAACTATCCTAAAATCCTTAACATCATGGAATTATTCCATAATAGGCTTGGAGTCAACTATCTTGTGACACGAAACTTCTTGCTAGAATTATCTTCAGCCATGTACTTGGATTCAAGAGAATCCCATAGTTCTTTTGCAGATTCAAAAGTTTGATAGATATTAAAAAGTGAGTCAGACGTACCATTGCGAATATGACCACGATATATGTAATCATCATTTTCCCACTTTGATCTCATTCTTGTTGCCTCCAAAGGTTCATCTTCAACACATTCTGGTAAAACTAGCATGAGTGTACTCATAACATGCACCACTTTCAGAGTGGTAAGGAGAAAGTGCATCTTCTTTTGCCATCTACGAAAATATTTCCCTTCAAACTTGTTAATTTGTCAAACTTGCTTGTCATATCCTTCACAGAATCGTCACTTGCCATGATCACATAATACTTTGATTTTTGTTATAATTTCAGAATAATAAAGGCACTTAGATATACTGAGAATTGTGATTTCACTATTAAATCAAAGTATTGGGTGGTACTCCCTAATCTTTGATTAGATAAGACTCAGAAATGAGAGCAAGAATAGAGAATATGGGTGTTATGAATTTCATTTGTACCATAAAATGAAGACCAAAATTAGTTAAGTAACCTTTCCATCAGAAAACTATCACCAGACAGTTGTATGTCTGAAAATTGTCATAAAAAATAGTTTGATGTCTGAAACCTGTCACTAATCTGGGTTATTTACATAACGGTCAAAACAAAGTCAAACACCAGGTTTATTTCCAAAAATTCATATTTATGATGCATTTTTAATATAACAATATAACCCGAATAAAATTTTTCCCAGCTGGGGGCTCTGCCCCTTGGACCTCGCTCCCAGGGGCGCTGCCCGCGGACCCCCGTTTGTTTAGGGGATTAGCCCCTAAATAACAGTCTACATTAAATCTTGAATGAACTTAAACAAGTGTGCACTCCGCACCTTCCTTACTTGTTTAATATTCATCAAGATTGATTTTTGGTCAACAAGTCAATCCATTACACTTAAATACACACTGATGATACAAAATCACCACACACAAGCTAAGTTAGGGGTAGAGTAGTCTTTTACCCCAAGCATGGATTTATGGATATGTGTTGGAACCCAATGATTAATTGGGTGTTGTTTTGATGTTGACAGTTCGGGAACCTGTCAACCAGCTGCTAGAGTTTTATCCGCGGGACTTCAGTAGTGCGAGGTGAGTCTCCTCACCATACCAATGGGTTGAAGGCATCAATGTCGGCCTATTTTATGATATGTGATACACTAGCTGAAGTTGTATTATGTGGCATGTTAGCTGGTTATGTGATAAGGAGTACGCTAATGATTATTTGGTATGCTAGTTGATTATGTGGTATGTGTTATGCTAGTTGTCTTTACGATACTTGCATGGAAGACCATGGGCGAGCCCATGGCACCTGGATGTAAGACCATATGGAGAGCCCATGAATTTCCTATTTAAAGACCATGGGAGAGCCCATGGCACCTGGATGTAAGACCATATGGAGAGCCCATGGCTTTCTTACTTAAATACCATGGGAGAGCCCATGACACCTAGATGTAAGACCACATGGAGAGCCCATGGCTTTCCTATTAAAGACCATGGGAGAGCTCATGGAACTTAGGTGTAGGACCTTGTCGGGAGCCCATGGAATCCTGGAGTAAGACCCTGGGGACGAGCCCACAACATCCTTATATGTTTATATGTATGGCTTATGCGAATTTTATGGTTTATGTAGCTTCTATAGCTAATACGGATTATGTGATTATGTGGATTGTGTGGGTATGCTCTGGGGAACTCACTAAGCCTCGTGCTTACAGTTTTGTTTATTATTTCAGGTATCATCGGTTTGGAAAGGAATGGTCCGGCTTGATAGGAATACACACCCATGTTTTCCGTAATATATGATTTTGGGACGAACTCTGGTAAGCATTTTATTTAACAATGTTTTTGGAATGCTTGGATTGAAAAGATATCTGTGCTTTGACTATAACAAAAATGAAAATTTTACCCTTGATTTTTGGGTCGTTACAAGTTGGTATCAGAGCCTTGGTACGAGGGATTCAAACATACTCTTAGATGTGTGTGAATTCAAACTGAGGATCTGTAAAGTTTTCAAAAGAAAAATGTTTTCAAGAAAAGTGTTTTCTAAGACAAATAAAGGGGTGTGATGCATGCAATCGGTCAAGCTCAAGTAAATTTCTCCAGAATATCCATATATGTTAACTATTATGGGTTAACTTATGAATTTGCAAATCGCATGCTAGTTACGGCTAGGAGAGATGCATGTATATGTTTTATGAGCTGGTAGACTTGCATTATAGTGCTAAGTAGTCAGCAATAGATTGGCCTGATATGTGGTGCTTGTAGCCTTGGGAATTTTGGATGCCATCCTAGAATGAGAATGATTATTGGTAGCAGTAACTGCTAAGCGTATGCTTTTAAAATTATATACGGTTAGGATCTTATAGCCTTAGAATAATTGATTTGGCCTTATTTCTTGTTCCTCATGTGGTTATGGTCCTAGGGTAGAGTCTATTATTCGATAATCTATTAGATCTTGTTTTATGTATAATTTGCATGCATAAGGCAGCCGACAGTGGTGGATGGATGTGGATAGCATGATTTATGGCATTTGGGTTGAATGTCCTATGATAGTTCTTTGGATCAAAGTGATACTGCACTAATGCTGCTTTCTTTGTGCTTTGTGGAACTCATGAGTGATAGTAGTCAGCTACTAAGTGGATATGACGATATCCAGGAGGTGGATGGCTGGCATCATGGGGAGTTCTTCAACAGCTGATGGTAGGGTGAGGTTGGGAACCTAGGGGGAGCCTAGGAGTTGCTTTGGTGGATATTGTGTTGCTGTTTAGCGGATATTTGGTGCACCAGTAGAGTAGGTGACTTAGAGGATTTGGGAGGATTGCTGAGGAAAGTATGGATAGGTGTGGAAGGTAGTATGAGCCCGACTTGTTAACCCTAACGGGCCCAATGAAGCCCTAATTGGCCTAAAATCCTAACCATGTGACTAATGGGCTAGCATTTGGGTTTGAAACCCTAATTAGGGTTTGGAAAACCCTAATGTCTTGAAACCCTAATTTTGGGAATTTGATCGGGACCCGTACTTGAATTATTCACTAAACTTAAAATATTAATTAATAATCATTTACAATTAACCTAAGTAAATATTGGACTTAATGGATTAAGTCCTTAACGGGTTAAGGAGGAAAATTTAACCCTAATCTTCATTTCATGTGAAAACACTAATTTCACTTGGGCTTTGAGTTAGGCCTTCCTATTGGGCTTTGGTGCTTGGACTATTGATGGGCTATCCAATAATAAGTAAATGGGCCAAAATAATTGGATGAGCTTTAGGATAAGGCCCATGTGAAGGACTTGGGCCCAATTTAGAAAATTGGGCCATAGCTGGGCCATAACTAGGCCTTGATGATTATGTGATATTGGGCCATGGGAAATCAAGAGTTTAGACTAAAATAAATGGGTGGGCCTTAAGGAAAGACCATGTAGAAGTCTTGACCCAATTTTGGAAAATTAGGCCATATGTTGGGCTTTGGCCCATTACTTGACTTTTGGGCCTTCGGAGTGTGAGTTGGGCCTTGGAATTGAATCAAGATAGGTTGGGGGTAAAGTATTATTTTACCCCAAGCACGGACTTATGGTTACGTATTAGAACCCAATTATTAATTGGGTGTTATTTTGATGATTGACAGCTCGGGAATTTGTCAACCAGCAGCTGGATTTTATCCGTAGGAATTCAGTAGTGTGAGGTGAGTTATCCTCACTATACTAAGGGTCGAAGGCACCAATGCCGGACCATTGGAACTAATATCCTAGTATTTGGTGTTATGTTGAGTTTGAATTAGTTATGCATGCTAGTTTCTATGTCAGTTTGGTAGATCTATAGGACTACCTGTGTTACTATATGATTATCTGTATATGCATTAGTTATGTTATATGTCGACATGTTATGTTGGATGGGTTGATGTTGTACTACTCCGTGGGGTAGCTAACAAACCCTAGGGTATTCTAGATATGAGATGAGGGTCGGGCAGGGCATGCCAGACTCATACTGATGACTCAAGAACATTCTAGATACGAGCTGAGGTACGGGCAGGGAATGCTAGACTTGTACTGTAGGCACGAGAGCATTCTAGATACGAGTTGAGGGTCGGGCAGGGCATACCAGACTCATACTATGGGATCAGTGGCAAGCCAGTTTTGAGCTGTAGGCCCGAAAGGAAAGCCAGGCTCACACTGTAGGCCCAGGGGTAATCCAGTTTGTAAAGCTATGGACCCATTACATGTTATTTGTATACATGCTAATTGTTTTTTATCACTTTGGGGGAAATCACTAAGCTTCGGGCTTACAGTTTAGTTTCAGGTACCTCAGATGGTCACGGGAAGGCAAAGGTGTGATCGTCCAGCTCCTCACATTTTATGACTATGTTTTTGGGATACTCTGATATAGAACTGTTTTGAAAATAAATTTGTAATAACTGTTGGTTTCTAAATGTTTTAAAAGGTTCAAATTTGGCATGATTTTTATGGATGTTACAAGTTGGTATTAGAGCTTTGGTTTGAGGGAATTGGAGGAGCACTTGTGTGAATCCAATCTCAAACTAAGGAAAGGATTGTCAAAATGATTTTCAAAAAGGTTTTTCAAAAAGGTTTTTCAAAATAGTTAAAGGAAAATGCAGGGTCTACGATCAGCCAGAGCAAGTAAGTAGACCCCAAAATACCTTACGGATTATTTAATTTTGTGATATGTTAGAACAACATGCTGGTACTAGGCTAGGGAACTTCAGGAATTGCATGATAGAATTACCTGATTATATGATGCTTGATAGCTAGGTTTTTCCTTATATGAGATTGACATCATTACTGTAGTTGCTCAGTGTATGCATCATGGTTGTACATAATTAAGATCTTATAGCCTGAGAATATTTGATTTAGCTTTATTTCTTGTTCCTCGTCTGGTTGTGGGCTTAGAGTAGGACCGAGTATTCAAAATGTCTATAAGGTCCAGTTTTATGTATGGCTAGCATACACGAGTGTTGTAGGGTTGGTGGAAGTTTCATGGGTGGGTTGTGCGAGGTCGATAGGCCAGTTATGAGATATTTAGCATTCCTCTAGGAGTGAGGATTGAGTGCTCGCCATGTATTGTATACAGTTAGGGCGTTGTGATGATACTTGAGACAAATATGGGTAGGTGTGGAAGGTAGTATGGGCCCATATTACTGAAAGCACAAGACCCATATGCGTAGCAAGGAAGTCACAACCCTTAGGGTTTAGTTGGTATTTGGTTCCCTGTTACTATATGGATTATTTGAGATCTCTCTAGTCTATTATCAGAATGTTGGTTACGAGACATTTTGAGACTAGATCCGGATCAGGACAGGGAGTTAGCAGCCAGGATAGGCCAATATTGTAAGAGGATCATGTCAATGAGATCATCCGGGAGGAGGTGATCGAGATTGTCCGGGGATAGTTGACGGAGATGTTTGGTTTTATTAAGACCGCCATGGCTGAGTATTTCGATGAGCGCTATGCAGCCCTTGCTGAGACGGCAGCCGCAACAGCTACAACAGCTGTAAAGAAGGCAGGGGGAGGAGTTGGTCGAGCTTTCTAGTACCGAGACTTGTTACTGGGAAATATTATGACGAGAAGAGGGATACAGTTACTTGGGATCAGGGAGATGTTTGGTACTCGTTACATTCAGCGGGTAGAGCGGGAGAGGCTAGCACAGGAGTTTCTGGATTTGAGGCTTTGGGGGTTTTGCTCAAGGCCGGGATGTGAGTTGCGGGACTCAGGAAGGAAGTGATTATTATGTTTAGCTGGGGTTTTGCAGTTGGAAGTAGAATGGTTAATTGATGGATTGGAATGTTTTTTTGTGGGAAAGGGTTGTGCCCTTTTAGTTTTTCCGTGTTCAAATGAGTGAGTAGGTCTGTGACCTTCAGGGTTAGCTTGTATTTTCGGCTTGGGGACTGTTGGCTGCAGTGGTCGGCGACAACATGTTAGCACTGGTATACGCAAGTGGTATGATGTAGCATGAGTTTCTTAGCGATGTGAACAAAAGCTTCACTCTTGGGAGGTAGGAAGGCCAGGTTTCGGGCTTTATTTGGATTATAAGTAAGGAAGGTATGTCTGGATCGTAAACCAGTGGTTGCATATGCCTTGCAAGTGGATATAACTGGGAAACTCTGAGGTCTTTAGTTGGAATTTAGATTTCTCTTGGGGTTCGTTTGATCTATATCTGGAGGATTATCCTATGTCTGTTATTCATTACATGGTTGAGTAGGGTGATACCTGGTTGGTACGATTGAGTTATGTTTTGATTTCACCCCAGTGGGTGGTGGTTAGTGTTTTAAGTAGGGGAGAACTAGGGATTTTTAGGTTAAGCATCAGCCATTGAAGGTTTTGTCTGTTGCTGTTCAGATTATGGTTTCCAGAATGGTCGGACAGGCGTTAATCGGTTAACCTCTCAGGGAGCGGGAATTCAAGAGGCGATATTTGAGAAGCTAGGAAAGCGTCACCAATTCCCTTATGATGTGTGTTTATGTTTCCTAAGTCTTTGGGGTATGTTTCCCCTCGATGATGGAATAGAATCTTGATTCGTATCTGACTCGGGTTTCAGTAACCTTCAGGATAATCGTGGAAATCTTCTCAGACTAGTTTTGTATTAGTAGAATCGGATGAGTCTCGATTAAGTATGTGCTTTGTGGCGAGTAAATATGGAGTTAGGGATTCCCAAATATGAGCATGGCAGTGATTCTTTGTGTGTATCTGTGGTTATTCAAGGTGGCAATAGGGTTGGTTCAGCTTATGTGCTTGATCAGGTCTGGGTTATAGTCTGCAAATTGGATCTAGAGTTCGACTATCATCCTATTCTAGGGTCATGTGCGACCATGGTTTTGTAGGATTTTGCTTGGATAGCAACTTATTCTATAAGTAAATTGTACATGGTGGGGGTTTCAGCATCGTGACGCTAGTTGGTGTTGTGAAGGACGTTGGTTAGGCCTTTTCTTTTGGAAAATGTTGATAGTTTATTAGGAGCATTCCAGTCATGAGCTGAGGGCAAGGTATGGCATACCGGACTCATGTTGTGGGCTCAGAGGCAATCCAGACCTATACTGAGGACCTTGTAGGGTTATTCCAGTCATAGGCTGTGGGCCTAGTGATCTTAGTAGCTCATTTCTTCTGTAGGAGTGCTTTTGGAATGGACACATTGTTGAGGTTCGGGAGAGCTGCAATCAGCTGTGATGAATCAGAAGATTTTGTGCGAAATACAAGGGTAGGTCCTTGAACCTCAAGTTATGAGTTTAGACCGAGTTTTGTATATAGTGGTATTCTAATCTAGGGTATTCCATCCCGAGAACGAACGAACCCTATGATTGATTGGACCCGACGTGTTTGGTATTCCAACCCGAGGGTTGATTGGGCCAAACATGTGTAGGATATGAGGGTATTCCATCTTGAGGATAACTGGACCCATCGTAGGCATGCTTGGTATTCCAACCCGAGGCTGATTAGGCCAGGTATAATTTTTCATGCTTATGAGCTAGTTATTATATGTATGTTGGTTATAGGGATAAAGGAAACATTTTCTTGTCAATCCTAAAGGGGTTCGTCTCCCAGTTTACATCCTGTTGTTCATTATATCCATGGGAATTGATTATGAAAATGAGTTTCTCTTGAAGGAGTACCTAATCTCTTGTCAAGAAAAGAATTATAGGTAGCAGTGTGTGATCTATGATTTTGTTTTCTGGTGGGAACCTCAGGTTATCCTAAGTTGAGTAGCCAGTTCGGAGTTAAGTGCAATGAATTTGGCAATGATCCAGTGTGGGCGGTCTGTCAGGGAACTAGAAGATCTCGAGAATTCAGATTTCGGATTGAGTAAATGTGATCATATTGCAAGGAGTTCGTTTATCTTCAGGTTCTAGAACCCTGTGAGGGTTGGTTATGCTCGGGATTGTGGCCATGTAGTTCAAGTTTTATGGCATGTAAGGAATGTTAAGAAACGATTTCGAGGATGTAATCAAATGTAAGTGGGGGAGAGTTGTAACACCCTGTTTATTGAATAAATAAATAACTAAATAAATTGATTAATGAATAAACAGTAGCCCTAAAATCCATAATATTTAGTGCGGTACTGGTTTTAGGGAGCCAAATGTTATAATTTGGATTATTCGGGGGTCAAAGTGTAGGTTCGAGATTTATTTTGTCAAGATTTTTAGAAGACAGGGGTGTTTGGTAAGTATGGGACTTGATATGAAAGGATTTATGGAAACAGGGGATAAAGAGTAAATTTTGGACTTCATTTGAAAGTAATTGTAGAGGGAGGGGTTGCTTGGTAAAATGTTGGACTTATTTGAAGGGATTTTAGGAGGATGGGGTTAAAAGGGCAACTTATGGACTCATTTTGAAAGAAAAGGGGGAAGGAGGGACCGAATATGTTATTATGGGATAAATTCGTATAGGGCTCAGGGTATATAACCCTCACCCCGGTAAACCCTAACCCTAACCAAATCCATCTACAGCTGCCACCCCCTTATACCCCCTTCATCTTTGACGTCGTTACCACCATTCTCCGTTCGTTTTTCGATCAAACCATGCCACCGAGCAGCTACTCCACTGAACAGCCGCCTCTGCACCATCCCCATGAACACTAATCCGTCACCCTTATCCCTCCCATACAGTCGCCGCCTCTGTGAGACCGTAGAGAACAACTGACGACTCTTTGCGACTTCGACAACCATTCCACCACTGCCTTTCGCCATTTGTTAACACACCAATGTCGCTCCAAGCCATCGCCGATGTTGCTGTCAATGAAGGTGGAGGATGCAGTTTATTCCTCTTCATCTGGTCGTTGTCGGCATCACGTAATGACCACCTAGCAACCACCGCTGCAGTCCCTTCCGCTGAAGATGAAGATCGCCACCGTCGTTGATGCAGTCGTGGAGGTTACTGTTGCTCCCGTTGGATCACGTCTCTTCTCCGCTATCACAGCGTCAACATTGTCACCCGCTAGTGCTGCTGCTGTTTGCAAGCTCAGCCCATTACCACTGTTGTACACTACTAGGTGGTGGTGGTATTACTGTTCCGGGCACGCGTGTGTGTGTGTATCTTTGGGTGTGTTTTAGTCAAGGTCGTATGGGTATGTTTTTGCTTGGCTAAAATTCAGAAAAGGATCCACCACCATCACCATGAGGTGGTGGCTGCCACTCTCTACCACCACCTGCCGCCACAAGGTGGTTGTGTGTGTATTTATTAGGATATTGTATGTATTATTGTAATTTGTAACTGATATAATCAAGAAAATTCATAACCACCACCGTAAGGTGGTGCTGCCGCCTCCTGCCGCCACCATCCACCGTGTTGGGTGGCTGTGTGCTTTGTTTGTGTTTAGATTTTGTTTGGGATGCTTGGATAAAAATGGACTAGAACCATAACCACCACCATGAGGTGGTGGCCGCTACCGTGAGCCGCCGTTGACCACCACTACCCGAGGTGGTAGTGGGTAGTGCCTGACTTTTTTTACCCTAATAGGCACAATGAGGCCCTAATTGACCTAAAAGCCCAACCATGTGATTACTGGGGTAGTATTTGGGTTGGAAACCCTAATTAGGGTTTGGAAAACCCTAATGTCTTGAAACACTAATTCTGGGAATTTGATCAGGACCCGCACTTGAATTATTCACTAAACTTAAAATATCAATTAATAATCATTTACAATTAACCTAAGTCAATATTGGACTTAATGGATTAAGTAGGAAAACTTAACCCTTATCGTCATTTCATGTGAAAACCCTAATTTCAGTTGGGCTTTGGTGATTGGACTATTGATGGGCTATCCAAGAACATGTAAATGGACCAATATAATTGGATGAGCTTTAGGATAAGGCCCATGTGAAGGACTTGGGCCCAATTTGGAAAATTAGCCCACAAGTGGGCCATAACTAGGCCTTAATGATTATGTGATGTTGACTCATGGGATTACCAAGAGTTTGGACTAGAATAAATGGATGGGCCTTAAGGAAAGACCATGTAGAGGTCTCGTCCTAATTTGGAAAATTGGGCCATATGTAGGGCTTTGGCCCATTACTTGACTTTTGGGCCTTTGGAGTGTGAGTTGGGGCTTGGACTTAAATCAAGCTAGGCTGGGGGTAAAGTAGTCTTTTACCCCAAGCATGGACTTATGGTTATGTATTGGAACCTAATTATTAATTGGGGGTTATTTTGATGATTAACAGCTCGGGAATCTGTCAACCAGCAACTAGAGTTTATCCGAGGGACTTCAGCAGTGTGAAGTGAGTTATCCTCACTATACTAAGGGGTCGAAGGCACCAATGTCGGCCCATTAGATCTGATATCCTAGTAGTTGGTGTTATGTTGAGTGTGAATTAGTTATGCATGCTAGTTGTTATGCCAGTTTGTTAGATCTGTAAGACTACCTGTGTTACTATATGATTATTTGTATATGCATTAGTTATGTTATATGTCGACATGTTATGTGGGATGGGTTGATGTTGTACTACTCCGTGCGGTAGCCAACAAGCCATAGAGTATTCCATATATGAGCTGAGGGTCGGGCAGGGCATACCAGACTCATACTGATGACTCAGGAGCATTCCAGATATGAGCTGAAGGTCGGGCAGGGCATGCCAAACTCGTATTGTAGGCTCATGAGCATTCCAGATACGAGCTGAGGGTCGGGCGTGGCATACCAGACTTATCCTGTGGGCTCAGTGTCAAGCCCGATGTGAACTGTGGGCCTGTAAGGCAAGGCAGACTCACACTGTGGTCCCATGGGTAATCCAGTCTGTAAAGCTGTAGACCCATTACATGGTGTTATTTGTATATGTGCTATTTGTTGTGTATCAGTATTTTGTGGGAACTCACTAAGCTTCGGGCTTACAGTTTCAGTTACCTCAGATGATCGCGGGAAGGCAAAGGCGTGACCGTACAACTCCTTACATTTTATGACTATGTTTCTGGGATACTCTGATATAGAACTGTTTTGAAAGAAAATTTGTAATAACTGTTTGTTTCTACATGTTTTAAAAAGTTTAAATTTGGCATGATTTTTATGGATGTTACACTGGGAATCCTTTCAACTGACTCGATATGGCTAAATAATGTTTGGAATTATCGGTTCCATATTTGTTGAAGATTGAAGGATCCCAAATACAAAGTAGACCTCGAGATTTACCTATAGATTTAACGAAAGCATAATCGAAGTTAGAATTACCCCAACAACCAACAATATTGATGTCTTTAGATTCAGCCTTGTGTGTTTCTTGTATCCCTAAAAAATCAATTTAATGGCAAATTTTAAGGTTCCTTATCCATTCCACTTTATGGTTCCTTATCCTTTCCACATTATGAGACTCGCTCACTCCCCTGATATTGAGACTTAGAGCGTTCATGAGGAAACTATGGTTGCTCCTTCACCATTGATTTGAACTTCCTAAACATCCTGTAAAACTTCTTTATTGCATTACTTAATCTGGAAACCCACTCGCGTTCCCATCCTAATAAGGCTAGAGATTTTGTTGGTTGAAAGAACCAATTTCTTCAAAAGAATTGTAGATGCCATCACTAGGGTTTTCTGCCACAATGTTCAAATTAATGAATTTCTGGGCGATAGGATTATCCTTCACATGGGTATTGATGTCAATTTGAGGTTCTTATGGGGTAAATACTTGAATTCAAGGGAAAGCCTTGTGGGGTTCACGATTGATTGATTATTGTTACTATATAAACAATTTACTTTTTTTTTTGTAAAAAGAAACACCGAGATCATTGGCTTCAGATCTAAGATTTGAATTTGTTGGGCCGAACTTCTATAATGGACCAGGTTGTATTAATTATCCTAGGGTTTCAATGTTTTCAATTGGAATCCGACCCATCATTGGATCTAGGTCCACAAAGTTGACTTAAGAATCATGAAAGTTAATTTATTCCGCCTCAAGAACATGAATCGTCAAAGGTGGGTTCGTGTCTGAAGATTTTTTGCCTTCCACATTAATTGGGCTGCAATTTTCACCATTGATGGCCATTTCATTCTTTTCTAACGAAGACAAATTGGTTTCCTTCGAAATCAACATATCACCGATTCTGTTTTCTTCTTCTCTGATTTCCCCATCTTCTAATTCTTGGTTTTGATACTCATGGTTGCTCCATGTGTCAGAGATTCCATCAACCTTCAAATCTGATTCATACACCTCCATATCGTCTTCAACATCTTCATCTTCGTCCTGGTCTAATAAGAACAGGAAAGGAAGATCCTGAAAAGGTTCCCAAGAAACCTCACTTTCCATGATTTCGACTTTTAAATTAATTCCATTGAAACAACCCACCTCTTCATTAATGTTTCTCCATATATTTCTTAGAATACTTTCAAAACCAATTGAAAGGTCCGTGAGATTCCAGTTAAGTCCTTTTACTTCCATGACTTTACCAAACCTACTTGCCACATCCATCACATTCTCGTCCGATCTCAGATGGGGAGGGAGATCTATAATCTTTACTCTCACCAATATTTGAGGACTTACTTACGTCCTCTGATAGACCCAACACAATCCAACTAAACCACATGTTCTATTTTTCCTCGTTTTGTAGGAGTTCTAAAGCCCCGCCTCAAAGTGAAATTTTAAAATGATCTTTAAACCCCTTGTATAGTGAATGTCTATTGGAAGTTTTTCATATGCATTTAGAAGTTTTGGTAGATCTTTTAGCAGTCTAAAGTAATTTATGTCGTTGCTTAAACAATGACTCCATAAATCAATAGCTTCGACCTTTCAAAGTAAAAATGATGGAATCTGTTGTGGTGGTGGAGGAAGGGGATGATCATTCATATTCGATTCACAACTCGTTGTCACGCCTACAAATGTCTTTCCGACTCTAATCTTCTCTCAACGACTGTGGTCGGAGCTGGCTTAACGTAAGACGCTCGTGTAAGGTTTTGCTTTTGTCTACCTTTCTTGTTTTCTTTCGTACTTTGCCACATTAACTTTGACTATGCAATGGCCACATTTCAGTTTGTTGAGAGATTGTAAAAGAGATATGGTATCCTTCACGCCTTCGTATCTGAAAAACACGAAATAGGAACCTCCTTTATCTTTCCACACCGGTATGTATGTATTGAAAAGCTTCCCATAGCTTCTGAAGGAGTTTTTCAACATGAGTACAATTGTCCCCGTCGGTAGATTTGAGGCATAGAAGGAGGTAATTCTCTTACCACCTGAAGATCGAAATTTTTTCCGATCAACTTCTTTCCACTCTCCCCCTCCTATCTGGCACAACTATCCGACGAGAGCATTTTCAATAAGTTTGATAATTAACATGTATAAAATGATTTTTTTCACTCCACCACCCTTGTCCTTTCAGCGGGTAACGCTATATGAAAGGGTCGGGACAAAAAATTTAAATATATTCAAAGTTATTAAAGACCTTCCAAATTTAAATGATAGTCATGAAGTTAAATATTAATTATATTAATAAATAAAAAGAGAATTACAAATATAACTTGATTTTTTAATGACTTTTTACAAAATAACAAAAAAATAGGACTTTTTATAAAATAGTCACGCAAACAACATAGTCACGCAAACAACAGACGATACTCACTCATCTACAATTTCGAGTATCGTTTGTGATTTCGGCCTCGCCTATAATTTTTTTTTTCATTTACGAGATGACGAAATCGCAGTTGATGTTTGGTCATTTGTGGATTCCTCTCACCTCAGTTGCTGTTTCCTCGCTTGTTTTTTTTTTTATTTTTTTTTCGATGAAGAAATTGCAGACTACCAATGCCATCTACGGTTTCCTCTAACATGTATGCGACTTAACCTCGTACAATAAATTATACCTATTTTTGGCACTCATTCGTTTCAGCTTTCATATTATAAACTTTTAAACTCTATGTTATGAAATTAAATAAACTTTTATACTCTATGTTATGAAATTAAATAATCATATATGACTATTAAATGTCAAACTTGTGAAATTTCATGTATAAAAATTGATATGACCGATATTAATAACAAAATGTTTACGTAGCAGATATGATCACGCAATTTTTTTATATATATTTTTTACATTTATGATCGCTCCAAAAGAATTGGAAATAACATTAATTCGTATACAAAATAATATTTTCTTGTTCCTAGAGTCACATAGATGTTTATGATGATCAATAAAGATTATAATACATGGAAATATCGACTGAGTTTTTTATGGTGCCAAATGTCTTGCTTTTTAGTCAACATACAAAAATATAATTTGGTATATTATCTACCAATAGATAATAAAAAAAGAGTGTTTCTTTTTTTCAATTTTAAAGTCGATTGCAAACTCGAATACACACTCCTATGTGGGACAATTCAATTTTGGCTTATTTTTTATTATTATACTATTATATTACTATATTATATAAAATTATATGTCCAATCAAAGCTCATAAATGTTTTTAACTTACATAACTATATTTTTAGATTAAGAACACCATAGTCACCATCAAATCCATCGTCAAGTCCAATCATTTACACAAAATAAAGCTATAACAAACAAAATATTAATCGTTTTCTTAAGCTTTGATATAATTAAAGGCCCTAATTAAATCGGAGTGATAAAGAAAACTTATGCATACATATACATACACACAACAAAAACATTATAATTAGGATGATTAATAATGTAAAATTTGTGCCTCTATAACAAAATGGTAATAAGACAAAAATAATAATAATTCAAGTCTAAGAATAAACTATAAACATGACTAGTTGTTTTTTTTTTTTTTTTTTTAACAAACCACGATTGTAACTAAAAGTCTAAAACAATACCATATCCATTTTTATTCTTATGTATCTCTATTCTCTAGTGAATAAAACACAAACGGGCCACCACATTGTTCTCATTTAAATTTTCCCATTACTATCGATATATATTCTACTCATATTTTAATAAAAAGAAAATTGTGAGGCGGGGGTTCAATAAGACAAATATACAAAAACCCAAAAAGGTTTCCTAACTTAAAAATATCTTTTTGAAATGGATATTCAATTTTTAGATATATAATCTTATGGTATGTGTATGAGCATCATCTACTTTGTTTTATTCTAACGGTTAAAATATTTTTGAATGGCACCACGAATATAATAGTTGGTAAGACAAATTAGTCGTAAACGATTGAAAAGAATAATAATAACCCATTATTTGAAAACTAATTGCAAATATAACTTTAAGAAGTAGAAGAATTTTATTTTTAAAATATGTGGAAATATATAAGGATGTCAACAAAGGTAAAAGGGACGAGTATTACATCTCTGTCCCCACCCTTGAAATTTCTCCATTCTCCCGCCCCCACGGATGCCTCTGAGATTTTCAGTGTTCCCATCCCTGCCTCCGAAATTTCTCTATTCCACTGAGATTTTCAGTGGAAATAAATGGAGAGCAAGGGTGTAACAATATAAGAAGTTAAATTTTGTAGTCAAAATCTGCATGAAGGACATGGACACACTTTAGAAACTTCTCCAAGTCTTTTAAAATGCATTTTAACTAAGGCAAAATATATAAAGTCAGGCATCTTTAAGAGACTTCAAAAGCTTCTAAAGGCCTTTGATGTAATGTTAGTTGAGTTGGATTTTACTAAGGAAAAATATGTTAAAGTTGAAGCATCTTCAAAGACTTGAGAAGCTTCTAAAGACTTCTGAATTGACTCGTTATCAATACGTCAAAACATTATTACCTTATAGATTTAATTCTCCAGTAAATTTTTGTAGCTTGAAAATGATGTCTTTTATTACCACTATCAATTTGAGACCATAACACAATAGAATAATTTATTTGTTATGTTTTTTAATGTCACATATCATCAACTCATTAGTTGAAAAAACTCAAAAGATGGCCAAAATAGTAGAGTTTTATATCGATTTATTTATAAGATCCACATATTTGTATTTGTCTAATTTTATTGTCTTTGTATAAGTTGATTAAACTTGGTAACACATCTGTTTGAAAAAAAAATTCATATGGAGAGCTTGTTAATTTACAACCCACATTAAAAATGAATCGAGTCTTTTTCAAAAGAATAAAGTAATTTTAATTGGTTTTAATTTTTTATGACATTTTTTTAATGATAAATGTAATATATTTCTAAACTACTCTTAATGCCAAAATTTGAAGCTTCAATTTCAAAGGAGAACATCTTAAGTATCCCACAATAAGCAAGACGTTTGTCTAACCCACTAATTTGAATAAACCAAAATCCGTGATACATAGACATATAATTAAATTATTGATCAAGGAAAATGAATCATACAAAAATTCATAAAATACTAATTCGTCTTTTCCAATCCTCAATTAGTCAATTTCTATCAATACTTAATACACAGATTAGACGATAACAAAGAATCTTGTGAAAATCATGAAATTGAAAAAAAATCTTGGCAATGTTTGGATGAAAAAGGATCTACAAAAGCTTACCATTTATTTACATAAAAGGAGTAAAATACCATATAGGTCCCACTTTAGAATATATACCCCCTTCCAAAACACATTTCCTTCCTTTCCCAGTTTCCCCCATCCACTCGTTACAAATACTAAAAACTAAACAAGCGATTAGACTTTACTTCAAAGTCTAAACTTTAAACATTTTTGTATTCTCTAATGATTTTATCAAATATACATCAACAACTTTCAACATCAAGACCTTTCAAAACTCTCTAGGATCGAGAAAAAAAGATAAACCAGGTTGTGATTTTCTCCAATCCCCCACAAAACCATCACTATAATCTTCATCAAGTCTCTTGATACACCATAAATCCACAAATGACAACACTTTCCAATGTGGAATCACCAACTTGAGTGGATCTTCACTCGATACCTCAGTCGCCACAACTCCACACTTGTGCTCCTTTGCTAAATTATGAGCAAAACCAAATAAAGCCTTTGCAAAATCCAGATAAAACGGACCTTCCCCACCAAACCCGTATAACAAATGGAGCCCAAACGGGTTAAAAATCTTGGGTAAAGAAGGTAAATTCAAAAAAGGAAAGATCCGATCCAAGACCCGGGTTGTATTAACGAACCCTTTCCTTAACCTCGACGCCCCTTTAACTTCCAACTTAAACACGTCGTTACAATTCCAAACGCTCATGATAGCCCATGACCCAGGCGGGTTGGAAAGAAACCGATCCGACCCGGCCCATGATATTGAATGCGGGCAATCTTTTGGAACAGCGAGGAACGTGCCAAGGTTTAGGTTGTTTCTGAGTACTGAGTCGATGTCTCGTGGGAAGAACTCGGTGGTGGAGAATCGGTGGCGGTAAATGGTTTCAGCGTCGGATGGTGAGAGTTTAATGATTTTGACTCGGTGGTTGACTCGGAGGCGGTGGGCAAACACTGGGTGGACGAGGACTGAAGGGTTGCGGAATTTTGAGTATCCGCATTTTCCGGTGAAGAGGTTAACGGAAGGTTTGTTGGTGGCGTCGGTTGCGATGTATGAATATTCGGCGCCGTTGTTTCTAAACCAATCTTCCATTTGAGAAACGAGCTTTAACCCAATTTTCATTCTCCTGTAATTTCATTTAAAATAATTAAAAATTGAGTTTAATAATAATAAAAATAGCTAACTTATAATTTGACGATAATAATATAGAGGTTTACTATTTTTGAATATATTATTCTTCATTTATATTTCTTCAAACGATAGTATTTATATTTTTTGAGAACGAGTATAAAATGTGTTTCTATTTTTAGAAGTACAAAAAAATAACCGATGAGGCCTACTGGGTAGTTTGTTTTCATGATGGGACTACCATTTTTCTAATTTTGGCAATTTTCTCATCATTGAGTGTTGCTTCAAAAGTTTTAATATCTTCTAATATAAATCAAATATAGCACATAATTTAAAGATTATTTTCTGAATAATATTCAATTGAAAAATGTAGTAAGAATAATAATTTTGAAACTAAAAAAGTTGTTTTTTCAGTAGTCATTTCATAAAATTCGATTGTTTGTTCGTTTTAATTTTAATTTTTTAAAAATATGTGTTGTTTTGTCTTTTATAAAAAAGATATGTCGATATGTATACCGGTGAGATGGAGAGACTCGTAGGCCTAAAATATAGGCAAGTTTAGTAAAGACAGGGCGAAGTTCCGGCGGATAATTAGCTTTCCGGCATGCTTTTCTACCGCATGTAACGGTTTTGATGCAGCCCCTAATCATCCCCACCACCTCTCTCGTCTCATCTCCACCGCCGTTCACCACCATCTCCGCCACCTGAAAATTCCATCGACATTCAGTGAACATAAATACACAATAAGAAATTAAAATTTGATTAAGATTTCAATTATGTATACCAGCATGAGATACGCAGGAGAGTTGCGAACTCTGCAAACAGGGTCGCCTAAGAGGTCGGCGTGGAGTGAGAATTCACCACTTGGGCCTACCTCACAGCTTCTCTCCACCTGTTCTACTCTCTCAATGTCTGTTTTTGGGTTGTACTCTCTTATCACCACCACCGTATCGCCGCCACTCTCGGCCACCACCATCGTCTCTTCGAAAATCTCTCGGAAATTAAGGAGTTTAAAGAAGGGTTTAGTGGGACAAGAGACGAGAGAACGAGGGGTTGATGGATTGGTGAGGATTGTTCAATCATGGTAGCCTTTATATACGTGATTTTGGGGCTACCCTTTCAAATCTCTTCATTTAAGCATCATAGTAAAATTTGTAGAGGAGCTTTGTTATTAAAAAAACTTCAAAATAGAGTTGTTTATTAATATCTTTATATTAGAATTGTTTTTTCTTGTTTTTTTAGAGATTCTATATAAATTGATAATATATAAGTGTATGAAAATATTGGATTGTATAGTAATTAAAAATGTGTATACGAAAAACTTGTTAATTAACAAACAACATAAACAAAACGTTGATTTGAGAAAGTTCAGCTTATAACTTTTTTAATTTTCACAATTTTTGGACTGAAAAAACTAATAATAAATTCATATTGTGAATAGTGCTGTGTTTTTATTTATTATTATTATTATTATTTTATTATTAAAGATTTTCTATCGACACCTTCTTTCTGGTTCCCAAATTTCTCGGCCCATGCCAAGTAATTTACATGTCTATATATTATATTTGTCTATATTCTATGGTATACGAGGATTTATTGAATAGATTGGATGACAAAATTCGGTATCTGTTAATCATGAATGTTTTAGTATATAACTAGGATTTTATCCGCCGCGGGTTGCAACGTCAATAATGTATTTAAGAAGTAGCAGAAAGTAAGTTGTTACATGTTGATCAGAAACTTAGGAAGATTTAAATAAACAAAGTATAATATTTTGGTGCGAAAGTCATGTCAAACAAAGATAATCAAAATCATATTATATGTGACATACATATAAAAATAAATAACTAAGTTCTTTTTTTTTTTTTAAATTAAAAAACGGAAATTTAAATAATTAAAGATGTATTATATGTGTCTCGACTTAGAAGTAAGAAACGTACATAAACATAAACACCAAAAGGTAGAAAAACTTACGTTGAAACGTAGACAGACTCATATTTATACCGATATGTGTATATATTTGTTTTAAATCAATGAACTAGAGTTATTAATTTATGCTAAAATAATTTATGTGGAAACGTTGGTTACCTCTAATTTATATCCACTCATACAAAAGGTTACAAAATTAGAGGTGTGATAATTGTAGGAAAATCAGATCATATACAAATTATCGAGGATAAAATAAAAATATAGAAAATAGAATAGATGAAATTGACATTTTCCACGTTTAAATACATCGGTGAAGAATATGATAAAAAATAATGAGTTGAAAATGTCATTTTTTTAAGTATAAGGACGATACTAATATCCTTCTTAATAAATGAAAGTTTTTTTGCCACATGTTCTATTCTTCTTCATTTGGACACATGGTATTTTTTAGAATTTTTGAATTTTCTATTTTCCACTTGTCATTTTATTCTAATTTTCATTTTATTAAATTAAAATTTCACATTTAATATGTAAGGTATTTATTAGAAATAATTTATATATGTAATGTATTCAATGTATTAAAGTCTCATTAATTTTAATAATTTAAATTTTTTCTTATTTTTCTTATAAATAAAACTTATCAATTTATTAATTAATTTTTTTAAATAAACCCATGTAATACATGGGTCTCACACCTGGTAAACATAATATGAGGCTTAAATTGCCAAAAATAAAAAAGAATAATGTTAAAGGATTGAAAATAGAAAATAAAAAAAGCGGAGGGGAACCGAAAGAAAAAGTTTGCTGCAGATATTGGTTTTTAGAAGATATATAATTTGCCATATATATATATATATATATATATATATATATATATATATATATATATATATTTTCAGAAACAAGCAATTGTGTTAGTTTTCGGTTAGTTTCCTTAGACGCTCTATACTAATATTTTAATGTCTTTTAATAAGAGGCAGTTTTGAATCATTTTGATTCGGAGCATTTGATTATATCTTATTTTTGTATCTGAATCTAAAAATACATCTTATTCGATAAGACATGTAGCCGCATCAAAAAACAAAAATCATTTCCCTTTTTGCCCTAAGTTTACCATTTTCTCTCCTCTTTCGTCCATTAAACACCAACCCTCATCTATTTCGCCTTTGTATCTTCGACGTTAGAGAGTATGAACGACGCCCTTGAACCGACCGAGCCAACGTCGCACACCTTCTGCGGCCATTGCCACCCTCCCACATCTTCGGCGCCACCTTCACACATCAAAGCCCAACGCCTCTTCAGGTATGTATTTAGTTTTTCAGTTTTTCCTTATTCATCTTGATATTTGTTAAATATGATGATGAAGTCGCAATGTTCTCCTCCAAATAAGATGAAATCAACGATTTTTTTTTGTTGAAATCGGTCGTTTGTTGTTGAAATCGGTGACTTCTCCTTCACATTTGATGAAAGTGTTTTGCTAATTTCTTAATATAACTACGAACAACGATGCATTTTTTTTTTCTATTTTCCTCTGTGCTGCGTTTTTTTAAATCTTTTTTTATAATTTTCTTTCCCTCCGTGTTTGTTCTTTCTCTTTTTTTTTTCTTCCATGTTTTATGATTTTAACCAAAAAAACTAATAAACAGGATTTCTGTGATGGGGAAGATGGGTGGAATTGATGATGGAAAATTTTGTAGATGTTGAAACCAATTAGAGATTAGGCAAGAAAAGCTATTAGAAAATTTTATTAATAACTTGCTCGTTTTTTGTTGCTGAAACTAGGGGTGTAAACGAGTCGAGTCAATCCCGAGCTTGGCCAGGTTCGGCTCGGCTCATTTAAGTTATGACGAGCTTGAGCTCAAGCTCGGCTCGATTCAAGCTTTATTTTACCGAGTTCGGCTCAAGTTGGTGAAGAATTATATAGGCTCGACTCGAGCTTGAGATCAGATTGTTTTTTGTCTGGGTAGCCTAAATAAGTTTAAGCTCAGTTTAAGCTTATTAAGAATGTAACATCCATAAAATTAATAAAAAAAACTAAACTTTTAAAATCAACCTATAAGTCATCATTATTTACAAAATAGTTTTCAAAACATGTTCAATATCAGTGCTTTCCCAAAGTCATAAACATAACACAAAGAGGTGCACGATTTCACCTTCACTTACCCGCAATCCTCTGAGGTACCTGAAACATAACCCAAACTATAAGCCCAAAGCTTAGTGAGCTCCCCCAAAATACCAATACACAACAAATAGTACATGTATAATAACAACATACTATGGGTCCAATCAACCATTTGGTTGGAATGCCAACATACTATGGCTCGAGTCAACCATCGGGTTGGAATGTCAACATACTATGGGTCTAATCATCCTCAAAATGGAATATCCTCGGGGCTATTTGACCATCGGGTTGGAATGCCCAAAGGTTCCAAAACCCAACCATAAGGCTTGAAGATGCAAGGGCCTAACAAATTAAGCACTTAATCCTTAAAGTATGAAGCCTATCCTTTCTAAAAGGGATTTTAGCACCAAAACCATCCCGAAGGTCAGTGCTTTATAGGCATACATGTCCAATGCATGTCTTGAACCCATATTAGGTCAGAAGAGGGATTTATGATCTAATCTCTATGCATGGCATCAAAACTCGACTATAGGCCGATCCAAGACTCTATTAGGTTATCTTGACCTGAAGATTCACAAAGTTGCAAACTTTATGAGATCTAACCATTCCAACCTTCAAAAGCAAGAAGCTAAAGGGACAAAACTCAAGATCTAGCAACATGGAAGGAAAAAATTGGATCTTGGACACTTGCAAAGGTACAGAAGAGTGCCAAACTGAAAGATGAGGGTTTGCTTGTTGGATATTTGCTTCCTTCTTCCAACTTATTTCTTCTTTGGCTTCAAAAACACCATACTAGCTCACAAATGAGAAGGAAGGATGATAAGGGTTTCCAAGGATCAATTTGGGGAACTGGAGGCTGATAAAAGGCCAGCTAGTGGGACTTATGGAGATTATATAGGGTGCAAAACCCTAAAAATTAGGGTTTTCTCTGATGGGTTTTGAGCATTCTAACACTTATATGGTGTAGATGCAACCGTGGAAACCTTGGATCTATGTTTTCTCTATTATACATGCAAACATTCATTTTTACAAGGTTACATCCTAACTAGCATATCATGGGGTATATATAATACAAAAAAAACTAGTAGAATGATGTACCTTTCTTGTAGCTTTAAATCCTTAAGACTTTGTGAGCTTAGCACCCCAAATGTGATGCCTCAAAGGCTTCACACAACACCACTAACAATTGGAATAACCTGAGATGAGATTATTATGCACCAAAATTGGCTAGCCTTCACTTGTATCACTTAAGTACTGATTTTACAAGCATGATGCTTTTTTTATATAGTGTACACATTAGGGTTACACCATGTAACTCATGACCTTCCATATTCTTCATTATCCATGGATTTTAACCTCCATGGAGTATCCATGGGTCACCACACGGGTTTAGCCCAATCATGAAGAACTATGGCTCATAAGCCCACTATATAAGAATGAATGATTTACCAAATCAATCCCCATTTATATAATTAGTCTCTTTCGATCACAAAATTAATTCCAAACTATTTCTTGATCAATACTAATTAAATAATTCATATTAATATATTAGAACTTATAATATATTAATAAACCATAAATATCATCTTCTCATAAAAGTCTATCCAAATTGTTCCGATGCCATGCAACCCAAATGGACCATGCCAAATCGGGTTAAGTACATACCAAATATAGATATAGACTTAGACACCTTATCTGTGACAACCCAAAAAATTTTTCCGTCATTTACAACCCGAAATTCCTAGCTTACATTCTTCTTTTATATCAAAGTTAGCTACGTTTTGCTATTTTATAATGAAGTTTTGGGTCTAAAAGAGTGCTTAAAGCTTAGTATAAATGAGATACGTGTCGGAGGATGGGTTGGTTTGGTTATAGCATTGGAAAAACGGGCCAAACACACCAAAACAGGTGTGTGCGGCCAGCCAGCTTCACACAGGCCAACCGCACACACCTCCAGCCGTACACAACCTCTTATATATTCTATCCTTGGTCATTTTGATCATTTCTTACACTCTTGCAAAGCTAGGACTCGAAAATCCTCTCAAGTATCATCCAGAAAGGTAAACTCTTTCACCAAGAACACCAAGAACATCATGTTTCCTGGCAGCACACATGGCCGCACACACACATATAGTGTGTATTTTGGCCATACACTTTTTTGTATAGCCTTTTAACCCTTCGTACAATCATTTATGGTTGTAACACTTCAAAATAAGTGTTTAGTAGTCCCGTAAGGTGGTCCCAATTCATTAATTAGTTGTTCATAACACTAATTATATTTATATATGTATCAATATGTGCTAAATAGGATTCGCGTGTGTACTTAAGTCACCACTTGATACTTAGCAACAGATCCAACATTGTCATTAGAACCACTCACTACAGGTGAGTTCATACCCCTTAATGAACCTTTCTAAATGTTTTTGCATGTTTTAGGGGGGGGGGGGGGGGATACAAGTACAACACTACATGTTTTATTATCAATTCATATGTGATTTAGAATTTTTTCATTAGAAAGAGAGATTTCTCTACACTTTTAGATACATATCAATAAAACTGTTTTAACTAATTATTAAATGTATTTTAAGGCTAAATTGTTGTTTAACAACTTTCAAAATTACGTTTTTACTATTTTCCTTTATATATATATACATATATATACATATATATATATATATATATATATATATATATATATATATATCTACACTAATATATTTATATAAGTAAGACTTGAAGGACTTAGGACCGATAACTCACCTTATTTCCTGTTCTTGTTTGATGTGGTCTTAGGGTACTGGTTGTCCGTCCGACTTCGTTGAAGTCTTAGTTATACATCATATATATTTGTGTTAGATATGAAAGTTTTTCATTTTATTCATTACCTTTGTTGATCAGAGGTAGGAGTTCACATACACTAGTTAACCATAATAGGTATAGTTAAGGTTATTGCTCGTTACCTCTACTACTACTATACTCACTATATCGGTTAATACTACAAGATAATGCGAGTATAAAAGAACACTCTACTTACTATACTATATGTATACCATACTAAAGCATAAGAGAATTCACTAATACAAAGAATATCGCACTATCTCTCTATAAGGTGCTCTACTGTACTTACACCATGTGACCAGGGCTTTCCGAAAGGAAAGCAACACTATATGTATAGATTTATACGGAACTGAAACTATTACATCCCGACTGTTAACTATAGTCCGAGCTGACTAGGTCAGGGGTGGCACTACATTACTTCACTACGCATGACTGGGAAGGTCATCGGACACTCTACTACTTTATAGTTGGTCACATGAGAAGTTACACCTATTTCCGAATAAATACACTAAGGCTTAAAGTCTAAACTAATATCCCGAAGTAATTAAAGATCTACTGACTAAAGTTACAACATTACTACTTTTAGCAAGCGTAATGTTTCTTCAGCCATATTACCCACTTGAAGACTATTACTACACTTATACAATTGATGGTTTCAAAGATAATACTTTTACACACTCAAAGGATTGACTTACAAATGTACTTTTCTGGAAAATATAGGATTTTCTAGGGAGTTCTTTTACTCATAAATACAAGTTCTAACTCTTATACTATAAGTTTGCAAACACTTTTAAACTACAACGACACTAAATTCTTATGATCTCACCAGCTTTATGCTGATACTCGTTTTCAAAATATCTTGTATCCTCAGGGCAAATATAGACAGGTACAGGGCAGCTTTTGGAGAAGAGGGAGTATATACAATACTCATCTCTTATTTTTGTTATACTTTTGGCTATACTTTTGGTGTCTATTAAACTTTACAGAACACAATTGTAATCATATTCACTATATACATATGAAATGGTTGTTGTTTCTTGTTTTTACTATTATGCAATTGTAATGATATTGTACATGATGTCCTCCACCCCAGAACGTATTCCGTCGTTCTCGGTTTTGGGGTGTGACAAATTGGTATCAGAGCATTGTTTATAGTGAATCAAGTATATCAACCCATAAAAGATATACGAACTATAAACACTTCGGGACTAAAACAAAATGACCAAGAATATATACTTTTTTTTAAGTACACACTCACCACTACAAAGGGTCAGTATCATTCTAGAACAGAACAGAAGTATTAAATATTGTTGAACAACAAAATTAAGCTTAGAGACATATAGTCACATCTGGGTGGATGTAGCCTGATCAACTACATCTCTCTAGAAGTGACTAGCATGTGCCTAAGAATGATTGTGATGTTGCAACAAGTCTAAAAACTTACCAACACTACCACAAGCTCGTTAGAATAAGAATACTATAGGAGTATTTTGCACTCTACTAACTACATATGTGATAACTAAAAGGGTCGTTACTGGTAGAATAATAGTTTCTAAGTGGATACACCATGGTTACATGTGACTAGGGCGCTATAGACTCAGAATCTGCGACCTTTGCTTCATTTCTTGTTCTTGTTTGATTGGGGATCTGGGGTTAAGGTTGCTTATTCGAAGGACTATCTTGTTTCGGTTACATGTAATTGGTATGCACTACGCAAGTATTGGGTCGACTAATAACGATCCATCTTATAAGTATCCAAAATTAGTACGTCTATTAACCTTTCTTTCCCCATTCTCGCGTAGATAGCATGGTTGGCTTCCACCATCCTGACGATTCGTATTATCCAAACCAGTGCAATGAAGGATGGATCGACGAGGAGCCAGAAGATGATCACCCGATCCTTTTGGATGATCACCATGCAGAAGGCTTCTCGGATAGCTCCAACTCCGAGCCAGAAGTTAACAACCTACTCCCTGTAACTCCAAACCCCAACCCCCGTCCAGTGTTTCAAGGCCCCACTCCCATGTGGCAATAACCCTGAATCGATGGAGCGAGGAGTAGGGTCAGTCGGTACCTTACGGTGGAGACCGAAGATTCTACAACATAAACGAAGGAGGATCAGCGGATCGAGTCTTGCCCATTATGGTCCGAAGGATTTCCAGGAATGTCGAGCAAGGTCAAGCAGCAATTGGCCGAGTTGTGGAGATTGATGCCAACTCTAACCTCAACACTGCTCGCATTCGTCAACTAGAAGAAGCTATAGGTAGGACAAGGATGACCAATGAGGTTCTGCAGCAACAGCTAGCTGCATCTCGAGCCGAAGTTAGGGAACTCCAAGCGCGTTAGGGGACTCATGAACGACAACTTTAGGAAGTTATGCGCCATCTAGCAGATCTAAGGGTTCGTCCAGTGGATACCCGTCATCAGTAGAAGATATGTACTTGTCTTTCTCTTTTGTTTAAATAATAGCCTTTCTTTTCTATGCTCAGTAGAGCACTTGTCTGTAAACATTCCTAACTTTGAAGGTACTCTAATTAGGTCTCCAGACTGCCAACATTTTCCTTTTGGTTTGATGTAAGGCCTACTGTTAGGTTACTTTTCCCGAACTTGTATTACATCATTAATACCAGAAATTGGCAGTTAACTACTCTATTGCTATGACTCTCTATTTGATTATGGATTATGTTGATCTAATCCATAAAGAACTCTTATCATACTTCCGATAGACTCTTACCATTGTCACTATCCCCATAAATTTTCAGTAAAAGATGCCTCCCCGCAAACGCCCGAACAGAGGCAAACCTGCAGCTCAAACTCCACCTCCACCACCTCCTCCTCTACAGTTCGATCGAATGGTGTCTCAAATAGCTGTGACCGCAGCTGTGATGGAAGCCATGGCCCAAATGAACTCCGTCGATGCTAGTGGAGCCGGAATGGGCACTAACTCCAGACATGGTGAAAATCCCCCTCGTGCACAGGGTTGTACTTATAAGGATTTTATGAGCTATAAACCAACATTCTTCAATGGGACCGGAGGAATCCTTGCTCTGTCTCAATGGATTGAAAGAGCCAAAGCTGTCTTTGAAATGTGCTCATGCCCCGAGGAGGGAAAAATCAAGTTCGCTACTGCCACCCTTACTGAAAGGGCCCTGACATGATGGAATGGCCATGTCAATTCACTATCCTTAGTAACAGCCAATGCCATAGGCTGGGACACACTAAAGGACCTACTGAGAAAGGAATATTTCCCTAGAGGTGAAGTTCAGAATCTTGAGGAGGAACTCTGGAACCTCAAGATGAAGGGGACATATATAGTGGCTTATACAGCCAGGTTCTGTGACAAGGTGGCTATGTGCCCTAACATGATCCCTTCCGAAAGCAAGAAAATCAAACGATACATCTAGGGTTTAGTGCCCCCATATCAAGGAAATGTTCTATCCTCTCATCCTGCAACCTTTGATAGCGCCAAGGAGTTGGCCCACAGGTTGATTGATCATGAAACTCCTCCCACTCCAACAACAACAACTACAACTGCCACTGTACCACCCAAATCATCCGACAACAGGAGGAAATGTGAGGATTGGAAGAAGGACAAAAGAACTCAATCTTCTTCCAAAAACCAGCAGATCATGGCTGTCCATGCTGCCACCACTCCTGCTACTCCTGCACCGGAGAAAGCTGATGTTGGGAACCTACCCAAGTGTCCCAAGTGCCCCTTCCATCATAACGGCCCCTGCCGTGAATTGCAATGTACCAACTGCGGCCGGAAGGGCCATACCGTCCGGTTTTGCAAATCCCAACCCAAACCTATTTCCCAAGTTTCCGGATTTGGGAGTGAGCTAGGCCTGCTATGGCTGTGGTGAAGAGGGCCACTTCAAGAAGAACTGTCCAAAAGCTGGGAGTGCAGGAGGAACTAGAAGACTACTCACTATTGGCCACAATGAAGTAGTAGCGGACCCGATAGTAGTCACAGGTACGTTTCTTCTCAACAACTCTTATGCATGTGTATTATTCAATAGTGGTGCAGAAAGAAGCTTCATAAACCAAAACTTTAAACTCTTACTTAAACATTCCCTGCAACCACTGAAAGAAAAATTCATCGTAGAAATAGCTAACGGAAAGACCGAAAGCTCTAACGAAATTTACATAGGTTGTACCCTCACGTTGGACGATCATTCATTCCCAATCGATCTCATACCAGTATCGATCAAGAGTTTCAATGCCATTGTTGGCATGGATTGGTTGAGTCTTCATCACGCTGATATTCTATGTTTCGACAAAGCCATCCGCCTAAATCCACCGAATTGCGAAACTCTGTTAATCTACGGGGACAAACCCGGTACGAGTCTTTGTATCATCTCAAGTATTCAAGCCCAGAAGTACTTGCCCAAGGAATATCGCGCCTTTCTTGCACACGTCGTCAACTCAAGCCAGAAAGTGAAAGATCCAAAAGACATCCCTGTTGTATGCGATTTCCCTAACGTCTTTCCGGAAGACCTTCCAGGTTTACCTCCCAAACGTCAGGTTGAGTTCAGAATCGATCTAGTCCCAGGAGCTACCCCCGTAGCTAAGTCACCCTATCGTTTAGCGCCTGCCGAGATGCAAGAACTATCCGGTCAACTTAACGAGCTGCTCAACAAGGGCTTTATAAGACGGAGCCTCTCAACTGGGGAGCTCCGGTCTTGTTCGTGAAGAAGAAAGACGGATCGTTCCGTATGTGCATCGATTATAGGGAGCTCAACAAGCTCATGATCAAGAACCACTACCCTTTTCCTCGTATAGATGACCTATTTGACCAACTACAAGGGGCGAGCTATTTTTCCAAGATTGATCTTAGGTCCGGGTATCACCAGTTACGAGTCCTTGAGGAGGATGTTCCGAAGACAGCCTTCGCACTCGTTATGGACACTACGAGTTCGTAGTGATGCCCTTCGGGCTGACTAACGCACCCACAGTGTTCATGGACTTGATGAATAGGGTGTGTCATCCATACTTAGATCAGTTCGTCATTGTCTTTATTGATGATATACTCGTCTACTCTCGGAGTGAGGAAGAACACGGGAATCATCTACGACGAGTCCTAGAAACCTTGCGATCGGAGAAGTTATATGTGAAGTTCTCTAAGTGCGAGTTTTGGATCCGAAGAGTTGAATTCTTAGGACACGTGGTTAGTGAGGAAGGAATCCATGTAGACCCGTCCAAGATTAGAGCTATTGAGAACTGGCCAGCACCAAAGACGCCTACAGAAATTTGTCAATTTCTAGGCCTCGCTGGCTACTATCGCAGGTTCATTCAGAACTTCTCTCGGATTACGAAACCTCTCACTACGTTGACACAGAAAGGCGTACCATTTAACTGGGAAGAGAAACAGGAGAAGGCATTCCAGAACCTGAAGTGAGCCCTATGTACCGCACCAGTGTTATCCCTTCCTGAAGGAACCGAAGATTTTGTGGTATACTGCGACGCATCGAACCAAGGGCTCGGTTGTGTCTTGATGCAACGAGGTAAGGTCATCGCCTATGCCTCAAGACAGCTGAAGACACACGAGATCAACTACACCATGCACGACCTCGAGTTAGGGGCAGTTGTATTCGCTCTGAAGATCTGTAGATATTACCTGTATGGGACGAAGAGCACAATATACACTGACCACAAAAGCCTCCAACACATACTGAACCAGAAGGAGCTCAACATGAGACAACGACGGTGGGTCGAACTACTCAATGATTATGACTGCGAGATTCGTTATCACCCGGGAAGGCCAATGTAGTAACAGACGCACTAAGGAGGCTCAACTTGAAGCCTTAAAGCCTGAGAATGTGGCGGGAGAATCCCTGTGTGGAATGTATAAGAACTTGGAAGTCAAGGGTGATGGAGCCTATTATCTCATGGACCGAATCTGGACCCCGTGCCACGGTGGCTTCAGAGACTTGGTTATGAAGGAAGCACACAACACGCGATACTCCGTTCACCTAGGTTCAGATAAGATGTATCTAGATCTCAAAAAGCTATATTGGTAGCCTAATATGAAAGCAGAGATTGCTACCTTCGTGAGTAAATGCCTTACCTGCGTGAAGGTTAAGGTCGAATACCAGAAGCCATCAAGTCTTCTACAACAACCAGAGATACCAGAGTGGAAGTGGGAGCGGATCACTATGGACTTCGTAACTAAGCTACCCAAGACAACGGGTGGATTGGATACCATATGGGTCATTGTCGACAGACTAACCAAGTCCGCACACTTCCTACCCATCAAAGAAACAGACAAAATGGAGAAACTCACAAGAACATACATTAAAGAGATAGTTTGACTGCATGGTGTCCCTGTATCTATTATCTCGGATAGAGATAGTAGGTTTACTTCGAGATTTTGGCAATCACTGCAAAGCGCCTTAGGGACGAGGTTGGACATGAGTACAGCCTACCATCCGCAGACTGACGGAAAAAGTGAGAGGACGATCCAAACCTTAGAGGATATGTTGCGAGCCTGTGTGATTGACTTTGGTAAGGCGTGGGATACACACTTACCCCTTGTAGAGTTTTCCTACAACAACAATTATCATACAAGCATCAAGGCAGATCCATTTGAAGCCCTCTATGGCCGGAAGTGCAGATCCCCTCTGTGATGGGCTGAGGTGGGTGACACTTAGTTAGCTAAAGGAAGAGTTCCTGACAGCACTCTCACGGGTCCAGAGATCATCCGAGAAACGACCGAGAAGATTGTACAGATTTGCGAACGATTAAAAGCCGCTAGGGACCGATAGAAAAGCTACGCAGACAAACGAAGAAAGCCTTTGGAATTCCAGGTGGGAGAACAAGTCCTTTTGAAGGTCTCACCCTGGAATGCCACGATACGCTTTGGAAAGAGTGGAAATCTGAACCCAAGGTACATAGGGCCTTTCGAGATTCTCGCTAGAATCGGCCCCGTAGCTTACAAACTCAACCTACCCCACGAGCTAAGTAACATACATCCTACCTTCCATGTCTCAAACTTGAAGAAATGCCTGTCCGACGAGACTCTCGTTATCCCACTTGATGAGGTTGAAGTCAACGAGAGCCTCAACTTCGTGGAAGTGCCAGTGGAGATTATGGACCGGGAGGTCAAACGAATGAAACAAAGCCGCATCCCAATTGTGAAGGTTCGATGGAACGACAAACGAGGGCCGAAATTCACTTGGGAGCGCGAAAATCAAATGAAACTCAAATATCCCCATCTCTTTAATTAGTAGTACTGTAATAACTTAACTGCTTGTATTCTAAATTTCGGGATGAAATTTCCTTAACGGGGGGATGATGTGACAACCCAAAAAATTTTCCGTCATTTACAACCCGAAATTCCTAGCTTACACTCTTCTTTTATATCAAAGTTAGCTACGTTTTGCTATTTTATAATGAAGTTTTGGGTCTAAAAGAGTGTTTAAAGCTTAGTATAATTGAGATACGTGTCGGAGGATGGGCCGGTTTGGTTGTAGCATTGGAAAAACGGGCCAAACACACCAAAACTGGTGTTTGCGGCCGCACACTAGTGTGTGCGGCCAGCCAGCCGCACACAGGCCAACCGCACATACCCTCCTATATTCTATCCTTGGTCATTTTGATCATTTCTTACACTCTTGCAAAGCTAGGACTCGAAAATCCTCTCAAGTATCATCCAGAAAGGTAAACTCTTTCACCAAGAACACCAAGAACACCAAGAACATCATGTTTCCTGGCAGCACACATGTGCTGGCCGCACACATGGCCACACACATGTGCTGGCCGCACACATGGCCGCACACACACATATAGTGTGTATTTTGGCCATACACTCTTTTGTATAGCCTTTTAACCCTTCGTACAATCGTTTATGGTTGTAACACTTCAAAATAAGTGTTTACTAGTCCCTAAGGTGGTCCCAATTCATTAATTAGTTATTCATAACACTAATTATATTCATATATGTATCAACATGTGCTAAATAGGATTCGCGTGTGTACTTAAATCACCACTTGATACTTAGCAACAGATCCAACATTGTCATCAGAACCACTCACTACAGGTGAGTTCATACCCCTTAATGAACCTTTCTAAATGTTTTTGCATGTTTTAGGGGGGGGATACAAGTACAACATTACATGTTTTATTATCAATTCATATGTGATTTACAAATTTTCATCAGAAAGAGAGATTTCTCTGCACTTTTAGATACTTATCAATAAAATCGTTTTAACTAATTATTAAATGTGTTTTAAGGCTAAATTGTTGTTTAACTACTTTCAAAATTACATTTTTACTATTTTCCTTTATAAAAGTATATATATCTACACTAATATATTTATATAAGTAAGACTTGAAGGACTTAGGACCGATAACTCACCTTATTTCCTGTTCTTGTTTGATGTGGTCTTAGGGTACTGGTTGTCCGTCCGACTGTCGTTGAATTCTTAGTTATATATCATATATATTTGTGTTAGATATGAAAGTTTTTCATTTTATTCATTACCTTTGTTGATCAGAGGTAGGAATTTACATACACTAGTTAACTGTAATAGGTATACTTAAGGCTACTGCTCGTTACCTCTACTACTTTCCAGGTCACTACTCCTCCATTAAGGGTAAAGACCCAGCCCGACACCGAACGGTGGCGAAGGGCTTTACTCAAACTCCCAGCAGATCCTTGAGATAGTCATGGAATTCAAGACTTAGGTACTCTCCTCCTTGATGGTATCGAAGCATCTTAATTTTCCTACCCAATTGATTCTCCACTTCATGTTTGAACTCTTTGAACTTTTCAAATGTTTCTGACTTGTGCTTGATTAAGTAAATATATCCATATCTACTATAATCATCGGTGAAAGTCACGTAGAAGCGGTTCCCATCCTTTTTGGTGGATCTAAAGGGCCCACACATGTCGGTGTGTATGAGATCCAACAAACCCTCACCCCTCTCACAAGTGCCAGTGAAGGGCGACTTGGTCATCTTTCCAACTAAACAAGATTCACACATGTCATCTTTCCTAAGGTTGAATGACTCCAACACTCCATCCTTTTGGAGTTGGGCGATGCACTTCTTGTTGACATGTCCAAGACGACAATGCCACAAGGATGCCTTATCCATACTATTGGTAGAATCCATACACAACACATCATTTCCTAGGTTATCTATAACCATAACAGTTTCATAAATTCCATTACAAGGCATAGCTTCAAAATATAAAACACCATTTAGATAAGCATAAATCGAACAATTCTCATTATTAAACAAATATCTAAATCCTTGTCTAAATAAACCATGAAAAGAAATGATGTTTCTTGCCATATCTGGCGAGTGGCAACAATTATTTAAATCCGAATTCAATCCATTACTAAGCACTAAATAATACACTCCAATCTTGGTTACAGGAGACGATCTTCTGTTTCCCATGATTAGATTTATTCTTCCAAGCTCCACATCCCTATTTCTTCCTAGTCCCTGCAAATCGGAAGATATGTGATAACCACATCCTATATCAAGAACCCAAGAAATAGTATGAGATGAATCATTAGATTTAATTGTGTAAATACCTGCGAAAGATGGCTTGATCTTCCCATCCTTGATGGCTTGCCAATATTCCGGACAACTTCTCTTCCAATGCCCTATTTTGTGGCAATGGTGGCACTCTGCCTCCTTTGGGTTTGGGTTGGGCTTATCATGATCAACCTTGGTCCCACTAGAAGAGGAAACATCTTGGGACTTTCCCTTGCGGTGTCTCTTTGAATAAGCCTTCCTCTTCTTGCCCTTCCCTTGCCCAATTGCCAAAACAGGAGTAGCGGGTGGATTGGGAGTTGGTGCAATAGACTTATCCTTGAGGTTGGTCTCAGCAGTCCTTAGAAGCCCTTAGAGTTTGCTTAGGGTGACCTCTTCCTTGTTCATGTGGTAGGTCAACCTAAATTGGTTATAGCATGAGGGCAAGGAGTGTAGAACAATGTCAATAGCCAAATCTTCCCCAAAGTTGACATTCAACTTGCGAAGATGATCAACATACCTTTGCATCTTTTGCAAGTGCACGGTTAGAGACTCTCCACTTCCCATCTTATCAGTGATCATATTCGTTATGATTTCATATCGCTCTTGCCTCGTGCTTTGGTGGTATCTCTCCATCAAGTCTAGATGCATCTCATAAGGATACATGTCCTCATAGGACTTTTGGAATTTTGAGTTCATCGTGGCTATCATGATGCAATGGACTTTCATTGCATCACGTTCATAGGTCTCAAAGACAACCATTTCTTCGGGAGTAGCAGTTTCAGGATTGATCTTCTCGAGCATCTCATCAAGAACATACTCTTTGTCCTCGTAACGCGCGATCGTATGAATGTAACTTATCCATTCACTAAAGTTCGATCCATCAAAAGTCACTTTTTGACAAAGGCTCATTATAGTGAATGAGCTAGCAGCAACGTTGTTCGTGTTAGACATCTACACATAGAAAGGAAACAAAGTTTGATTAGAGTTAAGTCCCTAATTAACACCCAAAATAAACAAAATTAGGGCTAGGACCCAACAACATTATTTACACATTAGAAAAGGGATGCCGTAATCCAATATGCAAATAATTTGGAGGTAAGTGAATGAAGATTCACTAATTCTTCACCATGAAAAACATAAGGTTAAGTTTTAAATGTATTGAGAATTCCTAGATTTCTTTGAGATTCATTGAACCTTTCAATGGCATGTTTAAATCTAGATATGCCCCTCTAGTTTGTGACTGGGATACCGAGGATCACAAAGCGGGTGTGAATAACCATGCAAATCTACATGGTGCCTTCATTGTTACAGTCACCTATTCGATGTGCCGGTAAACCGCACACGCTCCATCGAACTATGACAAACAATGAGTCACCCGTTGCCACCTTTTTTTAGAACCAATTAATGTGGTGGTTAACCACACATTCTCCACTAACATCTTAACAAGAGTGCAAAGTGTAATTTCATGGGATTGCATCAATTCGCTTTCCTAAAGTAACTAAGATTTGGAATTTTATGAAACACGTTTAGTTACTTTATAAAGATTCATTATAGTTATTAATGAGGAGAGGGTTGCCCTATCCTACCCGTTCGGCTAACAACCTTCCACCAGTCAAGCAAGCAGTGGGTGTGAGTGTACACCCATTAAGCGCCATTTTATAGGTAGCAACCTTATACCCACCTTATAGACCGACTTCGTGAATGAGGCTTACTAACTGTAAGACTAGCAATTTAAATTTTATATATATATATATATATATATATATATATATATATATATATATATATATATATATTAAGCTTGTAATAATATATTAGTATAGGGTTGAATTTTAAACTTGTAAAATTATAGGGTTTGAAATTTAAATTATTCAAATTAAACTTTTAATCACAAAACTTGAGCACAGGTTTTAAACTTTTCAAAACATAAGGATCAAATAGCAAATAATACAAGTCAACTAATTAGATTATCTCAATTTGATTTTATTCAATATTACTTGCAAGATAATTCACCAATTCAATTCAAATAATCAACTATTATCATATAAGGAAATTATTATTCAACTAATTGGTAATTATCTTTTTTTTTGTTCAAGAATATACTCATATATATGATTAAAATCGGATTTTGATGACCCAAAACAGTTAAGGCAAGTATCCTCAAGAAAAACAACAAGAAATCCCGACAATACCTCCAACTGATGCTCGAACTTGCCGAGTTCCTCTATGGACTCGCCGAGTTGGAGCTACTCACCGAGTCCACAATGGAACTCGCCGAGTTCACTGAACATAATCACAAAAATCGAATTTTTTAAGCAACAAGCAATCAACCAATGCATCAATTCAATAGAAATCAATCAAAGCTTTGATACTACTGATGGGTTTTAGCCATAAGAACTTTCCTATGTGCGCATGCAAACCCTAATGCTTGGATCTAGGTTTCTCTAATTGAACATGCAATGTATCCAAGGCTTACAATTCTAGATCTAGTGTAAACAATTCAATCATATCATATAAAACAGATCAGGAAGAATACCTTAAGTTGCTTGCTTGAAACTTCTTGTTCTTGGAGCTTAGAGTCACAATTGTCACTCCTATAATGGCTTACAAACACCAACTAGGAAGAGGATGATATTGAGAAAGAATGGGAAGGGTGAGAAATCGGCCCTAGGGTTTCTTGCTTTGCATGAATTCCGATTTCCCTCACCCAAGGGATCTATTTATACTATGAGCTATTAGGGTTTCACCCTTAACCCGAATTGAATAACTTAGGCCCTAAGCAATCTAAAGATCCTCCTAGATATTCAGCTTGGACGATTTTAAGATGTTGTGACATCCCCCAAAATCACGGCCAGAAAAGACCGATTTCATTTATGCTTTTTAAAATAATTTCAAAGTAAATCCTTTTGATTCGAAGGAGTTGCAGAATTTGTTCCCAAAAACAAAACATGATAAAACAATGTTTACCAAAGCATTTCATAAAAGAAATGTATTTTCATTATATAATCAAAACTTGGGGTGTCATGTTCCGATACAGACCATTAAGCATAAACAATAACATTACAAGTCATTCAACAAATATATACATGTACATACTTGTAAACAAAACAACTTGATGGTTCATCCATCTTACGCCCTTGCGCCACATCCTGTAATACAAATAAAACTGAGTGGGTCAGGCTTGGGAGCCTGGTGAGCATATAGGGTTTTCAACCCACAATAAATAAATTATATTTAATTTCACCAACCAATCACTATCCCGATTACCCATTTCTGTTATCCTCACTTTACGTCCCTAAAACAACATCTATCTCAAGGGACCTAATCTAGGATTTTCATCAGGACGGACATTACTGCTAAGGGGTTTCCTCAACAATAGATATCCTAAAGGCAACCATGAGGGGGATAGAGTACACCGGTGAACACATCGTTCACAACATCTACAGGTTATGAACCTGCTAGCGTTCCACGAGACTGTCTAGAAGGAGTCTGTGGTCGTTATCCATACTCCGCTGAATAACTAGGTCAACAACAACAACAACATCGAGGCCTCTCATCTGTTTATTATACACCAACTATCTACCCATGTTCTACCCAACATATTAGTAGATAAAAATATATATTTTTATACATAGTTTAAAACCTGTATAGCATTTTCATTCAATACATATTTCACATAACAGATGAGGCATACCCACATAACACGTATTTCATAGAAAACAAATCAGATCTGTGAGATTAAAGAGAGTGAATATGCATTCACGCACATAACAACAAAATTATACACATAACACGTATTTCGTATAAAATACTTCATAATTATGCGTTTAGAAGAAAGTAACTACACACTCACATGATCAGAAGATGATCAGACAGCACTACGGCTTGCAGAAGTCGTAATCCTCAGCAGATCTGGAAGATCTCTACAAAAATCGAACTTCTCGCGGGCAGAGCTTCGGCTCGGAAACCGCACTTCTCGGGATCTCGGGACTTGCTTCGGGACTCGGGAATATTACCGAGGCTTCGGGGGTAAAAACGCAGAGCTTTGGCACGAAACGGAGGAGAAATGAGCAATTATGCCCGGACCCCTCACATCCTATTTATAGGAGGCTGGAACCTCCTCGTACGCGGGGTGTACGCCTGTACGCGGGGCGTACAGGGCTCCGAAGTCGTCACTACATGCGTCATCCGAAGTATCGACACTTCTTGCTGTACGCGGGGCGTACTCGAGTACGCTGGGCGTACTCCGGATGAGTCCGGTGACTCGTCTTCGGATAAGGCCGGATTTAATAATTAAATTTAATTATTAATTATTTAATAAACTTGGAAAATTCATATCTCCTTCATACGAACTCCGTTTTCAACGTTCTTTATATCCACGTGAAGGTGAGACTACGCTCTACAACTTTCGTTTAGACTCTATCGGCTAATTTTGAGTTTATTTTTATTATTTATTTTTAATAAGCCGGGACAGAAAATTTCGTTATAAATTCATAACTTCTTCGTTTGACGTCCGTTCTCACCTAACTTTTTATCGCTTTGATACTAACAACGGGATCTTCGATTCTCGTTTAGATCACTAAGGCTAAATATCGCTCTAACGTAAATTTCACTTTTTACGTTAATCAGCGTTGCCGGTTCTGTCGCGAAACTTCGACAGGTCATAACTTCCTCGTTATAACTCGGATTTCGACATTCTTTATATCTTCGGAAACCTTGTTTCAACTACTACAACATTATCTAAAGATATCAAGTTTATTTTACACTTAAATTTTGACACTTGTTTTTATTCTTAATTAATCAAACCACATAATTAAGCAATTAAGCACAAAACACATAATACTCAAATAATACACTTATATTATTTCAAAACGGGTTACAAAGGTTAACCTAGACTATTACATTGCTAAAAATGGCAAGCCCAGAAACAAAGGCGTTACAATTCTCTCCACCTTAGAATGATTCCGTCCCCGGAATCACACATCAACAAACAAATGCGGATAGCGACCCATCATGTCACTCTCCGTCTCCCAGGTGAGATTCGGCCCATTCGTGTGTTTCCATCGGACAAGCACTAACTCGACCATCTTGCGTCGCAACTTCTTAGTCTTTCGGTCAACAATTGCCTCTGGTTCTTCAATCAACCTTTTTTTCTCATCGATTCTCAACTCCGAAAGTGGAATCATGTCGGGAACTTCCCCCGTGAACTTTCGTAAATAACACACATCAAAAGTGTTATGAATTCCATTCAGTTCTTCTGGTAGTTCGAGATTGTAAGCTTGGTTCCCAATCCTCTGAAGAACTTTAAACGGTCCAATAAACCTTGGACTCAACTTTCCCCTTTTACCAAATCTTATAAGTCCCTTCCACGGCGAGACTTTAAGCAAAACCGAATCCCCAACTTTAAAAGTCATCGGTCTTCGCTTTTTGTCAGTGTAGCTCTTTTGACGATCCTGAGCTGCTAACATTCTTTCCCTAATTATTTACAACTTTTTAGCAATTTGATGAACCATCTCCGGTCCCATAAACTGCTTTTCCCCAGCCTCAAGCCAACAAGACGGCGTACGACACTTTTGTCCATACAAAGCTTGGTAAGGTGCCATCTTAATGCTCGAGTGAAAACTATTGTTATAGGAAAATTATACCAATGGTAAATGTTCATCCCAATTACCTAGGAATTCCAAGGTACATGCTCTCAGCATTTTTCAAGTGTTTGTATCGTTCTTTCACTCTGACCATCAGTCTGCGGATGGTAAGCTGTACTTAAACATAACTTGGTACCCATTTCCTCTTGTAGACTTTTCCAAAAACTTGAGGTGAAACGGTTATCACGATCCGATACAATCATTAACAGAACACCGTGAAGCCTTACAATTTCCTTCACGTAAGAGTTTGCAAGCTTCTCCATAGACCATTTCTCCTTGGTTGCTATGAAATGCGCACTCTTAGTGAATCGATCAACGACCACCCAAATCATGTCGTGACCATTCTTTGTTCTGGGCAGTTTAGTGACAAAATCCATGGCAATGTCTTCCCACTTACCCATAGGCACAGGCAATGGTTCTAAACTCCCGTATGGTTTCTGATGTTGTGTCTTGACTCTTGCACAAGTCACACACTCAGCCACATATTTCGCAATGTCAAGCTTCATCGTCGGCCACCGGTAGTAGGGTTTCAGGTCCCTATACATTTTAGTGCTACCGGGATGAATCGAGTACATGGTCTTGTGAGCTTCTTCCATCAGAAGATCTCTGACTCCTCCTATCTTAGGTATCCAAATCCGATCTTGGAACACCTTCAATCCGTGACTGTTTACACCGAACACCAACGTTTTGCCCAAACGTTCCTCCTTTCGGTCATTCTTTTCAGAAGCTTCCTCTTGAGCTTTCTTTATACTTTCCACAATGGTCGAGACAACTTCAATTCTCAACGCTCTTAGCCTTTTTCTCTCAACATTGACTTTTCGACTGAGAGCATCAGCAACAACATTAGCTTTACCGGGATGGTAAAGTATCTCACAGTCGTAGTCCTTGAGTAACTCTAGCCAGCGTCGTTGTCTCATATTTAATTCCTTCTGATTGAAGAGATATTGGAGACTTTTATGATCAGTGAAAAGTTTGCACTTCGTGCCATAGAGGTAATGCCTCCATATCTTCAGAGCGAAAACTACCGGCTGCCAACTCAAAATCATGAGTCGGGTAGTTCTTTTCATGCTCTTTCAGTTGTCGAGACGCATATGCTATCACCTTTTCTCTTTGGGTCAAAACACAACCCAATCCAACCCCAGACGCATCGCTATAAACAGCGAAGTCTTCAACTCCATCGGTTAGAGAAAGTATCGGTGCCTCGCATAGCTTCTTCTTTAGCTTCTCGAATGCTTCTTTATGCTTATCACTCCAAGCATAAGTAGCTCCTTTGTGGGTCAAAGCTGTCAATGGAGTAGAAATCGAAGAAAAGCCTTGGATAAACCTTCGGTAATATCCGGCTAATCCTAAAAAGCTTCGGATCTCCGTGGGACCTTTCGGTTGTTCCCACTTCATCACAGCTTCGATCTTCGCTGGATCAACCATTATCCCTTCTTGGATGACCACGTGACCCAAGAATTGGACTTCACGAATCCAAAAATCACATTTGGAGAACTTAGCATACAACTTCTCCTTCTTCAAGACTTCTAACACTTCTCGCAAGTGTCTGCCATGCTCCTCCTTGCTTTTTGAGTAAATCAGAATGTCATCTATGAACACTATCACAGATTTATCAAGGAACGGATTACAAACCCTATTCATTAAATCCATGAATGCTGTCGGAGCATTGGTTAGTACAAACGACATAACCAAGAACTCGTAGTGTCCATATCTATTCTCTATATCCTGCTCTCTCACTTTCAGCTGATGATATCCTGACCTTAGGTCGATCTTCGAGAAATAGCTCGAACCTTGTAGTTGATCGAATAGGTCATCAATCCTCGGGAACGGATATCTACTCTTTATTGTTTCCTTATTCAGCTCTCTGCAATCAATGCACATTCTCATACTTCCATCTTTCTTCTTCACGAATAACACCGGAGCTCCCCAGGGTGATGAACTAGGTCTAATGAAACCTTTGTCCAATAACTCCTGAAGTTGCATCATCAGCTCCTTCATCTCCGTCGGTGCTAATCGATAAGGTGCTTTTGCAATTGGCGTTGTTCCTGGTAACAAGTCAATATGGAATTTCACTTGTCGATTAGGCGGTAATCCAGGAAGATCTTCGGGAAATAATTCCGGATAATCACACACCACAGGAATACTCTGCATCACCTTCTTTTCCTTCTTAGCATCAATCACGAATGCTAAATATGATGTACATCCCTTGGTCAAACACTTTCTGGCTTTCATTAGGGAAATGATTCCAGAATCCACTCGGCGTTTGTCCCCATACACCATAAACGATTCCTTCCCTGGCGGGTTCACTTTCACTATCTTCTTCTTGCACAAAATCTCGGCATCATTGGCACTAAGCCAATCCATTCCCAAAACGATGTCGAAACCGTTAAGTTCGATAGGCAATAATTCTTCGTGAAACTTATTCCCATTAAGGTCGATTAAGATGTTTTTCATACGATGGCTAACAGGTACAAACTTGCCACTAGCAACTTCGACTAATAAAGAATTATCTAGTCTATCAACTGGCAATGCTAGTTTTCTACCAAATTCATGCGATATAAAGGAGTAGTTGGCTCCAGAATCAAATAAAATTTGGGCAGGCAAATTGTTAACGAGAAAGGTACCTGAAGCGACATCAACTTCATCTTTAGCAGTTTCCAGCGTCATCTGGAATGCTCTCGCCTTTGGCTTTGGCGGAATGTTGGGTCTAGCTGCCTCCTTCTTCTTCGGGCAGTCCCTCGACATGTGTCCCTCCTCACCACAACCATAACAAACTTTCTTAGTGAGGGTACATTCATTGGCATAGTGACCTGGCTTTCCACACTTGTAGCATGTGGCCACTACTTCACATTTTCCATGATGCTTCTTCTTACATTTGTCGCACCACTTCGCTTCGCCTCCACTTCCCCTCGAACCAGTCTTTGAGAAATTGTTTTCCTTATTGGACCCTGAAGTTCCATCGAACTTCCTCTTTTCACCAACTTCTATCCCTTCCAGACCCTTTTCCTTCTGCTGGGCCTCCACATTCTTAGGTGCACGAACAACCGTTTTCAGCGTAGTTGCCATATTAACTGTAGGACCAAAGTCGGCAGGCAGTCCATTAGCAAACCTCTCAATCTTGGAGAGTTCCGTTGGCACTAGGTACGGAAATAATTTCATTTTCTCAGTGAATACCATAGCATAGTCGTCTACGCTCATCCTCCCCTTCTTCAAGTTTTGGAACTCATTGTTCAGATCAATCAGATCTATCTCTGAACAATATTGCACCCTTAATTGTTCCAAGAACTCTTCCCATGACATTTTCAAAGCTTCTCCTCATGGCATCGTATCTGCCAACAACTTCCACCAACTTAATACTCCAGTCTTCAGTTGTCTGACTGCAAAGACAGTCTTCTATTTGTTGCTACAGTCGCAACTTTCAAATACCATCTCCATTTCGGAGATCCAATCCATTATTTCAACAGGCTTTGGGCTCCCAGAAAGACTTGGCGGTTTGGCGCCCAAGAAATTCTTGTACATTCGCCCGTCGTTGTTGTTTCTCCTTTCCGGATTGGTCCTTCGTTCTTCTCGAGTCCCAACTTGACTCATAATGCGACTATTGTTCCCTTCCTTCGATTGCTCGGGAATCAATTCAGGTTCCTCAATAGGTATGACAGGTTCGTCCCTATTATTATGCAACATTTGTCGCATCTCCTCCCTTTGTTCGGCTAACATAGCCCGAATCATGGCTTGCACTCCAGCCATGGTGATCTGTTCTGGTGCTGCTACTACAACAGGTATTTGCTCAATCACTGGCGGTTGATTCCTGTTTTCATCCGCGTTTCCAATGCCACTCCTTGTTCTCACCATTTTTGATCTACACACCGAATAATTTCACCTTATTACTCCAAACGATTACATGCTAGTTCTAATATCGTATACATACGTTTAGAATCCTAAACACATAAACCTTCAGATCTGGTTGGCAACAAACCGTAGATCCAAACAAATAATATCATATATGGCAACATATAAAATTTAGCACATAAAAGCATTTTAGGCAACGTTCCTAAAATAAACTAGTGCTTGTGTCTAAAATCCAACAGACACACATCTCAAATTCCACTTAGCATTCTAAGTTTAAGTTTAGAAATCCTACAAATTCCTAGTTCGCTTAAACTAATGCTCTGATACCAACTGTGACATCCCCCAAAATCACGGCCAGAAAAGACCGATTTCATTTATGCTTTTTAAAATAATTTCAGAGTAATCCTTTTGATTTGAAAGAGTTGCGGAATTTATTCCCAAAAACAAAACATGATAAAACAATGTTTACCAAAGCATTTCATAAAAGAAATGTATTTTCATTATATAATCAAAACTCGGGGTGTCATGTTCCGATACAGACCATTAAACATAAACAATAACATTACAAGTCATTCAACAAATATATACATATACAGACTTGTAAACAAAACAACTTGATGGTTCATCAATCTTACACCCTTGCGCCACTTCTTGTAATATAAATAAAACTGAGTGGGTCAGGCTTGGAAGCCTGGTGAGCATATAGGGTTTTCAACCCACAATAAATAAATTATATTTAATTTCACCAACCAATCACTATCCCGATTACCCATTCCCGTTATCCTCACTTTACGTCCCTAAAACAACATCTATCTCAAGGGACCTAATCTAGGATTTTCATCGGGACGAACATTACTGCTAAGGGGTTTCCTCAACAATAGATATCCTAAAGGCAACCATGAGGGGGATAGAGTACACCGGTGAACACATCGTTCACAACACCTACAGGTTATGAACCTGCTAGCGTTCCACGAGACTGTCTAGAAGGAGTCTGTGGTCGTTATCCATACTCCGCTGAATAACTAGGTCAACAACAACAACAACATCGAGGCCTCTCATCTGTTTATTACACACCAACTATCTACCCATGTTCTACCCAACATATTAGTAGATAAAAATATATATTTTTATACATAGTATAAAACCTATATAGCATTTTCATTCAATACATATTTCACATAACAGATGAGGCATACCCACATAACACGTATTTCATAGAAAACAAATCAGATCTATGAGATTAAAGAGAGTGAATATACATTCACGCACATAACAACAAAATTATACACATAACACGTATTTCGTATAAAATACTTCATAATTAATGCTTTTAGAAGAAAGTAACTACACACTCACATGATCAGAAGATGATCGGACAGCACTACGGCTTGCAGAAGTCGTAATCCTCAGCAGATCTGGAAGATCTCTACAAAAATCGAACTTCTCGCGGGCAGAGCTTCGGCTCGGAAACCGCTCTTCTCGGGATCTTCGGGATCTCGGGACTTGCTTCGGGACTCCGGAATATTACCGGGGCTTCGGGGGTAAAAACGCAGAGCTTCAGCACGAAACGGAGGAGAAATGAGCAATTATGTCCGGACCCCTCGCATCCTATTTATAGGAGGCTGGAACCTCCTCGTACGCGAGGCGTACAGGGCTCCGAAGTCGTCACTGCATGCGTCGTCCGAAGTGTCGACACTTCTTGCTGTATGCGGGGCGTACTCGAGTACGCTGGGCGTACTCCGGATGAGTCTGGTGACTCGTCTTCGGATAAGGCCGGATTTAATAATTAAATTTAATTATTAATTATTTAATAAACTTGGAAAATTCATATCTCCTTCATACGAACTCCGTTTTCAACGTTCTTTATATCCACGCGAAGGTGAGACTATGCTCTACAAATTTCTATTAGACTCTGTCGGCTAATTTGGAGTTTATTTTTATTATTTATTTTTAATAGGCCGGGACAGAAAATTTCGTTATAAATTCATAACTTCTTCGTTTGACGTCCGTTCTCACCTAACTTTTTATCGCTTTGATACTAACAACGGGATCTTCAATTCTCGTTTAGATCACTAAGGCTAAATATCGCTCTAACGTAAATTTCACTTTTTACGTTAATCAGCGTTGCCGGTTCTGTCGCGAAACTTCGACAGGTCATAACTTCCTCGTTATATCTCGGATTTCGGCATTCTTTATATCTTCGGAAACCTTGTTTCAACTACTACAACATTATCTAAAGATATCAAGTTTATTTTACACTTAAATTTTGACGGTTGTTTTTATTCTTAATTAATCAAACCACATAATTAAGCAATTAAGCACAAAACACATAATACTCAAATAATACACTTATATTATTTCAAAACGGGTTACAAAGGTTAACCTAGACTATTACATTGCTAAAAATGGCAAACCCAGAAACACAGACGTTACAGATGTCCAAACCCTATAAATCGTTCACCCTTATATCCATAAGGATTCATAGCCCAAAACACAACTATCACACATTTGACAGTTTATGTCCCTTTATTCAATTAATCTCTTTAAGTCACCAGATTAATTCTTAATTAATATATGACTTATCTTAATCAAATAATATTATTATTCCTTTAATATATTATTCTAATAAAAGATTAACAATAATATCTCTTCTCTCTTTACAAATCATCCTGTCAAGTTGCTATGGTGAAGGCAACCCAAAAGGACCATGCACAACCGGGTCAAGTACTTACCAAATATAGTTACAGCCTTAGACACTAATCCAACACATCTTACTAAGTAGATGGTTGAAACGATCGAATGTCTAAATGAGTTTCTCTTTAGGTTTTTGTTCGAAAGCACCGAACTCAGAGAGCAATGGGGTTTGGATTGAGTGATCTAGATCTTCATCAGTTGAATATAATTCTTTCAACCTATCCCATATTTCTTTATCTGTAGTGCATGAGCTCACCAAACGGAAAGTATCGGCTTGCAAAGTGAATCTGATCATCCTCATGACTTTAATATTACACATCACCTTGTATTTTTTGTCCTGAGGGATCTTTTCTACGTCAATCAAGAGTTGATTGTTCTCCTTTTGAGTCTTGAAAGTTCTATTCGTTCTAGAGTGAACAAATGGACCAATCGTTATTGCCTCCCAGATAAGATATCCATTATCTTCAGATCCAACGATGTAGTCCTCAAAGTGGTGCGCCCATACTTCATAGTCTTGAGTGTAGAGAATGGGAATCCTACTAGTGGATCCAATACTGTTGGAGATGTTGATGGGATTGGATTGAGAGTCATCATGGGACATGATGAGCTTTTTCTTATCTCTGCTAGAATCATACTTGTAAAGATGAACTTAGGGTTTTATCAAACACACGATACACCATTTATCAAGAGAAGAGGGCTTCTCTATATTCGATAAAAGTGGAAACCATAAAAGATTCTTCAAACTGAAGAAATGCGTATTAATTACACAGTCTCCTGCTCTAATACCAATTGATGAGAATATTCTACAATTAAATCAATAGATTCTAAACAGATTAACAAGAATAACAATGTAAAGAACACGAGAATGGATCAAAAGGTGTCGAATGATTAATTTATCACACCTCAGAAGAGAGGGATGAAGAACTTCGACTGTAGAGGTGTGTTTAGGGTTACAATGCTATCGCTATTAATGAAAACGTTAACCTCAAAGCTATACATGCATGCATATTATATAAGCTAACCCTAATGCCTAAAATACGGTTAGACAAGCTCAAACCGGGTAATCAAAATATTAACAAATAAGCTCATATGACGCAACACTCTAATCCCAACAAAAACATTATGTACAACACTATTTGGTTTCATGGTTGAAAAAGTTTAAATTTGGCTTAAAATTTTTGGATGTTACAGGTTGGTATCAGAGCCTTGGTTTGAGTGACTTGGAGGAACACTCATGTGAATCCAGTATCAAATCAAGGAAATTTTTAGAATAAATTCTAAAGTGGTTTCAAAATAAGGGATGGAAGATGCAAAGTGTATGATCAGCCGGAACCAGTAAGTAGACACCAAAATAACATACAGTTATTTGATGTTATGACCTATTAGAACAACATGCTAGTGCTAGGCTAGGGATGTTTAGGAATTGCATGATAGAGTTGCCTGATTATATGATGCCTACTAGCCTAGGATTTCTTTTATATGAATTTGACATCATTACCGTAGCCGTTTAGTGTATCCATCGCGGTTGTGCATAATCAAGATCTTATAGCATGAGAATGTTTGATTCGGCATTAGTGTAGGATTAGATATTCGAAAGTCTATTGGGTCTAGCATTATGTGTGGCTAGCATGCACTAATCATGTAGGGTTGGTGGAAGTTTCATGGATGGATGGGTCGGGAGAAGTCGTGAGGGCATTTGTGAGATAGTTTCACATTCCTCTAGGAGGGAGGGTTGAGCACTTTCTATGTTCATTGTTGGGGCATTGTGGTGATATACGAGACAAATATGGGTAGGTGTAGAAGGTAGTATGGGCCCGTACTATAGAAAGCACAGGATCCATACGCGTAGCAAGGAAGTCACAACCCCTAGTGCTGTGGAAATTGGTCTCCTGATATTATGTAATTTATCTGAAGCCTTGAGTATATTTTTAGTATGGTGATGATGAGACGCTTTACAACTCGATCAGGATCAGGATCAGGGGGCGGAGGCCCAGATGTGCCCATAGTACCTGAGCCCATGGTGCAGATAGGTACAGAGTAGTTGGATGCCAGGATTCGGGAGATCCTGCATGATGAGATTGTTGTTGCGTTTCGAGCGCAACTACTAGAGATGTTTGGGTCGATCAAGACCACTATGGTCAAGTACATTGATGAGCATTATGCAGTCCTAGCAGAGACGGCTGCCGCTGCAGCCACATCGGCTGTAACAGTGGCAGGGGGTGGAGGAGGAGCCAGTCGGGCTTTCTAGTACCAGTACTTCGATAACACGAAACCCCCGATGTTTGATGGTACACAGGATGCGGTCAGGGATATGAGGTGTTTATCTGATGTGGAGGGATGTTTCTTCACGTGCTCATGTCCTACTGACCAGAAGGTCAGGTGTGCCTTAACCTTCTGAGGCTTGGGGCCAAGGACTGGTGGAGACTAACAATCAGGTCGTACATCGATGATCGGAGAGCTGCTATTACTTGGGAGCAGTTCAGGGATATGTTCTACACCTACTATGTTCCACGCGTGGAGCGGGAGAGGCTTGCTCAGGAGCTTTTGACATTGAGGCAGGATGGAGATTCGGTGATGGAGATCACCCGCATGTTTACGGAGAGGGATATGTTTTGCCTGGAGTTTGCTTCCGAGCAGTCTCAGATGACCCGTTATCTGAGTATGCTCAAGACCGATATCCGTAAGTTTGTTGCTATGCAACGTTGTGATACTCTTCTGGATCTTCAGGAAGCCACTAGGGGGCATGAGTTGTAGATGGAGCTGCAGCTGAAGGAGCAATGTCAGGTTCTGGTACAGTCTCAGCCGGCACCTAAGCGGTCTAAGACCGTTGATACTAGGACCGGAGGTCAGCAGAGCCGCACTTGTGGAAAGTGTGGCAGGGGTCATTCTGGAGTTTGTCGAGAAGGTGGTGGGTGCCACAAATGTGGCAAGGAGGTGCACTATGCCAAGGACTGTTGCCAGTACGCCCCTCCGGCAGATATGAGGATATGTTATCACTGTCATCAAGTTGGTCATGTGAAAACCAACTATCCGCAACTCGCCGCCAAGCCAGCACAGGTTCTCGCACTAGCTACATTGAAGATTTAGGATGGGAGGCCAGTCAAGGCGGAGCCTCCGAAGGCTCAGGGGAGTTCCTTCTAGCTCAAGGCCGAGGAGGCCAGGGCAGCACCGGATATGGTTGCTGGTATGTTTCTATTCTCTATTTCAGTTATCATATATGTGTTATGCTTATCTGTTGTACCTATGTTAGGTAGGTTTTTAGTAAACTCTTTGCATGCATTTGTTTTATTCGACTCGGGAGCGAGTTGGTAGTTTGTATCTCAGACCTTTAGTAGGGGGATCAGTGTGCCGGTAAATGAGCTTGAGTGTCTGTTGCGAGTTTTTATCGCCAACGAACATGGGGTTTCTGCTTCTTCGATCTACCAGGGATGTGAGTTGGAGATTTCCAGGGTATCCTTTCCAATAGACTTGATTCCTATTCCCATGGGGGAGATATGTGTGATCATGGGGATAGATTGGCTTAGTAGATTTGGCATCATGATCGATTGTGAGGGCAACGCGTACTAGTTCGAACCCCAAGTGGGGGAGAATTGGTGGTATATGGTGAGGCACCAGGGTAGGATCAGGGTTTTGTTGGCAGCCAGGGTTCATCAGTATATTCAGCACGGGTGTGCCGGTTATTTAGCATGTGTGTGGTGGATACACGGGTCAGGGATCAGACTTCAGTTTCAGAGGTCCCGGTGGTTAGAGAGTTTGTTGACGTGTTTTCGGAAGAGTTACCTGAAGTGCCTCTGAAGAGACACATGGAGTTTATGATTGATCTAGTGTCGGGTGCAGCCCCTATCGCTAACGCGTCTTACCATTTGGCACCACCAGAGATACATGAGTTGTCATCTCAGTTGCAGGAGCTGCTAGGTAAGCAATTTATTCGTCCGAGTAGTTCTCCATGGGGAGCACCGATCTTTTTGTCAGGAAGAAGGATGGTTCACACCAGATGTACATTGATTATAGGGAGTTGAACAAGTTAACGGTGAAAAACCATTATCCACTCCCGAGGATAGATGATCTTTTTGATCAGTTTCTGGGTGCATCATGGTTTTCCAAGATTGATTTGAGATTTAGATATCACTAGGTCAGGGTGAGAGAGGAAGACATGGAAAAGACTGCGTTTCAGACTCATTATGGTTATTATGAGTTTGTGGTGATGCCGTTTGGGCTCACCAACGCGCTGACAGTGTTCATGGATCTGATGAATCGGATCTGCAGACTGATGCTTGATCGCTCAGTTATTATGTTCATAGATGACATCTTGGTGTACTCCAAGACCCAAGAGTAGCACGAGGAGCACCTTAGGGAACTATTGGGAGTTTTGAGGTGAGAACAGCTTTATGCCAAGTTCTCAAAGTGTGAGTTTTGGTTGCGAGAGGTCCAGTTCCTTGGGGACCTCATTAACCAGGAGGGGATTTTGGTAGATTATGCGGTGGGAGATTCCAAAATCTCCCTTAGATATCAGGAGCTTCTTGGGATTAGTAGGGTACTACTGGGGATTCATTCGAGATTTCTCCAAGATTGCGGTACCCCTCACTCCTCTAACGAGGAAGGGGGTGGACTTCTGGTGGGGCCTTGAGCAGCAGAGGGCGTTTGAGACCCTCCGACAGTGTTTATGTGAGGCTCTAGACCCCGAGGGAGTTGAGGACTTTGTAGTATTCTATGATGCATCCATCATAGGTTTGGGGACAATCCTCATGCAGAGAGGATGAGTGATAGCCTATGCATCACGGCAGCTGAAGCCGCATGAGACGAGATACCCTACGCACGATCTAGAGTTGGGAGAAGTGGTTTTGGCGCTCAAGATTTGAATGGTTTACCTATATGGGGTCCATTGTACCATATACACGGATCACAAGAGTTTGAGGCACATCATGGATCAGCTGAACCTGAATATGAGGCAGCGCAGGTGGCTAGATGTAGTCAAAGACTACGACTGCGAGATCCTTTACCACCATGGTAAAGCGAATGTGGTTGCAGACGCTTTGAGCCGCAAGTCAGCTGGGTCTTCTACCCTAGTAAGGTGCATGAGGATAACGGTGGATTCCCCACTTGTGAGCTTGATTATGGATGCCCAGGTTAAGGGCATGCGGCCAGAGAACTGGAAGTTGGAAAGGGTCAAGGACAAGAACGTCCGGTTTGTTTAGGATAGCCGTGGATTATTGACCCGATACAGTCGGATTTGGGTTCCGATATCTAGTGGGGTTAGGCAGACAGTGATGGAGGAGGCTCATAAATCTTATTTTTCTATACACCCGGGGGCCACCAAGATGTACCGCGATCTGCGTTTGAGTTACCGGTGGCCATATATGAAGCGAGAAATCACTTGGTATGTCGAGAGGTGTTTGACATGTAGGGTGGTCAAGGTCGGGCATCAGAGGCAGCATGGTAAGCTGCAGTCTCTAGAAATTCCCATGTGGAAATGGGAGCAGATCACGATGGACTTCATTACGAAGTTGTCGAGGACAGTGAAGGGGTTCGATGCTATATGGGTCATCGATGATTGGTTCACCAAGAGTGTCCATTTCTTGGCTATTTGGGAGAGTTCATCGGCCGAGAAATTGGCCGACATGTATGTCTGCGAGATTGTCTGTCGCTATGGAGTTCTGGTCTCCATCGTTTCCGATTGGGATGTCAAGTTTACCTCCCGTTTCTTGCAGAAGTTCCATGAGGAACTGGGTACACGGATGCACTTTAGTACATCATTTCATCATCAGACCGACGGAAAGAGTGAGCGGACCATTCAGACCCTCGAGGATATGTTGAGGGCATGTGCTATTGACTTCCGAGGGAGTTAAGATTTCCATCTACCTCTTGCAGAGTTTGCTTACAACAACAACTATCATTCCAGTATTGCTGCCCCACCTTTTAAGCTGTTGTATGGTCGAAAATGTAGAACCCTGGTCTGTTGGGGAGAGGTTGGACACAGAGTGATGGGTCGGACGGAGGTAGTTTTGCAGACTACTGACAAGATTCAATAGATCAGACAGCAGCTTCAGACAGCCCAGATTCAACAAAAGAGTTACGTTGATAGACATCGATCGGATTTGGAGTTTCAGGTTTATCACATGGTACTCTTGAAGGTATCACCCAGGAAGGCGTGAATTGCTTCAAAAAAAGGGGAAAGTTGGGCCCCCTCTATATTGGGCCATTCAGGGTCATTGCCAGGATTGGTAAAGTGGCGTACAGGCTGGAATTACTGGATGAGTTCATCCAGATTCACAACACCTTTCACATTTCGAAATTGTGAAAGTGCATTATGGACCCGGAGGAAGTGGTGCCACTGGATGACATTCAGATGGATGAACGCCTAAATTAAATTGAGAGGCCGGTTGTGGTTTTGGAAAGGAAAATAAGAGTCCTGCGGAACAAGGAGGTTCTGTTGGTAAAGATACAATGGGAGCATCGGAGGGGATCCAAGTGGACATGGGAGTCGGACTCTGAGATGCGGGAGCATTACCTGGAGTTATTCACTACAGCAGACTTCAAGGACGAAGTCTAAGTTGAGTGGGGGAGAATCGTAACATCCCAACTGTCAGGTATCATTATTATTCCATTTACATTTCATGTTTTAAGGTTTACTCGACGAGTTGACACTGTGACTCGTCAAGTAGCAGCGGGTCAGGACGCATCATTTAATGAGTGACTCGGCGAGTCGGCATGGGGACTCAACGAGTAGGAGCTGGCAAAGGAAACCCTAAATTTCAGGGTTTTTGCATCCTATATATTGGATCATTAGCGCCTCCCACTGTCCTCTATCACCTCTTGAGAGCCATAAACCCTAATTTTCGTGAGTGTGAGCTTGGAGGGTGTTTTGGAGCTTTAGGAAGTGATTTTGTGAAGGAAACTTGTAGATCAAGAGGCTAGCATCAAGGATTTCGTGTGGATCCAGAGTCTACTTCATCTTAGGTATGTTGTAGAGGTAACAAGCTGTTACCTTGACCTCTTTTCTTCTAGAATCTTTCATATGTGAAGATTGGGGCTTTCCTTAGCTATTCATGAAGGGATTATGGTATGGGAGCTAGATCTGAAGTCGAAACTTTATATTTGAACCTCTTTTGAGCCCTAAGTTCATAAAGCTCTTAATAGAGTCATGAAGGAACCCATGTTTATGAGTAAAGTCCCATTTCAAGCTTAGATGTGGAATTTGAGTCATGTAAATACGTAAAGGTAGCAACTTTACGTTGCTAATGCAGTATAAGGACCTAGATCTACTGATTGGAACAAAGGGGTAGTTCATAATTGCTTGATCATGAGAGTATGCATATGGACTCGGCGAGTCTGTGAGATGACTTGGTGTACCGGGTAGGGTTTTCTCCAAATTAGTCCTGCATGGACTTGGCGAGGTTTGGGAGATGAACCGACGAGTCAGATTGGATTTCCAAGCACTAGGTTGCATATCGACTCGGCGAGTCTACTTGAGACTCGGCGAGTCGAGTCCAGAAATTTTGGAATCAGGAGAAACTCAAGGCGGAGAGAGTTATATTCAGCAAATAGGTCAACATGGACTGTTAACCATTAACCATTGACTTGACTTGACTGTGGGATGTCCTGTACCTCCCAAGAGAATTTTGGTAGCTTGAGTGATTATTGAGTGGACCACTTATAGGTACAGGCGAGGTGGTTGGAGCTATATCTGGAGGTGTGGACTGTATCATTCCGAGCTGCTAGCAAGGTAAGTTCTCCTCACCATATCAATAGGGTCTAAGGCACCAAGGCCGATCCTTTTAGTTTGGTATCAAGATAGACAGTATATTGCTATACTCTTATGATCCGTTAGGATTGGTATGTTAGTGACATGGTTAGGTTCGTGCTCTAGTTATGAGAGATTGTTATGATCGATGATCTGTGAGACAGATATATTTGATATATGTATATGCCAGTATATGTTAGTTATGTGCACATGGTTATTTTCTTGATGTTTGGGTTGAGGCGGTCCTGCTTTGTGCTGAAGGCCAACATACCCTACGAGCGGTTCGGATAGACTGTAGGCCCGTATGGCGGTCCAGTCATACCGAAGGCTTGGGATAGATCCAAATAGACTGTAGGCCCTGCAGGGCAGTCCAGTCAGGCTGAAGGCCTAGTATGCACGTTGTTGATTATCCGTTATTGATATGGTATTATCGATGTGGTACTGGTATTTTGGGGGTAGCTCACTAAGCTCTCGGGCTTACACTTTCAGTTTATTGTTTCAGGTACTTCCGGAGATCATGGCAAGGCGAAGGCTTGACCGTACCGCTCCTCATCCATATGATTATATTTCTGGGACACTCTGATGAATAATATTTCGAAAACGTTTTGTAAATCACTATTTGGTTTCATGGTTGAAAAAGTTAAAATTTGGCTTAAAATTTTTGGATGTTACATCTGGATTATGTGGTTGATACCCAAGTTGGGGAGCAGACTTTAGTTTCAGAGATTCCAGTTGTCTGGGAGTTTACTGATTTTTTTTCCGGAGGAGTTACCCAGTGTGCCTCCTGAAAGGCAGATTGACTTCAGGATTGACCTTATGCCAGGTGCGGCCCCAATTGCCAAGGTGTTGTATTGCTTGGCACCGCCTGAGATGTAGAAGTTGTCATCTCAGCTTCACCCTAATAACAACATGTTGGGTCGAATCAACCATCGGGTTGGAATACCCCAGGCCTATCAACCATTGGGTTGGAATGCCTCCAATCTGCTGGCTCATGCATAAAGCAGAAAAGTCTCAACCATCAACCAAACATGTACAGATATAGCAGATAATCATATAACAATTTATAGACAGTCAGGAAAATTTACTGATCACTGAGCATAGCATCATCCTATATACCAGGATATCGATCTAACAGATCACTACAGTATAATAACATGCATAACAGGATATAGAATCCAAAGGGCCGGACTTGGTGCCTTCCACCCGCAAGTACAGTGAGGAAAAGTCACCTTACAAACTGAATAGAAACTGATGAGGCCTTAACTCTGAATCTCATCTCTCTAACCGACACCTATTCCCACCAATGACCAATTTCCATAAAAATCCCAAAACAACATCAAGGTCAAACTTGGTCAAAGTCAACTGGTCATACCAACTAAGTCAACTGAGTCAACCCAGCCGTGTCAACCCAACCGAGTCAACTCAGGGTGTGTCCGCGGGGCGTACTCCTGAGGTACGTTGGACATACACGAAGCCTCGTAGGTGGACCACCATCAGAGTGGTTGACCTCGTATGCATGGCGTACCCTCGCAAGAAAAAAATTCCATTAAGAGCTTAATGGCTTAAACTCTTACGTCCAAACTTTAGATCCATGGCTAAAATCCTCCTAGGGGTCATAAAGTCTCCAAATTTATGACCTAGCATGTCCGATAAGGGCTTAACACAAGGTCTTATTCCATTAAGACCTTTTAAAAGATGCATGGAGCAAAACTAACCATTGGGACTTCATTTTTATGACTTAGGACCCTTCCAAGGGCCTGAAAGGATAACTTAAAACGTCAAGAACATGCCATGCTCAAGATATAACATTTTAGGACCAAAAAACATCACTAAAACCCTCATTTCTATATCTGCATGATCGAAAGATAAAGTTGAAAGCTTTTTACATTAGAATGGTTGCAAATGATGAAGAAGTCCCAGATCCAAAGTGATTCACTCTTTCAAGATGAGCTTGACTTTCTTCCTTCTTCTAAACACACAAATACACACTTTTATGCTAGAAATGGCTTCTCAAGGTGAACTAGGTTTGCAAAACGTCTCAAGAGGAATGGAGGCTGATGGGGTGAGGGGAAATGAGGTTATAAGAATGCTTATATAGGAGCCAAACCCTAAAAATTAAGATTTCCAAATTTGGAAAATACGCCCTACGTACGCAGATGTACACCCAACATACTAGGGTGTGCCCTAGTACACTAAGTGTACGGAAGTACGCATGGCGTACTCCCAATCCTCCTAATTTAAAAAATTCCACTAGGGCTTCCAATGAACACTTTCTTCTACTTAGGGAATAAAATGCTACATAATTAAATTATATGGTTGAAATTTAAAGTAACTTATGTCACACCCCAAAACCGGAACGGAGGAAACGTTCTGGGGCGGAGGACGTCATGTACAGTATCACAACAAAGCATAATAGTAAACAAGTAACAACATCGTCTATTGCATCAATAATATAATTTTAATACAAGTGTGTTCTGTATAGTATAAAAGACACCAAAAATGTTAATCAAAATAAGATATGACTCTTGTATGTGCTCCATCTTCTCAAAAGCTGGCATTAGTACCTGCCTACTGATGACCTGAGAATACAAGTTGTTTTGAAAGAGTTTATCAGCTTGAAAGCTGGTGAGTTCATAAGCATTTTATTGTCATTGTTTGTATTAAAATGTTTGTAACAGTGTAATATAAGTGTTTTGTAAATGTTTGTAAATGTTTGTACTTCCTAGAAAATCCTATATTTTCTACTGAAATGTAGTCTTTCGCCAAGACCCGACTAATTGTATGTTTGTTCTTTGTAAATGTATGAGTTTTTCCAAGTGAAATTATCATTATAAAATATAGTTTATGTTGTCATTTATGTGAAAAAGTCACGAAGTAAATGTAGTAAGGGAAAAGAATGTTTTATCTCAGTAGTGACACTACTAGTTATAAGGTAATAAAATAAAGACTCTAGGTCGTATTAAATGAGCTATACACCTCGGAAAGTCTTATTGACTTTAATTCCTAGTTGTTTAATTAAAGGTTTAGATGTGAGCTCGTTTGTAACCATGCTGATTGACTGCTAAATAACTGATGACCTTCTGGGGTCATAAAATAGTGAGATGACATTTTGTCACCCCTTGGCCTTATCGGCCAGGACTGTAGCTAGCAGTTGGGTTGTGGGAGTGTCTGTCCGGTATAGATCTATACACACGATGCCCACACTCCCTTCGGGAGACTCTGGTTACAACATGATACAACAATGTGTTGTTGTATCTGAAAATAGTATGTCACATTCTAGTTATCGTATTCTAATATTTATATAGTATAATCTCATGTATAGTATCGTGTAAGTTTCCTTAGTTTCTCATCATAGTATGTTCTATTGTATATGTATAGTATGTATTGACTCAGGTATGAGCTGACTTTTTGTGTGTTTCATTGTACTAGAAATAGTGAGTAGTATATCTCTAAACTATACCTATTATAGTTTACTAGTAAAGTTGTTTGAATGAATTAGTAAATTTATACACCTTTACCACCCAAAAGTGTTGGAACTGGAGTAAAAGCTTTATACCTACACATATATATACATAATATATAACTAAGGATAAAACGACACTCGGACAAGCAATAGGGTACCCTACGTCCACAACCAAACAAGGAATAGGAAATAAAGTGAGTTACCAATCTTAAGTCCTTCAAACCTTACTTATATAACTATATATGCATTAGACATAGATTTGCTAATATATATAAGTTTTTAAAAGAGTTAAAGGAAAAAGGTTTGGCATATAATAACAAGTTTGATAAGAATTTTAGCATATAAAAGAGTTTGATAATCATTTTGAAATAGTTTGTTTGATACAATCGTTAAAAGTATAGAAACATCCATTTTTTTGATAGTTATTAATCACATGTGATTGAGATAATAACTAACAGGATTCAACTTGTATTCCCCCCCCCCCCCCCCCACCCCCACCCCCATAATAGCATTTAAAATTATTTAAAATAGATTAAAGGGTATGAATGCACCTGCAGTGAGTGGTTTGGATGTAAGTGATGTATAGGATGCTAAGTGCCAAGTGAGGACTTGAACACACACACACACAGATCCTATTTAACATATAATGGCACATATATGTATCTAATTAGTGAATAAGCAACTAATTAAGCAAGTAAAGACACCCTAGGACATGGAAAACACTTTGATTCAAGTGCTAGAAGTACAAAGGGTTGCATCTAAGGGTTGTAGGGCCTCACTTTGGAGTTTACGGCCCAAGTGTAAACCCCCATGAGTTTACGGCCCAATGAGTTTACAGCCGTAAACTCATGGTATCTTGTACCATTTTTAATGTTTAAGGTCCTATACTCATCTTGGAAGTGTTCTAGACTTAGTTCCAAGGCTTAGGAATGTGTTTGTGGCAACTTTGCACCACTAAATAGAGTTTACGGCCAAGGGAGATTGCATTGGCCGTAAACACCCTTTTGTTCATGATTTCTTGGTGTTTTCTAGTTGTTTAACAAATGATTCTAGTATGTAACAAGCTAAGGGTGGTATACTTACGTTTTGGAGGCAATGGGGGGTGTTTTCGGCCCAAAACACTTAAGTGTTCTTGGTCTTCTTGATGATCTTGAAGATCTAGGTTCAAAAGATGAATTTTTGGATGAATTCAAGGAAGAAATAAAGAAGAAGTGATGTATCAACACATAGATGGAAGGATTTACTTACATTTTTGAAGATTGGAAGCAAAACCCTTAAGATCCTTGGGAGAGAATCCGGTTTTTCAAGCTTGGAATGGTGAAAATGATTGAAAAATGACTAAGTGTCATGTGTATATCATGGAGTTTACGGCCACCATGAGTTTACGGCCGTAAACTCAATGGTCTTGGTTGTAAACTCCTCTTTTGAGGGTTTATGGCATTGCTTGATAGATTACAAGTTCAATTAGTATTCCCTTTCACACATTCCTTTGGTGTACTAAGCTCAGAATGTTCAAACAGACTCTAATTAGGGCTAAAAGTTAGCAGAAACAAGTCTGACTTTCATTAAAGTGAACAGTGTATACAAGATAGAAATTTCGGGTTGTCACACCTTATCATCGGGATGTTACAAAAATACATCTTATCATGCATTTCTTCTCTTGAACTTACTCATCTAAGTGTTTTAAACTTAGTTATTTTCATGAAGTTACAACTTCATATTCCTTCTAAATTCTCATTAATGACCATTTTATCATTTTGGTGACTAAAAGTCAAATCTTTTTGAATTCTAGGTTCTTACGGGGAAGAGTGTATGATGTTCACTACACCATTGTAGTGACATGTCACCACCTTACCGCACATGTGGTAGGGTACACCTCCTCGCCTAAGTGATGACATCTTATACCTTTCCTAGATTTTTGTGAATGGTTTAGATATGCTTAATACTACTCGCCTAAGTGATGACACCTTATACATTTCCTATATTTGCTTATACATTTCCTAGATTTGTTGGCATGGTTTAGATATTCTTAATGATTGTCTTTTAGGTTTAATTACCAATTCTAAATTTCCTTTTTCGCAAGTTGAATGCAACGTTAATTTGGCATTTCTCTCTTAAACTTTATCTATTTTTATACAAACGTAGAGATCAAAATTACTGCTTTTGGAGAGCCACTTTCATCACATTTTTTCTTTGTTTCTCACAAGTGAGATTTGCGCAAACCGACGCGTACAGTATCTCCAACTTCCCACACCACGGCCAATTCTAGTAATAAAACATTTCTTGAATTGAATTTTAAGTTTCAAGTATCTTCATGTATATAGATTGTAGTTATAGATAACAATTTTATGTAAAATACATTATTAAAAGTTCATATTATTATGGATATTGGATACTTGTACAGAAGCGGATAGAGATATAAAAGTTATTGTTTGATTAATTTTAAAGTATTGTAAATCCAATCATGTTTATTTGGTCATACATAAAGTCTTATTTTTTAAATGTATATACGAGCCTATGTGTCAAATGACAATATATTATCCAGAGGGAAGCTAATTGATACAACGCTATTTATAGTGGTTGTTTTTTTCGAGTAAAACCGAACAACACCACTTGTTGAAGTAAATTGAAACTAATCAATTTCGATCCAGCCACTTGGCGTTTTATTTGTCTAACTAAAGATTTAAAACTAAATAGAAATTAAAAGATGCTTGAAACAATATTAATTTAATTGTGTATCACAATAAACATCCTTTGGGCCAAACAAAAAGATGTATGAATTTTGGAGAAGAGAAGAGCCATGGGGGTTACTAGAGGTGCCACAAAGTCAGATAAATTAGAAACAGGATTTTTTTTTTTTTTTTTTAATTTCAATATGATCAGATCAATTATTTTGATATTGGCTTTCGGATAAATCGTAAACCAGATTTTACTGGATTCCATAAATATTTAAAAATTCGATTTCGAATAATCTTATATTAATATTTTTTTTAATTTAAATTTAACTCAAAAGAATAAAATAAAAAACAACATTAACGGAATGTTTGGGCAGGATCTGAATTTTTAATAGGTCAGAATTTCTAAGAAGATCTGTAATTTTAAGAGCTAAATTTTTAACATTCTGTTTGGTTGGAACCTCTGAATTACCGTACTAAATTAGTAAAATGATCATTTTACTATTCTGTTTTAGTTTTTATTAAATTCTAAGTGTTTGTTTATAAAATAATTTAATCAATTTCTTAAATAAGTATGAAAAATATAAACACAATATAAAATCAAAATTTAGCATAAATCAAAACTAAACACGAATCAAACATAAACATTTTTAAATCCACAAAATCATACTAAAATCCAAATAAAATCCTACAAATTTAATTTGATCCAAATTGATTCGCAATCTCATCAAACAAATTATCTATGTATTCGTTGCCTTGTGAACCCTATTCAACATCATTTACGTTTTGGCCATCGTTCTCTCCCCTTTGTGCTTGACTATTGTTCCCCTCGAACGCCATAAATAACCCATCATAAATATTGCATTTCCTTATGAAATTATGGATTGCGAACAAACAACGACTATATCTCTTTTCACTGAAAAAAGAAAATGAGTCATATGATTTAGGATTGGGAATCTCGCCTTCAAAACACCGTAAGCGAGTTCAATAACATTTCTGAGTTATGCATGTGCATGATTGAATTTGTATCCCTTAGTTAACGCACGTCGTCGTCGATAATCAGATAACTAATTCCTCATGTTGTGGTAAGGAGTCATAAATCCACGAGTGTTGGTATATGTAGCATCACAAAGGTAATATTTATCTATACACATGAGTGAAGGAAGTATTATATATAGAAATTTAAAATCATATTTCAGAATAAATTTAAAAAGAATTACAAACCTGGAGGAGGGAACGAAAAGCCTGAAGTCAGGTTAAATGCAATTTCTTTCAAAACTCGCCAATCATGTGTTATGCCCTCCCAACCGGTCCATACGAATGTGAATATCATATCAAAATCACAAATTCCTAAAACATTTCGAAGCATTCACCTTTACCTCTTTCCCTGTAGCTAGTTTGTTGATCAGCAGACAACTGCATCTACAAGAGTTCCATCTAACGCGCCTATTGCTCCAAGAAATATTTCTTTTAGCCTACGGTATCACTCGGAGGAATTCACGGTTGCATTAAAATGCGTTGGCACTATAACTTCTTTTGAAAAAATGAGCATTGCATTTAGCACCTCATGAAAGCATCTATGAACAGTTTATGTGGAGTGTTGAAACCTTCGTTTGATAATCCTGAACCATTTATTATGTGCTATAGTTGTCATGAACATAGCCATCTTTTCTTCAACGCTTATATGCCAACTACTTTGCAACCAATTGTTTCGTCTAAAATGATTGCATAATAGTACATACGTTTCTTGTGAAAGACGTATCAACTCATGACATTGTGTAGAATTTCCATGTAACAATTCTTGTGGATATTGATGACCGCTCATTTCCGAATTGTTATGAATTGCCCTTCCAATTCTATTGGATGCTAGATTCCACCAATAACAACATAGTAAAATGAAAAATGCAATTTCTTCATTTGCATCCATAAGCAATTTGTTAATTTGAAAATACATAACAATTATATTAACAACATATAACATATAAAAATTCATCCAAAACATCAAGTTATTTATGTCAGATAAAAATCTAGTTCAAACCAAAGATCAAGTAATCCAAAACATCAAGTCATTCATGTTATATAACAAATTAGTTCAAATCAAAGATCAAGTAATTTAAAACATCTAGTTATCCAAAACATGATGTCATTCAAAACATCTAGTTGTCCAAAACAACCCATCAAATCATTCAAAACATCTACTTAATGAAACATTCCATAATGTGCTCAAAGAGTCTTGACCCAATTCTCACAAATAGTTGAATCAATGGTTAACCACATGTGCCTCTTATCCGCACTATCACCAAAAAGAACAACAATAGTAGTGTATCTTCGATCAAATATTCCCCATCCTAACTTCTCAAACTTTTCCATACACGCACCCAATTTTGAAGAAACATGATTTTACACAAATATCTTAGCAATTGTGGCAATATCTTCCCCGATTTCAAGCAATCTTGAATTCGATGCATCTTTACCCTTATCTTGACTCTTATCTTTACCCTTATCTTTGATGGGTTTTATACAAACAATCCTATGTGTGCATGCAACCCTAGATACGGATCTATGTTTTCACTTTTAGTCATACAACATTATTAGCACAAAAAGAAACCTAGCATGCTCCTAGTAATTTCGAAAATCACAAGGAAGAAAGGAATACATACCTCTTATTGTTATATTGTAATAACAACTTGTTTCTTGAGTCTTCTTGTCTTTGAAAGCAAGTACCATAAGTGTAGTACCTCTAATAGCTCACAAACACCAAGAGCAAATGAAGAAGAGAGAGAGAGAGAGAGAGAGAGAGAGAGAGAGGGAGAGGTGAAATTTAACTCTAGGAACTCTAGGGATCAAGTGGCCAAATTTCTAATGCCAAGGGTCTTTTATATAGGTGTAGGAATTAGGGTTTCAGTCCTTATCCATATCTGGTTGCTTGGCCACCAAGCAGCACATAAGATAATTCTAGAACCCTTATCATGGATGAATTCTAAGGCCCTTATCCCTTGAATTTATCTACCCTATCATATAGGGCTTCCTTGCCCAACTTTGTAACTATCACATAATTACAGTTCAGTCCCCTCAGTTCAGTTAACTTCTTTTGATCACAAAATTAATTCTCAATTAATTCCTGACCAATTTTAATTAGTCAAATATGATTTCTCTTTTAAATATATTATTCTTATAATATACTAATAAACCATAATAACCTCTTTTTCTATTATTTCTCCAGTCAAGTTGCTTTGGTGAAGGCAACCCAAAAGGAACATGTACAACCGGGTCAAGTACTTACCAAATGTGGTCACGAGCTTAGACACTAATCCAACAGTCTCCCACTTAGATAAGTCTAGTAACTATAAATGCAAGTACAATCCAATTAGCAATCGTAGCTCTCAAAGACGCTTTTGAATTCTGATTTTATCAATAACCTGTCCTTTAGAGAAGGGATCGTATAATCCTCTGTTCTAGATATCGTGTGGACAGTCACATGGAACATAGTCATACTTATTTCCCAACAATTTGTTTCTTGATCTCAGATTCGTTTGACATAGAACTTAATTGAACACATCAATTCAGTCCTGACCGGGCCCGACACATAAGTCAAACCAAATCATCGAGAGGCCCTGATATCGCTTTACCCTCTTAGGATAAAACGAACATATAAACTTCGACTTATATGCATTTACTATTCACTAATTAAATCATACAAAACATTGCGTTTTATAACATCAAGTTACCGATGCGTTTTCGCATTATCAATGCACAACCAATCAACAAACAATAAACCATATATCTAGGTTTTAAGACCATATGATATTATTGTCTTGCGATCACTCGTGATAAATTCCATGAAGTGATTCCAGCAAGCGTGGGTTTATTCCAATGCTCAAATCTTATTCATAAGCACTCATGAATGTTGTAGCAAACTTTTGCTATGCCTAATACTCTTTAGACAATCTACACACCAATTCATGTCAATCTTCATTCATACCTACTTCCAACATATGAACGACTGTGGACCGTTTGAATAAATTTATTATTCTGGAAGTCAAAACATGCAAAATGAAACAATAGGTAAACAATTAACATAAGACAGTAACTTTACTAATAAATAATACTCATTTATTTAATCATCAGATGTCAATTACATTTATCCATTACACGTTTCTAAACTATCAAATCGAAACTAATATTGTCCTTCAGCCCAATGCTCCTAGCGTGCTCCAAGTGCTTAACCTTACGCAGTCCCTTCATAAGCGGATCTGTTGGGTTATCCTTCGACGATACCCTATTCACTTTGAGGAGTCCTTCTTCTACCCGATGTCGAATAAAGTGATATTTTATGTCGATATGTAGAGATCTATCATGATCCCTTGGTTCCTTGGTCAAGGAAACTGCTCCTTCATTATCACAGAAAATATCCATAGGCTCCTGTATGGATGACACAACTCCTAGGTCTCTAATGAAATTCTTCAGCCATATTGCCTCTTTTGATGCTTGGCTCGCTGCAATGTACTCTGATTCGCATGTTGAATCAACTACGGTCTCTTGCTTTGAACTTTTCCAAGTCACTGCTCCTCCATTAAGGGTAAAGACCCAGCCCGACTGTGAATGATAGTTGTCCCTATCGGTCTGAATAATGGCATCACTGTACCCTCGCACCTTTAAGTCATCACTCCCACTGATGACTAGAAACCATTCCTTGGTCCTCCGAAGGTATTTAAGAATATTCTTGACTGCGGTCCAATGTGCTTTGCCAGGGTTCCCTTGATATTTGTTGACCATGCTCAAAGCGAATGCCACATCAGGGAGAGTACAAGTTATAGCATACATGATCGAGCCAACTGCGGAGGCGTAAGGTACTCGGCTCATTTCTGCTATCTCGACTTTGGTACTTGGACTTTGAGTCTTACTCAACTTGGCATTACTTTGGGTTGGTAACTCCCCTTTCTTGGAATTCTCCATACTAAAACGTTTTAGTACCTTGTCCAAGTAAGTATTCCGACTAAGTCATATTAGTCTTTTACTCCTGTTTCTCACTATCCTTATTCCCAAAATATACGCAGCCTCTCCAAGGTCCTTCATAGCGAAGCACTTCGCAAGCCACAACTTTACTTCCTATAGCGTTGGGATGTCATTTCCTATGAGCAGTATGTCATCAACATACAATACGAGGAAGCTTACTATACTCTCACTGGCTTTGACATATACACATGATTCATCCTCGCTTTGCAGATAACCAAACTCTTTGACTTTCTCATCGAAAAAAAGATTACATCTGCGAGACGCTTGCTTTAGTCCATAAATGGACTTCTCAAGCTTACACACTCTATTGGGGTGCTTCGTATTGACAAAACCCTCTGGCTGAGCCATGTAAACATCCTTAGCTAACTTCCCATTAAGGAAAGCGGTTTTGACATCCATTTTCCATATTTCATAATCATGAAATTCAGCAATGGCCAACAATACCCTAATAGACTTTATCTTCACAACTGGTGAGAAGGTCTCATCATAGTCAACTCCGGGAGTTTGAGTAAAGCCCTTCGCAACCAATCGCGCCTTATTAGTATGTACATTCCCATCCATTTCGGACTTCTTCTTGAAGATTTATTTGCACTACAGCTTCTTACAACCTGGTACATGATGAACCAAGCTCCAAACTTGGTTATCGTACATGGATTGAATCTTTGTGTCCATCTCCTCTTTCCATTTTGCAGACTCTGGGCTTGCCATGGCTTCCTTGTAGCTATTAGGTTCGTCCAAATTTATTAGTGTACTATCATTAATATACGTATCACCCTCGCTCGTTATATGAAAACCATACAACACGGGTGGAACACTAACTCTACTGAAACGTCTAAGAGTTAATGATTCGTCAATTGATTCAACCGAAGTCTCCTCCTTGGGTTGAATGCCAGTGTTAGAGGTTCCTTCATCGCTCGATTCTTGAAGTTCTTCAAGATCGATTTGCTTCCTACTGTCCCCTTGGCTTATGCATTCTCTATCTCTCTCTGTCTCTCTCTGTCTCTGTCTCTCTCTCTCTCTCTCTCTCTCTCTCTCGGAAAACCCCTCTCCTCGCAATGAAGACAACATTGTCACTCGGTCTATAGAAGAGATATCCAAAGGAATTCTACGGATAGCCGATGAAAATACACAACTCACTTCGAGGCTCAATCTTATCGTGAGTCTCTCGTCTTACGAAAGCCTCACAACCCCAAACCTTGATATATGCTAAAGAGGGAGCCTTCCTTGTCTACATCTCGTGAGATGTTTTGGCAACCTTCTTCCTAGGGACTAAGTTAAGGATATGGGTGGCAGTCTCTAAGGCATACCCCCAGAATGAGGTAGGTAGTGAGACAGGACTCATCATGGAACGAACCATGTCTAGCAAGGTTTGATTACGCCTCTCAGCTACATCATTCAGCTGCGTTGTCCTAGGTGGCGACAATTGCGAAACTATTTCGCATTCCTTGAGGTAGTCATGGAATTCAAGACTTAGGTACTCTCCTACTCGATCGGATCAAAGCATCTCGATTTTCCTGCGCAATTGATTCTCCACTTCTTATCTATACTCTTTGAAATTTTCAAAGGTTTCTGACTTGTGCTAGATTAAGTAGATATACCCATATCTGCTATAATCATCAGTGAAAGTCACATAGAAGTGGTTCGCATCCCTTGTGGTGGATCTAAAGGGCCCACACACATGGGTGTGTATGAGATCCAATAAACCCTCACCCCTCTCACAAGTTCCAGTGAAGGGTGACTTGGTCATCTTTCCAAGTAAACAAGACTCGCACACGTCATCGTCCCTAAGGTCGAATGACTCCAACACCCAATCCTTTTGGAGTTGGGTATGCGTTTCTTGTTGACATGGCCAAGACGACAATGCCACAAGCATGCTTTATCCATACTATTGGAAGAATCGACATACAACACATCATTTCCTAATTTATCTACAACCATCATAGTCTCATATATTCCATTACAAGGCAATGCTTCAAAATATAAAACACTACTAAGATAAGCATACATAGAACCCGTTTCATTATCAAATGAATATCTAAAACCTTGTCTATATAAACCATGAAATGAAATGATGTTTCTTGCCATATCTGGCGAATAGGAACAATTGTTTAAATCTAAACCTAATCCATTACTAAGCACTGAGGAATAAACTCCAATCTTGGTGACAGGCAACGATCTTTTGTTTCCCATGATTAGATTTATCCTTCCATGCGCCACATCCCTATTTCTTCTTAGTCCCTGCAAATCAGAACATATGTGACAACCACATCCTGTATCAAGAACCCAAGAAATAACATGTGATGAATCATTAGATTTAATAGTGTAAATACCAGCAAAGGACTGATTGATCTTCGCATCCTTGACAACTTGCAGATATTGTGGGCAACTTCTCTTCCAATGCCCTATCTTGTGGCAATGGTGGCACTCTGCCTCCTTAAGGTTAGAGTTGGGTTTAGCATAACCAACTTTGGTTCCACTAGAAGAGGTACCATCTTGGTACTTTCCCTTGTGGTGGCCCTTTATGGTAGCCTTCCTCTTCTTACCCTTCCCTTGCCCTATTTCCAAAACAACGGCAGTAGCGGGAGTAGGAGTCGGTGCAACAGACTTATCCTTGAGATTGCTCTCAGTAGTCCTTAACAAGCCTTGAAGCTTGCTTAAGGTGACCTCTTCCTTATTCATGTGGTAGGTCATGCGGAACTGGTTATAGCAGGAAGGCAAGGAGTGAAGGATGATGTCGATTGCCAACTCTTCATCGAAGTTAACATTTAACTTCAGCATGCGATCAACATATCTCTACATCTTTTGCAGATGAGTGGTAAGGGACTCTTCATTACCCATTTTGGAAGTGATCATCGAAGTGATGATCTCGTGCCTTTCTTGCCTAGCGCTTTGGTGGTACCGGTCCAACAAGTGTTGATGCATTTCATAGGGGTACGTGTCCTCATAGGACTTTTGGAGTTCAACAGTCATGGTTGCCAGCATGATGCAATGGACTTTTGTGGCATCACGCTCGTAGGCCTCAGAGGCAACAATCTCATCGAGAGAGGCAGTGTTGACATTGATTTCCTTCATTTTTTCATCAAGGACATACTCTTTGTCCTCGTAGCGAGTGACCATTCAGATGTTGCAGATCCAATCATTGAATTTGGACCCGTAGAATATCACTCTCCCACACAAGTTCATGAATAAGAACGAGCCGGAGGAGTTCGAACCGAAAGCATTGTTGTTGACGTTCGACATCTGAAATAGAAAAGGAAAAAGTTTGATTAGAAATGAATCCCCAATTAAACACCCAAATGAAAAATTAGGGCTAGGATCCAACAACATTATTTACGAATTAGAAGAGGGATGTTGTAATCTAACATGCAAATAATTTGAAGGTAAGTGAATGATGATTCACTAATTCTCCACCATGAAAAACGAAAAAGAGATTAAGTTTTAAATGTATTGAAAACTCCTAGATTCTTTTGAGATTCATTGAACTTTTCAATTTCATGTTTAAATCTTGATATTCCCCTCTAGTTTGTGACTGGGATGCCGAGGATCACAAAGTGGGTGTGAATAACCATGCAAATGTACATGGTGCCCTTATTGTTATAGTCACCTATTCGATGTTCCAGTTAACCACACACGCTCCATCGAACTATGACAAACAATGAGTCAACCTTTGCCACCTTTGCTTAGAACCCAATTAGTGTGTCGGTTAACCACACACGCTCCACTAACTTCTTAGCAAGGGTGCAAAGTGTAATTTCATGGGCTTGCATCAATTCACTTTTGCCTAAAGTAACAAGGATTGGGAATTTTTGAAATCTTGGTGGCTAAGGAAAGGGTTTGGGAAACCCTATCAAAATTTCGAAATCTAGGGTTTATGAACCCTAATCTCAAAAATCAAGCCTTTAGGGTTTATTGGCTATAAACCCTAATATGTCAAATTCATACGTTTGTATAAAAGTAATTGAAAACAAAACCAAACGATCTGATACCGCTAATGGGTTTTTTACAAACAATCTTATGTGTGCATGCAACCCTAGATACAGATCTATGTTTTCACTATTAGTCATACAACATTATGAGCATAAAAAGAAACCTAGCATGCTCCTAGTAATTTCGAAAATCACAAGGAAGAAAGGAATACATACCTCTTATTGTTATATTGTAATAACAACTTGTTTCTTGAATCTTCTTGTCTTTGAAAGCAAGTACCATAAGTGTAGTACCTCTAATAGCTCACAAACACTAAGAGCAAATGAAGAAGAAAGAAAGAAAGAGAGAGAGAGAGAGAGAGAGAGAGAGATAGATAGAGAGAGGGGGACGAGATGTGAAATTCAGCTCTAGAAACTCTAAGGATCAAGTGGCCGAATTTCTAATGCCAAGGGTCCTTTATATAGGTGTAGGAATTAGGGTTTCAGTCCTTATCCTTATCTGGTTTCTTGGCCACCAAGCATCCCATAAGATAATTCTAGAACCCTTATCATGGACGAATTCTAAGGCCTTTATCCCTTGAATTCGTCCACCCTATCCTATAGGGCTTCCTTTCTCAACTTTGTAACTATCATTTAATTACAGTTTAGTTCCCTTAGTTCAATTAACTTCTTTTGATCACAAAATTAATTCTTAATTAATTCCTGACAAATGTCAATTAATCAAATATGTTTTCTCTTTTAAATATATTATTCTTATAATATATTAATAAACCATAATAATCACTTTATCTATTATTTCTCCAGTCAAGTTGCTTTGGTGAAGACAACCCAAAAGGACCATGCACAACTGGGTCAAGTACTTACCAAATATTGTTACGAGCTTAGACACTAATCCAACAAATTCGACATACAACACAATATCCACTCGAGGCTATAACTCTGTAAGACCCTCCGATCTATGTATCTCAGTGGGATCCTCCAGTCCTATGGCTCATTGGACCCTCTGGTCCGGTCTTGGTGAGCACTCTCCGCTCTCACAGCTCGTTGGACCCTCCGATCCGGTCTCAGTAACACATAACATATCATATATATCACACAGACAAATGCATAACTCAAGTAAGCACATAAAACCCTCTATTCACACATAAATACCACTCTAGGTAATGGATAGTGAGAAGACTCACCTCGCAAGCTAGCAAGTAACCGTCTCGTGCTCAAAAACCTCGAACTAGCCTCAGCCTAACACATAAGATAACATCTCTAATTAATACTCTATTCAAACTCAAATACACCAAAAGCTTTTCCTTTTCTCTATCTAACTCTTGAAATGGATAAAAGACCATTTTACCCCTCCATGGTCTCTATTACTCATGATTGACCTAACCCGAAAGTCAACACAAGTCAAACTCGAGTCAATAGTTCATTTTTGGCCCGACTTGCCAAGTGCACCCATGTGACTCGTCGAGTCCACTCGTTTTCTCAGAAGTCTCGCGAAGGCCCAGCTCATCTCATCAAGTTGACCCCCAACTTGCCGAGTTATCGCATGATCAAGCTCATCGGGACAAACCCTCACCGACTCGTCGAGTCAGGCCATGGACTCAGCGAGTCCCTTCGATATGATTTCTCATTCAGATGTCCATGGTCAGACCTACTACACTAGAATCTAGATCTAGTCCTTAAATTCACAAAATTCGCGTAAAGTCTCGACCTTTACACTCATGCATGACATATATGCCCAAAAATGCCAATACCAAGACTTACAAATGGTTAGGTGCTCAAAGTCTAGTCTCTAGCTCAATAAAGTTCAGGTGTTTGGGCTCTCAAGACTCTCCACACTTCATATTTGAGGTTTAAACCTCATATCATACACAAAAGGCTCAATGACTTTAAGAAATGGAAGAAAACCCTAGAAAACCCCCATATCAAGATCTCGCCTAAAGATGAGAAAGTCAACATATTTACCTCAAGAAAACACTGTTGAATCTATGGATCCAATGCCTCCTCTTGCTCCAACCTCAATACTCTTCACTTCTCCTTCAAGGAATGCACCAACAACCACAAACTTAGCTCCCCGCTCACTTTCTAGCTTTAATGGCAATTAGGGTTTTCTCTCAGGAGTGTAGGTAATTGGTGAGGTGAAAATAGGGCATAAGTTCCCTTATATACGCCCCAACCCTGGGAATTTAGGGTTTGTCTACCCAGCACCTACTTGGCGAGTCAGCGCTCTGACTCGTCGAGTGTACTCATTAATTCCACGTGGGTAACTCGACCCTACTCGGTGAGTTAGACTCACAACTTTTCGAGTCACTCCATAAATTTCAAATTTTAAACACACAATAACATACCTGAAAGTCTGGATATTACAATTCTACCGACTTGAATTTGATTTCGCCCTCGAATTCGCCCCTCAACAACACGTAGATCGAACCCAATAACCTGAAAACCACCACTAAAAGGATCTCATACCACACAGATATCTTTCTCCATGGACACCTGAATCCAAACAGGAACTCCCAAATCCAGAATAAGATAGACCCTTCTGTCACTACGATACCCCTTCTAACTCTCCAGAATCTGGAACTCTAGTGGCATGTCTCACTGCCAGACCGCCCTCTCAAGATATCACCATGTTATTCTCTCCTCGAATAACAAAACCCAATAACTCACTGCCCCTCTTATTCTCTCGTTGCGACTTGATAGAAAAAGTCAAAGCCCAAAAATTGGCTACTGATCACTCATACCAGACATACTAAACGATCGATAACATACTCCAAGGAATGAAAGGGTCACATGAAACCAGAAACCCATCCATTGTACTGCAATCGAAACCCATCTGAACAAAGAACTCTCGACACCCTGTTCTCAGACACAAGAAAATGATCATGCTTGCTCAGAAGTATCCTCTAACATCTAACAATCATAAGCTCCAGCTCCCTCTCAGATATCCCTCTCATCACTGAGCACCAGGTCAACCCCCGACCCCACAGTTGAACCTTTGCATGCCCCAAAACATCTCACTGACTTCCTTCTCACAACAACTATCTCGGACCATTATGACACACAAGTCACGAAGTTCGCTTTACCCTAAGTGAATACTACAATCCCAACGCAAATCATCTTACCCTTGACCTCTGTCGTCTACTACTCATTAGTTCCATGCGTCTCGCGGTCCTTCCTATATAAACGAATTGACCCACCCGGTTCGAAGACATCAGATGGCACACAATACCCCTCAAAATTGTAAGTCCCCAAAATTGCTTGTGTTTTAATCAGATCCAATTGATGGTGCGGAATCCCAATCAATTGGATGATGTCAGATCATATAGAAGAGAATGAGAAGAAGAAGAATATGAATCTATGATGTATTCAATAAATTGAGTGATGCTCCTTACAATAGATTCTCTCACACACACTTCTTCTCTCTAACTTTCTCTCTCTACAAGATGATCTCCTCTACCCTTTGTACACTCACATGTACTCCTCACCCTATATATATGAGACATGGGCCACTAGCAGCACACGAGTGTACAGCTGCACACGCGTGTGCGGCCGTACAAAGGGTGTGCGGCCGCACACACATGTGCAGCCGTACACAGCCACAATATTACATATTATATTATAGAAAAAATATATTTTCCTAGAAAAGCAAAGTATAAACCAATAATTATGACCCAACAATCTCCCCCTTGGTTTATATCTTTCTTTTCTAAATTACCCAACAAGCTCCCCCTAAAAAATAGTTGGCTTTTCTTGTTAATATTCATTGGGAACTTGGCTTCAGCATTAATCTTCAAATTCTTCACAGCTTCAGGATGAACATATGAATCTTCTATGAATGACTTCATCTTGAGCGATTGGACATTTTCTTCAAGATTTGATTCTGGTTGCACATTGGGTGAGGAGGCTTGATAAAAGGATTCTTGAAAGATAGCACTTTCAGCTTGAGAATCTTCAGAGAGAACTATCAGAGAGAAATAATATTCTAGATCACTTCAGTAGGTTTAAGATAGCAGCAGATTGATTGAGGAGGATTCAATGCAATCTGTCACATATTCTTCAATTTCAGTTTCACCTTGCTTCTGGGGTTGAAGGATGGAATGTCGAAAGAATAATCTTCATTTATTGCTCCTCTGTATGCGAATTCTTCGATAATCACGGATGAAGTATTGGCTCAGAAATCTTCAACACAAACTCCATGAGTCTTATCTACGCCTGAAATCACTTTTCAAGACAAAACAAAACTAAAATAAAAATTAACACACAAAATAAAAATAGAAACAAAAATATTTTTGGATTTTCTGATTTTTCTGAACAAGAAATAACACTATTTTTGGATTTTAATTTTCTGATTTTTTTTTTTTTTAAATTCTCCCCCTAAATATTATGCATAGAGGAAAACTATTAACAAATTTAACAAAAATAAAATGATATATAACTTTAAGAATGATTTGGGATCAAAGTTTTTAGACAGCCTTTATCCGCTTGTCGGTACCTTCTATCTTCACGTCTTTGTCTGGTCGATCGCCGGTATTGTTGTCCACTTAAACACGAAAAATTGTGACAAAATTAGAACATACTATAAGTGACAAGACAATGTGATCCTAAGTTCCTAGATATTATATCTGACCCTAAGTTTCTAGATACTATATCTTGAGGACCATTCCGCTGACGACGACCAGGGATATTGTTGTCCACCTAAATTGAGCAGCGAGATCTATAGACAATCTTTGAGTGTTCAATTTTAATTGTACTGGAACATGTTTCCCGCTTCCATATATGCCCCGATAATCAAGGACTTCCAGAGTACTCCTTACATCGGATGAGCAGACCATCATTAGGGGAGAAGATAGATTCAGAGTATTATCACTTATAGTGCATATGCTGTGTACCAGGTCGGATTGTTAGTCACACAAAGGAGACAGTATATGGCTAACAGATAAGAGGAATTTCATATATGTATATGTATAATATGCAGAGAAATAGAGTTGCATATGTTACAGTCCAGGTCGGATCTCTTCCAATCATGCAGAGGAGGCAACATATGACTAACAGAAAGAAAGAAAGAAAATGATTTTCTACAGCCCTAATTTATCGGAATTTACCAGTCGCCCCATCAATACCGGAATTAAGGACAGAATCCGCACATGGAGGAAAAGTTAAACCATGGTTCCAGATACGGGTTCATCTAATGTGACGAGTAGATTCCCATATATATCTCCCTGCTCAACCTATCCAAGCGTCGTATTGTCAGACTGAATGGATGTAACTAAGTCAAGATTTGTCAAGTCTATAGATTCCTTAAGTTCATCTGCACCTATTCAAGTCCATTAAATTCTTCGTGCCTACCAACGCATCAAACCAGAGCATAGACCCTTCAACTTTGGGTACATTACGCAGACTCGGGTTGCATGTTATCACTCACTTCCCAAAACATCTCCCTCAAGCACATTCCATAACCAACATATTATTATTTTGATATATATATATATATATATATATATATATATATATATATATATTAATTTTTTAATTTTTGTTTTGTTTTTATTTCTCCCCCTAAATTTGTGCATAGGAGAGAAATGAAAGTAAATGTGCAAATTTAAACTATCCTAAAACAAAAATTTGTCTTTAAAGTGAATCAGCTTAAGAAAAACTCAGGAGTATAGAGAAGAAAACTCAAACCGTAAGTCACCGATTGAATTTGCATCCAGAAGTTTTGAGAACAGCACGCATAAACTCAGAACAGATCCGAAAATTCTTCATGTCGTTAAGCACAAACCCCATGAGTGACCACTTCCTTTCTTCTCTTCCCGCAAGGACACATACTCTCAAACAATGTTCTGAGTGTTGTACAGTTAAGAGATGCGTCCTATCATATCTGCTCCAGAACAGAGCGGGAGCAGTTGGTCTTTGGAACCCATTCCATTTTGAAACTAGGTTGACCTTTTTCATCAGTGCAAGGAACTCTCTCCCAAGACATATCCTGTTTATCACAAACAGAAGATGAAGAAACGTTAGAAACATTAGGAGATTTGGGAGATTGAACCTTTGGTACCCATCTGTAGTCGGGTTTGACCCATTTCTTTTTCGATCTGATGGGTGCCTCAGTACTTGCTTTTGAACTCGAAGCTGGCCGTTGAGATGACTTTGATTTTGGCTTCACGGGAGCATCTCTTGGATTTGGCTTCTTGGCCGACTTTCCCTTCTTGACCTTGTGGGATTGATTTTTGGCTTTCTGCGCGTTCCAGTCATCATGGTCTGAACATGACCTTGAGGGGTTTCTTTTGAAGTATCTCCCTCTTGGCGCGTTCTGCCACCCTTGTGCATAGTAGGGAACGTATGCACGATTTGGACAGTTTCGGGCAATGTGTCCAGGTGTTCCACAGTGAAAACATATCTTTTTCTTCACTATGGAGTTGTTTCTTCCTGCCCCTGGTGTCGTATCTTTGCTTTGTCTCTTGCTTTTCCCACATGCACAGTTGCAACAAGCACTGTGTTTGGCTTGAAATGGTGGCATATATTTACCAACAACAGGTTGATCAGAAGCAGTTGAGTTCGAAGCATCAGATTCAGTGTTCAAGGAGATGTTGGTTTGTTCAATGGTGTTCTCCTTGTTCTCATCTTCTGCTACTTTACCTGCACAAGAAGTAGAATCATTAGTATCGTTCACCTTAGCACCCTCAGTTAGCCCTGATTGTTCAGTCTTAACTGAATCTAGAGAAGGGGTTTGGCCATATTGAGAAGACATTTCTTCCTCATTGATCTCAAGGGGCAGGTTATAGTTGTGATTAAAAGGAGGGGGCACAATGTGATACCCTAGACCCTTGGTTTGATTATCTTTAAAACTCAATTGATTTTCTACTAAGGACTCGACTGTCTTACTTGATGCAGTATAACTTTTGAAACTAACATTTGTTTTTCCACACTTTATTTTCAAAGCATCAAGTTCTTCAGTTACAGTAGCAAGTTTCCGTTTAATGTGATCATAATTTTCACACTTGTTGCTGTAATCTTCTTGTAATTTCCTAAAGTCCTTAGTCTTGGCCTCTAATTCTGCTTTGAAAGGTTTCTGACCTTTCCTTAGAGTATAGTCTTCGTATTTAAGGTCCTCATTTTCCCTTTTTAATAAATCGATTTGATCGCGAAGAAATTTAATTGTAGCTTTACAAGATGGAGTACATAAAACTTCATTTACCGGAATTGATGTGGAACTCATTTTCCTTTATATATATATGCATATATATATATATATATATATATATATATATATATATATATTAATTGCCCATTGACTTAAAAACCGAGAAAGTCAACCTTAAATGTCAAATTTAAAAAGTCAAACTCAAAAGTCAAACCGAAAATCCAAATTTGAAAAATTAAAAGTCAAACGAGAAAGTCAAAATTTAAAGTCAAAGGTCAACTTTTAAAAGTCAAAGTTAAAATTTTAACTAAAAAGTCAAAAATAGAAGTTAAAAGTTAAAAACTAAAATTTTTCGGTTGAAAAAGGATTTTAAAAAATAAAGAAAATTGATTTTTGGGTTGATTTTGTCAAAAATGCGAAATTAGGTTCGAAAAGCACGAGTTATATTTAAAATTTCAGAAGAAAGAAACAAAGATCCACCTAGATGAGTTGGTTAAGGCGCGCTTGTTAATGATCGGGAGGTCCAAGTTTCGATTCCTAGCACCTCAACTTCGTTTTCCTTTTTTTAATGAAAGGGCTGCTGTGCGAGGATGCTGCTTGCGAGGACTAGAGCTGCAAAGCGAGGACGAAGCCGCGAAGCCGAGACCGATTCTACTGAGCCATGAACCAGATGCGAGACCGAGGGGAAGAAGCTGGACCGTACACGAAACCGCACACGTCCGAGTCGCACACACTGAGCCGCACACCGAGACCCTAGCTGCAAACTCTGAGTCGCACACTGCTGAGCCGCACACACCGAGCCGTATACTCTGAGCCGCACACACCGAGCCGCACTCCTTCAACCAGCAGCACACCTTCAACCGGGCCGCACACCTTCAACAGATTCGCGAAAAAACGACGTTTTTCACCATTTTTTGCTCCAAAACTCGATTAAAAACTCGTTTTTATGAAAAATGCAAAGAAGTAACCCACCTTATTTTTGCGAGATCTATCCAAAAACGCTATTCTATTTTCAAAATAAGATCAAATAAGCTCCAGATCTGACAAAAATGATTGATACAACCAAGCTCTGATACCAATTGTAAGTCCCCAAAATTGCTTGTGTATCAATCAGATCCAATTGATGGTGCGGAATCCCAATCAATTGGATGATGTCAGATCAAATAGAAGAGAAGGAGAAGAAGAATTAAGATGAATCTAATGATGTATTGATGATATTGAGTGATGCTCCTTACAATAGATTCTCTCTCACACACACTTCTTCTCTCTAACTTTCTCTCTATACACTAGCCTTCTCTCCCAACCGAACACTCACATGTACTCCTCACCCTATATATATGAGACATGGGCCACCAGCAGCACACGAGTGTACAGCTGCACACGCGTTTGCGGCCGTACACAGGGTGTGCGGCCTCACACACATGTGCAGCCGTACACAGCCACAATATTACATATTATATTATAGAAAAATATATTTTCCTAGAAAATCAAAGTATAAACCAATAACTATGACCCAACAATCTCCCCTTGGTTTATATCTTTCTTTTCTAATGACCCAAGAAGCTCCCCCGTAAAAATAGCTGGCTTTTCTTGTTAATCTTCATTGGGAACTTGGCTTCAGCATTAATCTTCAAATTCTTCACAGCTTCAGGATGAAAATATGAATCTTCTATGATGTCGATTGCCAGCTCTTCATCGAAGTTAACATTTAACTTTAGCAGGCGATCAACATATCTCTACATCTTTTTGCAGATGAGTGGTAAGGGACTCTTCATTACCCATTTTGGAAGTGATCATCGAAGTGATGATCTCGTACCTTTCTTGCCTAGCGCTTTGGTGGTACCGGTCCAGCAAGTGTTGATGCAATTCATAGGGGTACGTGTCCTCATAGGAATTTTGGAGTTCAACAGTCATGGTTGCCAGCATGATGCAGTGGACTTTTGTGGCAACACGCTCGTAGGCCTCAAAGGCAACAATCTCATCGGGAGAGGCAGTGTTGACATTGATTTCCTTCATTTTCTCATCAAGGACATACTCTTTGTCCTCGTAGCGAGTGACCATTCAGATGTTGCAGATCCAATCATTGAATTTGGACCCGTAGAATATCACTCTCCCACACAAGTTCATGAATAAGAACGAGCCGGAGGAGTTCGAACCGAAAGCATTGTTGTTGACGTTCGACATCTGAAATAGAAAAGGACAAAGTTTGATTAGAAATGAATCCCCAATTAAACACCCAAATGAAAAATTTAGGGCTAGGATCCAACAACATTATTTACGAATTAGAAGAGGGATGTCGTAATCTAACATGCAAATAATTTGAAGGTAAGTGAATGATGATTCACTAATTCTCCACCATGAAAAACGAAAAAGAGATTAAGTTTTAAATGTATTGAAAACTCCTATATTCTTTTGAGATTCATTGAACTTTTCAATTTCATGTTTAAATCTTGATATTCCCCTCTAGTTTGTGACTGGGATGCCGAGGATCACAAAGTGGGTGTGAATAACCATGCAAATGTACATGGTGCCCTTATTGTTACAGTCACCTATTCGATGTTCCGGTTAACCACACACGCTCCATCGAACTATGACAAACAATGAGTCAACCTTTGCCACCTTTGCTTAGAACCTAATTAGTGTGTCGGTTAACCACACACGCTCCACTAACTTCTTAGCAAGGGTGCAAAGTATAATTCCATGGGGTTGCATCAATTCACTTTTGCCTAAAGTAACAAGGATTGGGAATTTTTGAAATCTTGGTGGCTAAGGAAAGGGTTTGGGAAACCCTATCAAAATTTCGAAATCTAGGGTTTATGAACCCTAATCTCAAAAATCAAGCCTTTAGGGTTTATTGGCTATAAACCCTAATATGTCAAATTCATACTTTGGTATAAAAGTAATTGAAAACAAAACCAAACGATCTGATACCACTAATCGGTTTTTCACAAACAATCCTATGTGTGCATGCAACCCTAGATACAGATCTATGTTTTCACTATTAGTCATACAACATTATGAGCACAAAAAGAAACCTAGCATGCTCCTAGTAATTTCGAAAATCACAAGGAAGAAAGGAATACATACCTCTTATTGTTATATTGTAATAACAACTTGTTTCTTGAATCTTCTTGTCTTTGAAAGCAAGTACCATAAGTGTAGTACCTCTAATAGCTCACAAACACCAAGAGCAAATGAAGAAGAAAGAGAGAGAGAAAGAGAGAGAGAGAGAGAGAGAGAGCGAGAGCGAGAGAGAGAGATAGAGAGATAGAGAGAGGGGACGAGATGTGAAATTCGGCTCTAGAAACTCTAAGGATCAAGTGGCCGAATTTCTAATGCCAAGGGTCCTTTATATGGGTGTAGGAATTAGGGTTTCAGTCCTTATCCTTATCTTGTTTCTTGGCCACCAAGCAACCCATAAGATAATTCTAGAACCCTTATCATGGACGAATTCTAAGGCCTTTATCCCTTGAATTAGTCCACCCTATCCTATAGGGCTTCCTTTCTCAACTTTGTAACTATCATTTAATTACAGTTCAGTTCCCTTAGTTCAATTAACTTCTTTTGATCACAAAATTAATTCTTAATTAATTCCTGACCAATGTCAATTAATCAAATATGTTTTCTCTTTTAAATATATTATTCTTATAATATATTAATAAACCATAATAATCACTTTCTCTATTATTTCTCCAGTCAAGTTGCTTTGGTGAAGACAACCCAAAAGGACCATGCACAACTGGGTCAAGTACTTACCAAATATGGTTACGAGCTTAGACACTAATCCAACAAATTCCACATACAACACAATATCCACTCGAGGCTATAACTCTGTAAGACCCTCCGATCTATGTGTCTTAGTGGGATCCTCCAGTCCTATCGCTCGTTGGACCCTCTGGTCCGGTCTTTGTGAGCACTCTCCGCTCTCACAGCTCGTTGGACCCTCCGATCCGGTCTCAGTAACACATAACATATCATATATATCACACAGACAAATGCATAACTCAAGTAAGCACATAAAACCCTCTATTCACACATAAATACCACTCTAGGTAATGTATAGTGAAAAGACTCACCTCGCAAACTAGCAAGTAACCGTCTCGTGCTTGAAAACCTCGAACTAGCCTCAGCCTAACACATAGGATAACATCTCTAATTAATACTCTATTCAAACTCAAATACACCAAAAGATTTTCCTTTTCTCTATCTAACTCTTGAAGTGGATAAAAGACCATTTTACCCGAGCATGGTCTCTATTACTCATGATTGACGTAACCCTAAAGTCAACACAAGTCAAACTCGAGTCAATAGTCCATGTTTGGCCCGACTTGCCAAGTGCACCCATGTGACTCGTCGAGTCCACTCGTTTTCTCAGAAGTCTCGCGAAGGCCCAACTCATCTCATCAAGTTGACCCCCAACTTGTCGAGTTATCGCATGATCAAGCTCATCGGGACAAACCCTCACCGACTCGTCGAGTCAGGCCATGGACTCGGCGAGTCCCTTCGATATGATTTCTCATTCAGATGTCCATGGTCAGATCTACTACACTAGAATCTAGATCTAGTCCTTAAATTCACAAAATTCGCGTAAAGTCTCGACCTTTACACTCATGCATGACATATATGCCCAAAAATGCCAATACCAAGACTTATAAATGGTTAGGTGCTCAAAGTCTAGTCTCTAGCTCAATAAAGTTCAGGTCTTTGGGCTCTCAAGACTCTCCACACTTCAAATCTGAGGTTCAAACCTCATATCATACACAAAAGGCTCAATGACTTTAAGAAATGGAAGAAAACCCTAGAAAACCCCCATATCAAGATCTCGCCAGAAGATGAGCAAGTCAACATATTTACCTCAAGAAAACACTGTTGAATCTATGGATCCAATGCCTCCTCTTGCTACAACCTCAATACTCTTCACTTCTCCTTCAAGGAATGCACCAACAACCACAAACTTAGCTCCCCGCTCACTTTCTAGCTTTAATGGCGATTAGGGTTTTCTCTCAGAAGTGTAGGTAATCGGTGAGGTGAAAATAGGGCATAAGTTCCATTATATACGCCCCAACCCTGGGAATTTAGGGTTTCCCTGCTCAGCACCTACTTGGCGAGTCAGCCCTCTGACTCGTCGAGTGTACTCATTAATTCCACGTGGGTAACTCGACCCTACTCGGTAAGTTAGACTCACAACTTTTCGATTCACTCCATAAATTTCAAATTTTAAACACACAATAACATACCTGAAAGTCTGGATATTACAATTCTCCCAGATTGAATTTGATTTCGCCCTCGAATTCGCCCCTCAATAACACGTAGATCGAACCCAATAACCTGAAAACCACAACTGAAAAATCTCGTACCACACAGATATCTTTCTCCATGGACACCTGAATCCAAACAAGAACTCCCAAATCCAGAATAAGACAGACCCTTCTGTCACTACGATACCCTTTCTAACTCTCAAGAATCTGGAACTCTAGTGGCATGTATCACTGCTAGACCGCCCTCTCAAGATATCACCATGTTATTATCTCCTTGAATAACAGAACCCAATAACTCACTGCCCCTCTTATTCTCTCGTTGCGACTTGATAGAAAAAGTCAAAGCCCAAAAATTGGCTACCGATCACTCATACCAGATATACTAAATGATCCATAACATACTCCAAGGAATGAAAGGGTCACATTAAACCAGAAACCCATCCACTGTACTGCAATTGAAACCCATCTAAACAAAGAACTCTCAACACCCTGTTCTCAGACACAAGAAAATGATCATGCTTGCTCAGAAGTATCCTCTGACATCTAACAATCATAAGCTCCAGCTCCCTCTTAGATATCCCTCTCATCACTGAGCACCAGGTCAACCCCCGACCCCACAGTTGAACCTTTGCATGCCCCAAAACATCTCACTGACTTCCTTCTCACAACAACTATCTCGGACCATTGTGACACACAAGTCACGAAGTTCGCTTTACCCTAAGTGAATACTACAATCCCAACGGAAATCATCTCACCCTCGACCTCTGTCGTCTACTACTCATTAGTTCCATGCGTCTCGCGGTCCTTCCTATATAAACGAATTGACCCACCCAGTTCGAAGACATCAGATGTCACACAATACCCCTCAAAATGAAACCCATCTCTGAATCCGAAATCTCAATCGCTTACTCAATACACCACCAAAGATAAATTCAAACTCGAGAGTCTGGCCCGGCACATAATTTGGAACCACTCATCCCAATGAAGCACTCAACTCATGACCCATGACTCGCAACCCACACATACATCACTCCTCCAATTCCTCTTGGTTGCGATAACCACATTATATAATGGTCCTCGACAAATATGGAGACCCCATTCTCACCCCTGGTCCAACCATCAGGTTCCTGAATCTCGAAGAATAAGGTTATCCAATCCTAAAACTCTTCTGCGTCATGCTCTGACTAGCGAATAATATGGCTCCCCGTAGCATCATAACATTCCCTCACACTAACTCGTGAAGGCTACGGCTCCCCATAGGCCTACGACATTCAAGCACTAACTCACGAATACTACGGCTCCCTGCAGTATCACAACACTCTCTCGCTGACCGGTAAACACTTCGGCTCCCTATAGTATTACGACATTCTATCTTACTGACTTGCCATGGGCTAGCTCCATGGTTTTCCCCGAATAATCTGAATTGATTACTCCCACTCAGATCCACTCACCCTCTTATCCCCCTTAGTCTCCTCCTCGAGTCATCACCCTACTGAGTTCACTATCGAATACCACACGTCTCAGCATAGATAGGTACACCCACCCACCCAGGTTAAGCATCACCACTCCTGATGACAACCATTGTAACCAACACTTTTCTCGCTGCATTTCACATTCTTGGATACTCCCGTTTGATGACAATTAGCTGCAGTGGTCCCGTTGGAACCATAGTCACTTGATACTCCACTTGCCATCTCATAACTCAAGTATCAAAATAATCGGAAATTAAGGGCATTCTACTTGGGTACCTCGGTACACCATCACAGAACCTCACGATGTCTTGCCTCAACCACTGATCTCCTACTTAGGACATCATACTCAGATACAATAATGCATCCTTCCAGAATCTCATAACTGGTCTTCCTCTCAAACAACTCGAAAGTTCGGAATATTTTAAATTCTCAATTGAAACACATAGGAATCGTCAATGACTCAGAACATGTTGACGACCATCCAAAACTCCCTCATTTTGCTCATAACCCATGCAAGAATACACATACGAACCTTGAATTTGGTTGCCCAATCAACTTCCACCCTTCCCAGAGTGCATTTAACAACCCGTACATTGAACCAGAAATTATCAACCATCAAAACTATCCTTACAAGCCACCCACCACGAATTTACCGTTATAACCTCGTAGAATTCCTAACCACCACAAGGTCTCCGTCCAATGGCTGACTGCAGTGGAGACACTCATCCTTTCCCGAACATGTACAACATGTATTATCTCGCTCTGCACCTCACCTCGACCACCATTAACCCTGGTCTCATGAATCCGAACTGTAGGTCACTATATCCAGTCCTCTAAACGCTATTGAACAAATCACTGCAGGGGAGGAGCAAGTAGGGGGGCTAGTGGGTGTTTTCCCCCTAACTCCATTGGTATTAGTGTATTATCAGTTAAACCCCCCTATATATTTTTACGATGTACATCTTAGCCCCCGCTAATCTAAAATTCTAGCTCCGCCCCTGAATCTCTGATACTCACAATAAAATACCCAGTTCTTCCCCACTCAGGGCTCGAACCATCACCATTTGGCACACCAACAATCTATTCCACATATTGTTCCACCAGGTACATCACACTTACTCTTGGAAAGTACCACATAACACTCGGTGATCGTCCCGATAAAGACCAAGCAACTCCAAACATCCCAAATCTCAGATAAAATCCTCGATAACTTCCTAACGTGTCATCCAAAATCTCACACTGACACACTACCGGACATCTCAATTGTCCCATAGTAGCCATGACTCTCAGTCTGAATATAGTGAGTTATCACACTCCTCATCTTCGACTCCCCAACCAACGTCCCATCATGAGAATTATCATGAGAGCAGATACCTCACCCCCACATTCGATATCCATCATAGACAACGAGTGTCACCGCCCCAATATACTCCTCTTGATCACCCGACACTGCTGCTAACATATGCCATACTATCCTCAAATAGGATACATCCTTGTCCTTAACCGTCTCAGTCCCCAATGATGACCCTCTCATGCTATAATATTACCTTGCATCACACATACTACCTAGATACTCAGGTCAACGATTGCAACCAACGCTACCCCATAAGGTTTACCTCCAAGCTCAGAAACCGGAAGCTCAATATCCCTTATGCTTCTCACAGAAAATAGTATAACTTTGGTCACAGAAAGTGTCATCTCCGCTATCGTCCGATTGCTCAACTAAGATCGTAATCCTCCATAAAGCACACTCTACTCGGCCCTGAGTCTTGCGACTCTAACTGTCATCTCACCACAAATCTCTCAGAAACTAACACAAATTCCCTCTCAAGGTATGCTCCATTGAAACCCGTTCAACATGTCCCTCTGGCCCCACACTCTATCACATCTGATCTCAGTCTAATCAATCTCAAAGGGATGATTGGTAAAACTAGAAGCACTAACCGCCACGAATCATAGTACTCGAACCATGTGACCACCTCTTAATCTGCTATGAATCATCATTATCTCCTCTCAATCTGCTACTTAGAACCTATGGAATTCTCCCTGTTTCGAGTATGGGTCCTCAGTTTTCAGTAGTACGGGCCCATACTACCTGCCACATCTACCCATACTTTCAATACGGATCATTCCAGATTTTCTAAATAGTTGATCAACCTCCTCAATCACCAATCTCGTCATGTGTGTTCGCTACCCTGTGAAACACTCTCCTCTATTGGCGTACTCATTTGACTAAGTTCACTCCCTAGGCTCTTCCTAGGTTCTCACACTTCTCTACCATTAGGTGCTGAAGAACTCCTCATGATGCCAGTCATCTACCTCCTGAATGTCGACATATTCACTTAGTAGTTGGCTCCTATCATCGAGAGTTCCACAAAGCACGAAGAAAGCAACATTCAAGCATCGAATAAACTCCACCAGTAAGTAAACCCACTCTAGGTTACAACTCTATTTTCTAGTCTCGCACTCAAAAGGTGTCACTAAACTCAAGCAACTCTACCCCACGCGGGTATCTAACTACTCTATCAGTAGGCTCCTCCAATGCTCATCTAGGTATCTCTCCTGGATTACTCCTCTACTCAAAGCTCTACCTCAGAAATATTCCTGCTGGATACTCTTACTCCGCACATACTCAAAGCACATCACAGAGAGCAAAATCCCTAGGCCAAGGCATCACAAATCAGGAAACTCTAGCCCTAAAATATGAAATACCTAGCCTGCATCACTAATATCTCAATAATAACTCATAGCACAACTACGTAAGGGTACTTTGGGAAATCATGTTCGGGCTCTAGCTTATTGTACACACTAATCCTTCTTGTTTTTTCTTGCAAACTCTTGCTCATTTTAGAAAAAAAATCATTTCTTTTGAAAATCTTTCTCAAATCCCCAGTTTGAGTCCAGACATATCTTAAGGTATATTCGAATCCCTCAAACCAAGGCTCTGATACCAACTTGTAACACCGTAAATTCTTAAACAATTTTTTTCATTTAAAATCATATATTTCCCATAACATATTTCATAAAAATCTCATTTATTAAATTTATAAATCGCAACTCCATAATTGGTTGATTAAATCTAGGATCCTCAAAACATAGTTCTTTCACTGGTGTGCACAATAAAGACGGTGCCTTCCCGTGATCCTAAGAAAAACCTGAAACACATAACACACAATACGGTAAGCACAAGGCTTAGTGAGTTCCCCGAAAGACCACATCCAACACATTAGCCATTCGAGGCTATAACTCTGTAAGACCCTTCGGTCCATGTGTCTCAGTGGGACCCTCCAGTCCCACGGCTCATTGGACCCTCTGATCCGGTCTTAGTGAGGACCCTCCGGTCCGGTCTCAGTAACACATAACATATCATATATATCACACAGACAAATGCATAACTCAAGTAAGCACATAAAACCTTCTGGTCACACATAAATACCACGCTAGGTAAAGTATAGTGAGAAAACGCACCTTGCAAGCTAGCAAGTAACGGTTTCATGCTCAGAAATATCGAACTAGCCTCCGCCTAACACATAGGATAACATCTCTAATTAATACTCTATTCATACTTAAATACACAAAAGGCCATTCTTTTTCTCTATCTAAGTCTTGAAGTGGATAAAGGACCATTTTATCCCTCCATGTTCTCCATTACTCATGATTGACCCTGCCTTAAAGTCAACAGAAGTCAAACTCGATTCAACAGTCCACGTTTGACCTGACTCGCCAAGTGCACCCATGTGACTCATCGAGTCCATTCGTTTTCTCAGAACTCTCGCGAAGGTCCAACTCAACTCGTGGAGTTGAACCCCACTCGCTGAGTTATCACATGATCAAGCTCATCGGGACAAACCCTCACTGACTCGTCGAGTCAGGCCATAGACTCGGCGAGTCCCTTCGATCTGACTTCTCATTCAGACATCCAAGGTCAGATCTACCACACTAGACTCTAGATCTAGTCATTAAATGCACAAAAGTTGCGTAAAGTCTCGACCTTTACGCTCATGCATGGCATATATGCCTAAAACTGCCAATACCAAGACTTACAAATGGTTAGGTGCTCAAAGTCTAGTCTCTAGCTCAATAAAGTTCAGGTCTTTGGGCTCTCAAGACCCTCGACACTTCAGATTTGGGGTTCCAACCTCAAATCATACACAAAAGGATCAATGACTCTAAGAAATGGAAGAAAACCCTAGAAAACCCCCATATCAAGATATCCTTAGAAGATGAGCAAGTCAACATATTTACCTCAAGAAAACACTGTTGAATATATGGATCCAAAGACTCCTGTTTCCCCAACCTCAATACTATTCACTTCTCCTTCAAGGAATGCACCAACAACCACCAACTTAGCTCATCACTCACTTTCTAGCTCTAATGGCGATCATGGTTTTCTATCAGGAGTGTAGGGTAATTGATGAGGTGGAAATGGGGCATAAGTTCCCTTATATATGTCCTAACCACGAGAAATTAGGGTTTCTCTGCCTAGCACTTACTCGGCGAGTCAGCCCTCTGACTCGTCAAGTCCACTCATTAATTCCACACGGGTAACTCGACCCTACTCGGCGAGTTGGACTCACAACTCGTTGAGTCACTCCATAAATTTCAAATTTTAAACTCACAATAACATACCTGAAAGTCCGAATGTTACACTCGTTGAGTCACCCAAGTGACTCACCAAGTCCATCTTTGTCCAAAACTATACAGTCAATTATAATGGGTCCTAATGCATCAAAACCATATATTTGACCTCTTAGGGTCCATTCCATATGTAAAGCTACGAGCTTGATGTCCATGCATGTGATTTTTGGCTCCAAAATCCTTGAAAAGAAGTCTACAAGATGCATGGGGTGCTTATGGAAACAAATTTTGCACCTTTATGCCATACGGATCCCCAATAGTTCCAGATCTGAAGTGCAACACCAAGCACACATAAAAAATCCAATTATGGCTTCACTATGCTCATAAAAAGGGTAGAAATAGCCCCCAAATCAAAATCTAAGAGATAGATGGTCAAGGTTCCATCTTTTTACCTTGAATGAGCTTAGAATGGAGTAAAAACTCTGGATCTTCTTGCTTCTACTTGAACTCCCAAGCTTCCTTCCTCCTCTCCACCTTCAAAACAAACAAAAGGGGTACCAACAAGCTCAGGAACACACAATAATGGCTATGGTTTTGAGATAGGGTTTTCTCTAGGTTGGGAAGGACAATGGAGGCTGATTTGTGTTGTTATAAGCTGTTTAAATATGGTGCAAACCCGAATATTAGGGTTTCATCCAGACAGTCCTACTCGTCGATTCGGTCTCCCGACTCGTCGAATAGGTCACTTAACCCCCCGATCAAAAGTCGAGTGTACTGGACAAGTTGGGTCTCCAACTCGCCGAGTCCCAGAGCAAAACATGGAGTTACTTGAATTTAAATATGTATCAGGAATCGGGTGTTACAACCCGGTTAGTGTCGCTTTAAAGGTTAAAGTGTGTAGAAAAAAAAATCATGGATAACTTTTTTAGAGATACTTTTATATATACTAAATTTATTTGAATAAAACTTATATTTATTTATTAAAAAACTCTAAATAAAGATTTTTTTATTAGAAAACACAATAATGATAATTTATGTATCATTTTTTGGATTTTTTGTGTGATTCTCTTTAATAAATATCATTAATACAATCATAAAGCTAACATATATATCCTATATATCATAATACAACTTTGTTGATTTGTCGCAAGAAGTGCATTTCTAGGCCAAATGCTACTTCTTTTTTGAATATTCGGGTCTTGGTTGTATAACCTTTACCATAAAACTACAACTTACCAAAGATTGTTTCACAATCGAACGACTCCTCAAAAAATAAAGATTTATCAGAGGCTGTTATTCCTAAGGGCTTATCAAAGATTGCTAACCTTTTATGAGGTTTTGCAGCCTCTTATTCGGTCACGGTTGCCATAAAAGCCATCATATTTACACATCTTCACCACCACCCTTTGTCATCAACAACATTGTCTACTACCACTAGCCACCACCACCACCACACTTTGTCACGACCATTCGTCACAAAGAACCATCACCAATAAAGAAATCAGCATTTCACCATCTCAACACCACCCTTATTTAGAAGATAATCATCACTTAGATCTCCAAGCCCCAAAACGTTGGAGTTCTTATTCCAATGAAAACATATAAGTGTAGCATTTTAGCCACCTAGGCTGCCCTTATATTTACATAAAAGCCCTCATGTGATCAGCTACTTGTTCACAACCGGATAAAAAAATCCAAAACGACAAAACTTACCTAAATGTGAGACATTAATGAGTACAAATTTAGACTTAAAACATAACCATACATTTCATGTAAATATGAAGGCTTTTATGGCAACAACCTAATATAAGAGCTACAATAATTATAAAAGCACATGTTAAATACAATTAATAAGAATTTTGTTGATTTGTTGTAAGAAATGTGTTTATATGACACATATATCATGGAGCTATATTTAGAACTTGTATTTAGATGTTATATTTACGATTGTAGTAATAATATTTGTTAAAGAGAATCATTATTGTGTTTTTTGATAAAAAAAAATGAGTTTTTTAGTGAAGGAGGTGTAGATGGTATATTTATTTTATGTTTTTTAATAAATAAGTTTTCTTCAAATAGATTTAGTATATATAAAAAGGAAAATCTACAGAAAAATCTTTAAACTTTAACCTTATTAACGAAAAATTCATTAATTTTTTTTTTCAATTTAATTTCTAAAACTGATACTAACATGATACAATGATTCTTTTGCAAGTGTTTATCAGTTTTAATGGTTAAAGTGTAAAAAAAAATGTGTGAATTATTATGATATGGAAAATTTAATGTAAAAGTGTGAAAATGATCTCTTTGATCTTAAATAAAGGAACCATAATAGATCCATTTTTTCGGGCCATTATATAATTTTCTCAACCAATAAAACACATTTTTGCGGATTAGAGATATGATACGACATCATCTGTGATAAGAAAAAACCAATATTTTGTGTAAGAAAAGAAAACACAGATTGGAGATATTTCTGCATGTGCCAATCTCAAAAACTAAGGCTGTTTTGGTCCATTGATTAATTTTTAATTAAATTTAAAAACAGTAAATAAAATTAATCTAGTTTGTCTTTTAGTCTTTTTAATAAAAAAATATTAGGTATAGTAATTAGATTTGAAAAATAATATAAGTATTATTTTATAGATATCTAATTTATCAAATATACAATAATAGATAGCATTTATACTAGATAAAAAAATCAGTATATGCAATAATTGGACACATAAAATAGAAGAAGTTGATACGTCACATATTTGTAATAAAATAATTACTTAATAATTACTGGCCGCATTAATATTAATAATGCTATTGTGATTAATTATTCCTCGTAAGATGGATATTATTCACCTGCCCATCACTTCCGTTTCGAAAACGACCCAACTTGTATTCAAACTGATTTGATTTTTCTTTCTTCCTACTCTTTTAAAGTTTCGGTTTTGGGTATAAATTAAATATTTTGTTATTTGTTGCAAGACTTATATATTGTATGAGTTAATTTTAAAAAATTAAATATAAAAGTTTAAACATTTGAAAACTTTGAATTAATAAAAAATAATAAGAAAAATAATTAGTTATTATAATAGAAATATTTTTTTTATCTTTTAAATTAAAAAATAATGATTTAAAAATATAAACGAAAAAAACTAATAAATTTTTATTTTGAAAATTTTGAAATTAAAAGATAAGCTTATTAATGTCATTGATATCCATCTATTACTATGTTTATTACAATTATTATATTAAAATATTATGTGTAATTTAATAAAATATAAAAACTCATATAATGATATGTAGAAAAAAAAAACTCAAAATAACTATAAAATAACATTTGACAAATCAAATGAGAGTGTGACAAATGACAAAAAAATATTCATTTATTAGAGAGGATTTAAACAATTATCACTAACCATTAATATAATAGGTATTCTTATATATATTAAAGGAGGATAGTTTTTAGGAATAGTGAACATCCTGATTTTTTGGCAAAAATAACCCAAAAGTTTTCATATTTTCAGTGGTTCAGATTTTTTGCACTAAAGTTTGGTATATTGGCAATTTGGTCCCTTAAATTATTAATAGAGGTGTAAAGATAAGGATGAGGCCGATACGTGTCGTTCCTGCGTCTCCCCTGATGGTTCTGGTAGTTCTGCCTTATCTTACCCCCACCCGCTTTCTCATCCAACCATATTCAGATTTCACCGCTTTTCGAAAACTCTCAATCTTCGTCTAAACTCATCACCTTCAAATTTATGTTGATCGTTGCTTTTGTTTTTCTTCTCCAATCTACAGACGGGACCATACATATGAGGTAAGTGTTTTTCTTCAAATTTTTGGTAGTTCTGCCTTATCTTCCCCCCACCCGCTTTCTCATCCAACCATATTCGGATTTCACCGCTTTTCAAAAACTCTCAATCTTCGTCTAAACTCATCACCTTCAAATTTATGTTGAGCGTTGCTTTTGTTTTTCTTCTCCAATCTACAGACGGGACCATACAAATGAGGTAAGTGATTCCAACAGACACGATGCAGATGAGGCAACTGATTCTAACAGACCTACCACGGTTTCAAACAAAGAAACTTAGGGTTTCTTGCTTTCTTCCCTTTTCAGGTCAAGGTACACCATGCACTGTTGACGTGGCAGCTCAAACTCCACCACCTTCACGGGTCGATACTTCTACGCGTGCTCCATGAAGCCGCGATTGGGGTTGGGGGTTTTGTTCGCGGCCAGGGTCCGCTGCCAGTGGGGGGCTTTCGCTTTGAAGAAGAGGGCTTCCACCACCACTCTCTGGGCGAAGTCGTGGTCGAAGTCGTTGCAGCAACGATCAGGTACAAATCAGGTATAGCCTTTGCTGCTTTCCTCCTGTATCTTCTATTTTCCTTTCGGTTTTTTCTTGCCTTTATCGGGAACAGTCGAGTTGTGCAACCGAGTTGTAAGTTGTACAGCTGAGATTTTTGGATTATCTTTTTTAGATTTTGGCTTCACTACAATTTCAAAATTTGTTTGCTTCAGGTACGTATTATGAACCTTAGGTTACAAAATTTGGAAATTTTGTTTGATCGATGATGGAAGGAAAAGCGTCGAACCATACTCGCATTCAAGTGCTCATATTCTTGGCTAGGTATTGAACTAAAGACGAATTTGTTTTACTAGAAATGATTTCTGTGTATAACGTGGATGCTGAATTTAGTTGTATACATTGTTTTCAGGTCATTACAGGCCCTTCAAATGTTTGTGCACTACTAGATCTCTCTTTCCCCCCACACGACATTGACATGACCATGTTCAACTTTAGTTGTATCTTGTATGATCATTAAGCCATTTTCATTGACTATGCTGCAGATTTTCAGAGTCGTGGCCTACACATCAAGACTCAAAATCTATTGGTATGCTTCTCTACATATTAGAGTGTGCCACAGGGACATCATGCCTCAAAATCTATTAGTATACTTCTCTCCTGAGATATAAATCATAACATTGGTTGATTAATTTATTAGTTCATGTCATGTGCGTGCATCATTTGTTTAACATTTAAATTTGCACCGATGTCTTTCCTTGAGAAGGACTATGTATTTATATAGTTTATCCAAGATCCAAGATAGGTTCAGGTTGATTGTCGTATCATAGATTAGAGATGCAGACCAAGTGTTTGATGAAATGTCTGAAGGAGATTGCCTTTTCTTTTTTATTTATCCATATTTTGATCATGAGTGATCGATGAAAACTAAGAGGGTGATGTTTCTAGAAAGAATGATAATATGTGTGTTGTTTGGCTTATTTATAATGCATCAGGTTGCCAGGAATGAGAGAATCCTTGAGTCATTGAATTTATTTAGGAATATGTTTATTTTCATGGTTTTTTATGCAATACAATATAAAGGAAGGCATTGTGGATCTTAATAATGAGATCTGGTTACTAATTTTCGTATGTTTACACCAACTTTTTTTTGGTTCTGATTTGTAAATGTATTGATTACCTCCATTTTTTGCAGGCAGACATACAAAATCGAGTGATCCATCACTCGATCACTAACTTTTTTAACCACAAATATGCATGTTTGCTATCCCAATGGACACTGATCTAACAAACACAACTGTAAGTCTAGCAATTTTGAATTATACATTTATGCCCATTTTCTTCATAAATTTCATCTTTCTTATTGCAGATTTATATCGACAATCTTGACCCTGGTGTTGCAGAAGAGGGATTGAGGTCGATTTTCTTGCAATTTGGTGAAATAGTTTATGTCAAAATTCCTACTGCAAAAGGATGCAGGTTTGTTCAGTTTGTCAACAGGTAAGTCTTAAATTTTCAAAAAAAAAAAAAAAAAAAAAAAAAAAAAAAAAAAAAAAAAAAAAAACTTGATACATGAAAAAACTGTAAAGAGTTAATTACTAATTTCCTATAGGACATCTTCTGAAGAAGCAATTCAAAGGATGCATGGAAGTCAAATTGGTCAAACTATAGTCCACCTTTCTTGGGGAAAAAGCATAGCTACTAAACAGGTGAACAATAATTGTGATATGCGATAAACACACTTTTCAGATTTATTTTATTTTGTATTTTTTAATTGATTATCAGTGAGTAGGTTATTGGTGTTTTAAGTAAAGAAAGCTGAAATCGGGTGTTTTTGTTCATCTTCGGTCAAATTTATGGAGCAAAAGCATGAAGTTCATCAAAAGGGTTAGTTGATTTAACTTTTCCTCTTTTTTTTGTTTACATGTTGTCTTTTTCCATTCAAATCTACTTTTAGTAATAGTTGGAATCTGGAGTCTATTGGAAACTATGAAAATCGTTGGTAGGTGGTACAGACAACATAATAGTATGAGAAAAAAGTATAGTTTTGACTACCATTCTCCAAACCACTATGTTACGTAATGATAGTTACTTATTATTTTTCAATATAAAACATATACCTTATATATTAACGGTTTAGTAAATATATAAAATGTTTTTATCCATTCAATTTCTTACTTTAGTGAGTTCTTAATGTATTTTTCTTAACTATATATTAAAATGTATAAGAGATGATATTACGAGGAAATATAAATATCTTACCTATATTTCATTTTCATTTGAGACACTGAAAATAAACCCTTGGTTTTGTATGAACTGGAAGAAAACAAAAGAATATCAATGAAACATATATATACTTATGAACTTACACAGAGTAATCTTCTTTAAAATAGTAAAAATCAAGTTGTTCAGAAACGATTTTATAGTTTTAGGACCATATTGCCCCTGCCCGTTGTTTTTATATTAATAAAATTTAATTCTTACAGTTTTAGGGTTATACTGACCCCTGCACACCGTTTTTACATTTAAAAAAAATTCAATTTTTTATAGTGTTAGGACGATATTTCCCCTGAACACTATTTTTATATTAATAAAAACCAATTTTTATAGTTTTAGAACTATATTGCTCCTGAATAGTGTTTCAATATTAAAAAAAAAAAAAAACAATTTTTACATTTTTAGGATGATATTGCCCTTGCACACCTTTTATATTTATAAAATTAACCTGATTAATTTGATATAACTTTTTTTGGGAAAGAAACTTATTTAGATAAACAAAATAATGTAAATTATTATTAGAAAATGACAAATTTTAGCTTTTGAATTTGAAAAGCTTAGAAAATAAAATAGCACCAAAATCTATTGCTAATTGTTCATACCCTATACCTCATTTCTATGTACATTCACCGTCACATGTCCAAGCTTGAAGCAAACTTGACTATAGAAGATTTTAAACATTTTTGTAAGTACATTGATGATATTGGTAAAAATTCATAAAAAAAATGTTACATTTGTTTATTTCTTTAGTGTTTCGGATGCTTACTAAGATTTCTTTCCGGTATTCATACTTTTAGTAATACAAATGAAAATTTATCATTTTTTCTCTCTAGTGATTTCATTTATTTTTTATTGTCTGGACAAAGGAACAACAAAACCCATATTAATTGGGGTTTTTAAGGGTATGAATGTCAGACTTACACTTACATGGATTCAAAATCTTTTTCTTAAATTTGATTATTTTCTACTTTCATCAACTTTGCATCATGTAGTTGTCTAAGATTAGGAAAGGTGTTGATCCACCAGTTCCTGATCGCAATATATGCATTACTCGGTGTACGGTAATGGCGACCTTGATTGTTTCAATTTGGATGGATCGCAGATGCTCCTGTGTAGACTTTTTTGCCCTTATGATGATGGCTGCCTTGGTGGTTTTCTGATACGTTTATGGTTACTCATGTGCTCTTGATTCAATAGACGAGATCTACACATTTTTGCATGGGATGAATCTTACAAGTGGAGAATTTAGTATCGTATGAATTTTTAGTGTTGGAGAAATTGGTAGCTACATGGGATGTCAGTCTTAGTCTTAAATAATGATGTGATTTAATTTCATTCTGGAAAGTTGAACTGGATGGGAAGATGTATAAGGTTGTTGTTTATAGCTTATTACAACATTTTGATATCTTTTCTTATTAACACATTGTCCTATCAAAATTCTATCCAATTATTGGATTGTATTTTCAAAATTTTCTTATTATAACATTTACACATTTGTAAATGTAGGCTAACAACTTATGCAACGTACTTTACTTTGACACAAAAGCAACACCGTCCGCCCCCCGCAACGCGGGGGAAAACTTTCTAGTTAATACAATAGGTGTTACTTTATCACCACATCCAATTATTAAATCTAGAAATATTTATAAAAAAATACCATAAAAACATAGATTTTTTTAGAGTACATTTTTTTCATCCAATAAAAAAAATTACATTAATTAAAAATAAACGAATATATATATATATATATATATATATATATATATATATATATATATATATATTAAAATGCCAAATATAAATAAAAAAATTACCTACTATTCTTATATTTCGTTCAGACGGATTCATTTAGTGTGAGAAGAATCTTCAAATCTTAATTCTCGTAGTCGTCTGCTTTCATTATGAATATCTACAAATAGTTGTTCGTTTAATGTTGTTGGTATACGATACCATATTGAAATTGTTGTGGATAGGGTTGTGATAGGATGAGAAAGCTATATATTGTTGTTGAAAAACTTGAGTTTGTTGGATAAAAGAACCACTTTGGAGCAAATTAATAAAACCACATTTAGGTGATTCCTTATTCCACATTTAGGTGATTCCCTATTCGGGTATCAGTTGTTTCTAATGCAATAAGCGTTATCATATTTATGGTTTCGATAGTTTGGTGGGATATTTTGATTGGGATCCATAATATTTGGATTGTAAACAATATAAAGTTGTGTAGGTAAATAGAGAAAGAGAAGAATTATATAAAAAAGAAGATTATATATTGTGGTATTTATAAGTAAACGTTTGTTAGAGAAGATTATATATATATATATATATATATATATATATATATATATATATATATATATATATATATATATATATATACTAGCAATTGGCCCGCGTAAAGCGGCGGCAAAAGATTAGCTTGTTATTAGAAAACATATTTCAAAAAAACAGTTACCACATTAGTCAATCGAATATGGAAAATTTTTGAACTTTCGTGTTTTATTGGATATGTGTTCTAAATCTATTGATTGTCTTTGTGTTTGTTCGGTATGTATTTTTTTACATTGGATTCGTTATACCAAAAACAGATAATATACAACTACATTTTCATCTGGTATGATACCAGGAAAAATGTCATCGGTGAATAGTTTTTTTCGGAGACATTTTACATTCCAAATAATAAAAATAATTGTTATTATCACTTATATTATTTTTTGGTTAATATAATCTTTATAGAAGACGCTTTTAAATAAGAAACTAAATAAAAATAAAGTATAAAACAACCAATATATTCTTGCTTTTAATCTTAAACAACAACAACAACAACAACAACAATAATAATAATAATAATAATAATAATAATAATAATAAATTGTTAAAAGAAAATGAAAAAAGAAAAAGAAAAATCAAGTTAGTCTTTTTATCCCAAAGGACCAAAACTACTATATATATAAACCACAAGGATACAACCTATTAATTTTTTTAACTTAGAGATCAAAACTTATTAACTTTTTAATATAGGGACCAAAAATTTAATCAGACCAAAGCTCAAGGGTCATTTCTATAATTTACTCTAAAATAAACGGGAAAATAGTTTTGAAAAGTGTATTTGAATGGGTGGTTTTGACTTTTTATTGGGTGCCTTTAAAATCTTCTGGATAAGATTTCAAAATATAGTTAATTTAACTTTTAATTATTATTTTAATAAGAGATAATTGTACTTTAAGCTTATATATTTGTACAACTTAAATATATTATTATTTTATTAATGATTACTTGTACTATTAGCTTAATGACTTGAACGTCTTAAAAAAATATTATTATTATACTTAATCTATTTTTAGAAATAATAAGATTTACTTTATAATGTAGTATATATATATATACACATCCGGTAAGAAATTTTTCTTGGTAGGAAGGTAAGAAGATTTTTTTCTACATATTTTTTTTATGAACAAAATAAATGAATCATTAGATGATTCATTTATAAGATGATTTACAAAAAAAAATCCTAAAAAACATCTTTATGATTCATTTTTAAGTAAATTAAGAAAAAATTTCATTTTTATGACAATTTTAATGAATAACAACAAAATCATTATATAAATGAATCATCGATATGTTTTTTTGAGAATTTTTTTCTTGTGAATCATCTTACAAATGAATCATCTAATGATTCATTTTGTTTGTTTGCGAAAAAAATATATAGAAAAAACTTCTTACATTCCTACCAAAAATTTTCTTCTTATTTGATCTTGACGCTCTCTCTTTCTTTCTTTCTCTCTCTCTCTCTCTCTCTCTATATATATATATATATATATATATATATATATATATATATATATATATATATATATATATATATATATTCAAGAAAAACCGCTCAACAGATAGTCAAGGCCATCAAAAGAGTAAATTGCATTCATTGGTTGTGGTTATTGTTGAAGGCAGCACAAATCACCATGATCACGGGCCACCACAAACACATGGGTGGGTGTTCGTGCTCATGGTTTGTGGCCACATAGACCACGATCCTCTTTGTGATAATTATCCCCTAAGGTCTTATTATTCATACATATCCTCCTTCTACTTTTAGATCATGACAAATGTAATAAAAAAAAAAGTATTAATTTTAGTAAATATGACAAATATCACAACCTTAAGTGTATAGGGTGATGGTAGGAAAAAAATTGAAGGATATTCAATTTATCTTTATATAGAGAGATAATGACTTAAAAGTAATATATATATATATATATATATATATATATATATATATATATATATATATATATATATATATATATATATATATATATTATATATTTGGTCACTATTTTTTTTTCCTTCCAAATTTACCCTTTTAACTTATTTAAATTATAAACATTCACTTTTTATGGATGACTACTTTAGGTAAACTGAAAAAATAACTTAATTGGGTAATATTTTTCTCATTATGTTTACATTAAGTCCTTATATATATATATATATATATATATATATATATATATATATATATATATATATATATATATATATATATATATATATATATATATATTTTGTTGCAGATGATTCTTTATTGATTTTTTACACATTCAATATTTATGACTAGTTTTTAGGTTTTTGTTCATAACATTTTATGTGAGACAATCATTAATGAGGTAAACTTATGGTCACCGCAGTCTCGACTGCTTGACTGCTTAGGTCTTATGGTTTGACTTAGGTCTTGTATTATTAACATCGTAACTCTTCATACAATCGCAAATTTTAACGATCTTTATATTCACGTATTCGTATTTGAGTCCACTATAAATTTCGTTTAAATTACTCTCGCTAAAAAGTAATATATTTTTACTTACGGTCTTTATATCTACACTTCGTTTATGAATGTTTAAACGTTTTTTTGTTAAAGTTGTAAGTAAAAATATGTTACTTTTAAACGCTAATAAACGAAGCAATCTAAAGTAATATATTTTTACTTACGATCTTTATATCCACGTGTTATTCATGATTATTTGGACAGCTAAAAACGTTCATACATACATTTATAAAGAACACGTGGATATAAAGATCACAAGTACAAAAAAAATATTACTTTTTAATGTGAGCAATCTAAACAAAAACTGTAGAAAAATTAGATACGAAGATCTGGATATAAAGATTATTAAAATCCAAGATCATATGAAGAATTTACGACGTTAAGAACACATGACCTAGGCCAAATCACAAGACCTAAATAATGAAGTAGTCGAGGCGGCGATGTCCATAAACATCAACAGCCCTAAACACCTTATTAATTATTATCTCACGTAAAATTTCATGAGCAAAACTTGAAAAAACGGTTATAAATACTGAATGTATACAAAAAAACAATAAAGACTTACTTTGCAACAAAAAATATAATAATTAAATGTGTACAAAATGAGAAATCTATTACCTTATTAATTTTTTTTTTTCGGCTTACATGGAATAGTCGGTCATATGGACTGAATGTTTATAATTTAAACAAGTTGAATGGGTAAATATGAACGAAAAAAAAATCTACAACCAACCATATAGTACAAATCAAAGAAATATATTACATTTTTAAGGCATTATCCTTATTTATACTAGACAAACATTGTAGGTTGTTTACAATACAACCATATCGTTAAGATATACACATATATATTCTTAGGAATAATAATATCCTGCTACTAAAGCCATATATAAACTTAAAAGGTTCCATTTATCTGTGCATGTGAGAAAAAATATAATTTTAAGAGTAGATTAGCTAGTTTGTGTGTAATTTTGGATTTATTATTATTATTATTATTATTATTTGTATGATTAATTAGTTTAGAAATAAATTATTGCTTAATTGTTTAATTTCGATAATTATGATTATTTCAACTATCAAAAACTAATTTTTATTTTAAGGTAACAATATTATTTTTACTTTAATACTTTTTTTTTACTATTATCATTGTTTGTTATTTTTACATTAATTCTGTCTAAAGTTATATGACTATAAAAACAATTTTTGCATAATTTGTTTTAACTAATTTGACATTTAGCGTTATACTTAACACTATACTTATAATTTTTTTTAACTGTTTTAAAAAAATAGCCTTTGGATATCTCTTGTAACATTATTTAACATACATATTTAGGTTTCCATTTAACGCATTTTTAACTTAGAAATTAAAATATTATTGCAATAGTGTTACATAAAACAGGATATTTAAACGAATAAACTAAATATTTTAAAAGTAAATAGCTAGCTTTAAAAATAGAATAATAAAAAGTTAATATATTTAAAACTCAAATTAATGTGATTTAAAATAAATTATTTATATATGAAACAAAATTTTGTAACATCCACGTATAATTAATTATCAATTATTTATGATTTTTTATTGGCCACAACATGGGATTGGTATCCTCACGACGTGGCATCACCTAGAGTGTTCGTGAAGGAAATTTGGTGCCTCACGATGTGACACATTGTCTGTCACGTCGTGGTCCTAATTTTCGGGTTTTGGACCTATTTAAAGGAAGGACAAAACTGTAAAGCTAGTTTATGTGGTTTGCAAAAAATTATGGATATGATCCAAAAAGTTTTCAACTTTTATGAAAGGTCCAAACAAGAAATTTCTATAATTTTGGTCAAAAAAAACTTCAAAAGATAGTTATATCATTTTATTTTCTTTTTTGTATTTTTTATAATTATTGTAATACCATTTTAATTAAAAAAAGGAATTATCCTCCCACCCACTCCTACTACTCTCTCTCTCTCTCTCTCTCTCTCTCCCTCCTTCTCTCTCTCTCTCTCTCTCTCTCTATATATATATATATATATATATATATATATATATATATATATATATATATATATATATATATGTCTTCATCTTCTTCGAGACAGGTGCACTGATCCCCAACCCACTTCTCTCTACTAGTTCAACTCCCACCATAATCCACCTATTGCCATCATCTCCGATTTCTTTCTTGATGGGCACACTACCTTGCCAACAAGCTTGGCATCCTTAGGATCGGTTGCACAACGTCTTGAACCTACCCTCCACCTCTTCTCTCATCGTGAACCCATGAAGATGAATAGCAGTGGAGATCCCCTTTAAAATCTCCGTAAATCTTTTAACAGATTCCATCGAAGACATCTTTTCAAACTCAATTTTAACTTCTCTGGCCAGCAAAGCCACCGGAAACGACCCACCAGAGATAGATGAGTAGCTGTAGAATGAAAATAACTCACCTCTTGTACTTGATTTATCATATAGATGGCTAAATGTATCGATCTCGCCTCCCCAGAAATCGTAAGGAAATAAGAGGGCTACTTTATTTAATAACCTGAAACCTAATCGATCAATGGCGTATTTCTTTCTTTCAGGAAGATCAGGGATGAATTCGATTGATTTTTTCATGATAATCTTGTCCTTTAACAAAGATAGAGAAGCCATTAGATCAGTGGCGAGGCTACTTGATCTAAAGGTTGGTTACTTGACCCATCTAAAATTTAAAAAAATTCAACAAGTTACATATAAAATATATTTAGGACACACCTTAAATATTATGAATGACCTATGCTAATGTGTTTGACCAAAAAAATAATAAAAAGCATAAATTATAAACAATAGAAGAAATATTATATTCAAAGCATAAAGAAGTCAAACATCGACTTCATGAAAATGGTAAAGGGATTTTCCGTTATAAATATATGTCTCATCATTCATATTTATACATCATAAGCTTGTCGATGCATGGTTTACACCGGCATACTCCAAGTATTAGTTGGTTTCAGTAAAAAAAACAAGGAAGGACAGATTTGGGTTAGTCTATTTACCATAAATTTTTATATGTGCTGAATTGGCTGGTTGAACCTAGTTTTCATTTGAACCGGTCCAGTTGATCTTTGTTAGTTAATCATATGATTTTTATTCTAGACTCGCCATTGAATTAGATCGATATTTGATGTGTTTGACTTTTTGATTGTAGAAAACGGGAAGTTTTCGGATAATGTTGTAATGAACATCTCGTTTCCTCGTGGAATAAAGCAATGGTTACCACCTATCTCAAACGGATCATCTTGATCCCAAAAAACCATGGAGACATTTGACAATAATATGGTATCATGTTACAGATGGGAGAAAAAACGAGAAAGGAACAAGGGTAGGGAAGACGGTGGGTGGATATATATATATATATATATATATATATATATATATATATATATATATATATATATATATATATATATATATATATATATATATATATATATATATATATATATAGAGAGAGAGAGAGAGAGAGAGAGAGAGAGAGAGTGTGTGTGTGTTGGGTGAGATTTTAGTTTTTATTTTTTATTTTTAATTATTTAAATACCAAAATAAATAAAGAAATGAAAAGGGTAAAATCATCTTTTTAAGTGTATCAGGGACCAGAAACCTAGAAAAACTTTGATTTTGGACCTTCCATGCAAGTTGAAATTTTTTTTGGACCCTATCCAAAGTTTTTTGAATACCATAGGGACCAATCTTGCATTTTTATCTAAAGGAAGTGATGGCTAGGGTTTCCTCTACTCTCAGCCTCCATCACCTCCAAAGGACCCATTGGCTAAACCCTAGCCCTATTAAAGTTTTTGAGCTTTTTTTTTGCAAGCTTTTGGTGGTTTTGAAGGAAATAGAATAAGTTTTGGTGCTTAGTTTCTCAAAGCAATCCCTCTCAATCCTTGTGAGCAACCTTTGGACTTCTTATAAGTCCTCAAACTGTCACCTTTTTGTTGTATGCCTCTTGGATCTAGATTTGAATGTCATATTTTGCCTAATTGATGAATTTGGAATGAGTGGAAGAGATAAAGGTTGTAACTTTATGATTTCTTTGAGTCCCAAGAACATTATATCTTGTAAATCCAGGATGTGGTTGTGGTTTGGTTATTTTCATGTAGTTTAGGTCATATTTCATCTTTTGACCTAGATTTCAGAAAGGACATGCATGGGGCATGCATGCCCATACAGTTTACATTTTTAAGAATCAATAGGGTCCCTAAAACCCTTCTGGAAATTTTGGACTTGTGACTTTAAGGATTAAGTGCTCAATAGTTGATTACATGCCATAAGTTACCACTAACGACCAAGGTTTTGAGATCTTGGATTATTGGGATGTCTTAATGGATAAAGTTGGAAACTTTATCCATCAAGATTTTGGGAATAATCAGATTTGAGCTTTAGAGCTCATGAAATTCATGGGAAATAGCTTAATCCATTAAGCCGTTGAGACATAGTTTTCATGACGTGAAGGTTTGCCTGTCACGACCTTGCGTTTGTGGGGGATTCACGACTATTTTGTCCTTATCATCCCACGACGTGACCAATAGGATGCCAGAATGTGGTGGCTCTCTGAAGTTGACTTGGACCTCGTTTTTTTCGATTGTTTTGTTGTAGCACCGGTTGTGTGACAATTAGATGTGGTTTATCTGACTTTGTGAGACAGGTGAGTCTTTTCACTATACTGTGTAGGATGTTAGTTGTCAATGTGGTACTTGCATGAAAGACAATGGTGGTATCCTATTGCATTTGTATTAAACACCATGTAGGTAGCCATATGAATTTTATATAAGACCATGGGGTAGCCATGGTAATGTGAGGAAAGACCAAGGGGGTAGCCCATGACACTTGTACATAAGACTATGGGGGTAGCCTGTGGAAATACAAGGAAAGACCATGGAGGTAGCTCATGATACTTGTATGCACGACGATGTTGGTAGCCCATAAATGTATGTATGGTATGTGGTATTTTGGGGAACTCACTAAGCTTTGTGCTTACAGTTTTGTGGTTTGAACATGTTCAGGTACTTCCAGCTCCAAAGGAAAAGACCCGACTTGATTGCACAACATTTCCCTTGAGGATTTTCCGCATTGATGGTTGTTATGTTACTCTAATGATTATGATACATTTTTATGATGGATTTTCATGACAAATACTATGTGACTTAATGATTTAAAAAATTATTCATATTTTTAGGATGTTACAATGTGGTATCAGAGCCTTTGTTTGAGGGATTTGTGCACACTCAGATGTGTCTAAACTCAAACTGAGGAATTTATAAGCTTTTTGTTTTAAAGAAAAATATTTTTTAAAATGATTTTTGGTAAAGAAAGGGGTTTAATGTCTACAATCAACCGGTCAAGTATGTGATTCGCAAAATACTCATACAACAATATTATATTTAGTATACTATTATGTGAATTGCATGCTAGAGTAGGGCTTAGGATACCTTCAAGAATCACATGATAGAATTGCATGATTTGTTTGATGCCTTGTAGCCTAGGAGGAATTACATATTAAGTATTAATTGGAGTCTATATCAGCAGAGTTAATTGCTAATTGCATGTTTAAAATTTGTATAAGATTAGCATCATATAGCCTTAAAATGATTGATTTAGCCTTATTTCCTATTCCTTGTCTGGTTCTAGTCTTAGGGTAGAGTCGTTTATTCAACAGTCTATTTAATCCGTATTGTGTAAAATTTTCATGCATAGGGCAACCAGTAACGTTGGTAGAAGTTCCTTGTATCGCAATATCAAGAAAGGTGAGGATTCCTTGGAAAGCCTAGGGAAGAGTATGGTGAGATATGTATGATGTCTAGAATAGGGATTATGTGAGTTTCCTTGGTAAAGTGACTTAGAGGATTCAAGATGGTTCTTGGGGAAAGTACAGATAGGTGTGGAATGTAGTATTGGGCTCGTACTACTAGAAGCACAGAATCTGTACTCAAATAAAGGAAAATCACGGTGGTCTGAAGGAGCTTATGGTGTGAGATTTCCATCGCCTTTATTTTGATTATTTGTATGTTGTATTTCAGTATGGTGGTGAGCAATTGAGGAGGAGATTTGGGTTCGAGTTCTAGTACTAGCTCAGGATTTGATGCTGAATCGATTGATGAAAGGATACATGAGTTCATCACCTCTAAGATCACCCGTGGTACTTTGGATGCGACTTATGTGATGTTCGGTACTAGAAAGGAGGGGTTCATGGAACTTTTGTATGATCGTTTAGGGGTTTTCTGTACGGAGATTGCGGTGGGATAGTTGGGGGCTCAGACTCTCACTTCTGGGAGTTCAAGGCTCATGGATCCCCAAAGTTCTTCGAGAACAAGGACCCCATTTCTAGACGAAGATGGATCGTTGACATGGAGAATCCTCAGGAAACAAGTTTTTTCCCTAAGTGATCGAATGTGGGATTCACATCCTACCTTTTGAGGGATTGAGCCTGTGATTAGTGGGAGGAGGTTGGACGCTCTTTAGGAGCTAGGGCTGTGGAATCCATGACCTAGGATGACTTTGTATTGAGATGTAGAGCAAATTTTGCACCAGCTTTTGAGGTGCAGCAGTTGGTGAGGGAATTTCAGAAACTTTGTAAGTCTACAAAGACCATGATAAAGATCACAACCAAGTTCTGGGAGAGAGCTTTATTGGATCTATAGTATGTTGCGGTTGAGGAGATGAAGAAGATAAGATACCATGATATGCAGAGAGACAACATTCAGGAGTTTGTGAGTATATCTGGCTGCAGAACCTTGGAGTACATGATTTCCATAACCCAAGAACGGGAGATTGATTTGGAGCTTATGGAGAAGTGGAAGCAAGTTCAGGAACAGACTGCGGAGGGCTCAACGAAGAAGCTCAAGAATTTTGACTCCTGATCTAGAGGCCGAAATGGTCAGAGCCATTGCAGTGAGTATGGGAAACCGCACGATGGGGCGTGTCGAGTCAGTTGAATAGGCTGCTACATGTGTGGCAAGACTGGTCACATTAGCAGGGATTGTACCCAGGTATTAGGTCTGATTTTCTTCCATTGCAATCAGACAGGCCATAATAGGGTCGATTGCCGTAGATTGACAGGAGGAGTAGTGTTGTCCCTCGCGCAAGCCACCTTGATGATTACCGATGACTGCGTAGGCAAGGCAGAGGCTCAAATGGTGAAGAGAACGACATTCCAGTTGACAACGGAGGAGAGGTCAGTAGCTCCAAATCTGGTTACCAATATGTATCTTTACCATATCTCTTACTATTTTCCTTTTTTATGCTTATGTTTTATATAATCATGTATAGGGACGATTTTAATCATTGGTATGAGTGCTCATGTTCTGTTTGATTCAGGTTCCATCTGATCCTTCATGTATCTTGCGGTTAGCAATAAGTTTAGCAATGGTCTAGGGGCTTTAGATTATCTTTTGGAAGTAGAGATTGTCAATGATTGTTCCATCACTGCTTCAAGAGTTCATCACGGATGTGTTCTAAATATGTTCAATGAGAGATATTCGATCGATTTGGTTCTGATACCTCTACGAGGGTCGAAGGTTATTGTAGGTATGGACTGATTGGGCTCCAGTGGGGCTATTATCAATTGTGAGCACCAGTTGGTGAGAGTTCGAACCCTAAGTGGGGGAGAAATGGTTATTCGCGGTGAGGGTGGTCAAAATGGATTGACTGTCTGTTCAGCTGCGAGAGCTAGAAGGTAGCTTCAACATGGGTGCTCTGGATTTCTAAATTATGTAACAAATACACGAGTGGAGGATAAAAAAATAATGGATGACGTTCCCATTGTTCGGGAATTTCCTGAGGATTTTCCAAGGGTTCCTCCCAAGAGGCAAGTTGACTTTAGGATTGATTTGATTTTGGGTATGTCTCCAATATCTAAGGTTCCTTATCACTTAGCACCTCCGGAAATGTAGGAGTTATCTACATAGCTACACGACCTGTTAGACAAGGGATTCATTAGACCGAGCAGTTTACTATGAGGAGCACCGATTCTTTTTGTAAAAAACAAGGATAGTTCGCATAGGATGTGTATTGACTATCATAAATTGAACCAAATAATGGTGAAGAACCTTTATCCTATCCTGAGGATAGACAACTTATTTGATCAGCTTTAAGGTGCATCTTTGTTATCAAATATTTATTAGAGATCGGGTTATCATCAGATAAGGGTTAGAGATGAGGATGTGCAGAAGATGGCCTTTAGAAATCGTTATGGTCATTATAAGTATGTAGTGATGCATTTCGGGCTCACCAACAAACCGTCACCATTCATGGATCTCATGAACCCGATGTGCAGACGAATGCTAGATTGGTTTATGATAGTGTTTATCGATGATATTCTAGTATATTTTAAGACCAAAGAGCGGAATGAGGGGCATTTACGAGAGGTTTTGGAGACTTTAAGGAAGGAGAGGCTTTATGCTAAGTTCTGCTTACGCGGACTGCAGTTCTTGGGTTACACTATCAACCAGGAGGGTATATCGGTCAATCCAGCCAAGATAGAGGCGGTGATGCAGTGGGAGGTTTCGAGGACACCATCTAAGAGACGAAGTTTCCTTGTTCTAGTAGGTTATTATCAGAGGTTCATTCAAAGTTTTTCTCCGAGATTGATGTTCCTTTGATTAATTTAACAAAAAAAATGTTACTTTCTTGTGGGGCACTGATTAGCAGACAAAATTTGAGACTTTGAGGCATAAATTTTGTGAGACCCCAATTTTGACACTTCCCAAGGGGATGGATGAACTTGTACTGTATTGCGATGCGTTAATTTTGGGATTAGGTGTAGCACTTATGCAGGGGTTTCATGCGATTGTGTACACTTCGGGGCGGTTGAATTCTCACAAGATGAATTACCCTACACATGATTTGGATGATTTGTAGTTGGGGATGATGGTTTTTGCCCTCAAGATATGGAGGCATTATCTACAAGGGGCAAGGTTCACCATTTATATTAATCACAAGATCCTGAGGTATTTGATGGATCAACAGAACTTCAACATGAGACATTGTAGATAGTTAGATGTAGTGAAGGATTATGACTACTAAGTTTTGTACCATCCTGGGAGGGCCAATGTTATCGTCGTAGCCTTGAATTGCAAGGGATCGGAGACCTACGTTTGAGGATGGTTATTGTTTCACAACTGCCGGATTTGATCAAGAAAGCTCAAGTAGAGGGATTGAAGAGGGAAAATTAGAAAAAATAGAGGATCAGGGGCTAGATTCTGTTATTTATTAGGGTTAGTCTTCGGTTATTGACACAGTGCAGTAAAGTATGTGTGATAATTCAAAATTTCTATATTGTAAAGCCAGTTAATTTAATCTAATGTCATACTTGTTTTTGCTATCTTTTAGCCTTGTTAAGGATCTGTTTGAGTTTTCTAAGCCTAGTACATTCAAGGATGGGTGCTAGGAAGTATCTGCTAAAGTTCAGTGTGCATCATTCAAGCCGGAAAACTCCAAGTCTTGGAGTTTACGGTCGTAAACAAGAGATTACAACCATAAACTCTTGGCTGGCCGTGAACTCCTCCCATATTCAAGATATTCCTTCATTTTTCTTCACTTCTGACACTTCCAAGTCAAGAAAGTTAATTCTCTCTCAAGTATCATCAAGATTATTCATCTTGATCTTCAAAAGCGTAAGTGATCCTTCCATTTTTAGGTTGATATCCTTCTTAATCTAGTAAAACTCAATGATTTCATCCATGAAATTATCTCTTTTGGATAGATCTTCGAATCTTCATCACTTACACCAAGAACACCTACTTGTTCTTGGGTAGTGAAATCCAAAGGAACCTTCGAAGTGTGAGTATCTCTTCTATCATCTAGTTAAGGATGGGAAACACTTGATTTCATAGCCTTGTATTATCATCTAGTGCATGAACTCCAAGAGTTTACGGCCGTAAACTCCTCTTGTGGCCGTAAAACCTTGTTTAGTGCATGTCTTGGCCGCAAACTCGTCTTAAGTCCAAATATAGGATCGTGAAAACTTAATGGATGCTAGATAGGACCGTAAACACCTCTTAAAATCATGCTTATTGGACCGTAAAGTCACCCTATGGCTATAAACACCAAAGGTGTGGCTGTAAACTCCAAAGGTGTGGCAGTGAACCCCCTTAATACAATTACATGTGATTATAATACTTCAATCCTAGTGTTTCCTAGTCTCTAAGGTGGTTCTATATCATGATTAGTTTTTATATACACTATTTATATACATATATGTGTCATTATATGCTTAATAGGATCTGTGTGTGCTTGAGGCTTCACTTGACACTTAGCATCCTATATCGACCTTTCATTCGAATGACTCACAACAAGTGAGTTCATACCCCTAACTTATCTTTTAAATGATTTTATATGCTTTTATGGGGGGGGGGGGATACAAGTAGAAACATTATAGTTATTATATCAATCATATGTGATTAATAACTATCAAACAAATGGATTTCTTATACTTCAAACTATGTTATCAAACAAACTACTTCAAAACATTTTATCAAACTCCTTTATATGCTAAATCTTTATCAAACCCTTTTAAACTTATATATTGTCAAAATCATGTCTATACAAATTTAGTTATATAAATAAGGTTGAAAGGGATTAGGACTGATAACTCACTTTATTTCCTGTTCCTTGTTTGGTTGTAGACTTAGAGTATCGGTTGTTTGTCCGAATTTCGTTTGGATCTTAGTGAACTATAATAGGTATAGTTTAGAAATCTACTACTCACTATTTCTAGTATAATGAAACATACAAGAGTCAGTTCGTACATGAGTCGGTTCATACATACTATAACGAGAAACAGAAAGAACATACTATAACTTGAAACAGGGAGGAAAATACTATACAAAGAGAGCATACAATACACTAGAACAGATAGAGCATAATATACAAATACAAGAATACTATAACATTAATGTGAGCCACTACTTCATGCCATGGCAATATACTGTTGTGTCACGTTTTGTGACCAGAGTCTCCTGGAGGGAGAGCGTGAATTTGTGTATAGATCTATACTAGATTGACCATCCTACACCTTACTGCTAGCTACAGTGGGACCTGTAGGTCTACGGGTGATGAATGTCATACCGTTTCGACGTCTTCGAACATCGTGTTTTACTAGTCGATCAAGCATGGTTACAATCTCATCATATTTTACTTTAATTAACAATTGGTTCAAGGTAGTCAGTACGACATTAGCTACTATATACAATACTACAATACATCATTATTTTTCCATTGTATTCACGTTATGATCTTCTCATATAAACGGACATGTAAACTATATTTTGCTAATGATAGTCATACTTGGGAAAAACACCCACTTTTACAAACAAACCACTTGCAAAAAATTTGGGTCTTGGTAGAAGGCTACATTTCATAATAAGTAGAAAATATTGGATTTTCTAGGAGATACAAACATTTACTACAAACACTTACAAACATTTACAAACACTTTCTTCAAACTCATACAAACTTTTGACTCTAAAATACTTGTGAACTCACCAGCTTAAATGTTGATCCTCTCTTTCAAAATAACTTGTATTCTCAGGTCACCAATAGACACGTACAAATGACAGGTTTTGAGAAGACGGAGCACTTTCAGATTTGTCTTTTGTTTTGACATATATATTTTTGGTGTTTTACAATTACATTCAGAACACACAGATATAAATTATACTATTAACGCAATGGATGATGTTGTTGCTTGTTTTACTATTATTCATTGTTATGATACTGTACATAACGTCCTCCACCCCCGAATGTTTCCGCCAATTCAGTTTGGGGTTGTAACAGATTGTTATCAGAGCTTTGTTTATAGTGAATTAAGTATATCAACCCATAAAAGATATACAACTATAAACACATCGGGATTTAAATACTCTGACGAAGAGTTTATACTTTTAAATAATAAAATATTTAACCAAAGTATACATACGTGCATTCATACTAAAATCAGTGTCATATTAGGACAGAACAAAAGTATTGCGGTTGTTGGACAACACAAGTAGGCTTGGGGACATATAATCAGATTTGGGAGTGATATATCCTAATCAACTATATCTTTCCGAGAAGTTATTAGCATGTGCCTGGGAATGGTTGTGATGTTGCAGTAAGTCTAAAAACTTACAAACTCTACTACAATGAAAACTTTAGAATAGAACATAAACTTAAAATACTGTAGGAGTATTTTCTGTTACTATAATTACTTATTTGAGAACTGAAAGGTCTTTACAATAGTTGTTGAGTGGATATGCTAAGGTTATATGTGAGTAAGGTGTCATAGACTTAAAATCTGTGATCTTTACTTTACTTCCCGTTCCTTATTTGGTTGTGGATTTAGAGTTAGGGTCATTTACTCAAAGGTCTATTCTGTTTTGGTTACATATGACTGGTATGCACTATGCAAGTATTGAAGTAACTGGTAAGGATCATTATATAATTATCTTAAGTAGTACGTCTATTAACTATCTCTTCTATCCCTATTCTCGTGTAGATAAGATAGTTCAATTCCATCCCCCTGGCGATCCGTACTTTCCCAACCAAGGCAATGGTGTATGGCTCTACACAGAGCCAGAAGAGAATCATGCAATTCCATTGGATGGCGAATTCGCAGAGAACTTCCTAGAGGATTCTGACTCCGAGCCAGAAGTCAATAATCTACCCTTAGTGGCTCCAATCCTAAATCCTAACCCTCATCCGGCATTTCAAGGCCTGACGCCTCTGTGGGCTGAGAACTTGGGTAGGTGGAGCCGTGAGCAGGGTCAACCCTTACCCTACAACGGAGACCAAAGCTTCTACAATCTGAGCGAGGGAGGCTCAGCAGACAGAGTCCTGCCTATCTTGGTCCGTAGTGTTGCAAGGATTGACGAGCAGGGTAGGTCAGCCATCAACCAAATCATGGAAGTTAATGTCGATGCGGGAGTCAATATAGTTCGCATTCTCCATCTAGAGACTGCTCATGGAAGAACCATGAACCAGAATGCAACCCTGCAGAGAGAACTTACTGCAAGCCAAGTTGAAGTCCGGGAACTTCGAGCTCGTCAGGCAACGTTTGAAAGGTGCATGCTGGACATGGAGCGTCGTCTGGTAGACTCAAGGACTCATTCGGGCAGTTCTCGTCGCAAGTAGAGTCTACTCTACTTTGTCTTTCGAATGTATTTAGTTCTATGTATAGACTCTAGTATTAATTTCCCATGTATTTTAAAAACCTTGGACTTTCAGTCTAGTAGGTCTCTATGTTGTCAAAAATTTTTTGTTATGGTTTGATGTAAGACCTACTTCTGGGTCATTTTCCCTAAACTTGTTACATCATTAATGCCAATATTATTGATAGGCATCTAATCTTTTGGGAAATATTTATCTAAATGCTTTCATCTTTCTATTGTTAGATCTCTATTTCAATCGTACTCTGATCTGTTTTGTTGGGCCATGGCGATTTAGTCCATGGACCACTCTCATTATACTCACAATTGATTCTTACTATCATCTTCATCTTTGTAAACTTTTAGTTGAACAATGCCTCCACAAAGAGTGACAAGTTGTAATCCTCCGATAACTCCAATTCAACCACCTCCTCCACAATACGATCCTGCAGCTCTCCAACCCGCGGTATCTACGGTTTTTGCGGCAACCTTAGCTCAATTCAGCGCTAGCGGTACTAGCGAGAGTGGTGCAGCTATGCAATCTACTCAAGGTGATGCTCCCGTGTGCTCTAGGGAGTGTTCGTATAAGGACTTCACCAACTACAAGCCCATGTCCTTTAAAGGGACTGGTGGAATCATTTCCCTCTCGCAATGATTCGAGAAAACTGAGTTGACCTTTGAGATCTACACCTGTCCGGAAAGGAGCAAAGTTACATTTGCTGCCTGCACTTTCATGGACAGATCCCTGACGTGGTGGAATAGCCATGTCAAGTCACTAACCCTGATAGTGGCCAATGCTATGGGTTGGGAAGCTCTGAAGGAGCTCATGATTGAAGAGTATTGCCCAAGGGACGAGGTTCAGAAACTTGAACAGGTACTCTGGAGCCTAACCATGAAGGACTCCGACATAGTTTCTTACACTGCCAGATTCAACGATCTGGTGGCACTATGTCTAGGAATGGTCCCTACTGAGGGAAGGAAAGTTGAGAGGCACATTTGAGGGTTGATGCCTCCATTCCAGGGGAATGTCTTAGCTTCAAACCCCACTACCTTCGTCAGTGTCAAGCGACTGGAACAACGGCTCATTGATCATGGAGTCCGCACCCCGACAACAACAACAACCCTAGCCATCCTAGAACTATCCAAAGCCACTAACAACAAGCAGAAGTTCAAGGGTAACAAGAAGAACAAAGCGACGCATAACTCTGCCAAAAATTAACAGGTCGTGGTTGTTCATGTTGCGATAAAGCCTACTGCTACTGTGCCAATGAAGCAGTATGCTGGGAGCTTGCCCAAGTGCAACAAGTGCAGCTTCTACCATAATGGACCATGCTGGGAAATGCAGTGCTCTAACTACAACAGGAAGGGGCACACTGCCTATTTCTACAAATCTCCGGTAAGGCCAATCAACCAAGTCCCCGACGTTTGTGTGGGCAGGCTTGCCACAGATGTGGTGAGGTGGCTCACATCAAAAGGAACTGCCCGAAGGCAGGGAAAGCGGGCAGCGTAGGAAGAGTTTTGGCTATAGGCCATGAGAAAGCAGTAGCCGACCCTACAGTGGTTACGGGTATATTTCTTTTCAATAAATCTTATGCATGCATACTGTTTGATAGTGGAGTGGAGAGGAGTTTCATGAACCATAATTTTGCTCACTTACTTAAACAAAAACCACGTGCACTGAAAGGAACGTTCACTATACAAATGTCTAACGGAAAAACTAAGAGCACTAGCAGTATATACATAGGATGTAACCTAACTCTAGATAGCCATTGCTTTCCAATCGACCTCATGCTGGTCTCCATTAAAATTTTTGACGTCATAATCGGTATGGATTGGTTGAGTCGTCATCGTGCCGACATCATGTGTTACGAGAAGGTCGTCCGTCTTAATCTACCATCTAACGAAACTCTAGATATATATGGAGACAAACCCGACACAAACCTTCGTATCATCTCGAGTATACAAGCATAGAAGTACTTGCGAAATGAATGTCACACATTCCTTGCTCATGTCGTCGATATGAGCCAAGAGTCAAAAGACATAAAGAACAACCCAGAAGTACGTGACTTTCCCGACATCTTTCCAGAAGAACTACCAGGATTGCCACCACAACGTCAAGTCGAGTTCAAAATCGACTTAGTTCAAGGGGTTACCCCAGTAGCCAAATCATCCTATCATCTAGCACCAGCTGAGATGCAGGAGCTATCCGGTCAACTTAACAAACTACTTAGCAAGGGCTTTATTAGACCAAGATTCTCACCCTGGGAGCATCGGTCTTGTTCGTGAAGAAGAAAGACGGACCATTCTGTATGTGCATCGACTACAGAGAACTAAACAAGCTTACCGTCAAGAATCGTTACCCTCTAACTCGCATAGACGATTTGTTCGACCAACTGCAAGGGGAAAATTGCTTTTCTAAGATTGATCTGAGATCTGAGTATCACCAATTACGAGTTCTATAGGAGGATGTTCCGAAGACATCCTTCTGAACTCGTTGTGATCACTACGAGTTTGTAGTGATGCCTTTTGGATTAACCAATGCACCCGCAATATTCATGGACTTATTGAATAGGGTGTGTCATCCTTACTTGGATCAGTTCGTCATTGTATTCATCAATGACATACTTATCTACTCTCGTAGTAAGGAGGATCATAGTAAACATCTACGACATATCTTAGAAACACTACGGGCAGAGAAGGTCTACACGAAGTTCTCAAAGTGCGAATTTTGGATCCGAATAGTCGAATTCTTGGGTCACGTGGTTAGCAAAGAAGGAATCCACGTGGACCCATCCAAAATTAAGGCCATTGAGAACTGGTCAGCACTGAAGATGCCTACAAAAATTCATCAATTTCTAGGCCTCGCTGGCTACTATCGCAGGTTCATTCAGAACTTCTCTAGGATCGTGAAGCCGCTTACTACATTGACCCATAAAGGCGTGGCTTTTGACTAGAAAGAGAAACAAGACAAAGCGTTCCAAACACTAAAGCGAGCCTTATGCGGCGCACCGATACTATCCCTCCCATAAAGGATGGAAGACTTTGTGGTTTATTGCGATGCATCCAACCAAGGGCTCGATTGTGTCCTTATGCAACGAGGTAAGGTTATCGCCTATGCCTCAAGACAACTAAAGATGCACGAAGTCAACTACATCACACACGATCTTGAGTTAGGATCACTAGTATTTTCTCTGAAGATCTGGAGACACTACCTGTATGGTACAAAAAGCACTATCTTTACAGACCACCAAAGCCTTCAACACATATTCGACCAGAAGGAGCTCAATATGCGACAATGATGTTGGGTTGAGCTACTCAATGAATACGAATGTAAAATTCGTTATCATCCCGGTAAAACCAACGTGGTAGCCAACGCCCTAAGTTGGAAAGAATACTCTGGTCATAGAGTCAAATCATTAACTATGAATATCCATTCACATCTATCCACACAAATTAAGGAGGCTCAGCTAGAAGCCTTAAAACCTAAAAATGTGGCAGGTAAATCTCTGAGACGGATGGATAAAACCTTGGAAGTCAAGGGTGGTGGAGTCTTATATCTCATGGAATGGATTTGGATACCGAAGCACGGTGGTTTCAGAGACTTGGTCATAACTAAAGCGCACAACAGTTGATATTCCGTCCACCCAGGTTCAGATAAGATGTATCTCGACCTCAAAAAGCTATACTGGTGGCCTAACATGAAAGCATAGATTACTACATTCGTGAGTAAGTGTCTTACTTGTGCCAAATTTAAGGTCGAATACCAGAAACCCTCAGGTTTACTACAGTAACCGGAGAAACCAAAATAGAAGTGGGAGCAGATCACGATGGACTTCATAACCAAGTTGCCCCAGAAAACGGGTGGTCTCAATACCATTTGGGTTATCGTAGATAGGTTAATAAAGTCCGCACACTTCCTGCCTTTCAAAGAAACTGATAAGATGGAGAAACTAACGAGAAGCTACATTAGGGAGATTATACGACTGCATGGTGTTCTCATATCCATTATCTATGATAGAGATAGTAGGTTCACTTCAAGATTCTGGCAGTCGCTACAAAATTCCGTAGGAACTAGGTTGGACATGAGTACAACCTATCATCCGCAAATCGACGGACAAAGTGAGAGGACTATTCAAAATTTGGAAGATATGTTGCGAGCCTGTGTGATAGGCTTGCGAAGGCATGGGATACTCATTTACCCCTTGTCGAGTTTTCCTACAATAACATTTATCACATGAGCACAAAGGCTTCTCCATTTGAAGCCCTCTATGTCCGAAAGTGCAGATCCCCTCTGTGTTGGGCTTAGGTGGGTGACACTCAACTAGCTATAGGACGAGTTCCTGATAGCGCTCTCACAGGTCCAGAAATCATTCAGGAAACAACAGAGAAGATCGTTCAGATTTGTGAACGATTAAAAGCCTCTAGAGACCGAGAGAAAAGCTACGCAGACAAGAAAGGAAACTGTTGGAATTACAGGTTGGTGACAGTGTTCTTTTGAAGGTCTCACCCAGGAAGGGCGTGATACGCTTCAGAAATCGTAGAAAGCTATATCCAAGATACGTAGGGCCTTTCAAGATTATCGCTAGAATTGGTCCTGTAGCTTACTAACTCAAACTACCTCACAAACTTAGTAACGTACACCCTACTTTCCACGTTTCAAACTTCAAAAAGTGTCTGTACGACGAGACTCTTGTAATACCACACGACAAGATCGAGATCAACAAGAGCCTCAACTTTGTGGAAGAACCAGTAGAGATCACGGACCGAGAGGTCAAGAAAACAAAGTAAAACTGTATCATAATAGTGAAGGTTCGCTGGAATGCGAAGCGGGGACCTGAATTCACTTGGGAGTACGAGGATCAAATGAAACTGAAATATCCTCATCTAAGACCAAAGAGCTGCATGAGGAGCATTTATGAGAGATTTTGGAGACTTTGAGGAAGGAGAGGCTTTATGCTAAGTTCTCTAAATATGAGTTCTGCTTACGCGAGTTGCAGTTCTTGGGTTACATCGTCAACCAGGAGGATATATTGGTCGATCCAGCCAAGATAGAGGTGGTGATGCAGTGGGAGGTTCCGAGGACACCATCTAATACCCGAAGTTTCCTTGTTCTAGTAGGTTATTATCAGATGTTCATTCAAAATTTTCTCCAAGATTGATGTTCCTTTGACTAATTTAAGAAAAAAGAATGTTACTTTCGGGTGCAGCACTGATTAGCTGGCAAAATTTGATACTTTGAGGCATAAATTTAGTGAGACCCCGATTTCGAATTTTTCCAAGGGGATGGATGGATTTGTAGGGTATTGCGATGCGTCAAATTTGGGATTGGGTGTAGCGCTTATGCAGAGGGTTCATGTGATTGTATACACTTCGAGGCGGTTGAATTCTCATGGGACGAATTTCCTTACACATGATTTGGATGATTTGTAGTTGGGGATGATTGTTTTTGCCCTCAAAATATGGAGACATTATCTACATGGGGCAAGGTTCACCATTTATAATAATCACAAGAGCCTGAGGTATTTGATGGAATAGCCAAACTTGAACATGAGACATTGTAGATAGTTAGATGTAGTGAAGGATTATGACTGCTAAGTTTCTTACCATCCTGGGAGGGCCAATGTTATCGTTGCTGGCTTGAGTCACAAGGGAGTGAGTACACCCATCGAAGACCTATATTTGAGGAGGTTATTGTTTCACAACTGCTGGATTTGATCAAGAAATCTCAAGTAGAGGGATTGAAGAGGGAAAATTAGAAAAAATAGAGGATCAGGGGTCAGATTCTGTTATTTATCAGGGATAGTCGTGGGTTATTGAAACAGTGTAGTAAAGTATGTGTGATAATCCAAAATTTCCATCCGGTAAAGCCAGTTAATTCAATCTAATGTCTGACATGTTTTTGCTATCTTTTAGCCTTGTTAAGGGCCGGTTTGAGTGTTCTAAGCCTAGTACATTCAAGGATGGGTGTTAGGAAGTATCTGCTAGAGTTCAGTGTGCAACATTCAAGCCAGAAGACTCCAAGTCTTGGAGTTTACAGTTGTAAACTAGATATTACGACCGTAAACACTTTGTTGGCTATGAGTTCCTCCCATATTCATGATATTCCTTCATTTTTATTCACTAGACACACTTCCAAGTCAAGAAAGTCAATTCTCTCTCAAGTATCATCAAGATTATTCATCTTGATCTTCAAAAGTATATGTGATCCTTCTATTTTTAAGTTGATATCCTTCTTAATCTATTAAAATTCTATGATTTAATCTATGAACTTATCTCTTTTAGATAGATCTTCAAATCTTCATCACTTTCACCAAGAACACCGAGAACACCTACTTGTTCTTGGGCCGTGAACTCCATAGGAACCTTCAAAGTGTGAGTATCTCTTCTATTATCTACTTAAGCATGAGAAACACTTGATTTAATAGCCTTGAAACATTATCTAGTGCACGAACTCCAAGAGTTTACGGCCGTAAACTCCTCTTATGGCCATAAACCCGTGTTTGGTGCATGTATTGGTTGTAAACTCGTCTTAAGTCCAAACATAGGATTGTGAACACTTAATGGATGCTAGATAGGACCGTAAAAACCTCTTAAAGTCATGCTTATTGGATCGTAAAGTCACCCTATGGCCGTAAATACCAAAGGTGTGGCCGTAAACTCCAAAGGTGTGGCAGTGAACCCCCTTAATACAATCACATGTGATTATAGCACTTCAATCCAAGTGTTTCCTAGTCCCTAAGGTGGATATCTATCATGATTAGTTGTTATATACACTAATTATATACATATTTGTGTCATTATATGCTTAATAGGATCTTTGTGTGCTTGAGGCTTCACTTGACACTTAGCATCCTATATCGACATTTCATTCGAATCATTCACAGCTAGTGAGTTCATACCCCTAACATATCTTTTAAATGATTTTATGGGGGGGGGGGGGGATACTAGTAGAAACATTATAGTTATTATATCAATCATATGTGATTAATAACTATAAAAAATGGATTTCTTATACTTCAAACAGTGTTATCAACCAAACTACTTCAAAACATTTTATCAAACTCCTTTATATGGTAAACTCTTTATCAAACCATGTCCTTGTTTGTTTGTGGACTTAGGGTATCAGTCTATACAGATATAGTTATATAAATAAGGTGAATGCGCTTAAGACTGATAACTCGCTTTATTTCCTGTTCCTTGTTTGTTTGTGGACTTAGGGTATCAGTGACTGATAACTCGTTTTATTTCCTGTTTCTTGTTTGGTTGTGGACTTAGGGTATCAGTTGTTTTTTACGAATGTCCTTTGGATCTTAGTTATATACTATGTATATATGTATAGATATAAAAGTTCTTACATCAGGTCCATGCCTTTGGGTAGCAAAGGTGTATAAACATACTAATTTTTCAAACAACATTATTAGTAAACTATAATAGGTATAGTTTAGAAGTCTGCTACTCACTATTTCTAGTACAATGAAACATACATGAGTCAGTTCATATATGATTCAACTCATACATATGATAACGAGAGACAAAAAGAACATACTATAACGAGAAACAGGGAGGAACATATTATACAAAGAAAACATACAATACACTAGAACAGATAGAGCATACTAAAAGAATACAAGAATACTATAACATTAATGTGAGCCATTACTTCATGGCATGGAAATATACTGTTGTGTCATGTTTTGTAACCAGAGTCTCCTGGAGGGAGAGCGTGAATTTGTGTATAGATCTATACCGGATTGACCATCCTACACCTTGCTGCTAGCTATAGTGGGACCTGCAGGTCTACGGGTGACGAATGTCATACCATTTCTACGTCTTCGAATGTCATGTTTTACTAGTCGATCAAGCATCGTTACAATCTCATCACATTTTACCTGAATTAACAATTGCTTCAAGGTAGTTAGTACAACATTAGTTACTATATACAATACTACAATACATCATTATTTTCCCATTGCATTCACATTGTGATCTTCTCACATAAACGAAAATGTAAACTATATTTTGGTAATGATAGTCATACTTGGGAAAAACACTCACTTTTACAAACAAACCACATGCAGAACATTTGGATCTTGGTAGAAGGCTACATTTCATAATAAGTAGAAAATATAGGATTTTCTAGGAGATACAAACACTTACTACAAACACTTACAAACATTTACAAACACTTTCTTCAAACTTATACAAACTTTTGACACTAAAATGCTTATGAACTCACCAGCTTAAATGTTGATCCTCTCTTTTAAAATAACTTGTATTCTCAGGTCACCAGTAGACATATACAGATGACATGTTTTGAGAAGACGAAGCACTTTTAGACTCATATTTTATTTTGATATATACATTTTTGGTGTCTTACAATTACATTATAAACACACATGTATAAATTATACTATTAATGCAATGGATGATGTTGTTGCTTGTTTTACTTGTATGCATTATTATGATATTGTACATGATGTCCTCCACCCCCAAATGTTTCCGCCAATTCGGTTGGGGGTGTGACAGTATGGGTCATGGTTTCTTGTGGGGTTAGAAAAACATTATTGGAAGAAGCTCAAAAGTCAAAGTTTTCAATCCATCTGAGGGCCATGAAGATGTTTAGGCTTAAGATTAAATTACTGGTGGGCCTATATGAAGAGGGAGATAACATGGTTTGTGGAGTGGTGCTTGACTTGCTGGAAAGTCAAGGCCGAACATCAAACACCCCACGACAAAATATAGTCGTTACCCATTTTCATTTGGAAACGAAAGAGATCACCATGGATTTTTTTTACAAAGTTACCGAGGAAAACACATGGGGTTGAATTGATCTGGTTCATTATTGATAGATTGACCAAGAGTACTAATTTCATCCCTATTGCTGAGAGCATATCCACTGAGAAATTGGCAAACATCTACATCAAGGAAGTAGTTGTTCGGCATGGGGTACCAATATCAATGCTATCTGATCATGATGTTCGCTTCACCTCCAGGTTCGAGTGGAAATTTCATGAAGAACTGGGTACTCAACTACATTTCAACACTACATACCACCCTCATACTGACGAACAGAGTGAGTGGGCTATTCCGACTCTTAAGGTTATGCTCAGGGCATGTGTGCTAGATTTTGGTGGGAGTTGGGATACTTATATTTCATTGGCCGAGTTCTCCTACAGCAAGTACTATCATGCCAGTATTGATCATCCACCCATCGAGATGCTTTACGATAGGAAATATCAAAACTCGTTTTGTTGAGGTGAGGTCGGGCATCGAGTTATGGGGATTAATAAGGTTTTACTCAAGATTAATGAGTTGATTCAGCAGGTGTGTGATCGGCTACAGATCTTGCAATGCCGCCAGAAGAGCTATGTTGACTGGAGATGGTCAAACCTTGAGTTTCAGGTTTGATATTTTGTGCTTTTGAAGGTGTCAGCTTGGACAGGTGTCATTCGGTTTCAGAAGCGGGGAAAGTTGGGCCCTAGATATATTGTTCCCTTTAGTATTATCTCCAGGGTGGGCAAGGTTACGGATCAGTTAGATCTGCCTGATGAGCTTAGTCAGATTTACAACACTTTCCATGTCTCCCATCTGAGAAAGTGTTTAGTTGATTATTCCAAAGTGATTCCTATAGAGGATATTCAAGTTGGTGAATGCCTGAACTATATGGAGAGATCGATTGTGATTCTTGACATGAATACGAAGACCTTGTGCAAAAAAAGTGGTGGGCTTGGTGAAGACGGAATGGCAGCACCAGAAGGGTTTGGAGTGGACATGGGAAACTGAGGAGGAGATGAGGGAGCACTACCCAAAGTTATTTATGGCAGCAGACTTCGTCGATGAAGTCTGATTCAAGTAACGGAGGGTTGTGACATCTAGGTATAATTAATTATCAATTACTTATGAGTTTTTATTGTCCATGACGTATGATTGGTATCCTCATGACGTGGCATAGCCTAGAGTGTTTGTGAAGGAAATTCGGTGCCTTACGAGTTGACAACTTATCTGTCACGTCGTGGCCATCGTCTGAGGGAAAAACCCTAATTTTTTTGGGCTTTGGGCCTATTTGAAGGAAGTGATGGCTAGCGTTTTCCCTAGGCTCAGCCTCCATCACCTTGAAATGATCCTTTGGCTAAATCCTAGCCATCTTGAAGCTTTTGAGCTCATTTTTGCAAGCTTTTGGTGGTTTTGAAGGAAGAAGAAGAAGTTTTGGTGCTTAGTTTCTCCAAGCAATCCCTCACAATCCTTGTGAGTAGCCTTTAGACTTCTTGTAAGTCCTCAAACTCTCACCTTTTTGTTGTATGCCTCTTGGATTTAGATTTTTATTCCATATTTTTCCTCATTGGTATTTTTGGAATGAGTAGAAGAGATAAACATTGGAACTTTATGATTTCTCTGAGTCCTAATAACATTATATCTTGTAGATCTTGGATATGGTTGTGGTTTGGGGTATTTGCATGAACTACAGGTCACATTTCATCTTTTGACTTAGATTTGGGAGAGGACATGTAGGGGGAATGCATGTCCATAAAGTTTTCATTTTGAAGGATCAATTGGGTGCCTAGAACCCTTCTTGAAGTTTTGGACTTGTGACTCCGAGGATTAAGTGCTTAATGGTTGATCACATGCCTTAGGTTGCCATTAACGACCTAGGTTTTCAGATCTTGGCTTATTGGGATATCTTAATGGATAAAGTTGGAATCTTTATCCATCAATACTTTCAAAAGAATCATATCTGAGCTGGGAGCTCATAAAATGGATGGGAAATGGCTTAACCCATTAAGTTGTTGAGACTCAGTTTTCACAACGTGGCGGTTTGGATATCACGACATTGGAGACTGTGGGATGTGTGAATATTCTTTTGTTATCTTGCCACAATGTGACCAATAGGAGGCCACAATGTGGTGGCTCTCTGAAGTTGACTTTGACAATTAACTTTAATCATTCATTATTTGACATGGATTGACTTTTAGTCGAAGTGCGAGTTCTAGAGTATAGACTAAAATTGGACATTGTTTTATTTGATAGGTATGTTGTAGCACCGATTGTGTGATAGTTGGTAATGGCTTATCTAACTTCATCAGACAAGTGAGTCTTCCCACTATACTATGTAGGATGATAGTTGTCTTTGTGATAATTGCATGGAAGACCTCAAGGTAGGTCGTGGCATTTTTATGAAAGATCATGGGGTAGACCATGAGTCTTGTATATAAGACCATAGGGTAGCCATGTCAATGCAAGGAAAGATTATGGAAGTGGATCATGGCACTTGTATATAAGACCACGGGGGTAATATGTGGCAGTGCAAGGAAATACCATGGAGGTAGCCCATGGAACTTGAATGCTAGAAAAAGAGGGGTAGCCCATGGCAATGTATGTATGGTATGTGGTATTTTATGAAACTCATTATGCTTTTTGCTTATGATTTTCTGGTTTGAATTTTTTTAGGTACTTCCAGTTCCAAAGGGAAGGACCTGACTTGACTGCACAACTTGTCCCCTAAGGATTTTCCGCATTGATGATTGTTATGTTACTCTGATGATTATGATACATTTTTACTATGATGAATTTTTGGGACAAATATTATGCGATTTGTTGAATTGAAAACTAAAAAAATTATTCTTGTTTTTGGGATGATACAAATACAAAACAAATAAAATTTGTATATCTATTTTCTTAAGAAACAATACATATGAGAATAAAAAAATATATTTTTGCAATAAAAGAAATGATAAAACTAAATCTAACTTACATTCAACATCTCAATACATAGCTTTTCATATAAGAAAAAGAATACACACTGATTGAACTCATGATATTTATTATATATTTTAAGAATATCGGTATTAACATAATGAAAACTATTAACAGAATGACTTAGCTTATACAAATTGACATCTTCAAAAGATGTTCCCATATATTCCCTATATATATATATATATATATATATATATATATATATATGTATATATATATATACTCCCAAGATAGAGTTTGTGTGCTCTTAAATCATCTTTCTCTCGATGTCATTATCTAAACTCTAACAGTATAATCAATCACCTATATATATATATATATATATATATATATATATATATATATATATATATATATATATATATATATAATAAATTGTGTGTCATAAGTACCAATAAGTATCATAAGTGAAATAAAAACTCTTGAGTTGTAGCATCATAAGTGAAATAGTCATTTCAGATATAGTAATTAAATAACATAAGTTTAAAGTCGTGATGGTTTCAAATTAATATGGTTCAAAATAACAAAGTTCTCTTGAAACCACATTCATTTGGATGATCTCTTTATACATATATATATATATATATATATATATATATATATATATATATATATATATATATATATAATCAATCAAATTAGAATCAACCAAATTATATGAAAGGCTATGGTTTTGTAGCTATTTTGAGTATCAAATTGAGATCAAAGCGTTACGAGTGGTTTACAAGGAAAGGCCTTGATCATTGATACGATCTCAGACATAAAACCTTTGGAGCTGATAATGATCACCTACCTTGTTTGACTTTATTGATTTGAATGCAAGTAAAAAATATGAGTACGATTACAAGTGTATGAGTAGATCTCAATATCCTCTTAAGTGTAGATTATACATGAGTATTTATAGTGTAATCTAACTAACTAGAAGTTTGATATTCACGAGATCCACTTGAATGCGTATCCGCACGTTGCTTTGAGTTGGTATTTTCGGGTCTTAAGCCAATTTAAAACAATTCTCCAAAATAGATGTGTCTTTTGTTGACCATTTATGCACAAACAAAGAATAAACAAGAATTGTAGCCATTAATCTTGTTAGGAAATAATGAGAATGATCAGGATCCTGTTGTATGTTTCAAGATCCTTAAAATCCTTTAAGATATGGGATCCTATATAGGGTTCATGATCTTGACCCCTAACAATTGCCCCCAAATTATACCTGCAACATATTTTGGATTAATTTCTAATATTTGAATGAGTATAATTTTATCATGTAATTAAAAATAAGGCTTCTGAAACTCTAATAAATAGAGAAATTCAAATTCTAATGGATAGAATTCTAGTCGTTAATGTAGGCATGATTATCTGTCAAATCACACTTCTCTCTATTTTGTGATCTTCGAAAAAATATGTCAATTGGGTTCCTGATTCTTCTTTACTTCTTCTAGCTCTCTTTCAGATGTTACCGGTTATTTTAAAGGTAAACATGTTTCTCTTTTCTTCTAATTTTTCTCTTTCGTTGATCATGGACAAGAAAGCACTCCACTCTCGTGAAAGCATCATCGCCCTTCCCGAAGAGGATTTCATTGATTAAAATTTGTTGTCTTATGAAGACTATTGCACTTCTGATAATGAAGACATTGAATCCTTTAAATCTAATGGGGCTTTTCCTTCCAATGTTATTTTTAAGTCTTTTTATGCCCCAACTCAGCCATATTTCGATTCCCCAACTTGGATTTGCTTCCATGAGTACCCTTTATCTCTAGATTTGACTTACCCTTTTTCTGGTGTCATTTCTGAATTCTTTAAGGTCACCAAAATCTCCTACATGGAGGCTATGTGATTCATCTGGAGGATACTCTTTTTGATTGATCGTATGAATCACTCTATGTGTAACATCCCAATTTTCAACTCCAAAAATTTTGTTTTAATTATGTTACTTGTAAGACAGTTTACTGGAAAACACCATCAATATCATATAAATCAATAATCCCATAAGTCTAATGTCATAAAACATGTCATGGAATAATAATAACGTCAGAGTACAATCCCAAGAATCTCATAATGCGGAAATCTAGTGTACGTGTGATGTGCAACTACCGCGCCGACTCCTGCCCCATCGCTGAAGAGTTACCTGAGACAAAAATGAGCACGAAGTGTACTGAGTTCCCCCATCATACCACATACCATACATAACACATACTCACAGGCATATCTAGGTGTCCGACCTACCATGCTGAGCATACCGGGGTGCTCAACCAACCCCTGTTAGGCATACCGGGGTGCCTAACCTACCACTGTCAGACATACCGGGGTGTCCAACCTACCACTCCGGTTTCTCTCAACCGGTTACAGGGTCTATTTCATCCCCTCCTACTACCGCATAGAAACATATCATAATCATTCCGTCAGACATATCAAGGTGTCCGACCAACCCCTTGGCCCTATCGACCGGATATGGGGACTATTCCCCCTACTACCACTATCACATATCATCATATCATACTAGCACATAAAACATTAAAGATAGTGGCAATCCAGATGATTATCACAAAGACAATCATCCCAATTATAATCAACTACTAATTGGCCGACATTGGTGCCTTCGACTTACTTCTACTGGAAGCTAACTCACCTTAGTGTCATGAAGTATCTGAACTTTCCTCGTTGTCGGGATAAACTCCTATCAAATCCTACACATAATCATCTTCCTTAGTTACCATTTCATGGTCAACTTAGGTCAAACTCATAGTCAACACTTCGATCAAAGTCAACTTCGGTCAACTCGCAGATTTGGTCCACCAACTCATCGAGTTCCGTGATACAGAGTTAGGACCCTTTGCAATTGACTCATCGAGTTCAACCTTTGACTCGCTTAGCCCATCTTCATGCTAGCTGCGACGTTTAGTCCTTGACTCATCAAGTTCCTCATGAACTCGTCGAGTTCATCTTCATGCAAGGTGATGCTTTTAGTGCTGGACTTGTCGAGTTCTTCCTTGACTCTCCGAGTCCATCTTCATATTCTTGGGACATAGCCTTGAACTCACCGAGTTAGTTAATACACTCCTTGAGTCCCATGATTCCCAGGTCCTTACTGAGCCCAACCGACTGGGTGTTCTTTTAACTTAACACATGGTCCATTATCAGAAGGGATTTGGTGGGAAATGCGACCTAACTCGCCGAGTCACATGAGTGACTCATCGAGTCCCTCTATGTCCAAAACTATACACTCGATTTTAGTTGGTCTTAATGCATCCAAAACATAGATCTGACCTCCTAGGGTCCATAATACACATAAAGTCCTAAACTTGACGTCCATGCATGGGGTATTTGGCCCAAATGGCCATAAAATTGAGTCTACAAGATGCATGCGGTGATTATGGCAATAAAGTTGGCACATTTATGCCATAAGAACCCTTAATGGTTCCAGATATAAAGTCATACCCTCATAGAATCACACAATCTTGAATGTGGCTCTATAAGTTTGGAAAATGATGTAATGAACCCTAACTACAAATCTAAGAGATAAATGGTCAAGGTTGAAGCTTTTTACCTCCAATGACCTGGAAATTGGACATAACCTATGGATCTACTGGCTTCTACTTGAACTCCCAAGCTCCTTTTTCCTTCTTAAGCTTCACAACCACCATAAACACACAAAAATGGATCAATAACACTCAAACAAGGTTAGGGTTTCGATTTAGGGCTTTCTGGACACAGGGAGGCAATGAGGGATGCCACAACTAGAGAGTTAAGGTGTTTAAATAGGTTGCAAACCTTTAAATTAGGTTTTCCTCTAGCCAAGCCTACTGGTCGAGTCAGGGCATCCGACTCGTCGTGTAGGTTCTTCTTCTCTCGTCCACTTTTAACGTCTACTCGACGAGTTGGGGCCTCTAACTAACCGAGGCCCAGAAAAAATGTGCAAAATTTATATATTTAAATTATGTACTAGAAATCGGGTGGTACAAATCTCCCACACTTACTCTAGACTTCATCCTCGAAGTATGCCACTGCATCTGGGAAAATCTCTGGGTAGTGCTCCCTCATCTCGTCGTCTGGCTCTAAAGTCTATTATGAGTCCTTGCGGTGCTGCCATTGCACCTTCACCAACTCAACCCACTTGTTCTTTAGGTTCTTCGACTTCCTGTCGAGGATAGCTATTGGCCGCTCGATGTAGTTCAGGCTGTCACCCACCTGAATATCCTCTTGAGGCACCACTGCTAAATCATTTACCAACCACTTCCGCAGTTGTGAATCTGGCTAAGTACGGCAGGCAGGTCCAGCCTATACGCCACCTTGCCCACCCAAGCTGCAACCCTGAAAGGTCTAATGTACCTGGGGCCCAACTTGCCACGCTTCCTAAATTGGATGACACCTTTCCAAGGTGACACCTTCAGGAGGATCATATCCCCGACCTGGAACTCCAGGTCCGAACGACGCTTGTCGGCATAACTTTTCTGCCGACTCTAAGTAGTCTGAACCCTGCTTCGGACGTGCTGGATACTCTTCATCATCTTGAGTACCACTTCGGTAATCCCCATGACTCTCTGACCAACCTCACCCCAGCATATTAGGGTCTTGCACTTCCTCCCATACAACATCTCGAAGGTAGGACGGTCAATACTCACGTGGTAGCTATTATTGTTGGAAAACTTTGCCAAGGGAAGGTCGGTATCCTAGCTACCACCAAAGTCTAATATGCATACCCACAACATATCCTCCAATGTCTTGATGGTCCGCTCGCTCTGACCATCCATCTGCGGGTGGACAGTGGTGCTAAAGTGTGGATGAGTACCCAACTCGTCATGAGATTTCTTCCAGAATCTGGAAGTAAACCCCACGTCTATGTCAAAAATCACAGAGACTGGAACTCCATGTCGGGCTACAACCTCTTGAATATAGATATCGGCCAGCTTCTCGACCGAAATGCTCTCCTGGATCGGTATGAAATGGGCACTCTTGGCCAACCGATCCATGATGACCCATATGGAATCCACTCCCGGTGGGGTCCTGGGAAGCTTGGTGATGAAATCTATGGTAATATCTTCCCATTTCTACATCCGGATGTCCAACGACCACGTCTTACCATGAGGCTGCTAATGCTTCTCCCGTACCTTCCTGGAGGTCAGGCACCCCTCTACGCACCATGCTACATCTACTTCATGCATGGACACCAATAGTCAGGACGAAGATTTGTGAACATCTTCGTCGGCCTTGGATGGATTAAAAAACTAGATTTGTGGGCTTCATCCATCAAAATCTGCCGTAATCCCCCCCCCAGTATGAAACCCAAACCCTCCCATGCAGGGTCATCAGCCCGCAACTGTCATAATCAAACGAGGCTACCTGACCTATGATCCGCTCGCATTTACAGCACTCCTCCTTCAAACCCTTGACCTGCAGCACACAAATCTTCTCCAACAGTGGAGTCACTACCGTCATCCTCAAACAAATATCTCTGATCGGGGGTGCCTTATGACTGAGCGCATGGGCCACAATGTTGGCCTTGCCCGAGTGATAAAGGATCTCACAATCGTAATCCTTTACCACATCTAGCCACCGACGTTGCCTCATGTTCAGATTTGGCTGATCCATGAGGTATCTCAAACTCTTGTGGTCCATGTAAATGGTACATCGGACCCCATAGAGGTAGTTTCGCCAAATCTTGAGGGCGAAGACAACTGCTCCCAACTCCAAATCATGCGTCGGGTAATTCACCTCGTGAGGATTCAGCTGCCTCGAAGCGTAGGCGATAACATGGCCCTTATGCATCAGCACCACGCCCTACCCTGAAATGGAGACGTCGCAGTTTACCACAAAATCCTCCATGCCTTATGGTAGGGTGATAATTGGTTTCTCACAGAATCTCCACCTCAAAGTCTCAAATGTTGCCTGCTGCTTAGGCTTCCTAGAGAAATACAATGACTTTCTTCATCAGCCGATTCAAGGGCACGACTATCTTGGAGAAGTCCTGAATGAACCTCTGGTAGTAGCCTGCCAATCCTAGGAAACTTTGAATCTCATATGGAGACTTCGTAACCTCCCATCTCATCATGACATCCACCAGGAAACTTATGCGACATACCATGCGCAACCCTACTGTAGGTACCGCCTAGCCCTCGTTGCTGAGCAAAGGGTTGGTCCTCGCTATGGTCTCTCGCCTTGAATCACTAGCTCTCCCCCACTCGGGGTCCTGACTCGGATCAACTATTGCATGCAGTCTATCATTGCCCCTATTGGGGCTCAACCAATCCATGTCTATAATAACTTTGTTCCCACACAACGGAATGGGAACCAAGTCTACCAGGTAACGCTCCTGATACAGCCTGAGAACACAATCTCTAAAAACCATTGATGCTCATACTGATTGGTCGTCTACAATCTCAACCTCCAGAGGGCAATCCAACATGCCATAAGACTCAGTGAACCTTATGCTAAGGGCAAGAGAGACAAATGACCGGGTGGCCCCCGAATCAAACAACACCTGAATTGGAATACCGTTCACATGGAATGATCCTAAACAACACATAAAACATATTTATAAATATCATTAGCAACATAAAATAAGATCTAGGGAGAAGAAAACATACACGTCACCACATCGAGTGTGGCCTGTGCCTCCTCGATAGTCAACTGGAAGGCTCGGCTCCTCCCTACTGGAGCCTCTGTCTTGCCCTGCCATCCATCCGTAATCCGCAGGGTTGCTGGGGTTGGCGCAACCACTGGCACTGCTGCTGGTGTCAATCTCGAGCAATCAGCCTTTTTATGGGCCTTCCGATTGGAATAGAAGAAAATCAGGTCTGATGTCTAGAATGTGGGGGTGGTGGCAGTACAATCCTTGCCGAAGTGCCCAGTCTTGGCGCACTTGTAGCATCCCGATGACCCTAGTTTACACACCCTATCGTGTAGCTTGCAGCATTTCTTGTAACGGCTTCGGCCCTGATGTCCCCTCAACCTAGTGTCGGACCTCCTAGGTTTCTTCCCTAAAACCCCAATCACCTGCCCCTCTTCCGCCTTCCTCTTTATGATGTGCTCCAAATCAATCTCCCTCTCCCTCGCTTTGGCAATCATAGAATCCAGAGTCGAGGATGCCGAGTAGCTGAAATGCTCGATATCAGCTCTTAACATGTCGTGATAGCGGGTCTTCTACATCTCCTCATCTCGTGCATATTAAGGAACCAATAAGGCCCTCTCCTAGAACTTGGCAGTAATCTCCGCCACCGTCTCTATCATCTGCCTCATATTAAGAAACTCCATAGCCAACTACTGAAGCTCCACAACTGGCATGAACTCAGTCCTAAACCGGGCCACAAAGTCTGACCAAGTCATCCCCTTAATGGCTGAGGCTCCCAAGGAATCACCAATCAACTCCCACCAATCTCTGGCCATGTCCCTCAAACATCCAGGAGCATACCGAACCTTTGACCCCTCAAGGCAGAATCTAGTCAACCGAGCAGACTCCATGTTGACAATCCATCTCCAGGAAAATATGGGGTCCTTCACCCTGTGAAATTTTTGCGCACCACACCCCTTGAAGTACTTGAAGCACTGTGTGTGCGATCCTGACTGGCTAGACGCCATGTTGCTCCTGAACGCTCTGATGCGATCCTCCATCAACTCGACAATCCCCACCTTGATTGACATGAAATCACCAGGGTTTCCTCAAGGATACCTCTCGTGATCTCTTATGCAATGAAATCGCATAGTCTCTCATCAACCGTTTCGGATCCCGAACCTGAACCCGATCCTGAAACTGGTCCTGATCTCGATCCTCCTGCTCCGTGACACGTAATCATTACCATTCTGAAACAAAACACATAATCTTAAGGAATGTATATAACCATGAGAGGTCTCATACATTCTACAGGTTCCCTGGTTCAGTCTCGGCCCTCCTTGACTCGAGTACGGATCCTCTTCTTTCAGTAGTACGAGCCTATATGTGACATTCCCAAAATCTCGGCCAGAAAAGACCGATTTTCATTTATGCTTTTAAAATAATTCCAGAGTAAATCCATTTGATTTGAAAGAATTGCAGAATTTGTTCCCAAAAACAAAACGTGATAAAACAATGTTTACCAAAGCATTTCATAAAAGAAATGTATTTTTCGTTATATAATCAAAACTCGGGGTGTCATGTTCCGATATAGACCAATAAGCATAAACGATAGCATTACAAGTCATTCAACAAATATATACATATACAGACTTGTAAACAAAACAACTTGATGGTTCATCCATCTTACACCCTTGCACCACTTCCTGTAATACAAATAAAACTGAGTGGGTCAGGCTTGGGAGCCTGGTGAGCATATAGGGTTTTCAACCCACAATAAATAATTAAATTAATTATTATCAACCAACAATAACCCAGTTACACATTCCCGTTATTCTCACTTTATGTCCCTAAATTAACTAACACAAGGGACCTAATCTAAGAATATTTTCATCGGGGTGACAACACATGCTGCAGGGGTTCCTCAGCAATATAAGTCAAATAAGGCAACCATGAGGGGAATGGAATACAGCGAATGAACACCCAAGTTCATTAACACCTACAGGTTATGAGCCTGCTAGCGTTCCACTAGACTGTCTAGAAAAGTCCGTGGTCGTCATCTAAATTCCGCTAGATGACTGGATCAAAACAACAACGAGGCCTCTCATCTGTTTATTACACACCAACTATCTACCCATGTTCTACCCAACATATTAGTAGATAAAAACATACATTTTTATACATATTTTCAAAACCTGTATAGCATGCTTGTTTAATACATTTTCCATATAACAGATGAGGCACACACACATAACACGTATTTCATATAGAAATAATCAGATCTGTAAGATAGAAGAAAGTGAATATACATTCACACACATAACAACAAAATATACACATAACACGTATCTCATATAAAATACTTCATAATTATACGTTAGGAGAAAGTAACAACGAACTCATACGTATAAACAATAATATACTTAATACACTCAAACCATACTTGTATTATTATTGCGTTTATGAAAGGTAGTATACACTCACTTGATCAGAAGATTATCGGACAACACTACGACTTGCAAAAGTAGTAATCCTCAGCAGATCTGGAAGATCTCTACAAAAATCGAACTTCTCGCGGGCAGAGCTTCGGCTCGGAAACCGCACTTCTCGGGATCTTCGGGATCTCGGGACTTGCTTCGGGACTCGGGAATATTACTGCGGCTTCGGGGTATTTCTGGCATGCAAATCGAGGCAAAACGGGAGAGAGAATGGAGAAAAATAGCAAAGAAACTCAGCAGCCTCGCATCCTATTTATAGGAGGCCGATGCCTCGGAGTACGCGGGGCGTACGCTAGTACGCGAGGCATACTGGTCCGAAATCATCACTGCATGCGTCATCCGAAGTCCTCGAGTGTGAGTGTCGACATCTTCGCTGTACGTGGGCGTACTCCGGATGAGTCCGGTGACTCGCCTTCGGATAAGGCCGGATTTTCCAATTAAAATTAAATACAAATTATTTAATAAACTTCGGAAATTCATATCTTCTTCATACGAACTCTGTTTTCGACGTTCTTTATATCCACGCGAAGGTGAGACTACGCTCTACAACTTTCGTTTAGACTCTGTCGGCTAATTTTGAATTTATTTTTATTATTTATTTTTAATAGGCCGGGACAGAAAGTTTCGTTATAAATTCATAACTTCTTCGTTTGACGTCTGTTCTTGCCTAACTTTTTATCGCTTTGATACTAACAACGAGATCTTCGATTCTCGTTTAGATCACTAAGGCTAAATATCGCTCTAACGTAAATTTCACTTTTTACGTTATTCAGCGGTGCCGGTTCTGTCGCGAAACTTCGACAGGTCATAACTTCCTCGTTATAACTCGGATTTCGGCATTCTTTATATCTTCGGAAACTTTGTTTCAACTACTACAACATTATCTAAAGATATCAAGTTTATTTTACACTTAAATTTTGACGCTTATTTTTATTCTTAATTAATCAAACCACATAATTAAGCAATTAAGCACAAAACACATAATACTCAAATAATACACTTCTATTATTGCAAAACGGGTTACAAAGGCTAACCTAGACTATTACATTGCTAAAAATGGCAAGCCCAAAAACACAGGCGTTACAATTCTCCCCACCTTAGGATGATTCCGTCCCCGGAATCACACCTCAACAAACAAATGCGGATAGCGACCCATCATGTCACTCTCCGTCTCCCAGGTGAGATTCGGCCCATTCGTGTGTTTCCATCGAACAAGCACTAACTCAACCATCTTGCGTCACAACTTCTTAGTCTTTCGGTCAACAATTGCCTCTGGTTCTTCAATCAACCTTTTGTTCTCATCGATTCTCAACTCCGAAAGTGGAATCATGTCGGGAACTTCCCCCGTGAATTTCCGTAAATAACACACATGAAAAGTGTTATGAATTCCATTCAGTTCTTCTGGTAGTTCGAGCTTGTAAGCTTGGTTCCCAATCCTCTGAATAACTTTAAATGGTCCAATAAACCTTGGACTCAACTTTCCCCTTTTACCAAATCTTATAAGTCCCTTCCACGGTGAGACTTTAAGCAAAATCGAATCCCCAACTTCAAAAGTCATCGGTCTTCGCTTTTTGTCAGCATAGCTCTTTTGACGATCCTGAGCTGCTAACATTCGTTCCCTAATTATTTTCAACTTTTCAGCAGTTTAATGAACCATCTCCGGTCCCATAAATTGCTTTTCCCTAGCCTCAAGCCAACAAGACGGCATACGACACTTTTGTCAATACAAAGCTTGGTAAGGTGTCATCTTAATGCTCGAGTGAAAACTATTGTTATAGGAAAATTCTACCAATGGTAATTGTTCATCCCAATTACCTAGGAATTCCAAGGTACATGCTCTCAGCATATCTTCAAGTGTTTGTATCGTTCTTTCACTCTGACCACCGGTCTGCGGATGGTAAGCTGTACTTAAACACAACTTGGTACCCATTTCCTGTTGTAGACTTTTCCAAAACCTTGAGGTGAAACGGCTATCACGATCCGATACAATCGTTAGCGGAACACCGTGAAGTCTCACAACTTCCTTCACATAAGAATTCGCAAGCTTTTCCATAGACCATTTCTCCCTGGCTGCTATGAAATGCGCACTCTTAGTGAATCGATCGACGACCACCCAAATCATGTCGTGACCATTCTTTGTTCTAGGCAGTTTAGTGACAAAATCCATAGCAATGTCTTCCCACTTACCCATAGGCACATGTAAAGGTTCTAAACTCCCATACGGTTTCTGATGTTGTGTCTTGACTCTCGCACAAGTCACACACTCGGCCACATACTTTGCAACATCAAGCTTCATCACCAGTAGTAGGGTTTCAGGTCCATATACATTTTAGTGCTACCGGGATGAATCGAGTACATGGTCTTGTGAGCTTCTTCCATCAGAAGATCTCTGACTCCTCCTATCTGAGGTATCCAAATCCGATCTTGGAACACCTTCAATCCATGACTGTTTGTACCAAACACCAATGTTTTTCCCAAACGTTCCTCCTTCCGGTCATTCTTCTCAGAAGCTTTGCTTTGAGCTTTCTTTATACTTTCTAAAATAGTCGAGACAACTGCAATTCTCAACGCTCTTGGCCTTTTCCTTTCAAGATTGACTTTCCAACTGAGAGCATCAGCAACTACATTAGCTTTACCGGGATGGTAAAGTATCTCACAGTGGTAGTCCTTGAGTAACTCTAGCCAGCGTCGTTGCCTCATATTCAATTCCTTCTGATTAAAGAGATATTGGAGACTCTTATGATCAGTGAAAAGTTTGCACTTCGTGCCATAGAGGTAATGCCTCCATATTTTCAGAGCGAAAACAACCGCTGCCAACTCCAAATCATGAGTCAGGTAATTCTTTTCATGCTCCTTAAGCTATCGAGACGCATATGCTATCACCTTTTCTCTTTGGGTCAAAACACAACCCAATCCAACCCCAGACGCATCGCTATAAACAACGAAGTCTTCAACTCCATCGGGTAGAGAAAGTATCGGTGCCTCGCATAGCTTCTTCTTTAGCTTCTCGAATGCTTCTTTATGCTTATCATTCCAAGCATAAGTAGCTCCTTTGTGGGTCAAAGCTGTCAACGGAGTAGCGATCGAAGAAAAGCCTTGGATAAACCTGCGGTAATATCCGGCTAATCCCAAAAAGCTTCGGATCTCCGTGGGACTTTTCGGTTGTTCCCACTTCATTACAGCTTCGATCTTCGCTGGATCAACCATTATCCCTTCTTGGTTGACCACGTGACCCAAGAATTGGACTTCTCAAATCCAAAAATCACATTTGGAGAACTTAGCATACAACTTCTCCTTCTTCAAGACTTCTAACACTTCTCGCAAGTGTCTGCCATGCTCCTCCTGGCTTTTTGGGTAAATCAGAATGTCGTCTATGAACACTATCACGAATTTATCAAGGAATGGATTACAAACCCTATTCATTAAATCCATGAATGCTGCCGGAGCGTTGGTTAGTCCAAACGACATAACCAAGAACTCGTAGTGTCCGTATCTAGTTCTGAATGCAGTCTTCTCTATATCCTGCTCTCTTACTTTCAGCTGATGATATCCTGACCTAAGATCGATCTTCAAGAAATAGCTCGAACCTTGCAATTGATCAAATAGGTCATCAATCCTCGGCAATGGATATCTATTCTTTATTGTTGCCTTGTTCAGCTCTCTGTAATCAATGCACATTCTCATACTTCCATCTTTCTTCTTCACAAATAACACCGGAGCTCCCCAGGGTGATGAGCTAGGTCTAATGAAACCTTTGTCCAATAACTCCTGAAGTTGCATCATCAGCTCCTTCATCTCCGTCGGTGCTAATCGATAAGGTGCTTTTGCTATTGGCGTGGTTCCTAGTAACAAGTCAATTCGGAACTCCACTTGTCTATCAGATGGTAATCCAGGCAGATCTTCGGGAAATACTTCCGGATAATCACACACCACTGGAATACTCTGCATCACCTTCTTTTCCTTCTTAGCATCAATCACGAATGCTAAATATGATGTACATCCCTTGGGCAAACACTTTCTGGATTTCATTAGGGAAATGATTCCAAAATTCACTCGACGTTTGTCCCCATACACCATAAACGAATCTTTTCCAGGCGGGTTTACTTTAACTATCTTCTTCTTGCATAAAATTTCGGCATCATTGGCACTAAGCCAATCCATTCCCAACACGATGTCAAAACCATCAAGTTCGATAGGTAATAATTCTTCGTGAAACTTATTCCCATTAAGGACGATTAAGATGTTTTTCATACGATGGCTAACAGGTACAAACTTGCCATTAGCAACTTCGACTAATAAAGCACCATTTAGTCTATCAACATGCAAAGCTAGTTTTCTACCAAATTCATGCGATATAAAGGAGTAGTTGGCTCCAGAATCAAATAAAATTTGGGCAGGCAAATTGTTAACGAGAAAGGTACCTGAAGCGACATCAGCTTCATCCTTAGCAGCTTCCAGTGTCATCTGGAATGCTCTCGCCTTCGGCTTTGGTGGAATGTTGGGCTTAGCTGCCTCCTTCTTCTTCGGACAGTCTTTCAAAATGTGCCCCTCTTCATTACAACCAAAAAACATCCCTTTTTTGTTCGGACATTCATTGGCAAAATGTCCAACCTTCCCACACTTGTAGCAGGATACATCCTCGCTACATTTCCCAAAGTGCTTTTTCTTACACTTATCACACCACTTCGCCTCTCCTCCTTTTCCCCCACCAAACCTTTTCGAATCAGATTTCGAAAATTTGCTTTTCTTACCGGAACCAGGTGTTCCCTCAAACTTCCTTTTCTCACCAACCTCAACCTTGTTGGTGGTTCTCCCCTTTATCATGTTCTCAACAGACTTGGCAGCCCAAATAGCTGCCTCTAAAGTATGTGCCTGACGTACTGACACCTCATACTCCCATGGGAGTCCCTTCGCATACCGGTCCACCTTTGTCAGCTCGTCTGGAACGATACGCAAGGCAAACTCCATCTTATCGGTGAAGTTATTGGTGTATTCATCGACTGACATGCTGCCTTTTGTTAGTGTCAGAAACTTGTTCTCTAGCTCCAATAGATTTTGAGCCGAGCAGAACTTGCGCTTGAACTGCACTAAGAACTCTGCCCATGACAATTGTAGTGGCTCATTTGGGCTTAAAGTCTTCCCTAGAGTGTTCCACCAACGAACGGCTCCTCCTCGGAACTGACGCACTGCATAGATAGTCTGCAACTTGCCTCTGCAGCCACAAGTCATGAAGGCTAACTCCATTTCAGAGATCCAATCCATCACTCCTATCGGATCCTCCTTTCCAATGAAGGTTGATGGTTTTCAAGTTAGAAAGTCCTTGTACTTGCATCCCATTCCATCATTCCTTCCATCATGGTTGTCTCGCCTAACTATCGGTGGGTTGGCTTGACCAACTGATCCACTGAAGTTTCCACCTTCCGAGTGCCCTTCATTTAATTCAGGCTCTTCTACATGAATTGACAGTTCTTCACGATTCTGTTGAAGCAACCGTCTAGTTTCATCCATCTGACGATCCAACATTGTTTGAATCATCATTTGCACACCAGCCATTGTAATTGGCTCAGGTGCTGCTGCTACGACAGGTCTTTGCGCAATCACTAGTGGTTGATTCCTGTTTTCATCAGCATTTCCAACTCCACTTCTTGTTCTCACCATTTTTGATCTCCACACCCAATAAGGTGAAATTAGATCCTCATTCACGATAGATATTCAAATCATCCTTATCACTCCGAAACGTTTACATGCTAGTTCTAAGATTGTAGACGTACGCTTAGAATCCTACACACATAAGGTTTCTAGATACGGTCGGCAACAGACCATAGATCCGAACAAATAATATCATATATGGCAACATATAAAATTTAGCACATAAAGCATTTTAGGCTACTTTCCTAAAATAAACTAGTGCTCGTGTCTAAATTATAACAGACACACATCTCAAAATTTCACTTAGCATTCTAAGTTTAAGTCTAGAAATCCTACAAATTCCTAGTTCGCTTAAACTAATGCTCTAATACCAACTGTGACATCCCCAAAATCTCGGCCAGAAAAGACCGATTTTCATTTATGCTTTTAAAATAATTTCAGAGTAAATCCATTTGATTTGAAAGAATTGTTGAATTTATTCCCAAAAACAAAACATGATAAAACAATGTTTACCAAAGCATTTCATAAAAGAAATGTATTTTTCATTATATAATCAAAACTCAGGGTGTCATGTTCCGATATAGAACAATAAGCATAAACGATAACATTACAAGTCATTCAGCAAATATATACATATACAGACTTGTAAACAAAACAACTTGATGATTCATCCATCTTACGCCCTTGCGCCACTTCCTGTAATACAAATAAAACTGAGTGGGTCAGGCTTGGGAGCCTGGTGAGCATATAGGGTTTTCAACCCACAATAAATAGTTAAATTAATTATTATCAACCAACAGTAACCCAGTTACCCATTCCCATTATTCTCACTTTATGTCCCTAAATTAACTAACACAAGGGACCTAATCTAAGAATATTTTCATCGGGGTGACAACACATGTTGCGGGGGTTCCTCAGCAATATAAGTCAAATAAGGCAACCATGAGGGGGATGGAATACAACGAATGAACACCCAAGTTCATTAACACCTACAGGTTATGAGCCTGCTAGCGTTCCACTAGACTGTCTAGAAAAGTCTGTGGTCGTCATCTAAATTTCGCTAGATGACAGGATCAAAACAACAACGAGGCCTCTCATCTGTTTATTACACACCAACTATCTACCCATGTTCTACCCAACATATTAGTAGATAAAAACATACATTTTTATACATATTTTCAAAACCTGTATAGCATACTTGTTTAATACATTTTCCATATAAAAGATGAGGCACACACACATAACACGTATTTCATATAGAAATAATCAGATCTGTAAGATAGAAGAAAGTGAATATACATTCACACACATAACAACAAAATATACACATAACACGTATCTCGTATAAAATACTTCATAATTATACGTTAGGAGAAAGTAACAACGAACTCACACGTATAAACAACAATATACTTAATACACTCAAACCATACTTGTATTATTATTGCGTTTATGAAAGGTAGTATACACTCACTTGATCAGAAGATGATCGGACAGCACTACGACTTGCAAAAGTAGTAATCCTCAGCAGATCTGGAAGATCTCTACAAAAATCGAACTTCTCGCGGGCAGAGCTTCGGCTCGGAAACAATACTTCTCGGGATCTTCGGGATCTCGGGACTTGCTTCAGGACTCGGGAATATTACCGGGGTTTCGGGGTATTTCTGGCACGCAAATCGAGGAAAAACAGGAGAGAGAATGGAGAAAAATAGACAAGAAACTCGGCAGCCTCGCATCTTATTTATAGGAGCCTGATGCCTCGGAGTACGCGGGGCGTACTGGTCCGAAATCTTCACTGCATGCGTCATCCAAAGTCCTCGAGTGCGAGTATCGACATCTTCGCTGTACGCGGGGCGTACTCCAAATGAGTCCGGTGACTCGCCTTCGGATAAGGCCGGATTTTCCAATTAAAATTAAATACAAATTATTTAATAAACTTCGGAAATTCATATCTTCTTCATACGAACTCTGTTTTCGACGTTCTTTATATCCACGCGAAGGTGAGACTACGATCTACAACTTTCGTTTAGACTCCATCGGCTAATTTTGACTTTATTTTTATTATTTATTTTTAATAGGTCGGGACAGAAAGTTTCGTTATAAATTCATAACTTCTTCGTTTGATGTCCGTTCTTGCCTAACTTTTCATCGCTTTGATACTAACAACGAGATCTTCAATTCTCGTTTAGATCACTAAGGCTAAATATCGCTCTAACGTAAATTTCACTTTTTACGTTATTTAGCGGTGCCAATACTGTCGTGAAACTTCGACAGGTCAAAACTTCCTCGTTATAACTCGGATTTCGGCATTCTTTATATTTTCGGAAACCTTGTTTCAACTACTACAACATTATCTAAAGATATCAAGTTTATTTTACACTTAAATTTTGATGCTTATTTTTATTCTTAATTAATCAAACCACATAATTAAGCAATTAAGCACAAAACACATAATACTCAAATAATACACTTCTATTATTTCAAAACGGGTTACAAAGATTAACCTAGACTATTACATTAATAAAAATGGCAAGCCCAGAAACATAGACGTTACACTATACTACCTTCCACATCTATCTGTACTTTCCTCAAGGGTTGTCTTGACTTCACTAAGTCCCTTCTACTATTACTGCTCACTGCACTAATCTCATCCTACACTTACCCTAGGGTAACTCTCCAATCCACTCTCCGCCATTAGTTACACAAGAAGTCCATGTCATCTCTTCCTAACTAGCTTGAGAATACTATTACATATTACTAAGACCAGATAATTCTTCGAATGAGAGGTCTCCCCCTACAACGATTAGAATCAAATGAGAGCTATGAAATAGGGCTAAACCTAACCTTTTGAAATTATTTAGTCCCCGTAATATGTAACTTAACATATTCATTTGCTAGTTAATTAAAGATAACTAGGACCCCTAATAACACAAAGCAAGCAAAATTCGGGCATCGAGTAACCCAAGCATGTCCTATTCATGCTAGCATATGATTGTCTAATCAATACTATCATGCAGCTCAATAAGCACATACAACAAATATATCATGCATCTTCCTAGATCCTTAGCCCTATTCTAGCATGCAGTTCTCATACACATACAATAGGCATAAAAGGTATCCTCCCTAGACCATTAGCCATAATCTAGCATGTAGTTCTCATAATCATATCATAGCATAGAATGTACGGGTATCTTGGGGAAAACTTACTTGAGTTCGGTCGGTCGCGCACATCACACACCTTGTTCTTTCTCAAAACTTTTTTACTTTAGCTTTAGAAAAATCAGCTTCTTGTTAAAAGTCTTCAAATCCTCGATTTAAGTCCAAACACCCCCAAAGGTGTGTTTGGATCCCTCAAACCAAGGCTTTGATACCAACTTGTAACATCCAAATTTTCAAGGACAAAGATTAAGTTTTAATTATGTTACTTGTAAAACTGTTTACTGAAAACACCATCAATAACATATAAATCCATAATCCCATAAGTCTAATGTCATAAAACATGTAGTGGAATAATAATAACATCAGAGTACAACACCAAGAATCTGGTGTGTGTGTGTGTGTGTGTGGTGTGTGCAGCTACCATGCCAGCTCCTTCCCCTTCCTTGAAGAGTTACCTGAAACAAAACTGAAAACTGTAAGCACAAAGCTTAGTGAGTTCCCCCATCATACCATATACCATACATAACACATACTGCCAGACATATTTGGGTGCCCTACCTACCCTGCTGAGCCTACCGGGGTGCTAAACCTACCCTTGGTAGGCATATTGGGGTGCCTAACCTACTCTTGTCAAACATACCCGGGTGTCCGACCTACCCCTCTGGTTTATCTCAACCGGTTATGGGGACTATTTCACCCCTGCTACTACCACATAGAAACATATCATAATCATACTATTAGACATATCGGGGTGTCCGACCTACCCCTTGGCCCTATCGACCGAATATTGCGACTATTCCCCCTACTACAACTATCACATAACATCATATCCTACTAGCACATAAAACATAACAGATAGTGGAAAACCATATTATTATCATAAAGACAATCATCCCAACTATTGTCAACTACTAATAGGCCGACATTGGTGCCTTCGATCCACTTCTACTGGAAGGTAACTCACCTCAGTGTCGTGAAGTGTCTAAACTGTCCTTGTTACCGGGATCATTTCCTCTCAAATCCTACACATAATCATCTTCCTTAGTTACCATTTCATGGTCAACCTAGGTCAAAGTAAAAGTTAAAGTCAACACCCTGATCAAAGTCAACTTTCAGTCAACTTTCCGAGTTGGTCCACCAACTTGTCGAGTTCCGTAATACAGAGTCGGGACCCTTTGCAATTGACTCAGTGAGTTCATCTTTTGACTCGCCAAGCCCATCTTCATGGTTGTTGGGACATTTAGTCCTTGACTCGTCAAGTTCCTCATGAACTCGTTGAGTTCATCTTCATGCAAAGTGATGCTTTTAGTGTTGGACTCGATGAGTTCTTCTTTAACTCACCGAGTCCATCATCATATTCTTGTGACATGGCCTTGAACTCGTTGATTTAGCTCATATACTCGCCCAGTCCCATGAATCCCAGGTCCTTACTGATCCCAACCGACTTGGTGTTGTTCTAACTTAACACATGGTTCATTATCAGAAGCGATTTGGTGTGAAATGCGACCTGACTCGCCGAGTTGCATGAGTGACTCGTCAAGTCCCTCTATGTCCAAAACTATACACTCGATTTTAGTTGTTCTTAATGCATCCAAAACACAGATCTGACCTCCTAGGGTCCATAATACACGTATAGTCCCAAACTTGATGTCCATGCATGGGATATTTGGCCCAAATGGCCCTAAAATGGAGTCTACAAGACGAATGAGATGCTTATGGCAATAAAGTTGGCACCTTTATGCTATAAGAACCCTCAGTTGTTCTAGATCTGAAGTCATACCCTCATAGAACCACAAAAGCTCGAATGTTGCTCTATAAAGTTTAGAAAATGAAGGAATGAACCCTAACTAGACTTCTATGAGATAAATGGTCAAGGTTGAAGCTTTTTACCTCTAGTGAGCTAGAAATGGGACACAAACTCTGGATCTACTAGCTTCTACTTGAACTCCCAAGCTCCTTCTTCCTTCTCAAGCTTCACAGTAACCACAAACTCACAAAAATGGCTCAAGAACAATCAAACAAGGTTAGGGTTTCAATTTAGGGCTTTCTGGACACAGGGAGGCGATGAGGGAGGCCACAACTAGAGATTTAATGCATTTAAATTGGGCATAAACCCTTAAATTAGGGTTTCATCCAGACAAGCCTACTCGTCGAGATAGGGCATCCAACTCGTCGAGTAGGTTCTTTTTCTCGCGTCCAACTTTAACCTCTATTCAATGAGTTGGGGCCTCCAACTTGCCAATTCCCAAAACAAATGTGCAAAGTTTATATATTTAAATTACGTACCAAGAACCGGGAGCTAAAAATCTCCCCTACTTATTCTATACTTTGTCCTCGACCCTTGCGGTGCTGCCATTGCACCTTCACCAGCTCAACCCTCTTGTTCCTTAGGTCCTTCAACTTCCTGTCGAGTATAGCTATTGGCGGCTCGATGTAGTTCATAATGTCATCCACCTAAATATCCTCTAGAGGCACTGCTGCTGAATCATCTACCAGGCACTTCCACAGCTAAGAGACGTGAAAGGTGTTGTGAATCTGGCTAAGTTTGGCTGGATGGTCCAAGCTATACGCCAATTTTTCCACCCAGGCTGCAACCCTGAAAGGTCCAATGTACCTAGGGCCCAACTTGCCCCGCTTCCTGAATCGAATGACACCTTTTCCAAGGTGACACCTTCAGGAGCACCATATCCCTGACCTGGAACTCCAGGTTTGAACGACGCTTGTCAGCATAACTTTTCTACCGACTCTAAGAAGTCCGAAGCCTACTTCGTACCTGTTGGATCCTCTCCGTTGTCTTGAGTACCACTTTGGTACTCCCCATGACCCTCTGCCCAACCTTACCCCAACGGGTCCTGCACTTCCTCCCATACAACATCTCGTAGGTAGGATGGTCAGTACTCGCGTGGTAGCTATTATTGTAGGAAAACTCTACTAAGGAAAGGTACGTATCCCAGCTACCACCGAAGTCTCATACGCACAACCACAACATATCCTCCAATGTCTAGATGGTCCGCTCGCTTTGACCATCTGTCTGCGGGTGGAAAGCAGTGCTGAAGTGCAGACGAGTATCCAACTCATCATGAAATTTCTTCTTGAATCTGGAAGTAAACTGCACATCTTTATCATAAATCACGAAGACTAGCACTTCATGCCGGGCTACAACCTCCTAAATATAGATATCCACCAGCTTCTCGGCCTAAATACACTCTTAGATTGGTATGAAATGAGCACTCTTGGTCAATCGATCCAGGATGACCAATATGGAATCCACTCCCAGTGCGGTCCTAGGAAGTGTGGTGATGAAATCCATGGTAATATCTTCCCATTTCTACATGGGGATGTCCAACGGCTGCGTCTTGCCGTGAGGCCGCTAATGCTCCACCTGGACCTTCCTCTAGGTGAAGCACCTCTCTACGTATCATGTCACATTCCGCTTCATGCAGGGCCACCAATAATCAGGACAAAGATTTGTGTACATCTTCATCACCCCGGGAGGGATAGAAAACCTGGATTTGTGGGCCTCATCCATCAAAATCTATCATACTCCTCCCTAGTATGGAACCCAGACCCTCCCATGCAGGGTCCGCAACCCGCGACTCTCATAATCAAATGAGGCTACCTGACCTATGATATTCTCGCATTTACAACGCTCCTCCTTCAAACCCTCGACCTGCGCCTCACAAATTTGCTCCAATAGTGGAGTCACTACCACCATCCTCAAACAAATATCTCTGATCGGGGCTGCTTATGACTGAGCATGTAAGCCACAACGCTGGCCTTCCCCAGGTGATAAAGGATCTTAGAATCGTAATCCTTTACCACATCTAGCCACAGACGCTGCCTCATGTTCAGATTCGGTTGATCCATGAGGTACCTCTAACTCTTGTGGTTCGTATAAATGGTACATCAGACCCCATAGAGATAGTGTCGCCAAATCTTGAGGGCGAAGACAACCGCCCCCAACTCCAAATCATGCGTCGGGTAATTTGCTTCGTGAGGCTCCAGCTGCCTCAGAGCATAGGCGATAACATGCCCCCTCTGCATCAGCATTATGCCCAGCCCTAAAATGGATGCATTGCAATATACCACAAAATCCTCCATGCCTTCTGGCACGGCGAGAATCAGCGGATCACATAATCTTCACCTCTATTATGATGAATTGTGACTAAATTGACTTACATAAAGTAAGCTTCAACGTGTATAGCATTTTAGGATCTTAACAAGATGTTTCCTTCTAGGTAGCTAGCCAATATTCCCTCACTCATGCTTCGGAATCAATGAGATGGACATCACACTTCTAAGCATATAGGCATCTTTCTTTATGGTTGGATAATAGTATCTTTTTCTTAACACTTTAGAACACGAGGACCTGCCCCTAGTATCTTTTTCTTAACACTTTACAACTTCCATGGCTTCTTGATCAAAGATATGGACCTGTTATGGATTTCTTGTTTAATACTCCATGGATCATCACAAATGCTTTATAACTTGTTTCTTCTTTTAGGATTGTAACATTACAGAGCTACTCTATGATGGTTTGTTCCTAGGATCTTAAATGCCTCCGTGGATCTTGATTGTTTGGATCGGGATCCTGGACAGTCGGATCCAACATAGGATCGAGGAATATGGAATTTGGTTGCTGCTATGTTGGCCATCTGCTTATGGTTGTCGAGGTCGTCTAGTCTCCTGGTGGGATCTTCTATTGATAGGATCATTATGTGGGTTATTAGGATCTTGTTCTCTTGCAAGATCCTGAGGGAAGACTCTAAGTTTTCTAATGTATCTGCCTCGGTGTTATCTTCTCTAAGAACCCGATTTAAACTACAAGCTTCAAATTCAGAGTCAAATTTTTAAAAGAATTTGAAGGTATAGTGCTAGTGTTTTGCCTTTAACTGCATAAAATACATCAAAGTGGTTAGTTATTAATAACAAATTGACGTATACCTAAGGATCCTTGTCCAGTTGTATCGCCATGATCAGTGCTTCATACTCTACTTCATTGTTAGTTGCATAGAATAACTAACTTCATGGGGTAGGATGTCCCCATGTGGCGATTTTATTATGATCCCAAGCCCTGCTGCTCTAAAGTTGGATGCTCTATTTGTAAAGAGTATCCACTCCCCCAATGTTTTCTTCTTTTTTGAAGTCATCGGATTTCTAACTCTACCACATCTGGCAAAGGTAAAGGTGTTGGATTAGATATCTAAGCCCATAACTATAATTGATATGCACTTGACCCGAGAGTAGCATGGTCCATTTGGGTTGCATATCACCAGGACAATTTAATAGGATGGACTTTTGACAAGATGTTATTTATGATTTATTAATATATTATAAGTTCTAATGTTTTAATATGAAATCATATCATTTAATTAGTATTGATCATGAATTAATTTGGAGTTAATTTAGTGATCAAAAGAAACTAATTAAATTAATGGGGACTAATTGTGTAAATCAGTTATATATATATATATATATATATATATATATATATATATATATGTTTTGGTATTATGATAGATGATGGACTAAGTTTATGGAAGAATCCATAAAGAGTTAGCCCACTTGAATCATGGATCATGGATAATAAGCCTAAGAGTATGGATTAGGGTTTACCCATGAATCTTCGATTCCTAACATATATGACTTTTGACAAGATGTTATTTATGATTTATTAATATATTATAAGTTCTAATATTTTAATATGAAATCATATGATTTAATTAGTATTGATCATGAATTAATTTGGAATTAATTTAGTGATCAAAAGAAACTAATTAAATTAATGGGGACTAATTGTGTAAATCAGTTGTATATATATATATATATATATATATGTGTGTGTGTGTGTGTGTGTGTGTGTTTTGGGCTTATGATAGATGATGGACTAAGTTTATGGAAGAATCCATAAAGAGTTAGCCTACTTGAATCATGGATCATGGATAATAAGCCCAAGAGTATGGATTAGGGTTTACCCATGAATCTTCGATTCCTAACATATATATATATATATATATATATATATATATATATATATATATATATATATATATATATATATATATATATATATATATATATATATATATATATAGAACACCCCATAGCTAAAATCGTGACCTAATGTTCAAGTAGTTCATGGAGGCGATTTCTAGTGGAATAAACTCTCTCAAAATTCATCATTTGTCCAAGGTGTGTTGTGATTCCATTTGAGGCATTTACGCTATTGGTGCTAAGCTCTTGAAGGCCAAAACTACTAGCTACAACAAAGAGGTAATTCTAATACTCAATTTTATGTTGTTTATGTCAATTGTATGCTAGTTCTAGGCTTAATTCTTTGGGAACAATATTGCATGTATAATTAGAGAAAACATAGATCCAAGGCATTTAGGGTTGTATGTGCACCATAGGAAGTTGTAGTATACTAAAACCCATAAGTGGTATCAGAGCCATGGGTTGTTTTCTATTATATTTGAGGCAAATATGTTAATTTTAATGCTGAAAAAATCTATCTGGTAGTCTTGCTTGATGAGTCCAAGCTTGAACTCGACAAATAGGATGAATTTTGTCATGGACTCATCGAGTGCAGTAAGGGGCTCGACGAGTTTCCTGTCCAGACATCAGTTTTTCAAGCTTTTTTTTTGGCATGTTTTGAATTAGAATCATTACCACAAAATGTTTTATTTCATAAAATCTGACTTTGTTGATATGGTAATGATGATTCTCATCCAAATAAAAGATAATTGTCAAAGTTTCATCATTTGTATTAATTTATATGATTAGGCTAATTTCTCGAAATTTGTTTGATATGAATTATCTTAACTTGTGAGTTTAATTAGATCATATGCAAATTGTTTGATTTTGTTAGTTGGAATTTTTGATCTAATTGTTTTTGGTGAAATCCATAACGTGTCTTCAAGTTATGGAAAATGAAAGGTTTCATTTTTAAATATCATCTTAAATGGTTTTAAGTCTTCTATAACTTGTGCTCAAGTTATGGAACTTGAAGAGTCTTTTACAAAAATGTTTTTTATGAACTCCATAACTTGTCCTCAAGTTATGGAATGTACAGAGTCTTTTCATAAAAGATGTATTAAGTTCATAAATTATGGAAACCAAATTTTTTTGAATAGTTCAAAACTTGCCCTCAAGTTTTGAAATTTGTAAATGCAAAGTCTCACTTTGAAACATTTAGTTCCAAACCCTATAATTTTAAAGTTTAAAATTCAACCCTTATACTATTATAATATTATACGTTGAGTGTGTGTGTGTGTGTGTATATATATATATATATATATATATATATATATATATATATCGAGAGAGAGAGAGAGAGAGAAAGAGATAGGTTCACATGTTTCTAGTAAATATTTTGTGCCTAAATGCTCTAATTAGAATTTAGGAAAAAAGAAATCATTAATTAAATAATAAGGGGTAGCTTAGTCATTTTACCTTTATAAACCAAAAATAAATGTTGTATATTTGGAAAATCATTAAATGAATATCACATATATCGTTTTTAAATCATTGTTTCATCTCACTAACCCTAATCCCTGCTCTTTTCTTTTTCCTCTAGCTCTCTCTTCTCTCCCTTCACGACCCGTTTCTTTAGTCAAGGATTTGGAAGGAGAGAAAATTACACTCGTAGAAGGATCGGTAATGGCGAAGTGCGTGAGTTCGGCGGCCGTGCAAGCAGAACAACTTAATCAAGATGGAAACCTCTATTTCAAGAAGACTCGGTTGGGAGGCGCCATCAATGCTTATACCAAGGTATTCTCCCAATTGGATTTGTTTTAAACCCGATCATTTTGTGATCGTGATCTGTTTGATGATATGCTGCTTTCTTCCTCTTGGTTTTTCGAATTTCCAGGCGATCACTTGTGCCCTAATGTTTTATGTGTCATTTTCGGTTTGTTGTTCGACTCCAATAGTAAGAAATAGTCACACAGTCAAACCTATACTTTCTAAATGAATATTGCTACTAAAAGTATAGAATTCATGTCAGTTTTGGAGTGATGATGATCACGTTTGACATCAATAGTCAAACTAGAACTTCATTTTGGAAGGGATGGAGGTAGGGAGTGCTAGGGTTTGCTGTAAATTTCCAATAATGACTAATTGTGTATTTGTGTATTATGATTTCTTGTGTATAGTGATTGGGCAAGAGTTGAAGAGGTCTGTCTAAAGGTTGTTCAGCTTGATCATAAATATGTCAAGCTCTAGTATTGATTTCTTTTTCATGCACATACACATAATACACTAATCACTTGCTTAGTGTTTCTTTTCTTTTTCTGTTTTGTAACCCTTCATTTTATGTTGGTGACATCTCATTTGAGGATTGCAGGCAGCTAATTCCTTTTATTAAATCTATACATGCAAACCCTTTATATCGTGTGTCTGTTTTATCCATGGCCTTAAACAAGCCAACATATACATGGAATTGATAATTCTATTTCAGAAATGTATTTAACATATGAAAAATATGATTAACATAAGGAAACATTGTTTTTGAGCTTTATACATAAATTAGTATACATGAATTGAAGTTGCTCCTAACTAGATTAAGCATGATCTTGTTGTCATCCTTTCAAGATCACTGGAGGACTCAATGTTTTGTTCATTTGAAATATTCTTGATAATACAAGTTCTTTAAGAATATTCAAAACCATTCTGCAAGAATAGTTTATTCTGTAAGAATATTATTATTGTACTCTAATAGAATTGTATTTAAATAGTTATATGTTAAATCGCAGTTGCTAAAGTGTATCACTACAAAATAATTGGCAATGAATTTGTGATAGAAATGGCTTGAAGACCTGATGGGAAAGACTCCTTGTGTAAAATCATTCTCATGCAATACAATTCTGACAGAATGCCAATCTCATAAAATGTCAATCTCATAGAATGCTAGCATATTTTGTAGTGGCTTAGAGGTCAAACATACACAAGACATATATAAACAAAACAAGAAAGTGAATGAGGATTCTTTTAAGAATGCTGATTTTTTTTGCAAGAGATTTAAAGAATGAATGTAGTTTATGTTCATAGTTGTATTCTTTAAGAATGAATGTAATTACTTATTCTAAACTATTAAACTTCGTCTTATATAAAATTTGTATTCATTAAAAATTATTGGTCTTGATAATATGTTTTTATAAGATTATGTTCATACTTGTATATCATTCTGACAGAATTACAAAATATCATTCTAACAAAATAACATTCTGATAGAATAAATCGGTTTATGTTTAAAAATTACAATTGAAATTGAATTAATTTGAAAAAAAAATCAGATTTTTTAGATCAAAATCATTAATTATCCCATAAATCTCGATTTTTCCTTTCTTAAATTTGTCTCAATTGATTAAAATTCCCTTATGCTGAAATTTGTGTGATTATATGGTACATATTACCCTATTGTACTATCATAGACCCTCAAATCATGATCTTTGATTATATTCCATCTGATGGTCTAGATTTGTGCATTTTAGCACACAATATTTAATAGAAACAAAATAACCTAACCCTATATATATATATATATATATGTGTGTGTATATATATATATATATATATATATATATATATATATATATATATATATATATATATATATAAGAGTATAGTCAGTCTTATAGTTAGTAAGCCTCATTCACGAAGCCGGTCTATAATGGGGGTATAAGGTTACTGCCTATAAAATGGCAGTTTAATGGGTGTCCACTCTCACCCACTGCTTCCTTGATAGGTGGAGGGTCGTTAGCTGAACGGGTTTGACAAGACATTTAAATTCTCATTAAAAGTATAATGAAATACTAAGGAACTAAACACTTATAAATTCCTAGTCTTAGTTACTTAGGAAAATGTGAATTTGGTGCTAACCCATGAAATTGTACTTTGCACCTTGTTAAGTCGTTAGTGGAGCGTGTGTGGTTAACCGACACATTAATCTGGGACTGACAGTAACTTGATGTTAATCATAGACCAATGGAGTTTGTGTGGTTAATTGGCACATTGATTAGGTGGTTGTAACATTGAGTGTATCAAGCTAATTTGCATGGTTATTCACACCTTGTTTGTGATCCTGGGCATCCCAGTCACAAACTTGAAGGACACAATCGAGATTTAAACATGTCATTGAAAAGTTCAATGAAACTCAAAAGATATAGGAATTTCAATCCATTTAAAACTTAATTATCAATTTCGTTTTTCATGGTGGAAATTGGTAAATCGTCATTTACCTACCTTCAAATATTTTGCATTTGGAATATAGCATCCCTCTTCCGAATTGTAAACTATTGTGTTGGGTCCTAGCCTTAATATTTCAGTTGGGTGTTATATTAAGGACTTTAATCAACTAACTTGAATTTCTCCCATTGTAGATGTCTAGTTCAGACTACTATGGTCTTCCCAAATCCTTTGTTCATAAAGATGATATTCCACAAGACAATCAAGGTGAAAGATTTATCCGTTCTTCATGTTATAGATGAACTTCACTTCCTCCACCTCCTCCAATTATTCTCCCTAACCCACAAGTTCAATTACTTGAAAAGTTCAAGGTCACTCAAGCCCTATTGGCAAGCAAACATGAATATGGAAAGTCTGTGTGTACTCACGTCTTGGAGACGAAGTCACATACTGACAAGCTGAGAGTATTGGGTGTCATTGCCTCAAAGAAATTGGCTGTTGACTGGGTTCTTCAGTCACTTCCTGAGTCATATAGTGAGTTCATTAAGGACTACTATGTAACAGACCACGACACAATCCTTATTGATGTCACATATTTGCTTGTTGCTGTGGAATCAACAATGATTTGGAAAACTGGACAAAGAAAATTTGATTGGAAGATCTACTTCTTAAACTTCCATGGACATTGATAATGGTAACATTGGAAGTCTATAATAGATTTCTCTTCCCAATGGAAAGGGATCGACCATAGTCAACCCGGTTAACCAAATGATAAAGAGAAAGGCTAAGTTTGAGATTGTCTTATGTGCCAATGCAAAAGAAACCATTTGTTTCTACTTCCATTTGAAGGGACATTGGAAGCGAAGGTGCCCTGACTACCTGAAAGATCTGAGAGAAGGTAGAATCAAAAAGTTTGACTCTACTTCAGGTAAGTTCAATGTCTAACTCTTTTAAGTTCCTAATTGTTGATTCTTAATAAATGATGTGACAAGGTTGCATTTTGATATTTTTTAGGATCATGCAAATATAAGGAAGCTTAGAGGAAGAGTATGTTGAATATGGTCGCGAGGATGGATTTCAATCTCATGGTTCGATAATCGTATTTTTGAGTTGCTGCTTAAGAGTTATGATAGATTACTTAGAAATATGTAGTAACATAGTTTCATTTGTAATTGCATTGTAAGGAAAAGTTTTTCCTCATTTTATAAATAAATAAATTTTGTTTTTATTTTTATATCTCCTTGCAATGGCATTTGTGAAAATTGATGTTTGTATGTTTCTATGTTAGCAATATGAATTTGATTCTTTCATTTGTGGTAGTGTCAAGAATTTGCCAAATAATGAAATATTTTCATCACCCAAGTTTGAGTTGGATAGAAACTTGGAATCATGCAACTTGTAGTGTGTGATGAATGAGAACCTATATCTTTGGGAAATTAAGGTTGATTCTTTGTTCCTGGTCGAGGTCCAACACAAAGATCGATAAGACTATTCTTCATGATTTACTAAAAGTTAGTAAGTATTGTTATGCTTACAAGTTTAAGTATAATTTTGAAACATTGGAAAAGATTCAATGTACGACAAAACGAATGAGAAGAATCAAATTAGGCAGAAAGATAAAAGTTTCTCCAGTCCAAAAAGATGGGAGAGTACTTTAGTATCATGTTTTATGATCAACTTAATGATTATGGAAAACCATATCACAATTGATCCTCTAAGGACATCTTAGTGCATTTGTATGGCTAAGAAGAGGAATCATGAATTGTTGAAATGGTTAATTCAAGAAGATGAGTCATACTTCATTCCAAAAACAAGTCTTGGAGTCATACTCCAAGATTGTAACCTTGAGTGACATAATCTTAAGAAGGTTTAAAAGACTCATCAAATGTAGAGTAAAATGCTTTTGCTCTTGTACATTGAAATGGGTAAGTTGTAATGTCTTGGCAACGACAAAGACCAACTAAGACCAGTTGTGTGAAGTGTTTATCTTGATAAGAACCCACACTAACTCTTGAATATTTGTTTGTCAATGAATGTTTCATGAAAAGAGAATATTATATGTCAAGAGGATAGTGGGAGTCTTAAAGATCTTGACAAGTTTCAAGAACTAATCAAGAATAAACCTATTGTTTATCACTAGCATATGACTTGAGGTTTGTAACCTATCGTGTGGACATATTCATATTTCTGTGCTTATTCCAGTTTAAAGTTGACTATGCATGTGAGTTCTATAAGTTCTTAGTTGTTTGCATAAGGCAAAGCACCTGGATCAATAAAAGTTCATTAATCAGTAAGGTGATCTACTCAACAACTTAGAAGACATGGTAGGCCCTTGTGCTACTAAGTGACAATAAATTAAGATTGAACAAGTTCATTCCATATGAGTTTGGATTTGTCACTAACCTTGTCTTGTGATTATGGTTATGACAAATTCTCATGGATAGGAACACATACACCATAAAATCTAAGTGTTATAAGGTTTCTCTCCAATTCATGAAAATTATTGTGAGGAAACGCTTTCACTAAGTAGATTTTAAGGAGATATCATTTATGATATTTGCATTCTCAAATTCGATTATGATTACGGCATCCCTCTTCATAGTTCGAATTATAAGTAATAGCAAAGGTCTAAACATTTGAGACTTATTGCTGTAAGTTCTGGAATTGTTTAGACACACATGTGGGCTATCTAATTCAAGGCGTATGAGTTTGAAAAGCATAGATAAAGTCTGATCAAAGCATCTCATATAAAAAATCTAAACTTTGGTAAGGAGGTCAATAAGTATTGATTTCTAGAAGTCCATCTGATTTTTGGGTACATGTCAAAGCTAGTGGGAGCATAAGTGTTATGCTAGTGATATAATAATTATTATGCTAGTGGGAGCATAATTATTATAAGTGTTTCGAGTTAGAAATGTTAATTATAGAAAACAAAAGTTTTGATTTGCAAAGTTGCAGGATTTTAAAAGTTGTTTTGCTATAATTAAGGGTGAGGAATTTATACTTCATTTCAAATCTAAAAGCTTAGATTGAGATTTTAATAAAATTTAGTCAAGAACATATATGAATGTTATGTTGAAAAGATTTAACATAAGGAAATTCTATATATGGATATGTTATAGAAAGGGACTGGTAATGTATCACATCTTTATGTAAAACATTATGTATTGTATCCCATATGCTTAAGGTATACGATCGATTGCATATGGTATAACATTTACGTGTTCTGAATTTTCCAAATGCCTAGGGCATTAAGAGGGAAAATGGACCAAAACTGGATATGACTAAAATGATTAAGCAATTGTCGAGGACAATATGAGGTTTACCAAGTATTGATTGCTCATGGACAGTTGGAAGTATAGTGTAAATTTTGGAAGGACCATATTGACATATTCTGAAAAGAGGCAACTCTTGTTCAGAAGTGATAGTTAAAATGGGAATATGGAAATGTTTCCATAGGTGGAAGTTATTCATTAAATCTGTGTAAGATTAGAAATCTTAATGCAAGAAGGATGTTCAAAGTAATGTACTTTGAATGTGAGACTTTGTTTCCATGGAATTGCTCTCCATTGGAATACTTTGTAATGTATGTTGCCAAGTCTCTGTGACTTTTGTGAAAAGTCATTACAAGAGGATCATTGAATATATGTTTAGAATCTAACATATTATAGTAAATGTCAAGAACCAGATATTCTTACATTTACGGTAAGGATTTGGAATTGTGAAATGAGAATCATTGAAATGTTGTCGATTGATGTCTTTAACAAAGTAAGGACCATACATAAACATAGTATGTATGCTTGGAGCATGGCACAATTAGACAAACATAGTGTGCATGCTTGGAGCATGGCATAAATATTGTTTTTAATTCAAGTATTAAGTTGATTATTCGAAACATCATACAATGAATAATGAGTAATAAATATTGCACTCAAACATTTTGGGGCCATATAGGATTAGTATTATTCTTGTGTTTCACCTTGCATGTTTTAACTTCTCGAATAACTAGGTTATTCAAACCATCCACTGTCGGTAATACTTTGGAAGTAGGTATAGTGAAAAGACTATCATGAATGGGTCTGTGGTTTGTCTAGGTGTTTTAGACATAGCTATAGTGTTCATGAGTACTCCTAGAATAAGATTTGAGTATTGGATTCAACCCACGCTCATCTAAATCAATTCATGGATTTTATCACGAGTGATTGTGAGACGATAATATCTTATATTCATGAAATGGAGACATGTGAGTTGTATTTGTGATTCAGTTGCACATTGACATATGTAAATGCACCAGTAACTTGGTGTTATAAAACATATTGTTGTGTGTAATTTGATGAGTAAGTGCAAGAAAACATTTGAATCGAAGTTTATTTGTTCCATTTACCCCATATGGATAAAAGTGATATCTGTGGGCCCCTCGATGATATAGTGATGACACTTAATTGCTTGGCCAAGATTGGACTAATTTGTTCAATTAGTCAGTCGTCATAAATCGGAAATCGGGAAACAATAGATGGACAGAGAGATTGAATATAATCCATGTCTCAGTCCATATGATATCTTGTAGGATGGAGGAATATATGATCGCTTATCTAATATACGCATCATTGACTAGGTCAGAGTTCGACAACGGTTTTTAACAGCTACAATTGCTATTCGGGTTGTGGAGTCATACTTGCAATAATAGTTGTTAGACTTATACAAGTGGGAGACTATTGGATTAGGTGTCTAAGCCCATAACTAAAATTGGTATCTACTTGACCCGAGAGTAGCATGTAAGTCCCAAAAATTAGCTTGATGTATAAATCAGATCCACTTGATGGTGCAGAATCCCAATCAAGTGGGTGATACAAGATAAAATGTGGAAGAATGAGAAGAAGTAGATGATGAATCTTTGATGTATTCAAAAATATGAATGATGCTCCATACATATGAGATTCACACACACACACACTTTTTCTCTTTCAATTTCTCTCTCTAGAACACCTTGATTGACACACTCATAGCTCCCCATCCTTATGACTCTACTAACACTATATATATTAGGAACAGTGGTTGCAAACACGTTTACAGCCGTATACGTGTTTATAGCTACAAACGAGTTTGCAACCGCAAACACACCCAACTGCAAATACCACATGAACCGTAAACCCAAGGCTGTTTTCGATTCTAGACCAAAAACTATTAAAGCCTTGAAAAGTAAAGTATAAACCATATTTTTATACTCAACAATCTCCCCCTTGGTTTATAGCTTTCTTTTCTTTTGACCCAACAAACTCCCCCCTAAAAATGTAGCTGGCTTTTCTTGTAAATCTTCATTTAGAGCTTGGCTTCAACTTTAATCTTAAACTTCTTCGCAACTTCAAGATGAACAACTGAATCTTCTAGCTGAATGACTTCATCTTGAATGGATGGGCATTTCTTCAGAATTTGGCTTTGAACGAATGTTGGGTGAGGAGGCTTGATGGAGAGATTCTTGAAAAACGGTGCTTTTAGCTTGAGAATCTTCAAAGAGAATAGAAGAGAGAACGAATCTTCTGGATCACTTCAGCAGGTACATAGATAGCAAAAAATTGATTGAGGAGGCTTCAATGCAATTTGTCACATAATCTTCAAGTACAGCTTCACCTTGCTTCTAGAGTTAAAAGATTGAATGTTGAAAGAATAATATTCATTTATTGTTCCTTCGAACAGGAATTCTTCAACAATCATAGATGAAGCTTTGGCTGTGAAAATCTCGATACAGTCTCCAAGAGTCTCATCTACACCTGAATTCACTTTTCAAGACAAAGAAAATATGAGATAAAAAAAACTAAAAAAAAACGTAGTACACAATATTTTTGGATTTTTTTGATTTATGTTTGATTTTTTTTTAATTTTTAATTCTCCCCCTAAATTTGTGCATAGAGGAAAACTATGAACAAATTTAATAAAAACAAAAATATTTAGGATCAAAGTTATCAAACAATTTAATATCGTTTATCTGCGCACACCTGCATGTTTAGATCTGGTCAATCACCGGTATTGTGGTCCACTTAAGCACAAAGGATGTTGACAAATTGGACAGGTTATAAGTGACAAGACAGTTGTACCTATATACTTAAATAAACATTTAGCTGACGATGTCCAAGGATATTGTTGTGCACTTAAATTCAACATCGAGATCTACAGACAACCTTTTAAATTATTCAAATTTAGATGCACTAGAATGTGTTTCCCGCTTCCCGAGATACCCTGGTAATTAAGAACTTCCAAATAACTCCTTACTTTAGGTGTTTATTCAATCATTTATAGAGAAGTTAGATATAGAAACTCATATGTTGTATCCCAAGTCGGATGTCTTCCAATTACGCAGACAGAACAACATATGAATAACATAGATATAGGATTTGAGAGATATTAGAGTGCATATGTTGTATCCCAGGTCGGATCTTCCGATCATGCAGAGGGGACAACATATGACTAATAGATAGAAAGAATTGCATAAATAAGAAGATGCATTGAGATAGAGTTGCATATGTTGCATTCTAGGTCAGATATGTTCCAATCACACAGAGGAGACAACATATGACTAACAGATAGAAAGCAAGAAAATAATTTCCAACAAACTTACTTTATCAGAACCCCTCAGTCACCCTATCAGTACCGGAATTAAGGACATGAGTCCATACATCAAGGAAATGTTGAGCCACAATTCTAGATAATTAACTTTTAGTGTATCTTGCAGGTTCCCATGTTTATCTCACTACTCAATCTACCCGAGCATCGTATGATCAGTCCAAATGAAACTATCGAAGTTCATATTGTCTAGTCCTTTCATTGTCAATCTAAGTCTAGTCCTTTTGAAACCTTTGTGCCTACCGGAACATTGAACACAGAGTATAGACAATTCGGCTTTAGTGCATCACACGCATCATAAATTGCCCATTAGCACTATACTTAAAATCACTTCCCAATTAACAAAACTTTCAAACAAAAAACTATAAGAAAATAAAAGATTGTCTTGAAAACGAATCATTTTAAGATAAACTCAGGAGTATCGAGAAGAAAACTCAAACTGTAAGTCGCCGACTGAATTTGCATCCAGATGGTCTGAGAACAGCACACATGGTCGTACACCGATGATTTTCATTGAGGTCTAGTGACATTCTTTGGATTCCTGTTGATCATCGATGATTTTCATTACCCCCCAAGGGGTAAGAATCTTGACATATTGGTGGTACATCGGTGGAATCACTTTCATGTTGTAGATCAAAGGCCTACCTAATATAACATTGTAGGAAGTCAAAGCATTAATAACACAAAAGCGTTGCATATAACTTACCCTTTCAGTGTAGACGGGTAGCTTGATGTCTCCAACAGTATGCCTCATTTCATCGCTGAATTCTATTAGTACTGAGGATCTCTTGATTATCTTGGATTATAGGATGTTTATCCTTTTATCAATGTGTTCTTTCGGGGTCTTTCTTCTTTCTCTGCCTTGGGCACCTTGGCATCTGAAGGAAGGCATCCTAGTTTTTCCGGGATCTTCGTAGGATCCAGGTCCTTTTTTTTGGATCTTTATTTCTCTATTCTTAGGATCTTTTCGAGGTATCCTTTTCTCAGGGGATAACTAATTTCCTTCCTGAAGGTTATATAGTCTTCATTGATGTGGCCGAAGTCTTCATGATATGCATACAACTTAGACTTAACCTTCCAGCTTATAGACTTTTCTCCTTTCTTTGGTCACCTTGCTTTGTCACTGAGATCCTACACAACGTAGATTATACATGAAACATCCACAGAAAAACAATAATCAGTGATCTTGGGAAATTCATCTTCGTATCCTTTATCTTCAAGGGCATTAACCCTAAGATGAGCAGGTTTGGAATATGGCTTTGACTTTTAGGATCTTTGGACGAGGAGTTGGTCTCCATGTTGGGGTTTTCGTATAAGTTTGGAGGGTTGGTCCTTTTCTAGATCTCCTTGTCCTTTTCTAGCTATATGAACCTTAGTGCTCTGCTTCTGACCCCATCCGTACTTTTGCATGGAGTCATTACAAGGTCTTCATAGAAATGAGAGTCTTCTTTAGACACATTTTAAAGGCTTGTGTGGCAGTTGTTGCCATGTCAATGTCGGGGATACTCAAAAATTCCATTTCAAACCACTTCACAAAGTCTAAAAGGGATTCCTTAGGATCTTGGACTACCTGATAAAGATCACTAGTGATCTTTTCGAATGTTCTGCTACAAGAAAACTGATTGATAGAAATATTAACTAAATGTGCAAATTGGTTAATAGAGTAAGGATGAACATTAAGACGCCATATTAATGCTGATCTTATAAGAGTTGATGCAAAGCCTTTGCATAAACAGGCGTCCTTTAAGTTCGGTGTAATAGGAATGATCTCCATTATCTCTCTATATTACGCTATGTGTTGTTTAGGATATGTGGTTCCATTGTAAGGTTAATGTTGGGAGTTTGGAATCGTTTTGGAACTTCAGTATCGATTATCGTCGGATCAAATATCAAGATCCTATGTCTGATGAGATATGCTTATGGTATAGGTTGGACTATTCGTGGTACACTCAAGATCATCTGCCTTAACTGCTGGAGTTCCTTGGCCATGACTGGGCTTATTCTTGCATCAAGGTCCATAGAGTTAGTATTAAATGGTTTATTATTCACGAAGTTACCAGGATCATTTTTATTAGGAGTGATGAAGGTTTCTTTGGGATCCTCGATCACATGGGATCGCTCGTTTTGAGATGCATCCCAAGTGGGAGCATGTGTTGGTGTTGAGGCTCCTAACTCCTAGTGGTTTCCTATGGATCCTGTATTGTTATAGTTATGGATCTTCGGCTGCAAGATTGGGGATACTGCTTCTTCGGGTTTATGGATCTCCACCCTCATTCTCCCCATCTCCTTGAGCATCGTCCTATTTTTGATTTAGTTGTTGCTTTACCATCTTCACCATGGAGAATAATTCATTGTTAAAGATCATAACAAAAGGATCTTGGGATCCCAAGGATCCTGAATTCCCATGGATAATGTTCGGAAAGGTATTATTTTTAGATGTATCTAGAGTTTTCCTCTGACCGGAAGGTATGCTTGGAGGTGGTGGAAGATTTTATGAGGAAATGGGAGGAATAGAGGAACAAGTTAAAGTTAGTTGGGTAGATATGGTTCTTGAATGATTATGAACAACACGGCCCCACGGTGGGTGGCAAATTGTTTTGGTCTAAAATCGAATAAATGGATATCAACCAAATTTCATGAAAGGTTGTGGTGTTGTTATTAATGTGAATATGAATTGAGATTAAAATAAAATAGGTGGTTTACAAGGAAAGCCCTTGATCCTTGCTAGGATCCCTAGCATAAAACCTTGGGAGGTGATATTTTATGATCTTATTGATTTGAACGTAAATTACAGAGATGAGCTTGATTATACGATTACAAATAATAAAGTAAGTCTAGATGATTAAGTTGTCAACTAATTATGTCCATTGTGTGTCATTTACAAGTGTATTTATAGTCTAGGTTAAGTAACTATAAGTCCGAGATTCACGGGATCCTACTGAACTGGTATTTGCAACATGCTTTGACTTAGTATTCTGGGTTTTAAGCATGGTTAGACTAATTCTTACTTGTGAATGAGTCCTATGTTGACCATTTCTACACATGTGAGAAATAAACAAGAAATATAGTCGTTAAACTTGTTAGGAAATAATAATGGCGATATTTAGGATCCTGATGTATGTTCGAGATCCTAAGACTCTTTTAAGATTTGGGATCCTGGATAGATTTAAGGATCCTTAGATATTTTTGAGATCTGGGATCATGCATATGATTGAGGATCTTGTCCCTAACAATAACGTTGAATTGAGTAAGACTCAATGTTCCACTTTCAGTGATGAACTAGATAGGATGAGTCGAGTCCCATATGCTTTGGCTATAGGCTCGATCTTGTATTCTATGACTTGTACTTATCCTGATGCGGCGTATGCCTTGAGCATGGTGAGTCAAAATCAATAAAATCCGACACTAAGATATTGAACGGCTGTCAAGAACATTCTTAAGTATTTAAGAAATACAAAATACATGTTGCTTGTGTATGGTGGAGAATCTAATCTTATTGTGAAAGGATATAGTGACACCAGTTTCCAAACAGATAGAGATGATTCAAAGTCACAGTCTGGATCAGTATTTGTTTTGAATGGTGGTACGGTGACTTGGAAACGTTCCAAACAGGAGACAATGGAAAATCTACCAGCAAGTATAAGTACATTGCTGCAAGTTAAGCCTCCAAGGAAGCTATTTTGATCAGAAACTTCCTAGGATACATTAGAGTTGTGCCAAGTAACAAAGATTAGTTACAGACGTTTTGTGATAACGAAGGTGCGATCGCCCTGACTAAAGAGCCTAGGATCATGGAGTCTCAAGACACGTAATGAGAAAGTTCCACTATATTCGGGACAGAGTTAAGGATGGAGATCTAATTGTGCAGCGAGTATCATTAGATGAGAATTTGACTGATTGATTCATAAATGGGATGACCAAAGAGAGGCATAACGTGAATGTTAGGAGCATAAGCTTGAGAGATGATGTAAATTTTAATAGTTATTTGATTATTGGAACGTTTACAATAAAGAATAATTTTTGAAATCGTTATGGTGATTAAATAATGGAGATTTATTTATTTTCAAATGTGTTACCATTTACAATTTATTTATATTGTGTTTTCCTTTTACATGTTTAGATCCCACTTCCTGAGACATAGCATGGAGATTGCGACTAACGTTAATGAGTGTTTAATAGATGATTTAAGTATTGGAGAAACACACACTCATAGAGATTGCTTCATGGATCCAATCACGAGTAATTCTGATACGATAATATCTTTTATTCTTAAAACGTAGAAACAATTTAGTTCTTTGGAAATGAGTTAGTTATATCTTAGTCTTATTCTAACGCTATCCATAACTGGTGGCCATAACAAGTAGTTTCTCTGCATGAATTGACTCGTAGACAAAATTTGTGTGGTCAATGTTTATTTGTTCCCTTTCACCATACTGGGAAACACGATATCGTGGGCCCCTTACTGATTTGATGATGATATACATGTGTTACGCCTAGCCCAAACTTAATTGATGTTTTTAGTTAGTAGTCTGATTTGATCGGTATAAATCAGATGATCGAGAAACGACTAATGGACTATTAGGTTGATTCATATTCCATGGCTCAGTCCACATTGATATCTTGAAAGAAATAAAAGAAGAACTAACTACTTATCTAAGGGCCAATCCTTGATAACATTATAGTTCGACAGTTGATGTGGAAGGAATGCTTTGCTGGTTATTTAAAGTATATCTGACCAGCAGTAGTTGATGAATTGTCCAAGTAGGAGACTATTACAAATAGGTGTCCAATATCATAACTAATTGGTTTAACTTTGAAAATAATAGCAAAGTCCTTTTTGGGTTGCCCTCAAGAGCAAGAATAACTAGAAATAGTTTTAGGAGACCGTGGAAATGGTTTATTAAATATTGTTAATAAATTAATTAGAAACTAGTTGAAATTAATAAGAAGTAATTTGGGATTAATTAGAATTAATCTAGAGGTACATGGACTTGATGTTAATTGTTCAATAGTTGAAAAATGTGAACATTCTAGAAGTCCCATGACGTAGACGGTTTTGGTGGGGTTCCGGAATCCTTTCAGAAGTTATCCAAGCAACATATAAGATAGTGATTTGAATCTAGATTAAATCCTAATATTTAATTTATTCAAATCAGGGTTATCATGTCACCTCCTCAGCTATATAAAGGGGCCTTGGGGAGCTAGAAGTTTCATCCATACACTCCTCGTGGGAGGCTGCAAAATTTTGATCCCCCCTCTTTCTAACCTTTCTCCTATAGTTTCTAGGGCTCTTGGCTTTTAGGTGTGAAACATTAGATGTACTTTACTTTGGGTACTAGTCTTCCAAGAAGCAACAAGAGATCAAAGAATCAAGCATCACAAGGCAAATCATTTTGTCTGAAGGTTAGTAATCGAATCCCTTTCTTTGTAGCTTGTTAAGTTAGTTTTATTAGTATGTTGTTATAATAGTAAAACTTCCTCCTCTTTCTAACCTCTCTCCTATAGTTTATACGCTTCTTGGCTTTTAAGTGTGAAACATTAGATGTACTATACTTTGGGTACTAGTCTTCCAAAAAGGAACAAGAGATCAAAGATTTAAGCATCACGAGACAAATCATTTTATCTAAAGGTTAGTAATCGAATCCCTTCCTTTGTAGCTTTTTTTAAGTTAGTTTTATTAGTACATTGTTATAATAGTAAAACTTAAATCCTAGGTTGTATGTACACTTAGGATGGTTGATGAATGCTTCCTTTGTCATATCTGGTGTATAGTTGCATAGAAAACTTGACAAGTCTAAGATAAAATGAAAGTTAAGGACCAAACAAACAAGTTATTCAAAATTTTTAGTACAAGTTAATATGCATATGGTCAAATGGCTAAGAAGAAATGAGAGAGGGAGAAGTGGCTTACTTAATTTGTAAACCTATCCATTTGGTAAAACCTAGCCTTGTCGGAATGGTGTAGCCGCCGGTACAGCCGTGAGCCCGCGACTAATATTCTACTACTCCCTCCGCCTTTGGTCCCTATCAATTAAGAATGTGAAAAGACCGTATGTCGTTTGAAAGTGTCTCTTTACCATTTATTCTGTTTTTATGACGTTCACTCTTAGCTCTTTTGTTCTATTTAAACTTATACCGCATTATAAATGATAACTATAAAATTAAAATATTAATAAAACCAGACTAACGAAGCATTGTTTAAAGGTAGGTACCCCTTGTTCATTCTTTGATCAAAAGACAAGTGTTGAACCTTTTGTTAGTGGCTCTAAAAGTAGAGCTTGGACCCACCCAATATTGAAATATGACATTCTATTTTGTAATAATTAAATAATTAACTGATCAAGAATATCATTGGTAAACTTCAAGATCTTGATTTGATTACTAAAGGTTATTTATCAAATTTACACGGATTATCGTTTAAACCATAATATACATTTACCTTTTAACTGACAATATTATGTTTTATTTAATATGGGAGATAGTTATTCTATTTAAAAAAAATTAATCTTAATTCTATCTAATAAATAAAGTTTTTTTTTTTTTTTCCACATATTTTTTTTGTTTTTCGTTTATTTTATTTTTCACTTATCATTTTTTGAGCTTTTTCATTATTACATTAAATTTCTAGAATTTACAGTTATATATATAAAAAGTTTCATTTTATTCATATAAGTCATATAAGGTTATTATTTTATTAATTTGAGAATAATTTATTTATTTATTTTCTAATTACTTTATAAAATATTTAATGTTTACATATTGATATTAAATATTTTATTTTTAAACTATCTATAAATCAATAAAATATATATTGTTGATAGAAGAAAACAAGGGTGAGCACAAGTTGGAGGGTATATACCCGAAGTATGGGGTCATGGAGACCCTCAAGTTGACCCGCTATGACTGGATTTCTATTGTCCCCTGCCTGATATTTTATTCACCAAATATTTCTATACGTATATGTGAAATGACTTATCGATATTATCTTTAGTTTTATAATAGGGCTAGTTATACCGATTTTGTTACATTTTAATCAAATAACCTGTAACTGTGATATAAATTATTAGTCAGAAATACCATGAAAAATCAATCAGTTAGTTTGTTTAAAAAGTTGGTTTAATTTTTTTTAGTTTACACGAAAATTAGATTTTAATATTATGTTAATTTTTTTTTTGTCTCAATTCGGATACTTTGTTTTCCAGTTTATTTAGATGTTGATCACTTATTTTGTTATCTGGCTGCCAGTTGATGGGATAAATTTTGATGATATGATAGATGGTATGACATGTTGTCGTGATCTTCTTTGGTAACATTATATCTTCGGTTTAAAAATTAAATTAAAAAAAAAAAACTAAAATGTAGTAAATTTTATGATATCTATCTAAAATATAGTGATTTTTATGTCATTCCATGTTATCAATTTAAACATTGAACTTATGCAAATCATATTTTAAAAACAAAATGTTTTAAAATGGCAACAAGTAATACTTTATTTGGTCTTTAAATCATTAAATTTTTAGTCGCTATCAAATTGACCAACAAACTTTTTTATTTGGTTTTGTTATACGACTGATATCGATGATAACTCATTACCAACCCATGTGGACTCCACGTCACCGGTTGGATTCACGTAATCGATGGTATAATAGAAAAAAAAATATTGGTCAATTGGATATGTTTATAAGTTTAGTGACTTAATAGACAAATTAAATGTTATTGGTTGTCATTTTAAGATGTTTTCTTAGAAAATACTTACAAAACTTTTAAACATCATTTATATATTTAAAATCTTCAATTTTGTCTCAACTTACTTGCTTTAAAAATATTCAGAGAAGACGGAGCTTTATTGACACATGTCTTTTTAACTTTTTAGTGTCATGTATACAATAACTTGAACACATATGTAAAAACTTATACTTTTTCAATACATGGTTGTTGTACTTTTATTACTATTATGTGAGTGTTGTGATACTGTACATGACATCATCCGCTCCCGAACATTTCCGTCGTTCCGGTATGGGGGTGTGACAATGTTAGTTAGCCATTTTGGGAACCTCACTTCTTTGATCCTACCAGTTTTGAGTAGCTTCTCTACCTCTTCTTGAATTATTTGGTTCTTTTTGGGTGCAAACTTCCTTCTCTTTTGGTGTATTGGTCTAAAAGAAGGATCAATGTTAAGTGTATGAGTGATAATAATCTTGTCTATACCTATCATGTCTTCGTGTTTCCATGTGAATGTCTTGCTTTTGGTTCTTAGAAAGTGCACTAGATCTTTTTCGGTATGCTCAGGTTTTGAGGATCCTATAAGGACTTAAGCTTCAGGATCCTCGATGCCCAGGGGCACTTTCTTCACGTCTTGTTCCTTTGTTTCTAGGACATGTCGTGCCCCGCGCCTTAATTGCTATGCTTACTGAGGTTTGGTCGTAGATTTCATTGATTTTGTATAGCATTCCTTTGACTCTTGTTAATCTCTCATGTTCTTCACTGTTCGCCATGGAGTAGGAAATTTTACACACTGAAGGTATGTTGATGGAACCCCTTTCATCTCGTGGATCTATGGTCTACCTGGTATCACATTGTAAGAAGACAAGGTGTCAATAACACAAAATTTTGTATAAATTTTTACCCCCTCTATGTATATTGGTAGCTTTGTCTCTCCAATCATGTGTTACCTTTCCTCGCTAAATCCTATGAGGACCGAAGATTTCTTAACTATCTCCAATTCTGGGATGTGCATCCTTTTTAGTGCATCTAGGAATATGATATTGACCAAGGATCCTCCGTCAACAAGAATCCTTCTGCTGAAATGGTTGGCCATATACAACGTTATTACGAGTCTGTCATGGTGAGGATCCTGAATTCCTTCCCTGTCTGTCTCGTCAAACGTGATCTCCTTTTCATTGCTAATCATGGTATTCCTTCATGGTTTTTCTTCCTTTTTTGTTTTAGAGATCTTGTCATGTATTTTCTCCTGGGAATAAGAAGTACCACAGATGTTAGATCTGCCCGGTATGATGTTAATTATCTTAGTGTCAGATGGTGGGGATCCTAGTTTCTCTGGGATCCTGCGACCATCCTGGCTGTTCTCCTTTGATTTTTCTCTTTTTATCCCGAGGATCTCTTTGAGGTTTCCTTTACTAAGGAGGTAGCTGATTTCTTTTCTTAGAGTTATGCAGTCCTCTGTCATGTGGCCAAAGTCTTCGTGGTAAGCACACCATTTTGACTTGTCTTTCGAAGCAGTGGACTTGTTGTCCCTCTTCGGCCATCTCACTTTGTCTCTAAGATCTTGCATAAAACAAATTATACCTAAAACATCCATAGAAAAACAATAGTCAGTGATCTTAGGAAGCTCCTCTTCTACACCTTCATCTTCAAGGGAATTAACCCTATGATGATCCGGTTTGGAATTGGGTTTTGATTTATAGGATCTTGGATTCGTTGATTCAGCCTTTCTGTTCGGATTCTCATAGTGACTCGAAGGGTTGATTCTTTTATGGATTTCTCTATCCTCTTCGCAAATGCCTGGAACCTGACCTCATCCAATATTTTTCATGGGGTCATCACAAGGTCTTGATAGAAGGGTGAATCCTTCCTAAGTCCTATTTTGAAGCCTTCTACAGTGGTAGCCATGTAGATGTTGGGGATGCTCAAAGCTTCCTTGCCAATCCTATTAACGAACTCCCTAAGTTTCTCATTAGGATCCTGAACCACTCGGTAGAGATCACTAGTGATTTTTTCGAAGGTTCTGCTGCAACAAAGTTGCTTATTAAAGATATTGAATAATTGAGCGAATGAAGTAATAGAGTATGGGGAACGTTTATCAACCATTTGAGGGCTGATCTTGTAAGGGCCGAACCAAAGCCTTTGCATAGGCAAGCCTCCATCAAGTGTCCTGGTATGGGAATGATCTCCATCCTTTCTCCATATTGGGTTATATGCTCTTCAGGATCTGTAGTTCCATAGTATAGCTTCATGTTAGGGGTTTGGAAGCGCTTAGGAACTTTGGTATCGGCTATCGTTGGAGCAAATCTCAAGATCCTGTGACTTATAGGATATGCTTGTAGTATTGGTTGGACCACTCCGGGTACACTTGAGATCATCTGTCTTAGTTGTTGAAGTTCCCTTACCGTGTTTGGTTTTATTCCTGCATCAACTTTTGTATAGTTAGTATTATTAGTATTGTTGTTTAAGAAGTTACTAGAATCAAGGTTTCTAGGAGTATTAAAAGTCTCATTGGGATCATTAACCATAGATGCTCGGTTATCTATGGTTGTTCTCTAGGGCGACATCATAATGGCAAGAACTTTGTTCTTCTAGTGATTATATGAGGATCCTATATCACCAAAGTTTAGGATCCTTGGTTGTACAACTATGGGCATTGTTCCATGGGACTTCTGGTATTCCACCTTCATCCTTTCCACTACTTTGAGTAGAGCTCTATTCTCATCCTGCTATTTAGCCATGTGTTGCATCATTTTCCTCATCATAGCAAGGAGTGCTGCAGTAGTGACTGAGGTAGTCGGATCCTGGAGCCCTGGGGATCCCAAACTTCCTTGGTTAGTGACCAGAGGGGTGTTTTTCTTAGAAGTGTCAGGATTTTACCTCTAAGTAGGGCACCCACTCGGAGGAGTTGGTAGGTTTTTAGTTGGAATGGAAGGAGCAGAGGATGAAGAAAGGATCGTTTGTGTAGACATGATTTTCTAAAGGATTTCGAACACCACGACCCCATGGTGGGCCCCAAATTGTTTTGGTCAAAAACTACCTAAGTGTTAATAAACCAAATTGAATAAGATGTCGTGATGTTCAAAATATGTAATTGCAAATGCTAAAGAAAGTGACACGATGGTTTACAACGAAAGCCCTTGATCCTTGCTAGCATCTCCAACATAAAACCATGGGAGGTGATAATGATCACCTGCCTTGATGATTTTAGTGATATAAAATGTTGATTACAATGAATTGTTAGCAAGAATGAGTGAACAGTTACATAGAGTAAGCTTCTAGTGAAAGAACTGTGTCTTGTGTGCAGCATACAAGTGTCAATTTATAGTCTAAACTAGCCAACCAGTCCGATATTTTCGGGATCCTCTATGACCAGTTTCACGAATGTTATTTGACTAAGTATTCTAGGTCTATAGCATTGTTGAGGTGATTCTTCGTTGATAATATGTCTTCCATTGACTACTTATGCACACGTGTAAGTTATAGACAAAATATGATCGTTATAAATATTAATAAAAATAATAACGATAATGAATCGGGATCCTGAAGTAGCTGAGGATCCTGGATATATGAGGATGCTGAATATTGTAATGATCCCGACCCTAATAATCATTGTTTTTTTGTTCCTTTTTCCTTCTCTGTTTTGGATACCTTGGTATACCATTTTTCCCCTAGAGTAGGAGCTACAATAAATGTCAAACCCTCCATAGATCATGTTAATTGCCTTGGCGTCAACCGAGGGGGGGTCCTGGTCTTTCGAGGATCTTTTGAGGATCTTGGTCTTTTTCTTTTGGTTTTTCCTTTCTTCTCCCAAGGATCTCTTTGAGATATCCTTTGCCCAAAAGGTAGCTGATTTCCTTTCAGAGAGTTATGCAATCCTCCGTGATGTGACCACAATCCTCATGAAATACACATCATTTGGACTTGTCCTTCTAAGCAATGGATTTTTCTCCTTTCATTGACCACCTAGCCAAGATCCTGCATGGAAAAGATTACACCTGAAATATCCATAGAAAAACAATAGTCAGTAATTTTAGGGAAATCTTCATCCTCTCCCTCATCTTTAAGGGCATTAACCATGTGATGGTTGGGTTTGGAGTAAGGCTGTAACTTATAGGATTTTTGGACCGAGGAGTCAACCTTACCATTGGGGTGATCATAGGAGCTTGATGGGTTGCTCATTTTCTGGATCTCCTTATCTTCTTCGAGTCTAATAAATCTCAATGCCTTGCTCCTGAAGTCGTCCAATCTCCTGCATGGGGTCATTACGAGATCCTCATAGAAGGAAGAATCATTTTTAAACCCATTTTGATGTCTTCAACTACATTTGCCTTATCGATGTTGGTAATGCTCAAGGATTCCATGCCAAACTTGTTTACAAAAGTCCTAACTGATTCCTGAGAATCCTAAACCATTCGATTGAAATCACTGGTGATCTTTTCAAACGTCTTGCTTCAAGGGAACTAGATATTAAATTAATTAATCAAATGAGAGAATGATGTGATCGAATAAGGATAAACATTAAGAATCCATTTTAGGGCGGATCCTATGAGGGTAGAACCAAAGCCCTTGCATAGGCAGACTTCTTTCAGGTGTGTAGGTTTGCAATTCCGTAGTATGGCTTCATGTTGGGGTCTGGAATCATTTTGGAACTTCAGTGTTAGCTATCACTAGGATGAATCTAGAGATCCTGTGACTTGTAGGGGATACTTCTGGTACCAGTTAAACTACTTTGGGTATGCTTTAGATCATTTGTCTTAGTTGTTGACTTGTTGTAGCTCCTTAGCCATGATCGAGCTTAAACCTACGTCAAGACCCATTGGCTTAGTTGTAAAATTGTTATTACTGATAGAGTTACCATGATCCTTATTATTAGGAGTAACAAAGTTTTTGTTAGGATCCTGATTCTCGAGACGGATCGCTGAGGATCCTAGGTTGTCGAAGTTCAGGATCTTGGGCAACAAGATCGAGGGCGCTGCCTCCTGAGGCTTATGGAATTTCGTCATCATTCTCTCCACTTCCTTGAGGATCGTCCTGTTAACTTCCTACTGTTGGATGACATGTAACTCTAGTATCTTCATTATAGCAAAGATCTCACTGTTGGAAATCAGTACAGGAGGGTCCTGGAGTCCCGGAGTAACCGGAGATGTGTTTTTCATCTGAGTTTTTAGGAGCTCCAACTAGTGATGATGGAAGGTTTTTAGAGGAAATGGGAGGAATCGAGGAGGAGGAGAGAGTCGGTTGAGTAGAAATCACTTTCTTAGGGATTTTGAACACCACGACCCCACGGTGGGCGCCAAATTGTTTTGGTCAAAAAATAATTAAACTAAAATGGACCAAAGTGTATGAGAGGCTGTGATGTTTTTAATGTGAAGAAAAATAAGTAAAATACATCAGAGCAACACAAATCGTTTTCAAGTAAAGCCCTTCATCCTTGTTACTGTTAGGATCTCCGAAATAAAACCTTGGGAGGTGAAAATCATCACCTGCCTTGATGTTTTTATTGATTGAAATGAAAATTATAGAGAAAATGGAATGAGTGTGAGTACAAGAGATACTATTCTGCCAGAAAATTGTGTGTAGTGTGATAATTACAAGTGTTTTATATAGTCAAACCCTAACAACTAAAACTCCGAGAATTCGGGGATCCTCCGAGATTGCAGAGTTTTGATGACTATCGGTTGAGTATATGACATTGACTAGTTATTTCTACAAATGTGAGAAAGACAAAAGAATATATGTCCAATATAAATAATAATAAAAATATTAGTCAGGATCCTATAGTATATTCGGGATCTTGAGGTTTGAGGATCCTTAGCTTTGAGGATCCTATAGTAGTTCTAGGATCCTAGCCCTAATAGGTTGGATCCAAGATCTAGAAGTTGGAGAAGGATCCTAATGTTGGGTCGTCGAATCGGGATCCTTGATCGCGGCTACGTCGGAAGACTCCTCGTGATTGTCGGGATTTCTTAGTCCGTTGGTGTGATCCTCGATTACCGAGAACAATAAGTGGATTATGGGTTTCTTGGTCATTAGAGGGATCCTTAAGGAAGATCCTAGATTGGCTAAAGCATCTGCTTCGACATTGTCTTCTCTAGGAACCTGGTTTAGGCTAAATGCTTTTGAATCTGAGGCCAAGTTTTTTTGGATTTGGAGATATAGAGATAGCTTCTCTCCTTTCGCTACATATGATCCATTAATATTGTTAGTTAGTAGCAAAGAGTCGACGAATGCCTGAAGATCCTTGATTTGAAGATCCTTGGCTAACTGTAGTCCCATGCTTAGCGCCTCGTATTCTGCTTCATTGTTGGTTCCATTGAATTCACATCTAATTGCATGGGTGGATGTTCCCCTGTGGCGATTTTAGTACGATTCCCAAGACATTTCCTTTTTGGTTAGATGCTCCATCCATGAAAAATATCCATCTTCCCATGTTTTCTTCTTTTAGAAGTTGTGTGTCTTTTATTTCGACTTCTGCTCTTACATCATTACTAAAGTCAGCCACAAAATCTACCAACGCTTGGGAATTTATCGTGGATCTCAGTTCATATTATATCTCATATGTGCTTAAGTTCATAGACCATTTCAACATTCTTCCTGACATTTCTTGTTTTCTCATGACATTCTTGGGTTGTAAAACCGAGGGCACTGCCTCCTGAGGCTTGTGGAATTATGTATTCTCCCCACTTCCTTGAGAATCGTCCTATTATCCTCCTATTGTTAGGCAACCTGTCGCACCAGACTCTTCATCATAGAAAGTATCTTGTTGTTGGAAATCAACACAGGAGGATTCTGGAGTCCTCGAGTGACTGGGAGGCGTTCTTCTTAGGAGTCTCAAAGATTTTCTTTGGAGCTCCAGTTAGTGGTGGTGGTGGTAGCTTTTTAGAGGAAATGGGAGGAATCGAGTAGGAAGATAGATTCGATTGAGTAGACACGATTTTCGGAGAGATTTTGAACACCACCTCCCCACAGTGGGCGCCAAATTGTTTTGGTCAAAAAAATAATTAAGAAGGAATAGACCAAGGTGTATAAGAAGTTGTGATGTTCAATATAAAGCAAATAAGTAAAGTCAATCAAAGAAAAAAAATACAAGGAAATCCCTTGATCCTTGTTAGGATCTCCAAGATAAAACCTTAGGAGGTGATAACAATCACCTGCCTTAATGTTTTTATTGATTGAGAATGAAAATTACAGAGAAAATGGAATGAGTATGAGAACAAGTGATAGTCTTTTGCTAAGTCCAATGTGTAGTTTGATGAATACAAGTGTTTTATATAGTCAAAACCTAGTAACTAGAACTCTAAAATTTTCATGATCCTCCGAGATTACTTATAGCCATTTGCTTGACTTGGTCCTCCAGGTCTTTCGCATGGTTTTGACGACTATACGTTGAGAATGTGACTTTCACCAGTTATTTTTGCACATGTGAGGAATACAAAAGAACATATATCATTATAAAAATAGAAAAATATTAGTTGAGATCCTAGAATATATTATGGATCCTAAGGTTTGAGGATCCTGAGCTTTTGAGGATCCTTAGACTTGAGGATCCTATAGTAGTTTCAAGATCCCAACCCTAACGTGGACCGGTTATAGATTTCTTGTATAATATTCTTTTTCCTTTGACTGCATAGAATTCATCAAAATGGTTACTTACTAATAACGAATCGAAATATACCTGAAGATCCTTGATCTAAAGATCCTTGTCTAGTTGTAGGCCCATGATTACTGCTTCATATTCTGTTTCATTGTTATTTCCATGTAATTTACAACTAATTGTCCGGGGTAGGATGTCCCCTTGTGGCGATTTTAGTATGATCACAAGGCTTGATCATCTAAAGTTGGATTCCCCATCTATAAAGAGTATCCAATCCCCCATGTTTTTTTTTTTGAGGTTATTGGATTTCTATCTCTAGCTCATGTTGTATATCATCACTAAAATCAGCCACAAAGTTTTCTAATGCAAGTAACTTTATTGAGGATCTTGGCTCATATTTGATTTCATATGTGATGAGCTTCACTAACCACTTTGTCATTCTCCCTAACAGATCTGATTTTCTCATGACATTCTTAACAAGATAGTGAATTTTGACATGTATAATATGAGTTTTAAAATAATATTTTAATTAGGTAGAAGTTGTAACTAGTGCAAGTATTAGTTTTTCAAACAAAGAGTACCTGGTTTTAGGATCTAAGAGACTTTTACTTATAAAATAAACAAGTTGTTGTTCGCCATCAAGATCCATGACCCGAACAACACTTATAGCATCCAAAGATACCGAAAGATGTAGGAGGTGTGGTTCCCAATTCAAAGATCCTTCGCCAGGACTCGCTTCTAATTCCCTCTTGGTGACCATGTAACCAAGGAGCTTTACTATCTATATGGGTTATGGAGGTATTATCCTATTGTTCGGATGCTTCCATTTATATTTGTTGAAATCCATCTGAGGCGTCCATGAATGTTAATAATCCATGATATGTCGTGGCTTCTATCATGGATTCGATGCGTGGTAGACATTTATTTATTATAAATGTCATATTTTGCTCATGTTGTGTCAGAATTTTGCGAAACTTATATTTATTATAAGTGTCATATCTTGCTCATACTGAGTCTGTGGTTTGACATAAATAAGAGTGATGCTTGAAGTTTTTGCAATTTACAAGATCGTATTGTTGTGTCTTGATGTTGACTATTGACGGTGATTGGGGGAGTATTTCTTAGGCTATTATAGAATCAAACTATGGATAGGAGATCTGAAGCTACTCTCCTTAGCTGTCCTAGACACATTATTCCCATTGACCAAAGCTCAAACATCCATAGAGTTGTACTCTCTCGGCTCTGAGAGAATACAACTATCTAAGTAGGACTCAAAAAATGGATGATCGACATCCTAGGCAGAATAGATCCCCAGCCGAAAGCCCAACTCGACAAGGTTGCAAGATTGAGACACCCCACCCAGTCTAAAAGAAAATACTAAACTATCAAAACAAGTCCATGATTCTGTGGAAAACCAAACCATGGAAAGGAACTCTAAAAGAGCAGTCAATCCCAAATCGCCCGCAATATGACCTCATCAAACCCAATCACATGACACCAGGCATGATAGACAAAAGATACAACACCCATCGCATCATGAAATACCTATGTAAGAAAAGGCTCCAAAAGAGCAGTCAAGCCCAAATCACCCGAAATATGCCATTAAAGGGACTGCAGAAGGATAATCTACTTAGTCAACGGATCTGAACCCCTCCGGATGTAAAACGCCCGATCAGGAAGGGTATCCAAAAACGAAAAAATGGATGTGTCGGCCAATCATGAGGGAACGGACCAACACGTTGCCACCTAAATTTAAAAAATTTGCACTTTTAACCCTTTAACTATTTTCCATGATCATTTTTAACCTTAAAATTTTACCTAGAGTACTGATTACTTACATTATATGAACTTTAGATGCACCAAAAAGTAATAAACTGAAAAAAAAAAATAGAATTCAAGAAAATCAATAAACAAATAACAAAAAGTGAAAGCGACATAAATTAGCAAACCTACCTAGAAGTCAATACGCAAAAAGGTTGATAAGAATTTAGATTAATACAAACACTACCTATAAGTGCACCACGAACCGCCAAGTAAGATAAGAAGCAGTTGATCATTAAGAGCTAGTATAAGTTAAGAACCTCATAAAAAATTACAAGTAGTAACTATGTACCTACCATTTTAGGACGAAATAATGAAAAAGCAAAAGCCAACTTTAGTAAAGCCTACCATCATCATGACTATAGTAGATAACAAGTCTCGAACATCATAAGAGATTTCAGAGTCAACAAAAGAGAGGGAGGCATCGAGCAAGATGACAACCAACAAGGAAGCATCTACCAAGATTTCATGAGTAGCATGCCAAGATCCTTCCACATAGATGAAAGAGCAACTAGTCCAAACCACTGGACAAAATAAATGGAAATGATCCTACGAACCCACAACCATGCTAGGAAAAGTTAAATTCAATTCGTCGCCTGCACCTTCAAGAGTGCAACCCTTAGTTGGCGAAATACTAATGTCAAAACTTTAGGAGTAGATGATGCATGTTCAACCCCTTGGGATAGTATGAAGAACATGACGATAATAAAACTCTACCAAAAAATAGCAATTCCATAAGTAAGTTAAGGACCCTATCATCATGAAACAAAAAGAACAAATCTACCAATATATGTAAGATCTGGTTTAAGTATAGCCACCACCTACCCAGGAATGATAAAACTCATAGAGTCAGGATATCAAGGAATACGATGAAAGGCAAGCTCCAATAACTCAAATCAACACCTACCAATAGAGTATAGGATTCACCTCCTATAAGAAATCATAATCTAAACGTACCAATTAGAATAAAACTATACCTAACGAAAGAAAATTTTAGTGCAAAATCTCATAGGAAAAACATGTCGCCAAGGAACCCTATATTGCGACCCCTAAAGGAAGCTCCCACTTTGCTATATGTATCATTACCACCATACAAATGGGCATAGGAAACTAATCTATAAGGACTATGGGATGAAGGGCCACACGAATAAATATTATAGAAACCCGCAACTTGAAGTAAACTCATAAGCATTCCTGGCATAGAAGCGACACGATCGTGAAACAAAAAGGTATAGGTTCGATAAAACCTTAGCACAATTAATCAAGAAGAATCTTGTCGTTTAAAACACAAGTTTTTCTACATAAAAATAAGACTCTAAACGGATAAACTAAATAAATGATGAAAATATCAAAACATTTCACCAAGTGGAAGAAATTGAGGTAGAAACATATATTACCCTAGCAAACAAACACCCAACAGATTCAATTTCGATGGAAGTTTAATCATTATCGTTATCACTATGAATGATTAGAAAATACTTATCAACAGACACTACCACCAACCCTCGCAATAGAATCAAAAGTGGTTCCAAACCTCAATGCAAAAACAACCCTTAGGAAGACAAAGTTCTTCTACAAAGCTACGCCATAGGGATAATGCCAAAGGTCCTAATTCACTAAGATCCATCCAATAAGTGCCTCCGCGTCAGGCGCTACAAGTTGAATTTCGAGGACGAAGTTTCCTTCAACAGGGGGAGGGTGTGACAACCCAGAAAATACATCATCAACCGCCGTTAGGATCTAACACTACCAAAAACACTTAATTTAAGAACTCTTTAATCATTCAATATGTAAATAAACATATTCGATTTTTGTCTTTTATTACATTGACAATTAAACTACAAAATTTAGTGTGCAAAAAACCATGTCCGCTTATGAGCATGTTAATATTTTTAGATCGTACGCATTACCACAAGCCCAAAAAAAACAAACATCATAAAGATCCAACTCAGTAAAGAAAAAAATATGATTTTTATAGGATATAAAAATCTACCGCATGCTAAAACTTGCAAGGTAAAAAACTACAAAGAAAATGGTTGATCTTTTTCAGAGGTCAGCAAAAGACCAAACTTAATACTACCCAAAGTAGGATTTAAGAAATAAAGAATTCCTAAAATGAAACCCGTATGAGAGAGTTATGATTTTATAAAAAAAAAGGGTTTATAAAATATAGGCTAAAAACGAAGGTTAGTATTAGCCAAAATGACCAAAACGAAAATTATAGTATATATCAATACGTACATGGATATATAAGAGTCATTAAAAACTAAGTTCCTATGTAAGAGTTATGAATTTTTAAAGTGTATAAAACATCCTCACGTGCACCCGCATGCAGCGTGCACTTTGACACCACGACTCATCAGGATACGGATGAAGTGGCACCGAACAGGCAACGTGTCAACATCTGGGTGGTTCACGTGCAACTTGTGTGCTGCACACTGCATTAAGCACACCCTAAAATCCTCTATAAATAGCGAGTTCCAACTAATACCTTCTTACACCTCATTCTCTCTTGATTTTTGCGCCACTAAGTTTTGAGCGCCTCTCGAGTTCCGAACTCCAAAAATTCTACCCTACATCAACAATGCCACGCTTCATAAGTGATTTCACGGCCCTGTTTTCCAAACCTTTTTCTGGGGGCAGGATACACGTTAAAATACAACTACTTTAAATATTACTTTTATAATTATGCTCATAATATTAGGATGATATTATGTTGGTAGTTACTCTTCCCAACCTTTAGGAGATATCATTATTCCTAGTTATTATATTGACTCGCACTGATAGAAAATATAATATCTAGTTGTTATGATGACCAGTTTCCAAGAAACATCGATACTCTAGTCGTTATTATAGCCAACCTTTGGATAAGCTTCGTACCAAGCAGTTACTCTGCCCAAATACCCAGCTACGCAAAACGCTCCGACTTGATTATATATATATATATATATATATATATATGACCAGTTTCCAAGAAACATCGATACTCTAGTCGTTATTATAGCCAACCTTTGGATAAGCTTCGTACCAAGCAGCTACTCTGCCCAAATACCCAGCTACGCAAAACGCTCTGACTTGATTATATATATATATATATATATATATATATATATATATATATATATATATATGTATGTATATATATATATATATATATATAATTATCTCGTATAAATGCAACAAAAAAATAACTACACTATCAACCTAGGGAGTCCCCCACAAAAAGTGTTAGATGAGACACAATTCATTAAGGAGTTGAATAACCTTCAAATAGCCACCAGCCTATAATTGTTAAATCTTAAGTTCACAGGAAAGATATGTATAGATCTATACATGATTGACACGCCCACCTGTGGTTGCTAGCTACAACCTGATGACAAGACGAAGTAGACATAACTCTCTTAACACATTCGCAACGTCCGATGAAGCATCGTGGTTTCCGAGGAACTCTCAACAGTAAAATCTGGATAACAGGAACTCATACTAGCATTGTTAAACTTAATCTACTACTCCGTAAGGGACGCCTCACAGGGAATAGTATTACACACAACAGAATAAAAGAATACTAGAATAGTATTACTCAACTAACAACAATGTATTTTAGAAATTTTATCAAGAAATAAAGAAATAATTTATATTTTTCTATTCATAAGCAAATATCTAGATTCGGATATAATTACTAAACTATCTGAACACACTACCAGAAACTTTATGAAAATAGTTTGGTATATACAAATCCACTAACATAAGATTAAGAATATAAAAAACATTGAAGACTAAATCTCCAAACATATGATCAAAATTCAAACAGATCAAACAGTCGGTGGTCAACCATTAGTTGACTTACACTATGCATAATATAACCTACACCTAGCATAGAGCTACATCCTATGTAGGTAGGCTACGCCCTACATAGAGCCTCTGATCCCAAAAACTTCTATTAAGCTCTTAATACAACATTCCAAACCCCCAAACTCCCAGATCTGATCTGGACAACCATCTTAATGGATAAAGTCTCTGACTTTTTCCATTTGCATGGTCACAAAGAGAAAAACCCAAAATCTAGGTCCATAAAGTTATATATTGCTCAAGAACTCATGCATGGATGGATAAGAGTGTTCAAGATCTTATTTTTATAAATATATATCCTCAAAAATATTAGAAGAAGGCATTCAAATGGTCTAGAGTAACCCATACTCACAAGCACCAAGATTAGGGGAAAAGCATAAAAACCCATGAACTAATTAGATATAACAAAAGGGACATCAAGAGTAAGGGAAAAGGCATAAAAACCCATGAACTAATTAGATATAACAAAAGGGACACCAAGATTAGGGGAAAAGCATAAAAACCCATGAACTAATTAGATATAACAAAATGGACATCAAGATTATGGGGATTGCATAAAAACCCATGAACTAATTAGATATAACAAAAGGGACCCCAAGATTAGGGGAAAAAGCATAAACACCCATGAACTAATTAGATATAACAAAAAGGACATCAAGATTAGGGGAAAAGCATCAAGATTAAATGATAGATTGATGTTCTCAAAATTAGACCATCACTAAAAACCATGTGTTACATTATCTAGAAGAAATTCTTTTGAGATCCCCAATCTATCATTTAATGGTTTCAAATGGGCATTGAACAAATGGTCACATATTTCCCTCCAAGCAACCCTAAAAGAAAATTTAAGTTGAGCATTGCAGTTATATTAGTCATCTCGATAGTTTCAGTTTTTGATTTTCATAACATGGTTTTGTTGTGTATTATTGTATAGGTTGGGGGTAATGCAGTCTGATGGTTGTGCACCCGAGGGTAATCTAGTATGATGAATTTGGACCCAGACTGCATGCTTGTATACGTATTGTTGTGTGGGGTATTTTGGGGGGACTTGCTAAGATTTATCTTAAAGTTATTGGTTTCATAGTTTTAGGTATATTAGATTATCGGGGCAAGGTGAAGGCATGATTGTACACATCCTCCTACTGGTATATTTTTTGAGAGACTTTGATACTCTGATTTTATGAATTTGTTTTAAAACAATGGTGTATTATACTATGGTTTGTGGAATTGGTTTACAAAAATGAAAAAAAAATATCATGATTTTAGGATGTTACAAGTTGGTATCAGATCCCTGGTTTGAGAGAATTGGATGAATACTTATATGATTCCAGAATCAAACTATGGATCTACAAAATACCTTTCAAAATTAACTCTAAAATGATCGCCAGAGAGGATGTGATGTGTTTAGTCAGCCGGAGCCAAGGAAATCATTCCTCAAGATACCTATACTTGTTTTGTGCATTGATGATATGATAGAATTGCACGCTAGATATCTTCAGGAATTGACATGCTATATGGAACTAACATTATTATTGTGGTTGCTTGGTATGTGCATCATAGTTGTATATAAGCAAGATTTTATAGCCTCAGAATGTTTGATTTAGCCTTATTTCATGTTCCTTGTTTGCTTGTGGGCTTAGGATAGAATCAATAATTCGACCGTCTATGGAATTCAGTTTTATGTATGATCAGCATACACAAGGCAACTATAGGGTTAATTGAAGTTTCATGAGTGAGTATGGTTTATAGAAGGCATAAGAAATGATTAGCCATCCTTGAGAGGGTGAGTATCAGATGTATGTGTATCCTAGTGGTTTGGGCCTGGTGGCTGGGAGGTCCATGACAATACTATACTATCGGAAGTACAGGACCCATACATGTATCAAGGATGTCACGAACCCCAAGGATTTAGTGATCTTGTAATGATGTAGTAGTATGAATCATGGATTTTCTGATGTATTTCAAGTTGTTTTTAAGTATGTTGCCTCAGAGCAGGTTTACATGTCCCGTTACTTAAGCATGCTTAAGACTGAAACCAGGGAGTTTGTGTCAACTCAACAGTATCATTTCCTCTCCCAGACTAAAGAGATGAGGCAGGCCCCAGTTCAAACTCATCCAGCCACAAATCAATCCAATCCTGTCTATTCATGATTTGGAGGTCAGAGGGTCCGCAATTGTGGAAAGAATGGGAAGATGCAAGAGGGAGCATGCCAATCAGCGACTAGCTGCCACAAATGTGGCTGAGAGGGCCATATTGGGAGGGATTTCCATCAGTAGGCCCCACTTTTAAGCACCAGCATTTGCTTCCATTGTGATCAGGTCAACCATTTAAAGGTCATTGTCTATTGGTCATTGCTAGATCAATATAGGTTCCAACTCCAACTACCTTGAGGAATATATGCGAACGCAGGTGAGGGATGAGTCCCTAAAGAGTATTGGTTGTGATTTTCAGTCACAACAGAGGTGGCCAGGGCTACGCCTGACTTTTTTACTAGTATGTATTAATTTATTATTTTGTCAATTTATTTCCTATATGCTTATGCTTGTATTTTTTATAGGTACCTTCTTAGTGAATTTCTTTCCCGCTCTTGTGCATTTTGACTTGGGTGCGAGTTAGGCTTTTGTATCTCAATCCTTCTGTAGGGATTTCTATATGGCCCTTGGGTAGTTGGAGTGTATGTTTTGAGTTTCCATCGCCATCTACTTTGATTGTATTTCACGATTGTACCTTGGAGATATTCGGGGTATCTTACTAATTGACTCGATTCCTATTCTTATGATGGACGTATTTGTGATTGTAGGGATGAACTGGTTGAGTAGGTATGGAGCTGTGGTATATTGTGAGAGGCAGGTTGTGGTGGTTCGAACCCCTAGTGGGGGAGAACTGACCATTTATGGAGAGGGTACTAGGGTTGGTTTAGCTTTTTTTTCAACTACTAGGCTCGATAGTATCTCTAGCATGGGTGTTTGGGTTATCTCGCTTATGTGGTCGAAACTCAGGATAATGGGAGAGTTTCAGTTTAATATGTGACAATGGTGAGAGAATTTCTAGATTTTTTCCTGAGGATTTCCCAGTGTGTCTCCAATGAGACAGGTGGAGTTCAGGATCGAGCTGATCCCTGGTGTAGCCTCGATTAATAAGACATTGTATCGCCTCGTACCACCACAGATGCAGGAGTTGTCCTCTTAGATGCAGGAGCTGTTAAGGAAGTAGTTTATCTGACCGATCATTTCACCCTGGGGTGTATAGATTATGTTTGTTAAGAAGAAGGATGGGTCTTACCATATGTGCATAGATTATCGGGAGTTGAACAAGTTGACAGTGAAGAATAGTTACCCACTTCCTAGGATTGGTGATCTCTACGATCAGTTTCAGGGTGCATCTTGTGTGACATCCCCATTTTCACGGCCAGAAAAGACCGATTTTGTTTATGCTTTATAAAAATCAGAGTACTTCTTTTAATAAAAATGTTGCGGAATTTGTTCCCAGAAAAACATGATAATCGCGTTGTCAAAGCATTTCTAAAGAAATATATTTTTATTCACTTTTAAAAACATTTGGGATGTCATCGTCAATACAGAAACATAAGCATAAACATAACTTACATTTATTTACACTAGTGATCTACATCTCTTTTAAATCTCTCAGTGAAATGTGACTTCATATCGACACCTGTGATACAAATAAACTGAGTGGGTCAGGTTGGGAAACCTGGTGAGTACATAGGGTTTTCAACCCACAATAATATAATTATTATTTTCAAATAATCAAACAATCAACCCAATTACCCATCTCTATTATCTGCTTTATTTTTAAGGATCTATCCTAAGAATCAACTATTCCTCATTCATACATTCCTAAGGATCATCCTAAGGAATCGGCACGAAGTCCATCGTCACCGGGGTTTTGGCACTAAGTCTGCATAGTCACCAGAATTTATACAATAAGCACTAAGTCTGCATAGTCGCCAAGGTTTTGGCACCAAGTCTGCATGATCGCCAGGGTCTAGGTATCAAGTCTGCATGATCACCAAGGTTTAGAGTACACCGGGTGAACACATCGTTCACAACACCTACAGGTTGCGAGCCTGATAGTGTTCCACTGGACTATCTAGGATAGTCGGTGGTTGTCATCCATACTCTGCTGAATGATGGGGACATCGTTTGGGAAAAAAGCTTCTCACATCGTACACCTCTCACCCACACCTTATAGTCTATATCACCTCTCAACTCATCATCCAACTCATATTTCATCTATTATATCTACCCATGTTTTACCCCAACATTTTCGTAGATATAAAATACATATATAGTTTAAATCATTTAAAACATGTATAAAATCTTTCACTCAGCATAGACAGCAAGTATTCAGACAATATGCACACATAGCACGTAATTTATATTAAAATACTTCATATCTATGTGTAAGATGAAAGGGACTATGCACTCACCTGAGAAGGTGGTAACTCGGTACTCGGACAGCGCTTCGTTTACTTTAAAATAATTTCCTTTGACGAAACCTAGTATTATCACCACTAGATTTTAGTCTAATATTACCGTGACTAATTATTAGTCTTATTATTATTATTATTATTATTATTATTATTATTATTATTATTATTATTATTATTATTATTATATAAGCGTTTAAACAATACTTTCCAACTACTATGTACAGACAGGGGCCAGACATAAAACACCGGAGGGCAGGACCATTTTGGCGTATAGCACTTCTGAAATCCAACAACCCTATGCGGCCCTTTAAACCAGATTCCCCGTACCGCGAGTACTTAAAAGATATTATAACGATACTTATATAAGTCATAATAATAGCTCAAATATTTATTATAAATTTATAATAAAAATACTAATTTTAAATATAAACTATATTTAAAATAGGGTAAGCATAACTTACTTTCAAGGGGATTTTAGCTAGGAGTCGGGCTCTGCAGGGGCAGAACTTCGTCGCTGAATCTTTCTAAGAAAGATTCGTGCAGCGCTTCAGCGCTCACCTTAATATACTAAAACTACAGAAAGAGAAGTCGAATCACGAGGGACCGAAATGCTCGGAGGATAAGGAGAGAAAGACTCTTAAATCAAGAGAATGGTGCAAGAAATATGAGAGCCCAAGGCTCTTATTTATACTAATTGAATTTTCAAAAACTACCCTCCATAATTACTTAATGACCTTTTAGTTATATAAACAACTAAACACCCCTCTATAATACTATTTTAAATGGATTTAATGATATTTGTACTAAACTAATATCGAAAGAACTCAACATTAGTCTTATAATGACCGCATCGTCGATACCTTTCTAATGATATATACATATGTATATATATGTGTACGTATACATGATTTATACTTTATTTTAATACGTAAATATGCTATTATAATTTGTAACTCGTTCATACGAACTCCGTTTTTGACGTTCTTTATATCCATGCGTAGGTGGAGACGTACTCTACAACTTTCGTTTAGACTCCGTCGGCTAATTTTGACTTTATTTTTAAAGTTATATGTTTAACAGGCCGGGACAGGATTGGTCCGTTAAAATCTCATAACTTCTTTATCCGATGTCCATTTTCGTCTGTATTTTTATCGTTACGCTACTAATAACAAGATCTTCGATTCTTGTTTAGGTTGTGTCGGCTAAAAATCAATCGATCTAAAATTCGAATTTCGGGTTGTACAACGCTAATCCGAAACTTCGAAAAATCATAACTTCTTCATACGAAGTCAGATTTGGGCGTTCTTTTTATCGATGTTCTTAGTTTAACATATTCTACGACTTTCGTTTAGAGAACTAAGGCTAAATCTCTCTCTATCATAAATTTACTATTTTACGCTTCCCGGCATCGTGCCGGTTCCGACACGAAACTTCGACGGGTCATAACTTCTTCGTTATAACTCGGATTTCGGCGTTCTTTATATGTACGGAAACCTTGTGACATATTATACAACTTGGTTAAGATTATTTATTATAAATAATCTTTTTGTAGAAAAATCGTTTTCGACCCCTATTGCCTCTAAATTGACTAGCCCGGATCTGCGGGCGTTACAATTATCTCCCCCTTAGGATGATTACGTCCCGGAATCATCAATGAAACAGGGCTCATATAATGACTCCATACGTCATCTCTTCATCCTAGGTAATAATTATAACTTCTATATTCCTTCAAGTCTATCTCTTAGACTCATTGACTGTAAGCAGTACTCGATCGTGCACCTGCTCTCTACCTCACGCTAGACTTCAAATTATGACCTATCATCATGTGATGCACGTTTAGACTTAGGTCTCTTAGAGTTAAATTCTAAAATAGACTATGCCTTCCTTCATGTTCTAATGTGATATAATCACACTTTAACATGTAGCGTTTCTGGCTACCAACTTCTTTAACAATGAACGCGATACTTCTATTGATCGCTTTGATTTCAATTGTTTGGTTTAAGTTGGACGCTACATCGAACTTGGTTCCCTGAACCACACAACATACTCATCGTAGTCGGACTCAATTCGGTACGACCAATAGGGTCGGAAATTAACAATCTTTTTAGTCATTATCGAAACGATGGTAATGACATACTTGAAAAAAACAGAATCAGTTACTAGCTTCTTGGTAACCTTGTGACTTTCCCTGATCCAAGTGTGAGTCCTGTGCTTCCGGTAGTATAGGCCTCTACTACCATTCACACCTACTCATACTCGTCCCAAGTATTATCCCGCAGTTTCCCAAGTCGCCATACAAGAAAATCACATAACATTTTAACACATCAGATAACAAAAAGAAGGTTTTATTATTTCTTGAAACTCTTACATAGGTGTCCAAGTTCACCCTAGACTATGCCTCTAATAGGCTACATCATACGACACTATGGCTACTGCATAACTTGATCTTCGGATATGAAGTCCTCATCATTGATTCCTTGCACGGTTTTCTGCTTCGTCGAGGATCATGTGGAATGCCCTTGGCCTCGGTGGTGTTTCTGGTCTTGCTGCCTTATTTTTCCCCGGGCAGGCCCTGGAAATATGCCCTTCCTTGTTACATCCATAACACACCTTCTTGTTGGACGCACACTTGCTGGCGTAATGCCCTGTCTTCCCACATTTGTAGCAAGTCACCTCCTCGCTACATTTCCCGAAGTGCTTCTTTTTACACTTCTTGCACCACTTGGTTTCACCTCCTCCTCCTTCTTCAATCTTTGAGAATTTCTTTTCCTTGTTGGATTTTGATGATCCTTCATGTTTCCTTTTCTCGCCAACGTCAGCTCTCTCCAGACCTTTTTCCCTAATCTGGGTCTCAACATTCCTGGCTGCCCAGATGGCTCCTTTCAAAGTGGTTGCTTGCTTGACCATTGGTCCAAAGTCTGCTGGTAATCCATGGGCAAACTTATTGACCTTGGAGAGCTCAGTTGGAACTAGATAAGGAACAAGCTTCATTTTCTCTGTAAAACTTGCAGCATACTCGATGACACTCATCTTTCCCTTCTTTAGATTCTGAAACTCGTTGTTGATCTCCAGAAGATCCTGCTCAGAGCAGTACTTCATTTTTAACTGCACTAGAAAATCCTCCCATGACATCTTGCTCGCTTCTCCTTTGGGCATCGAATCGGCTAGTAGCTTCCACCAGCTTAGTACTCCAGATTTCAACAAAGGAACCGCAAGAGCGGTCTTTTGTCTGTTGCTACACTCGTAACTCTCAAACATCGTCTCCATCTCGGAGATCCAGTTCATGACTTCCACCGGCGTCGGGCTTCCAGATAGACTCGGTGGTTTGGACGCCATGAAATCCTTGTATTTGCATCCACGTCCATCATTTCCTCCATCCTGGTGGTTTTGCCTAACTATCGGTGGGTTGGCTTGACCAACAGTCCCACTGTAGTTTCCCTCCTCAGTCTGCCCTTCGTTCAACTCGGGTTGTTCGATCTGTATGGTTGCTTCTTCTCAATTTTGCTGGAGCAAACGTCTGGTTTCCTCCATTTGATGATCCAACATCACCTGGATCATCGCTTGCACTCCGACCATTGTTATTGGCTCAGCAGCGGTTACCACAACCGGTATTTGCTCAATCACCGGGGGTTGGTTCCGGTCCCCATTTGCATTCATGTTTCCGCTACGGGTCTTTGCCATCTTGATCTATACACCGAATAAGGTGAATCTAGATCTTTACTTAAGATTGACGTTTAAATCATCCTTATCACTCCGAAACGTTTATATGCTAGTTCTAATATCGTATTCGTACGTTTAGAATCCAAAACACATAAGGTTTCCAGATCCGGTCGGCAACAGACCATAGATCCGATCAAACTATAGCATCATTTAGCACGTAAAAGGAATTTAGGCATCATTCCTAAAATAAGCTAGTGCTTGTGTCTATTCAGGTGCATTACCTAAATCTATTTGACACACTCCTCACAATCATCACTTAGCATTCTAAGTTTAAGTCTAGAAATAAATCCATATTCCTAGTTTGCTTAAACTAATGCTCTGATACCAACTGTGACATCCCCATTTTCACGGCCAGAAAAGACCGATTTTTTTATGCTTTATAAAAATCAGAGTACTTCTTTTAATAAAAATGTTGCGGAATTTGTTCCTAGAAAAACATGATAATCGCGTTGTCAAAGCATTTCTAAAGAAATATATTTTTATTCACTTTTAAAAACATTTGGGATGTCATCGTCAATACAGAAACATAAGCATAAACATAACTTACATTTATTTACACTAGTGATCTACATCTCTTTTAAATCTCTCAGTGAAATGTGACTTCATATCGACACCTGTGATACAAATAAACTGAGTGGGTCAGGTTGGGAAACCTGGTGAGTACATAGGGTTTTCAACCCACAATAATATAATTATTATTTTCAAATAATCAAACAATCAACCCAATTACCCATCTCTATTATCTGCTTTATTCTTAAGGATCTATCCTAAGAATCAACTATTCCTCGTTCATACATTCCTAAGGATCATCCTAAGGAATCGGCACGAAGTCCATCGTCACCGGGGTTTAGGCACTAAGTCTGCATAGTCACCAGAATTTATACAATAGGCACTAAGTCTGCATAGTCGCCAAGGTTTTGGCACCAAGTCTGCATGATCGCCAGGGTCTAGGTATCAAGTCTGCATGATCACCAAGGTTTAGAGTACACCGGGTGAACACATCGTTCACAACACCTACAGGTTGCGAGCCTGATAGTGTTCCACTGGACTATCTAGGATAGTCCGTGGTTGTCATCCATACTCTGCTGAATGACGGGGACATCGTTTGGGAAAAAGGCTTCTCACATCGTACACCTCTCACCCACACCTTATAGTCTATATCACCTCTCAACTCATCATCCAACTCATATTTCATCTATTATATCTACCCATGTTTTACCCCAACATTTTCGTAGATATAAAATACATATATAGTTTAAATCATTTAAAACATGTATAAAATCTTTCACTCAGCATAGACAGCAAGTATTCAGACAATATGCACACATAGCACGTAATTTATATTAAAATACTTCATATCTATGTGTAAGATGAAAGAGACTATGCACTCACCTGAGAAGGTGGTAACTCGGTACTCGGACAGCGCTTCGTTTACTTTAAAATAATTTCCTTTGACGAAACCTAGTATTATCACCACTAGATTTTAGTCTAATATTACCGTGACTAATTATTAGTCTTATTATTATTATTATTATTATTATTATTATTATTATTATTATTATTATTACTATTATTATTATTATTATTATTATTATATAAGCGTTTAAACAATACTTTCCAACTACTATATACAGACAGGGGCCAGACATAAAACACCGGAGGGCAGGACCATTTTGGCGTATAGCACTTCTGAAATCCAACAACCCTATGCGGCCCTTTAAACCAGATTCCCCGTACCGCGAGTACTTAAAAGATATTATAACGATACTTATATAAGTCATAATAATAGCTCAAATATTTATTATAAATTTATAATAACAATACTAATTTTAAATATAAACTATATTTAAAATAGGGTAAGCATAACTTACTTTCAAGGGGATTTTAGCTAGGAGTCGGGCTCTGCAGGGGCAGAACTTCGTCGCTGAATCTTTCTAAGAAAAATTCGTGCAGCGCTTCAGCGCTCACCTTACTATACTAAAACTACAGAAAGAGAAGTCGAATCACGAGGGACCGAAATGCTCGGAGGATAAGGAGAGAAAGACTCTTGAATCAAGAGAATGGTGCAAGAAATATGAGAGCCCAAGGCTCTTATTTATACTAATTGAATTTTCAAAAACTACCCTCCATAATTACTTAATGACCTTTTAGTTATATAAACAACTAAACACCCCTCTATAATACTATTTTAAATGGATTTAATGATATTTGTACTAAACTAATGTCGAAAGAACTCAACATTAGTCTTATAATGACCGCATCGTCGATACCTTTCTAATGATATATACATATGTATATATATGTGTACGTATACATGATTTATACTTTATTTTAATACGTAAATATGCTATTATAATTTGTAACTCGTTCATACGAACTCCGTTTTTGACGTTCTTTATATCCACACGTAGGTGGAGACGTACTCTACAACTTTCATTTAGACTCCGTCGGCTAATTTTGACTTTATTTTTAAAGTTATATTTTTAACAGGCTGGGACAGGATTGGTCCGTTAAAATCTCATAACTTCTTTATCCGATGTCCATTTTCGTCTGTATTTCTATCGTTACGCTACTAATAACAAGATCTTCGATTCTTGTTTAGGTTGTGTCGGCTAAAAATCAATCGATCTAAAATTCGAATTTCGGGTTGTACAACGCTAATCCGAAACTTCGAAAAATCATAACTTCTTCATACGAAGTCAGATTTGGGCGTTCTTTTTATCGATGTTCTTAGTTTAACATATTCTACGACTTTCGTTTAGAGCGCTAAGGCTAAATCTCTCTCTATCATAAATTTACTATTTTACGCTTCCCGGCGTCGTGCCGGTTCCGACACGAAACTTCGACGGGTCATAACTTCTTCGTTATAACTCGGATTTCGGCGTTCTTTATATGTACGGAAACCTTGTGACATATTATACAACTTGGTTAAGATTATTTATTCTAAATAATCTTTTTGTAGAAAAGTCGTTTTCGACCCCTATTGCCTCTAAATTGACTAGCCCGGATCTGCGGGCGTTACATCTTGGTTCTCCAAAATTGATTTTAGGTCGCGATACCATCAAATGAGAGTGATAGAGGAGGATGTGAAGAATACAATGTTCCGAACTTGCTATGGTCATTAAGAGTCCGTGGTGATGCCATTTCGTCTCACCAACAACATTTATGGATTTGATAAACCGAGTATGCAGTCTGATGCTCGACAGGCCAATTATTTTTTTCATTAATGATATTTTTTTTCTAGTCCATGACTAAAGAGCAACATGAGGAGAATCTCTAGGTGTTACTTGAAGTATTGAGGCAATAGAGGCTTTATGCCAAGTTCTCCACGTGTGAGTTTTGGTTACAAAAGGTCCAGTTTCTAGGACACCTCGTCAATTAGAACAGGATATTAGTCGATCCAGCCAAGATTGAGGCAGTTATGCAATGGGAGGTTCCGAGATCTCCATTTGAGATTAGGAGTTTTTATGAACTGGTTGGTTACTATCGGAGATTCATTCAGGATTTCTACAAGATTGATGCTCCTATAACTCACCTGACGAAGAGTTGTGTGGATTTACATTAGGGGCCTGAGTAGCAGACTGTGTTTGAGACCCTAATGAGGAAATTATGTAAGGCCCCAATATTGACACTTCCTAAGGGTGTTGAGGATTTTGTGGTATATTGTGATGTGTAGCTCATAGGTTTAGGGTTGGTACTCATGCAAGAGGGTAGAGTCATTGTGCATGCATCCATGCAGGTGAATCCTTATGAGATTAGGTACCTGAAACATGATTTGGAGTTGGTGCAGTAGTGTTTGCTGTAACGCCCCAATTCACAGGTTTTGATTTAAATGAAATTTTATTTGGTTTTAAGATCTACTCGACGAGTTGGTTGCCCTACTCGTCGAGTAGCAGCGGGGTGGGATTATGTATTTAGTGGCCTGCTCGCCGAGTCCATGAAGAACTCGGCGAGTAGGAGCTGGCAAAAGAAACCCTAGATCCCGGGGTTTTGCACCCTATTTAAGGAAGCATAAACCTCCTTTGGCCTCTTTATAGTCCTTTGAGAGCTCAAAAAACCCTAATTCATGTGGTGCTCCATCCTTGGGTGTCTTAAGCTTTGGAAATGAGGTTTTTGGAAAGGAAGAACTTAGAGGGAAAGAGACTAGGAGCAAGGAAGGCGTGGGAATTGGAAATCTACCTCAGTTAGCATCATTTGGAGGTATCAAGTCATCACCTTTACTTCATTTTCCTTCTAGAACTCATTTGGTTGAGATTTAGGGTTTTTATGATTTGATGGAGATGATAGTGTGGGATATGAGCTAGATCTGAAGTTATAACGTCAGATTTGGACCCTTCTTTGGTTCTAGAATAATAAATCTTCGGGCTTGGTCATGTATGAAGCCTCCTTGAGTATGAAACCCCCATTGTGAGCTTGGATTTGACATTAAGAGCCTTTTTAGCCATGCATGCACGTAAAGTTTGCAACTTTACATGAAATGAATGCCTTAGAAGCTTGGATCTGTAATTTAGAGCCACTGCATGGCTTAAAAGAGTCTGTATGGCTTAAGGACTGAAGGAACTCGTCGAGTCACAAGGTCGACTCGACGAGTCATATGAAGATAGGCCTGGACCCGATGAGTTGGATGAACAACTCGGCGAGTCCGATGAAGATTGACATAGAACTCGACGAGTTGTATGAACAACTCAGCGAGTCGGTTGAGGTTTCCCCAATTTATGTATGCGTGTATAAACGTCAAGTTGCAAGAAGGAAACCAACGAGTGGCTTTACGGTTTCGATCATAAACTGAAGGACCTCGACGAGTCACTCCGGTGACATGGCGAGTGGACAAGTACTTTACGGAACTTGGCGAGTTAGGGTCAACATGGACTGTTGACCTGGACTGATGACTTTGACTTGGACCATGATTTGATTAGTTGGCTTTTGGGTACCTTGAAATGTTGGAAACTTATGGGTATGATTATATTATGGTAATAGGTGGTAGTGTTTTTAACAGTGATCCGAGGGTTGGGGTTCGTCTACTGAGTCGACATCTGCAAGTTGAGTTATCCTCAATATATCAATAGGGTCTACGGCACCAAGATCGACCCTTAAGTTTTTATTGTTATGGTGTGCTACATGTGATTATGATCTGTTAGATCGGAATCAGGATAGACAGTATATTATGATCTTATGATCCGTAGGGATTGGTATGTTAGTGACCTGCTAGGTTGTTGCTCTAGTTACAAGAGATTTCTATGATTGATGATCAGTGAGATAGATATGTTTGATGTTTGTATATGCCAGTATATGATAGTTATGCGCAATTGGTTATTTGCTTGTTGGTTAGGTAGAGGCGGTCTTGCTTTGTGCTGATGGCCAACATACCCTATGAGCGGTACGGGGAGACTGTAGGCCCACGTGGCGGTCCAGTCATGCTGAAGGCTCTGATAGGATCAGATAGACTGTAGGCCCTGTAGGGTGGTCCAGTCAGGCCGATGGCCCAGTATGCATGTTATTGATTGTCTGTTATTGATATGGTGTTATCAGGGTTGTATTGGTATTTTGTGGGTAGCTCACTAATCCCTCGGGCTTACAGTTTTCGGTTTATTGTTTCAGGTCCTTCAGGAGATCATGGCAAGGTGAAGGCATGACTGTACCCCTCCTCATCCTTTTGATCTAGTTATTGGGATACTCTGATGAATAATGATTTGAAAACATTTTGTAAACAAATACTACTTGATTTTATTTATGATTGAAAAAGTTTAAATTTAGCGTAAAATTTTTGGATGTGACATTTGCCCTCAAGATTTGGCGTCATTATCTTTATGGGGTCCGTTGTACCATTTAAATATATCACAAGCGTTTGAGACATTAGATGGATAACCCAAATTTGAATATGCGGCAACACAGGTGGTCGGTGATGCTTTGAGCTACAAGGCGACTATTGCTCATATTTGAGGATGATCATCAAGTCATCACTTTTGGATTTGATCTGGGAGGCGCAGTATAAGGGAATCATGACGGATAATTGTAAGAAGGATAAGATCATGGGTAATATTGGTAGGTTTTCCACCGATAGTCGCAGGCTTCTGGTCTTGTGTGGTCGAGTTTGGATACTAGTTTTTGGTAGGTCTGACAGACAGCTATGGAAGAGACACATAATTCTAGGTTCTCGATTCACCCTACAGCCACAAAGATGTATCCAGACTTTAGACTTAGCTATTGGTGGCCTTGCATGAAGCGAGAGATAGCATGGTATATGGAGAGACGCTTGACACATCGGATTGTCAAGGAAGAGCACCAGAGGCTCAATGGAAAGTTGTAGCCTTTGGAGGTGCCCATGTAGAAATGGGAGCAGATCACCATGGATTTCATCACCAAGTTACTGAGGATGGATAAGGGATTCTATGCTATTTAGGTCATTATCGATCGTTTGACCAAGAGTTCTCATTTTCTTCCCATTCAAGAGGGTTCTTCTGACGAAAAATTGATCAATGTGTATATGTGTAACATTGTCGCTCGTTGTGATGTCTCGGTTTCTATTATATTTGTTCGTGATGTACGGTTTAATTCTCAGTTTTAATAGAGATTTCATGAGGAGTTGAGTACGAGGCTGCATTTTAGCACTGCTTATTACCCCCAGACTGATGGTCAAAGCGAGTGGAGCATTCAGACACTCAAGGATATTTTGAGAGCTTGTGTCACCGATTTCGGTGGGAGTTAGGATTCCTACATTCCCCTAGATGAGATTTTTTTAACAAAACTATCACTATAGTATTGGTGTACCGTTGTATGAGCTTCTCTATAGGAGGAAGTATCGTACACCAGTTTTCTAGGGAAAAGTCGGACATAGGGTCATAAAGACGACTAAGGTGGTCTTTAAGGATGGAGCTTATCCAACAGATCTGGCAGAGGTTCCAGACATCCCATAGTCGATAGAAAAGTTATTCTGATAGATGATGATCTGAGTTAGACATCCAGGTCAGAGATATGGTTTTACTGAAGGTATCACCCTGGAATCGTATTATACGCTTCATGAAGATGGGTAATTTAGGTTCCCAGTTTATTGGAGCCTTTTGAGTAGTAACCAGGGTAGGGAATGTGGCCTATCGATTGGATCTTCTTGAGGAGCTTAGTCAAATTCATAACACATTCCATGTTTCTCAACTTCGAAAATGTGTGTTTGATGATTCGGTGGTGGTTCATTTTGATGATATTTAGGTTGATGAGAGCCTGAACGGTGCGGAGAGACTAGTGGCTATCCTGGATACAAAGACGAAGGCCTTGCGCAACAAGGTGGTACATTTGGTCAAGGTTCAGTGGCAACATCGAAAGGGTTCTAAGTGGACCTAGGAGCCCAGTTGAATATGTGTGAGCATTATCCATGTAATGATCCAATTTTCAAAAGAAAATTTTCATTTTTAATTAACCAAAATGATGTCCACAAACCATGAAATACCAAATACAATTGTTTTCAAAATTCATATTAAGTACAATTTTATTTCAATCTATCAGAGTGTCCCATAAGAAAATGCCTGAGAGAGTGCACGTCGTGCCATCAAGCCTTGCCCTTGGGCTCAGATGTACCTGAAACAAATCCAAAAAATGTAAGCTAATGCTTTGTGAGTTCCCCAAAGCATACCCCACACATAATCCACATAACATATATCATATTAGCTATACAGCTACATATATATATATATATATATATATATATATATATATATATATCATAGAATCCATGCATCTAAACATATACGGATGCCATGGAAACCTTCCAAGGTCTTACACCAAGTGCCATAGGAAACCCCCATGTGGTCTTTACTAGCCGCCACTAGAACCCCCACGTGGTCTTGGCTACCTGCCACGGGAACCTCCACACTATCTTCACTAATCATAGAAATATCATACGAGCTAAACAAATATACATACTAAGTTGTCGTGGAAACCCTCCAAGGACTTATACTAAATGTCATAGGAACCTCCTCATGGTCTTAATATACTGCCTTGGGAACCCCCCGAGGACTTTCATACAGATGTCCTAGCAACATATCACATAACCAACTATCAATCCATATAACATTAAATGGGCCAGACTTGGTGCTTTCGACCCATTGATATGGTGAGAAGACTCAGCTCTGTTTGCTGAATCCAAAAGCTGCTCTCCTAGCAGTCTGTAATCCTCCCAGCTTGATCAAGTCCAACGTCTAATCCAACTCTGGTGCCATGAAGGATTATGTCTCTTAGAGAGAGAATCTTATGAAGCTGAGATGTACAGTCTGAGGGATTCAGGTGCTGAACAATCATATTATTACTCAAGGTTATGACTAAACACTATCCAATTGCAAACCCCACGCCCAATTCCTTTCATAACAGCCCAAAGAGTCTTCGTTTGTTAAATGGGACCAAGGTCAATGTCCAAAATCATTAATGGGCCTCACGACCCAATAAGGCCCAACCAAAGTATCCATGGCCGAAAACAAATCAACTGGCCCACTAACTCCAAAACGTGATCAGGCCCAATGACTAATTAGGGCCCAAAAGCATAAAAGCCCAAAATAAGACCAAGTCCATCTATTGTGCGTATGCCTTGCATACCACCCTAGTACGTGCAGCGTACTGAGTCCCTGGGCAGTACACGTTCCGTACTCTAAGTTACGCTCAACATACTAATAGATTAAGCACTTTCTTCCATTAAGTTCTTAATACTTGGTGTTCTTACATTCAATATCAGATCAGAGCTCATTAAGACGTCCTAGGGCATAAAATTGACAACTTTATGCCCTTGCATGCTATATGGGACATAAAAACTTCATTCTTCACATTAGGACTTCGTATAAGGTTTCAAACTCATGCATGGAGTCTAGATACTCCCCAAGATAGAACCTTTTTGCACTTAGTCTTCTTACAAAGCTCAGATAAAACCATTTCAACCTTTGGAGTTGCTCAACTCTCGAGGAGGTCCAAAACCAACTAAAGGAACCATAGAGAAAACCCTAGCTAGATCTATTGAATAAGATGACAAGATCAAAGCTTTATACCTCCAGAAGCTCTTCAAGGTGAACTAGATGCAAATTCTTGAAGTCCTATGACACTCCAAGCTTGCTTAGCAACTCCTTCTTCTTGAATAGACACTAAAATGGCCACAAATGCACTCCTTAAGCTCAAAACACTCTATCTAATGATCTTAGGTATTTCGGGGACATTTGAAGGTGAAAGAGGATGATTCGGGTGAAGCCCAAAGTAGATAAGGATGCTTTTATAGGTCTTAAGTCTGGAAATTAGGGTAGGCACATCCAATGCGTACGCCCAACGTACGTGCTAGCCCTCTGCAATCATCAGAGCATGGTACGCCAAGCGTACACATGAAGTACGCCCAGCGTACTTAAGGGACTTCCCATGCAATAATTGAAATTGCAAGGGCTTCAATGGTAATACCTGGTTTGGAGTAGATACGGATAGATCGGGGTAATGCTCCCGCATCTCATCCTCTAGCTCCAATGTCCATTCAGAGCCTCTTTCGGTGTTGCCATTGCACCTTTACAAGCTGCACTTCCTTGTTTCGAAGACCCTTGGTCCTCCTATCCAAAATCTCAATAGGCCTCTCAATATAATTTAAGCTCTCGCCACGTGAATGTCGTCCAAAGAAAGGATTGCGGCCTCGTCTGTGACACTCTTCCTGATTTGGGACACATGGAAGGTGTTGTGAATATGGATAAACTCATCCGATAGCTCCAAACAATAGGCCACCTTTCCCACCTGGGTTGTAATCCTGAACGGTCCAATGTATCAAGGTCCCGACTTGCCTCTCTTCTGGAACCTGATGACTCTCTTCCATGGCAACACTTTTAGTAACACGGAGTCCCCCACCTAGAACTGAAGATCTGATCAGCTTCGGTCAGCATAGCTTTTCTGACGGCTCTACGAGACTCTCAGTCGGCCGCACACCTGCTAAATCAACCCAGTAGTCTTGAGCACTACCTCTGTGCTCCCCATGACCCGGTGTCCAAGCTCACCCCAACAGACCGGCATCCTGCACCTCCGACCATACAACATCTCAAATGGAGCACGGTCGATACTGGCATGATAAATATTATTGTAGGAAAACTCTGCCAACGGGAGGTATGTATCCCAACTACCGTCAAAAATCCAACACGCATGCCCGTAGCATATCCTCGAGTGTTTTGATTGTCCTATCACTTTGGCCATCTATCTGGGGGTGGTATACCGTGCTGAAACGTAATTGGGGCCCAGTTCCTCATGGTTTTTCTTCTAGAATCTAGATGTAAATCAAACATACCTGTTAGAGACTACCGACATTGGCGCCTTGTGCCTCACCACCACCTCACGTACATAAATATCCACCAATTTCTTGGCAAAGACGCTCTTAGAGATTGGAATAAAGGGGGCACTCTTCGTCAATCTATCCACAATCACCCATATGGCATCCACACCCTTCGTTGTCCTCAGTAACTTCGTGATGAAGTCCATAGTGATCTTATCCCACTTCCAAATGGGAATGGGAAACGGGTGAACCTTTCCATGAGGCCTCTGATGCTCGGTCTTAACCTTCCGGCAGGTCAAGCATCACTCCACAAACCAGGCGATCTCCCGCTTCATGCAGGGCCACCAATAACTCAGCGTCAAGTCTCTATACATTTTTGTTTCCCCTGGGTGTATAGCGAACTTGGACTTGTGCACCTCCTTCAAAATCTTCTACCTCATACATCCAGATGCTGGGACCCACACCCTGCCACACTAGGTCAGGAGTCCCTGACCATTCCGAACGAACAAAGGAATTTGCCCCCGAATCCGCTCTAACATCCAATTTTTTTTATTTAAACCCTCCATTTGAGCCTCCCTGGTCATATCCAGCAATGGGGAGATCCCCGTCATCCTCAAACAAACGTTCTCAATCAGGGAACATGTCGTCTTTCGGCTCAAACCATCAGGCACCATGTTTGCTTTCCCTGGATGGTATATGATCTCCCAATCATAGTCTTTCAGCACAGCTAACCACCTCCTCTGCCGCATGTTGAGGTTCTGCTGATACATCAAGTACTTCAAGCCCTCATCATCAGTGTAAACAGTCCACTGCACCCCGTACAAATAGTGCCTCCAAATCTTGAGGGCAAACACTACGGCCACCAATTTCAGGTCTGAATGGGGTAGTTTGCCTCATCAGGCTTCAACTTCCTCGAGGCATAGGCTATCACATGCCCCCTATGCATCAGTATCACACCTAACCCTGAGATTGATGCATCACAGTACACTACCAAATCATCCAGTCCCTCAAGTAGTACGAGAATCAGAACGTCACATAATTTCCTGTCTCAGGGTCACAAAAGCCAACTGCTGATCCGAGCACCACCGAAATGTCACATTCTTCTTGGTCAAGCGTGTCAAAGGCACGGCGATCTTGGAGAAATCTGGGATGAATATCCAATAGTACTACATCACAGCCTCAACCTTGGTTGGATCAACCGAAATGCCCTCCTGATTGACGAAGTACCCCATAAATTGTACCTCTCACAGCCAAAAATCACACTTTGAGAACTTTGCATAAAGCTTCTCCGACCTCAGAGTCTCCAATACCTCCCTTAAATGGTGCTTATGCTGCTCCTTGGTCTTAGAATAGACAAAGATATCATCAATAAAAATAATCACCGATCGATCCAGCATCGGTTTGCACACCCTTTTCATGAGATTCATGAATGTTGTTGGGGTATTGGTGATCCCAAATGGCATCACAACAAACTCATAGTATCCATACCGAATCCTGAAGGTTGCCTTTGGTATATCCTCATTCTAAATCCTCATCTGATGGTACCCTGATCGAAGATCAATCTTGGAAAAACAAGATGCACCTTGTAGCTGATCGAACAAGTCGTTTATCCTCGGAACCGAATACCAATTTTTCATCGTTAGCTTGTTCAGCTCTCAATAATCAATACACATCCTGTGTGACCCATCCTTCTTTTTCACAAACAAGATCGGTGCTCCCCACGGGGAACTACTCAGACGAATAAACCCTGGGTCCAGTAGCTCTTGAAGCTGCATAGATAGCTCGTGCATCTCGGGTGGAGCTAGTCAGTACGGTGCCTTATCTATCGGATCGGAACCCGTCACCAAATCAATGCGAAACTCCACCTGCCTCTCTGGACCACCCCTGGTAACTCCTCGATAAAGAGATCCCGAAACTCCTGTACAATCAAAACGTTTCCCACTTCCCTTGTGGTCTCAACCCTCGTATCAGAGATATAAGCCAAATATCCCAAACAACCCTGATGAAGCAATCTCCTAGCCCTCACAGGTGAACAGAGAGTCGACCCCTATGAAACCCTCTCTCTGTGAATAACCAATTCTCCCCCACTTATGTTTTGAACCCTCACAATTTAGTGCTCACAGTCGATCATGGCCTTATTAGCCCCCAACCAGTCCATCCCAACAATCACCTTCAGTCCTCGCAATGATATCAGGACTAGACCAACACGAAACCTCTGCCCAAGAACATTTAGGACACAGTCCTGAGACACCCTCTCAGCACTCACAGTGCGGTCGTCCATAAGGTCCACCTCAAGCGAGGAATCTAAGGTCCCCGGTGCATCCCGAAACTTCTTGCTAAGCGCAATAGACATAAACGATCGGGTAGCTCCCAAATCAAACAAAACATGAGCAGAGGTACTATTGACAAAAAAGGTCCCTATACATAAGCACAATATACACATAAGCAATACAATAAAAATCTAGAGTAAGGAGATAAAATACGTACCAGGCACAACGTCTGGCTTGGACCGAGCCTCCTCGGTAATCAACTGGATAGTGCGGCTCTTCACCGTTGGAGTCTCCACCTTAGTAGGGCAGCCATTAGTGATCCTCAGTGTGGCGGGTGCAAGCACCACCACATCTCCTCCCCCTCCCTGCAACCTTGGACAATCGGCCTTTTTATGGCCAACCTGGTTGCAATGGAGACATATCAAGCCCTTCTTAGGGCAATCCCTACTCATGTGGCCGGGCTGACCACAAGAATAGCATACCAGGCCCAACCTCCACGATGCGGTTTCTCGCACTTGGAACACGGGCCATGGCCCTACTAGCCCCTACCCGAAAATCAGAGTTCATAGGAATTTTAGCCTGACCCGCAACCATCTGAACCAAATTTAGCTTCCGCTTGGTGTGGAAGTCCAACTCCATCTCTCGTTCCCGGGCCTTGTCTACCATCTCATTCGGGGTTTTGCACCCTATAAAGCTCACAAACTCCTAGATATCATCCCTCAACATCGAATGTTACCTCATCCTCCTCATGTCCTCATCGGTAGCATACTATGGAATCAACAATACTCGTTCCCAAAACTTCGCGGTGATCTTCGCCACAGTCTCGGTGGTCTACTGAAGGTCCTGAAACTCCCTCACAAGCTGTTGCACCTCAATCGGTGGTGCAAACTCCAAATAAAACCACCTAACAAACTTGGCCCACGTTATCTCAGCCACACCGGCTGCTCCCACCTCGTAGTCACCTCTCCCTACCAATCCCTAGCTCTATCTCTCAGCATACATGAGGCAAAACCCACCTTTTCCGCATTCGTGCAAGAACTTGTGCGTTGGGTGTTTTCTATATCCGCCACCCAGCATTGGCTGACATTAGGGTCCCTGACCCTGAAGGACTCAGGCACCCCACATGCCTTGAAATCCGGAAAAAAGGAGTTCGGGCCTGGACCTGGCCCACATCAATCTCGTCTCTGAATGCCCTAAGCCTTTCCTCCATAATCTCCATCATACCCTCCTTGACCATCCCAAAGATAATTGGGGTGATGTCAAGGACACCCCTAGTAACTTTAGTTTCGATGACTTCTCCCAACATCTCGTTAATGAGCTTGGTAGTGTCACTAGACTCTGATCCAGATTCTGATCATGATCCCCCTCCTCCAAATCGTGTCACCACCATACTGAACTACAATATCACAAAATATAATGATCAAGATGTCAATAGGGGGATCTGCCCACACCGGTCCTCCTTAAAGCTTCCAGGTCTAACATTAGCTCGGGTACAAGTCCTATGCTTTCAGTAGTACGGGCGTAATACTACCTTCCACACCTAATTTACTTTCCCCAAGGCTCTACCTGATAATTCCAATTCGTCCTACAATAATTCATGTCCCACAGACTACCGCAAATCTCAAATCCTAGGAAACCCTAAGATTTTCTCTACCCACACCAATCATACCAATCATAACAGGTTGCCTTTATGCATGCAAATTATACACAGAAAAGGATCAGATAGACTTTCGAATAAGAGATTCTACCCAAGGACCATAACCAAACAAGGAACAATAAATAAGGCCAAATCAATCATTCTAAGGCTATAAGCTCCTAACCATCAACAAATTTTAAAGCATACACATAGCAAGATCCATATGATTATCATAGCTCGAATATCAGTATAACATGGATAACATATTAGGGAACTACTTACATAGCTCGACCGATCACGGACATTGCACTCTCCTCTTTTCCATTCTTTAAAAGTTTTAACTTTCATTTTATTTTTTTGAAAACAATTACCATTTCCTTAGTTTGACTCCCGACATACCCGACGGTGTGCCTAAATCCCTCAAACAAAGGCTCTGATACCAACTTGTAATGACCCAAATTTCAAATGAAAATTTTCATTTTTGATTAACCAAAATGCTATCCACAAACCATGAAAAACCAAATACAATTGTTTTCAAAATTCATATTAAGTACCATTTTATTTCAAATTATCATAGTGTCCCATAAGAAAACGCCTGAGAGAGTGCACATCGTGCCATCAAGCCTTGCATTTGCCCTTAGGCTCAGATGTACCTGAAACAAATCCACAAACTGTAAGCTAATGCTTAGTGAGTTTTGTAGAGCATATCCGACACATAATCCACATAACACATATCATATTAGCTATACAGCTACATATATATCACAAAATCCATGCATATAAACATATAATGATGTCGTGGAAACCTTCCAATGTCTTACACCAAGTGCCACAGGAAACCCCCATGTGGTCTTTACTAGCCGTCACTGGAAACCCCACGCGGTCTTGGCTAATTGTCGCGGGAACCTACATACGGTCTTCACTAATCATAGACATATCATACAAGCTAAACAAATATACATACTAAGTTTCCATGGAAACCCTCCAAGGTCTTATACGAAATGTCATGGGAACCTCCTCATGGTTTTAATATACAACACCGGGAACCCCCCAAGGACTTTCATACAGATGTCCTAGCGACATATCACATGACCAACCATCAATCCATATAACATTAAATGGGCCGTCCTTGGTACCTTCAACCTATTAGTATGGTGAAAAGACTCACCACTGTTTGCTGAATCCAAAAGTTGCTCTCTTAGCAGTCCGTAATCCTCATTGCTGAACAATCATATTATTACTCAAGGTTAGGACTAAACACTATCTAATTGCAAACCCCACACCCAAATCCTTTCATAACAACCCAAAGAGTCTTCCTTTGTTAAATGAGCCCAAGGTCAATGTCCAGAATCATTAATTGGCCTCATGTCCCAATAAGGCCCAACCAAAGTATCTATGGCCCAAAACAAATCAACTAGCCCACTAACTCAGAAATGTGATCAGGCCCAATGACTAATTAGGACCCAAAAGCATGCAATCCCAAAATAACTCCAAGTCCATATGTTGTGTGTACGCCTTGCGTACCACCCTCGTACGCGCGGCATACTGAGTCCTTGGGAAGTACACATTGTGTACTCTAAGTTATGCTCAACATACTAGCAAATTAAGCACTTTCTTCCATTAAGTTATTAATATTCAATGTTCTTACGTTCAATATCATATCCGAGCTCATTAAGACGTCCTAGGTCATAAATTTGGCATCTTTTTTCCCTCTCATGCTATATGGGAAATAAAAACTTCATTCTTCACATTAGGACTTCGTATAAGGCTTCAAACTCATGCATGGAGTCTAGATACTCCCCAAGTTAGTACCTTTATTCACTTAGTGTGATTACAAAGCTCAGATCTAACCATTTCAACCTCTGTAGTTGCTCAACTCTCAAGAGGAGGTCAAAAACCAACTAAAGGGACCATAGAGAAAACCCTAGCTAGATCTATTGAATAAGATGACAATATCAAAGTGTTATACCTCCAGAAGGTCTTCAAGGTGAACTAGATGCAAATTCTTGAAGTCCTATTACACTCCAAGCTTGCTTAGCAACTCCTTCTTATTGAATAGACACTAAAATGGCCACAAATGCATTCCAAAAGCTCAACAAACTGTCTCTAATGATCTTAGGTTATTCATGGATGTTTGAAGGTGATGCTGGCTGATTAGGGTGAAGCCCAAATAAGATAAGGATGATTTTATAGGTCTCAAGTCTGTAAATTATGGTTTCCACATCCATCGTGTAAGCCCTGCGTACTCTTTGGTATGCCTAACGTACGTGCTGGCCCTCCGCGATCATTCGTGCATGGTACACTAAGCGTACTCATGAAGTACGCCCAACATACTTAAGAGACTTACTATGCAATAATTAAAATTTCAAGGGCTTCAATGGTAATATCTGGTTTGGAGTGTTACAATCCAGGTCTTTTTGTAGCCGAGGATTTCGAGTACGAAATCTAGTTACATTGGGGGAGAATTGTAATGCTCAGGTCCTTGTAGGTAAACTCATTCTCTTGTTTTAAAAGTTTAAGTTTTCAGGAGTCTGGTCCTACGCGGGATGTATGGTAGTCTCCTATGTAGTGTGTAAGAGGAATCTTAAGGTAGGGGTTTATAATCTATGCAGGGCATAGATCAAGCCACGCATCATGTGGCTGCCTAGAACCAAAACCCTGATCTTGGGATTTTAAGCCCTATTTAAAGGCTCTAACTCTCTTGAGGTGCTTCCATCCTCAGCCTCCATCCTCTTAAATGGCCCCTTTGTAACCTTGATTCCTTTTTGAGATTTTTGATCCTTGAGTGTGTTTTGTGTTCACTTTTGAAGGAATAAGAAGATTATAGAACCATTTGGGAGTTCAAATCAGTATAGCTCCAAACGTTTCATCCACCTAACAATCTCTAGAAGGTATAAAGTTCCTAACTTGATGTTTTTATGCTAGATCTAACTTTGCTTTAGGTTTTAATTCTTTTTGTCCCCATAACCATGGTGTATATGTGTAAGAGCTACTCTAGACCATTGGAATGTCATTTCCAGATGTTTTAGGCTTGCTAAGTAATAAAAACGAGGGCTTGGTCACTATCATCCATCCATGCATGAGTTCTTACACATTTGATGACTTTATGGACCTAGGTTATGGTTTTGTGCTTTTGGTATGGATGCAAATGGATAAAGTTAGAGACTTTATCCATTAGGACATTTATAAGATAGAGATCTAGGATTTAGGAGAGTTGTTGGTCTGGATTAAGAGCTTACTAATAAAGTTAGGGCATCAAGGGTTTATGTAGGGCATAACCCTGACCTTCCCCGTTTTTGCCACCTAAGGCTCCACAAAGTGGGTAGAGCTGCTACGTTGGGTGTGGAGTGGCTAGATGTTGACTATTGACTTTTGACCATTGACCAATTACCGTTGACTTTCATGAAGTTTAACTTTATGTTAAATGGATATTTTAATCTATAGTTTCAGACTTGGTCCCTGTTTGTTGAATAGGTGACTTGTAGAGTCGGTATTTGGATAAGTGATCAGTTCAGTTATCTTCTAGAATTTTAGGTGAGTTTTCCTCACTGTACTCGTGGGTCGAAAACACCAATGTCAGACCATTAGGTTGTGTTATGTATCATGGTATATAGGATGATGTTATTTTGTAGTGATCTTTTAGATTGGTACATCTGTATGATTACATGTGCTTGTTGGTTATTATTTATATGTTGCATATATCGACATAGTGTGGTTGTATTAAGGTTGTACAACTCTGTGGTGTAAGCCAACAAACCCGGGGCAATCCAATCTAATGATTATGGGCCTGGGCAATCCATTCTGATGATTGTGGTCTTGGGCAATGGGTCGAGCTAATCCAGTATGATGACTATGAACCTAAGGTAATCCAATCTGATGACTATGGACCCAGAGTTCATGTTTGTATATGTTTTGTTGTGTGGGATATTTTAGGGGAATGTGTGATCGTACACATCTTCCTCCTGATATATGTTTTAAGTGATTTTGATACTCTGATTATATGAATTTGTTTTAAAACAATGGTTTAGTATATTATGGTTTGTGGAATTGGTTTACCAAAATGAAAATTTTGTATCATGATTTTAGGTTGTTATACCAAGAACTACATAGGTGAAGGTATCTTTTCATCAGTTTGTAGGGAACCTCCATAAAAATGATTTGATTGTTGTTATCAAAGTACTAAACCTCCACTGTAAAGGTGGTTCCGAGGCTTCAGCTCCGAGTGTGAAGCACTCATAAATGTACAATATAGCAACTTATCAAAGATGATAACTTGTTGTAGTAAGACTGACTTTCAAGGAAATGAAATGATTTCATGTTTAATGGAACTTTACACCACTTGTTTCATGAAGAGGTCCCTCGTCTAAGTATCTTATAAAAGTGTATGACATTAGATGTTGCTTACATGCCCGATTATCTTCATAATTATGGTGGAAAGACAATCGTTTATTGGTCGTGTTTAATAGTCTTAAAACTTATTTTTCCCATTTTTATATTAAAAAGCTTTATAGGGTTTAAAATATGATTATAGAAGTTTAATGTTGAAACTAATAACACGAAATCATACAAAAGTCACTGTATTTAGGATAACTATCACAAAAGTTGCAACATTTTAGTTTTTTTTTTTTTTTTTTTTTCAATTTAAACACTCAAGATGTGGTATCACAAAATAGTGTCACATCAACATGTCACATTACCTGTCACTCCATCAAAAATCGGCATGCTAGCTGCTACATCATTAAAATTGTCACGTCCGTTGGCAAACAGACGACCAAGTAAATTGTCAACATTGAAAGTTTGTAAACCTCCCTATCTAGTTATGAGGGCGTAATAGCTTATATATGTTGTATATTTGATATTCCCATATCTTGTAGTACTGTAAAATTATATGCCTTAGTCCAATACATGTATTTCATGTATATAATGTGTGATGTACTATACATTTTGATCAATAAGAAATAAGAAATATTGATTCTCTCAAATCTTTTTTGTCACATTAGCATCTTTTGTTATTTAAAGATATAAGAATATCATATTTGAATGAATTATATAGCATATAACTTATATTTTTCTTTTCAAGGTAACCAAATTTTGATATTTAACAAACGTACAAGTAATTTTAAAATATCATGACTATAACATCTTTAGTAAATTGTCACATATGAAAGGTCACAGAAGATGAATAGATTATTGGTCTTTCCTTTTTATAATTGGGTGGTGTATCTTAAATTATATGATTAAAGTTAAGAAATATAATTGGCTACATATTGTATTAAAAATTATGTTTAATGAAAAGGACGTGTTAATATTGGATTACAACACTTTCTTAATTTTATCTGTTAAAATAAGATCACCCCAACTGTCTTTATTATTAATAATAAATTAAAGTTAACTTTAATGTTCTAGATTTATTTAGGACAAAATAAATTAATTTAATATCGATGATATTTTTTTAAGTTGTTAATACAAAGAATTGATGATAACAATGTAGTATTATACTCTTATATAACAACCACGTCTTTTTTTTCCATGTAAAATGTTTACTTTGATGCTACTTTGAGCAATATATTTAATTAAAATGAATCTTTTAAAAATATGTTTTTTAGTTGAACTAATATGGTTGGTAAGGATATCTTTAAATTTTTTTTCGGGATATCACCACAACGGTTGAGCATAGGCCGGGTTGGCTCACTTTTGACCTAAAGCGAACCCAAAACCAAGAGCTACGGTTTTGAAACTTTTAAAATCGAACCAAACCCAAACCCCTCGGTTCAGTGTTTTTGTTTCAGCTTGTACTTGAGTTTCCTTGGCTTGGTTTCGATTTTAAAGTCAAACCTTAATCGAATCACTAGCTAACCTGAAGTCTTGTTATATAAACATGAAGTTGAAGTAAATTTTGATACACGAATCAATATGGGACTCAAAGTAGATATCAAATGAAAATGATGATAACATGCTTATATAATAGACGAAAATTGTTGAGTTTACATGTGTTTGGCAATGTAGGGATCGAATAACTTACAAAATAATAGAAAGGTAAACAAAGGATATGTAAAGAGCAATAATCGATCCTGAGACCTTTGATTCAATAAGTCAGCGCCTTAACGAGTAGACAAATTGTTTGTTTGTGTTTATAAGTGAAGCGATGCGTATATATAAACTACATAAAATGAAATTTTCCTAAAAAGATTACACTACGGAAAAATATATGAGGGGCATCTCCGGCTACCCCTTGGAACCGCCTTGAATTTGGTTATTGATTTCGGGTTTAACTTGTTCGACCGCCAGTTTAACCCAGTTTTTATAGTTGTTATGTATATTTACTTTCTTACACGCGCACACACACACACATACATACATACATACATACATACATACATACATACATACATACATACATACATATATATATATATATATATATATATATATATATATATATATAAAACCAAGAATTGGGCACCTATAAACATAAAACTTTATCATAATGAATAATATTATAAAATCATAGACATATCAGTCGAGAAGTAAAAGGTTTCCAAGTTAAGAAGACCAGCTTTGAACTCGTGTATGGTGTGCGTCAAAGTCTTTTCATAGACGACGCACACCAAGGTGTGCTTTGTCGACATTCAAATTGTATACACTTTGAATAACCTGAGTTGTTTAGCTTTGCTTTGGAAATTTTCTGTTTTTATGTGACATCTCTCATTTTCTCAAAACCAATTAAAAAATTTTATTACGCTTTAAAATATCATTTGTCTTTCTTGTGGAAAATCTCAGTTTAATAAAACACTTTGAGATAACAAACATTGTTCTATAATATTAAAATACCAAGGATGTCATAATTATTATTTGACATAGGTTGTAGCATAAAATAAAGGTCCTGAAAACTATTACTGATTTATCTCTTATTTCACTGGGTACCAAATTATCTTTCGGCAGCCTTTGTTCAGCTGTGACGCATATAAATTGAGCGGGTTAGGTTTAGGAAAACCTAGTGAGATACAAAGGTTTCCAATCCCATAATATTTTTATGATATCAAATCATATTAATAATCATGTAAAATAAACTTTTCCAAAAGAATATAGACATATAAACCCAAAATAAATTTCTATAAGACACTCTACCTATACATACCAGTCCAACCGATTCTCAAATATCCTAGTTCAACGATTACCTAGAAGAATCACTTACCTAATAAATTGTTTGAGAAACTACTTCAATAAACAATTAGGTGTAAGGTCAATTCTCAGAATATGATGATATAAAACAATCACGCTAACTCAGTTAATGCTAGCATCTCATAAGTGCAACCGTGAAGTTATATTTGGAAAGTCGTGTTAGTGTGATATGTATATCTTATGTAATTTCTTGTATTTTTAGAAGATATGTAGATCCTTATGATGGGTTTTGAGCATTATAACATTCATATGATGCACATGCTACCCTTTTTGCCTTGGATCTAGGTTTTTCTCAAGTTATACATGCAAATTAATTTTCCAAACCAAGAACCCTAATCTAGCATACAATTTCTAGATGTAACAATTAAACTAGAGTTAGAAGAATACCTTTCTTGTTGATAGCTTGATGTTGACCTTCAAGAGCTTAGTGCCTCAATTGTTGCACCTCTAATGAAGTCGCAAACACCACTTAGCAAAAGATGAACAAGAGAGAGAGGATGGAGGCTATCAATTTTGGCTAGGATTCTCTTATGAAGCATAGGGGCTGAAAACTCTAACCAAGGGGTCCTTATATAGTTGAGTTGCTACTATGATTTTCAACGGGAAACCCTAATACCCTTGCTTAGGCCCTAAGCAATCCATATACCCCCATATGATAGGCCTTAGGCGAAAAATATATGGGTTTCCCATATATTTTCATCCACCCCTTATCAATAGGGTCCATTAGCCCAAACTAAAACTATTACTGATTTACATTATCAGTCCCTGTTCTTTTAATCAGTCTCTTTTGACCACTAAATTAATTCCAAATTAATTCCTGATCAATACAACTTAAATAATATGATTTCTTAATTAATATATTATTCATATAATATATTAATAAATCATTTATAAACCTCTTTCTCACAATTCATCCTATCAACTTGCTATGGTGAAGTCAACCCAAAAGGACCATGCTACTATAGGGTAAAGTACATACCAATTATAGTTAGGGGCACCTAATCCGGTAGTCTGCCACTTGGATAAGTCTATTAACTATAAATGTAAATATGACTTCAAAATCTGATTAGCAATCGTAGCTCTCAAAAGCCGTTGTAGAAATCTAACTTAGTTACTGACGCGTCCTTTAGATAAGGGATCATATAATCCTACGTTATGAAATATATCATGTGGACAAAGACATGGAACATAATCATTCTAAATGTCCAACAGTTTGTTTCCAGACTTCTGCTTTGTTTGACATAGAACTTAATTGAACACATCAATTCAGTCCTGATTAGGCCCGACACATAAGTAAACACAAAATCGACGAGAGGCCCAAGATATCGCTTTTACCCTCTTAGTATAAAAGGAATAGATAAACTTTGAATCATATGTTTGTACTATTTACTCATCAAATCATACACAACAACATGTTTTATAACATCAAGTTACTAATGCATTTACACATTATCAATGCACAACCAATTCGTAAACAACAACTCATATATCTCAGTTTAAGGATTATACGATATTATCGTCTCACAATCACTCCTGATAAATTCCATGAAGTGATTCACATGAGCATGGGTTTAATCCAATACTCAAATTTTATTTCAAGAGTACTCATGAATGTTGCAGCAAACCTTTTCTATGTCTAAACACTTAGACAATCTACAAACCAAATCATAACAGTCTAGCCTTATAAATTACTCCCAAAGTAAGATCGAATGTGGATGATTTGAACAATCTAATTATTCTGGAAGTAAAACATGCAAGAGTGAAACAACAGTAAAAAATTGACACAAGATAGTAAACTTTAGTCATCAATAAATCTCCATTACTTAATCATCAAATGTCAATTACATTTATCTATTAAAAGTTTCTAAACATCTATCTAATCACTAAAACTAATATTGTCCTTCAAACCGATGCTCCTCGCATGTTGTAAGTGCTTAACCCTACTCAGACCCTTTGTGAGGGGATCTGTAGGATTCTCTTCTGACGATACCCACTTAACCATGAGGAGTCCTTCTTCTACCCGATGTCTGATGAAGTGGTATTTTCTATCGATAGGTCTGGATCTACCATGATCCCTTGCTTCCTTGGTCAAGGATATTGTTCCTTCGTAATTACATAAAATCTCCATAGGCTCCTTTATGGCTGGTACAAGTCCAAGGTCTCTAATGAAGCTCTTAAACCATATTTCCTAATTCGACACTTCGCTCGCCGCGATGTACTCTGATTCACACGTTGAATCAGCCACGGTCTCCTGCTTGGAACTTTTCCAAGTAACTGCTCCTCCATTTAGGGTAAATACCCAGCCCGACTGAGACTGGAAGTTATCTCTATCGGTCTGAAAGCTAGTGTCACTATACCATGTCACTCTCAAGTCATCACTCCCACCAAGTATAGGGACCCAGTCCTTAGTCCTTCGCATGTACTTAAGAATGTTCTTCACTACTGTCTAGTGAGCTCTACCCGGGTTCCCTTGATATCGGCTAACCATGCTCAATGCAAAACTACATGTCATAGCGTACATGATCGAGCCAACGGCGGAAGCATATAGCACTCAACTCATTTCCACTATCTTGGCATCGGTACTCGGAATCTGAGTCTTACTCAGCTTGGTATAACTTTAGATTGGCAGTTTCCTTTTCTTGGAATTCTCCATGCTCAAATGTTTCACCACCTTGTCCAAGTAAGTACTATGACTAAGTCCTATTAGTCTTTTACCCCTATTTCTCAAGATCCTTATCCCCATAATATAAGAAGCTTCCCCAAGATCTTTCATAGTGAAACACTTCCCAAGCCAGGACTTAACCTCCTGCAAGGTCGAGATTTTACATTTCCTATGAGTAGTATGTCGTCAACATACAAACCTAGAAAGCTAACTATACTCCCACTATCCTTCACATACACACAGGGCTCAGCCTCGCTTCTCAAAAATCCAAACTCTTTGACTTTATCATCGAAACAAAGATTCCATCTGTGAGACACTTACTTTAATCCATAAATGGATTTCTCAAGCTTGTACACTATATTAGGGTACTTTTCATCTACAAAACCCTCTGGCTAACACCTATAAACATCTACAGCCAACTTCTCATTAAGGAAAGAAGTTTTGACATCCATCTGCCATATTTGATAATCATGAAATGCAGCTATCGCTAACATAACCCTTATAGACTTGATCTTGGCCACTGGTGAGAAGGTCTCGTCATAGTCAACCCTCAAGGTTTGAGTAAATCCCTTCGTAATCAATCGTGCTTTGAACGTATGCACATTCCAATCCATGTCGGTCTTCTTCCTGAAGATCCACTTGCACCTAACTGTCTTTCAACCTAGTACATGGTCAACCAAGTTCTAAACTAGATTGTCATACATGGACTAGATCTCGTTGTCCATCTCCTATTTACACTTTTCAGACTCAGGGCCTGCCATGGCTTCCTTGTACTTGTTACGTTCATCCAAATTTATTTGTGTACTATCACTGATAAACATATCACCTTCAGGTATATCCAGAAACCATACAACACAGGTAGAACACTAACTCTACTGGAACATCTCAGATGTAAGGACTCGTCAACTGGTTCAACAGGAATCTCTTCCACAGGTTGAGCACTAGTGTTAGAGGTTCCTTCATCGCTTGATTCTTGAAGCTCTTCAAGATCAATTTTACTCCCATTGTCCTCTTGGCATACAAGTTCTCTCTCATGGAAAACCCCTCTTCTTGCAACAAAAACCACGTTGTCACTAGGTCTATAGAAAAGATATCCAAAAGATTTATGTGGGTAGCTGATGAAAAACCACCGCTCACTACGAGGTTCAAGCTTGTCGTGAGTCTCTCATCTTATGAAAGCTTCACAACCCCAAACCTTGATATGTGCCAACTAGGGAACCTTCCTTGTCCACATTGCATGAGGTGTTTTTGCAACCTTCTTAGTTGGGACTAGATTAAGGTTATTGGCAGTAGTCTCTATGGTATACTCCCAAATGAGATAGGTAACGAAGCTCGACTCATCATGGAATGAACCATGTCCAACAAGTTCCGATTGCGCCTCTCAGCTACACCATTGAGTTGTGGTATCCAAGTTGGCGTCAATTGTGATACAATGCCACATTCTTTAAGATAGTCGTGGAACTCGATACTAAGATACTCACCACCCCTATCGGAACTGAGCATATTTATCTTCCTTCCCAATTGATTCTCCGCTTCTTGCTTAAACTCTTTAAACTTTTCAAAGGTTTCCGAGTTGTGGTTGATTAAGTAGATATATCTATATCTGCTATAATCGTCGGTAAAAGTCACATAGAAGCGGTTATCATCCCTTTTGGTCGATCTGCATAGTCCACACACATATATGTGTATGAGATCCAACAATCTCTCACCTCTTTCACAAGTACCAGTGAAAGGTGATTTAGTCATCTTTCCAAGTAAACAATATTCACATGTGTCATTTGACTTTAAGTCAAATGACTCCAAGACTCCATCCGTTTGGAGTTGGGCTATGCGCTTCTTGTTGACATGTCCAAGACGACAATGCCACAAGCATGCCTTGCCTAACCCATTAGACGAATCGATATGCAACACATTATTTCCTAAGTTATCTACAACCATCATAGTTTCATATACACCATTACAAACAATGCTTCAAAATAAAAAGTACCATTATAAAAAGCATTAATATAACCAATTTCATTGATAAATGAAAATCTAAAACCTTGTCTATACAAACCATGAAAAGAAATAATATTCCTCATCATCTTTGATGAGTAGAAACAATCATTTAATTCTAATACTAACACACTACTAAGCACTAAAGAATAAATCCCGATATTGGTGATAGACGATGATTTCCTATTCCCTATTATCAGGTTCATCTTCCCATGCTCCACATCCCTACTTCTTCTTAGCCCCTGCAAATCAGAACAAATGTGAAAACCACATCCTATATCAAGGACCCAAGAACTAGCATGTGTTGGGTTATTAGATTAAATAGTGTAAATACCTACGAAGGTGATCTTTATCTTCCCATATTTGATGTCCAGCAAGTATTTAGGGTAGCTTCGTTTCTAATGCCCTTTGTCGTGACAGTAGAAGCACGTTGCTTCTTTGGGATCAGATGCAGGAGTGGCAGAACTGGCTTTACGTTTGTATCCATTTGAGTTAGATCCATCATGGGACTTTCCCTTGTGGTTCTTAGAGGGAGCTTTCCTCTTCTTTCATTTTCCATGTCCTATAGCAATGACCGGGGCAGCAGCGGCAGTGGGTGGGCTCAATAGCTTTGCCTTTTACTCCACTTTTAACAGTTCTCAATAAACCTTGAAGTTTGCTCAAGGTGACTTCCTCCTTGTTTGTATGATAAGCCATTTTGAACTGATCATAACAAGGAGGTAAAGAGTGCAGAACAATATTAGCAAGGCAACAATCTCGTACCTTTCTTGACGCACTCTTTGATGGTACTTTTCCATCAAGTCTTGGCACATCTCGTAAAACCAATAGTCCTCATAGAACCGTTGTATCCAGGAGTCATAGTGGCTACCATTATACATGACACCTTTGTCGTGTCCTTTTCATGAGCCCTATACCCAGCTATCTATTCAGGAGTAGATTTAGATTCATTGATCTCATTGAGTTGCTTGTCGAGAATGTATTCCTTCTTTTCATAACGGAAGGCCATTCGAAAGTTGCGAATCCAATCATTGAAGTTGGATCCATCAAAGGTTATCCTCTCATAAATATTCATGAGAGAGAAGGAACTTGAGGAGTTGGAGTTTGAGCCAGAAGCATTGTTTGAGCCAAACATCTGAAAAAGAAAAACAAAAAAGCTTAGTTTAGATAAAGAATCCTAAATATAACACCCAAATGAAATATAAGGCTAGGACCCAACACAATAATTCCTAATTCGAAAGAGGGATGTCGTAGTCCAATTGCAATTTATTTGAAGGTTGGTAAATGACGATTTACCAATTCCACCACGAAAAATGAAATGAAGAATTAGGTTTTAAATGAAATGAAATTCCTAGATTCTTTTGAGATTCATTGAACTTTTCAATGGCATGTTTAATCTTGATTATGCTCTTCAAGTTTGTGACTGGGATACCGAGGGTCACAAACAAGGTGTGAATAACCATGCAAATTAGCATGGCACTCTCGAGTCATTTACCACCTAATCAATGTATCAGTTAACCACATCCGCTCCATTAATCTATGGTAATTCTCGAGCTACCCTTTGCCACCCTTGTTAGTCCAAGTTAGTGTGCTGGTTAACCACGCACGCTCTACTAACAACTTGGCAAGGTGAAAAGTGCAATTTCATATAATAGCATCATTTTCACATTTTCCAAAAGTAACTAAGATTGAGAATTTATAAAAACATTTACTTACTTTATAATATTTCATTATACTTATTAATGATGAACTAATGTCCAATCCTACCCGTTCGACTAACGACCCTCCACCAATCAAGGAAGCTCTAGGTGAGAGTGAACACCCATTCAACTGCCATTTTATAGAAAATTTTCTTATATCCCCCTTATAGATCGGCTTCATGAATAAGGCCTACTAACGGTAAGACAACTCATATTATACATACATATATATATATATATATATATATATATATATATATATATATATATATATATAGATATATATATATATATACACACACACACACACACATACATACATACATACATACATATTAATCTTTTAATATTATAATAGTATAAGGGTTGTATTTTTAAACTTTTTAAAACACTAGGGTTTTAGAATTTAAATTTTCAAAATTAAAAACATATTAACCAAATTTTAAATTCCAAAACTTGAGGGAAAATTTTGAAACTTTTCAAAACTTCTAGATCAATTTTTAAATAATCAAACTAATCATAGAATTTTGAACATTATCTTAAAATTTTACCATTATCTTTTTATTTGATGACGATATTCGGATGAGAACCCGACAGATCCCTCACGAAGGGAGTGGGTAGGGTTAAGCATCTCCAGCATGCTAGGAGCATAGGACTGAAGGATGACATTAGTCTTAGTAGTTAGATAATTTTGAAATTTGTAAAATGTAATTGACATTTAATGATGAATAAAAGGTGTGTTTATTTATGAGTAAAGTGTTGCTATCCCTTGTTAATCGTTTGCTATTATTTCTTTTGCATGTTTCGACTTCCAGAATATTTATGTTGTTTTACATATTATTCAAATTATCCACAATTAGTCATATGTTGGAAGTATATATGAAGTAAGACTGTCATGAGCTGGTTGTAGAGGTCTAAGATGTTGGACATGGCCTCAACACTCATGAGTGCTCATAAGTTCTGAGTATTGGATTCAACCAACGCTCGTTGGTATCACTTCATGGAATTTATCTCGAATGATTACGAGATGGTAATATCATATAAGTCTTCAAACCTAGATATATGACTTGTTAACTATGAGTTAGTTATGCATTGAACGTCCGAAACCGCATCGGTAACACGATGTTATAAAACGTGCGTTTGTGTGTAATTTAACAAGTAGTAGAACAAGCATATGAGTCGAAGTTTATCTGTTCCTTCTTGGATTAGAAGTTGATATCTGGGCCCCTCGATGATTTTGTTTTGACCTATGTATCGGGCCCGGTCAGAACTAAGTTGATGTGTTCAATTAAGTTCTTTGTCAAACAAAAAATCAGAAATCGGGAAACAAACTGCTAGACAATAAGTAAGACCATGTTCCATGTATTTGTCCAGCTGATATCTAGAACAGAGGATTATATATTCCCTTATCTAAAATGGCGTACCATCATCTTCTCAGTTCCGAGAAACCTTGAAAAGAGCTACGATTGCTGATCGGTTCCTGAAGTATTACAATTATAGTTATTAGACTTATCCAAGTGGGAGACTGTTGGATAAGGTATCTAATTCCATAACTATTTTTGGTATGTACTTGACCCGACCCGGCATGGTCCATTTGGGTTGCATGGCACCATGCAATTGGATAGACTAAATGAGAGAAATAACACTTGTGGTTATTAATATATTATAAGTTCTAATATATTAATAATATTATTTAATTAGTTTGATCATGAATTAATTTAGAATTAATTAAGTGATCAAAAGATAACTAATTAAACATATGGGTTAAATATGTAAATCATCCATATCTTGTATAGTGGGCTAAGAGGCTCCATGGATAATCAAGTTGGGTTAAACCCATTGGATGCTCCATGGGTCATGGAAATGAAGAGTCATGACACATTAGGGTTTACATGGTGTAACGCTATTTGTGTCAACATTATATAAAGTTCATGGTTCTCCCAAAATCGGCTATGCATGCATACTTGAGGGCTAGAGCCAATTTTTAGAGTGTTATACTTTCTCTCCAAGTTTACTACATAGCATTTGGTGTTGTGTGAAGCATTTGAGGCATCACACTTAGGGTGCTAGGCTCACAAGGTTTCAAGGATCAAAATCAACAACAAGGTATGTAGTTCTATCTTTTATTCAAGTTAAAATTGTTCCTCGTGTATGCTAGATAGGATCATAACCTTGGAAATCAACTTTGCATGATAATTATACAAAGATAGATCCAAGGTTATTAGGGTTGCATGTACACTTAGGAAGTGTTAGAATGCTCAAAAGTCATCAGTGGTATCAGAGCCTAGGCTTGTTTGTTGATTATTTGTGCAAACTGTTGAAAAAAATCGTTTTGTCTGTTTTCGGCTCGTATGAACTCACCGAGTCCATGGGGGGACTCGACGAGTCCATAACCAAATGCAAGCTACTCGTCGAGTTTGTTCTTGCACTCAACGAGTAGAAGCTGCAGTTTTCAGAATTTTGATTTTAGTTGGAAAAGGACTAGAAACATTACCCTAAATTGTTTTGGTTTTTGTAAACATATTTTAGATGGTGTAATGTTTATGCTAATCCATTTACAATGACAATTATCAAAATTACAAGTTTTAAGTGTAATTTTTAGATTCATGAAAGTGTTCATATTCATGTTCTTGTTCTTATGATGTTTAGATGATCATAGGAATTGTTTGTAACCTATGTGGTAGATTAATTCATGATCATTATGTGTTTTAATGGAGTCCATAACGTGTCCTCACGTTATGGAAAACGAAAAGTCAATTTGTAAAAAACCATTAAAATAACACATGAGTTATAAAAATGAAGAGTCTTCATTTTTAATACTCTATTAACTCATAAGTTACAAAAAATGAAAATTTTTGAAAGTTTACAAAACTTGCCCTCAAGTTTCGGTGGAGCGCGTGTGGAGCGTGTGTGGTTTACCGGCTTTTCCCTCTCCTTAATGGGTGTCCACTCTCCTTCCGACCTTATGGGTGTCCACTCTCCTTCCGACCTCATGAAAAACCTTAAGTCACCCTTTGCCTTCTTTGTTAAGTCCAAGTTAGTGTGCCGGTAAACCACACATGCTCCACCAACGATTTAAACAAGGTGCAAAGTAAATGGAGTATTAAGAACAAGAACATGAATATGAACACTTTCAAGAATCAAAATTTGAGGGCAAAGTCGTCTCATTCATGAACCAAAAGTCACTTTGTTAAAAACCATTAAAATAACAAAGTAAATGGAGTGTGTGTGTGTATATATATATATATATATATATATATATATATATATATATATATATATATATATATATATATATATATATATAAGATCAAAGTCATCTTACCGCTTATAACATCCCGAAATTGCAAGAGTTGAGTGGAAGGGCTAAAAGTGTAATTTGGGAAAGAGTGACTCGGCGAGTCCATGGATGGACTCGGCGAGTAGAGTCGCGACATGGTCGCGTGTTAAATAGCCAACTCGGCGAGTCAATGAGATGGACTCGGCGAGTAGGCGCTGAGTGGAGAAAACCCTAATTCTCGGGGTTGAGCCCTATATAAAGAGCATTATGTTTCCTCCCTAGCCTCTTTATCCCCCCTTTGAGTCCCTGAAACCCTAAAATCATGGAGAAGCACCATTGTTGAGTGGATTGGAGCTTGGAGAAGCAATTGTTGAAGAAAGTATGGGAAATTGAAGGTGTGGAGCAAAGGGCTTTGCTTGGATTCGAGTTTCCTTGCAGATTGGGGCGTTCCTTTGAGGTAATATCTCATTCTTAGGCTGTTGTTATCTTTTCTCTTCATTTTGGGGTTTGAGGGAAGCTTATATTGGATGCTATTGGAATCTAGAGGTTAGATCTGAGATTGCTACCTCAGATCTGGAATGGAGGAGAGTTGGAATGCAGGAAAGTCCCTGTGTTGAGCGTTGGATGAAGCTATCTTGTCCCAAACCTTAGCCCTAAAGTGCAAAATGCATAGATCTCTTTGGATTCACGTAAAGTTTGCCACTTTACGTGATGAATGAGTTGTAAGAGGCTAGATCTATGTTTTGGATCAATTGCATGGTCTGGAACGCTTCTGTATGGATTCAGACCGGTGGTACTCGGCGAGTCACATGGGTGGACTCGACGAGTTGCTTGAAGATGAGCTGAGACTCGACGAGTTGGAAGAACAACTCAGCGAGTTGGATGAAGATGGCCTGAAACTCGGCGAGTTGTATGAACAACTCGACGATTAGGTTGATGATAGCTTTAGACTCGACGAGTCTGTTTTTGGACTCGGCGAGTCTTGTCGAAGAGTCCAAATATTTTCTGGTTGAGTCGAGAACCGGCGAGTCAAGGGATGACTCGGTGAGTTGTGTGCGAGTGGACTCAGAGTTGTTGGACTCGGTGAGTCTCGGGGTGACTCGGCGAGTTAGGTCGCGGATCGAGTGAAGTTTTGAGTATGGGAACTCGATGAGTCATAGGGTTGACTCGGCGAGTAGGGTCAGTCAGGGGTTGACTTTGACCTAGTATTTGACCAAGGGTTAACCAGTGGTTTCCATGGGTACTTTGGTAATTGTTGATTATGGTTTTGTTTTCAGTGTATTGGTGGCTATCCAGTGGTGGAGATCGTATCAGTGATCGGAGCAGCTTGAGTTATCTGTTCAGTCGGCAGTTTCAAGGTGAGTTATCCTCACTATATCTATAGGGTTTAAGGCACCAAGGCCGACCCTTTTATCGGATGGAAATCCGGGTAATTGTCTGTTGTATGATATTGCGGGATATGGGCCGGAAGGCGTTACGTTATGGGCCGGAAGGCATTACATGTTGTGGGCCGGAAGGCAATGCGATGTGGACTGGAAGGTCATGGCCTGGAAAGGCGTATGTGCATAGTTATTATGTTGGCTGAGTCGTAGGGTGATATTATGATAGTGATCGGCTAGGCTGGTATCTTGGTTAGAGTAATGATATGTTATGTGATCTGTTGATCGATTTGCTAACTGTGAACTGTTATATGATTACATGTTATGTGCCTGGCTGTCTGGTCTAGAGTGTAACCCGGTATGCATGGTTGTTTTATGTTCTGTTATGATATGTATGCTTTTTATGTTGCGGGTCGGAAGGCGATATGTTATGGGCCGGAAGGCTATGTGTTATGGGCCGGAAGGCATTACGCTATGGGCCGGAAGGCGATATGTTTTGGACCGGAAGGTTGTGGCCTGGAAGGGCGTATATGTGGTTGGTATTTTGGGGGTATCTCACTAAGCTTTCGGGCTTACAGTTGTGGTTTTTATGTTTTCAGGTTCTCAAGAGTCTGTGGCAAAGCAAAGGCGTGATCGTACCGTTCCTCGCGTTGGTCTTTTATGAAATGGACCTGGGAAATACTCTGTTAAATAATGTATTGAAAACCTTTTTGTAACAACTTTATTAAAATGGGTTGTTTTTGAAAAGTTTTAATTGTTTCGAAATTTCGGTTGTTACAATAGTACGCCTCATTGACGAAGCCAATCTATAAGGTGGGTATAAGGTTGTTGCCTATAAAATGGCAACTTAATGGGTGTCCACTCTCACCCACTGCTTGCTTGACTGGTGGAGGGTCGTTAGCCGAACAGGTAGGACAATGACTTAAAAATTCTCATTAAAAGTATAATGATTATTATAAAGTAACTAAATATTGTATAAATTCCCAATCTTAGTTACTTTAGGAAAAATGTGAATAAGGTGCTAATCCATGAAATTACACCTTGCACCTTGTTTAAGTCGTTGGTGGAGCGTGTGTGGTTTACCGGCACACTAACTTGGACTTAACAAAGAAGGCAAAGGGTGACTTAAGGTTTTTCATGAGGTCGGAAGGAGCGTGTGTGGTTTACCGGCACTACGATTAAGTGAAAAACATTAAGGGTACCAAGTAATTTGCATGGTTACTTCACACCTTGTTTTGTGATCATCGGTATCCCAGTCACAAAACATGAAGGGCACACTCGAGATTGAAACATGCCATTGAAAATTTCAATGAATCTCAAAGAATCTAGGAATTTCTAAAAGCCAAATAAAACCTAATAATTTATGTTTTGTGTTCATGGTGGAAATTGGTGAATCGTCATTCACCTACCTTTCAAATATGTTATAAGTTGGATTACGACATCCCTCTTCTAGGTTATAATATATTATGATTGGATCCTAGCCTTAATATTACATTTGGGTGTTTTATTAAGGACTATCCATATATTTAAACTAAACTTACTTTCTTCCTTTCAGATGTCTTCCAACAATGCTACTCCTGGCTCAAACCCTACTGGCTCATTCTCTCTCATGAACTTATGTGGGAGAGTCATCTTTGATGGATCCAACTTTACTGACTGGATCAGAAACATCAGGATGGTCACTCGTTACGAGAACAAGGAATATACTCTTAACAAGGAGCTCAAGGTGACTGAGCCAACTGCTACTCCTGAGGATCTTGCTGAATATGAGGTTCATGAAAGAGATGCTATAAAAGTGGCATGCATCATGATGGCCACCATGACAGTCGAGCTCCAAAAGTCCTATGAGGACTACTATCCTTTTGAAATGCACCAGGATTCGATGGACCGCTACCATCATAGTGCTCGTCAAGAGCGATATGAAATCATCTCCTCTATGATTACAACCCGAATGAAAGATGGTAAACCCATCACAAGCCACATGCAAAAAATGCAAAGGTATGTGGATCGATTGATGAAGTTGAATGTGAACTTCCTTGAGGAGTTAGCAATATATATTATTTTGCACTCCTTACCCTCGTGTTATGATCAATTTCGCATGACATACCAAATGAATAAGGAAGAAGTTACACTTAGCAAACTTCAGGGACTCCTAAATACCACAGAATCAGGTCTTAAAGGTAAGTCGGTTGTGACCACTCCTACTTCTACTGTCCTGGCAATCAGGAAAGGTAGAGGGAAGAAGAGAAAGAACCCTTCGAATGGTACCAAGGGTAAGACCCTTGATGGCTCCTCTTCTAGCGGAACCAAGAAAGGTTTTGTTACACCTTCTTCTGATCCCAAAGAGGGTGAATGCTTCTACTGCCATGAAAAGGCGCACTGGAAGCATAACTATCCAAAGTACCAGCAAGATTTGAAGGATGGGAAAGTTAAACCCAACCATGCAGGTATTTACACTATCTCATCTAATAATTCACTCTATTCTAACTCTTGGGTCCTTGATACCGGTTGCGGTATTCATATTTGTTCTGAATTGCATGGACTGAGAAAAAGTGAGAATGTGGAGCATGGAAAGATAAAATTGATCATGGGGAATAGGAAAGTTTCACCTATCACCAAGATTGGAGTTTATACTTTGTTGCTTAGTAGTGGATTTACTTTAGATTTGAATAAATGTTGTTATTCGCCAGAAATGGCAAGAAATGTTATTTCCTTTCATGCTTTGTATAAACAAGGTTTTAACTTTTCTTTTGATAATGAAATTGGGGGAATAAATGCTTTCTTTAATAATGTGTTTTATTTTAAAGCATTACCTTGTGATGGTGTGTATGAAGTTGTGTCTGATGTAGATAATTTAGGAAGTAATGTATTGTGTATTGATTCTACTAATGATAATAACTTGGATAAAGCATCATTATGGCATTGTCATCTTGGACATATAATCAAGAAACGCATAGACCAACTCCAAAAGGATGGAGTTTTGGAATCATTTGACCTAAAGTCAGACGATAGTTGTGAATCATGCTTACTTGGAAAAATGACAAAGTCACCCTTCACTGGTTCTTGGGAGAGGGGTGAAGGCTTGTTGGATCTTGTACACATATATGTATGTGGACCCTTCAAAACTGCCACAAGGGATGCTAATCGTTATTATGTGACATTTACAGATGATTAAAGTAGATATGGATATGTCTACTTAATCAAGCATAAGTTAGAGACTTTTGAAAGGTTTAAAGAGTTTAAACAGGAAGTCGAGAATCAATTGGGCAGGAACATTAAGATGCTTCGATACGATCATGGTGGTGTGTATCTTAGTACTGAGTTTCTCGACTATCTAAGGGAATGTGGGGTTGTCTCACAATTGGCACCTCCCAGGACACCACAGTTGAATGGTGTAGCTGAGAGGCATAATCGAACCTTGTTGTACATGGTTTGTTCCATGATGAGTCGAGCTACGCTACCAATCTCATTTTGGGGGTATGCCTTAGAGACTGCCACCCATATCCTTAATCTGGTCCCTACAAAGAAGGTTGCCAAAACACCTCACAAGATGTGGACTGGAAAAGTTCCTAGTCTAGCCCACATCAAGGTTTGGGTTTGAGAGGCTTTCATGAGACGCGAGACTCATGACAAGCTGGAACCTCGAAGTGAGAGGTGTATTTTCATCGGAAACCCACAAAAATCCTTCGGTTACCTCTTCTACAGACCTAGTGAGAATGTGGTCTTTGTAGCAAGGAGGGCTGTGTTGAGAGAGAGAGAGAGAGAGAGAGAGAGAGAGAGTTCATAAGCCAAGGAGACAGTGAGAAGCTAATTGACCTTGAAGAACTTCAAGAGTCAAGTGGTGAAAGAACCTCAAACCCTAGCAGTCAACTTGAGGAGGAACCTCATGTTGATCCAATTATACCTCCAATTGTACCTCTGAGGAGTTCCACAAGGCTTAGGAATGAACCTGAGCATTACTATGGTTTCCATATTACTACGAAAGGTGAGACACTTATCAGTGATGGGACACTGGTAAGTCTGGATGAACCTAACAGCTATGAGGAAGCCATGGCAGGCCCCGAGTTTGCTAAATGGAAAGAGGCAATGGATAGCGAGATATAATCCATGTATGACAATTAGGTCTGCGACTTGGTTGACAATGTGCAAGGTCGTAAGACAGTTGGGTGCAAATGGATCTTCAAGAAGAAGACCGACATGGATGGTAATGTACACACTTATAAGGCACGGCTGGTTGCAAAGGGCTTTTCTCAAAATCCAGGAGTTGATTATAATGAGACCTTTTCACCAGTAGCCAAGATTAAGTCTATTAGGGTATTGTTAGCCATAGCTACATTTTATGACTATGAAATATGGAAAATGGATGTCAAAACTGCTTTCCTTAATGGAAAGTTGGCTGAGGATGTTCACATGAATCAGCGAGAGGGTTTTGTCAGCACAGAGTACCCTAATAGAGTGTGTAAGTTTGAGAAATCCATCTATGGATTAAAGCAAGCACCTCGCAGATGGAATCTTTGCTTTGATGAGAAGGTCAAAGAGTTTGGCTTTTCTAGGAGTGAAGATGAATCTTGTGTATATGTCAAGGCTAGTGGGAGTATAGTTAGCTTTTTGGTGTTGTATGTGGATGACATACTACTCATAGGAAATGACATCCCAACTCTACAGGAAGTTAAGTCCTGTCTTGGGAAGTGTTTCCCTATGAAGGACCTAGGAGAAGCTACCTATATTCTAGGAATAAGGATCTTGAGAGATCGGAGTAAAAGACTAATTGGACTTAGTCAGAGTACCTACTTGGATAAGGTGCTGAAGAGATTCAGCATGCAAGATTCCAAGAAAGGAGAGTTACCCATCCAGAGTAACACTAGACAGAGTAAGACTCAGAGCCCGAGTACTAAGGATGAGATAGCAAAAATAAGTCGGGTACCTTATGCTTCGATAGTAGGCTTGATCATGTATGCTATGACCTGTACTCGTCCTGATGTAGCCTTTGCTTTAAGCATCGTTAGCAGGTATCAGGGGAATCCTGGTAAGGCTCACTGGACAGTGGTAAAGAACATTCTCAAATACCTGCAGAGGACTAAGGACTGGGTCCTTACCCTTGGTAGGAGTGATGACTTGAGAGTTGTAAGGTATAGTGATGCTAGCTTCCAGACTGATAGGGATAATTTCCGTTCTCAGTCGGGCTGGGTCTTTACCTTAAACGGAGGAGCAATCTCTTGGAAAAGTTCCAAGCAGTAGACAGTGGCTGATTCAACATGCGAATCAGAGTATATAGCGGCAAGCGAGGCGGAAAAAGAGGCTTTGTGGCTAAAGAACTTCATTGGAGACCTTGGAGTTGTACCTTCTATATCACAGCCCATAGAGATTTTATCTGATAGTGAAAGTGAAGTTTCCTTAGAAAAGGAACCATGGGATCATGGGAGATCCAAACACATTGACAGAAAATATCATTTCATCAGATATCGTATAGAAGAAGGACTCTTTGTGGCAAAGAGGGTATCATCGGATGAGAACCCGATAGATCCCCTCACGAAGGGACTGGGTATGGTTAAGCATCTCGAGCATGCTACGAGCATAGGGCTGAAGGATGACATTAGTCTTAGTAGTTAGATAATTTTGAAATTTGTAAATTGTAATTGACATTTAATGATGAATAAAAGGAGTGTTTATTTATGAGTAAAGTGTTGCTATCCCTTGTCAATCGTTTACTATTATTTCTTTTGCATGTCTTGACTTCCATAATACTTATGGTGCTTTACATATTATTCAAATTATCCACAATCAGTCATATGTTGGAAGTAGATATGAAGTAAGACTGTCATGAGTTGGTTGTAGAGGTCTAAGATGTTGGACATGGCCTCAACACTCATGAGTGCTCATAAATTCTGAGTATTTGATTCAACCAACGCTCGTTGGTATCACTTCATGGAATTTATCTCGAGTGATTGCGAGACGGTAATATCATATAAGTCTTCAAACCTAGAGATATGACTTGTTAACTATGAGTTAGTTATGCATTGAACGTCCGAAACCGCATTGGTAACTCGATGTTATAAAACGTGTGTTTGTGTGTAATTTAACAAGGAGTAGAAAAAGCATATGAGTCGAAGTTTATCTGTTCCTTCTTGGATTAGAAGTTGATATCTGGGCCCCTCGATGATTATGTTTTGACCTATGTATCGGGCCCGGTCAGAACTAAGTTGATGTGTTCAATTAAGTTCTTTGTCAAACAAATCAGAAATCGGGAAACAAACTGTTGGACAATAAGTAAGACCATGTTCCATGTATTTGTCCAGCTGATATCTAGAACAGAGGATTATATAATCCCTTATCTAAAATGGCGTACCATCATCTTCTCAGTTCCGAGAAACCTTGAAAAGAGCTACGATTGCTGATCGGTTCCTGAAGTATTACAGTTATAGTTATTAGACTTATCCAAGTGGGAGACTGTTGGATAAGGTATCTAATTCCATAACTATTTCTGGTATGTACTTGACCCAACCCAGCATGGTCCATTTGAGTTGCATGGCACCATGCAATTGGATAGACTAAATGAGAGAAATAACACTTGTGGTTATTAATATATTATAAGTTCTAATATATTAATAATATTATTTAATTAGTTTGATCATGAATTAATTTAGAATTAATTAAGTGATCAAAAGATAACTAATTAAACATATGGGTTAATTATGTAAATCATCCACATCTTGTATAGTGGGATAAGAGGCTCCATCGATAATCAAGTTGGGTTAAACCCATTGGATGCTCCATGGGAGTTACAAACCCATGGGTCATGGAAATGAAGAGTCATGACACATTAGGGTTTACATGGTGTAACCCTAGATGTGTCAACACTATATAAAGTTCATGGTTCTCCCAAAATCGGTTATGCATGCATACTTGAGGGCTAGAGCCGATTTTTAGAGTGTTATACTTTCTCTCCAAGTTTACTCCATAGCATTTGGTGTTGTGTGAAGCATTTGAGGGATCACACTTGGGGTGCTAGGCTCACAAGGTTTCAAGGATCAAAATCAACAACAAGGTATGTAGTTCTATCTTTTATTCAAGTTAAAATTGTTCCCCATGTATGCTAGATAGGATCATAACCTTGGAACAACTTTGCATGATAATTAGACAAACATAGATCCAAGGTTATTAGGGTTGCATGTACACTTAGGAAGTGTTAGAATGCTCAAAACCCATCATTGGACTCATCGAGATGGTCCAACTCGTTGAGTCCATCTTAGGACTCATTAGTTCTGCAGTCAGAGAACCAAAATCGATTTGTTCCAGCTTTGGCAAAACACAATGGCATGAAATCTAACAGAAAAACACCCTAAGCTTTGAAACAACTGATGGGTTTTGAGCATTACAACATTCCTATGATGCACATACAACCCTATTTGCTTTGGATCTAGGTTTTTCTCAAGTTATACATGCAAATAAATTTTTCAAAGCAAGAACCCTAATCTAGCATACAATTTTCGAATCTAACAATTAAACTAGAGTTAGAAGAATACCTTTCTTGTTGAAAACTTGATCTTGACCTTCAAGAGCTTAGTGCCTCAAGTTTTGCACCTCTAATGGAGTCACAAACACCTCTTAGAAAAAGATGAACAAAAGAGAGAGGATGTAGGCTATTAATTTCGGCTTGGGTTCTCTTATGAATCATAGGGGCTGAAAACAATAGCCAAGGGGCCCTTATATAGTTGAGTTGCTATTAGGGTTTTCAACTGGAAACCCTAATTCCCTTGCTTAGGCCATAAGCATTCCACAGACCTCATATGATAGGCCTTCGACAAAAAATCTATGGGCTTCCCATAGATTTTGATCCACCCCTTATTAATAGGGTCTATTAACCCAAACTACAACTATTACTGATTTACATTATCAGTCCCCATTCTTTTAATCGGTCTCTTTTGACCACCATATTAATTCCAAATTTAATTCTGATCAATACTAATAGATAATATGATTTCTCAATTAATATATGATTCCTATAATATATTAATAAATCATTTATCAACCTCTTTCTCGAAATTCATCCTGGAAAGTTGCCATGGTGAATGCAACCCAAAAGGACCATGCTACTATCGGGTCAAGTACATACCAATTATAGTTATGGGCTTAGACACCTACTCCAACAAATTAGCAGATCCGATATCTTAGTGATATCAGATATACTCTACTATTATCATAGATTTGATGATATCCCTGGTTTTTAGGGATTCACATTGTATTTACTTTTCTTTAAGTACTAGTGTTCTGATCATTGGTTGATCATCGAACCTTAGAGCTTTGTGCTTGTTCTCTTAGTGAGAACATATTCTTAGTGAATACCTTTTTGTTAATTCATTTCTGTTCTTTGTTCATTATTAATTGATATCAATCAAGTAACCTATAACTGGTATCATAGCGAGTTGCTTATATCAAGTAAATATGTCTACCTCTTCTTCTTCAAATCCCACTAAAACTACTTCCAGTAACAAAATTACACAGTTCAATGAAAAGAACTATACCATGTGGAAATCGAAGAAAATGATAGTCCTTGAAACCATGGACTACTCAATGATTGATATTGTGAAAAATGGTCCTCGCGTTCCTATGTACCAGCCCATAAGGGACAATGTCAAAGAAGGTGATCCAATCGAAAACTTGTTCATGAATATAACGATGAAGAAAAATGTCTTGTTGCTCTTGATGTCAAAGCATGTGCTACTATAGGAAACTCTCTTCTATGTGACATCTTTCACTTCATGTGGAACTATCGATCAATGAAGGAGATGATAGATACATTGACTGTTGCCTATGAAGGTACTAATAAAGTAAAGGTTGTTAAACAATATACTCTTAATCGTTGATATGAGCCTTTTTCAGCAAACTACTGAGATACTTACTTAGGTATTCAATCGTTTTAATTTCTTGGCGAAATATATGCATTGACCTAATATGAACAAGACTATAAAATCTTTATTTTTTAAGCTTCTTGATTCACTAAACGATAGATGGGAGCATCGTGTGGATGTTTTAAAGAATAGTGAAAAAATGCAACCATGGATATGGATTCCTTGTTTGGTAATCTTCGTAATCATGAAGAAACAAAAATTTTGAGAAAGTAGATCATATGAGACACTCACATGAACATATATGTGGCACTCTACTCGAAAACGTCTCCTCAGAATAGCAATAGTGACTTCTCTGATGAATATAAAGATGAAACCCTAATAGTCAAGTGTAATGTTATCCAGAATGATAAGAAAACTTCTGGACATAAAAGACTTCGATTAAGGACTACCTCAACAGCATCTAAGGTTTATGATACTGGAAAAAAATTTAGTTAGTGATATGTATCGAAATTCGTGTTAGTGTGATATGTATATCTTATGTAATCTCTTTTATTTTTAGAAGATACATAGATAGTTAGCAAATTCGATATCTTAGTGATATCGGATACAATCTATTATTATCATAGATTAGTATGATATGCCTGGTTTATAGGGTTTCATATTGTATTTACGTTCTTTGTATACTAGGGTTCTGATTAATAGTTTATCATCGAACCCTAGAGCTTTGTGCTTCTTCTCTTAGTGAGAACATATTTTTAGTGAATACCTTTGTGTTAATTCTTATGTGTTCTTTGTTTATTGTTAATTGATATCAATAAAGGAACCTACAATAGGGGAGTCCTTAGCCAATGTAAGCCATTTAAGGGAAACCAATGTTCAGAGTATTAGATAAATTTGATATCCTATTTTGACTACGTTTGTGGGTTATGATCTGACACTAGCAATGTAATTCACAAGATCGTCTAAAATATTAAAATGTTGTCACACTACAAGAAAAACGCGATTTTGCTAGGGAAGGTCGATATGGAACGTATTTTTGTTGTTAATCTGCAATTGAATGTCGTTCCATAGCAATCTTGCTACCACATTGTCTACGGATTTTATTTCTGGTAGCCAGAATGGGACTTGCTAGGGAAAATGCTATCGACTTCATATATGTTGGTATTATGCTACCCATAGTTCTATGGAACAAAAATTCGTAGCAATTTTCCAATGACATTTGTTACGAAATCACTTTTCATTGTACTGTTTCTATGGAATTCATTATCGTGGTTACTATGCGACGGAGTTTTTGACAGAAACCAATTCCATAGATGAATTGATATGGAAGTACCATTCTTAGGTATTTGCTAAGGAATTCTCCTATGGAATATGATTTCGTTTGCTTGTTTTGCTATGAAGCAAAACGTGTAGCTAATTTGTGACGACATTTGTTGGGATGTTGTATGCTTAATTAATCTTCTTATACTATGGATGAATTATTATTTATGATCAATGGAATTTTTAAGATATGGTTTGAATGAAATGTTTTTGAATTGTTAATATGTGTCATAAAATAATGGCTAAAAAATGTAAAAATGAATTATAAAGTTGATATTGCTGGCAAGCGGACTCTAACTTAAGCTTATGCTAGAAAAGGGCGTGGTTAAGCCAGTTGTGCTAATCAAGTTGTGTATAGTTTCTTGAAAAACATAGTATATAATGAATAATTAACAACGATTTCATTACAAACTTATTTTTAATTACATTAACCGGGTATGTTAAAGTATATAATCTATGTAGATTATTTTCCTTAATAACAAATTCATTACAAACTTATTTTTAATTACATTAACTATACTTCATCACAAAAATAACATGGGTTTTACGTGTACTTCATCCTACTCAAGCAACATAGCAAGACAAAATGACTAAAATGCCCTTCTAACAGAATGATTTAAACACAAAACCAAAATAAAATTATAGTAGTAATATAAAACTTCATATACAACACTATAAGAACACTAATATTCAATGTCCAATCTATTATCAGCCATTAATAGTTTTAAGAAATATACAAAACCTACCATACTCAACATACCAACGACAAACCGTGGAATATCTTTGTCGATCCCCATCCTCTTCATGGCCTATTGCAAATGCTCCTTTAATAGAATGATGTGGATCTTCATATTGGAATGTGATGTTATTCATTGTAAGTCTATGAACAACATCAAAATCCTGCAACAACTCATTGGCACTATCAACAACACCCGTGTACTCCCCATCATCCAGAACTCCCCAGCCAAAATAGGCATCAAGTAATTGTAAACCTACACATTAAAATATCCATCAATAATTAATCCAATGTATCCTTTTTAATACAACAGTAAATAATATACAACACAACACAACTAAATACTAACCCCAAACTACAAACATGCCTTAATTAACTATATACACAATTTAATTTACATATATACCATATATACATACCTTCATCACATTGATGAGGCCCTCTCGAAATGTAAATCATTACAAGCAAATAAGTTGCCTCAAGATGATCTTCATTTGCTGCTTGTCTCAACAAAGATAATCCAAAATCAAAATTGTCATAATAAAAGCACTCATCTTGTAGACAAAATAACAATATAAATATATAACATCAATGACACAAAACATTAATAAATGGTATAAATTACATATAATTAACGAAAATACACATACAATTCCTTGTTTGAACATGACTTCAATGTTATTATGCAATGCACATGTACGTATAAATGATGAACATTCTGATTTTCGGGACTCATTCCTTCAATCATGTCAATGCATGCTGTTATGAACACTTGAGGATCACCCCCCCCCCCCCTTCATACATCTTTTTTGAGCTTCAAAATTTTAAATACACAGTAAATAACAAATAAATAAAGGTGTATTTCATCAAATATACATTCATTAGTTGATGTTTATTGAGAATTACCAAAGTCTTGCAAAGATGATGTCTTTCACGGATACTAACCCTAATATTATAAATATCCGACTCAAAAACTCTAATGGGAGATCATCTAACGAACGGTGACTTCTAGTATTCGACATTCTACTTACAAAATAGACATTCGAGTAGTTGATTTCAATTCTTTTTTAAAAAAATAAGCGTAACTATGAAATACAATGTAACAAGGTATGGAAAAAAAACTTACTTTATGATAATCTTGTCGTGAGGAGTACATCAGTGTCTTTTATCGGAGAAAAACGATTTTAAGAACGATTACCCTTCGACGATTTGGGGGTTTTAGTGTTTGTATGGAGATTTATCGTCTGGAAAAATTGAGACGTTCTGAATGGTTGAAGAACTGATAACGTTGGTGTGACGTCAGACGTATGATGGCGCCTTAACGCTTTAGAGTGCAAAAAGACCAAAGCGCCCTTGAAATCATTCCAAATATATGAATACTAAGGATATTTGTGTCAAAACACATCATTCAAATATTATAATCTATAATGTAATATATATATATATATATATATATATATATATATATATATATATATATATATATGTATATATATATATATATATATATATATATATATATATATATATATATATATAAGCACAAAAGAGTTAGCAATAGGAACTTTTTGGGCATTAAGATTTTTGCCACATTTTTTGGTAAAAAAACTTCATATTTTTGCCACAATTTTTTAGCCACTTTGACAATTTTAGTCCTTATTGTAAAAAAAATTATACATTTGGCACAATATACATGAAAAACATTTAGGTTTTTTTCCACATTTTTTGTCACTTTGATACTCTTGGTCTTTACTGTCAATAGTTTTAAATTTCGACATAAAACACACACACACACACAAAAAAAAAAAAAACATCTCGGTGTGAAGCTCGAGCTTTCTTCCTAGTTTACATTTATGTATTGATATTAAACCAAATTACAAATTAACTTTATCTGGAAAAAAAATAACATTAAACCCAAAAACATCTAGTCATTATCTTATTCCTCCTCTTTTTCTTCATTGCTCGACGTACTATACTCATAACTACCCTCGCTGCCAGGAATACCATCATCATCGTCCTCATGAATTTCACCTTCTTCATCAATAATATTTTCATTATCTGAACCATTTCTTGACATTTCGTGATCATCAGAATTGTCTGTATCAGTTTTATTTGGTATAATATTTTCATTTGATTCAACTTCATCTTCTTGGAAAGCAACGTCTTTCTGAGGATGATTTTCATAGGTCCAACCATGAGGTTTAACTTTAAAAAGAGACCACCAGTCTGAGTTGTTTGTTTTCAAACTTGGGTAAGGAATGTAACACACTTGAGTGGCTTGCATGGCTAAAACAAATGGCTCAAACTTGTTTTTATTTTATTTTGACGTTTATCTCGACCAAGTTATATTGTTTGTGAACCTTAACTCCTATGTTAGGTGTTGGATCGTATCAATGACATTTAAACAAAACCGTGGTTTTAATTAGGTAACCAGGGTACTCGACTTCTAAAATTCCCTCTACCTTACCATAATAATCACCTCCTTGGCTACTTAAACACAATCCACTATTGGTTGTTGATTTGTTCAAACTATGAGATTCTATGTGAAACTTGTAACCATTGACAAGGTATACACTATATAATATCACTTTTTCGAATAGCATTTTGGAAATGTAAGATATATAGTTGTTGTTTATTAGGATCTTACGTGCCTATATGAAAAATGGTAAAACACTTAATTAAATTTATTATAACCATAACAAAAAATAATAAATTTTAAAATATACAAAAATAACACCCACATAGTTTTGAAACCATATTGCAAAGTTCTTCTCAACTTAAGCTACAAGGACCTGTTCATCCATATCCCACATAAGTTCATTCAAATTTTCTTTAAATATAGTGTATCACCAGTTGAATAACATTTTGAAGTTACTAAGAATGTAATAATTAAAATCATGCATGTTAATGTTATTAGTTCATAGCAATTACACAACAAGTGATTATTATAATTAAAAGTGATGCATATGTTACATACCTGATGTAATGCTTGATCTTATCTTCGTTAAGGAGAATGTAAGTTTGGGCAGCATGCACTTCCTCATTAGACATCATTCTATTCGTGAATCTTCCATAATTACGCCTAGGATAACATATATCTAATATGTCATTGTTAAAATCTGCTTGCTCATCTCCTCCTCCATCATCATTTCGAGGAAACTTTCTATTATGTGTGTGGACATTAATCTCGAAATAATGAGAGCAAAATATAGATGCTTCACGTAGTAAGTACGCATTAAAAATGTACCCTTCCACTCGAGCTTTATTTTTCACATCTTTTCTCAAATGATTTAGATACCTATAGTGAAGATTATTTAAATCATCTTACAAAATTAGCAACACACGTTATGATGTAACATACAAACCTTTCAAATGGATACATCCACCGATATTGGACAGGACCGGCTATCTTCACTTTGTATGGAAAATGTATTGGTAAATGTTCCATGGAGTTAAAAATACCAGGGACAAAGATGGTCTTTAATTTACATAGTATCATTGGGATCTTGGTTTCCATCATTTCCATGTCTTTTGTTATGATTGATGTTGCTATTAATGTTTTGAATAAAATACTCAATTCTGTTAATGCTTCCCACACTTGTTTTTGCAACATCTCACGAAATGTAATTGGCATCAATCTTTGCATAAAAACATGACACTTGTGGCTTTTCATTCCGAATAGTCTACACCTTATTAAATCAACACACCTCCCCAAATTAGAAACATAACCATCGGGGAAACGCAATTTATCCAACCATTGGCATATGACTTTCTTTTGATTCTTGTCCAGAGTGTAGTATGCTCTTTCATTATCTTCGACTCCTTTTCTCTTCCTACAATAGAGCTTCAAATGTCTTATGGCTGCTACATTGTCCTTCGTCTTCCCTTTGACATCCATTACGGTGTAAAAAAAGTTTTCAAATACAATTTTCACAATATGCATAACATCAAAATGATGTCTAATAAGGTTTGTTTTCCAATATGGTAAATCCAAAAATATGCTTTTCTTTTTCCAACCATGATCACCACATCTTTTGTTTACATCATTAGCATTTAGTTCAGTCACTTTTACCAAACCTAATTGTTCAATATCCTTTAAAGTTTGTTCACTATTCTTACTTGGAGAAGGACCTTCTATCCCTTCACGATTCTTCTTCAACTTATTTTTATCCTGTCTATATGGGTGATTTACTTATAGAAATCTTCTATGGCAGTCAAACCATGACATCTTATTACCATTCTTTAGTTTGAAAGCTTGTGTATGTTTCCCACAATGAGGACATGCTAGCTTACATATTGTAGACCATCCGGACAACATTGCATATTATCCATATCAAAGCTGCTTTTAGATGGAAATTTTGTTTTAAAGATATATCATATGTTACGATGCCTTCTTCCCATAATTGCTCCAACTCTGCAACAACTGGTTCCAAAAATAATTTTATTTTTTTTCTTAGGGTTTGACGGTCCTGGCACAAGTACGGTCAAAAACATGTAAGGCTCTTTAATGCACATAGAAGGTGGCAAGTTATAAGGTGTTATAATAATAGGTCAATATGAATATTGTTTTCCAAATGCTCCATGTGGTGCAAACCCATCTATACTTAGGCCTAATCTTACATTACATACTTCTGCTGCAAATGATGGATGACTTTTGTCAAAGTGATTTCCAACTTCTGAATCGGATGGATGACACATTACTCCAGCATCATGTCCATGATTCTCGGAGTGCCATCACATGGAAGCCGCTGTGGCTTGTGAAGCATACAGTCTCTTCAACCTTGGAGTCAAAGGAAAGTAATGCATTTTCTTGAATGGTATACGAGAACATCTAGCCAAATTTTTTGACCGTTTGTACCTATCTGCATTACAGAATTTGCACCGATAAAGATCTTTGTCTTGCCTCCAATATATCATACATCCAAACATGCAGCAGTCAATCATCTCCATAGGCAAACCTACTGCTTGTATTAACTTTTTGCTCTCGTATAAACTACCTACGATATTATTCATCTCCGGTAACACATCATTTATCAACTGACAGATAGCATCATAACTTTGTTCAGGTATGCGATACTCTGATTTTATATTCAATATTCTAGCTACAGCAGATAGTTGTGTCACTTTTTTACATCCAGGCCACAATTCTTTATCGGCTGCATCTAGCATATCAAAGAATTTTTTATCTAGTGCATTTGGCTCCTCTTCAGGATCACTATTATTTAAATCAGGAGTCATTGCATCTATGACCATTTCTCTACAAGAACATGCACCATCACTAAAATTTGTGTTTGAATCATCCACCCCTAAAAATGTATTTTCATCATCATCTGATGTTTCGCCATGTTCGTCCCAACACCAATATTCCTCAAAAAAAACCAAACTTGTACAAATAATGCTTAACAGTATCAACTTCTGTATATGTATGTTACGACACTTTATGCATGGGCATTTGGTTTTATCTTCTGCCATGAACCTATGTTGACTGCTAGAAAATCTATAAAAATTTCACTCCTTGTACTAAAACAAGCGATATACAACTACTACTATCTTTTCTTTCATACATCCATTTTCAACTTGGATTGTTCATTATCTTAAACCTGTAAAGTATAAATTTAAATAACACAATATTAATTGTATGTTCATTAATGTTGATTTGAATTCATATATGACATTTGAAGTGAATATATAGTTACCATACAAACATTGCAAAGGTACCTTAACAACGACTCGTTTCACAAATCTAATGACCGAATGCTGAACAAATCTTCAAAGTTTTCTAATTTGAATGGTTGAATAACTTTTATTATTGTATAAAGGCATAGAATATTAGTAGAATTGTTTAATTGAGATCAACATTTGCAGAACACATATTCAAACAAAGTTTATATCGATTAGGGTACCTTCGACAACCCTTGATTTCAATGTGTTGGATGGATACTAGGTCGTATAATTGGGTCGACATTATTCAACATCAGGTTAAAACCCATGTAGTATATGGGTAATTAGAAATTTAAATAACATTCATAATAAATATAGATATAGATCCACTTAAAATATAAATTATATATATACAACTTTTCCTTAATAACGACTTGATTAAACATTCATTTTTATTTCCATAGCAAAAATGGCGCCTTCACTTTAGAGATTGCAAATAGACCAAAGTGCCCTTAAAATCTATCCAACTAGATCACAATAAACTTTTTGTTAGTAAAATGAAAAAGACAAAAATAACATACATATCAAAACTAACATATATATATACACACACACACACACATTTAATAAAGTTATAAGTATGTATTCCCATTACACCGAAATACACATACAATATGCATCACTAATTGTGTGAATCAAATAACAATCATATATATAACAATCATATACATAAAAGTTGCTTCATAACTGCTCACAGAATGATGCTTTGCACAACTTCTATGTAATTCATGAAATTTTGTCTGCTTTCATCTCCTTACCAGGTGGTTCTGAACCTCGTTACAGGTATACCTTAGATTCCAACTTCTTCTAGTATTAACGTAGGCATTATTTAACATGATCAGAGCTTCTTGCTTCCTTTCAATGCCTTCGGCCATCAACATCATTCCCAGAAAGAAAAACGCATCCAACTGCCCCTAATCGGATGCATCTTGAAGCAACTGTTTCCCTGCTATTTCATCCCCTATCGTAAAATACTTCGCCTGGCATACAATAAGTAATCATACAATTTTAAAAATACAAATATAGAAAACTAATTGAATTCGCAATTATCTGATTGCTTAAAAAAAGAGTACCATTTTGAAGAGTACGTGTGGGTTGTCCAAGTTTCTGCATTTGCTTATGACTTCATATTTCTGAATACTTAATGGACAAAACCTTAATCGATTTGTGTCTATGATTTTATATATTGCGTCTGATGTTACAGAATCCCTAAATAGTTTGCAACTCTAACTCACAAAGCAACAAACGTAATCCATTAAACACTAAATTAAATATGTATATAAGTATAGTATAAGTGATGCACATCATACTTCCACTAACTGGAACTTAAAAGCATCGATGGGTGCAGTTCCTCCAACCGTAGTTACTATTTTTTCGATCAAGTGTGATGGAAAAGCAGTAATTCTTGTTCCTTGTTGTCTTGTTTGCATTCTTTCTGATGAACAACTCGCTGCCATTATGTTGAAGTGCGTCAAATGTGATTCAAATTATATAACAACAATTTGAGGGTTTATTGATCAACGTGCTAGAATTTTCATTGTTAGGAATGGAATCTAGATGAAAATTCTCCGATAAACTGAAACGACGGGATAAGTTTGACAAAAAAATATGGCGCCTAAGTGTTTAGACTATGAATTGACATAATTTCCCTTTAACGTACAATGATTACTACGTAAATGGTTAGGGTATTTTTGTCAATAGCTATGGGCATTTTTGTACATAAACTGGCATTCTAAATTTAAAAAGATCAAGTTAAATAAAATTATTGATTAAATTCAAAGAGACGAATTTAATTAAAAATTTTGACATACGTAGGATTCAAACCTGCGACTTCGGGTGTAGGAAGAAAGACATGTTTGCGCGCAAAAATAAATTAACTTCCGTTTATTCTAATTGAAAAACCACAATATTATGTTCATTAATATGGCAGCCCATATGTCATCCATATAAACCATAAGCCACCACCATGTTGACCAATGACACATATGTCATCCATGGACACCATAAGCCATTACCATGTTGATCAATGACTCATATGTCATCCATGGACACCATAAGCCACTACCATGTTGACCAATGACCCATACGTCATCCATGGATACTATAAGCCACTACCATGTTGAACCAATGATAAATATGTTATCCATGGACACCATAAGCCATTACCATGTTAACCAATAAGCCATATGTCATCCATGGACACCATAACCAATGACCCATATGTCATCCATGGACACCATAAGCCATTGACCAATGGCGTATCTTACATCCATGGACACCATAATCCACTACCATGTTAACCAATCATCCATATGTCATCCATAGACACCATTAGTCACTACTATGTTGACCAATGACTTATATGTCATCCATGGACACCATAAGTCGTTACCATGTTGACCAATGACCCATATGTCATCCATGCACACTATAAGCCACTACCATGTTGACCAATGACCCATATGTCATCCATGGACAAAACCGATTTCTTAAAAAACGAGTACCATTCCATCGTTGAAGAGTACATGTGGGTTGTTCAACTTTCTGCATTTGCTTATGACTTCATACTTTTGAATACTTAATCGACGAAACCTTAATCGATTTGTGTCTAAGATTTTATATATTGTGTGTTATGTTACAGAATCCCTAAATAGTTTGCAACTATAATTCACAAAGCAACAAAAGTAATTTATTAAACACTAAATTAAATATGTATATATGTATAATATATGTAATGCACATCATACTTACACTAACTGGAAGTACGACGGCAAAGCAGTAATTTTTGTTCCTTGTTATCTTGTTTGCATTCTTTCTGAAGAACAACTTGCTGTCATTGTGTTGAACTACGTCGAGTGCGATTCTAATTATATAACAACAACGATTTTAGGGTTTATTGATCAACAAGCTAGAATTTTCATTGTTGCGAATGGAATGTAGATGATCAATCGCCGAAAAACCGAAACGACGGGATAAGTCTAACTACAAATTATGTCACTTAAGTTATTAGACTATGAATTGACATAATTGCCCTTTAACGTACAAAGGTTACTACGTGAATGGCTAGGTATTTTTGTCAATAGGTACGGGAATTTTTGTAAATAAATTGACATTTTAAATTTAAAAAAAGATGAAGTTAAATAAAATTATTGATTAAATTCAGAGAGACAAATTTAATTAAAATTTTTGACATAAGTAGGATTCGAACCTGCGACTTCGGGGTAGGAAGAAATACGTGTTTGCGAGCAAAACTAAATTAACTCCCGTTTCTTCTAATTGAAAACCCATAATACTATATTCATTAATATTGCAGCCCATATGCCATCCATATAAACCATAAGCCGCTAGCATGTTGACCATTGACTCAAATGTCATCCATGGACACCATAAGCTATTACCATATTGACCAATGACCCATATGTCATCCATCGAAAACCATAAGTCATTCCAATGTTGACCAATGACCCATATGCCATCCATGGACACCATAAATCGTTACCATGTTGACCAATGGCCTATATGTCATCCATGGACATGATAAGTCACTACCATGTTAACCAATGGCCCATATGTCATCCATGGACACCATAAGCCATTACCATGTTGACCAATGACTCATATATCATCCATAGACACCATAATCCACTACCATGTTGACCAATGACTGATATGTCATCCATGGACACCATAACCCACTACCATGTTGACCAATACCGATATGTCATCCATGGACACCATAAGTCATTACCGTGTTGACCAATGACCCATATGTCATACAAGGACAAGCATGTTGAACAATGACCCATATGTCATCCATATTTCATCCATGGAAACCATAAGCCACTATTATGTTAACCAATGACCCATATGTCAACCATGGACACCATAAGCCATTGCCATGTTGAACAATGACCCATATGTCATCCATGGACACCATAAGCCATTACCATGTTAATCAAACACCCCTATCTCATCCATGGACACCATAAGCAACTACCATCTTGACCAATGACCCATATGTCATCCATGGACACCATAATCTATTACCATGTTGATCAATGGCCCATATGTAATACATGGACACCATAAGCCACTACCATGTTGACCAATCATCCATATGTCGTCCATTGACACCATAAGCCACTACCATGTTGGCCAATGAATCATATGTCATCCATGGACACGATAAGTTGTTACCATGCTGACCAATGACACATACGTCATCCATGGACACCATAAGCCATTACCATGTTAACCAATGACCCATATGCCATCCATGGACACCATAAGCCTCTACCATGTTGACCAATGACACAAATGACATCCATGGACACCATAAGCCATTTCCATGTTGACCAATGATTCATATATCATCCATGGACACCATAAGCCATTACCATGTTGACCAATAACCCATATGTAATCGATGAACACCATTAGCCACTACCATGTTAACCAATGACCCATATGTCATCCATGGATACCACAAGTCACTACCATATTGACCAATGACCCATATGTCACCCATGGACACCATAAGCCACTACCATGTTGACCAATGGCCCATATGTCATACATGGAAACCATAAGCCACTACTATGTTAATTAATGACCCATACGTCATCCATGGACACCATAAGCCTTTACGATGTTGACCAATGACCCATATGTCATCCACGGACACCATAAGCCATTAACATATTGACCAATTACCCATATATCATCCATGGACACCATAAGCCACTACCATGTTGACCAATGGCTCATATGCCATCCATAGACACCATAAGCCATCACCATGCTCACCAATGACCCATGTGTCATCCATGGACACCATAAACAATTATCATGTTCACCAATGACCCATATGTTATCCATGGACACCATAAACCACTACCATGTTGACCAATGACCCATATGTCATCCATTGACAAAACCGATTGCTTAAAAAAATAATACCATTCCTTCGTTGAAGAGTACATGTGCGTAGTTCAACTTTCTGCATTTGATTATGACTTCATACTTTTGAATACTTATTGGACGAAACCTTAATCGATTTGTGTCTATGATTTTATATATTGCGTCTGATGTTACAGAATCCCTAAATAGTTTGCAACTATAATTCACGAATTAACAAAACTAATCTATTTAACACTAAATTAAATATGTATATAAGTATAATACATGTAATGTACATCATACTTACACTAACTGAAACTTAAAAGCATCGATTGGTGAAGTTCCTCCAACCATAGTTACAACTTTTTTGAATCAAGTGCGATGGAAAAGCAGTAGGTTTGGTTCATTGTTGTCTTGTTTGCATTCTTTCTGATGAACAACTCGCTGCCATTATGTTGAATTGGGTCTAGTGTGATTCAAATTATATAACAACTACGATTTTAGGGTTTATTGATCAACGTGCCAGAATTTTCATTGTTAGGAATGGAATGTAGATGATCACTCGCAGATAAACTCAAACGACGGGATAAGTCTGACTACCAAATTATGGCGCCTAATTGTTTACACTATGAATTGACATAATTTCCCTTTAACGTACAAAGGTTACTAAGTAAATGGATAGGGTATTTTTGTCACTAGCTAAGGGTATTTTAGTAAATAAATTGACATTCTAAATTTATAAAGATGAAGTTAAATAAAATTATTTTTTAAATACAGAGAGATGAATTTAATTAAAATTTTTTACATTAATAGGATCCGAACCTGTGTCTTCGGGGGTAGGAAGAAAGATGCCTTTCCAAGCAAAACTAAATTAAGTTCCGTTTCTTCTAATTGAAAAACCACAATTTTATGTTCATTAATATTGCAGCCCATATGTCATCCATATAAACTATAAGCTACTACCATGTTGACCATGGACTCATATGTCACCCATGGACACCATAAGCTATCACCATGTTGACCAATCACCCATATGTCTTCCATGGACACCATAAGCCATTACCATGTTGACCAATGACCCATATGTCATCCAATGACACCATAACCAGTTACCATATGGATCAATGACCCATATGTCATCAATGGACACCATGAGTCACTACCATGTAGACCAATGAGCCATATGTTATCCATGGACACCATAAGCCATTACCATGTTTACCAATGACCCATATGTCATCAATGGACACCATAGGCTATTATAATATTGACCAATGACCCATATGTCATCCATGGAAACCATAAGCCACTACCATGTTGACCAATGACCCATATGTCATCCTTGGACACCATAAGCCATTACCATGTTGGACACTGACCCATATGTCATCCATGGACACCATAAGCCACTACCATGTTGACCAATGACCCATATGTCATCCATATGTCATCCATGGACACCATAAGCCACTACCATGTTGACCAATGACCCATATTTCATCCAGGACACCATAAGCCATTACCATTTTGACCAATGACACATTTGTCATCCATGGATCCCATAAGCCATTACCATGTTGACCAATGACCCATCTGTTATCCATAGACACCATATGCAACTACCATGTTGACCAATGACCCATATGTCATCCATGGACACCATAAGCCATTATCATGTTCACCACTGGCTCATATGTCATCCATGGAAACCATTAGCCATTACCATTTTGAACAACGACACATACATCATCGATGGACACTATAAACCACTACCATGTTGACCAATTTCCTATATGTCATCTATTGACACCATAAGCCACTACCATGCTGACCAATGACTCATATGTCATCCATGGACACCATAAGCCACTACCATGTTGACCAATGGCCCATATGTTATACATGGACACCATAAGCCACTACCTTATTAACCAATGACCCATATGTCATCCATGGACACCATAATCCATTACCATGTTGACCAATGACCCATATGTTATCCATAGACACCATATGCTACTACCATGTTGACCAATGAACATTATGCCATCCATCGACACCATAAGCCATTATCATGTTGACCAATGGCTCATATGCCATCCATGGAAACCATAAGCCATTACCATGTTGAACAATGACCCATACATCATCGATGGAAACTATAAACCACTACCATGTTGACTAAATTCCTATATTTCTTCTATGGACACCATATGCCACTACCATGCTGACCAATGACTCATATGTCATCCATGGACACCATAAGCCACTACCATGTTGACCAAGGGCCCATATGTCATACATGGACACCATAAGCCACTACCTTGTTGACCAATGACCCATATGTCATCCATGGACACCATAATCCATTACCATGTTGACCAATGACCCATATATCAACCATGGACACCATTGGCCATTACCATGTTCACCAATGACCCATATGTTATCCAGGGACACCATAAGCCACTACCATGTTGAGCAATGGCCCATATGTCATCCATGGACACCATAAGCCATTACCATGTTGACCTATGCTCCGTATGTCATCCATGGACGCGATAAGTCATTACCATGTGGACCAATGACTCATATGTCATCCATGGACATCATAAGCCACTACCATCTTATCTAATGACCCATATGTCATCCATGGACACCATAAGCCATTAAAATGTTGTCCAATGACCCATATGTCATCCATGCAAACCTTAAGCCACTACCATGTTAACCAATGACACATATGTCACCCATGGTCATCATAAGCCATTACCATGTTGACCAATGATCCAGATGTCATCCATGGACACCATAAGCCATTACCATGATGACCAATGACCCATATGTCATCTATGGACACCATAAGCGGAAACCATGTTGACCAATGACTTATATTTCATCCATGAACACCATAAGCCACTACCATGTTGACCAGTGACACATATGTCATCCATGGATACCCTAAGCCACTACCATGTTGACCAATGACCATATGACATCCATGGACACCGTAAGCCACTACTATTTTAACCAATGACTGATATATCATGAATGGACACCATAAGTCACAACCATGTTTACCAATGACCAATATGTCACCCATGGACACCATAAGCCACTACCATGTTGACCAATGACCCATATGTCATCCTTGGACACCATAAGCCATTACCATGTTGACGAATGACCCATACGTCATCCATGGACACCATAAGCCATTACCATGTTGACCAATGACCCATATCTCGTCCATGGACACCATAAGCCTTGAACATATTGACTAATGACCCATATGTCATCCATGTACACCATAAGCCACTACCATGTTGACCATTGGCCAATATTTCATCCTTGGACACCATTGGCCATTACCATGTTGACTAATGACCGATATGTCATCCATAGACACCATAAATCATTACCATGTTAACCAATGATCCATATGTCATCCATGGACATCGTAAGCCATTACCATGTTGACCAATGACCCATATGTCATCCAAGGACACCGTAGGCCACTACCATGTTGACCAATGACCCATATTTCATCCAGGGACACCATAATCCACTACCATGTTGACTAATAACCCGTATGTCATCCAAGGACACCGCAAGCCACTACTATGTTGATCAATGACCCATATGTCATCTATGGACACCATAAGCCACTACCATGTTGACCAATGGCCCATATGTCATCCATGGACACCATAAGTCACTACCATATTTACCAATGACCCATATGTCAGTCGTGGACACTATAAGCCACTACCATGTTGACAAATGGCTCATATGTCATACATGGACACCATAAGCCACTACCATGTTGACGAATGACCCATACGTCATCCATGGACAATATAAGTGATTACCATGTTTACCAATTACCCATATGTCCTCCATGGACACCATAAGCCATTAACATGTTGCCTAATGACCCATATGTCATCCATGGACACCATAAGCCACTACCATGTTGACCAATGGCCCATATGTCATCCGTGGACACCTTAAGACATTACCATGTTGACCAATGACCCATATGTCATCCATAGACACCGTAAACCATTACCATGTTGACCAATGACCCATATGTCGTCCATGGACACCATAAGCCACTACCTTGTTGACTAATGACCAATATGTCATCCAATTTCTAAAACCAAATGCATAAAAAACGAGTACCATTCCATCGTTGAAGAGTACATGTGGGTTGTTCAACTATCTGCATTTGCTTATGACATCATACTTTTGAATACTTAATGGATGAAAACTTAATCGATTTGTGTCAATGATTTTATATATTGCATATGATGTTACAGAATCCCTAAGTAGTTTGCAACTAGAATTCACAAAGCAAGACTAGTAATTTATAAGCACTAAATAAAATATGTGTATAAGTATAATATATGTAATGTACATCATACTTACACTAACTGACACTTAAAAGCATCGATTGGTGAAGTTCCACCAACCATAGTTACTATTTTTTCGATTAAGTGTGACAGCAGAGCAGTAATTTTTGTTCCTTGTTGTCTTGTTTGCGTTCTTTATGATGAACAACTTGTTGTCATTATGATGAACTGCGTCGAGTGTGATTCAAATTATATAACAACAACGATTTTAGAGTTTATTGATCAACGTGCCAGGATTTTCATTGTTGGGAATGGAATGTAGATGATCAATCGCCGGTAAACTGAAACGACGGTATAAGTCTGACCACAAATTATTGCGCCTAAGTGTTTAGACTATGAATTGACATAATTTCCCTTTAACGTATAAAGGTTACTGTGTAAATGACTAGGGTATTTTTTCAATAGGTATGGGATTTTTTGTAAATAAATTGACATTCTAAATATAAAAAGATGAAGTTGAATAAATTTATTGATTACATTCAGATAGACGAATTTAATTAGAATGTTTGACGTAAGTAGGATTCGAACCTACGACTTCAGGGGTAGGAAGAAATACGTATTTGTGAGCAAAACTAAATTAACTTCGTTTCTTCTAATTGAAAATTTGTAATATTATGTAATAAGTAGGATTCGAACCTAGGACTTCAGGGGTAGGCTCAGGATGAATACAACCCACCTATCACTACTAAGTGTATGCGCAAGGGTGGTATATAATTATGATTATGCAAATTTAGTATGTATGTTTCCACCCTATATTCTTTTCCTTGTCTGGTTGTGGACCTGGGGCAGAGTCGCACATCCGAGCGTCTTACAAATCCTAGTTATATACGACTTCTATACACTAGGTGATGATAGATGGACCAGGTATGAATGTTATCATGAGCGTAAGGGCCAGGTTGACAGGTCTATGAGTGCGTATTCTACTATTCGGAGAAGCTTGACCCCAGGAGTGTTGCTAAGAAAGCTAATTTTGGGACGAAATTCCCTTTAACAGGGGGATGATGTGACAACCCAAAATTTCATTCATGAAAAGTTAATCAAATCAATCAAAGTTTATACTTGTTTCTATTACCTTTTAACCCTGTTAAGGGTCTATTTGAGAGTTTTTGATCCTAGTGTAATGTATGAATGGATGCTTGGATGAGTTAGTTTGTCATCGGGAGGATTAATTCGAACCAGCAAACCACTCAAAAGGTGTCCATGGCCGCAAACTATGTTCACGGCGGTGAACCACCTCCTATATATATATATATATATATATATATATATATATATATATATATATATATATATATATATATATATGCTCATTTTCTTCTCATTTCTCCTCCTCCCAACCGTGAACACTCCCTTTCTCTCTCAAAAAGCTTCGATAGTGAACCCTCCAAAGCTCCAAAACCGTAAGTGTTTCAACCGTAAACTTGTTATACTTGAAAGATTACTAGATCCTAGCCTTGATTCTTCATGAGTCATCACCACCTTCATGAACTTGAAGAGATCATGGCCGTGAACCCTTCATTAGGGCCATGAACCCTTCATAGGTTCATTGGACCGTGAACACCTCATGAGGTTGTGAACTCTATAGGGCCGCAAACCCATCCTTGGTTGGCCGTGAAACCCCTTCCAAGCTTCCATTTGTGGATTGAACACCTCATTTCAAGTGTTTCCTAGTCCAAGGGTTGTTTATCCTAGCATATTAGTTGTTATATACACTAATATCATACATATATGTATCAATATATGTCATTTAGGACTTGTTTGTGCCTCGAGACTTCATTCATGGAACTTCTCATCCTTACTCGAATCCTCAGTTGAATCAGCCACATAAGGTGAGTTCATACCCCTATAATAAATCTTTTAAATGTTTTAAATGATTTTAAGGGCGGATACAAGTTGAACACAATGTTATTGTGTAAATATTTGCATGTAATAATCATCACATTAAAGAGATTTCTTATGTTTTCAAAGTTCATGCATAAATCAGTAGATAATTGAGTCTTTTCTACAAATCAGGGACAGTTCAAAACAAACATATTAATAAACCGGGATAGCTATAGTTTAGGGGTTCGATTCATACTATAACAAGAACAGGAATGAACATACAAGAACAAGAACAAATAACAATAACGTGAGATACTACTTCATGGCACAACAATTTAATTGTTGTGTCACGTTTGTAACCAGAGTCTCTTGGAGGGAGAGCGGGCATCTTGTGTATAGGTCTATATGGGACAGACACTCCCGCACACTGACTACTAGCTACAGTCCCAGCCGATAAGGCTAAAGGGTGACAAAATGTCACATCGTTTTAACGTCGGATGATCGTCGTGTTTACAGTAGTCAATCAGCAAGGTTACAACCTTATCACATTTTACCTTAATTTAACTAATTCTTTTTAAGATAGTTAGTGCTTCATTAGTTATTGATAGTCTTAAACTCGGGAAAACTTACAATAATACAAAAGTCAAACAGAACAGTTGAGTCTTAGAACACATAGTTAGTAGGGGTTCCGTAATGCTAACTTTATGATTACTCCGTAGATACATCAGGGATATATATTAATCGGGTCCGGTAGATAGCAGAATGTGTGCTTTCTGCTTTATTTCTTGTTCCTTGTTTCGTTGTGGACTTAGAGCAGACTCACCTAGTCTACTGTTTATTCGACCTTAGCTACATATATATTCCGTATACACCAAGAAATCATAAGGAGTACCAGGTATGGGTCAGGTCATAGTATACAAATTCAAATACACTGTTTTCTAGTACAAAAGCATACTTTTCAGATAGAACATTTAGTAGGCTAAACTAGAAGCTTATCAGCAAAAGAGTTTAATCCATTTTATTAAACTAGTATAACTTAAAGGACCTTTAGTGGTTAATTCTATATTACCTTAGTTTATACATCAGGTTTATATGCAAGTTATATATGATAGGTGGTTGGATGTGTGCTTTCCGCCTTACTTCATGTTCCCTGTTTGGTTGTGGGCTTAGGCCAGATTCGCCCATTTAACTGTCTGTTCCATATTAGATTATATATAGCTTGTATAAACCAAGTGATTATAGAAGGAACTATTGTGGTTATCATTTTAACTAAAGGAAATAGATAGTTTTATTGAACGAATGGTTTAATCAAATAAAAAATTACAGCTAACTCCGTAAGCACCAAATGAATACGCCAGGGTTATATACAGTGATGATCTAACAAACAATAGGATATGCGTCTTCCGCCTCATTCCCTATTCCTTGTTTCGTTGTGTGCTTAGCGCATATTCACACAATCGATCGTTTGTTTACTCTAAATTATATATAACGTGTATCCTTTAGGACTCATAGAAGGAATTGAAGAGTCATTTTACTTATCATTCATCACATATGAAATATAGGATTTTCTGGAGGAACAGACGAACTTTTCTAAAAAGAACTTAGAACTTAATTTTCATCACTTAAATACTTATGAACTCACCAGCTTAAATTCTAATCTACTCTTTCAAAATAACTTGTATTCTCAGGAAACTTGTAGATAGGTATGCGCTCTGGGATTCAGAAGATGAAGTATAGTAGCTTCATATCTTGTTTTGTTATTTACTTTTGGAGTCAATCTTTTGTGAATCGCATACTTTGTAAACACTTTAATATTAATACAATGGTTTTTTGTTACTTTGATTACTATGATGCATGTGTTGTGATACTAAACATGACATCCTCTGCCCTCGAACGTTTCTGCCATTCCGGTTGGGCTGTGACAGATTGGTATTAGAGCATTGTTTATAGTGAACTAAGTATATCAACCTATAAAAGATACACAACTATAAATACAATGGGGCCGACGTGCTCTGACTAAAAGAATATTTAAAAATATAACAATATTTTTATAAAAGTATACATACATGCTTATACATATATACATACTAAAACAAGTATCATAAGAAGAACAGAACAGAACAGAAGTATTTAAACGTTGGACACTGCAGTTAAACCTGGGTAGTTATGTAATCATATCTGGGATCAATATAGTCTGATCAATTATATTTATTTGAGATATGACCGACATGTGTTTGGGAGTGATGTGGTGTTTCAACAGTCTTAAAACTTACCTAACTCTATTCAATTGAATTCTAGATCAGAACGTAAAGTTAAAATACTATAAGAGTATTTTATGATACTATAAGACAACAACAAGTTTAAAACATACCAAGTTCATTACATTAAAATACTATAGGAGTATTTTAGGCACTATAAATAACTTATGTGATAATTTAAAATACCCTTCTAGTATGTCTATAATTTCAGAGTGTATACTCCCAAGTTTTATATAATTGAGAGTTTATAGACTTAGAATTTGTGGTCTATGCTCCACTTCCTGTTCCTTGTTTGGTTGTGGTTTTAGAGTAGGATCACTTATTCGAATGCCTTTTTAATCTTAAAATTATATACAACTTGTATACATTGCGCAATTATAGGAGGACCCAATAACGATCACCCCATAATGTTTCATTTAATCACATAGAATCTTTAGACATTTCCATTCTCGCGCGACAAACTCGGATAGATATAACCACTCCATCATTGCAGTCAGCAGAGGAGTCAATGAGGAACAAAAAGACATTCAACAAGATTTTTCCAAAGAGGGATCAGCCGAAGAAACTAAAACGTCCTATGCATCACACTAATAAATAATAACCTTATTTGATTTAGTGATCTAGTGAATACACTACCTCACACTATGTGTTAGAATTATTCCTTTTCTTGGAGCCAGTAACGAATATTCAATTCACAAAACACATTCGAGGATAGCTGCTTCTGATTCATAAAGTTTATTTTATATAGACTCCCTTTATGAATTGTTTCCAGAACCCTATGAAAGTTAGAACTAGATACATTCAGAACCAGGATAACTTAGTCTTTCAGCTTTCGGCTAATAACCTGTGCTATAGACTTATATCCATCTCATCTTTGTATCAGTTTTAGCAAAAGATGCCTCGTGGTACACCTGTAAGACGCGTAGTCAATAGCATAACAGAGAATCCACGACCACAACCCGACTGTGCTGCTTTCAAAACAGCGCTAACAGCCGCAACAACGACTGCCATAGCTCAAATCCGTGCAAATAGTACCAGTGTATCTGGTAGCAGTACTCACCTATCTAACCAAGGAGTTACCCATGGATACCCATGGGAGTGTTCGTATAAGGACTTCATGAACTGCAAACCCAAATCATTTAATGGAAATGGGGGAGTCATTGCTCTGATGCGATGGTTCGAGAAAACAGATTGGATTTATGAAATATATCGGTGCCCAGAAGGGAGCAAAGTGAAATTTGTTGCCTGCACCTTCTCCGATAGAGCCCTAACATGGTGGAATAGTCATGCTAAGTCACTGACCCTATCAGTGGCTAACTCGATAGGCTGGGAGAACCTGAAAGAAATGATGTTGGAAGAATACTGCCCAAGGGGCGAAGTTCAAAAGCTAGAACAAGAGCTATGGGAACATACCATGGTCGGCTTAGACATAGTGGTCTACACTGATAGGTTTAGCGACCTGGCAGCACTGTGTCCCGGGATGGTTACCCTGGAGAGTAAGAAGATAGAAAGGTACATCTAGGGGTTATCTTCCCCGGTTCAAGGAGATGTACCGTCTTCCAACCCAGCTACCTTCGATAGCGCCAAACGTCTGGCCCAGCGACTCATAGATCATGGAGTCTGCCACGGCATGGTGGTCCTTATTCCCGAGCCATCAAATGGAGGAGACTATAAACGAAAGTCGAGGAAAAGGAGGAAGGAGCAGACAACACTGGAACCCCTGCAGGAGCAACAAATGGTTACTGTATACGCCGCCACAACACCTGCTACTCCAGCACCTGCCAATCGATATGCTGGAACTCTCTTAAAGTGTGGAAAGTGTAACTACCACCACATTGGAGTATGTCGGGAAATGCAATGCATGAATTGATGCAGGAAGGGGCACATAGCCCGTTTCTGCAGGGCGGCAGCACAACCGATCTTCCAAGTCCCCGGAGTAGAAGTAAACCAGTCCTACTATAGTTGTGGTGAGACTGGCATTACAAGAGGGACTGCTCGATAACGAAGAATTCAGGCGCGAATGGACAGATTCTGATGATCACTGCAGGATAAGCTACCTCGGAGTCGCCAGTGACGAGCGGTACGTCTTTGAAATAAGAATTGCTTTAAAATTTAATTTATATTTATATAAGATTAAAACTTGGGGAAACATTTAAAAGTAATTATAATAACTCACTTGTCTGAAAAGTCACAACATTCATAAAGGAACTAAAGATCTGTACAGGTGAGCTATGATGGTTTAGTATATATATGAGGGTTGTGCATAGCTAGGATTTTCTAGAATTAGAGTGAGTGATTCTGCCTTAAGTCATGTTCCTTTTCTGGTTGTGGATTTGGGACAGATTCACTCAGTCAACTGCCTTATTCATCTTAATTATACATAACTTGTATATGCCAAGCAATCATAGAGGTACCGAGGAGGATCATGATATAGAGTATCGAAACTAGTTATCAAAGCATTGTCACTGTTAGTACTCTCTCATCGCGGTATGGTTTGTGGAAGTGGTATTATAAAGGAGAACACTGAAAGCACTAGAAAGTCTACACAAAATACATTGTCGAGCACACTCGGGATACACCACCATATAACAAACGTTTCTTACAAATCGGCCTAACTTTTGTTTCTGTAAAGAGTCCGTTTTCATCATTCGTCATGGATTGGTGTGGTCCTCACCATACTAAGTTCATACATTTTGAAATTCCATCGCCTTAACCGTCAAATTCACGTAACCCTCGTCATTCGTAACGATAACCCGACCTAGACCTCAATATTGTCTCTTGTCTTCTAAACCCTGAAGTACTCATGCGATGAGTACCTTTCCCTCTGAATCCTTGCCACCGTATACTCAACAGACCTTCCCGAACTACCACTAGTCCAATAGATCAAATTCAAGGATAGAGGCTCAGGACGAATTCAGCCCACCTATCACTACTAAGTGTATGCGCAAGGGTGGTATATAATTATGATTATGCAGATTTAGTATGTATATTTCCACCCTATCTTCTGTTCCTTATCTGGTTGTGGACCTGGGGCAGAGTCACACTTCCGAGCGTCTTACTAATCCTAGTTATATACGACTTATATACACGAGGTGATGATAGATGGACCAGGTATGAATCCTATCATGAGCGTAAGGGCCAGGTTGACAGGTCTATGAGTGCGTATTTTACTATTCGGAGAAGCGTGACCCCAGGAGTGTTGCTAAGAAAGCTAATTTTGGGACAAAATTCCCTTTAACAGGGGGATGATGTGACAACCCGAAATTTCATTCATGAAAAGTTAATCAAATCAATCAAAATTTAGACTTGTTTTTGTTACCTTTTAGCCCTGTTAAGGGTCTATTTGAGAGTTTTTGATCCTAGTGTAATGTATGAATGGATGCTAGGATGAGTTAGCTTGTGATCGAGAGGATTAATTCGAACTAGTAAACCACTCACAAGGTGTCCACGGCCGCAAACTAGGTTCACGGCGGTGAACCACCACCTATATATATATATATATATATATATATATATATATATATATATATATATATATATATATATATATATATATATATATATATATATATATATATATATATAAGCTCATTTTCTATATAAATATATATAAGCTCATTTTCTTCTCATTTCTCCTCTTCCCAACCGTGAACACTCCCATTCTCTCTTAAAAACCTCCAAAGCTCTAAAATCGTAAGTGTTTCAACCGTAACTTGTTATACTTGAAAGATTACTAGATCCTAGCCTTGATTCTTCGCGATTCATCACTACCTTCATGAAATTGAAGGGATCACGATCGTAAGCCCTTCATAAGGGCCATGAACCCTTCATAGGTTCAATGGACCGTGAACACCTAATGAGGCTATGAACTCTATAGGGCCATAAACCCACCCTTGGGTGGCCGTAACACCCCTTCCAAGCTTCTATTTGTTGATTAAACACCTCATTTCAAGTGTTTCCTAGTCCAAGGGTTGTTTATCCTAGCATGTTAGTTGTTATATACACTAATATCATACATATATGTATCAATATATGTCATTTAGGACTCGTTTGTGCCTCGGGACTTCATTCGTGGAACTTCTCATCCTTACTCGAATCTTCAGTTGAATCACCCACATAAGGTGAGTTTATACCCCTATAATAAATATTTTAAATGTTTTAAATGCTTTTAAGGGGGGATACAAGTTGAACACAATGTTATTGTGTAAATATTTACATGTGATAATCATCAAATTAAAGAGATATATTATGTTTTCAAAGTTCATGCACAAATAAGTAGATAATTGAGTCTTTTCTACAAATCAGGGACAATTCAAAACAAACATACTACAAAACTATGATAGGTATAGTTTAGGGGTTCAGTTCATACTATAATAAGAACAGGGTCAAACATACAATAACAAGAACAAATAACAATAACGTGAGATACTACTTCATGGCACAACAATTTAATTGTTGTGTCACGTTTTATAACCAGAGTCTCTTGGAGGGAGTGTAGGAATCTTGTGTATAGATCGATACGGGATAGACACTCCCGCACACCGAATGTTAGCTACAGTCCCAGCCGACAAGGCTAAATAGTGACAAATTGTCACATTGTTTCGACGTCGGATGATCATCGTGTTTACAGCAGTCAATCAGCATGGATACAACCTTATCACATTTTACCTTAATTTAACTAATTGGTTTTAAGGTGGTTAGTGCTTCAGTAGTTTTTTTTATATAAATATCATTGCACACTTTCATTTTCCCATTACATTCTTATAGTGATATTCTCACATAAAAGGTAATGAAAACTATTTTCTAGTAAAGATAGTCTTAAACTCGGGAAAACTTACAATAATACAAAAGTCAAACAGAACAGTTGAATCTTAGTACATACAGTTAGTAGGGGGTCTGTAATGCTAACTTTATGATTACTCCGTAGATACATCAGGGATATATATTAATCAGGTCCGGTAGACATTAGAATGTGTGCTTTTTGCTTCATTTCTTGTTCCTTGTTTGGTTGTAGACTTAGAGCAGATTCACCTAGTCTATTATTTATTCAAACATAGCTACATATATATAGTCCGTATACACCAAGAAATCATAAGGAGTACCAGGTATGGGTCAGGTTATAGTATACAAATTCAAATACACCGTTTTCTAGTAAAAAACATACTTTTCAGATAGAACATTTAGCAGGCTAAACTAGAAGCTCATCAGTAAAAGGTTTTAATCCATTTTATTAAACCAGTATAACCTAAAGGACCTTTACTGGTCAATTCTATCTTACCTTAGTACATACATCAGGTTTATATGTAATTTATATATGATAGGCAGTTGGATGTGTGTTTTCCGCCTTATTTCATGTTCCTTGTTTGATTGTGGGCTTAGGGAAGATTCATCCATTTAACTGCCTGTTCCATATTAGATTATATATAGCTTGTAAAAACCAAGTGATTATAGAAGGAACTATTGTGGTTGTCGTTTTTACTAAAGGAAATAGATTATTTTCTTGAACGAATGTTTTAATGAAATATAAAGAAATATTACATTTAACTCCATAAGCACAAAATGAATATGCCAGGGTTATATACAGTGATGATCTAACAAACAATGGGATATGCGTCTTCCGCCTCATTGCCTATTCCTTGTTTCGTTGTAGGCTTAGGGCAGATTCACACAATCGATTGTCTGTTTACTCTAAATTATATATAACTTTATCCATTTAGTACTCATAGAAGGAATTGAAGAATCATTTTACTTATTATTCAACACATATGAAAATATAGGATTTTCTAGAGGAACAGGAGAACTTTTCTAAAAAGAACTTACAACTTACTTTTAATCACTTAAATACTTATGAACTCACCAACTTCAATGCTAATCTACTCTTTCAAAATAACTTGTACTCTCAGTAAACTAGTAGAAAGGTACGTGCTCTGTGATTCAGAAGATGGAGTATAGTAGCTTCATGTCTTGTTTTGTTATTTTCTTTTGGAGTCAATTGTTTGTGAATCGCATACTTTGTAACCACTTTAATATTAATACAATCGTTGTTTGTTACTTTGATTACTATGATACATGTGTTGTGATACTCAACATGAAGTCCTCCGACACCCGAACGTTTCCGTCGTTTCGGTTTGCGGGTTTGACACATGGATACCATAACCCACTACCAGGTTAACCAATGACCCAAATGTCATCCATGGACACCATATGCCATTACCATGTTGACAAATGACCCATATGTCATCCATGGACACCATAAGATATTACCATGTTCACCAATGACCCATATCTCATCCATGGACACAATAAGCCACTACCATGTTAACCAATGGCCCATATGTCATCCATAGACGCCATAATCCATTACCATGTTGACCAATGATGCATATATCATCCATGTACACCATAAGCCATTACCATGTTGACCAATTACCCATATGTCATCCATGGACACCATAAGCCACTACCATGTTAACCAATGACCCATATGTCATCCATGGACACCATAAGCCATTACCATGTTGACCAATGACCCATATGTCATCCATGGACATCATAAGCCACTACCTTGTTAACCAATGACCCATATGCCATCCATGGACACAATAAGCCAGTACCATGTTCACCAATGACTCATAAGCCATCCATGGACACCATAAGCCATTACCATGTTGACTAATAACCATATGTAATCCATGGACACCATAAGTTATTTCCAAGTTGACCAATGATCCATATGTCATCCGTGTACACCATAAGCAACTACCATGTTGACCAATGACTCATATGTCATCCATGGACACCATAAGCCACTACCATGTTGACCAATGACCCATATGTCTTCCATGGACACCATAAGCCACTACCTTGTTGACCAATGGCCCATATTTCATCTGTGGACACCATAAGCCATTACCATGTTGACGAATGGATCATATGTCATCCATGCGCACCATAAGTCATTACCATGTTGACCAATGACCATATGTCATCCATGGACACCATAAGCCATTACCATATTGACCAATTACCCATATGTAATCCATGGACACCATAAGACACTACCATGTTGACCAATGGCCCATATTTCATCCATGGACACCATAATCCGTTACCATGTTGACCAATGGCACATATGTCATCCATGGACACCATAAGCCACTACCATGTTGACCAATCATCCATAGGTCATCCATAGACACCATAAGCCACTATAATGTTGACCAATGACCCATATGTCATCCATGGACACCATAAGCCATTACCATGTTGACCAATGTCTCATATGTTGTCCGCGTACACCATAAGCCATTACCATGTTGATCAATGACCCATATGTCTTCCATATGTCATCCATGGGTATACCATGGACACCATAAGCCACTACCATATGTATTGACATTTCTCATACGTCTTTTGTATATAAATTTCGGTTTAAACATAAAAGCATAAAGTTGTACATCTTATTAATGTTTATACCTCGTATATAATTTTAAATTAAAATTATACTATGAACACATCGTTAGTCTATGTTCTTTCTTGACATTATTTATATGTATATACCGTATCGATCAATCAGTAACTACTTTAATAAATTTAAATTACTAAATATTTAGCGGTAATTAGAACAGTTCGAATTTTTTATTAGCCGATGTTCAAAATATTTCACAATTCCTTTCCCTCCAACCTACACACGTTTATGCTACATATTAGGGTAAGTTTAGTGAATAGAAATAGGGTTTACATTTTCAATAATCATCATCTCTAGCGGCTAATTGATCGAAATCTTTGTTCATTATACGTTTGTGCACTCACTTTGGCCATATCATCTTAAATTACAAGTAAATTTTGATTGTATTCAATAGTTTGCATGCAAAATAATGCTTTCATATATAATTTATTTTTATTATTTGTGTCTCTCTTGTCATCAGTAGTTTATCATCTTTAATACATTCGTATTGACTATAGTTTTTTGTTCATTTTTAAGCCAAAAAGATGTCGATCTCGAAAGCAAAATGAGCATCTAGTGTGAAGCCAAATAAATTCATTGCACCACAATTTATGAAACGCAACAAGATTTTGATGGGTTTTAGCCATAAGAACATCCTATTTGCTTATACAAACCCTAATGCTTGGATCTAGGTTTCTCTATTGTACATGCAATTCATCCAAGACTAGAAACCCTAGATCTAGCATATAATAATCAATATAACATATGAATTAGGGTTTAGATCATACCTTGATTGTTATGTAGCAATAACAATCACAATTCCTCCTTGCAATGACTTTAGAAATCTTAGAGTCACAAATGTCACTCCTCTAATGGTTCACAAACACCAAGAGCAAGAGGATGAAGAGGAGAAGAGAAGGAGGCTGCCCAAAATGTGTGGAAATGCTAACCAATTAGTGCACCACGTTTTTGGGGCTTAAGGGTACTATATATACATGTAGGGTATTAGGGTTTTGAACTAGGAAACCCTAATTTGGATGCTTAGGCCCTAAGCAACCCATGGACCCTTCTTTAATAAGCCTTGGATGATTTCTAATGGCTTTTCCCATAGAATTCGTCCAACCTTATATTATAAGATAATCCATAGCCCAATTGCAATTATCTTATAATTACAATTCCAGTCCCTTAAGTTTAATTAATCTCTTTTAGCCACAAACTTAATTATCAATTAATTCTTGACTAATATTAATCAAACAATATGATTTCTCCTTTAATATATTATTCTCATAATATATTAATAAATCATATTTAATCCTTTCTCTCTATAATTCATCCTATCAAGTTGCTTTGATGAAGGCAACCCAAAAGGACCATGCACCATCGGGTCAAGTACACACCAAAATAGTTATGGACTTAGACACTAATCCAACAGTCTCACACTTAGATACGTCTAATAACTATTTCGCGTATGACTTCAGATCCTGATCTGCAATCGTATTTTTCTAAAGTCGTTGTCAACTTTGATCTAATCAGATACGCATGTCCTTTAGGTAAGGGATCATAGTTATTCCTCCATTCTAGATATCGTATAGACTGAGACATGGATCTAAATCATTCTCTTTGTCTATGTGTTGTTTCCCGAATTCAGATTTATGACGACTGACAACAGACTATAATTGAACACATCAATTTAGTCTCGGCTTGGCCAAGCGCTTAGGTGCCATCACTAAATCATCGAGGGGCCCACAGATATCGCTTTTATCCTACTTTTGATAAAAGGAACGGATAAACTTTGACTCAATGCTCTCTTGCACTCACTCACCAAATCACACACAACAATATGTTTTATAACACCAAGTTACTGGTGCGTTTACATATTATCAATGTGCAACCGACTCGCAAGATACAACTCACACATTTCGGTTTCAAGAATATAAGATGTTATCGTCTCACCAATCACTCGTGATAAAATCCATGAAGTGATCCAAGTGAGCGTGGGTTTAATCCAATGCTCAAATCATATTCATAAGCACTCATGAACGTTGTAGCAAACATTTTCTTATGTATAATGCTCTTTAGACAATCCACACACCAATTCATGACAGTCTTCATTCATACCTACTTCCAACATATGAACGATTGTGGTTCGTTCAAATAATTTGACTGTTCTTAACCAATTAAATTATTCAGGAAGTCAAAACATGCAAGGTGAAACACAATAATAATACTGCTCCCATATCGCCTCAAACCTTTGAGTATAAATAAAACACATTTTATTTATCACCATATCGATTACTCATTATTTGTTGTTTCGGGTAATCAACTTCTTGAATTATTACTACACTTGTCCCATGATCTTAGCATGCACACAATGTTTACCTATGGTCCTTACTTTGTGAAATAGATCAAATGTACATATTTCCAATCATACTCATTTCACAACTCCCAATTCTTATCATAAGTATAAGAATATCAAATTTTTGTCACTTATAGAATATGTTGGATTCTAACATTTTATGCAATGATCCTTTCGTAATATTACTGCACTAAAGTCACAAGGACTATTGCCAATGAAATTACAAAGTCCTCTATCGGAGATTATTATAAGACAATTCCATAGATGTGATGTCTCTCACTCAAGGTAGATTCCTTTGAACATCCTTTTGCATAAAAGTTTCTAATCTAGACATAGATTCTCAATATCTAACTCCCAATATGGAAACCTTTCCATACTTACCATATGACAACTCATTCTTAATAGAATCTTATCTATTCATAATAATGTCGATATGGTCCATCCAATACTATACTTCCAACTACTCACAAGTGTCCAATCCTCGGCGAACTTTGGATTGTCCTTTGATAGTTGTTTAATTATCTTAGTCAAAACTGATTCTTGTCCTTTTCCCTCTAAATGTGATGGAAATTTGGAAAATTTTAGAATGGTCAAATATTATAGCATTTGCAATCATTCATATACCCGAAGCGTATAGGACACGATGCATAATGTCTTACATGAAGATCTAATACTTTATCAATCTTCTGCCATAATATTTTATGTGCTATGTTCTCACATTTCGAACTATGAAGAGGAATGTCGTAATCATAATCGAAATTTAAGAACACACTACATATCTTTGACTAAAAATATTAACATTCCACAACCTATGCCTTTAGATTTGAAATGAAGCATAATATTCTCTCCCTTAATTATAGTAAAACAACTATTCAACCCTTACAACTTTGCAAAGTATGACTCTTGTTTTCTATAATTAATATTGCTAACTTGCAACACTTGACATAATAATCATACAATCATAACATTTATGCTCCCACTATCATGATGATTATTTTAAACATAACGCTTATGCTCCCACTAGCTTTGACATGTATTCAGAAACAGCTTAACTTTCAGAAAAACAATGCCTATTGAATTTCTTTAAGTTCATATTTCTAATACCCAATGCTTTGATAATATTTTATCAAGGCTTCTTGAACTTATACACTTTTCCTTTAGATAGCTCATATGTGTGTCTAAATAATTAAGACTAATTGCCAAATCTCACAATTTGAATCATGGAAAGGGATATTGTAACCATAATCGAATTCGAGAATACAATTTCACAGTCACTATCTTCTTAAAATCTCTATTAGTGAAAGCATTTCCTCACAGTCATTTTAATGGTGTATGTGTTCCTATCCATGCGAATTGTCAAAACCAAAGTTTACGACAAATTCAAACTCTTATGGACCGAACTTTCCTTGATATTGATCTCTTGCCTTATGGTAACACAGCTGCCCACCATGTACTTTTCATTGATTAAGGTCCTTGTCTTTTATGCACTCAAATGAGAAATCTTCATTGATTAAGGTCCTTGTCTTTTATGCACTCAATGAGAACTCATAGAACTCATATGCATAATTAACTCAATTGGACCGGCACAAAAACATGATAATGTCAACACGATAGGTTGTCGACCTCTACTCGTGTGCTAGTGATGATCGATAAGGTTTATTCTTGATTAGTTCTTGAATCCTTTCAAGACCATTAAGACTCCCACTGACTCCTTGACATATAAGATTCTCTTGTCAATAAACATTTCTTGCCAAACAAATATTCAAGAGTTAGTGTAGCTTTTATCAAGACAAAACACCATACAAAATTGGTCCTGGTTGGTCTTTGTCTTATCCAAGACATCACAACTTTCCAATTTCAAATGTACGAGAATAAGAAAATCCTTTTCCAAATTCTACACTTGATGAATGTTATAAACCTTCTTAAGACTGTTCACTCAATGTCACAATCTTAACTCTAAGACTTGTTTTGGAACGAAGTATGATTGACTTCTTGATTTAACCATTTCTTCAATTCTTAATTCCTCTTCTTAGACATACAATTGTACTAAGATTTACTTAGAGGATCAATTGAGATATGGTTCTTAATCATTAAGATCTATCATAAAAATATGATAAAAGGTACTCTCCCTTCTTCTTAGAATAGAGAAACTTTTATCTTTCTGCCTACTTGATTCTTCTTATTCGTTCTGCTATTGATTTAAACCTTTTCAATCAATTCAGAGTTACACTTAATCTTATAAGTATAAACATATTTACTAAACCTTTAGTGAATCATGACGAATATATTTGTTACTCTTGCGGTGCACTTGATCAACACACAACTTTGTGTACTCGATCTCCTAGCCTTTCACTTGACACTTTGTCAATGAATTAGTCTAATTTCCAAATATGAAATTTCTCATTCATCATAATTAAGAATCACATCCATTCGTTCTATAAATATGCAAACATCAATTTTTCATAACGATTTTATTGCAAGGAAATAAATATATAAATAAATGAGTCAAATCAAAAATTATTTTATTCATAAAGCAGCGGAAAACATTTTGTCCTTACAATGCAAAATCAAATGAAAAACTATGTAATAAATATTCCTAACAACTCTATCATAACTTTTTAAGCTCAAAATCTAATCTTCAAGTCCATGCGATCGAGATCCATTTCTTTCTGATTAGACTCATCTTGCTTTTCCATCAAGCTTCCTCTCTTTTCACTGATCCTGCAAAACATTCAAATGCAATCTTATCACATTATGTATTAAGAATCAACAAATAGGAACTTGACGGAGTTAGATAGTGGATTTTACCTGAAGCACAGCCATACTCTTTGACTCTCCCATCTTCTGGGCTCTTCAGGCTCTTAGGGCAGACTTGTATCCAACGCCCTTTCTCTTGGCAGCAAACGCAGGTCGGTTCTCCTAGAACGTCCTAGGAAGCATGGTTGGTTGACTTTCCCAACAAATACGCTTCATTGCTTTGCCAAATCATCTCTGATTCATCAGCAATGAGCATGTAAGTTAGGTCAATGAGGTTTTCGTCAAGATCCATCATATAATACTTTCTTTTGAACTCATTATATGATTCAGGGAGTGAATGCAGAACCCAGTTCACAGCCAACTTATCAGGGAATGATGCACCCAACATTATCCACCTATCGATGTGTGATTTCATTCCTAGAACGTGAGCACACACGGGTTTACCATCTTCATGTTTCATTTCCAATAGGGCTTTAGTGACATTAAACCTTTCAATTCTTCGATCTTGCAGGTTAGGGAGAACAACGGGAGGAGGAGGAGGAAGTGAAGCATGATCTCTTGTTCCTCAATCGAATCGTGGAATATCATCTTCATGTGGAAAGCTTGTTCCACGGGATTTGGGAATACCATAGTTGTCGTACTTTGACATCTACAAAACGGGAGAAACTAAATTCAAGTTAGTTGATTGATTAAGTCCTTAATAAATCACCTAAATGAGATATTAAGGCTAGGACCCAACACAATACGCTACAACCTAGAAAAGGGATGTTGTAATCTAGTTGCAGAATATTTGAAGGAAGGTAAATGACGATTTACCAATTTACACCATGAAAAACGAAAAAGAAATTTAAGTTTTAAATCTATGAAAACTCCTAGATCCTTCGAGATTCATTGAACATTTCAATGGCATGTTTAAATCTCGATATGCCCCTCTAGTTTGTGACTGGGATGCCGAGGATCACAAAGCGGGTGTGAATAACCATGCAAATCTACATAGTGCCCCCACATGTTACAATCACCTATTCGATGTGCCGGTAAACCACACACGCTCCACCGAACTATGACAAACATTGAGTCACCCTTTGCAACCTTTGCTTAGAACCATTTAGTGTGTCGGTAAACCACACATGCTCCACTAACGTGTTTGCAAGGGTACAAAGTGTAATTTCATGGAATTGCATCAATTCACTTTTGCCTAAAGTAACCAAGATTGGGAATTTGTAAAACATTTAGTTACTTTTGTACTTCATTATACTTATAATGGAAGGTTCTGTCCTATCCTACCCGTTCGGCTAACGACCCTCCACAAGTCAAGAGTGCGGTGGGTAAGAGTGGATACCCATTTAATCGCCATTTTATAGGCAATTTCCTTAAACACCCCTTATAGACCAGCTTCGTGAATGAGGCCTACTAACAGTAAGACTGACTTTTACTCATACATATATATAATGTTAGACTTTTAATGTTATACATAGTATAGGGTGTATTTTACTCTTTTAAAATACTATTTGGTCAAATTTAATAATTATACTTTTAATTTAATTAAATTGTACACCAAAACTTTATGGATTTACTAAATCTCCTTTAATTATACACTTTAATTAATTAATAAAACCATAAGGGTGTGTTATAAACTTTTCAAAAACAATACCAGGGTTTTAGAATTTAACAATTCTAAATTAAACTTTTAATCAACTTTTAAATTCCAAAACTTGAGGGCAAGTTTTGAAACATTTCAAAACATTAGGGTTTTAACTATTTAAACTTCAAAAACAAGACTATTAAGTTCAAATTTAAACTATAAAACCTAAAGGGGAAAAATTAAAACTTTTTCACAAGATAATTCAAATCTAAATTACAAATAATCAAACTTTATCTAATATAAATTTTGACAATTATCTTCAATTTAGGTAAGGATAATCACCAAATATTGATAAAATTTGGATTTTATAACAAAAACATGTTTATAGTAATTATCTAAAGCCAAAACAGGAAGAAAATCCCGAATATGAGCTGTCAGATGCTTTGACTCGTCGAGTCTGGATCTGGACTCGTCGAGTACAGCTGACTCGGCGAGTTCACCAAGTTACTCGGCGAGTCAAACACTCAGAAGCAAAAAAAATTCGTTTTTCAATGTTGATTTCGATCAAATATGCATCAATACAATAGAAACCAATCAAGGCTCCGATACCACTGATGGGTTTTAACCATAAGAACATCCTATGTGCTCATACAAACCCTAATGCTTGGATCTAGGTTTCTCTATTGTACATGCAATTCATCCAAGACTATAAACCCTAGATCTAGCATATAATAATCAATATAACATATGAATTAGGGTTTAGATCATACCTTGATTGTTATGTAGCAATAACAATCATAATTCCTCCTTGCAATGACTTTAGAAAGCTTAGAGTCACAAATGTCACTCCTCTAATGGTTCACAAACACCAAGAGCAAGAGGATGAAAAGGAGAAGAGAAGGAGGCTACCCAAAACGTGTGGAAACCCTAACCAATTAGTTCACCACGTTTTTGGGGCTTAAGGGTACTATATATACATGTAGGCTATTAAGGTTTTGAATTAGGAAACCCTAATTTGGATGCTTAGGCCCTAAGCAACCCATGGACCCTTCTTTAATAAGCCTTGGACGATTTCTAATGGCTTTTCCCATAGAATTCGTCCAACCTTATATTATAAGATAATCCATATCCCAATTGCAATTATCTTATAATTACAATTCCAGTCCCTTAAGTTTAATTAATCTCTTTTAGCCACAAACTTAATTATCAATTAATTCTTGACTAATATTAATCAAACAATATGATTTCTCCTTTAATATATTATTCTCATAATATATTAATAAATCATATTTAATCATTTCCCTCCATAATTCATCCTATCAAGTTGCTTTGATGAAGGCAACCCAAAAGGACCATGCACCATCGAGTCAAGTACACACCAAAATAGTTATGGACTTAAACACTAATCCAACATATTTGAGCTGAAAAATTCGTATACAGACAGTTACAAGATGAAGAAATCGACTTCCCAATACCAACAACCACATCCAAAGCACCTATAACATCTACCAACAAAACCCCTAAAGCTATATCATTAACATCACCCATGACTACCACTTCCTCGGCATCACTTACAACATTCACACCTTCCTTAAAAAAAACATCTAAAACTTCAGAAACTGGAACAATACAATCCTCAACACTTACATCAATAACCAAAACTTCAGCACCTACATCATCTAAACCATACTCAACACCGACACCCACTACCACATCATCAACACCCATATCTACTACCACAACCTCAAAACTTGTATCTACACTACCATCCTCCACAACTACAGTAACTACCACACCCTCCTTAAGTAAAGGAACTACCACATCCTCAACATATACATCTATCCCTACACCTACCCTAGAATATACCCCATCAACAACACCTATCCCATAATCTACCCCATCAGCAACACAACCAACTAGGCCTGGCAATTTGGTTGGGTTCGGGTTGGCGGGTCAGAAATCATAAACTCAACCCAACACATATAATATATGGGTTGACGGCTTGGTGGGTTGCAAACCTCAACCCAACCCAACCCATATAACCCGTTTAAGTATATGGGTTCGCGGTTTCACAAGTTAATGGGTCAAATCCAACCCATATAACTCGTTTAATAAATAAGCAACGCATTTTAAAAAATGAGGTTTTTTCAACATAAATTCATAAAATGATTAAAGTAATTTGCATAAAAAAAAGGTTTTCTTCATAAAGTCAATAACATCCAAATAAAAATGAAAAATAAAAGCATTCATAGAAAGTGGATGTATTCTTCATTCGTGACTTGTGAATATCTAAAAATAATGACATGTATTTTTTTCTTTTTTTGATTAACGAACCACAAACGCATATTAGTCACATACGAATACGGAAGGAATACAATGATACGAAATATACGAATACGGATGGAAATCAAATTTCAACCTAAACCCGTCTATTTTTGGGTTGGTCAATGTCAGGTTACAGGTTGGGTCGAGAGTTGCCACCCCTACAACCAACAATGAATGGATCTGTAGTGGAAAGTGTAGAAGGTGAAAACAATTCCTCTAAAGATTGTGGACGAGATGGACGTTTAACTGCTCATGTTTGGAAAAAAAAAAACATGAGTTACCAATCAAATCTTAATTACAACTTTTTCTATGTATAAACTTTTGGTTTACACGTACATATCAATTCATAACTTAACACATCACATGATTACTTGCAGGCTAATTCCACGAGGCCCTTGTGCACACTTTATTAGTCAGTCCTTTAAATAAAGAGTAGATCTAGAAGGGTACGCTTAGGAAAAAGTAAGCAAAGAAATACGTGAACTATATTGGGAGGAGTTTCAGGTAATTAACTATATGTGATAAATTGTTGTCTGGTAAATATTTACACTTAAACTGATGTTTATATTGTTAATGTGCAGAAAAAAATGTTGTTGGGATGAAACAATAGACTCGGTGGTGAGGCAAGCTTGGGCAAGGAAAGCGGTAGAAAGTTATGGTCAATATCTCTTCAACATGAGGAGCCCAAAAAGAAACAAACATGGCTTTAAATCACCTCATATTCCACCAGAAGTCTGGAAATCCTGGAAATTAAAATGGAATACAGAAGAATACAAGCTAAAATCTGAGCATAACAAGAAAAATAGTCGTAACGGTGTGGCTGATGGAGTAGCAAAACCTACACATAACGTTGGATCTGCAAGTCATTTGAAGATAGCTTCTTATTTGATAATTTTTTAAATGGTACATTGTATCAATGTTTTTATATGTTTATCTGTATATTTGATATTTTATATGGTATTTATGTAAAAGAGGAAATTAGGACATGAGTCGCCCCATAGTGAATTGTTCCTGTATACACACAAGAAGAATCACGATGGAGTCACTTTCACAAATAAAAAAACATATAGAAATACATGTAATATTCATTTCAATTTAAAATTTTATATTCTAGAGACTCCATAATATCATTCCTAAATTTGATATCTTTTAACTTATAATATTTTTATTTAGTAGGCTGCCTATACAAAAAAAAAAACAGGAAGAGTTGGAAGCTGAAGGTGTTGAATTTGAGGATGACAAACTATTTTATGTTGTTGGTGGTGGTCATGATAAAAAAAAAGAATACTTTATGGATTAGGCTCTTTTGCAAAGGCGGTTCCCAATAGGAATTGTAAAACGGATGTATCTTACATTCCGTAAAAAATGATGAAATAGAAGAAATGAGGGGGCTTGTTGTTAAACAAAAACAGCAAAACGAAGAGCTTAAAGAAATGATGAACACCCAACAAGAGGAAAACAAAGAAAGGGTCGGGCATCTTGAAAAACAACTTCAAATGATATTGGATCTTATTAATGGCTTTACAAAACAACAAGAGTAGTAGGTTGATATATGTTTATTGCAGATTATGTATTTTAGAGTAGCAACTTTCTTTTTTCCATGTAATAAATAATTATTTTATTATTTTATGATATAATGGTTATGATTTTTTTTCATATATTACTACATAATTATTTTGATATAATTTATAATCAAGTATCCATCGGTCCATATGGAATCTGGTATATAATATAGACCACTAAAATTGCTAGGGATTCATGATCACAGAATTTGCTAGGAAGTCATCAAACGGAATTTTCTAGGGATTCATTACCACGGAATTTGCTAGGAAATCATCAAACGGAATTTGCTAGGCATTCAGCACAACGGAATTTGCTATGGAATCACCGCCACAGAATTTGTGATGGAATAACTACCACAAAATGTGCGATGGAATCCTACTACGGAATACACGACGGAATACCACCTACCAAGGATTTCATTCCGCTGTCACATTTGTGACGGAATTATCTTTTTCGTTGCAAACCCTCGCTACAGCATTTTTAGGGACGAAAATAGGTCGTTGCAAATTCTGTCGCTATTCGTCTTTTGCAACGGAACTTCAGCTTTTCGCAATGGATTCATTCCGTAGCAAAAACGCGTTTTTCTTGTAGTGTCATCTTACTCTGGGATATGACTCAGACGTACATGTTGGTTGTTTGATCTAAGCCTGTCAATACTGACTATGCAAAAATAGGAGGACCACTACACTACGCACAAATTATTCAACTATGAGACTATTCAGATGTTCTAATTACTTCAAACTAAAACCTCCTTTATGAGTCTTAAGTTATAATTATACAAGATAATACTAAAATAAATTTACTTTGAATAAAGTTTCCTGATCATATGTTATGAATATAATAATATTAACACAACAATACACATAATGAACAACTAATATCTAATTAATATTCGAGTGATAAGGACTTTTATTATAATTATTCACTCACTTGATTAAAGGTGAAATTTCTATTTAATCAGACACTCTGATTCTCTAGAGCTTCGCTACTAATACTTAGAAACTCCTAAAGTCTGGCTTCGAGGTTATCAGAAAGTTTGAAAGAAACCCGCAAGGATAATGTGTCTCAAAATCAAGAAAATTTGGAACTATTTATAGGCAGGTGCCACGTCATGGAAAAGAGCATGCCACGTCGTGGTGTTGTGGGTCAGCCCGATCTTGCACGTATCGCATTCTCCTTGTGCCACATGATAGGTCGGTGTAAGAGTTGTCCTCGTGACTCCCCATTTTGTGGCCATAAACTTGACACATCATGGTAATCTAGTTCCAAGGCGGTTAAGAGCATTCGTGAACTGCCACATGGCGCGCTCTTGGGCTGCCACGTCAACATCTTACAAGGTATTTTTTAAATCTTCGAAAAATCATATTTTTCACATACGAGCTCTGTTTTTTATGTTCTTTATATCAATGCGTAGGTATTTATGCGTAATACCACTTTCCATTAGATTCTAATTGCTAATTTTCAACCCATTTTTACATTCATATTTTTATATAGATTACACTGTTAAAATCTATGTGAAACCATAACTCATTCATACGAACTTCGTTCTCAACTGTTTTTATATTGACATGTTCGTATTTACAAGATCAACTCTCTTTTACATTGTTTTGGCTAACAACAAACTAATTTTATTTTCGATTTTTGTATCGCACACTGTTGTGTTGTGTCGTACCAAAACTTTGAAAAATCATAATTTCTTCATACGAAGTTAAATTTAGGCGTTCTTTATATGTATGAGTTTGTAATCACCATTAATACGGCTTTCATTTAGATTAGTTTTTCTAATTAATCTTTTATTTTTAATGTTTATTTTAGCCTTATTTAATAAGTTTTTATACAAACTAGAAAATATCCATCCCCGCTTTGTCGATGATGCATACAAGGTTTTGCTTACAAAATTACAAAGATTGTTTTTGAAAAAAAAAAACTCGCAGGGACCATTTTCATAATTCATTTTCTATGTAGGAATAAAAGCTCAGTTTTTTTAATTTTTTATTACGAAGGGGCATTTATATAATTTTTAAAATATAAATAATTCTTATAAATATAAATATGCACAAGGACCTATTATGTGAATTAAAAGGGCCGTTTTTGTAATTTATTTCCTACGAAGGGAACAAACATGTGAAACCTACAAACTGCAAAGATACGAAAGTTAAGAGATAAAAATGTTGGTGTTCAAAATTAAGGGTGTAAAAGTGATATTTTACAAAGTAAGAGATAGAAAGTATCATTCGACAAAGTAAGTGGTAGAAAGTGTGAGCGTACAATAGTTTAAGGATTAAATATGCCAAAATAAGAAAGTTTTGAAGCTAAAGTCTAAAAAATAAAAAATAAAAAATAAAAAACTCATGGCTAAATTTTTAGATTATTTATGACCAAAATCTAACATAACAAAATTTTGGGGTAAAAATATAAAACTCTAAAACTATGCATTGCGGCAAAATTTTAAAATAAAACTTTAGTGGAAAAAGTTTAAAAAACCTATAACTTTATTATTTTTTTTAAACCAAATTAGGGTATCGGACTTTGAAAGGTTTATATTTACCTATATAAGCAACATTCTTACATAATGCTACAAATACTTTATTTTGATATCTATTGTTATCATTGATAATTAAATATATTGTTGTTATTTGAGAAAATAAGGTTGTATAGTAGAATATCAAAGGTTGGGGGCCAAAAACAACAACTCTGCAAACTAATATGGCAAAAACTTGAGATGTCACATTTAGTAAATGCTAACGACCAAAAGTAGGAAACTCTTGAACCCTTTATGGCTAGTAATAGAGATGTGACATCCCCATTTTCACGGTCAGAAAAGACCGATTTTGTGTATTCTTGTTTGAAAATCAGAGTAATATTTTTCATAAAAATATTGCGGAATTAGTTCCCAAAATATAAATATGATAAAGATTTATCAAAGCATTTCCGTATAAACGTATTTCATTAAAAAGACTCGGGATGTCATGCTCGATACATATCAAAAGCATAAACAATACAATATGAACGTTGCTACATTATTTCATATCTACACGCCTATATCCATAATCCCTCATCCAAAACATCACATCTATGCTCGAGCGCCAATACCTGTAATACATGAAACTGAGTGGGTCAGCCTTGGGAGCCTGGTGAGCACATAGGGATTCCAACCCACAATAAATAAGTTTATTAATTTTATCAATTATCAATAACCCGATTACTTGTTCCCATTATCCTCACATTACGTCCCTAAAACACCTATCATAAGGGACCTAGACTAAGGATCAACGTCAGGATGGATACTAATGCCAAGGGGATTCCTCAGCACTAAATGTCCTTTAGGAAACCATGTGGGGGATGGAGTACACCAGTGAACACATCGTTCACAAACGCCTACAGGTTGCGAGCCTGCTATCATTCCATTGGACTATCTAGAAGAGTCGGTGGCCGTCATCCATACTCCGCTAGATGACATAATCAACAACAACAACAACATCGAGGCCTCCTATCATTTTATCACACATCGTCTTAGTACATCTACACATGTTTTACCCCAACATTTTTGTAAATATAAAATACTTATACAGTTTAAATCATTTAAAACATGTATAAAATCATTTATCCAGCATAGACAGCAAGTATTAAGATAATATGCACACTTAGCATGTAATTTATATATAATACTTCATATCTATGTGTAAGATGAAAGTAACTATGCACTCACCTATCAAGATGGTGATTCCGAACATAGACAGCGCTTCGTTACTCTTGAAACAATTTCCTTCCTCAAAACCTAGTATCATTACCACTAGGGTTTAGTCTATCATTCATCGAGACTAATTAATAGTCTAGCTATTATTACTATTATCTAAGCGTCAAACAATACTTATATAACTCATAATAATAGCGCAAGTACTCATTATAAGTTCCTAATAACGTTACTATAATCATTTAAAAGCTATATTAAAAGTTGCGTAGGCGTAGCTCACTTACAGCGGGTTTAAAGAAAATCGGGCTTAGCTCGGAGCAGCGTTTTTGAAACCAAAAGACCCTTTTTTCTCGGGACTCCGGGAGCCTCGGGGCTTCCTTCGGGTGCTAGGGGTTCACCAATACTTTAGGGAGGGTTAAAACCCTTAGAGATAGAAAGTAGTGAGAGAAAGTGTAGAGAAAGGTGTGAGATTTCCGAGTGGGTTTGCATGGTATTTATAGTGTTGGAGTTGCTCGAAATACGTTGGGCGTACCGAGGCTACGTTGGGCGTAGACTCGGATAGGATTACCAGCTGGCTCGCAATAGCGTTGGAAGGATAAGGCCAAAGGTACGTGGGGCGTAATGCGAGGGGCTACGTGGCGTGATCTGAAACGAGGTCTGATCAGCGATGGATGGTCCGGATGTTGCCACGTCATCTCAGTTTCGTAATTTTCCTTCTCGACTTCTAAAAATCATAACTTTTGCATATGAGTTCCGTTTTCAACGTTCTTTATATCCACGCGTAGGCGGGAGCGTACTCTACAACTTTCGTTTGGACTCCGTCGGCTAATTTTGACTCGATTTTAAAAGTTATATTATTAACAGGCCGGGACAGGTTTGGTATGTTAAAAATTCATAACTTCTTCGTCTGATATCCGTTTTTGTCTATCTTTTTATCGTTACGCTACTCTTAACGAGATCTTTGATTCTTGTTTAGTTCGTGTTGGCTAAATACCGCTCGTTTTAACATTCAAACTTCGGGCTATACACTGCTAAGTCGAAACTTCGAAAAATCATAACTTCCTCATGCGAAGTCAGATTTGGGTGTTCTTTTAATGTGCGTACATGGTTTAACGTATTCTACGACTTTTGTTTGGTCGCTAACACTAAAACTCGCTCAATCGTAAATTCACTCTTTACACTTCCCGATATTGTGTCGATTCCGTCGCGAAACTTCAACGAGTCATAACTTATTCATCATAACTCGGATTTCGGCGTTCTTTATATCCCCAGAATCCTTGTTTCGACTACTACAACTTTATGTAGAGATATCGGGCTTATCTCAAACTTAAATTTTGACGCTTATTTTTATCCTTTATTTATTATACATTTATAAATAAGTAATAAGCACACAAATACACATAAGTCACATAGAATTCAAATATTTCATATTTATTATTTCAAAAAGAGTTATAATAGTTGACCTAGACTATTATATCATCTAAAATGCTTAGCCCTGAAACTCGGGCATTACAATTCTCTCCCCCTTAGGATGATTCCATCTCGGAATCATGTATCAGCAAACAAATGTGGGTTGCGACTCATCATGTCACTTTCTGTTTCCCAAGTGAGATTCGGCCCATTCGAATGTTTCCATCGGACTAGCACTAAGTCGACCATCTTGCGTCATAACTTCTTAGTCTTACGGTCAACAATTGCCTCAGGCTCTTTGATCAGTCTCTTGTTCTCATCCATCGTTTAACTATGAGATTGGAATTATGTCGAGAACGTCTCCCGTGAACTTCCTCAAATAACACACATGGAAGGTGTTATGAATACCATCGAGTTCTTCGGCTAATTCGAGCTTGTAAGCTTGGTTCCCAACCCTCTGAAGAACTTTAAACAATCCAATAAATCTTAGACTCAACTTTTCTCGTTTCTCGAATCTTATAAGTCCCTTCCACGGTGAGACTTTAAGCAAAACTGAATCCCCGACTTCGAAGGTCATCGATCATCTCTTCTTGTCAGCATAGCTCTTTTGATAATCCTGAGCTGCTAACATTCTTTCCCTGATCACCTTCAACTTTTCAGCAGTCTCATGAACTATCTCAGGACCCATAAACTGCTTTTCTCCAGCCTCAAGCCAACAAGACGGTGTACGACACTTGTGTCCGTACAGTTCTTAATAGGGTGCCATCTTGATGCTTGAGTGGAAACTATTGTTATAGGAAAACTCTACCAAACGTAAGTGCTCATCCCAATTGCCTTGGAAATACATGGTACATGCTCTCAGCATATCTTCGAGTGTTTGAATCGTTCTTTTGCTCTAACCATCAGTCTACGGGTGGTAAGTTGTACTCAAACACAATTTCGTACCCAATTCCTCTTGTAGACTCCTCCAAAACCTTGACGTGAAACGGCTATCACGATCAGATACAATCGTTAGAGGAACACCGTGAAGTCTTACTATTTCCTTCACGTAAGTGTTTGCAAGCATATCCATACACCACCTTTCGTTGGCTGCTATGAAGTGCGCACTCTTAGTAAAATGATCCACGACCACCCAAATCATGTCGTGACCATTCTTTGTCCTGGGAAGTTTAGTCACAAAATCCATGGTGATGTTGTCCCATTTACCCATGGGTACAGGTAAAGGTTCTAAACTTCCATATGGTTTTTGATGTTGTACCTTAACTCTCGCACATGTCACACACTCGGCCACATACTTCACAACATCGAGCTTCATCATCGGCCACCAGTAACAGGGTTTTAGGTCCCTATACATTTTAGTGCTACCGGGATGAATTGAGTATATGGTCTTGTGCACTTCTTCCATCAGAAGTTCTCTTATTCCTCCCATCTTAGGTACCCAAATCCGATCTTGGAATACCTTCAGTCCTTGACAGTTCGTACCGAAGACTAACATTTTCCCCCAAAAGTTCTTCCTTTCAGTCATTCTTCTATGAAGCTTCTTCTTGAGCTATCCTGATACTTTCCGCAATCGTCGAGACAACTTCTATTCTCAACGCTCTTGGCATTTTCCTTTCAAGATTGACTTTCCGACTGAGAGCATCAGCGACAACATTTGCTTTACCAGGGTGGTAAAGTATCTCACAGTCGTAGTCCTTGAGTGATTCCAGCCAGCGTCATTGCCTCATATTCAATTCTTTTTTATTAAAGAGATACTGGAGACTCTTATGATCAGTGAAAAGTTTGCATTTTGTACCGTAGAGGTAATGCCTCCACATCTTTAGAGCGAAAACTACTACTGCCAACTCCAAATCATGAGTGGGATAGTTCTTTTCATGCTCTTTCAATTTTCGATATGCATATGCTATCACCTTTTCTCATTGGGTCAGAACACAACCCAACCCGACTCGAGATGCATCACTACAGACCGCGAAGTCTTCAACTCCATCAGGTAGAGAAAGAATCGGTGCTTCGCATAACTTCTTCTTTAACTTCTCGAATGCTTCTTCATGTTTCTCACTCCATGTATAAGTAGCTCCTTTATGGGTCAAAGCTGTTAATGGAGCAGCTATCGAAGAAAAGCCTTCGATAAATTGTCGGTAATATCCAGCTAATCCCAGATAGCTTTGATTCTCTGTGGGACTTTTTGGTCGTTCCCACTTCATTACAGCTTCGATCTTTGCTGGGGCAACCATTATCTCTTCTTGGTTAACAACATGACCCAAGAATTGAACTTCTCGGATCCAAAAATCGCATTTGGAGAACTTTGCATAAAGTTTTTCCCTCTTCAACACTTCCAAAACTTCTTGTAGATGCTGGCCATGCTCCTCCTAGATTTTCGAGTAGATGAGAATGTCATCTATGAACACTATCACGGATTTGTCGAGGAATGGTTTAAAAACCCTGTTCATTAAATCCATGAACGCTGCTAGAGCATTGGTTAGTCTAAATGAAATAACTAAGAACTTGTAGTGTCCATATCTAGTTCTAAATGCAGTCTTCTCAATATCCTGCTCTCTCACCTTCAGCTAATGATATCCTGACCTAAGATCGATCTTTGAGAAATAGCTCGAACCTTGTAGCTGATCGAATAGGTCATCAATCCTTGGTAATGGATACTTGTTCTTCACCGTTGCCTTGTCCAGCTCTTGGTAGTCTACACACATTCTCATGCTTCCATCCTTCTTCTTCACGAATAATATCGGAGCTCCCCAGGGAGATTAACTAGGTCGAATGAAACCGTTGTCCAACAACTCCTGAAGTTGCGTCATAAGCTCCTTCATCTCCATCGGTGCTAGTCGGTACGGTGCTTTTTCTATTGGTGCCTTCCCTGGTAACAAGTCTATTCGAAACTCCACCTGTCTATCAGGTGGTAATCCGGAAGATCTTTGGGAAAGACTTCCGGATAATCACACACGACCGCAATATTCTGCACCTCCTTCTTTTCCTTCTTAGCATTGATAACGAACTCCAAATATGACGCACATCCTTTGGACAAACATTTTCTGGCTTTCATCAGGGAGATGATTCTAGAAGTTACTCTACGTTTGTCCCCGTACACCATAAATGAATCTTTTTCGGGTGGGTTCACCCTTACTATCTTCTTCCAGCAAAGAAGCTTAGCATCGTTAGTACTAATCCAATCCATTCTCAAAACGATGATGAAACCATTTAACTCTATGGGTAACAGTTCCTCGTGGAATTCATTTCCGTTTAGGTCGATGACGATGTTCCTAATACGATCACTAACAGGTACGAACTTGCCACTGGCAACTATTATAATCAGGGTATTATCGAGTTTTTCTATAGGCAATACTAATTTTCCTCCAAATCTATGCGATACAAATGAGTAGTTTGCTCCCGAATCAAATAGTATGTTGGTAGGTAAACCATTTACAAGAAAGGCACCTGAAGCGACGTTTCCTGCCTCCTTTGCAGCCTCAAGCATCATCTGGAAGGCTCTTCCCTTCAGCTTCGGTGGAATGTTGGGTCTTCCTACCTCCTTCTTCTTCGGGTAGTCCCTTGATATGTGCCCCTCCTCGTTGCACTCATAACAGGCCTTCTTAGTGAATGTGTACTCCTTGGTATAGTGCCCAGGTTTTCCACATTTGAAACAGGTGACCCCTCCATCACATTTTCCTTGGTGCTTCTTCTTACACTTGTCACACCACTTTGCTTCGATTCCTCCTCCCCTTGAACCATACTTCAAGAATTTGCTTTTCTTGTTGGACCTTGAAGATCCATCGAATTTCCTTTTGTTAGGTCTCCACATTCATACTTGCTCGAATCACTGATTTCAGAGTGGTTGCCATCTTAACCGTCCGGCCAAAGTTGGCTGGCAGTCCATTTGCGAACTTCTTAATTTTGGAGAGTTCGGTTGGCACTAGGTGTGCAAACAACTTCTTCTTTTCCGTGAATGCAGCAACATAGTCGTCGATGCTCATTCTCCCTTTCTTCAAGTTTTGGAACTCATTGTTCATATCAATCAGATCTACCTCTGAACAGTACAACGTCTTTAGTTGTTCCAAGAACTCATCCCATGACATCTTCATAGCTTCTCCTCGCGGCATTGTATCCATCAATAGCTTCCACCAACTCAAGACTCTAATTTTCAGTTGTCTTACAGTGAAGACGGTCTTCTGTTTCTCGCTACAGTCGTAGCTCTCAAACACCATCTCCATCTCGGAGATCCAATCCATAATCTTAACAGGCTTTGGGCTTCCTGAGAGACTCGGCGGTTTCGCACGTAAGAAATTCTTGTACATTTGTCAATCATTGTCGTTTCTCCTCTCCGGGTCATCCCTTCATTCACCTTGAGTCCCCACTTGACTCACTTGGCGGCTGTACTTCCCTTCCTCCGATTGCTCAAGAATCAGCTCCGGTTGCTCTATAGGCATGGTAGGTTCGTCCCTATTTCCGTGCAACATCTGCCTCATTTCCTCCCTTTGATCTGCTAAAATAGCCCGGATCATGGCTTATACTCCAGACATGGTGATTAGCTCGGGTGCAACTTCTACTACAACAGGGATTTACTGAATCACTGGGGTTGATTCCTATTCTCATTCGCATTCTCAGCTCCACTACGGGTTCTCGTAATTTTGATATATACACCGAATAAGGTGAATTTAGATCTTTATTTAGGATATACATTTAAATCATCCTTATCTCTCCAAAACATTTATATGTTAGTTCTATTATCATAGTCGCACGTTTAGAATCCTAAACACATAAGGTTTCCAGATTCGATCTGCAACAGACCATAGATCCGATCAAATAACCGCATATTAGGCACAAATCTTTTAGCACGTAAAACATATTAGTCATACTTTCCTAAATAAGCTAGTGCTCTCATCTCACAATCATCGCTTAGCATTCTAAGTTTAAGTCTTAAAATCCTACAAATTCCTAGTTCGCTTAAACTAATGCTCTGATACCAACTGTGACATCCTCATTTTCACGACCAGAAAAGACCAATTTTTTGTATGCTTGTTTGAAAATCAGAGTAATATTTTTCATAAAAATGTTGCGGAATTCGTTCCCAAACTATAAATATGATAAAGATTTATCAAATCATTTTCATAGAAATGTATTTCGTTAAAAAGACTCGGTATGTCATGTTCGATACAGATCAAAAGCATAAACAATACAATATAAGCCTTACTACATGATTTCATATCTATAGGCCTATATCCGTAATCCCTCATCCAAAACATCACATCTATGCTCGAGCGCCACTACATGTAATACAAGAAACTGAATGGGTCAACTTGGGAGTCTGGCGAGCACATAGGGTTTTCAACCCACAATAAATAAGTTTATTAATTTTATCAACATATAATAACCCGATTACCCGTTCCCGTTATCCTCACATTACGTACCTAAAACACCTATCATAAGGGTCCTAGACTAACGATCAACATCATGATGGACACTAATGCTAAGAGGATTCCTCAGCACTAAATCTCCTTTAGCTAACCATGTGGGGGATGGAGTACACTGGTGAACACATCATTCACAAACGCCTATAGGTTGCAAGCCTGCTAGCATTCCACTAGACTGTCTAGAAGAGTCCGTGGTCGTCATCCATACTCCGCTAGATGACAGAATCAACAACAACAACATCGAGGCCTCTCATCATTTTATCACACATCGTCTTAGTACATCTACCCATGTTTTACCCCAACATTTTTGTAGATATAAAATAGTTATACTGTTTAAATCATTTAAAACATGTATAAAATCATTCATCGAGCATAGACAGCAAGTATTCAGATAATATGCACACTTAGCATGTAATTTATATATAATACTTCATATCTATGTGTAATATGAAAGTAACTATGCAATCACCTGTTAGGGTGGTGATTCCGAACTTAGGTAGTGCTTCATTACTCTTGAAACAATTTCCTTCCTCAAAACATAGTATCATTACCACTAGGGTTTAGTCTATCATTAATCGAGACTAATTGATAGTTTAGCTATTATTACTATTATCTAAGCGTTAAACAATACTTATATAACCCATAATAATAGTTCAATTACTCATTATAAGTTCCTAATAATATTACTATAATCATTTAAAAGCTATATTAAAAGTTGTGTAGGCGTAGCTCAATTACAGCGGGTTTTACAGAAAATCGGGCTTTGCTCAAAGCAGCGTTTCAAAACCGAAAGTCCCTTTTTCTAGGGACTCTGGGAGCCTCGGGGCTTCCTTCGGGTGCTAAGAGTTCACCTAGACTTTAGGGAGGGTTAAAACCCTTAGAGAGAGAAAGTAGTGAGAGAATGTGTAGAGAAAGGTGTGATATTTCTCAGGGGGTTTGCATGGTATTTATAGTGTTGGAGCTGCTCGAATTACATTGGGCGTACCGAGGCTACGTTGGGCATGGTCTCGGATAGGATTGACAGCTCGCACCAGCTAGCTCGCAATAGCGTTGGAAGGATAAGGATGAAGGTACGCGGGGTGTTCCGGACTTCGTACGCGGGGCGTAATGCGAGGGGCTACATTGTGTGATCTGAAGCGAGGTCTGATCAGCGATGGATGGTCCGGATGTTGCCATGTCATCTCACTTTCGCAATTTTCCTTCTCGACTTCTAAAAATCATAACTTTCCCATACAAGCTTCATTTTCAACGTTCTTTATATCCACGCATAGGCGGGAACGTACTCTACAACTCTTGTTTAGACTCTGTCGGCTAATTTTGACTCGATTTTAAAAGTTATATCATTAACAGTCCGGGACAGGTTTCATCCGTTAAAAATTCATAACTTCTTCGTCCAACATCCGTTTTTGTCTATCTTTTTATCGTTACGCTACTCTTAACGACATCTTCGATTCTCGTTTAGGTCGTGTTAACTAAATAACGCTCGTTCTAACATTCAAACTTCGGGTTGTACACTGCTAAATCGAAACTTCGAAAAATCATAACTTCCTCATACGAAGTCAGATTTGGGCGTTCTTTTAATGGATGTACTTGGTTTAATGTATTATATGACTTTCGTTTAGGTCGCTAAGGCTAAAACTCGCTCTATCGTAAATTCACTATTTACGCTTCACGGTATTGTGTCGGTTCCGTCGCGAAACTTCAACGAGTCATAACTTCTTCGTTATAACTCGGATTTCAGCATTCTTTATATCCCCGGAATCCTTGTTTCGACTACTACAACTTTATATAGAGATATCGGACTTATCTCACACTTAAATTTTGACGCTTATTTTTATCCTATATTTATTATACTTTTATAAATTAGTAATAAGCAGACAAATACACATAATTCGCATAGAATTTAAATATTTCATATTTATTATTTCAAAAAGAGTTACAATAGTTGACCTAGACTATTACATCATCTAAAATGCTTATCCTTCAAACCTGAGCATTACAAGAGAGTATCGAAGCTGCGGGACCAAAAGTGCCAACTCCACAAACTAATGTGGTATAAAGTTGAGGGGGGACCAAAAGTGTCAAAGCATTGAAAGTTGTGTGGAAAACTTTGAAAAAGTTGAGGAGGACCAAAAGTGGCAAAGTGTAAAAAGTTGAGGAGGGACCAAAAGTGGTAAAGTATTGAAACTTTTGTGACAAAATTTTGAAAAAGTTGAGGAGGAACCAAAACTGTCAAAGTTGCTAAATATATGTGTAGTTATTTGAGAAAAATAAGATCGTATAGTAGAATATCGAAGATGGTTGGACCAAAAGCGGCAATTCCAAAAACTAGTGTGACAACAACTTAAGGCGTCATATTTGGTAAATGCTAGGGACCAAAAGTGAGTAACTCTTGAACCATTTGTGGCTAGCAGTAGAGAATATCGAAGCTACAGGACCAAGAGTGTCAACTCTACAAACTAATGTGGTAAAAAGTTGAGGAGGGAACAAAACTGGCAAAATACAAAAAATTTTGTGGCAAAACTTTGAAAAAGTTGATGATTGACCAAAAGTGGCAAAGTATTGAAACTTTTGTGGCAAAAAATTAAAATATTTGAGGAGGGACCAAAACTATCAAAGTTGCTAATGAAGGGTTGCAAAACTCAAAGTGATTAAACTATAATATTCCTTAAGCTTCTTAAGCTTATGTGTGTGTGTCTATACATATATATATATATATATATATATATATATATATATATATATATATATATATATATATATATATATATATATATATATACTATTTACACTATCACATAAACATATATATACTTGAATAATTCTCTTTCATTTATTTCCAAAAGATATCAATCATTGACCGACGTAGATATAGATTTATAATTGTGCCTAGCGAGGAACACAAACGTTACATTTTAAAGTGTTGAGTGAAATCCAACTATCCAATTCTAATAAATTGTACAAACAGTTTTCTATCAGTTTTATCACACCGATTCAACCTGAATTTTAAAGAAACCGTCCAGTGCAATCTGGTCTAAAAATTAACATAAAACCAATAATTATTAAAATGCTCTCATCTCGATTACCAATTCGATGAACCGATTCAAACTGATTTTTAAAACATCGATTACAATTTAAAATTTTAGTTGATGTTGCTTAATATATTTTATGATGTAATGCCTCAAATTTTAAACCAAATTTTATGTTTTTAAATTACCAAAACGTTGTTCATAAACCAAGTCAACAAAAAATAAATGTCAAATACAAATCATCATCACAAAATATCACAGTATCTCAGATTGTTCCGGTAACAAATCTCCCAGCGAATGTGTACAATCAGACCTTCGCCTTCCCGAGATCCTCAGATGCCTGAAATACATAAATCAACAACTGTAAGCACGAAGCATAGTCAGTTTCCCCAAGATACCACATACAACACAACATAAATAAACTAATATGGGTTATCAGCAGTCCCAGTGGTCAACAACACGCCCTATGGGTTATTAGCAATCATGGACTCTATCCGCAGTCTCAGTCACTGTTAGGGGTGTCAAACCCAACAAATAATAGGGGTACAACAGACTCCAAATACACAACTTAACTGCATTAAAGAGTAGTACAATGTAAGCAGGGTCGAACCACAGAGACACGGGATAAAAATCTATATCTCTTTGCGCAAGGTACTTTGGTCACAAAATGGGGGTTTGTTTGCAAAAGTGAAATAATAAAATAACAATCAACTTTGGAACATGCAGAAAATGAAATAGATTTGTAAACAAGTTGTAAAAGTGCTTCCAGTTCTAGTTCTCAATGTTGTTGTTCAACTTGATTATGACTTGATGTAATTCAAGATTGTTATTCTAAGTTTGTACTGAAAGAAATTAACACGCTCTAATACCTCTCGCTTGCCAAATTATCTAACCAAAACACGCTCTTTGACTAGACCTAGCTTTACTAATTCAACCTAAACACGCTCTTAGATTGTATTGAGAAACTGCATTAAGTTTTGCAAAAGCTTCCCAACAATGTTCATTTCTACTCATACGCTCGAAAGTGTGAAAACATGTGAAATATGTTTTACAATAAGAAAACTTATTGCTTGTTACCATTTCTTAAGATAATAGAACGATTAGGTGCCCTAAAAGTTAATTAACTGCACAAAAATTCAATTCATGAAAGTGGCCAACCAAACACAAATCAAATTTAAGGGTTCTAGTTTAAACAAAAACAAAATCACTAGAATAGAATCACAAATCAAACATCAAATCATATGCTTCAAGTCAAACAACCACCATGTTTTGAACAAGAACTAGAAACTAGGGTTTCTTAGCCACACATGCCTAAGAACAAATCAAACAAGAATAAAGATGGAATTGGAATGTTTAATCCTTACAAAAATGAAATCCAAAGTGTTTGCAATGATTAGGTCTTCTCAAAAACTCCAAGAATTCTCCCAAAATCACACAAGACCCCAAAAAACTGCTTCAAAAACTGTCCCCTCCTTCAAATGACGTCTTTTCCTGTTTTAATTAAAGTTCACGTAACTTGCCATAAGGCCATGCGATTTTAGCATGGCCATAGCTTTTACCCATGCGTTTTTGGCATGGCCATTTGTCTTGACCATGTTTTTTTGGCATGTCCAATGGTTTTTTCTAAAAATCAAACAAGTCTTCACTGTTGGCTCCATCTTCAATCTAGCTTCACCACGAGTCATGTTGCTCAAATATAAGATGACAAAGGACAAAACGACCCGTGTCGGCGTGACAAAAATCGCGTTTTAAACATAGTCCTTTGCTATGATAATAATGCACAATAACTCGGGTTCCATCTTCATGTTTTCTGCCATGGAATGACCGGTTCATCTTCTCCTCATGCTCCAAAGCTCCAAGCATCCAAGCTCCATGTTCCATGCTCCATAATGCCTGCAAAATAAATCAAAAATGGTGAAGTACCAGACATTCTTAATGAAATATGCACTTGCCCAAATAATTAACTATATGCAAGAATTATGAAGTAAAAGGCTATGAAATGATAGAAATAACACGCAAAATAGTTGCAAAAAATGCACCTATCAGTCACAAATAAAGGGCATCATACAAAATAACAGTTAGAACCAATTGGTCATCAAAATATAGCAAGTCTACCACACAAGTAAGAAAAAGTGAGGAGACTCACCTGATACTAAGTGAGGAGACTCAGCTGATACTGATGACAAATAAATCTCACACCTAAACTGTAGGAACTAGACTCTGCCTAAGAGAAAAAAGACCATTTTACCCCTTTAATGGTCGAAATCCCTAAAATGTTGACCAAAAGTCAAAATCAGCAAAAAGTCAACTGCCCAACGTGTATGTTGGGCGTACTTATTACGTGAAGCGTACAACTCAAATCAGCGACCAATGGGAACGGGCCTAGCTACGTGGGGCATAGTCAGTAGTACCCCCAAGATAGTTTGTCTGTTCCATATTTATCAACTTTTATGTCGTAATTCGTTAAGACATCTATCCCAATTTCAGATTTGACCATAATGGCATGTCTTAACCCATAAAGTCACCGAATTTAAGCCTTTGCATGGCTAGAAAGGGCCCAATACACAAAACTCTAACTTCCATCACACTCTAAGTCACTTAACTCATGCATAGGACAAGGGAGATGATCAAGCTGTTGGGTTTTGAGCATTCTAACACTCCTATGGTGTACATGCAACCCTAAATACCTTGGATCTATGTTTTCTCTAATATGCATGTAAATACTAATATTCCAAGGTATTACCCTATCTAGCATACAATCATAGATACTTGGGTAATAAAATAGATAGAATACACACCTGTTGTAGTGTAGCTTGACTCCATGGGGCTTGAGTGCCTAGTGCCTCAAATGTGACACCTCAAATGGCTCACATAACATCAAACGCTCTTAGAATAACTTAGAGAGAAATCCACACTTCATGAAATCTGCTAGCCCTTCTTTTTCACACACTAGTGGCCAATTTTGGTAAATAATATGATGCTTATATAGTGTGTTACAATTATGGTTACACCATGTAAACCCTAATTTGCATGACCTTTCATTTCCATGAACCAAGGGTTATGTAACCTCCATGGAGCATCCTATGGGTTTAACCCAACTTGATTATCCATGGAGCTTTGGCCCACTATATAAGTTATGGATGATTTACACAATCAACCCATATATTTAATTAGTCGCTTTTTGATCACATAATTAATTCTTGATCAATACTAATTAAATATTATTATTCTTATTATTAATATATTAGAACTTATAATATATTAATAACCATAAGTGTCTTATTTCTCTCATTTAGTCTTTCCAAGTGCACGATGCCATGCAACCCAAATGGACCATGTCGGGTTGGGTCAAGTACATACCAAATATAGTTATGGACTTAGACATTAATCCAACAGTCTCCCACTTCGATAACTCTAAAACTATTATTGCGTATGACTTCGAAACCCAACTAGCAATCGTAGCTCTCAAAAGCCGTTATCGAACTTTGGCCTTGTAACTGAACTCTGACCTTGTCAATGACTTGTCCATTAGATAAGAGATCATATATTCCTCCATTCTAGATATCATATGGACTGCAACATGGATTAATAATCATTCTCTCTGTCAATTTGTTGTTTCCCGATTTTCGATTTATGACGACTGACTGATTGAACAAATCATATCAGCCCTGGCTTGGCCAAGCACTCACATGTGTCATCACTAAATCATCGAAGGGCCTACAAATATCGCTTTAATCCCGAAGGTAAAAGGAATAGATAAACTTCAACTCATATGGCTTTTTCTACTACTTGCTGAGTCATACACAAAGGCACGTTTTATAACATCGAGTTACCAATGTGTTTTCGTGCAATCAATGTACTATCAACTGATAGAAACAACTCACATCTCTAGGTTTGAAGAATATAAGATATTATCGTCTCATGATCACTCGTGATAAAATCCATGAATTGATTCAAATGAGCGCGGGTTGAATCCAATACTCAGAACTTATGAGCACTCATGAGTGTTGTAGCACCACTTTGCCCACCAACATGGACCTCTACAAGCCAACCCATGACAGTCTTGATTCATATCTACTTCCAACATATGACCGACTGTGGATGGTTGAATAACTTAGTCATTCGGGAGGAATAACCTAGTTTATTCTGGAAGTCAAAACATCCAAAATGAAACACAAGAATAAATGAATCTAATATGGTATCAAAACTATGAATGTAACAAAAACACTTTTTATTTATCACCATATTGATTACTCATTATTCATTGTTTCGGTTTTATCAACTTTATACTTGAATTAAAAAAACACTAGCTGTCCCATACTCCAAGCATGTACCCTATGTTTTCTAAACAATAGCTTTGCAATACATCAAGTATGCACTCTATGTTTGTCTATGACCCTTAATTTGTGAAATAGATCGATTGAACGTACTTTCAATGATTCTCTTTTCACACTCCCAAATACTTATCGAAAAATGTAAGAATTCCAAATTCCTAACATTTTCCAAAATTTGTTTAGATTATAAACTTATATGCACAGACTCTCTTGTAATGAGTACGTAAAAAGTCAAAAAGACTTGTCAACAGTCATTGCAGGTTATTCCAATGAAGATCAATTCCATGGACACGAAGTCTCAAAGCACATTGCTTTGAATATCCTTCTTGCATTAAGTTTTCTAATCTTACACATATAACTTCCACCTATGGAGACAACTCCATACTCCTATTTTGACTACTACTTCTGAACAAGAGTTGTCTTTTTTCCAGAATGTGTCAATATGGTCCTTCCAATATTAACAGTATACTTCCAACTATCCTTGAGCAAGCAATATTTGGTAAAACCTTAGATTGTCCTCAACAATTGCTTGATCACTTTAGTCATATCCAATTCTAGACCTTTTCCCCTTAATGCCCCAAGGCATTTGGAAAATTTAGAAAGGATAAATATTATACCACATGCAATCGATCTTGTACCCAAAGCAAACGGGACACGATTCATGATGTCTCACATAAAGGCATGATTTTAGACCAGTCTTTTGCTACAATAATTTTTTTTCCATGTTTTCAAAATTTGACTATGAAGAGGGATGTCGTAATCATATCCGAATTTTGAGAACGCAATATATAGAATTTCCATAAGTTGAACCAATCCAACATGAAACACGCACACACACACACACACACACACATATATATATATATATATATATATATATATATATATATATATATATATATATATATATTCTTGACTAAAATGATTAAAATATCAATCTAAGCCTTTTAGAATTGAAAGGAAGTATAATTTCCTCTCCCTTAATTATAGCAAAACAACTTTTTCAACCCTTGCAACCTCACGAGTTAAACTTTTGTTTCTTATAATTAACATTGATAACTTGCAATACTTATCATAATTATCATGCTCCCACTAACATGATGATTATCAGCATAATACTTATGCTCCCACTAGCTTTGACATGTATTCAGAAATTAGTGGACTTCTAGAAATCGATACTTTATTGACTTTCTTACCAAAGTTCAAATTCCTGATATTAGATTTCTTTGATAAGACTTTATCAAAATCATACACTTTATTGTAAATAGCTCACTGGTGTGTCTAAACAATTTAAGAACTATGAAAAGGGATGTCATAATCATAGTCTCAATTGGTTAGACCTTTGGTATTTCTCATAAGTCCATGTTAGTGTGCTCTACTAATGACTTTGAGAATGTAAAGATTACTATCTACTTAAAATCTACTAGTGGAAGAGTTTCCTCACCACCATTTTCATAAATCGGAGAGAAACTTATGACCCTTAGATTTTATGGTGTATTTGTTCTTATCCATGTGAATTTTTCAAAACCATAATCACAAGACAGGGTTAATAAAAAATCCAAACTCATATGGATTAAACTTGTGCAATCTAAACTTCTTGGCACCTGGCAGTACAAGGACCTGCCAGTGCTTCCAAGTAGTTATGCAAACAATTGAGAACATGTATAACACAAATGTATAGCCAACTTAACTGGAATGGGCACAAAAATGTCAACAAGATAGGTTATAAACCTCTAGTTGTGTGCTAGTGATGAAATACATGTTTTATTCTTAATTAGTTCTTGAAACCATTTCAGGATCTTTTTGACTCCTACTATCTTCTTGACATGTAAGACTTCCTTGTCAAATATTCAAGAGATAGTGTGGATTCTAATCAAGACAAACACTTAACACAATTTTCCTTAGTTGGTCTTTGTTTTATCCAAAACATCACAACTTACCAACTTCAAATGTACAAGAGTAGAAAACTTTTTACTCTTACATTTGATTAGTGTTAATAAACCTTCCTTCAAGATATGTCACTCAAGTTACAATCTTAGAGTATAACTCTAAAACTTCTTTTTGGAACCAAGTATGAATCCTCTTCTTGATTTAACCACTTCAACAGTTCATAACTCCTCTTCTTAGCTATCAGAAGGCACTTAGAGGATGAATTTTGATAAGGCCTCAAAATCATCAAGATGATCATAAATCATGATACTAAAGTACTCTCCCATCTTTTTAGATTTGAGAAACTTTTATCCTTCTTCCTAATTTGATTCTTATTATTTACTCTGCCATACATTTGGAATTTTTCCAACGTCTCAAAGTTATACTTAAGCTTGTAAGTATAATCATACTTACTAAACCTTAGTAAATCATGATGAATAGTTTCATTCATTTTTTGAGGTGGACTTTGGCTAGTGCACAAGAATGTGTACTTGATCCCTTAGTCCTTCACTTGAGTCACATATACACGTGAACAAGAAACTAGTCTTAATTTTCCAAAAATGAAAATTCCCATTCATCATACTAAACAACTTGCATGATTCCAAGTTTCGGTCCAATTGAAACTTGGGTGATGAGAACCATTCCTTATTTGATAAATTTAGACACTACCACAAATGAAAGAATCAAACTCATATTTCCAATATTGCTAGAAACATACAAACATCAAGTTTTCATGAATGCTATTGTAAGGAGATAAAATAAAGAAAACTTTTATTTATTTTTTCAAAATGCAGAAAAACCTTTTTCCTTACAATGCAACTTCAAATGAAAACTATGATATTTCAGGTTTCCTAGCAATCTATCATAACTCCTAAGAAGTAGGTCAAGAATCTGATCTTCAAACCATGCGATAGAAATCCATCTACACGATCAGATTTAGCAGACTCTTTTCTTTAAGTTTCCTACCCTTTGCTTGATCCTTTCATACATCAAAATGAATTAAGAATCTTCAAATGAAACTTAAGAGAGTCAGATAGTGGACTTACCTGAAATAGAGTCAAAATTTTGATTCTTCTTTCTTTCAGGTAGCTAGGGCAGCTTCGATTCCAATGCCCCTTTTTCTTCACAATGAAAACATATAGACTCTTTGGGAATGTTACAAAAGGCTCTCACAGACTTAGACTTTCACTTTACCTTCTGGTCAACCGGGTTGACCAAGGCCGATCCCTTTCCATTGGGAAGAGAAAGCTTTTCTGGACTTCCAATGTTACTATTCTCCATGTCCATGGAAGTTTGAGAAATAGACCTTCCATTCATATTTTCTTGACTATTACACCAAACCATTTCTGATCCAGCCGCAATAAGCAAATAAGAAAGATCCATTAGGGTCATGTCGTGACCTGTCACATGGTAGTCTTTCTATATGACTCAGGAAATGACTGAAAGACCCAGCCAATAGCCAACTTCCTTGGGACAATGACACCCAACATTCTCAACCTGACAATCTGTGACTTCAGTCCTAAGACATGAGTGCACACAGGACTTCCATTTTTATGTTTTATTGTGAGTAGGGATTGAGTGATCTTGAACTTTTCAAGTCTTTGAGCTTGTGGGATAGGGAGAATAATTGAAGTAGGTGGAGGAAGAGAAGTATGATTTCCATGAGACAAACTTGGGAAATCATCTTCATTATAAAGCTTGATTTGGGAAGATCATTGTTGTCTGAACTAGACGTCTCAATAGGAGAAATTTAAGTAAGTTGATTTAAGTCCTTAATATAACACCCAATATCAAATATTAAGGCTAGGACCCAACATAATATTTTATAACTTGGAAGAGGAATGCCGTAATCCAAGCTATAAGATATTTGAAGGTAGGTGGATGACGACTCACCAATTTCCACCAAGATAAACGAAATATTTAATTAGGTTTTAACTAGTTTTGAAACTCCTAGATCTTTTGAGATTCATTGAACTTTTCAATGGCATGTTTCAATCTTGAGTGTGCCCTTCAGGTTTTGTAATTGGGATGTCGAGGATCACAAAACAAGGTGTGAAGTAACCATGCAAATATACTTGGTACCCTTAATATTTACCCCTCAATCGATGTGTTGGTTAACCACACACGCTCCAACGATACTATGATAAATATTAACTTACCCTTTACCTACCTTTTTAAGTCCAGGTTAGTGTGCTGGTTCACCACACACGCTCCACTAACGGCTTAAACAAAGTGCAAAGTGTAATTTCATGGATTAGCACCTTATTCATATTTTCCTAAGTAACTAAGATTGGGAATTTATAAGTGTTTAGTTACTTAGTATTTATCATTAATACTTTTAATGAAGGGAGAATTATAGTTCTTGTCCTACCTTTTTCGGCTAACGACCCTCCACCGATCAAGGAAGCGGTGGGCGAGAGTGGACACCCATTAATTTGCCATTTTATAGGCAACAACCTTATACCCCCTTATAGACCGGCTTCGTGAATGACGCCTACTAATGGTAAGACAACTTGCTCTTATATATATATATATATATATATATATATATATATATATATATATATATATATATATATATATATATAATATTATAATAGTATAAGGGTTGAATTTTAATTCTTTAAAATTCTAAGGGCTTAATTTGGAATTATAGTATTCATAAAAGAAAACTTTTCAAATTCCAAAACTTGAAGACAAGTTTTGTAACTTTCAAAACTTTTCAATTTCATAACATATGTGTTTAAAGTGGTTTTAATTAAAAACTCTTCAAGTTCCATAACTTGAGGACAAGTTATGGAAGACTTTAAACTAATTAAGAAAGTGACTCTTCATAATTCATAACTTATGGAAGTTTTTCTTTTCTCATAACTTATGATTTAAAGGCTTATTAAAATGAGTGACTTTTCATTTTATGTAACCATTGTGTTCTTTTAATTGATTTAATAACTTTTGACTTTTGGTTATCCATAACTTGAGGACAAGTTATGGACTCCATAAAAACACATAATGATCAAGAATTAAACTACCAAGAAGGTTACAAATAATTCCTATGATCATCAAAACTCATAAGTTCAAGAACATGCATATCAACAATTTCAAGAATCATAAAATTAACCATGTAAAACTTGAAATTTTGATAAGAACTCTGAAATTGGTTTACCATAATCATTATCACATCAAAAAATAGTTTTTATAAGTCCAAAACAGTTTAAGATAATGATTCAAGACCACTTCCAGCACCAAAACTCGAAGATAAGCTATCATGGGGTCCAACTTGTCGAGTGCATGAACCAACTCGCTGATTTGGATGTGTTTTTCCTGGGACTCGTCGAGTCCATGAGGGAACTCGGCGAGTCCACTGCCCAGGCAACATAAAAACTTCGATTTTTCAGCAATTGCATCAAGTATACAGGAAAACAAGCCTAGGCTCTGATACCACTGTTGGGTTTTGAGCATTCTAACACTCCTATGGTGTATATGCAACCCTAAATACCTTGGATCTATGTTTTCTCTAATATACATGCAAATACTAATCTGTCACACCCCAAAACCAAGAACGATGGAAACGTTCTGGGGCGGAGGACGTCATGTAAAATATCACAACACGGTAAATGTAAATAAGCAAACAACATCATCCATTGCATTAAGTATATAATTTTAATACAAGCGTGTTTTGTACAGTTTTATACACCAAAAACATAATGTGAATCAAAATAATATGATGAGTCTTGAATGCGCTCCATCTTCTCAAAAGCTGGCATCGGTACCTGTCTACTGATGACCTGAGAATACAAGTTATTTTGAAAGAGTTTATCAGCATTAAGCTGGTGAGTTCATAAGTGTTTTAGTTCGGTGTTTGTTATTAAAAACGTTTGAACTTGTCGTAAGTATAAGTTGTAAAATGTATGTAAGTGTTTGTAAAAGTTTGAATTTCTCAGAAAAACCTATATTTTCTATTTAAAGTAGCCTTCTACCAAGGCTTAACTGTTTTGTATGCTCGTTTGATGTAAAAGTGTGTAATTTCCCAAGTGTAACTATCTTTTAACAAAATATAGTTTGTACATTAAAGTTTAAGTGAGGTTATCACTAAAAATGTAATGGGTAAATCATTGTAGTACAGTAGTTTTGTATTATAAGAACTACTGCTGTACTAACTACCTTAAACCGGATTTATATTAAGGTATAATGTGATAATTTCACCATACTATCGACTGATAACAACGACATAAAGAACGGTCGTAATAACGGAATGACGTTTGGCACCCGTAGACCTGCAGGCCCGGCTGTAGCTAGTAGCAAGGTGTAGGATAGTCAATCCAGTATAGATCTATACGCAAACTCACGCTCTCCCTCCAAGAGAATTTTGGCTACAACTCGGGCCGTGACATTTAAGGCATGCTCCGATACAGTGGATCACAATTGTTATCGTATTCTTGTATATGTAATGAAATGTTTCTCGTTCTAGTATAGTTGTATATGTTCTCATCCTAGTATAGTTGTATATGTTCTCATAGTATAGTTGTATATGTTCTCTTCCTAGTATAGACTCATGAATGAACTGACTCATTGATCTAGCAGTTGTAGTAGTATGATCCTATGTTACCCCGATGGTAACTTACTAATGGTGTGTCTAGTACGTATGAATATGGAAGTAATTTTATATCTATATATGTATATTTGATATATAATTAATATGGAAACAACCTTCGGATGGTCACCCGAAATTCCACCAGACCACATCCAAATCGAGGAAAAGGAAATAGGGCAGGTGGCTTTCCTAAGCCCTTTAAACATTATTTATACATCTATACATATATGGGCATGCAATTTATAAGTAGTAAAACAAAGTTTAAATAAAAGCATTTGATAAGTAAAAGAGTTTGTAAAACATTTTGAAGTAAAACAGTTTGAACAGTGATAAAATCATTGGTTTCCTAGTTATTAATCACATGTGATTGAAGCAATAACTATAAGTATTTAACTTGTATCCCCCCCATAAAGTATTTAAACATTTAAAATCATTTCAAAGGTTGATTTAAGGGGTATGAACTCACTTGAAAGTTTTAAGATAGCGAGATGGAAAACCGGGCAGAGTTTCGTCTTGGGAAACGGATTTTTTTCTCGGGATTCTCGGGAATCTCGGGAGTAAAATCGACCCTCGGGACTTGAGCAAAAAGACCAGAGCTTTGGGTTTGAACGGGCACGGAAATCGAGGCAAGATCGTGAGAGAAAGAGAGAGAATGAGAAAAATTTTCGGAAAGCCTCGCATCCCTTTTATAGGGGTGCTGAACCGCCTCGGTACGCTGGGCGTACGAGGGTACACAGCGCGTACTGGGGCGTCATCGCTTACGTACTTCGGATGGGAGGGCGGGTTGGATAGCTTCGCATAGGGGCGACGTGGACGGACCGAGACCAAGGCCCTCGGGTACGCAGGGCGAACTGGGTTACGCGCCGCGTACCTCGGATGAGGACGCTGACTCTTCCTTCGGATATTACTGGATTTTTGAATTAAATATATATATATATAATTTATTTAATAAACTTCAAAAAAATCATATCTTCGTCATACGAACTCCGCTTCCGATGGTATTTATATTCACGCGTAGGTGAGACTACACTCTACAACTTTCGTTTAGACTCCGTTGGCAAATTTCGAAATTATTTTTATTATTTATTTATAAAATGACGTGATTAAGGAATTTCTTTAAAAATTCATAACTTCTTTATCTGTTGTCGATTTTTGCCAGACTTTTTACCGCTGAAATACCATTGACGAGACCTTCGATTTTCGTTTAGGTCATTCCGGCCAAAAGTCGCTCGATCTCCGATTCGAGTTTTTAGCTGTCTGTTGCTAAGCTGAACTTGGAAAAATCATAACTTCAATATACGAAGTCGGATTTGGGCGTTCTTTTTACGTACGATCATGGTTTGACGACATTTAAACATAGAAGAATTTTAAATAGGAACTTTTTGGACTTTTTAATATCGAAGTTAATTTTATTAACTCAAAAGTGGTTACAATACTCGACTTTTTAGGTCACTACAAAGACTTGAAATATCGGGTTATCACATCATCCCCCCGTTGGAGGGAATTTCGTCCCGAAATTTCAAGTAAGAAAACACTTGTGGATTAGGGAAACAGATGTGGGTACTTGCGTTGCATCTGATCTTCGCGTTCCCATGTGAATTCAGGTCCTCGCTTTGCATTCCAGCGGACCTTCACGATAGGGATGCGACTTTGCTTGGTTTACTTGACCTCTCGGTCCATGATTTCTACTGGTTCCTCCACGAAGTTGAGGCTCTCGTTGATCTCGATCTCGTCGAGTGGGATTACAAGAGTCTCGTCGGATAGACACTTTTTCAAGTTAGATACGTGGAATGTAGAATGTACGTTACGAGGTGCGCCTGGTAGGTCGAGTTTGTAAGCTACGGGGCTGACTCTTGCAAGAATCTCGAAAGGCCCTATGTACCTCGGATTAAGCTTCCCACACTTGCCGAAGCGTATCAAGCCCTTCCAGGGTGAGACTTTGAGAAGGACTCGGTCTCCGACCTGAAATTCCAAAGGTTTCCTTCGTTTATCAACGTAGCTCTTCTGTCGGTCTCTAGAGGCTTTCAATCGTTCACGGATCTGAACGATTTTCTCTGTTGTTTCTCGAATGATCTCCGGACCGGTGAGAGTACTGTCAGAAGCTTGCCCCCTGGCTAATTGGGTATCACCCATCTCAGCCCAGCACATAGGGGATCTGCACTTTCGGCCGTAGAGAGCTTCAAATGGAGCAGCCTTGATGCTCGTATGATAACTGTTATTATAGGAAAACTCGACAAGAGGTAAATGAGTATCCGATGCCTTCCCAAAGTCAATCACGCAGGCTCGCAACATATCTTCCAGTGTTTGGATGGTCCTCTCACTCTGTCCGTCGGTCTGAGGATGGTAGGCTGTGCTCATGTCCAGCCTTGTTCCTAAGGAATGTTGTAGTGATTGCCAAAATCTTGAGGTGAACCTACTATCTCTATCGGAGATAATGGACATAGGTACACCATGTAGCCGTACGATTTCCCTAATGTATGTTCTCGTAAGTTTCTCCATCTTGTCGGTTTCTTTGATAGGCAGGAAGTGTGCAGACTTGGTCAATCTATCAACGATGACCCATATGGTGTCAAGTCCACCCGTTGTCTTGGGCAACTTGGTTATGAAATCCATAGTGATCCACTCCCACTTCCATTCCGGGATCTCTGGTTGTTGCAATAAACCAGAGGGCTTCTGGTACTCGACCTTAACCTTTGCGCAAGTAAGGCATTTACTCATGAAGGTAGCAATCTCTGCTTTCATATTAGGCCACCAGTATAACTTTTTAAGATCCAGATACATCTTATCTGAACCTGGGTGGACGGAATACTGATTGTTGTGCGCCTCGGTCATGACCAAGTCTCGGAAACCACCGTGTTTCGAGGTCCAGACCCGGTTCATGAAATATAAGGCTCCGTCACCCTTGGCTTCTAAATTCTTGTCCATTCCTCTAAGGGATTCATTCGTCACATTTTCAGGTTTCATGGCTTCAACTTGAGCCTCCTGAATTTGCTTAGACAAGTGTGAATGGATGGTTATTGACAATGACTTGACTTTGCGACCAGAATATTCCTTCCGACTTAGGGGATCTGCTATTACGTTGGCTTTACCCGGATGATAACGAATATCGCATTCGTAATCACTGAGTAGCTCGACCCACCGTCGTTGTCTCATGTTGAGCTCCTTTTGATCGAAAATGTGTTGTAAACTCTTGTGGTCGGTAAAGATAGTGCTCTTCGTTCCATACAAGTAATGTCTCCAGATCTTCAGAGCAAACACCACTGCTCCTAGTTCAAGATCGTGGGTCGTGTAGTTAACCTCGTGTGTCTTCAACTGTCTCAAGGCGTAGGCGATGACCTTACCTCGCTGCATCAGGACACATCCGAGCCCTTGATTTGATGCATCGCAATACACTACGAAGTCTTCTATTCCTTCGGGAAGGGATAGTATTGATGCGGTACACAAGGCTCGTTTGAGCGTTTGGAATGCTCTTTCTTGTTTCTCTTCCCAGTCAAAGGCCATGCCTTTCTGTGTTAGGGTTGTAAGAGGTTTCGCTATTCGAGAGAAGTTCTGAATGAATCTGCGGTAGTAGCCAGTGAGACCTAGAAATTGATGAATTTATGTAGGCGTCTTAGGTGCTGACCAGTTCTCAATGGCTTTAATTTTGGATGGGTCCACGTGGATTCCCTCTTCGCTTACCACGTGTCCTAAGAATTCGACTCTCCGGATCCAAAATTCACATTTCGAGAACTTCGCATAAAGCTTCTCTTTTCGTAATGTCTCTAGAACTTGTCGCAGGTGATCGCCATGCTCTTTCTTACTTCGGGAGTAGATCAAGATGTCATCAATGAAAACGATGACGAACTGATCCAAGTAAGGTCGGCATCCTCTATTCATCAGATCCATGAAGACTGCTGGCGCATTGGTCAATCCGAATGGCATCACCACGAACTCGTAATGTCCATAACGAGTTCGGAAGGCTGTCTTCGGCACATCCTCCTCTAGCACTCGTAACTAGTGATATCCGGATCTCAGATCAATCTTAGAAAAATAGTTCGCCCCTTACAGTTGGTCGAATAGATCATCTATGCGAGGCAGAGGGTAACGATTCTTGACCGTCAGTTTGTTCAGTTCTCTGTAGTCAATACACATACGGAATGATCCGTTTTTCTTCTTAACGAACAAGACTGGTGCTCCCCAAGGTGAGAAACTCGATCTTATAAAGCCCTTGCTGAGCAGTTCGTTAAGTTGACCAGAGAGTTCCTGCATCTCAGCTGGTGCTAAGCGGTAGGGCGACTTGGCTACTGGGGTAGCTCCTGGGACTAAGTCGATTCTGAACTCGACCTGTCGTTGTGGAGGTAACCCGGGTAGTTCTTCTAGGAAAATGTCGGGGAAGTCGCTCACTACAGGGATGTTCTTTAGTTCTTTCGTTTCGAGGCTCGTGTCGACGACGTGAGCAAGGAATGCATGGTATTCCTTACGCAGATACTTATGTGCTTGAATACTTGATATGATGCGAAGACTTGCACCGGGTTTGTCGTCGTAGACTATAAGAGTTTCGTTATACAGAAGGTTTAGACGAACTGCTTTCTCGTAGCACATGATGTCGGTGCGATGAAGGCTTAACTAATCCATGCCAATGATAACATCGAAACTTTTTATTAAGACTGGCATGAGGTTGATTGGGAATGAATGGTTATCTAGAGTTAGGGTACAACCTAAGTATATGCTACTCGTACTTTCAGTTTTTCCATTAGCCATTTCTACCGTGAATAGTTCTTTGAGTGCGTGCGGTGGTTGATTAAGCATGCGAGCAAATTTACGGTGTACGAAGCTTCACTCCGCTCCACTATCGAATAGAATGCATGCATAGGAGTTATCGAGGAGGAACGTACCAGTCACCACTGTCGGGTCAACAACTGCTTCCCCGTGGCCTATAGCTAGTACCCTTCCTGCTCCACCAGCATTCTTTGCTTTGGGGCGGTCCCTCTTATAGTGGCCTGCTTCGCCACATCCATAGCAGTTCAGGCTCGCACCAGAGCCAGGGACTTGGTTGATAGGTCGTGCCGAGAACTTACAGAAACGAACGGTGTGTCCTTTCCTGTTGCAGTTAGAGCACTGCATTTCACGGCAGGGGCCGTTGTGGTGGTAGTTGCATTTGTTGCACTTGGGCGAACTTCCAGCATACCCACCCACCGGAGAAGTAGTAGCAGCAGCAGGGGTTATTGCAGCATGTATTGCCACAATTTGCTGCTTTTTGGCAGCCTGTTGCTTCTTCTTTTCATCCCAGAATTTCCGCTTAGTATCAGCGGGTTTGGAGGGTTCCGGGATGGCTAGGATGGTTGTGGTTGCAGGGGTTTTGACTCCATGGTCAATGAGTGGTTGTGCCAATCGTTTGGCACTGTCGAAGGTAGCGGGGTTTGATGCTAGAACATTCCCCTGATACGGAGGCACTAGCCCCCATATGTACCTCTCGATCTTCTTCCCCTCGGTGGGAACCATATTGGGGCAGAGGGCCACCAGCTCGCTGAATCGGGCAGTATAAGCGACCACGTTGGTGCCCTTCATCGTTAGGTTCCAAAGTTCCTGCTCCAGTTTCTGGATCTCGCCCCTCGGGCAGTATTCCTCAGTCATGAGGTCTTTCATTGTTTCCCAGCCTATGTCGTTGGCTACAACGAGAGTTAGTGCCTTAACATGGCCGTTCCACCATGTCAGGGCCATTCCTTCAAAGGTGCATGCGGCGTACTTGAATTTACTCACCAAAGGGCATGAACAGATTTCGAAGACGGATTCAGTCTTCTCGAGCCGTTGTGAGAGGGCAATGACTCCGCCGGTGCCGTAAAAAGGCTTCAGTTTGCAATTTGTAAAATCCTTGTATGAGCACTCTCTCGAGCGCACAGTGGTTTCAACCGGGGTTGATTCCACAGGGGTTCCACCTCTGCTGGCATCAAAAGAGTGATACTGAGCCATGGCAGTTGCCACTGCTGCAGCTACGGCAGCATTCAGGGCTACAGTATCGATGACCGGAGGCGGAGGAGGTGGTGGTGCAGGATTATTCCTGAGAGATTTGCGAGGAGGCATCTTTCAGCTATAAGTTTATAAAGATAAGAAAAATGGTAAGAATCAATTTGGAAGCAACGTGAGAGTGACACATGGACTAACTAACCATAGCCCAACAATTGAATGAGTGTTTGAAATCACAATAAGTAATATTAGTAGGAAAGCACAAGTGTATAGATTTTTCCCACAGATTAGATAGATTTCAATAATACTGGTATTACTGATGTAATAAGTTCAGGGAAAATCGACCTAACAGTAGGTCTTACATCATACCATATAGAAAAGTTTGACAGTTCTTAGATTCCTAATTAGAGTACTGAAAGTTAGGAATATTTTACAGACAAGTGCTACTTAGAGCACAGATGTTAAAGGCTATTCTTAAATCAAAAGACAGATATGTACTAGACATCATCTAACGGCGATGGGAATTCCCCGGGCAAGCCCTGAGGTCGGACACTTGACAAAACACCTCTTGAAGGTGTCGATCCTGAGCCCTTTGACAAGCTCGAAGTTCAAAGATTTCAGCTCATGAGGCAGCCAGCTGCTGCTGCAGGGTTTCATTGGTTCTCCGGGTCCGTTCCATGTCTTCTTCAAGACGGCAAATGCGGACTGTGTTGACACCTGAGTTGGAATCAATCTCCATGACCCGGTCGATGGCTGTTCGACCTTGCTCGACATTACGAGCTATTCTGCGGATAATGACAGGCAGAGCTCGGTCAGCAGAGCCACCATCGCTGACGTTGTAAAAGCTTCGGTCCCTAAAGTATGGTAAGGGTTGACCCTGTTCATCACTCCAGCGATTCAAGTTGTTTGCCCACAAGGGAGTAGGACCTGGAAAAGCTGGCCGAGGGTTGTTGTTCGGGGCTTGACCTATGAGCGGTAGGTTGTTGACTTCAGGCTCGGAGTCGGATCCATTAGAAAAGCCTTCTGCGAGGTGATCATCCAAAGGGATTGGATGCTCAACTTCGGGCTCTTCATCGATCCACCCGGCATTGCCTTCATTTGGAAAGTACAGGTCGCCGTGATGGAATCCAGCCATTTAGATCTACACGAGAAGAGAGGTATAAGAATATAGTATACGTGTAACTAGTAGTACAAAATACACCTATAGTATTTAAAGTTTAAGTTCTACTGATCTTTTTGTGGAATTGTTGGTAAGTTTTTAGACTTGTTAACACATCACAACCATTCTAGGGCATATGCTAATTACTCCTCGGACCAGCATAGTTGATCAGACTATGCCATTCCCAGGACTGACCATACATCCCCTAGCTTACCTGTGATATTTAACAATCGTAATACTTTTGTTCTTGTCGTTGTGACACTGGTTTTAGTATGAATGCAGACTAGTATACTTAATTAACTATTTTAGTATTTAAAGTATAGACTCTTGGTCAGAGTGTTTTAATCCCAAATGGGTTTATAGTTTAGTATATCTTTTATGGGTTGATATACTTGATTCACTATAAACAATGCTCTGATACCAATCTGTCACACCCCAAAACCAAGAACGGCGGAAACGTTCTGGGGCGGAGGACGTCATGTAAAATATCACAACACAGTAAATGTAAATAAGCAAACAACATCATCCATTGCATTAAATATATAATTTTAATACAAGCGTGTTCTGTACAGTTTTAGACACCAAAAATATAATGTGAATCAAAATAATATGATGAGTCTTGAATGCGCTCCATCTTCTCAAAAGCTGGCATCGGTACCTGTCTACTGATGACCTGAGAATACAAGTTATTTTGAAAGAGTTTATCAGCATTAAGCTGGTGAGCTCATAAGTGTTTTAGTGTCGGTGTTTGTTATTAAAAACGTTTGAACTTGTCGTAAGTATAAGTTGTAAAATGTATGCAAGTGTTTGTAAAAGTTTGAATTCCTCAGAAAAACCTATATTTTCTATTTAAAGTAGCCTTCTACCAAGGCTTAACTGTTTTGTATGCTCGTTTGATGTAAAAGTGTGTAATTTCCCAAGTGTAACTATCTTTTAACAAAATATAGTTTGTACATTAAAGTTTAAGTAAGGTTATCACTAAAAATGTAATGGGTAAATCATTGTAGTACAGTAGTTTTGTATTATAAGAACTACTGTTGTACTAACTACCTTAAACCGGATTTATATTAAGGTCTAATGTGATAATTGCACCATACTATCGACTGATAACAACGACATAAAGAACGGTCGTAATAACGGAATGACGTTTGGCACCCGCAGACCTGCAGGCCCGGCTGTAGCTAGCAGCAAGGTGTAAGATAGTCAATCCAGTATAGATCTATACGCAAACTCACGCTCTCCCTCCAAGAGAATTCTAGATACAACTCGGGCCATGACATTTAAGGCATGCTCCGATACAGTGGATCACAATTGTTATCGTATTCTTGTATATGTAATGAAATGTTTCTCGTTCTAGTATAGTTGTATATGTTCTCATCCTAGTATAGTTGTATATGTTCTCATAGTATAGTTGTATATGTTCTCTTCCTAGTATAGACTCATGAATGAACTGACTCATTGATCTAGCAGTTGTAGTAGTATGATCCTGTGTTACCCCGATGGTAACTTACTAATGGTGTGTCTAGTACGTATGAAAATGGAAGTACCTTTATGTCTATATATGTATATTTGATATATAATTAATATGGAAACGACCTTCGGATGGTCACCCGAAATTCCACCAGACCACATCCAAATCGAGGAAAAGGAAATAGGGCAGGTGGCTTTCCTAAGCCCTTTAAACATTATTTATACATCTATACATATATGGGCATGCAATTTATAAGTAGTAAAACAAAGTTTAAATAAAATCATTTGATAAGTAAAAGAGTTTGTAAAACATTTTGAAGTAAAACAGTTTGAACAGTGATAAAATCATTGGTTTCCTAGTTATTAATCACATGTGATTAATGCAATCACATGTGATTGAAGCAATAACTATAAGTATTTAACTTGTATCCCCCCCCCCCATAAAGTATTTAAACATTTAAAATCATTTCAAAGGTTGATTTAAGGGGTATGAACTCACTTGAAAGTTTTAAGATAGCGAGATGGAAAACCGGGCAGAGTTTCGTCTTGGGAAACGGATTTTTTTCTCGGGATTCTCGGGAATCTCGGGAGTAAAATCGACCCTCGGGACTTGAGCAAAAAGACCAGAGCTTCGGGTTTGAACGGGCACGGAAATCGAGGCAAGATCGTGAGAGAAAGAGAGAGAATGAGCAAAATTTTCGGAAAGCCTCGCATCCCTTTTATAGGGGTGCTGAACCGCCTCGGTACGCTGGGTGTACGAGGGTACGCAGCGCATACTAGGGCGTCATCGCTTACGTACTTCGGATGGGAGGGCGGGTTGGATAGGACGGCAGGTCGGATAGCTTCGCATAGGGGCGACGTGGACAGACCGAGACCAAGGCCCTCGGGTACGCAGGGCGTACGGGGTTACACGGCGCGTACCTCGGATGAGGACGCTGACTCTTCCTTTGTATATTATTGAATTTTTGAATTATATATATATATATATATATATATATATATATATATATATATATATATATATATATATATATAATTTATTTAATAAACTTCAAAAAAATCATATCTTCTTCATACGAACTCCACTTTCGATGGTCTTTACATCCACGCGTAGGTGAGACTACACTCTACAACTTTCGTTTAGACTCTGTTGGCAAATTCCGAAATTATTTTTATTATTTATTTATAAAATGACGTGATTAAGGAATTTCTTTAAAAATTCATAACTTCTTTATCTGTCGTCGGTTTTTGCCAGACTTTTTACCGCTGAAATACCGTTGACGAGACCTTCGATTTGCGTTTAGGTCATTCCGGCCAAAAGTCGCTCGATCTCCGATTTGAGTTTTTAGCTGTCTGTTGTTAAGCTGAACTTGAAAAAATCATAACTTCAATATACGAAGTCGGATTTGGGCGTTCTTTTTACGTACGATCATGGTTTGATGACATTTAAACATAGAAGAAATTTAAATAGGAACTTTTTGGACTTTTTAATATCGAAGTTAATTTTATTAACTCAAAAGTGGTTACAATACTTGACTTTTTAGGTCACTACAAAGAGTTAAAATATCGGGTTGTCACATAATATTCTAAGGTATTACCCTATCTAGCATACAATCATAGATACTTGGGTAATAATATAGATAGAATACATACCTCTTGTAGTGTAGCTTGACTCCATGGGGCTTGAGTGCCTAGTGCCTCAAATATGACACCTCAAATGGCTCACACAACATCAAATGCTCTTAGAATAACTTATAGAGAAATCCAACCTTCATGAAATCGGCTAGCCCTTCTTTTTCACACACTAGTGGCCAATTTTGGTGAATAATATGATGCTTATATAGTGTGTTACAATAATATGATGCTTATATAGTGTGTTACAATTAGGGTTACACCATGTAAACCCTAATTTTCATGACCTTTCATTTCCATGACCCATGAGTTATGTAACCTCCATGGAGCATACATGGAGCATCCTATGGGTTTAACCCAACTTGATTATCCATGGAGCTTTGGCCTACTATATAAGTTATGGATGATTTACACAATCAACCCATATATTTAATTAGTCTTTTTTTATCACATAATTAATTCTAAATTAATTCTTGGTCAATACTAATTAAATATTATTATTCTTATTATTAATATATTAGAACTTATAATATATTAATAACCATAAGTGTCTTATTTCTCTCATTTAGTCCATTCAAGTGCACGATGCCATGCAACCCAAATGGACCATGTCGGGTCGGGTCAAGTACATACCAAATATAGTTATGGACTTAGACGTTAATCCAACATGAGCAACCATTTTTTATGAAGCTACAAGACCTACAACACATGAAAGGGCAACCAATAAGCTCTAGAGTACTCCATACTCACAAAGGTCCAAGCTTTGGGATAAAAAGCTCATAAAAACTCATATATGGAGATCTAAAAGGAAACACATCAAGGTATAAACTTTATACCTTCAAAAGATGCATAATATGAAGTAGTTTCTGGATCCACAAGCTTCCAAGCAACACCACCTTCTTCACTAGTCTTCTTCTTTAACAATATGCCACCAAAATCACCACCAAGCTTCAAGATCTTCACTCACATGCAATACACTCGAGATTAGGGTTTAAAGGGAGTGGAGGTTGATCATGGGAGGTCCTAGGGTGAGTTAATGTCTTTAAATAGGGGTGAAACCCTAAAATTTAGGGTTTTAGATATTTGGATAGTACGCCCGGCGTACCACATGTACGCCCATAGTACTAGCATGGATTCCTAGATCTCAAGATTCTCTCAAGTATGTTGTGTGTACCATCACACACACTTAATGTACAAGATGAAATGTCAAACTTAAACCACAAGGGTCCAAATGTGCACACTTTGGTTAGATCAAGGGCTAAAAATGAAAATACCTGACAATAGGATGTTACAATTCTCCCCCACTAGCATCAGACTTTGCCCTCGAAGTCATCCTCGGGAAACAGATTAAGATAGTGCTCACACATCTCCGACTCAGTCATCTTGAGTACTATCTGTATGCTCCTTATCACTCTCTGTCCGACCTCACCCCAACAAATAGGATTCTAACACCTCCTCCAATACTAGCATGATGGTTGTTTTCTAAGAAAACTCAGCCAACGAGATATAGGAGTCCCAACTCCCACCAAAGTCAATGATACATTCCCACAACATATCCTCGAGTGTGTGAATAGTCCGCTCGCTCTGCCTGTCTGTCTACGGATGATATGCATTACTAAAATGTAACCAGTTACCCAACACCTTGTGAAAATTCTTCCAAAACCTGGAAGTGAAACGAACATCCTGGTCTGACACAATGGAAGTCGGCACCCCATTCCGAGCCACCATCTCTAGGACATAAATCTCAACAAGCTTCTCTACAAAAAAAGCCCTCGCTTATAGCCAGGAAATGAGCACTCTTCATCAAAATGTGCACTATCACCTATGTAGCATCAAATCCCCTCGCAGTCTTCGGCAATTGTAATAAAATCCATGGTGATATGTTCACACTTCCATAGTGGAGCCTCTATGAGCTGGAACTTTCCATGAGGGTGTTGGTGCTCAGCCTTGACCTTCCAGCTGGTCAAACATCGCTCTACAAACCAAGTCACATCCTTCTTTATACACGATCACTAATAACTATGCTTTAAGTCGAGATACATCTTGGTAGCCCCTGGATGAATGGAAAATCTCTACTTGTGGGCCTCCTCCATAAATACTTACCGAGCCCCACCAGCATAAGGCACCCAAACCCACCCATGAAGAATCAAAAGCCCTCGACTGTCGATATCAAAAGCTGAAATCTGACTGATCACCCGCTCACTTTTATGAATTTCTTCCTTTATGACCTCTGACTATGCTTCTTTAATAATCTCCAAAATTAGGGTCATCACAGTCATCCTCATACACAAAACTTGAATCGGGGCATTAATCACCCTCCGGCTTAAGGCATGGGCCACCTTATTGGCCTTGTCTGGATGATACAGAATCTCACAGTTGTAATCTTTCACTACATCCAACCACCTCCTCTGCCTCATGTTCAGGTTAGGTTAATCCATATATATATATATATATATATATATATATATATATATATATATATATATATATATATATATATATATCAAGCTCTAATGTTCCGTGTAGATGGTGCACTGTACACCATAAAGATAGTGGCGCCAAATGTTGAGAGCAAAAACTGTAATGACCTGAAAATCCTACGTTAAATGGCGTATGTCTTTCCGTTACTCGATGAACTACTTATGCAAAATATTTTAGCTTTATGAGGTTAAAATGGAATAAATTAACTAATAAATAGTATTATTTAATATCTTAAAGGATTGATCAAAATTAAAAGGATGTGTAATTTAATGGAAGTGATTTATCGAACTATTAAGGTAAATATTATTCCCTTAAATGGATTTTTATGAGTTGAGGGGTTCAGGAGCCATTTATAGAAATATAATTTGTCAAGATACTAGGGTTAGGGTAAAAGATGTACATTATGGAGAATTAAGGGGCTAGATGGCAAAATTTAGAGTAACCCCCAAGTAGAAGGATCGATCCTTCTCCGTGTGTCCGTCCATCATCACGTGAGTACCAAAGAAAAACTCGATCGATACTCTTCCCTTCATTATGTGCATCGATTTGTATGATTAGAGGGAGCCAAATCCTTTATCACACTCGATCAAAGGCAACGATAAAAAAACATGAATAATAAGAAGAAGGAAGTGACGAGCCGAGAGGGAGGGAAGGGAAAGAAGCCTTGCTTGATCAATCCTAGAGGGAAGAAGGAGGGCTGCAATTTTGGTCAACAATTGTTAAAAATACTCTTCTAATCTCTTTTGTGGTATTAATTTATCAAGTTCCTTGTCAATTAATGATTGTTGTGTCAATTCTCTTCCTAAATGATGATTACAATCTCATCTTCTTCTTCATAGAAACCTTTGAAAGTTCTGTTGGATTAGTGTCTAAGTCCATAACTATTTTGGTATGTACTTGACCCGATGGTGCATGGTCCTTTTGGGTTGCCTTCACCAAAGCAACTTGATTGGAGAAATGAATAAAGAGAGAAAGGATAATATGATTTATTAATATGTTATAGGAATAATTATTAAAGGAGAAATCATATTTGTTTAATTAATATTGGTCAATAATTAATTAAGAATTAGTTTTGTGATCAAATGTAATTAATTAAACTAGAGGGGCTGAATTGTAATTATGTGATAGTTACAAAATAAGGTAAGGATTATCTTATATATATGGTGAACGAATTTGAGGTGTAAATCCCTTAGAATTCGAGTATGATAAGGATTCAAGGATTATCTTATTGGTTGCTTAATGGATAATCAACTAGATAAGGATAATAACTGAAACCCTATCTCTACACCTATATAAACACCCCTAGGGCCATGAATTCGTGTATCCCTTCCCAAGAGGTCCTAGATACGAATTCTAACCTCTCACCTCTCTCCTTATACCTTCTCCACTTGCTTATGGTGTTTGTGAGCCATTAGAGGAGTGACACTTGTGACTCTAAGCCTTCCAAAGTCAATACAAGGAGATTTGGGATTGTTATTGCTACATAACAATCAAGGTAACATTATAAACTCATTCTTATGTTAATATGATTATTTGAATGCTAGAATTAGGGTTTATAGTCTTGGATTCAAAGCATGTACAATAGAGAAACCTAGATCCAAGCATTAGGGTTTGTATGAGCACATAGGATGTCTTATGACCAAAACCCAACAGTGGTATCAGAGCCTAGATTGGTTTCTATTGTATTGATGCATATTTAATCGTAATAAGCACTGAAAATCGTTTTTTTTTTAGTTTTGAAGGTTTGACTCGCCGAGTCACTTGGTGAACTCGCCGAGTCAGCTGTACTCGACGAGTCCAGGTCCAGACTCGACGAGTCAAAGGGTCTGACAGCTCAGATTCGCGATTTTCTTCCTGTTTTGGTTTTGGATAATTACCATAAACTTGCTTTTGTGATAAAATCCGAATTTTTTCATTATTATGTGATTATCCTTACCAAAATAGAAGATAATTGTCAAAATTTAGATAATCACTTGTTTTATTAGATAAAGTTTGATTATTTGTAATTTAGATTTGAATTATCTTGTGAAATAGTTTCAATTTATCCCTTTAGGTTTTATAGTTTAAATTTGAACCCCAAAAGTTTTGTTGTTTTGAAATTTAAATAGTTAAAACCCTAATGTTTTGAAATGTTTCAAAACTTGCCCTCAAGTTTTGGAATTTAAAGGTTGATTAAAAGGTTAATTAGAAATGTTAAATTCTAAAACTCTAGTAATGTTTTGAAAAGTTCAAATCACCCCTTTATGGTTTTATTAATTAATTAAGGAGTATAATTAAAAGAGGTTTAATAAATCCATAAAAGTTTAGGTTAACAATTTAATTGAATTAAAAGTGTAATTATTAAAGTTAACCACATAGTATTTTAAAAGTATAAAATACACCCTATACTATATATAAGATTAAAAGTCTAACATTATATATATGTATGAGTAAAATTCAGTCTTACCGTTAGTAGGCCTCATTCACGAAGCTGGTCTATAAGGGGTGTTTAAGGAAATTGCCTATAAAATGGCGATTGAATGGGTATCCACTCTTACCCACCGCACTCTTGACTAGTGGAGGGTCGTTAGCCGAACGGGTAGGATAGGACGAAACCTTCCATTATAAGTATAATGAAATACAAAGTAACTAAATGTTTCGCAAATTCCCAATCTTAGTTACTTAGGCAAAAGTGAATTGATGCAATTCCATGAAATTACACTTTGTGCCCTTGCGAAGACGTTAGTGGAGCGTGTGTGGTTTACCGGCACACTAAATGGTTCTAAGCAAAGGTAGCAAAGGGTGACTCAATGTTTGTCATAGTTCGGTGGAGCGTGTGTGGTTTACCGGCACATCGAATAGATGATTGTAACATGTGAGGGCACCATGTAGTTTGCATGGTTATTCACACCCGCTTTGTGATCCTCGGCATCCCAGTCACAAACAAGAGGGGCATATCGAGATTTAAACATGCCATTGAAATGTTCAATGAATCTCAAAGGATCTAGGAGTTTTCATAGATTTAAAACATAAATTTCTTTTTCGTTTCTCATGGTGAAAACTAGTGAATCGTCATTCACTTACCTTCAAATGTTCTGCGATTTGGGTTACGGCATCCCTCTCCCGAGTTGTAGGATATTGTGTTGGGTCCTAGACTTGGAATTTCATTTGGGTGATTTACCAAGGACTCAATCAATCAACTAACTTGAATTCGTTTTTCTCCCGATGTCAAAGTTCGACAACTATGGTCTTCTCAAATCCCGTGGAACAAGCATTCCACATGAAGATGATATTCCACGATTCGATCGAGGAACAAGAAATCATGCTTCACTTCCTCCTCCTCCTCCAATTATTCTCCCTAACCCACAAGATTGTAAAATTGAAAAGTTCAATATCACTCAAGCCCTTTTGGCAAGTAAACATAAAGAAGGAAAGTCGGTGTGTGCACACGTCCTAGGGATGAAGTCGCACATTGATAGACTAAGAATGATAGGATCCATTGTCGGTGAAGAGATGGCTGTTGATTGGGTTCTTCAGTCACTTCCTAACTCATATAGTGAGTTCGTAAGAGAGTACTATATGATGAACCGCGACGTGACCCTTATAGATCTCACCTATATGCTTATTGCTGCTGAATCAGCAATGGTTTGGCGCAATAGAAAAGCAAAGTTGATTGGTGAATCTGCCTTCGAGACCTCTGTGGATATAGACAATGGCAATGAAAGACATGCAATGATCGAAAAGTTTGATCATAAGAGAAAGGCGATGTCTGAAGTAGTTCCATGTGTTGTTCCAAAAAGAGTCAATTTGCTTTTATTGCCAAGAGAAGGGGCATTAGAGACGAAGCTGCCCTATTTACCTAAGAGATCTAAGAGATGGGAGAGTCGAAACGTATGGCTCTAATTTAGGTAAAATCCATTCACTAACTCTTTTAAGCTTCATTCTAGGTTCTGAATACATAATGTGATAAGATTACAATTGATGTTTAGAAGGATCAAAGAAAAGAAAAGAAGCTTAAGGGAAGAAGTGAGCAGAATCTAACCGTGAAGGAATGGATTTTGATTGCGTTTCTCGAAGATTAGATTCTTGAGCTACTACTTAGAGTTAGAATTAGATTGCTAAGAAAGATGTATTTGCATAAGTTTTTCAATGAGTTGCATTGTGAAGGACAAATTTTTCCGCAATAAAATAAATTTTGATTTTAAATTTTATTTATTTATCCTTACAATGGCGTGTATGAAAAATTGATGTTAAAATTATTAGCAATAATGGATTTGTTTCTTATTATGTTATGGAAAGTCAAGAATTTACCAAATAGGGAGAGTTTCTCATCGCCCAAGTTTCAATTGGACAGAAACTTGGAATCATGCAACTTGGTTGCATGATGAATGAGAAATTTCATATTTGATAATTAGACTAATTCGTTGACAAAGTGTCAAGTGAAGGACTAGGAGATCGAGTACACAAAGTTGTGTGTTGATCAAGTTCACCATAAGAGTAACAAAGATATTCGTCATCATTTACTAAAGGTTTAGTAAATATGATTATACTTACAAGATTAAGTGTAATTTTGAATTGATTAAAGGGTTTAGATCAATAGCAAAACGAATAAGAAGAATCAAATAGGCAGAAAGATAAGAGTTTCTCCATTCTAAGAAGAAGGGAGAGTGGCTTTTATGCTTTATGATAGGTCTTAATGATTAAGAACCATATCTCAATTGATCCTCTAAGTGAGTCTTGGTACAATTGTATGTTAAAGAAGAGGAATCAACGATTGATGAAATGGTCAAATCAAGAAGACAATCATACTTTGTTCCAATAACAAGTCTTAAAGTTAAGATTGTGACAATGAGTAAAAGGTATTAAAGGTTTATAACATTCATCAAATGTGGAAAGTTGTGATGTCTTGGATAAGACAAAGACCAACTATGATCAATTTATGAAGTGTTTTGATACAAGCTACACTAACTCTTGAAAATTTGTTTGTCAAGAAATGTTTATTGACAAAAGAATCTTATATGTCAAGGAGTCAGTGGGAGTCTTAATGGTCTCGAAAAGTTTCAAGAACAAATCAAATAAACCTTATCGATCATCACTAGCACACGAGTTGAGGTTTACAACCTATCGTAAAGACATTATTTTGTTTTTGTGCCAATCCAATCGAGTTAATTATGCATGTGAGTCCTATGAGTTCTCATTTGAATGCGTAAAAGGCAAGGACCTTGATCAATGAAAGGTACATTGATAGGAAAAAGGTAAGATGCTTAACTACTTGGAAGACGTGGTGGGCAGCTGTGCTACCATAAGGCAAGAAATCAAGATTAAGAAAGTTCGATCCATATGAGTTTGAATTTGTCGTAAACTTTGGTTTTAACAAATTCGCATGGATAGGAACACATGCACCGTTTAAATCTAAGTGTCATAAGATTTCCTCCTTCATGAAAATGATTGTGAGAAAATGCTTTCACTAAGAAAGATTTTAAAAGATAGTGATTGTAAAATTGCATTCTCAAATTCGATCATGGTTACGGCATCCCTTTCCATAATTTGAATTGTGAGGTTTGGCAATTAGTCTTAATTGTTAAGACACACATATGAACTATCTAAGGCAAAAGTGTATAAGTTCAAGAAGCCTTGATAAAAGATTATCAAAGCACTAAGTATTAGAAACATGAACTTAAGAAATTCAATAAGTATTGTTTTTCTGAAAGTTAAGATGTTTATGAATACATGTCGAAGCTAGTGGGAGCATAAGTGTTATGTTTTATAATAATCATCATGATAGTGGGAGCATAAATGTTATGATTGTATGATTATTAAGGCACGTATTGCATAGTTGGCAATATTAATTATAGAAAACAAGAGTCGTACTTTGCAAAGTTGTAAGAGTTGAAAGGTTGTTTTTCTATAATTAAGGGAGAGAATATTATGCTTCATTTCAAATCTAAAGGATTAGGTTGTGGAATGTTGATAAATTTAGTCAAAGGTACATAGTGTGTTCTTAAAATTTCGATTGTGATTACGGCATTCCTCTTCGCAATTCGAGTTTTGAGAACATAGCAAATAAAACATTATGCGTCGTGTCCCATACGCTTCGGGTATAGGATCGATTGCGAATGCTTTAATGTTTGACCATTCTAAAATTTTCCAAATGTATAGTGCATTTAGAGGGAAAAGGGACTAGAATTGGTTTTGACTAAAATAATTAAACAACTATCAAAGGACAATCCAAAGTTCGATGAGGATTGGTCGCTTGCGAGTAGTTGGAAGTATAGTATTGGAAATTATGGAAGTGTTTCCATATTGGATGGACGATATCGACATCATTACGAATAGATAAGATTCTATTAAGAATGAGTTGTCATATAGAAAATATGGAAGTGTGTCCATGTTGGGAAGTAAAATCTATGTCTAGATTAGAAACTTTATGCGAAAGGATGTTCAAAGGAATGTACTTTGAGTGAGAGACATCATATCTAAGGAATTGTCTTGTAACAATTTCCGATAGAGGAATTTGTAATATCATTGGCAATAGTCTTTGAGACTTTGGTGCAGTGACGTTACAAAAGGATTGTTGCATAAAGTGTTAGAATCTAGTGTATTCTATAAGTAACAAGAATTTGACATTCTTACACTTAAGAAAATGGATTTGGTGTTGTAAAATGAGAATGATTGGAAATGTGTTCAATTTGTCTATTTCGCAAAAGTAAGAACCATAGGTAAACATTGTGTGCATACTAGGAGCATGGGACAAGTGTTGGAATTAAAATGCGAAGTTGATTACCCGAAACGACAAATAATGAGTAATCGATATGGTGATAAATAAAACGTGTTTTGTTTATACTCAAAGGTTTGAGGCCATATGGGATTAGTATTATTCTTGTGTTTCACCTTGCATGTTTTGACTTCCAGAATAATTGAGTTTATTAAGAATAATCGAATTATTCAAACGGGCCACAGTCGTTCATATGTTGGAAGTAGATATGAATGAAGACTGTCGTGAATTGGTGTGTGGATTGTCTAGAAGAGTATTAGACATAAGCAAATGTTTGCTGCAACGTTCATGAGTGCTTATGAATATGATTTGAGCATTGGATTAAACCCACGCTCACTTGGATCACTCCATGAATTGTATTACGAGTGATTGGTGAGACGATAACATCTTATATTCTTGAAACCGAGATGTGTGAGTTGTATCTTGCGAATCGGTTGCACATTGATAATATGTAAACGCACTAGTAACTTGGTGTTATAAAACATATTGTTGTGTGTGATTTGGTTAGTGAGTGCAAGCGAACATTGTATCAAAGTTTATCCGTTCCTTTTATCCAAAGTAGGATAAAAGCGATATCTTTGGGCCCCTCGATGGTTTAGTGATGACATATGTAAATGCTCGGCCGGGCTAGGGCTAATTTGATTTGTTCAATTAGTCTGTCGTCATAAATCAGAAATCGAGAAGTAGTACAAAGAGAATGATTAGAAATCATGTCTCAGACGATATCAAGAATGGAGGAATATATGATCCCTTATCTAAGGACACGTGTATCTGATATGATCAGAGTTGACAGCGGCTTTGGAAAGCTACGATTGCAGATCGGGATCTGAAGTCATACGCAGAATAGTTGTTAGACTTATCCAAGTGGGAGACTGTTGGATTAGTGTCTAAGTCCATAACTATTTTGGTATGTACTTGACCCGATGGTGCATGGTCCTTTTGGGTTGCCTTCACCAAAGCAACTTGATTGGAGAAATGAATAAAGAGAGAAAGGATAATATGATTTATTAATATGTTATAGGAATAATTATTAAAGGAGAAATCATATTTGTTTAATTAATATTGGTCAATAATTAATTAAGAATTAGTTTTGTGATCAAATGTAATTAATTAAACTAGAGGGGCTGAATTGTAATTATGTGATAGTTACAAAATAAGGTAAGGATTATCTTATATATATGGTGAACGAATTTGAGGTGTAAATCCCTTAGAATTCGAGTATGATAAGGATTCAAGGATTATCTTATTGGTTGCTTAATGGATAATCAACTAGATAAGGATAATGACTGAAACCCTATCTCTACACCTATATAAACACCCCTAGGGCCATGAATTCGTGTATCCCTTCCCAAGAGGTCCTAGATACGAATTCTAACCTCTCACCTCTCTCCTTATACCTTCTCCACTTGCTTATGGTGTTTGTGAGCCATTAGAGGAGTGACACTTGTGACTCTAAGCCTTCCAAAGTCAATACAAGGAGATTTGGGATTGTTATTGCTACATAACAATCAAGGTAACATTATAAACTCATTCTTATGTTAATATGATTATTTGAATGCTAGAATTAGAGTTTATAGTCTTGGATTCAAAGCATGTACAATAGAGAAACCTAGATCCAAGCATTAGGGTTTGTATGAGCACATAGGATGTCTTATGACCAAAACCCAACAAGTTCATATAGTTTAATTTCATTTGTGTTGGGTACTTTGGTGGCTCAATTGCTATCAAAATTTCTTATGAATTCCTTCAATAATTTCTTTGTTCAAGTTCATGTTTTGATCAAAGTTTTGGAGTCATAATCTTTCTTGTTGATTTCTAAAACTTATGCTAACTTCCGTCATGGATCAAGTGGATATTTTTCATTGATAAAATCATGTTTTAAGTCACCCAATAAGCCTCACAACAATCTCTCAAAGTCCTTCCATGAGACTTCGTGGTGAAAGAAATCCAAATTCCTATTTATGAAACCTACTTTTCTTTCCACCAAATGATATGTACCATGATGAGTGGGTTGTGATTGGAATTGATATTTTTATTGTTTGACATCTTACTTCCATTAAGAAGTTAGTTTTTACCTTTATGGGTGTTCTTAGTGATGGCTTAATGGGTTAAGTGGTCAAAAAGTCCTTGAAATCCAAAGTTGGAAATTTCAGACAAAATTACCAATATGTCCCTGTGTTGGAAAAAACTATAGAAAAATAACCAGGAGTCGGATTAATGATCCATAAGTTATCAAAGTTTTCATTGTGAGCCTAGTTAGTCTAAAAATGTTTCCAGGACCTTTTGTTGCCTCCAACTTAGGTGAAAATTGTCTTGTTCACCAGCTGGTCAGAATTTAGTTGCATTGATAGGAAGTTTTGTAAAAATCATATAAAATTCTATAAAAATATTTTTGACCTTCAAAAGTAATTTTAAAAAATATAAAAATATAAACCTCTAGAATATGAAATAAAAACAGAAGTTCAATAGGACCCAAGTGTGCTAAAACAGCTCTAAACAGGTGGCTGTTTTGAGTCCAAAACTGGGAATTTTGCTTGTTAGTTGATTTATGTGTTTGGGTTATGGATTTGTCATCTTTGGCATTGTAGAACTCCATAACCTTTTTATTTTTATTTTAATAGGGGAAAAGGTGATACTTAAACCTTTACTAGACTTTATGTGTGAGTTGGTCACATCTTTAGGAAAGGTGAGTCAACTTTGTGGTTTTAAAAGTACATTGTTAGGAGTATCCCATATCTTAGATGGAATGGGATCAACCTAGTTATCTAGGATGTATGTGACCCTTTTATGATTGAGTACTATGCCATGATGTTGAAATACTTTATGTGCAATTGTATCTAGGATGTTGCATGCTAGACTCCTCTTTATTTGATGTAAGATGTGAGCTAAGGTCATGCTAGATTGAGTGATGTGTATGAATATTATGTGATGTGAGCATGTTAATTCTTGTTTGAAAATATTTGTTTAAAATGTTTTAGGACAAGCATGATAGTGTTGTATTATCTTTATAGAAGTGGTGTGTGATGTAAAATGTAATAACTATATAAAATTACATGTTTGCATGAAATGAACCCTTAAAGAGGTAATGTATTAATAAAAGTAAATTCATAAAACTTACACGATTACTTGATGAGAGTATAAAGTGTAACTTCTTAATTAATTAATCAATATTAAATTAAAAGGGGAATATACTATTTAGGCGAAGGGTAGTGTTGGCTCCACGAGGAAAGCCAATTAGTGTTGGCTCCTCAGGAGTACTGTGACATCCCTATTTTCACGGCTAGAAAAAACCGATTTTGTTTATGCTTTATAAAAATCATAGTACCTCTTTTAATAAAAATGTTGCGTAATTTGTTCCCAATAAAACATGATAAAAACGTTATCAAAGCATTTCGAAGAAAAGTATTTTTATTCATTTTAAAACATTTGGGATGTCATCGTCAATACAGAAACATAAGCATAAACAGAACTTACAGTCAATATCACTAGTGATTTATATCTCCTTAATCTCTCAGTGTAATGTGGCTTCATATCAACACCTGTGATATAACTAAACTAAGTGGGTCAGGTTGGGAAACCTGGTGAGTACATAGGGTTTTCAACCCACAATAAAAATAAGTTTATTAACTTTATCAAACCAAACAAACCCGATTACATGTACCCGTTATCCTCACTTTACGTCCCTAAAACATCTAACACAAGGGACGTAGTCTAAGGAACTTTTATCGGTGTGACAACACATGCTTCGGGGGTTCCTCAGCAATTCATGTCAAATAAGCCAACCATGTGGGGGATGGAGTACTGCTGGTGAGCACACAGTTCAAATAAACACCTACAGGTTGCGAGCCTACTAGCGTTCCACTAGACTGTCTAGAATAGTCCGTGGTTGTCATCTATACTCCGCTAGATGACTGGATCATCAATAACATCTATAACGAGGCCTCTCGTTATTTTATTTGGTCACACAGCAACTATTACATCTACTCATGTTTTACCCAACACATTTTGTAGATATAAAATACATATACAGTTTAAATCATTTAAAACATGTATAAAATCGTTCATCCAACATATATAGAAAGTATACAGAAAATATGCACACACAACATGTAATTTATATAAAATACTTCATATCTATGTGTAAGATGAAAGTAACTATGCACTCACTTCATAAGGTGGTGTCTCGGTACTCGGACAGCGCTTCGTTTACTTTAAAATAATTTCCTTCAACGAAACTTAACTAGAGTTTAGTATATTATACGCCGACACTAATTAATAGTCTAGTTATTATTTTTATTATATAAGCATTAATCAATACTTATATAACCCATAATAGTAGCCCAAGTACTTATTATAAGTTCCTAATAACGTTACTAGATATAAATAAAAGCTATATTAAAAATAGCGTAAGCGTAGCTCACTTACAGCGGGTTTTATAGAAAATCGGGATTTGCTTGGAGCAGCGTTCTTGAGCCGAAAAGCTCTTCTTCTCGGAGCCATCGAGCACTTCGGGGCTTCCGCCTCGTGCTAGGGAGGTTCCCTACACTTTTCGGGGGGTTTCGGGGCTAGAGAGAGGTTCTAGAGAGACAGTAAAGATAAGAAAGAATGGGAAAGGTGTGAAGAAAATGAAGGTGGGAGAGGTTCTATTTATAGGGTAAAAATGGCTGAACTTGGTGCCACGTGTCACCATCTAGTGGCAAGACTTGGGGAGAAAGCAATAGCCAAGATTGTGTCACATCACCCATTTTCGCACAGCACACTCCCGACTTCTAAAATTCGTAAATTTCACATACGATCTCCGTTTTTGACGTTATTTATATCCACGCGTAGGTAAAAATAAGATCTACAACTTTTATTTTGACTCTGTCGGCTAACTCTCGACCGATCTTAAATTTAACAGTACGAGAAGATTATAATGTTAAATGTCCGCGTAAAATTCATAACTTCTACATACGGACTCCGTTTTCCTCTGCCTTTTTACCGCTGAGTTCCTATTAATGAGATATTCAACTTTCATTTAGGTCACGTAGGCCAAAAACCGCTCGAACTAAAATTCGAGTTTCGGGCCGTGCACTGCTATGCCAAATGTTAGAAAATTCATAACTTCCTCATACGAAATCAGATTTTGGCGTTCTCTTTATAGACGCTCTTATTTTAACATATTCTACGACTTTTGTTTAGATTACTAAGGCTAAAAAGTCCTCCATTGTAAATTTACTATTTACGTCTCCCGGTGTCGTGTCGGTTTTTCCGTAAAACTTCGACGGACCATAACTTCTTCGTTTTAACTCGGATTTCAATGTTCTTTATATGTACAAAACCCTTGAGACGTATTACACAACTTGGTTAAGATTATTTATTCTAAATAATCTTTTGTCAAAAATTCGTTTTCGACCCCGATTATCTCTAAATTGACTAACGCGGATCTACGGGCATTACAGTAGCCCACTAAGGTTGGCTCTAAGAGGAAAGCCAATAGTTATTGGCCCTATGAGGATAGCCAAGTAGTGTCGGCTCAACGAGGATATCCGGTTAGGGATGAACCTACAAGGAAAGTCGATTAATGTTGGCTCTACGATGAAAGCCAGTCGAATGGTTATTCTAAGCGACCAATATGATACATGGTTAACCTAGGGATATGTGAACTGGAGTGATGTTGGTTGTATGAGGAAAGCCGACACGAAACATCACGTGGGAATTAGGAAGTGTAACTTGATGGAATTGGCACCCCTCTTACCAATCCTTAACAATAATACATGTATACATATGTGTAAAGTCAGAGTAGCGAACGCAGCACACCGGGAGCAATGATTACGGGTGATAGTCGTGCCTCACTTAGTGCATTGGGTCATGTGTGTCACGTTAGTAGTGAACGGGGTCTAGTCTTAGGGGTTTTTTGGTGAATAAATAGACCCTAACTAGGACGTATTACTTTAATAATTACAATGATGGTGAGCGGTGAGTAATTATTAATGTATAGCGGAGAAACAAAATATTATATATTAATATTTAAGTGGCGAAGCGATAAAATAAAAATAGTTGCAGCAGCATTAAGAAGGGTAACAAATAAAGAAACTCTAAAAGAAGAACTAAAATAAATTGAGCTAAACATGTGTTTGTTATGTGGTGTGATGTTATATGTCTTGCTAGTGAGTCTTTGACTGTGTGTATATGTTTTCTGTGAATCCATCTATGATATGTGTGTCCGGTTAACACTGTGCTATATTGACTCACTTAGCTTATGCTAACACTTGTTCTTTGCTTGTTGATTTTTTTTGTGCATTAGAACATGTATCTTGACATGATGCCTTGGTGAGGATGGGAACCATTGGGTAGTTTAATTTGGTATCCTTAGTTATGATACCATTTAGATATGTTGGGTTTTCATTAATATTTTTTTCTAAACTTTAAATTGTGATGGGTTTGTTTTGACATGAAAGTAACATTGGTAATGTTTTTGAAATAATCATAATAAGTCTTCTGCAACGTATTATGTTAAATAAATGTTTTAAAAATAAAAATATTTGGGTAAAAAATCACGATCTTACCTGAACACAGAGGTCAGTGTTCAGACTCACAGTGTAGACTGGCTCGGCTAGGTGCTTAGGATCTAAAGGGGGGGGGGAGTATGTTGAGAGTCATAGGATAGTTATATGTAACTTATTGAATTATACCTTCCTGTAAATGTTGTGTGTACTTAAAAAAATCTTTGTTATTTAGGAACATGTCGCACATTGAGGGGAATGTCAATGCCGGAGGAGTTGGTGGGGGCAGGACAACCGCACACCCAAGACGTCACCGTTTATTTTTCTGACCCCACCTGCTATTTGTCAGCCGCGGATCCAGCCAAGTTGTAGCAAGCACGGCACTGCGAGTGTTGCTATCATTGTTGGCCATCAAGGATAGTTTAAGGTACAAGATGTTGAGTTACAGAGGTGCGATCGAGCCATGGAGCAAATTCAGTAAGTTATGTAAGATGTATGACTCTTACCCCTGAGGATGAATAGGAGGAGAATGAGGAGCCACGAGAGGTGATAGCTGAGAGTTGCTTAGTTATCCGGGAGCAGAACAGGGAGCCAACTGGAGAACATGTCGAGGGGTGGGTGATGGGTTTTGAGCACTCTAACAACCTTAAGGTGCACATACAACCCTAAATTCTTTGGATCTATGTTTTCTCTAATTATACATGCAATTTGATTTTCCAAAGCATTATCCTAACTAGCATACAAAGCATGGGTACTTGAATAACAAAAACTAGTTAAATGAAATACCTCTTCTTATATCTTGTTAACTTGGACCTTTAAGAGCCTAACACCCCAAATGTGATGCCTCAAATGCTTCACAAAACACCACCAGCAATGGAGGACTTGAGAGAGAGTGACTTTCACACAAAAATCGGCTATGACTCTTCCAAAGAACACATGTGTCTGATTTTTATGGCTAAGGGTTTTCTTTTATAGTTTGGCAAAACCCTAATGCACCATGACCTTTCATATTACTTAGGATACATGGGTTAAACCTCCATGAACTACCATATTGGTTTAGCCCATCCTATATAACCATAGGCCCACACTAGAAGAATCATTGATTTACCAAATCAATCCCCTTACATTTAATTAGACTCTTTTGATCACTAAATTGATTCCAAATTAATTCTTGATCAAGACTAATTAAATAATATGATTTCATATTAATATATTAGAACTTATAATATATTAATAAATCATAAATAACCTATTCTCAAAAGTCCATCCTTACAAATTGTTCCGGTGAAATGCAACCCAAATGGACCATGCTACTTTCAGGTCAATTACATACCAAATATAGTTATGGACTTAGACACCTTATTCAACAGTATCCCACTTGGATAAGTCTAATAACTATAGCTGCAAGTACGACTTCGGGAACCGACTAGCAATCTTAGCTCTTAAAAGCCTTTGTCGAACTGTGGCATGCCATTTAGATAAGGGATCATATAATCCTCTGTTCTCAAGATATCAGCTGGACAAACACATGGAACATAGTCAATCTTATTGTCTAGCATTTGTTTCCTGATTTCCGATTTGTTTGATATAGAACTTAATTGAACACATCAATTGAGTTTTGATTGGGCCCGGCACATAAGTCAAAACAAAATCATCGAGGGGCCCAAGATATCGCTTTTAATCCTCCAAGGACTAAAAGGAACATATAAACTTTGACTCATATGCTTGTACTAAATACTCTTCAAATTGTACACAATAACACCATTTTATAGCATCAAGTTACTGATGCAGTTTTGCACTATACCCCACTACTCTCAAGTCATCACTCCCACCAAGGGTAAGGACCCAGTCCTTAGTCCTCTACAGGTACTTGAGAATGTTCTTTACCGCAGTCCAGGGAGCCTTGCCATGATTCCCTTTATATCTGCTGATCATGCTCAAAGCAAAGGCCACATCAGGGCGAGTACAATTCATAACATACATGATCGAGCCAACATCGAAAGCATATGGTATTCGACTCATCTCAGCTATCTTAGCCCTTGTACTCGGACTCTAAGTCTTACTCAGTTTGGCATTGCTCTGCATCGGTAAGTCACCTTTCTTGGAATCCATCATGTTGAATCTTTTCAACACCTTTTCCAAGTAGGTACTTTGACTAAGTCCAGTTAGTCTCTTACTCCTGTCTCTCAATATCCTTATCCCTAGAATATAGGCAGCTTCTCTGAGGTCCTTCATAGCGAAACACTTCCTAATCTCTTTCATTGTACCTTCAAACCTCTGGACAATTATGGACTTTGCAGCCCTCTAAAAAAGCTTCCTATATTCAACACATGTAAAAAAATCTTGAAATTAGCATAGACGTTCCCAACACATTACCTATACTCAACATCTGGTACTCTTTCTTTAACAACCTCAATAAGACCCTAAACATGCAACAATAATATAAAAACTTAAATTAAAATGTAAGATTGAAAAATAATACTACAATGTGACAATAGAAGATACCTTGTGTTGTTCAGAAATTAGGGTTAAGATTGCTCTATTTCCCATGTTAATGTCATTAAGAAGTAGTTCTAGATAACACTTCCAAGTTTCTTTGTTCTCATCTGCAACTACTGCCCAAGTAATGGGGTATATATAGTTTTTAGCATCTCTTCCAACTTCTAATAGAAGCTCACCTCTGCAAATACCTTTTAGAAAACACCCATATACACCTATAACCCTCCTATATCCCTCAATCCAACCATCATTTACACCTTTGATACAATCATACATATTTGAAAAATGAAGTGTGGAATCAAGCATTATATTCGTGTCAATTTTCATTGTTGACCCTGGATTTGCTCTCAATATCATAGCTCCATAACTCCATAGTTTTTCATAATGTGAGTTCAAATTGCCTTAAATCTCATTAAGTGCAAACCTCTTTGCATTTTTACACTATCTAACACTGACATTGGTATTAAAATTTTCCCCAACTTGAGTCGTCATTTCTCTATAACTCATTTTGGGATTTTCTAAAATATCATTAACAAAATGTTTCCAAATCCATGAGTATGCCACAACTAGCCTAAACTTGAAGGATCTAGTACAATTATGCTAATTAACTAAGGAATTAATTTGAAATATTTTTCACTACTCATCCATGTAGCATATAATCTAAAAGGACATTTTGTCTTTCCTTCATTAGTTTTACAACACCTACATAGCAACCTATTTTTATCATTTTTTCTATACCAGTGGTTATAGTCATTTGCTACTACATAGTTGATACAAGTTGCTTAAGTTCTTGATGGTTACAAAATCTCATACCAAGGATGGGTTGCATTGTATCCCATTTATGATTTAGGTCATAAAAAGGAAAAATTAGGACTTGTTTGTTTCCATTATCTGAATCATCGTCCTCATCAACAACATCATTTCTAGAGATAACACTGATGTGGGTGGGAAAAGTATCACCAGACAGAGTCAATGGTATTACCTATTTATCGAGTTCATGATCAACAGATAAGGCATCAAACATAAATGAGTTTGTATCTTCATCAAAGCTTTCACTATCAACACCTTCTGCTTTATATTCCTCGATCCAGTCAAATACAAGTACATTGTAGTTATCAAAATATACACTAATATTTCCCTCATTACCAGTTACAGCATCAAGAAACCTAGTGTAATCATCATCATTTGTCAATGTCTCAACCCATCCCTTAGTGACTTATGCCAAAGACAGTAGTAGACATCAAGAAAAATTGCTTCATTTTTATTAGATGGACCAGCCATCCTCAATTTCTGAGAGTAAAAGCTTCAATTGTGTATTGTGTTTGAGAAATCTTAACTTTTACTGAGCATTGAGTTTGAGAGTGTTTACTCTCATTCAGTTAGGTAAAGTCATCTAATAATGGGAGACGAGTATAATAGCCACGTAATCTTACATAATTAAGTGTAATAGCCACGTAATCATACATAATTTCCACATCACTTGTTTTATTTTTTTAATTATAAAAATTGTATCCAGTTGCCTATGGTATGATATGTACAATGTTAAAAATATATTGGTAGAATGTTTACTTGCAAAACATATTAATCGTATTTTTGTACAGAAAAAAAAATAATGGTATTTTTGTACATACGCCAAAGATGATTACCCTTACAAGTCATTTTTCCAATTTATAACTAAAAGTGTTCGTAAAAACGTTGCACTTTTATGAGATATTGTAGTGTTAGGAAGATGTTTAGACAAAAGGAATGGTTTAATTTCATGTTTATATTTGATTTGTAAGGTTAGAATGAGTAATAGCACTCTTAACACGTTGTCATGTAGGATTTTTTTAGTTTTTTGAAACCATCTAAACTTAGCATGTCTGACACAAAAAATGTATGAAGTAGTAGTGTGTTAATTTAATAGGTTAAATTTTGGGGAAAAATTAAAAATTAAAAAATAATAATAATAAAGAATCAAATAATCACAATCCAAGATCCAACATTTTATCTCCTCTCTCCTCTCCTACACCAATGGCGACTCTCCACTAGCAAGCGCCTTAGCGCAAGCCATGGGTCGTCTTTGGCGAGACTAGCGCATGCTAACGAGCCGTTCGGCGAGCTCCGCTCCCTACGACCTAAGGGCCTACAACAAAGAAAGAGATATCGAGGTTTTTTTAGTTTCCAAACAATAGCTCACACCAAAGGACAAAATATCAGTTTAATATTATTAATTTTTAAAAAATGTATCATCAGTTTTTATAATTATTTTCAATGTTTTTAAGTAACGTAAAGCGTGACTTTGTGGCAATATTAATCCTTAAGTTTTTTTTAGTCGTGGCGAGTTACGTTGTTTGTAAAGTGTGATTTAAGACAGCAATATATATATATATATATATATATATATATATATATATATATATATATATATATATATATATATATATATATATAGGGTTAGGTTCATTTTAGACCACCTATATTTTGTAAAACCGTGAGACGCATTTTTTTATTTTTTTTATTTTTTTTTTTTAGTTAATTCAAGTTCCGAAAATAATATTTAAAAAAAGAATTTTTGGATTTTTCCATTTATTTTGCATTTTAAAATTATTTTTTAGAATATGAAATTAGAATATTTCACGTATTTTTCAAAAAAAAAAAAAAAAAAAAGATTTTTTTTTGTTAATTCAAGTTCCGAAAATAATATTTAAAAAAAGAATTTTTAGATTTTTCCATTTATTTTGCATTTTAAAATTATTTTTTAGAATATGTACAGTGTAATATTCTATTAGAGTATTTCACGTAATTTTCAAAAGAAAAATGGAATTTTTTTTTTTAGTTAATTCAAGTTCCGAAAATAATATTTAAAAAAAAAAAAAGAATTTTTAGATTTTTTCATTTATTTTGCATTTTAAAATTATTTTTTATAATATATCAGTGTAATATTCTATTAGAATATTTCACGTATTATTCAAAAAAAAACGGGATTTTTTTTAGTTAATTCAAATTCCGAAAATAATATTTAAAAAAAGAATTTTTGGATATTTCCATTTATTTTGTATTTTAAAATTATTTTTGGATTTGATCTCACGATCTTACAAAATTAGAATGATCTCAAATGGACATGAACATATATATATATATATATATATATATATATATATATATATATATATATATATATATATATATATATATATATATATATATATATATATATATAGGGTTAGGTTCATTTGAGACCACCTATATTTTGTGAGACCGTGAGACGCATTTTTTTATTTTTTTTATTTTTTTTATATTTTTTTTATTTTTTTAGTTAATTCATGTTCCGAAAATAATATTTAAAAAAAGAATTTTTTGATTTTTCCATTTATTTTGCATTTTAAAATTATTTTTAGAATATGTACAGTGTAATATTTTATTTAGAATATTTCACGTATTTTTCAAAAAAAATAGAATTTTTTTTTATTTTTTTTATTTTTTTAGTTAATTCAAGTTCCGAAAATAGTATTTAAAAAAAGAATTTTTAGATTTTTCCATTTATTTTGCATTTTAAAATTATTTTTTAGAATATGTCAGTGTAATATTCTATTTAGAATATTTCACGTATTTTTCAAAAAAAAACGAAATTTTTTTTATATTTTTTTTAGTTAATTCAAGTTCCGAAAATAATATTTAAAAAAAAGAATTTTTGGATTTTTTCATTTATTTTGCATTTTAAAATTATTTTTAGGTTTGGTCTCACGGTTTCACAAAATTAGAATGGTTTCAAATGAATCTGAACCTATATATATATATATATATATATATATATATATATATATATATATATATATATATATATATATATATATATATATATATATATATATATATATATCAAATTGTTTTAAAAATAATCCCGACGATAAAATCAACAATCATTTTGTATTTTTTTTAATGTGGTGTTATTTACACCATATAAACCATACATAAAGGTGAAAACAACTTTTGTTTTTGGGAAAACCATTTTGGTTTTTAAAAAAAACGTTAATAGATTCTGAGAATATCAAATAAATATCAGTTTGAGATACATTTTTATTTTATTTTATTTTATTTCCTAATAAATTATTTGATTATACTTTTATATTATTTAGGGTAAATTACACCAATAGTCCCTTGTGTACATGCCAGAAAGCATGTTTAGTCCCTATTTTCAAAATTTAACTTGGACCGTCCCTAGGTTTGATTTTTCTTGCACGCTTAGTCCCTATTGACATGAAATGACTGTTTTACCCTGGATTAATTCTTTTTAGATTTTCTTTTATTTCCTTATTTGTTTTAAATAATAAAAAAGAAAATAAACTAAAAATCCACACCCCTCCTTACGACACTTCCGTTCTCCCCTCTTCTCACCTCCTTATTTCTCTGGTAACACCTCGATCTAAAACCCTCCATCTAACACTTCATCGACGACTTCTGATGGTGGGGCACCGGTGAAGAAGGTGATCGTCGACTTCCGATAAAGCATCACCATCGTAGTTTCGCTCAGAAACCTTCTCCTATTTTCTGTAACTCCACTGGCGATCAGCCGATCACGCATCTGTAAATCCGACCTGTAACTCTCAAATACCTAGCCCAAACCGGTGTAAAACCCAACAAGTGGCGATGAACGCTCCATCTTCAGCGAACAGGTGGTGACGAAGACGAAGGTTTTCAGTTGAACAAATGTAGACTCAACTGTGGAGCTTCGATTATGACTGTAGAGATAGATGTTTTAAACGAAGATCTATCGAAACCCTAACCGACGTTAATAGCGGCACACATGTGAGCCGGTGACGGTGAGGGTGGGCGTCGAAAGGAGCCTCTATCAGATTTAGATTAAGAAAGAGGGTAGAGAAAAAGGTCGAAGACCATCGCAGGAGCCTCCGTTAGATCCCGTCGTTTCCGCCAGAGAAGACGAGCACTAGATTCCGATGAAAAGGCTCTAGAACGAAGACCACAACCACCCATCAGAAAGGGGTGAGGAATGTTCGTCAGATGGTGGAGACGGTGGTGGTGGCCTGCAGTTTGTATGTTGTGTTTGGGTGCTTCTTTCCGATCAGTAACAATGAAGGGATGGATGGGTTGGGGAAAATGAAGGGGAGGGGGTTTATTTTATTTTTTTAATTGAAATTCATAATAAAAACATTAAATTAATTTAAAAAATAAAATATAAAGGTATTATGGTCATTTTAAATTAGGCATGGACTAAGTTTGCAACAAAATCATCTTTCAGGGATGAAGCGTGTAAGGTTAAAACAAACAAGGGATGGTCCGAGTTAATTTTTGAAAATACGGACTAAACACGCTTTCTGACATGTACACGAGGGACGAATGGTGTAATTTACCCTATTATTTAATTTTAATAAAAGAAATTATTTTAAGTATGTCTATTATTTATATAATTGTTTTGCTGAAAACTTTTTTATAGTAAAAGCAAAATTCATATGAACTTATTTCTTTATCAATAATCTTTACAATGTATGTTTTTAATCATTTAATATCATAACTTACATTTCATAATTGTGTTAACATAAGTTTTTACTAAATATCTTATAGTAGCGTACAATTTAAAATATCACAAAACACGTGAACATAGTTTAATCATCTCTTTTTGAATTGGTTTTGATTACAATCGATCTAGGTATGTTTGGAGAATCTAGTAAACATGAGAAGGCAAACAAAAGTGGGATGGAACATGGAAGGTTTATTTTATATATTTTTTTAATAATAACAATAATAATAAATACTAATAATAGATTCTATGTACGTGTAAAATAGAAAAAGCCTCGTAGACACTGAGCAAATGACTTACAAAATTACTTTTTTTTTAATTTACTAATGTCATTTATCGTACAATGATCAAAGAACCATAAGAAAATGTGACGAACCTAGACTGAAATGCCCCCCTACAACAAGTACATTTTTCACATACTAGATTCAAAGAAAAACCGAACTTAAAAAATACAGTTACACAAACACACACACACACACAATATTATCCCTTCAAAGTAAAAAAACAAAATAAACAACAGAAACATACTTTTTTTTTTTTTTAAAAAAAGTACAAATATTAGTGAGTCATATAACATTGAATGGAAGGAAGGTCAAAAATACCAATTGCTTAGTTTTCATTCTTCCCCACTATGCACGTGTCCTACTGGTTTCCGCATTCCTTATCGGGTAGAAATACGGATGTGCCTGTAATTTATATCAAAAAATGTAATTAAATCCATTTCCATTATTTTTAATAAATGACTAAAAAGTAAAACACTTACCATTGCTTCTTTAGCAGTCGGCCTTTCTTGATGATCATACCGAAGCAACTTGTCAAGAAAGTCAACCGCCTACTCAAAACCAAAAAAAAAAAAAAAAAAAAAAATGAATAATATTTAATTTCAAATAATATTAGAGTATACACATATTTACCTCGGGAAGAGCTAAATGTTGGTTATCAGAATTAATGAACTTTGTCCATGGTTTCCTACTATGCCTACACCCATAGAAATAGAAATAGAATTATTATTAGTAAAGTATGTATAGATATAGATAGCTACAATATATGATATACCTTCCAACAAGCGCAGTAAGATGTGGATCTAGCTCTAAGCGATACCTCTGTAGATAAGTATTTAATTCATCTGTCCCCAACACCTATCCAACAAAATTTAAATTTAAATTAAAAAACAAATTTATATTTATGTTACGTACACAAAACATAAAGCATACCTTGGCAATTTTCACGAGCTGATCATAATTGTCGTGTCCATAGAAGAATGGTTCCTTGCGGAAAATCTGTAGGATAAAATACGGGGAATGAATTAAAAAAACTTATTAAATAAAATAATTTAATAAAACTTTATAATACAACTAGTTAACTACCATTCCAGCGAACATGCAGCCGAGGCTCCATAAGTCTAATGAGTAATCATAATCTTGCAAATCGACTAGGAGTTCGGGACCTTTGAAGTATCTGAGGTTAGAGGGTAAAACCGTAAAAGCGAGTGAGATTTTTTGTTAATTAAAAAATGTGGAAAAGAAATTAGAATTGAAGGAGAAAGATAAAGAGAGAGAGAGAGAGAGAGAGACCTAGAAGCTACACGAACGTTATATTCTTTTCCTGGGTGATAAAACTCAGCGAGGCCCCAATCTATGAGACGAAGGTTGCGTTTTTCATGATCAATCATCACATTGTGGGGTTTCACGTCTCGATGCATGATGCCTTGAGAGTGGCAATAATCTAATGCCTACACATAATCAACGGATATAAGAACTACTTTGAAATATTAAAAACATGAAATGTTAAAAAAGTAGCAAAATGAGAGCTCATGTGTATCCCACTTAGCAAATCATTAACAAAAGAAGCAAATACTTGAGGTGTTTACCTTCAAAAGTTCATATATATAATAGCGGATATCAACATCAGAAAGTGTTGGATAGAGCACTTTGAAATCGGTGTTGTTCACATATTCAAATATTAGACTTGGTGTCTTTGATTGTTGATCTCTAACAATATCCAGTAATTTCACAATATTTGGCCCACCACAAAGGTTTTGTAGGATTTTGATCTCCCTCTTGATCTGCACTCACAAAAGTATGAATCATCAATGATAAAACAGAATGTATATTTGGTAGATACTGCATTATGGAAAGAGGAAAAGTGAAAGGAACATCACAAGTAGAAGTAATGAATCACTTGATCAGTTGATCTCCTCTATGAAGATGTTCAGCAGAATTTCAAATTAGTATTATCAGGTGACCTCGATCTTAGGTGAGCAAGAGTACAGGTTTCCCAGTCTCCTTGTGGATAAAGTTTATCTATGTTCGCGTTATTAATGTGTAAAAATTACGCATACAGTAGTCGAACAAGAGTGTATAATCTACAGGATATAAACTTGGATGACAAGCATACAATCAAGAAATTGGCTAACCTTCTTCTTCTTAACAGGTTTGAGTATTTTGATAATACACTTCTCGTCATTAGTACAATGAAATCCCTCAAAAACTTCACTGTATTTCCCCCTCCCAACCTTCCTCACCACCTCGTAATTGTCCTGTTCCCTGTAAGATAATCAAAATCACACGAAATTATGCAACAAAAAGAAAAACATAGAAATGATAGGTGAAGTCATAAGAGAGCACTAACCCCCATTGAACGGTCAACGACTCATAATCCCAGTACTCCTTAGGCCGGATAACGTTAATATCGGTATAAACCCTAGCCTTGGAGGGTGCGCCGGGACGGCGGATAGCTTTTCCGATCTTTTGCGCCAGGGTTTCCTGCAGAGACACCTTCGGCCGGAGGCTGTAAGATCGGGGTGGAGGTAGAGGTGGAAGTGACGTAGGCAGCTGACGGAGGGGGTTTTGATGAGGATAGTTGTGTTTGTGCTTTTGCTTTCGGTGGTGTTGTTGAGGTGGAGTCGCAGATGCGATGTGACGGAGGAGTAGTGTGGTTGACGATGGTGAAATGGAAGAAAGGGGGAATTTGGCGATGTTGATTGAGGAGGCGATGAAGTGCAGAGAAGGCCTTACGGCCATCAAACGGGTGTTATAATCAAGAACACGACCTCAGAATCAGATCGCAACCCTTTCTTTTGATTTTCCTGTATACACTTTTTTTTCCTTTTTCTTTTCCTTTTATATTCTTTTTTGACTTCTTTGTTTATTTTTACTACATTTTTTTTTTCAAACTAAATTTGGCTCAAAAATCCGAACCGAACCGAATTAAGCCTGAATAAACAATTTGATACGGATTTCGGGTATCTATATCATGTTTATTCAGTTTTCAGATTATTCAGTCCGGGTTACCTAAATAAGAGTTTTATTCGGTTCTAAATATCCGATCCGAATAAGCATTACTCGTCCTCTTTCTCTGATTGACATAAATCAAAATCACAATTCACACTTCTGTCATCGATGTTAATAATAGGAGAAGAAGAAAAAAACATAAGCTCGTTCTTATCGTTTCAAAATTGACCAATCTTCTAAACTATTTTCAAACTCAAAATTACTTTTGTCGATCTTTTCTCATGTTTTAGACTTTCAAAGATCGACTCTTCCTATTATCTCTAAGGATTCACGAATTCCTACTTTATCTAGTAACGGAAAATTAGGCTTCAACTCAAGAAACTCAAGTATGAAATTAATTCTAATTATGTTAATCTAATATGTAAATGTTATTCTTTCAATGTGTTATTATGTAATGTTAGTCTTTTGAATGTTTTATGTTGATGTATAAAAGTACAATATTATTCTATTATTCGGGTTATTCAGGTTAGAAAATCATAATACAGTTTATTCGGTTTTTTTCCGGTTGTATTAGGTCCTTAATCATCATGCACATGTTATTCAAGTAATACGCAAACTGAACCGATTAATACGCAAACCAAACCGAACCTGTATTGGTTAATCGGTTCGGTTTTGGTTCATGCAATTAACTTTATTCGGTTTTCGGGTTGTTCGATCGGTTCGGTCTGATTTCGACTCAAATAACATCCCTAACTACATTCATCATCTATTTGGTATTGATTGAGAGTTAAGTATTTGAAATGTGATATATAAATTTAAAAATAGAATAGTTGATGTAAGATGTTCTAAAAAAATTGATATAAATTAATGATTCAATCATCTCATCTCCTATCTATAATTATATATTTAAATGAATTTGTCACTTTTGTTTTAAAAGGTCATCCAATTTATTTTTTTGTACATAATGGAAATGAAGTGCATTATCAATGGTTTAAAACGTTATTATTGAAGAAATGACCGAGTAACCCGATAAAATGTAAGGCACATCATTTTCCACATATATAATATAATTAAATTCCAACTATATCTTCCTTATATTTCCAATAGCAATATCTTTCCCTTCAACAGTGTTGTTGGCGGTGTAATCCTTTGCAGATTGGAACTCACAGCTAGAAGTGACACAAACCGGTGTATCAAATTATCACCTAAAAATCCGTTGTTAAAATCTTGCCTAAAATAATTGATGAATGATTTTAAGAAATTAGATAACTAAGTATGGAAAGATATGGTATCCACCAATTGTTGCAATTCCAGCAAAGACAAATTTGAAAAGCCATCTGATTTTTTTTCTGCTTCCTCCACCATGGCTTGTTCATCTGGAAACCCTAGAACAGGGGTGCACCATTAAACTGTTAGCAACAATTAAAATGGAGCTTGGTATATGAGTAATCTGAAGCATTTTATGTCGATTATAGGCGCTTTGAGAAAAACTATTAGGTGGATTCAACTTTAAAACAATTAAAACAACTAAATAATGACGACATTAAATTCATAGTTCAGAAGTGGATGACTTATTTTCGTGATATGATGATGAATACTGGAGTGATCGAACATTTACACGTCTACCTTTGTACAAATATTGCAATTAAGCAAAAAATAATGGAATTACTATAAAATTCAAAGGGATTCAGCATATAAAATGATACTCAAAGGATGTGCGATACGAGTCAGTTCACGTAACCCCAAATTCACACAAATCAAAATTTTAAAACCATTTATAGGAAGAATCAACGAAATACATTTGAGAACAAGGATTAAGAAGCTTATCCCAAAGGTTAAACCACACATCATGATTGGAACTGCAAAACAAGAAAACCCATTTGTGTGACAGAGAGGGAGGCAACCTTGCAGGTAGATAGAATAGTTGAAGGAGATGGAAGAAAGAGGTAGCAGAAGATGGCACCGACAGTTCATGCAGTCGTGTGGAAGCAGAGTCTTTGTGATGGGTCTTCCTTGTGGCTCCCATAACAATACACACTTATTATAGAGGGTAAAAAAACCATTTAAACCGGTCACTTTATACTTCATTCCCGTTATATACAAAAAAAAATTAGATGACTTTTTAAAATAAGAGTGACAAGTTCGTTGGTTAATATGACATTTCATCTAAATTGATATAATTTTTTTAAAATTATATAAATATACTATTACATAAATTAACTATAATTATATTTTAATGTTCATCAAAAATATATTATATATGTTTCAGGATAAGAAAATAAACTTTTACTTATTGTTTCAAAATTACTAGCTGAAATAAATTATTCAATTCATTAAAGTAATATGAAGTCTCTAAATACAATTAAAATGAAATAAAAAATATCTTTAGTTTTTATTTAAAAAATGACATGATAATATATATATATATATATATATATATATATATATATATATATATATATATATATTATCATGTCATTTTTTAAATAAAAACTAAAGATATTTTTTATTTCATTTTAATTATATATATATATATATATATATATATATATATATATATATATATATATATATAACCATTTTGTAATAAATAATCATATATAAAACACAAAAATCTTATAGTGTTTGTGGTTCAAAAATATGAAAATCATTTATAAAAAAGTACCACGATCCTTCTAAAATACTTCTAAAATGTTTACAATCCATAACCCGTGAATAAAGGTGCAAACGAGTCGAGTCGAGTCTGCGCCTGATCAGACTCAGCTCGGGCTCGTTTAAGTTATACAAGGTTCAAGCCCGGGCTCGACTCCCTTCGAGCTTTCTTGTATTAAGCTCGTCTCGAGCTCGTAAAGAATTAGACTAGCTCAACTCAGACTCGAGCTCGACTCATTTTCTGTCTAGCTTATCCAAATAAGCTTAAGCTCGATTCAAGCTCATTTACTAATACACTAAATCCCTAATTCTCTAAATATGTTTTATTTTAATATATATAAAAATAATAGGAAACTATATTATATATAGGCCCGTTTAGGCTCGCGAGCCTAATCGAACTTAGTGACATAGGCTAAGCTCGAGCTCATTTAATAAACGAGCTTAATATTAAGCTTGCACTTAGCGTGGGCTTGTTTAAAATCAGTTTCGAATAAAGCTTTTAACGAGTCGATCCCAAGTAACTCACGAGTAGCTTGACTCGTTTGCATCCCTACATGTGAAACAAATTTTTCAAAATTTTCAAATCAAAATTCTTTTGAAAACTAGAAAAGCTAATGGATATATTTTTTTCAAAGATCATGTTAATTAATAAACTTTTGTTATAAATTTTTTCAATGAGCAGATGAATCATTTATGTTTTCAACATAATCAATCGTATACAAATAATGTATACAATTTATTGAAGACGCTATAGAGGTAGCGAGAGGAGAGAGAAGCGGGAGCCCTAGATTCGCCATTTTCTCAGCCGCCCGCCTCCGGTTTCAAGAGGTTGTTGAAGGTTTTTTTCTGTAAATACCTTACCTTAAACGTTATTTCAACTTAAACTGAGCTTGGAACCCTAGATTCGCCATTTTCTCAACCACCCACCTCCTGTTTCAACATTGATCGATTCAATTCGAGGCTTTAACCAGCTGAACTTGTTTCCAATGTAGCACTAATATGTTTGTTCTTTTACTTGCAAATTTAGAGACTCCTATTTTGCTTTTAATTAGACTGGTCTGAACTTTAAATGAGTTTCAATGATGATTGGAACCCATATATGTTGATGTTCTATGATTAAATGGGTTTCAATGAGATGAAATTGCTTAAAAGTATATATGTCAATATGTACATCAAGTGTTTGGTAAAATGCCTAAGTGACAAAATCATTATTTTGATGCTTCTTGCAACATTTTTAAATGGTATAGATTGAAGCTCCTCTCTAACTCATTGCATCTGAAATCGTATAAATGGTTTGATGGTTATAATATTTAACTAAATTTGAAAATGAAAAAAAAAATGCTAGAAGTGTTACCACTCCCTACCACATGCTAAGTATGAGATGCTAAAAGAGAAAAATGACATGGCACCCAAAAATGTGATGTGGCAAGGTATTAGTAGTGTTGCCACTCCGACTAGCCTAAATACTGAATATCTATATGAACCCAAAGGGGAAGGTAGAATTGAGAGTGATAATATATTCATGCAGCCTACACAAGGCAAACTCTAGTTTCTTTCATGTCAAATAATTGAGAGTGATAATATATCCATACAGCCCACGCAAGGCAAACTCCAGTTTCTTCCATATCAAAGAACGTATCCAAGGCCGCAAAACCAATAAAAGAAAAACCAATAAAAGATTATGCATCTCTTTTTTCATTCATAATGTAGCTACACATTGAAATGAAAAATAAGTGGGGGCTGCGAAAATAAATCTTTGTTGTAGGATTAAAAAAATAAAAGGTGGATATTTGATTTTATTTATTATCGATATCTCGCGAGATGATATGACGTTCTTGTAAGTATGTTCAAGATTTCGATATTTTCCAATAAAATTATTTATTTGGAGATTAAATTAATAAAAAGAAAGAGAAATACAAAAAAGAATAAAAAAAAAAAAAAAAAAAAACCCTTCAAGCATACATCCTCGCCCCTTTCATATTTTCTCTCTCTCTCTCTCTCACACATCAATCCCTCATATGGTGGGGGGTTTCCATTCACATCGTTTTTTGTCATAAGTTTTTTTTTTGAAATAAAAAATTTGAAAAAACCAAAGTTTTTAAAATGTAATATTCTACAAAATGAGCACAATTATGAAAATTTGAAAAAAAAAAAAAAAACATTTTATTATTTTTTTTATAAAAAAACCTAGAGAAAAAAATTTCTCCAAAAATCATAAAAATTTAAAAGATACTTCAACTCAATATACTGGTGACTTTGTAAAGAGAATTTTTCAAAAATAAGTTTTTGAAGTATTTATTTTTAATTTTAAGAATTATTAATTTTTTTTTTTAAATATTGAACATAATATGTTCCAAAATTTGATTATTCAAAATATTTATAATTCAAAAAAAACTTTTGCTTCATCTTGTTTATGATCCTTAATTTGTTATCATCTAAAATTTTTAAACTCAAATATTTTATAATCATTAATTATATCTTTTATGATTCAAAATATATAACGACTTGTAATTTTTTTGAACAAAAACTATATTTAATTGAATGTATTATTGATCTAAAATCATGTTATTCAAATATGATTTGATTCAAAATACTATGATTCAAATTTTATGATCCAAAAATAATATGATTCAAAAAAATATGAACGCAAAATATTATGATCGTTAATATTCTTCTTATTCAAAATTTTATAATTGTTAAACATTAAAAACTCAAACCGATATTTAGTTTAGAAAATCAAAAAATAAGACAAAAAAAATAAAAACAAAAATATTTTATAATCTTTAATTATATCTTTTATGATTCAAAATTAAATGATTTAAAATATATAAGGATCCATAATTTTTTGAAAAAAATGTTATTTAATTTAATATATTATTGATTCAAAATTATGTGATACAAATATGATTTGATTTAAAATACATCGATTCAAAACTTTTTGATCCAAAAACAATATGATTCAAAAAAAAGTATGAACAAAAAACATTATGATCATTAATATGATTGGTTTTGAGCATAACAACAACCTATGTGTTCATGCAACCCTAATTGCTCTGGATCTAAGTTTTTCACTAATTGAACGTACAAATTGAATACCCAAGCAATAAACCCTAAATCTAGCATACAATTTCGAAAAATCATATAACAAAAGGGTTTTCATGATTACCTTACTTGTTAAATGGCAATAACAAGAACTCATTATAAATCCTTGACTTTTGAAAGCTTAGTGTCCCAAATGTTGCACCTCTAATGACTCACAAACACTACTAACAAAAGGATGATAGGAGGACGAAGGATACACTTAGAATTTCGGCTAGGGTATCTAATACACAATCATTGGTCAAAAATACCATTATGAGGTCTTTATATAGATGTGGACTGCTAGGGTTTTCTGGAGGAAACCCTAATTTACTGCTTAAGGCTTAAGCAACCTGATATTGTCATATCTATACTTGTTTTTAGGAAATATTTAAGTACATTTGAATTAATATTTTGGTCATTTGCATGGAATAGTGATACGTATAAGGTTAAATTGTATTTTGCAGCCAAATAGAAGACATATTGAATAAAATAGACTAAAAGCGTCAAAGAATGGAACTTTGGAGGATGAAGACTTGAAAGAATAAAAATCCAACAAAAACACGTACTCACGTTGTGAGTATTGAAGGCTCACGATGTGAGTTAGAACATTCCAGAAGATGAGTAGTGCATAGAAGAATCCTTGTCAAACACAGACAAATATTAAGCTCATGACGTGAGACTTACTTGCTCACGACATGAGCGCGGATAATATAGAAAATATAAATAAGACTTGATCCATACGATTTGAGGAGGTTGGCTGAAACGACCCAAAAATACGACCTAAAAATTTCGTTTTTCAATATAATCAAAACCATAATATGAGTATCATAACATAAAAACATACGCTATGTATCCCAAATCATAATAAAATACTGTGCGGAAAACTGTATCATACTATATCAAATCCAAAACAACTAAAACCATCCCCAGGATAAAAGCTAAGCTGTGGTGTGTGCGATGCTATCACCCCGAGCTCTTCCCTTTGCTTGCGGAAGTACCTGAAACCAAAACTGAAACTGTAAGCACGAAGCTTAGTGAGCTCCCCCAAACTACCACATACCATACAATAACATATAAACACATATTGGGCCTCGCCCACTGCATCGGGCCGAAGCCCGAAAACTGCATCGGACCGAAGTCCGGAACTGACTGGGACCTTGTCCCCTGCATCAGACCAAAGTCCGGAACTAACTGCATCGGACCGAAGTCCGGAACTGACTGGGACCTTGTCCCCTGCATCGGACCGGAGTCCGGAACTAACTACATCGGACCGAAGTCCGGAACCGACTGGGACCTTGTCCCCTGCATCGGACCGAAGTCCGGAACTGACTGACTGAACATGGCATAGCATAACACATCAACTAGCATGAACACATATACGACATACTACATCGGGCCGTAGCCCGGAACACATAACACTTAACGCATAAAACATAGCACACAAATCCTGTTCGAGCCACGAAGGCATCAAACGTACTAGCTACTGCATCGGACCTAAATCCGGAAACTACTGCTAACTGAACGGGCCAGCATTGTGGCCTTAGACCCGTTCCTACTGGAAGGAAACTCACCTCGTAAGCTGGCTGCTGAGTGTGTGGCTCGGGAAGCTAACGGTTGCTGCTCCTGAATCTCCTCGGCTACAAGTCCATAAACACACTCAATCAAATACTAAACACTGTGCTTGGGGTAAAATGACTCTTTTACCCTTGGTCAAAGTCAACTCTCTTTTGGGCTGACTCGCCGAGTTGGGCCGCCCAACTCGCCGAGTCCTACTCTCACTTCTCAGTTCTACACGCTGCTACTCGTCGAGTGTGGCATCGACTCGATGAGTACCCACTTGATCCAAGAACTCAGACAATCTTCATCCGACTCGCCGAGCCGTATGAACACACTCGACGAGTTGTTCTTGATCTTAAGAAGATTGCCTCGGACTCGCCGAGTTGTATGAACAAATCGCCGAGTCCCTCCATCACTGAGTCTACTCTCAAATCGCTGAGTCCACTCTCTAACTCACTGGATCCACTCGACACTGATAAAAATGAAGGAATCGGGAACTCGCGACCCAACTCGCCGAGTCGTTCTTCCCGACTGCCGAGTTGCCGCCATGCAACTGATTTTTACTCGATTTTGCTTGAATCCAACACATACCATTGATAGATTTGAGTCCAATAAGCTGATTTACCACGTAAAGTTTCCAACTTTACGTGTACAACCTCATGAATAAGGGAAATAAGGCTAAAAGATGCATAAAATGGGTAGATCTATGGTTAATATGCAAAGTAACTCCAAAAAGGCAGTAGATCTGGGCTCTACAACACCCAATCATTCAGATCTAAAGATATCTCGACTTATTAAGGCATTCATGCAAACATAAGGCTTGGAACAAGCATCAACTAGATCCTAGGAGAGCTCTAATGGAGGTTTAAAGCATATAACAAGAGGGGAAATCCGAAAATACCTCAAATAACTCAGATTTGCCCTTGGATCTTTGCACTACACCTCTTCTCCTTGCTCCTTCTTCAAACCTTCACAAAATGGCACAAAACACTTAGCTCACACAAGGGTGGATTAGGGTTCTTTCTCACAGTGTTCTCAGGGTGAGGGAGGCGAGAATGGGGCTATAAGGTGACTTAAATAGTGGGCAACCCGGGGATTTAGGGTTTCACCCAGACGGATGGACTCACCGAGTCAGGGATATGGACTCGCCGAGTCCCCGGCTCACGCGTGCTCGAAGTCGCGACCCTACTCGGCGAGTCAGGCTATGAACTCGCCGAGTCCCTCTTGCAAAACTTACAACAATTACCAATGAATTAACATACCGGGAACGGGTCGTTACAATTCTCCCCCAATTGTCTCAGACTTCGTCCTCGAAGTCTGCTTCGGCTGGATCTGCAAATATCTCCGGGTAGTGCGCTCTCATCTCCTCCTCAGCCTCCCACGTCCATTCAGACCCCTTCCGGTGCTGCCACTGCACCTTCACTAGCTGAATTACCTTGTTCCTCAAGGTCTTGATCTTTCGTTCCAGAATCGCGACCGGCCTCTCAATATAACTCAGGCCGCTATCAACCTGAATGTCCTCTAGGGGAACGACTGCTGTCTCATCCACCAAACACTTCCTTAACTGCGACACGTGGAAGGTGTTGTGTATCTGACTAAGCTCCTCGGGAAGATCCAATCGATAAGCAACCCGACCCACCCGGGCCAAAACCCTGAAAGGACCAATAAATCTGGGGCCCAATTTGCCCCTCTTCCGGAACCTGATGACACCTTTCCAAGGTGAGACTTTCAGAAGAACCATATCTCCGACCTGGAACTCCAAGTTCGAACGCCTCCTGTCGGCGTAGCTCTTCTGCCGACTCTGCGCAGTCTGCAGCCTACTACGGACCTGCTGGATCAACTCAGTCGTCTTGAGCACCACTTCGGTGCTCCCTATGACTCGCTGACCGACCTCGCCCCAACAAATCGGGGTCCTGCACTTCCTGCCATATAACATCTCAAAAGGAGGTCGATCAATGCTCGCATGATAACTGTTGTTATACGAGAATTCCGCTAACGGAAGATACGTATCCCAACTGCCCCCAAAATCTAGAACACATGCCCTAAGCATGTCCTCAAGAGTCTGAATCGTCCTCTCGCTCTGCCCGTCAGTCTGAGGGTGGAAAGCGGTGCTGAAATGGAGACGAGTACCCAACTCGTCGTGGAACCGCTTCCAGAATCTGGACGTGAAACGAACATCTCGGTCTGACACCACCGATACCGGCACTCCATGACGTGCCACAATCTCCCGCACATAGATATCGGCTAACTTTTCCGCCGATATACTCTCTTGAATCGGAATAAAATGAGCACTATTCGTCAACCGATCACTACTATCCATGTCGAGTCCACTCCACGTGCGGTCCTGGGGAGTTTGGTGACAAAATCCATGGTGATATCCTCCCATTTTCACACGGGAATGTCTAACGGCTGCATCTTGCCGTGAGGTCTCTGGTGCTCAGCCTTGACCTTCCGGCAGGTCAAACATCTCTCAACATACCAAGCGACGTCCCGCTTCATGCAGGGCCACCAATAATCATGTCGAAGATCTCGATACATCTTCGTCGCTCCTGGGTGGATAGAAAATCGAGACTTATGAGCCTCGTCCATCAATACTTGCCGTACCCCACCCCAGTACGGTACCCACACCCTACCATGAAGCGTCAACAAACCCCGACTGTCGTAATCAAATGAAGCTACTCGGCCCACTATCCTCTCACACTTCTGCCTCTCCTCCTTGAGGCCCTCCATCTGAGCCTCCTTGATCCGCTCCAACAACGGAGTGATCATTGTCATCCTCATACACAGATCTCTGATAGGGGCCGTCGACACCTTGCGGCTCAGGGCGTCGGCCACCACATTGGCCTTCCCTGGATGATAAAGGATCTCACAGTCATAGTCCTTCAGTACGTCCAACCATCTCCTCTGCCTCATGTTCAAACTCGGCTGATCCATAAGATATCGCAAACTCTTGTGATCCGTGTATATAGTACAGCGGACCCCATAAAGGTAATGTCTCCAAATCTTGAGGGCAAATACAACTGCCCCCAGCTCCAAGTCGTGGGTAGGATAATTAGCCTCGTGAGGCTTCAACTGTCTCGAGGCATAAGCTACCACATGGCCTCGCTGCATCAATACTGCTCCCATACCTGTGATCGAAGCATCACAATAGACTACGAAGTCCTCTACTCCCTCTGGCAAGGTAAGGATCGGAGCCTCGCACAATCTCTGTCTGAGAGTCTCGAACGCCGCCTGCTACTCAGGCCCCCAACGAAAAACCACCGACTTCTTGGTTAGTCGGGTGAGCAGCACTGCTATCTTGGAGAAGTCCTGAATAAATCTCCGATAATACCCTGCCAGCCCTAGGAAGCTCCGAATCTCAGATGGAGACCTTGGGACCTCCCACTGCATCACGACCTCAATCTTGGCCGGATCTACCAAAATACCCTTCTGGTTGACGAGATGACCAAGAAACTACACCTCGCGCAACCAGAACTCACACTTGGAGAACTTTGCGAAAAGTTTTTCCCTCCTCAAAGTCTCCAACACCTCCCGCAGGTGCTCCTCGTGCTGCCCCTGTGTCTTGGAATATACCAAGATGTCATCTATGAATACTATCACCGACCGATCCAGCATCGGTCTGCACACGCGGTTCATGAGATCCATGAACGCGGCTGGGGCATTGGTGAGCCCAAATGGCATCACCACGAACTCATAATGACCATACCGGGTCCTGAAAGCAGTCTTCTGTACATCCTCATTTCTAACCCTCATCTGATGATAACCGGAGCGTAGATTGATCTTGGAGAACCAAGACGCTCCCTGAAGCTGATCAAACAAGTCATCTATCCTCGGAAGTGGGTAACGGTTCTTCACCGTTACTTTGTTCAACTCCCGATAATCAATGCACATACGATGCGACCCATCCTTCTTCCTCACAAATAAGATCGGCGCTCCCCAAGGCGAACTGCTCGGCCGAATGAAACCCTTGTCTAACAGCTCCTGAAGCTGTGTAGACAACTCCTGCATCTCAGGGGGAGCAAGTCGATACGGTGCTTTGGCTATCGGAGCCGCACCAGGAACTAGGTCGATCCTGAACTCAACCTGCCTCTCTGGAGGTATCCCCGGCAAATCCTCGGGAAACACATCCGGGTAGTCACGAACAATAGGAACATCATCAATCGTCGTCTTGCCTTTCTCCCGGGCATCCAAGACGTAAGCTACAAAACCGGCACAACCCTGCTGAACATAGCGCCTCGCCCTTGCGGCGGAACAAAAGTTCGGTCCTCGCTGGGGCCTCTCGTCCTGAATCACTATCTCTCCCCCACTGGGAGTGCGAACCCTCACTAGCTGAAGCTCACAATCAATCACCGCCCCATTGGGGCTTAGCCAATCCATGCCCACAATAACTTTATTCCCACGCAGGGGAATAGGAACCAGGTCCACTGAAAACTGCTCATCAAATATCTGAAGGGAACACCCTCTATGTACTCTGCCGACCCTCACGGTCCTATCATCTGCTATCTCAACCTCTAATAGACAATCCAGCTCCCCTGGAGCTCTGCTAAATCTCTTGCTAAGCGCAAGCGATACAAATGATCGGGTAGCCCTCGAATCGAACAATACCAAAGCAGAGATGTTGTTCACCGAGAACAACCCTAAATAAAACATATCATCAAGTAATATTCAAACGATATAATAACAATTAAAAGATGAAGGAAAGATACATACCCGTCACCACATCAGGAGTCGCTCGCGCCTCCTCTGCTGTCATCTGAAATGCCCTGCTCTTCGCCACTGGCGCATCAAATCGGCCCTGCCGGCCATCCGTAATCCTCAAGGTGGCAGGGGCAGGTGCAACCACCTTCCTTGCTGCAGCTAAAATGGGACACTGGGACTTTTTATGTCCCCTCTGATTGCACTGAAAGAAAATCAGATCTGATGCTGTAACCGTAGTAGCAGGGGCCGTACAATCCCTACTCAAATGCCCAGTCCGACCGCACTTGTAGCAGCCGGAACTCCCTGCCTTGCACGCCCCCTCGTGCAATCTCCCACACTTGCCACACCGACCGTGGCTCTGCTGACCCTTGGACCTGTGATCTGAAACCTTGGGCTTTTTGCCCACACTGCCTGAACCCGAAACCGCCTCCGGTTTCCTCTTCTTCTCCATCTCGAGATCAATCTCCCTCTTCCTGGCTCTAGCAATCATGTCGTCCAGCGTTTTACAACTGGACCGGCTCACAAACATGCGGATGTCACTCCGCAACATCTCATGATAACGGGCCTTCTTCATCTCCTCATCGGCTGCATACTGAGGAACAAGAAGGGCCCTCTCCCTGAACTTGGCGGTGATCTCCGCCACTGTCTCGGTAGTCTGGGTAAGGTCCTGGAACTCCCTAGCTAACTGCTGCACCTCAATGACCGGTGTAAACTCCGCCCTGAACCTGGTAGAGAAATCAGCCCAGGTCATGGCATCCAATGCCGCATCATCCCCGATGGCATGTCCGACCTCCTCCCACCAATCCCGTGCCCTGTCCTTCAGAAGACAGGACGCCAATCTGACCTTGTCCCCCTCGGGACACCTGCTAGTGCGGAAAGCGTTGGCCACATCCGCCAACCATCTGGTACTCGCTATGGGGTCCCGCGCCCCATGATAGTCTGGAGCCCCGGATGCCCTGAACTCCCTGAACGTAAGTGTGCGCGACCCCATCACGGCCGCCATCTCAGCACGGAAAGTACTCAATCTCTCATCCATCAGCTCTAAAATACCCTCCTTGATCGAACCGAAGATCACAGGAGTCTGCTCCAGTATGATGCGGGTAACCTCAGAAGAAAGGAACTCTCTAGTCTGCTCATCCATCTGCCCGACCTCCGGGCCTGATCCCGATCCTGATCCCCCTCCGGCATCTGAGCTGCCGACTGCTGGTCTCGGACGCAAAACTACCATTCTGAAACATATCATAACAACATCAAAACACTGAAATATCTCAAGGGATCATGACACTGCTACTAGCTTCCTGGTCTTGTCTTGGCCTTCCTTGTTTCGAGTACGGATCCTCTGCTTTCAGTAGTATGGGCCCATACCACCTTCCACATCTATCCGTACTTTCCTCAAGAACTGCCTTGACTCCACCAAGTCACTTCTACTACTGCTATTCTCTGCTACTCTCATCCTAGGCTTGCCCTAGGGAAACCTCAAGCTCAACACGACTGGTCCTCAGCTGCTGTAGGTCTCCTCATAATGCCAGTTAGCCACCACCTAAACACCATCACATTTGATGAAGGTCAGATAATCCTTCAAGTAAAAGATCCGTCCCTACAACGGTTGGACTCAAACAAGAGCTGCGCAATAGGGCCAGTTCCAGCACTCTGGGATTATTCAAACCTGATCACATGTGGTGTGACGTGTTCACCTAATAGCTAACTCCCATTACTCAGAACCCCACCAAGCACGAAGCAAGCAACATTCGGATAAGGGAAACAGACTCAGGCCAAACTATTCTCATAACAAGAAACTGCACTAGCATAGGATGCTAAGCTTCCACTAACAGGCATAACCTAATCAGGCTATCCTACTGCTGTCTACTCAGTACTAGCATGCAATACTCATAAAGCTGTAACACATAAGCAAGCACATAAGGCATTCTCCTAGATCCTTAGTCCTATACTAGCATGCTGTTCTACTGAAACTGAAACTGAACAATTAGCTTGTATGGGTAATTTGGGAGTACTTACTTGAGCTCGGCTGACCGCATGCACACACCTCTATCTTGTTAAAAACAATTCTTTCTTTTTAAGTGCTTTCAAAATTCGTTTTGGTAAAACATTTTTATTTTACTAAAATCTTTTATTTCCCTTAGTTTGAGTTCAGATACACCCAGAAGTGTATCCGAATCCCTCAAACCAGGGCTCTGATACCAACTTGAAACGATCCAAAAATACGACCTAAAAATTTCATTTTTCAATATAATCAAAACCATAATATGAGTATCATAACATAAAAACATACGCGATGTATCCCAAATCATAATAAAATACTGTGCGGAAAACTGTATCATACTATATCAAATCCAAAACAACTAAAACCATCCCCATGATAAAAGCTAAGCTGTGGTGTGTGCGATGCTATCACCCCGAGCTCTTCCCTTTGCTTGCGGAAGTACCTGAAACCAAAACTGAAACTGTAAGCACGAAGCTTAGTGAGCTCCCCCAAACTACCACATACCATACAATAACATATAAACACATATTGGGCCTCGCCCACTGCATCGGGCCGAAGCCCGGAAACTGCATCGGACCGAAGTCCGGAACTGACTGGGACCTTGTCCCCTGCATCGGACCGAAGTCCGGAACTAACTGCATTGGACCGAAGTTCGGAACTGACTGGGACCTTGTCCCCTGCATCGGACCGAAGTCCGGAACTAACTGCATCGGACCGAAGTCCGGAACTGAATGGGACCTTGTCCCCTGCATCGGACCGGAGTCCGGAACTAACTGCATCGGACCGAAGTCCGGAACCGACTGGGTCCTTGTCCCCTGCATCGGACCGAAGTCCGGAATTGACTGACTGAACATGGCATAGCATAACACATCAACTAGCATGAACACATATACGGCATACTATATCGGGCCGTAGCCCGGAACACATAACACTTAACGCATAAAACATAGCACACAAATCCTGTTCGAGCCACGAAGGCATCAAACGTACTAGCTACTGCATCGGACCTAAATCCGGAAACTACTGCTAACTGAACGGGCCGGAATTGTGGCCTTAGACCCGTTCCTACTGGAAGGAAACTCACCTCGTAAGCTGGCTGCTGAGTGTGTGGCTCGGGAAGCTAATGGCTGCTGCTCCTGAATCTCCTCGGCTACAAGTCCATAAACACACTCAATCAAATACTAAACACTGTGCTTGGGGTAAAATGACTCTTTTACCCTTGGTCAAAGTCAACTCTCTTTTGGGTTGACTCGCCGAGTTGGGCCGCCCAACTCGCCGAGTCCTACTCTCACTTCTCAGTTCTACACGCTGCTACTCGTCGAGTGTGGCATCGACTCGACGAGTACCCACTTGATCCAAGAACTCAGACAATCTTCATCCGACTCGCCGAGCCGTATGAACACACTCGACGAGTTGTTCTTGATCTTAAGAAGATTGCCTCGGACTCGCCGAGTTGTATGAACAACTCGCCGAGTCCCTCCATCACTGAGTCTACTCTCAACTCGCTGAGTCCACTCTCTAACTCACTGGATCCACTCGATACTGATAAAAATGAAGGAATCGGGAACTCGCGACCCAACTCGCCGAGTCGTTCTTCCCGACTCGCCGAGTTGCCGCCATGCAACTGATTTTTACTCGATTTTGCTTGAATCCAACACATACCATTGATAGATCTGAGTCCAATAAGCTGATTTACCACGTAAAGTTTCCAACTTTACGTGTACAACCTCATGAATAAGGGAAATAAGGCTAAAAGATGCATAAAATGGGTAGATCTATGGTTAATATGCAAAGTAACTCCAAAAAGGCAGTAGATCTGGGCTCTACAACACCCAATCATTCAGATCTAAAGATATCTCGACTTATTAAGGCATTCATGCAAACATAAGGCTTGGAACAAGCATCAACTAGATCCTAGGAGAGCTCTAATGGAGGTTTAAAGCATATAACAAGAGGGGAAATCCGAAAATACCTCAAATAACTCAGATTTGCCCTTGGATCTTTGCACTACACCTCTTCTCCTTGCTCCTTCTTCAAACCTTCACAAAATGGCACAAAACACTTAGCTCACACAAGGGTGGATTAGGGTTCTTTCTCACAGTGTTCTCAGGGTGAGGGAGGCGAGAATGGGGCTATAAGGTGACTTAAATAGTGGGCAACCCGGGGATTTAGGGTTTCACCCAGACGGATGGACTCGCCGAGTCAGGGATATGGACTCGCCGAGTCCCCGGCTCACGCGTGCTCGAAGTCGCGACCCTACTCGGCGAGTCAGGCTATGAACTCGCCGAGTCCCTCTTGCAAAACTTACAACAATTACCAATGAATTAATATACCGGGAACGGGTCGTTACATTGGCTGACTTGGAAAGGTTTCAGAAGTCGAAAATCATAGAGTTTAAAGGCCTGGAAATTAGTTTTAACACCAAGGAAGAAGAAGAAGTCATAATTTGATATTTAGTTTGGTACTTTTAATATGTTTTTGACTATGGATTGTTTGTGTTTATTTGTTAAAATGTCCAACTAAATATAGCTACTTATGTTAGCTAGATGAAGCTGGAACTCATGGTTTTATTCTATTGATCTAGACTTTTCTTGTTGGTTATGTCTTATGTTTGATTGGTATACCTAGCATGCTTGATTTAATAATTAGATTGCTTAAACTTCGCATTCTGTATAGTTAGTGTCCATTAATCTGCATGAATTTGAATACCTAGTAATTTAATGAACATTAGATTATTAGAGCTAAGATCAAACCAATATTAGTTAAGGAACTGAATTGTTAAATTTAGTTGTGCTAGAGAACTCATATTGTGACCACAATTGTGTTATTAATTCAATCTTACATAGCTCCAATTATATTTAATAAATTGATTATGTGTTAAATTATGTGTGACCATACATAGCTCTACACGAATTAGTTTAATATTAGTAAATTTGGAATTGAGTTGCTAGTAATATCTTAATTGGAACCAACAAAAATTGTCATAATCAATCGTTAAACCATAGAGGGAAGGTGGATTCAAACTAAGGGAAGTGTTTTGTTATTTGATTGAATTAAGTTAAAATATTAAGTTCATCTAAACTTGCAAAATTAGATAAAACCCACTACTTTGCTAGAAAATTAGGTTAATTTAACAGTAGATAGATTAATTAAATCGACACCCAACTTACCCAAACTATTCTATAATTCGACTAGGTACACTGCCTAGGTGCATTTTAGTTAGTTAAGTTAGTTAGGCTAATAAATTAAAATTAGGTGTAGCTATTTGCACGCATCTCAACCCATTGACTCTCCTTAAGAAGCCTTGGACGAAAATCTTATAGGGCCTCCTATAATTTTCGTCCACTCCATTGTAAGGAGTCCATTAGCCCAGCTTTACAAATATCGGTGATTTGTAAAACAACCCTCGTTCCTTTAATCAGCTCATTAATCCCAAAATTAATTCCAAATTAATTTATGATTAAATGCTATTAAATAACATGATTTCTAATTAATATATTATTTTCACAATACATTAATAAATCAATTTATTATTCCAAATAATAAATTCAACTTCTCTCTCCAAAAGTCATCCTGTGAAGTTGCTAGGGTGAAGGCAACCCAAAAGGACTATGTTACTATCAAATCAAGTACACACCAGTTATACTTATGAGTTTAGACACTTTATCCAACAGTCTACTACCTGGATAAGTTTAATAACTATAATTGCAAGTATGACCTCGAAATTTGACCAGCAATCATAGCTTTCAAAAGCTATTGTCAAACTCTGACCTAGTCAGTTACATGTCCTTTATATAAGGGATAAAATATTCCTCCATTCTACCAGATATCATATGGACATGAGACATGGATTATAATCAATCTCTCTGTCCAAAGTTTGTTTCTCGATTTCCGATTTATGAAGACCAAGAACAGACTACTAATTGAACAGATCAATTCATCTAGGGGCCCATAGATATCTCTTTTCCATGTTTAGGACAAAAGGAATGGATAAATTTCGACTCATATGCTTGCACTATTCACTCATCAAATCACGCACAACAATACGTTTTATAACATCAAGTTACTGATGCATTTATGTATTATCAATGCACAACTGAATCGTGAACAACAACTCATACATCTCCACTTCAAGAATATAAGATACCATCGTTTCAAAATTACTCATGATAAAATCCATGAAGTAATTCATTGAGCGTGGGTTTAATCCAATACTCAAATCCCATTTCAAAAGTACTCGTGAATGTTGTAGCAAACCATTGTCATGTCTAAACCCTTAGACAATATACAATCCAATCCACGACAGTCTTAATTCATTACTTACTTCCAAAGTATGATCGACTGTGGATGTTTTGAATAATCTGATTACTCGGGAAGTAAAACATACGAAGTGAAACACAATAATAACCTAAGTAACTATGGTCTCAAAACTATTAAGTATAAATAAAATACTTATTATTTAATCACCATATTAATTAGAATTTATAAATTGTATAATGTTTCGATTAATCAACTAATCACTTGAATTAAACATTAGTCATGCCATGTTATAAACATGTATACTATGTCTCTCTATGGTCCTTCCTTTATGAATAGATCAGTTTGACATAATCCAATGATGCTCATTTCGCAATTTCAAATCCTTATTACAAGTGTAAGAATTCCAAATTCTTATCACCACTAAATGTGTTAGATTCTAAACATGCATGCAATATCCCTTTTATGATGACATGGCCTGAAAGTCACAATGACTTTGACGACGATGTCACAAAATGCGCCATTGACACTTTGGTAATGAAGTATCAGATTTAAGGTAACTCCTTGAACACCTTCTTTTCATTAAGGTTTCAAATTCACATTCAGACTCCAATCACCAACTCCCATTATGGAAACATTTCCATATTCCCATATGACACTCAATTCCCATATGACACTCAATTCAGATCAAGAATTATCCTAATATGAAACATGTTAATATGGTCTGTTTGAACTATATACTTCCAACTATCCACACGCAACCAATCTTCAACGAACTTCAGATTGTCCTTTAATAGTTGTTCATCAACTTTAGTCATATCCATTTTGTCATATCCTCGGATCAGAACGGCGGAAACGTCCGGAGGCGGGTGATGTCATTGTGTAGCATCATAACAATTGCATATAAATGAAACATAGCAACACTAAACATCATACATTAATATAACCAACTTACACTGTTTTACATCGTGTTTATGTTCTTAAATATTACACAAAAGAGACATTAGTAAGCAAATCCCAAAAATACATCAAAATAATCTTGAGTTCACGATCCATAACCTGCTTATTGGTTTCCTGAGAATACAAGTCGTTTGAAAAGCGTCAACATAAAATATGTTGGTGAGTTCATAAGCATTTACGTATAAAAACTTTGATGACAGTTTAGGAATCCAGAAAATCCAATATTTTCTTATCAAATAGTTGTAACTCTTGTTTCAAATCTAGTATAGTTGCATGTGTGTCTTAAATCATCGTTTTCGAAATTGTACAAATCGTTTCCCCAGAAAATCCTATATTTTCTGATGTGTAAAATAGTAGGTTTGGTAAAAACATAACTCTTGTGTGGAAAAGTCTCATTGAGGTAGTCAAAACAGTTGATTTTTAACCGAGGGTGAAATATGTATAAATACGTTTCTGATGCATTCTAGTGAGTTGTTATAACCATACTAATATGACGGAGTGTTTGTTATGACGTTCTTCAGGCGTCGGTTTTGTTTAAGACATTTGTCACCCTAGACTGGCCGGTGTAGTTGTAGCGAACAACGAAGGTGCAGGGTGTTAATCTCGTATAGATCTATACACAAATTCCCGCTCCCCCTCCAGGAGACTATGGTTATAACCCTTACAGGACTTAAGCGTACACTATTGTATCTAATAGATGTACTGTGAAGATTCGTCTGACTAGAATACTAATCGTTTTGAGAAAATCGTTGAATTTGATTATTTACTAAATAAATAATAATAGTTGTACTTGTTGACTGAATATTCCGTTTCGTTTCGTTTGTTGAAAATAATCCACTTTAAAATTTATCAAATCAATTCAATATTAACGAAGTCGGCTAAAATAGCTCCCCCCCTCTCTCTCTCTCTATATATATATATATATATATATATATATATATATATATATATATCTCACTAAGTGAGACCTCAGTTACCGGGGAAATGCCAAGTTATGATTTGTGTAAAACTATGACTTGTGTGAAGTCATGACAACAACTTTATGACATGCAAAATTTTCTGTCATAAAGGCTCCATTTGCATATATTCTTGGTGAACTTACTTATATCAAATTTTTATAAATAACCCCTTAACAGTTTGCAAATAGTCATTTATGGAACACAAAGCTCAAATTTCGAACTTCTAGACTTAGTGTCAACATTTCAAGGTCTATTTCAGCAACTTTTATCTCTAGTTATGAAAATCATAGATACAAGGGTGCATGTTGACCACTCCCAAAAACTTGGGAGGCTCCTTTTATAAATTGTATTGTTCATTTAGTGATTAAAATATTTTTTTTCATGGTTTCTGTGAAACCCTACGTTCACAGAAAGTAATATAAAAAAAATGATATTTCAACACACATATCAAACTCACGTATACATGCAATCATTCAAGAATTTAGAACATGAGGTGACTTGTACTCTCCCACAAAATCAATAAAAACTTAGGAAAAAGGTGGGGTATGAAGCTCACCTTGGTTTAGTTTGCTGGAGATTGGAAGAAGTGTAAGGAATTTCCAAGTTCCAGCACTTGGAGGTGTTCTTTGAAGTTTAGAAAATCCTAAGAATAATTCTATGTGTAAATATAAGGAAGTCTTAGGAATAATATGAAGAATTGCTAATAAAAGAGGATGAACACTTACAAAAATTCTGGGAATTTTCCTTGAAGGGATGAAGTTTGAGTCTTGAAGGAGTTTCAGAGAATTCTTAGGAGTTTACTGGATGAGGAAGTGGGAAGTAGAATATGGGGGAAGGAGATTCACGTATTCTAAAGGGGAGGGATAAGGAGTGACTTGACATTTGCATGGAAAACTGATGTGTAAAACTTATTTCTAAGGGTAATGTGTATTTAACTGGGATTTGCATGGGAAAATGGAGGATTTAGCATCACATAATAAAGTCAAACCCCTTCTATCCTCTAAGAATCTCTTTAAAATATTGAATATTATTTCATATAAATATGTTTAAAATAATAAAATTTGTCATAAATTAGTGTTTTAAGGGGTCTAGGATAGGAAAAATATGAGTTTGGAGGTATTCCCGAAGCCAAAATGCCTTAAAATGATGAAATGTTGCGAAATGGTTAAAATCCGAAGTCAAGAAGTGAGTTTCGGAGCCATTTCAGAAGTTCTGAAGGTCTTCCAGAGTCATCCTCAAAATTCCAGAGTGAAGTATCAATTTCCGAGGCTCTCTCTGTAATTTCAGAGTCAAATGCGAGGTTTCGAAGGGCTTAGGAGAAGTTCTGGAGCCATTTGCTAAGGTCCGGAGTCACCAGGCGAAATCCGAAGCATTTCCTTCTTATCCGGAGTCAGGTACGAAGTCTGGAGGTCCGGTCCGAGTGTGAAGCTAGAAGATCCGAACCGAAGATTCTGAAGTGGGTCTATTCCGGAGTGAAGCAAGGAGGTCCGAAGCAAGGGTGTTTCCGAGAAGCAATTCCTATTGGCTCCTTAGAAGGGTTCCAGACCAAGAGGTTCAGGACCAAGAGGGTCCTGTTGGGGTTTCCTCTTCCGGTTTTGGGCTGTTTTCGACTGAGGAAGGTACATAGAGAGATTTCACATACTTGGAGAGATTTGGGAGAGATTTCACATACTTAGAGAGATCTGGGAGAGATTTCACATACTTAGAGAGATTTAGGAGAGATTTCACATACTTAGAGAGATTTGGGAGAGAGAGAAATATAATCGGAGAGATTGAGAGAGACTTTTCCAGGAGTCCTTATTAATGTTTTTCTTTGTAGAGTAAGGACTTTAGACTCAGTTACCTCTCATTTTGTGTGCTTTACACCCCCGAAGGGTACTTAATAGTGCTTTCTAAAGCTGTTACTTCCCCAAATCAAATTAGAGTGTTAAATTTTGAACATTTAGGACTTTCAAGTGCTACTTTGCATTAAGATTTATAGTTGTACATTAGTAAACATAAAGAGATCCCTAACACATAACACTAGTTGAGTTTACCAAGTTGACTTGTTGACCTTGACTCGGCTTTGACTTGACCAGAAGCTTGCCGGTTGTCACACATTTCCATTCTTTTTCCCTTCTTAATGCCCAAGGCATTTGGAAAATCATAAAAAGTAAATGTTATAGCGTATGTAATCAATCCTATATTTGAAGCATATAGGATTCGATACATAATGTCTTACATAAAAACATGATACTTGATCAGTATTTTGCTATAATATTTTCACATATAGAATTTCCTATGTTAAATCATTTCAATACCATATTCATATATGTTTATGACTAAGTTCCATTAAAATTTCAATCTAAACTTTTAGATTTGGAATGAAATATGAGTGCTCTCTCCCCTACAACTTTCTATAGCGAAACAATTTTCAAATATAACAATTTGCAAATCGAAAACTTTGTTTCCTATAAATAGCATTGCCAACTTGCAACACTTAGCATAAAAATCATGCTCCCACTAGCATAATAATTATACTCTTGCTAGCATAACAATTATGCTTCCACTAGCTTTGACATGTATTCAAAAATCAATTGGACTTTTAGAAATCAATACGATTGACTTTCTTACTAAAGTGCGGATTTCTGATACGTGATGCTTTGATAAATCTTCATCTAGACTTCTCAAGTTCATACACCTTTCATTAGATAGCGTGCATGTATGTTTAAACATTTTCAGAACTTATGACAATAATTGTTGAAGTTCAAACTATTTCTTGCCATTTCTCATAATTCGAACTATGAAAAGGAATGTCATAATCATATACGAATTAGAGTGAAGCATTTTGGCGCTTAGATTTTTTTTGTTGTATGTGTTCCCATTCATGTAAATTTATTAATTCCAACCTACAATCATAAAATAAGGTCGAGGACACACCAAAATCAAATTTAGTTTTCCTTTCATGGACCGAACTTTGTTTATTCTTAATTTCTTGTCTTCTGGTAGCACAAGGGCCTACCATGTCTTCAATGTTTTTTAGCAGCTCACTGATATTGATCAATGTACTATCACTGACCAACGTGCTCTGCCTTCTATAGTCAAATTAGGACTAGAGAACTCACATGCATAGTCAAGTTTACTGGAAGGTGCATAGAAACAAGAATGTATTAACTTTACACAATAGGTTATCAACCTTAAGTCATGCGTTAGTGATAACTAACAAGTTTATTCTTGATTGATACTTAAAACTATTCAAGATCAATAAGACTCCCTTTGACTTCTTTACTTATAAGTTTTTCTGTTAAGGAACATTCATTGACAAAAACAAACATTCAAAAGTTAGTGTGGATTCTTATCAAGACAACACTTCATTTAATTGGTACTAATTTATCTTTGTTTTAACCAAAGCATCACAAATACCAATTTCAAATGTTCTAGAGTAAGAAAACATATCTACTCCACATTTCATTAGGTGTTATAAACCTACTTAGTTTGAGATGCGATTCAAGGTTACGATTTGTAGTTAGCAGAGTGTGACTCTAAAACTTGATTTGGAAACGAAGTATGATTCATCTCATGATTAAACTATTTCACCAATTATAAATTCCTTTTCTTAGTCAAAAACAATTTCACTAAGACATGCTTAGAGGATCAATTGTGACATAGTTTCATAATCATTAAGATGATGATAAAATATGATACTAAAGTACTCTCATTTCCTTTTAGATTGGAGAAACCTTTATCTTTATGCCTAATAGATTCTCTATGTTCATCCTGCTATTCTTTGAAACTTTTCCAAGAATCAGAATTACACTTATAAGACTATGTTTGGCATACTAGCTGAAAAGCTAGCAGGTAGCTGAAAAGCTAGTTGTTCAATAAAAAGCTAGCTGGTAGCTGAAAAGCTAGCTGACAAAAAATAACGTTTGGTAAAACTAGCTGAAAAATATAAAATTACATAAAAAGACATGTAAGAGTATGTGTTTCTATAATTAATTAAGGGGTGTATTTGGAAATTTTTAAAAAAGCTCCTAAAAAGCTAGTCTAAGTAGCTTTTCAAAAAGCTGGCTTATAAGCTAGCTTATAAGCTACTTTTTGGCTTACCAAACACGACAACATAAAAAAGCTCGAAAAATAAGCTAGCTTATCAGCTAGCTGTGGCGCGCCAAACACAGCCTAAGTATAACCATATTTACTGAACCATCAGCGAATCATGATGAATAGATTTATCATCCTTTGTGGTGGATCTGATCAGTCCACATTAAGGTGTACTAGATCCAATAGTCCTTCACTTTGACTCACATAAACATGTGATTAACGAATTAGTTTTAATTTTCCAATGATCAAGATTCTCATACATCACACAATTCAAATTGTATGACTCTAAGTTTCTATTAAACTGAACCTTGGATGATGATAATTCATTTTCACTTGGTTGATTAAGACATTACCACAAATGACATAATCAAGAATCAATATATACTTAACATTGTTAATAATAGAAATATAACCACCAATTTTCATAAGTGTTATTGTAAGGAAATGTAAAGTAAATAAGATAAAACCAAAAATTCACTTTATTGATAAAATGCGTAAAATTTTATCCTTACAATGCGAATATATGAAAACTATGTATTTAGACATATTTCCTAAGCAATTTCTTAAACTATCAAAGCTCTTAAGCAGCAACTCCAAAAACCGATCCTCGAACCATGAAATTATTTTGGTGATTTTGACAAATTTTGGCCATTTTGGTCATTTTATACATGTTTTTACCATTTTTGTAATTTTGTCAAATTTTGACTATGTTGGTCATTCCTCGGACCACTTTACCTTGTAATTGATAAAAATAATTATATTTAACTGTTTGGGAATTTTGATAGATTTTAGGATATCAGGCCAAGTGGTTTCCATTAGTTTGAAGCAATTTATGGACCTCGCAGTCAATATAGACTTCAAAACATACACCTTTTTTTTTAAACGACGAATCTAACATACTCATAAACTACACCTTTAAATTCAGTTATGTCCACGACGGGACTTGAATCCTCAACCTCAATGAGGGAAAGCAACATCGGATACCGCTGGGCTAGAAGCCCTTTGGTTTAAGACATGCACCTATAGAAAGTATACCATGTGTACATGGAATTGGTGCATTGTCTTTATTTAAACCACAATGCAAATGAATATGTAGCTATAGTGAATATGTTTTTAAACGCATACAGGTAATGCAAATAATAAACGTGTACTTACATGTTGGGTCATTTAAATGCAATTAATAAGCTTGTATATACATGTTGTAGGTATGGATTGAAGCCAATGAATGGCATTTGATGTGGCCTACTACTTTACCTCCCAAATGCATACATTAAAAGGAAAAGACATCCATCTAAATCAGAAAATAGGCCAAAGATTACCTAAAAGGGAGTGCTTATGACTCGTAGCATTTGCAAAGCTAGGGGTGATAACAAATCAAGATGTCCACAAAAGGAAAAAGACCTATCCTACTACTGAAAAATATTTAGGTACTTCAAATGTCAAGACCAAAAAGAAGCTTAAACCTAGAAAGAAGAAGATTATGCAAGTTTTTCATATTTAGGCCAAAGTTTTTCATATTTACCTTTTGATAGCATTAATTTAGCTTAATGGTATTTTTAAAACAGTTTCCATAATTTGTTACTTTAAAAGAGTTGCTACACATCAAAATACATCATGTCTCATTCACCCTGTTGCACCAGGATTTTTTGTTATCGGTAAATCCCCATCGTAACTGCATCTCGGAATATCTGGATTTCTCACCACTCGTGGCCCTACTGGCACCTTCTTAGTCTTCGGACGAATATCCTGCAACAAATTCAAACAAGATCACTCCCTGTTTATGTCATTTCTACATGATTATTATCAGGTATGTCCAAGTTCTGATGCAAGTGAAGTACCTGATCAAAAATAGCAGTCGGAATCGCGAGAGTAGCAACAGCATTTGGAGCGTCCACAATTCCCGAAATCCTTCCTTCGCATGGACAACACGACAGTAGAAGATAAACCTAAAATCCACCATGAATTCAAATCGTCAATCAAATCATATCATCACAGTGTTTGCGATTATCTTCAAGGAATTTGAATTTCACCTGTTCTTTCGAGTACCCAAATTTGGAGAGATAATCGATTGCGTTCAGAACTGCACGCTTATAAGCAACACTCGCATCGAGGTAATGTTGTCTTCCACTTTCATCAACGCTTATTCCTTCAAATACAAGCCATTCTGAGAATCTAGGCTCCATTGGTCCGATCTCGAAAATAGGGTTTACATGAAGAGGAGTAGGCCCCATTGGAGTTAGGTATTCTTTCATCCCCCCTCGTATTATCTCACACCTAATAACCAGTTAAAATTAGAACAAAGTTTATCAATGGCGGTTTATGAGATTTGAGATAGATGATTGTACTTGAGCTCAAGGAATCCACTCATCTCAATTGCTCCACAAAACGAAACTTCACCATCGCCTTGTGAGAAATGCATATCACCTGTACTAAAGTTAGCACCTTCAACAAACACTGGAAGGTAAATTTTTGAACCTCTACTAAGATTCTTAATGTCACAGTTCCCGCCATTTTCTCTTCCTGGAATCGTTCTTGCAGCTTCATTGGCAATCTTCTCCCATTCTTGAGTTCCTTCTGGAATCTACAGGTCTGAACTAGTAAACATTTTCTCTACTCATAGTAGTGATTCATTACATTATATTACACTATTACAGTACCTTGCCAAGAAGACAGCCTTTTGTTGATGGGAGATTCGCCAATGGCCTTGAATGTAAAACTTCACATAACCTTAATGATTTTAGACCGTTTTCCTCAAGCTCTTTCTCCCTTTCGTTCCATATATTAAGAAGTTCCATTGAAGGTGCAGTTCCAATTATTCCAGGATGTGTTATACCCGGAAAACGTACACCAGGTATATGAGGAGAGTAAGCATATATTCCTTCAAAATACCAAATTGCTTTTGTGGCACAAGGGAAATGATCGGTGAGAAACCCGCCACCGTTTTCTCTGTCAAAAATCGCCGTAAACCCCCATTCATCGCCGGGAAGAGGACCTAAATTGCATATCTCAACCGCAAGAAGATCCCCTGGTTTAGCCGCTTCTCCTTCCTCATCAACAACCTTAATCGGCCCACTCAGATAATGCACCTGAAAATCAATTTTATTCTATCAAATCACATAGATATATACATACAGAATCTATGTCTATGAAATTAATAAATTATTATGATTCATACAGTTCCCGATAGTTGACTTATCGTCTAAATTAATTCCATACAAATTCTTTACACTTACAGTCGAAAGGTCTAAGTGTTTAACATCACTAGCGGAATTGTCATCTTTTACAGCACCTGCGGTCCAGTCCACCATCTCCACCCTGAAAACTTCTCCGGTGTTAACGGTGGCAACCGGTGGTATCTCAGGGTGCCAACGATTATGTAAGGGTAGCTTTTGCTCCCATGGCTTCTTTTTTAGATCAATAGGTACCACTAGTTTTGGTGTTCTAGGAGCCATAGATGAATTGTTTGTGAATTGTGACTATGTGTAATGTGTCTGTGTGTAAGTAAGAAACTAAAGAACTAAGAAGATATGATAATATGATAATAGACGTTGACTCCCTTTTGGGCTTAATTGTTAATTAGGTTATTGGGCCTAATTGTGATTGGTTGAAATTGAACGGATTTAAAAGCATGATAACTCACAACAGACTGATCGGAGTATTTGATGTCTTCGGCTGTGTATTCTTTGGTGATACCACCACCGGAAAAGTCGACCATTTCTACCCGGAAAACCTCCCCGACAGTGACCTGAGCCACCGGTGGTATGTCGGGGTGCCACCGGTTGTGAAGGGGGAGCTTCTGTTGTCGTGGTTTCTTGGTGACGTCAATTGGCACCACGAGTCTTGAACCATGTTGAGCCATTTGAGGATTAAACTAGTGAGAATGGTTGTCAATGTTTATTTGAGAGAAAGAAGGCATCTTGGAGTTGAAAACTATTTTGGCCATCGTTTTCAATTGGGGAGATCGTTGGCTGCCGTTAATTGATTGTAGTAGGAGTGGATGAATAGGAGAATTGATTGAGATGATGGACCATGTAATTATACAAGAAGATACTCTCAAATCAATAGTAGGAAAGTGGAAGCTAGACTTGGAAATAGTACTTTTACAAATGTAAGGTTGGATCAGTAAATATAGTTTAAGGAATGTACGATATTTGATTATTAGTGTATTATCAAGAAAAAAATACGAAGGGATAGTAATGGTGATTTTTATTTTTTTGTATTGGCGATCTTATTGTATTTGGAATTTATATAAACGACAAAATTGAGATAGGATACTGGCATCATCATCGTTTTCTAAAGCTACCAACCCAAAATCTATATGAGTTATAGGTACCCTAAAATATAATACATTATTGGGGATACTTGATAACCTAGTTTTTCCATTGTGTTCGTTTCATGGACTGAAAATTTATCGATGTCGAGTAGGTTAATGATTTGAACTTATCCTTCTATATACTTCTTCCAGGGAATTTGATGAACTTACCTTTGTGATGTAGTTCCATGAACGTTGTGAGATGGTCATCCATTAAGAACAAAAAGAAAAGGGTTTCAAAAAAAAAAAAAAAAAAAATATATATATATATATATATATATATATATATATATATATATATATATATATATATATATATATATTACTTTCTAACCATGTAAGTCATGAATGTATACAAAAAAGCAGAGACACGACTATATATGTATTCTTAGACTCGATGTATTGATTCAGAGACCTTAAACTCCACAGTGTCAACACCATTATCCTTTCACTAAATCTTGTTTGAAAGCTTGAATACCAATTGACTCGAAAGGTAGAAATGGTAACTAGGGCTCGAAACCGAAGGTGATGAAAAGAATGCGAATGAAAAATTAAGTGTCAACTGATTAATAGGGGCGATCAATTCAAAGGCATATGAGAGTAATGGTTTTAGGGATGTCAACTGATTAATCGTCGAGGATATGGAAGTTGACTTCGACATGACTGTTAGACAGAAAGTAGTTTTTGAGTGTCTTCGGGGCACCTCGTGTTCAAGATTTTTTGTTAACTATCCATATTGATGGCCTCGGCCAACATATGTCTCATATTGCATATCGAACTATCATTCGTCACCGCCTCATGATTCCTTAATTCCCAATTGACGAGACATGTCTAGTTTGTCGCAAGGCATGTTTGGACACTTTTGGGGAACACGCGATTCATTGTAGAAAGCTCCTCGATTTCAAGTACAGGCATGATATAGTTAGGGATGTTCTCTTTGATGCTAGTTTGTATGTTGGTATATCCGTGAAAAAATAAACACCAGTGAACTTTTTGACGGACTCGTTGGATGGAAGATCCACTCAGGTTGGCTGACATTTTGGTCTTTGGATGGGTAGACGCGAAGCACGCTTGTGTGGATCTTACTAGGTCTCCCCTATCATCGGTTTGAGGAGCAACGGTTTCACAGCAGGCCATGCTGCTTTGAAAGTCATTGTGTGCAAAGTGGCAAAGCACGAGAATGCATGCGTAGAAAATCAACACGTGTTTATACCTTTTGTCATTGATACATTTGGTTTTCTTGCACCAGAGGCGGTGGAGCTCCTCAATAGAGTCCAACGGATCATGCATTCTAATGTTATATCTTCTAGATCGGCAAATGTTGTTTTCAAAAGAATTAGTTTAAGAAATCTATAGAAAAGTCCCAAACTTTTGGGAAAATTTTCAATAAAGTCCTAAAAATTTATTTTTGAATAGAAAAGTCTTATTATTTTGAAAAAATCATATAATCTGTTATTTGTTGGTCAAAAATTAAAAGACTCTTTCCTTATTTGTGCAAAATATTAAATATTCGGGACTTTCTATTAAAAAAAGCTTTTAGGACTTTATTGAAATTTTTCTCAGAAGTTTGAAACTTTTCTGTAGATTTTCCAATTAGTTTTATCATCCAGAAATGGCTAGCGGCAGCTTGTTGTTTACCTTCCGTCGATATATATTAAATGCTGATATCAATAGATGAGAAAAATAAATTTACAAATTTTTTGAAATATATAATTGTCTCATGTAAATATCAAAAGATAGTTATAGACTTATAGTTATTTTTTGATAGAGCCCTTCCAAATTTTCTTATATATTGTTATGATTATTCCAAAATATGGTCATGGACCAATTCTTTTCATGGTGATTACAAAAGATGGTTGAATGGTATGTGGACTGTAGTGGGCTTGGCTTAAGAATCACAAAATAAAAAATAATGAAAAAAAAAGACTCTAATAAGGACAAAGTTGGCTTCATGGGATGTATAAAGTTACAATAATACCCTATAAGACGTCATGGCGTTTTGAGCGAGTGGAGGAAGAAGCAATGAGCGAAGGACAGGCGTGTGCCAAAATCTTTGAGTGTAGATTTATGAAAGCAGCTGGAAACCAACACCTTTGTAGTTTGTAGGGTATAGGATCTATGAAAATCACAAAAGTGGGACCCACAGATCGGAATGTACAGGATATTATATTTGATTTGCTACCATCTCGTAAAACAATCTTTCACCCAAATTGACTTCGGATCGTATTCGGATCCAGATCAGATAACCGAATTTGAATCGGATTCAAAATTAATTTTGGAAATAGGCTTGAGTTGGATCCAACGTGTTATCAACATCAAATTATATTTTGTGTACCAATTTGGGTACAAAGCTTGATTCAAACTTATTTCACAAAAATTATGTTATTAAATAGTAAAACAGTAATATGTAAAGTGATTTAAAAAATCAGTTTGGAAAACATAATCCAAACATTAATTAAAGCAAATATGTAACATTTTTTTTTACAAAAACCTAATATGTAAAGTGATAAAAAAAAAATCATGTATAATAAAAAGATGTAAAAATGGTAAAATCTTAAATGCATAAAAACAAAGATGTAAAATAGTTATAAAAAATCAATTATGTAAAAACGAATTCTTCAAAAGCAAAGTTGTAGAGAAAAATATAGAATAAGTTAGAAAACAAAATTTATTAAAAAAATATTGTTTTTAAAATATATTAAAAAAAAAAAAAAAAAAAAGCTTGGGAAAATTTATATATAAAAAAAAAAAAAGAATTAGACCAAATTTGTAAAAAGAAAAATGCTAATTCTGCCTAATTTGTTAATAGAGTAGAGTTGGATGGTTGAAAATTGGTCATAATCCAAAACAAAAAGACAGTTGATCCATATCCAGTTTAGATTTATGTAAAAAGATAAAGACAATAAAAATAAAATGATAACCTCCCTTGCATAAAAAACACTCTCAAATAAGGATCAAATTCGAACCTCCTCTATAGCAAAAACACTCTTAAATCACTAAAAAAACACAAAGTTGCAATTCATTTGTATTCAAATATTTCACTCATTAAATATAAGTAATAATATTGTAAAGGTTATATAATTATATATCATGGGCCTTGACAATGACCGTTATCGTAACCGGGCTCAACTGAACCGGGTACAAATAGTAGGACTGATAAGTGTATGTCCAAATATCCATGCCAAAAAATATCTGTTCCTTTGTAGACGATCACTGTTTTTTTCAAAAGGCAGAAGTTTTATTTATATTCTATATTTGTCTTATTCAAGTTTCCTTCGATGCACCAAATTAGCAAATAGTTGGTATGTTTGGATGACATGCCACCCATTAGAAAATAACCATTTATTTAATAATTGTGATCCTGAATATCAAACTTTTCTGTAATATAATTATCGTTATTTATTATTTTCTTCTACTTTGCCACCAATATGTCAAGTGGAAATGATGGATTAGTGACACTTTTTTTACTACTAACTATTGTTTTTCCTCATAGTATTTTTATATTCATTGAATTTCATGTATTGTGTTTTAGTCTATATAATATGATCTTGAAGGCCATGAGTTCAAAAAGCACCCCCCAAAAAAATATGCTAGAAAACAAAAGGATGCATTCGTAACTATACGGAAGGTATCAATAAAAGACAAATAAGTGTATTTTATTGACCGTGTTATTTTATTTTTTATGTAATTTTCTTGGGTTATGTACGGTTAATGTTATTATAAACATGTAGCAACTTGTTTTTTTTTTTTTTTTTTTTGTTTTTTTTAATACAAAAACTCTCGATTAAAAAACATGTTAAACATGTTATTAGAAGGTAAACTATGGAAACTTTGTGTTAATAAAATGTTATTGAAAAAATATTATTATTTTAATAATATTTTATGTATAAAAATAAAATAGTTTGTTATTCAATATCTTTTGGAACAATTGTGATAAGAAAAAGCGAAAAACAAATAGTTCCTTATCTCTTTATGTCATAACATGAGCTTTTTTGGAAATGTAAAGAACAATAATAATCAAACCAAAGAATGCTTTTTATCATTGGACTAAATTAATCTTAGATTTTGAGTCTATAACATCAAACAATAATATTCTATTAAATGCGTATGCGATCTTGTTGTATGTAAAAAAAATTAATTAAAAAAAAGTTTTTAGGTCAGGTTTTTTTGTTTGTGGCATGTTTTGTCTATAAAATGAGATATTTTAACAGTTTAATCTCGATTATTAGATATTAAATTTGTAATGTCTCCTTATTATCGCATATGTATTTTGTATGAATATAAGCAAGACATGTGTTGTAATATATTGTTTATATGTAATGTTATTGTTAAGTATTTTTTTAGTTTATTAATATTAGATTTGCTTCAAAATAGCAAGTTAGATAGAAAGTGAATTAGGTGTTGTTTGTTTTTCTGAAACTAAAATGTTTGTAGTTTGCGGATCACATCTACAACAGAAAAGGTAGACCAAACGTCTGCAGTCCGCAATAAAAAATAATTTTGTTTTTTAATGTCTGCATGCTGCTCAAATAAATTTAATTTTAAATAAATTAATTTTACAAACTTAAAATGGATTCTCAACACATACATTTATATTTCATGTAATAAACACAAGCAAAAAGTCATTTTCACCAAAAAAAAAACAACACATAAATAATGATTTTACATTTTCAAGCAAAAAAAAAAAAAAAAAAAAAAAAAAAAAACCGGAAATAAACACCATTATTTCATAATTTCAGCAATAAAAAAGCATATAAACATTATATTTCACATTTTCAACAAAAAAACAACATATGAACCTTATTATTTGACATTTTCAACACAAAACTGCACACAAACATTATTATTACAACAAAAAAAAGCACATAAAAATCAACATTTCAAATTTCCAGCAAGATACATCAAGAAATATTGTGTTTCAACAATTTTTAACATAAATTAAACAAGAAATGCTACTTTCAGGAATGTTTTCAAATTTTCTACAGACAAAATTGCAAAAATGGTCCCTGTGGTTGTTAAAATTATGCAGTTTTGGTCCAAAAAAGTTTGGTGGTGCACCAGTGGTCCAATTTTGAATCTTTTTAGTGATTTTGGTCCCTATACACTTGAAATTACTTTTATACCCTTATAATTTATTTTTTCTATTTTTTGTAATACTTTAATTAGTTTAATTTATATATTTTTTTCATCTTAAAACAAAATAAATAAATAAATAAATATATAACCCACTACTCTTCCATCTTTATCATAAAACCCATTCATCACCAACTCCACCTCCATAACCGGTGCAACCCTCTTTTGTCCAGAACCACCATCGGTGGCTGCTGTTTCGCCTGAAACCACCTCCGACGTCCACCATTTTCGCCGAAAACGTAGGAGACTTCTTTACGGGGGAATGTTATTTTTTCACCGGAAATCATAACAGGAAGTGTGAGTTTCATCCAAAACCAAGACATCCAACGAACACCAAAACTCCGGCGAGCACCTGACCTCCAACACAACCCGTATAATCGTCCTCTTCCTTTTCTTCTTCTTCTTCTTCTTCTTCTTTCTGTTCCCCTTTTCCATTTTCTGAAGACAAACACCAAACTCCTTCGTCATTGTCAACTACCAGCATCTTCGTCACTTCTCCCTCCTCCACTGTTCTCTTCTGGTTCTCATTCTCCTATATCTTATGACCACTCATCGAAACATGGCTTCTAATGGACGAAAATGGTGGAGTTTCTCTAAAATCACGCTCTTTAAAGCCACCATCAACATCATCCTCCATTGGAGCTTCTTCCAAGTCCTCCTGAACTAGTTTTTGAAAATTAGGGCTTGTGTATGACCGTTCTTCTCTTCTTCTATAGGGGGCTCCGTCTCGTTCACCTTCTCAAGTTAATTTCTGGTGCTCTACTGTGTTTGACTGAACTTCTGCACAATGGATCTGACCACCACCATTGTTGTCGCATACCATCACCATTTGTCACCACAAGGAAACCATAGCCCTAAAAAATATAGATCGGGACCACCGATGAATGAAGAAGGTTTCCGTTGGTGGTGTTTTCTGGAGATGAAGAAAGAAGGATGGTCCCGGTTGTGGTGTTTTCTGGTTACTGTGATGAGAATAGTGGTGTTCAAGGAGGAAATCGGGAGGTCCATCGGTGGTTCTTTGTTAAAATTTTGGAAGCAATCTTCAAAATCCCTAAATCAAAACTAAGTGGTGGTGTTTGGAGAATGGCTACCGAGAGAGAGAGAGAGTTATTTTATTTTAATCTTTTAATTTATTTTTTAATTAAAATAGTAATAAAAAATTAAAAATAAATAAAAAAGAATTATCAAAGGGCATATTCATCATTTCATGTTGGGTTTGGACCAAAAACACACAACAATTCCAACTATAGGGACCAAAACTGCATAAGGTATTCGAAATTGGACCACTGATGCACCGCCAAACTTTTTCGGACCAAAACTGCAGAATTTTGACAACCACAGGGACCATTTTTGCAATTTTGTCTTTTCTACAAGATTAAACAACTAATTTCAATAAAATGGAGAGTTTTTCGGCAAAAAAATAACATTGAATTTGGTATTAAAACAACAACACAAAAAATCAGAAACAGGAGAAATTTTTCTGATCTGTTTGTTTGCATTTTCAACTAAGAATCCGTCGAGTGGTATATCGGAGTCGGTGGTATGATGGAGCCGATGATGCGCCTGGTCTAGATAGCGGCGACGAGAGGAGGAGATGAGTTGAAGAAGACCAACGGTGGAGGGTTGTCGACTTTGTGGATACGATCAATTTTGAAGATACAATCGATTTGAAGCACTGAGAAGCTATAGATCAGAGAGGAGGTTACAAGGGCAACATCAGGCGGTGGTTCTAATCGAAGGAGGAACAACGAAATTCGGTGTTGGAGCGAGGTAGGAACGAATGAAGATAGGTGGGAGACTTCGGGGGTGGGAAGTCGATGAATGGAGGCGCCGATAGAACAAAAGTTTGTTCTTTATTTTTTTGGTTAAAAGCACTTCACAGACCTTAGAAGAGGGTAATCCATGTTTGTGTGGTGAAGACCTCGCACATACGTTGTTAGATCTGTGCACTTCGAAAAAACAAACACACTGCAAGGTTATATGTCTCAGCATGGTCTGCGTCGTGTAGACAAAAGTGATTTCGCAGATCTGCAGCCAAAAAACAAACAAAGTCACCAACATGAGAAATCGTGTCGAGGTTTCCGCTAAAAAAGAGGTACCTGTTAATTTCTTGACTGACCCGACAAAAGGAATTTCAATCTTCAGACCGGATGACATTTTGATCTTTAGATGGATCGAAGGGAAGCACACATGTGTGGAACTTACATGGGTATCCCGTCTCGTGGGCTTGAGGGCTGGGGGTTTCACGGTGGGACAGACTCCTTTAAAAGCAGCTACAGATAAAGTCATCAAACATGAGAAATAGTACATGGAAAATCAACACGTGTTCATTCCATTTGCATTTGATATGTTTAGTTTTCTTGTGCCGGATGCGGTAGAGCTTCTTAATAGAGTACAACGAATCATGCATAGTAATATTATATCCCCTAGATCTTCGGATGTAGTCTTTAAAAGAATTAGTTTTATCATACAAAAAAGTTTAGCGGCACAGATTGTTATCCGTTTACCCATGGGCGTAGCTACTTTGAAGGTAGGTATATCCTAGGACCTACCTATTTTTCTTAATATTAGTAATATTAATATAAGGTATATATGAAAAAATTGGTGAACAATCTTATTAGTGTTATAGGACCTACCTTGTAATTTTTGGTAAAAAAAATAAAAATAAAAAATAAAAGTATGTGAACCTAAATTCTATATATTATAATCCACTTAAAATAGTCCACCATCTCAATCCATTTAAAATTCATTCATTAGACAATAGATCAATCCATTTAAAATAATAAATGAAAACTTCACGAAATGTGATCACCGATTGACATCACCTAACGTTTAACGCCTCATAAGGTTCTTGCATGTCTAATCGATATATCTCATTGTCTGTCATCCGGCGAGACCACCGACAACCATTGTCCTTCCACCGAACGCCACTTCCTCGTCCTCATATTTTATATATTTTAATTTTTGAATGATAGATTAATTTCATGTATTGAAAAAAGTGTTTTAGAAAGTATCATAGTGATAGAGTTCAAATGTAAAACTATTATAAATATTAAAGTTATGTTTAAGGCATAAAACCCGACCGAACACCATTAGTGATTTTTACTTTTTTATTTTTTTTAGTTTTATTTACATAAGGAACTACGTGATTTTTAGTTCTAGATTCGCCACTACGTTTATCATCTCACTCATTGTACGATGATAATTAATTGATTTAAATTTGAAAAAAAAAAAAACTATAAAAAACCCTTTTAGTTAATTTGGTTACATATTTTAATAAATGGTCAATTACTCAAAATTATTTAACTTGATAATATTGATATTTTTTAATAAAGGTCCATATAAGAAATATTAATTATAAAAAGTATTATCATATTTAATTCCAAATTTATTTATTATGAACATTATAAATATATTTTACATTTAATTATAATAAGATTCATTATAATTAAAACATTTTAGAATTAATTATGAGAATATTTATCATTAGCTAATGCTTTTTTATACGTGAAGTTGACATACATATTAGAATATTTGATACTAACAAAGCAAATAAAGCTTCCATGTCATGCTACTTAGTATGCCCAAAAGATGCAGTATCGTCACGTTGGGAGCCATTTTTTCTTAATGAACGGGATGGACGTGTTGATCCCTCATTCAGCTCTCTGCATACATAGCTTGTACAAATTGTTTTAGTTCTAGTACATTTTGTTAGGATGGTAGGAATAAGAAAAAAATGATTGACCATATCATAAAAATGTTTGATCAATGGTTAATTTGGCGTTAATATGAAAGAGAGAGGATAGTAGGAATGAGACCATACTTTTCACCCTAATTTAACCATACTTTGTAATGGTGGAAACAATTTGAAGAGGTTCACTTTTATCCGGATGAAATATTATATTGCCTCAATTCCACAAAACGTGTTCCAGACACGAATGGTGGTGTTTTCTATTGTTATTTTGCTCACGCTATTAATTTTAGTTGTATTCAGATTACTAATAACCTCAAACTTGTTTAACAAATTACTAATATCTGTAATAAGTTAATAACGATTACTTTTCTTATCCTAAAAAAACTTAAATAAAAAGGTTAATCGACACAATTTTGATGTGATGTCTAATTTTAGCGGGTCTAATTTTATTAGCGGGTTCGTTTGAGTGAAAGATATACAGACACAACATGCAACATAATAATGCAAATCACATCTTAGCGGGTATAATTTTATTATGAAAAGAGTCATTATCATTTGTTAAATGGTCATATCGTGACCCCTTGGTGGTGAAATAGTATAACGATGTTTGAGCGAATCAAACTCTTCATTTGTTTTGAACTAACATCAATATATTAAAACCGAAATAAAAGCTAGCTAGAAGTTAGCAACAACAAATTAAGATAGTAATGGATTTTACAACCACACAATCCAATTATACATAGATTTATTGTTTCGTAACGAGAATCAACGAAAAAAAATGCTCAACAATATTATTAAAAGTAAATTGTTTTTTATAATAAGATGGCCGAAATAAAAAAACATTATGGTACGTCCAAAGCACTCATATCACAGTCATAAACACCGACTCCACTATCACTATTTCCATCCTGACCACTAGTCGAGCATCGATCCAAGCTATCATATTTGTCACCAAATATTGTTATGACAAAAGTAATCAAACACGAATTTGAACAATCGGAAACATAAATAAATCAAATTTATATGCAAAGAATTACAATACAGGAAACATACTTGTATGTTGATGTTTACAGAAAATTCACAAAACTCGAAAATAAGAAGATTGAGACCTGCAATTTGCGGTGTTCTAAGATAGAAATTATCCCGATAAAGGTCTGTCTTGATGATACTACAATCGATTTAAGAAAAAATCTTGAATATGTTGAAAATCACTATGCTCCCTTCATCTTTTAGAAAACGAATTTGTAAGAGTTTTGTGGTGTAATGTGAATTATGTAACCCTTTACAAATGACAGAAAACAAGTATTTATAAGCTTTGATTATGACAGCTGGAAACTGTCAAAAACCGAACTTAATTGCCAAAATACATGTCAAATCAATTATGACAAATTTAACGTAAAAGATTAATTAATTTCGTAATTAAAAAAAATTAATCAAGAAGACCCTAATGGCTTTGAATTTCAATCTTTTGACAATTAAATATTCTTTTAGTATAAGCCTATTTCAGCTAATCTAACACCACATCACAAACTCATCCACCTTAGCCCAATGTTTTATCCATATTGATAAACCAGTGAGACTTAGGTAGTGTTTGTTTTTTGTTTGCAGATCTGCGTGGCCTCTTCTGTCTGCGCCGCGCAGACCACGCGCAGACATTAGTCTTTGCAGACAGTTTGTTTTTTTGAAGACTGCAGACCTAAAAATGTCTGCGCGACCTCTTGTTGGCGCAGATGTGGATCAAAGTCTTCTAACATCTTCAAACATCTTCTAGCCTAAAAAAACATATACATCTTTATTTTTTTTAGTTTTTTTTTTTAATTTATATTTTTTTCCAACTTTATTGATGATAAATAATTTGAAAAAAAAAATACGAAACTTAAAAAAAAAAAAAAAAAACGTTTGACGATACAAACATGATATTTTTGACAAATTTATAAATAAAAATTTATTACAATAATAGTCGTTGAAGTTGTTTATATAAATATTAAAAAAAATCATAATATATTCTTATATTTTTTTGCCAAATTTTGTAAAACATTATTCAATACAGTATCGTCAATTTATCGAGAAAATATTTATGATACATTTTTAATGGATTTAATTGAAAAAATCGAAGTTTATTTCCATCTATTTATGTATCAAATTCTTTGATCACTAATTATAATGTTTAGTTATAACTTTGCAACTAAAGTTGTTGGTTTTATCAAATATATAAGTTAATTCATACGATTTTTATTTTTATTTTTGATACAATAATACATAAAATTTGATCTAAATTCGTTAATTATTTATAACAAAGTTATAAAAATATTAAAAAATCATTTTGCAATTTAAAAAAATCAGTTTATTTAGATTTCAGTTTATTTTAGTAGCCCGCAGATGTTAAAAAACAAACAGTTTTCTTTTTTCAGACTGTAGACGTTTGGTCCACCTCTTCTACTGCAGAGTTCTACAGATGTGGTCCGCAGACTGCAGATATTTTGTCTAAAAGAAAAACAAACAGCACCTTAGACTTATAAGGAATAACTTTTTCTTTTTTGATTCCAATACGGGATAAGTCCCACAATGCATAATTATTAAAGAAAGTTCCAACAAAGAAAAGCTTGGTATCTGCAAGTCGAGCCACATAGCTACACATCTCCAAATTTGATTGCCACCGAACACTAAAAAAACAAATGAGAAATATCATTCGGCTTGTCTTGATAAATAGGTCAAAGAATATATATATATATATATATATATATATATATATATATATATATATATATATATATATATATATATATATATATATATATATATATATATATTAGATGTGTGTCCGCGCAAAACGGCGGCGATAAAATTTCTTTTGGTGAATACTTCTCTTACAATGAAATAATTATTAGATATTATTATTAGTTATTATGTAATAAAAATAGATCATTTTTAAAAAAATATTTATGTTTAGACCTTATATTTATATCGAGTGTTTATATATTATTAAGAAATAAAAATTAATTTATATGTTAGAATTTAGTATTTTAAAAATGTCAATTAGCTCCAAATAAAATTTCTTAATGACATTCCTTAATTCATTTTTCAAACTTTTGGTAAGTATTAAACATTTTTTTATCCATAATCGATTTGTACAAAAAACTTTGTATCTTATACCTCTTAAGATTCAATATATGATTAATATGTTTTATATATATATATACACACACACACACACACACTAGCCGTTTACCCGCACCAAGCGACGGGTGTGACAATGGTGGTTGAATGCTGAAAGATAAATTAAACCCTAAAAATGGAAACGTCCGCGATATACATCCAAAATTTGTGAACAGAAATTGCGAGATTTGAGGAAATACGGAGATAAGGAATGAACATGATCAAAATAGCCTAAGAATAGATTATAAGAGATTTGACCTTTTCAACTGTTGACCATATGTACTCTACTCTTTTTGTAATGCATAAATTGATTGTACAAATGCATTGTATGTTTGTACAACTTAAAATTCAACATTTGACCAAAAATGCTTTATAAGGTATTTAAGATATATATATATATATATATATATATATATATATATATATATATATATATATATATATAGAGAGAGAGAGAGAGAGAGAGAGAGAGTTATGTTCAAATGTTTCTAATATTTGTTGTGTGCATTTAGGATTGATTCTAAACCAATTATTTTAGTTATTTTAAGAAAATAATTAATGTATATTAAATGCTGAAGATTTAATTAATACTCATTATATTTTCAACATTTAATATTATTAATAATTATTTTTTTAAAATAACGGAAATGATTGATTGATTCATAATTAATCATACATGCACACAATAGATACTTAGAACAAAATAACCTATACATATATATATATATATATATATATATATATATATATATATATATATATATATATATATATATATATATATATATATATATATATATATTACCGAACTTGACTAAATCGTCCCAAGACGGGCTAGGGTTAGCATCTATTTTAACATAACCATAGAAAATAATTTTCGTAGCACATTTTTTTCTCCATTGATATATATATATATATATATATATATATATATATATATATATATATATATATATATATATATATATATATATATATATATATATATATATATTATATTTGATTATTTAACACAAAGAATAATTTATGAAAATTAATATCTACTATAATAAATGAAGGTTTTTTTGCCACATGTCATCTTCTCCTTCATTTGGATACTTGGCATTTTCTAAAATTTTTAAATTTTCTATTTTCCACTTATCATTTTATTAGATTTTTCATTTTATTAAATTAAAATTCCAAATTTAATGTGTAATGTAATATATATGTAAAGTATTTATTAGAAAGGGTTTATATATGTAATGTATTTAATACATTAAAGTTTCAATAATTTTAATAATTCAATTTTTTTTTTCATTTTTCTTATAAATTCAAACTTTTCAAATTGTTAAAATTTCATATTTTTTTTTAATTAAACCCATGTAATACATGGGTCTCACACCTAGTTCTCTAAATATACAATGCTCGCTTTCATATTGGTCCTCTTGGTCTTTGATTTTAAAAAACGTGTCTCCCTATTGGATAATATAATTGTCTTCGTATTCCTCTAAATCAATATACGAGGCATTGATAAATCTTCTATAATTTCTTCTTCTACTATGTCATATTTGATGCTGTTAAGATCAAATGATAGGAGGTCTTGTTTGCATTCCACTCCATCCAAGTGCTAGTTTCCGAGTTTTAGTAAATAAAAGAAAAGAAAGGAAAAACAAGTAAGGAAAGAAAAAAAGAAGAAGGAAATATATATATATATATATATATATATATATATATATATATATATATATATATATATATATATATATTTTGTGTTTCCGAGTTTGAGAGAAGTGATAAGAAAATTAAACTTTTTGTCCTTACAAATCAGAATGAAAGTTAGGAGGAAAAATAACTACTTCATTTTCTTTCACTTCATTTTTTTAATGAAACTCGAAAACACCAATTTGTTTTACTTTTTTTTTTTTTTTTTTGCATTTCTACTAATTTCTTTTCCTTTTCTTTCGTTAGGTTGACTCGAGAATAAGATGTTAAGCAAATCAAACCTTCACGGATTACAGTGTAGGTTTTGTTTTCCACGTCAATATAAATAGTCACTAAGGTGCTGTTTGTTTTTTTAAAAAAACATTTTCGAACCACTTTCTGCTGCGCGACACAACACACGCGCAACATTTTCTCTTTCGCAGCAGTTTGTTTTTTTGGAAGACTCCAGACTGCAAAACCTCTACGCGTGTGTTGCGTGGCGCAACAATTGACTTACCTCTTCAAACCTCTTCAGCTTTCATTTTTTTGATTTGTTTTTTTTTAGAATTTTGGTATAACTTATTTTTTTTTACTTTTTTTTATATAAAAAACTTAGATTTTTTAAAACTTTTATTTACGGATTTGATACAATTTCTTATTATAGTCTCTACAAATTTTGTTGAACTTGATTTTTTTAAAAAAACTTTAATTTTTTTTTATCATTTCTGTTAGTAATATTTTCAGTTTCAATTTTTTTTTTTTTTTTTTTTAACGTGTGGAATTTTTTACGAACTTTGTAGACATCTATTGTAATTCTTTCTTAATTTTTATTATTATTATTTTTATGTTTTTTAAAAATAGTTTTTTTTAGAATAAAGTTGTTAGCTTCTTTTATTTTTTTGTAATTTTTTTAAGCTTTATATTTTTGTTTTTTTTACATGTTCTTTTTAGTACTCTTTCAATGTTTTAAGACTAGAATTATTTAAATTTCGGTGTTGAAAACTATTTTCAGTTTATAAAATTAGTTTATTTAAATTTCAGTTTACTGCAGCAGTCTGCAGATTTTAAAAAACAAACATGTTTTTTTCTTATGGACTGCAGCCGTTTGTTCCACCTTTTCTGCTACAAATGATTGCAGAAGTGGTCCGCAGACTTCACGAATTTTCGCTTGGAAAAAACAAACAACACCTAACATTTTAAAATAAATTTGAAGTCCTAGTAAAATTTTGGATGATTATTAGTAAATCATGTGTTATGACGACTACCAAATTCACAAATAACAAATTCTTTGTTCTTTTTCTTTCTACAATGCCAAAATACCTACGATTTCTCAAATCTCAATACAAATAAATATACTTTTTTTTTAAAAACTTCATATAGTTTCCTAACTCGATTTTAGAGTTGTTGGTTTGTACGTTGATGCTCTTGAACCCCCAAGGTCGTGTATATTGGTAGTGATTCAATAATTGTGACTATACATACGCTAAATAAGTTTGTAAACATATTCTTAAATTTTATTATTTGTTATTTTGTGGAAATGTATATGGGGTCCTCCTCGGTTAGGTATATGACATCAATTATATCATTATTAAAACTTTGACACCATTAACACTTATTATTGGACTCAAAACTAAAATACATGTAAGTGGGGCGACTATTTGAAATGTTTTATAATTTTGTTATTAGTTCTGACGCAATAATAATGATTTTTCAATTGAAAATATAGTTCTTTTATATTTTTCTAAATTTTTTGTAAATGAAAAAAAAATAAACAGGAGGTTAAAGTGTCCACGTAGGTATACCATACAGAAGTATATATATAGAACAATAGAAGTAAACTGCGCTTTCCTAAAGTAGATAGGAAAAATATTGTTTGAGGTTGAGCGAATAATCCGACAAGTGTGCTCGTGGTTTATGAACAGTTCCTAGGTCCCATCTGAGTTAACCCAAAAGGGAATGAGTTCCTTCTACCATTTTTTTTTTTTGGTTCTTTAATTCTTTTGACATTTGTAAGAGTTATCTAGATTTTTGTAACATGTAATTAACATTAAAAAAGAGAAAATACCGGGTATAGATAAAAAAAGAAGGGAAATTTAAAAATTTAGTCACAATTTTTTTTTTCCAGCTATAGACATACATTCCGTAGAGGACCCTCCGCGGATACGGGTATTTTTGTAATTTACCTCCGCGGAGAGGGCCATTTTTGGTATTTCACCTTCATCTTTCCCACAAAACCGACCCATCCTCTTTGGTCCCCCCACTGGTCCCTCATTCCTCGTTTACGAAGACGTGTCTCCGCATTCCCCCATTCCACCGGCCGTTCCGACAGCACTCTGGCGCCCGATTCCGACAGCACTCCGGCGACCGATGAAGACAACGAAACTGGCGACCACTATTGACTCCCGACAATAGAAATGGAGGAGAATCTCCCCAATATTTTGAGTGACGGTTTAGGCTCCCGGGTAATTGTCACTTTCCCTTGTTTAGATTAATGTAGTATATGTTAGGAAATTGTTGAAAACCGGTTAGATTAAACTGAATTCGCAAAAAAATGGATGAAATATGGGTTTAGGGTTCGACGGTGGTCAAGATCCATTCCGCGGAGGATTATATCATTCCGCGGAAGACCCTCCGCGGACTGAACCAATGCTCCACGAAGTATAGATGAATTAGCCGAGGGTGGAGGTCTATCCGCAGAGGATTCTCCGTGGAATGACCTAAATCCTCCGCAGAGGGAACCAACCCTCCATGAAAATAAATAAAAGACGCTCCGCGGAGGGTGAAGGTCTATCCACAGAGTCTTCTCTGCGGAATGACGTATGACCTCCGCGGAATAACCTTAATTTTGTAAATTATATTTTTTTTTATGTTTCTGTTATATGAAATTAAATTTAAATATTATGTTTTGCAGCACTTAGACCTGAATCAAAAAGTTGATTTAACTTTAAAAGGTGTGGTGGGTACCATGATACCATCATTAATAAGTATTTTCCGCGGCTAACACAATCACAACGACAATTATTCGAAGCTTCGCCGTTTGGAATATTTTTTGGGATGCATATCCCACATGGTGATCCGTTACTTGTGCATCTGATGATGTTGCACGAAGTAAGGACACAAGAAGTATTTGAAATGGGGAGGTTTTTATTTGATATAGAAGGGAGGCATTTGGAATTTGGTGAAACGGAATATATTCTCTTGTTGCTTTAAGACTCAAAGCAAAAATTAGTTGTTGTTTGTTGTCATATGTTTGACGAACAAACATATCATCATTTGGACCTAAACTGTGAAATGGTCCGGGTTCAAGAATAGGATCAGGACAATCAGGTATGGGAGGCATACCGTAAAATATGTCTGAAGCTTTTTTCCCGTGTGTGAACTCATCTTCTGACCATCCTTCATTTGACTCTTCACCTTCTGAGAAAGTTTTGTCAGTCAGTTTTCCAAACTCATATAAATTTTTTTCTTCAACTGTATTCAGTGCCACAGTTTCTTCTTCTGGACAATCTTCAACAATATCAGATACAATGTTTTCAACATTGTATGGTACAACTTTCTCAGCCGCTTCTGTCTGTTCGACCAATCCCTGAAACACCTCTAAATACAAATGCACAATCTCCTTCGTTTCAGAAATTACATTTCTGAGTTGATGAACATCTGCTTCATCTAAAATATTCATCACATACCCATAAACTGGGTGTTGAAATGACAATGATATATTACTATTGAACACCTTAGCCTTACTTTTGACCAAATCAAACAATATTCGACAATCAAAATTAGGCGGAAGCAGTAAACCGAAGTTGTTTAACTTTGGTCTAACGTAGGTGTTAATCCCATTAGTTATCTGCCAAAAACCTCCAGTACATAAAATAACAAAACTCATATTTTGTGTTAAAAATCAAATGAAAACGAATTGATCTATCGACCAAAATGAAACAAACTTTTAAAAAAAAAACTTTTCTATCAAAAAAGTGTTCAAAATCCGCTCCAACCACCCACTTCGCGGAGGAATTACTCTCTCCGCGGAGCTCCGCGTCCCCCTTTCCGCGGAGCCATTTAAGATTTCCAACTGCTTCCTCCGCGGAGGCTTCACTCTCTCCGCGGAGCTTCGCATCGACATCTCCGCGGGGTATTTACGAGATCCAATCAGCTATCTCCGCGGAGGTTATATTGAATCCGCATAACCGTTTCCGCGGAGCATGCTTAAAAAGGCATTATACCTATTTTTTGGCCACCTCGCAGAGATGACGTCATTCCGCGGAGGTCCGCGGAATGCATGTCTATAGCTGGAAATTTTTCTTTTTGTGACTAAATTTTTGAATTTCCCTCTTTTTTTGTCTATACCCGGTATTTTCTCATTAAAAAAACATCATTACATGGATCATGTTTTGTTTTAACATTTCTAATTAGAAAAGCACAATTTTCAAAAAGTCCTCAATAAACTTTTCACAATATAATCATTTTATGTGTATTGTTTCAACGGTCTATATAATTTGTCAGGACTAATATTCAGGATTCAAATATTCTTAAATGCTAAAGATGAATATATATATATATATATATATATATATATATATATATATATATATATATTGTTATCATAAGTTTTTTATTTTAATATAAATATATATACAATATATAATATAAAAAATTTCAGCCTAAAAAAAAAACTAAGCCCTATGTATTTGTTATCATTAAACCACTTGAATAATGGTCTATTGGTAAAATACTCTGGAAAATGTGAACGATATTCCATTTATCCGAGTTTTAATTAGGTTGTATGTTGTTCTTATGAGCAGGGTCAGTCCATTGATTTTCAATGCCCGGGGCGAGATTCTAAATTAATGCCTTTATTTATTAAAAAAAATAGCAAAATTGAAAAAATTTTGTACTTAAACCAAAACAAGGTTATACAAACAAAAACATACATAAAACTCATCCAAAACAATGTCTCCTTGCATTTGCTCAAATACACTTCTCAATTGAGTTAGAGCAATATCTACTATAACAATAAAATGATCAATTCTAAAATTTTTCTTAAGATGATTGTTGTTCTTTTTTGGTATTTGGAATTGAACTTCATCAAATTGTTTTTTTCCTACTATAAACACGTTTGACATGAAATTTTGGTTCAACTCCAATATTTTCTGCGATCCGTATATACACAACTTGAAGTTAACAATTCGTATCCACAACCTAATAAAAAAAATAATATCTTTTAGATTTTCAAAAATTAAATTGTCAGCATGTTATTCAAAAATAAAAAAAACACATCACTTTTTCAACATCATAATCTACATATCAAAACATAACCTCATGAGCATGAAAATTCGTGACTCCAAGTTATGATACATAACCTCATGTATACACGGAGATTAATCGTAATACATGTATGTTGGCCCAAACAGAGAGACATTTTTTTCGGAAAAAGATATTAATCATCCCTAATAAATCAAAATCTTTTTGTCACATATTTTCTTCTCATTAATTTGGACACATGATATTTTCCAGATTTTTTGAATTTTCTATTTTCTATTTGTCATTTTATTAAATTAAAATTCCACATTTAATATATATATATATATATATATATATATATATATATATATATATATATATATATAAGTTATTTATTAGAAAAGTTTATATATGCAATGTATTCAATGTATTAAAACCTCATTAATTTTAATAATCCAAAATTTTTCTCAATTTTCTTATAAATTCAAATTTCTTAAATTGTTAAAATATCATATTATTTTTTTTAAAAGAGCTCCCGTGTTTCAAGTACCAACACGATCTGGTTAGGAATGTTATGTTTGACATATTTAGACGCGCACGGGTTTCTGCCAAGAAAGAGACACCTGTGAACTTTCTGACTGACCCATTAAAAGGAAGATCAACACTTAGACCAGCTGATGTTTTAGTATTTGGATGGGCTGGAGGAAAACATGCATACGTGGATCTAACAGTGGTCTCCCCTTTTTGTGGGCTTGGGGAGTTGAGTTTTCACAGTGGGGCAAGCTGCTTTAAAAACTGCATCAAGTAAAGTGGCAAAATATGAGAAAACGTACATGGAAAATCAACACACGTTTATACCTTTTGCATCTGATACTTTCGGTTTTCTTGCGCCAGAAGCTGTAGAGCTACTCAATAGAGTCTAACGGGTCATGCATTGTAATGTTATGACTCCAAGATCTATAGATTTTGTTTTTAAAAGTATTAATTTTGTCATCTAAAAAGGAATTGCGGTATACTTGTTGCTCGTTTACCCGCTACGCCTATGTAATTTTCAAGTTGTAATCAAAATCAGTACTCTAAAAATACAAATAATAGTAACAGTAAGAACGTGGCATCCTTATCCATTAATTGGCACACGCCAAACTCCAACAAGAAAAACTCCATTGGTTCGTCCCCACCATCCCATGGCTTTTCCATAAATATAATCGATCAAAGATTGTATTATATATTTATATATTGTTGGTGGTAACGAATTAAAAGAGTGGTTAGTAAGTCGTTTATTTAATTATATATAGTACTTCTGTAATTTGAACCTCGTTGGTGATCATAATTTGACTCTAATGGGATCATATTTAAAATAAAACCATGAAGACTAAAGCAAACGAGAATAAAAAAAAATTATGCCAAATAAATGGAACGTATGAGTCAAGTAATATGTTGAATTGGGTTCGGATCAAACCCAATCGTTTTTCGTAAGGGTCCAATTAATTACATAAACGAAATATAATTATATAATACATGTATATAATATTTGGAATAAACTAATCCAAGAGTTTGGATGCATAAAGTTATGTTCTAGTGTCTTTGATATATTTATTTTATAATTTTCCATATTACATATTTGAATAATAAAAGTTGATTCAAAACGACTCTTTAATAAATACACTAGTCGACATTATCTTCGCCACAATGTACTAAACTATGTAATTAAGTTGTTCTCAGCCTGGGTCCAAAGTCTATGCTAATTATATACCACATCATATAAAATTACTAGTCATTTATGAATATTTTAAGCTATAAAGTATGGTACCATATATTATCTCACCTTTTAAATGCCCACTAGCTCCATATTATTTCTCTAGTCTCTTTTTGCTTCTTCTCATCTAAGAAATTGTCTCTCTTAAGGTCTCTTAAGGTCAAGAGAGTCCATATTTTCCATCATTCATAACTTAGGTGCTGTTTGTTTTTCGGAAAAAACCTCTTCAAACCTCTTACTGCTGCGCGGCGCAGCACACGCGCAACACTTTTCATTTCGCAGCTGTTTGTTTTTTAGAAGTCTTCTGAGTCAAAAACCTCTGCGCGTGCTCTGTTTGGCGCAACACTTGTACTGCCTCTTCCAACCTCTTCTTCTTCTTATTTTATTGCTGAAATTTTGATTATATGTTATTAAAATTTTATTTCATATTTTTTCCTTTTTTTTTTTTTTCCGTTTATTCTTATTGAATTTAATTTTCATTTTTATTATATTCAATAATAATAATTTCTTGATAAAATATCATTATTTTTTACTGAAAATATCTTTATTTTTTATTGAAATATCATTTTTTTTACTGAAATATCATTAATTTTTACCGAAATGTTATACATTATTAAATTTTACGTATTAAAAAGCTATTTTCGGTTTATAAAATTAGTTTATTTTAATTTTTTAATATCTGCAGCAGTATGCGGATGTTAAAAAAACAAACACGCTTTTTATTATAGTCTGCAACCGTTTGGTCCACCTCTTCTACTGTAGAGGGTTGCAGAGGTGGTCCGCAGACTTCATGAATTTTTACTTCAAAAAATCAAACAACACCTTACTGTCATATCAGTTTTTATGTTTTTTTTATCAGTTCTACTTCTCTCATCCTACAACACATGTACTTTCATTTTGTTTGCCATATATTGTCGAGTATCAGCTTCTACTTGTCAAATTTTGTTTTCATCTTAGCGACATATCATACTTTCTTCGTATTTTAAAATCATATTATGAATTGATGCTGACATACACTACAATAACTCTTCCGCACATGTACAACTATAATCGCTAAGAATATCTTTGAGACTTTCTACTCATCCGAACTCTTCTGAACCATTCCAAACTGTTACAAAGCTTCAAAATACTTTGGACTGCTTTTGTACTAAACACACTTCGCCATTAAACTCCACATCTCGACATTAGCTATATTGCTTCAATTTGAATAGATATTGACGGAAGCTATATTACTTGCAAATTATAAATAATTCTAGCAAATTAGAGACTTGATGGAAGTTTTATTACTTGCACGTTAATTTGACTTGTTATATAGTAATAAAAACCAATATAAAACATGGTCTTTTGTTAAAAGATTGTCTTTTTGTTGTTTTAAATCACAAACAATATTAGAATAAACAGAAACATATTTCAAATAGCAAGATTAAAGTAAATATGCAAATAGTTTCTATCAATGATTAGTTTTATTTATTATGTCTAAGATTGAACTCATGATCTTTTGTTAGAGACATCTTGTTATGCATCATATTAACCAAGTAAGTTAGTCCAACTTATAGTAAATTAATATAAAAAAACGTCCGTATAGGTGAAGAGATAAGATTTCGAAACTAATATTTAACAATTTAAATTATAAATGAAAAATAAAATGAAAAGTTTGATTGTTAAAAATATAAATTGATGTTTTTATCTATAATTAAATTCCACAGTGTATTATAATTTCCAGATATTTACACTATAATTAAATAACATGTTTATCCTTGTTTTTGCAATAAATTCAAAAAATATTATATAGTTGGAGATGGTGGAGTCCTTGAATGGGATCCATGCATTTTCTTTGACTTTATGAGTACGAATATGAGTGACATTTGCAGCTTGTATGTTTTTTTCCTTGCAACTTGCAATCTTTTATTATATACATTTATTACGTTTTACGACGTCGGTACCTTTTTATACTTTATTTTGTTTTTAACATATTCAACAAAGTTCTTTGTCTTAAAATATACAACGATTTCTGTTTTATTTTTGTGTATCTAAATCTATGCATACATACTTTATCAATTAATTTGAGATGTTATTCGTAATATTTAACTAAAATAATATAAGTATTTGTTATATATAATCAGGAAGCATTATCATTTTATTATACAAGGTAGTAGCAACGTAGGGTAAATTACACGAATGGTCCCTGTGGTTTGAAATAATTTGTACGTTTGATTCTAATAATTCTTTTTACCTATTGTTTTTTGTTGTGCTTGGTCATTGGTCGATTTAGAAAGCCAATTATACCCTTTATGATTTTATTGTTACTTCTTTTTGTTATTTTTTATTTTCATGATAAAAGATAATATGAAATTGGGCCCACCACCACCCCTTATTTCTTCCTAATCTTGTTTTTCTTAGGAGATTCTCTATCAACCTCTTACCCTTTCTAATTTTATTTTTACATCTTCGGTTTGATTCAGTGTGTTCTTCAAAGCTAAAATAGAGAGAGGCAAAAGAAGACGAAGGGTACCGATAAAAATCCATATTGCAGTGGAAGATGGATTTAGGTTTTGAGATCAATTTAAGATGTGTAAAAATCAAGAAACAATTTCAGCCCCAACGTCCCTCTAATGTGTGGTTCATTTTTTTTCACGCTCCATCTCTTGTTTTTTTGGAAGATGGTCTGAAGTCCACCACCACCACCACCCCACCGCTCACCACACTCCCCACCTTAAACCTCAATATGCCCTCTTTCACAATTTGATTCCACCCGCTATATCTCCGATCTAAATCCACCATATTCGACTCCATATGTTATGGTTAGACCACTTTAATTACAATGGTTTGTTTCTTCCAAAAAATGTCAGAAGTTGCGACCCCAATTTAAAGAGACATGAGTTTTTGTTTGCGATACACAGACAAGCAAGCGAGGGAGTATGATTTAAGGTAGTTACGACTGCTCCATTTTTGGTTCAATAATTCCATCATGTTCTTAGTGTACATTTTGATTTAAGGATTTTTAATTAGGTTTGATTTCACCCAAGCTTACTGTATTGATTTTTTTTTCTAATCTTGATGGATTGGAAAAGATGAACCCAAAAAAGATTGATGGGTTGCTTTGATATTTGATTATGATTTTGGGATGGTGAGGTCCGGTGAAGTATTTCCAACAAAGATATAGGAAGGAGTAGGGAAAGAGTAGTTATGAGATCCATCTCTTTTTAATAATCAATATTAAAAGCTATTTAAATAACAAAAGTTTAAAAAAAGAATTTGAAAATGGCAATATAGTCTTTTCAAGTCTGATTAAGACTAAGTATGCAACAAAAAAACAATAGAGACCGTTCGAGTTAAATGTTTTTTAAGGACCAAACATATAGGTTCTTCCAAACCATAGGGACCATTAGTGTAATTTACCCTAGAATGTAATTTGATCGAAAAGTAAAGTAAAAGTGAATAATAAGTGATATCTGAAAGTGAAAGGGCATAAAAATATTATCCAATAAGCTGCCAAAGATAGAAGCGGAGGTAAATCTCCGCGAAAACACGGAGCCGCTCTCGCCCAATACTTTGGAATCCACCCACTTTCTTAACCCAACCATGGTTAACTTAACCCTAACACCCTTCCTTTACAAATTCCCTTCTCCCCTCAATTTTCCCCATATCTCCTCTCGGTTTCATTTCTCCACCTCCAAACCTCATCCTCTCCCTCTCCCTCTCCCTCTCCCTCTCCCTCTCTCTGTATATTTGTCGGCAAACCCCCCCATCACACACACAAACACACAGACTAAATCTGAAGTACCTGACGTTTCAACCATGAGTTGCAATGGATGCCGAGTCCTCCGAAAGGGGTGCAGCGATAGCTGTATTCTCCGCCCCTGTTTGCAGTGGATTGATACTCCTGAAGCTCAAGGTCACGCCACCGTATTCGTTGCCAAATTCTTCGGCCGCGCTGGTCTCATGTCCTTCATCTCCGCCGTTCCTGAAAACCAACGTCCATGTAAACAACCTCACCTCGCTCAAAAACTTGCTTAATTTTAGATTCCAACCAACTGTTTGTGTGTGTGTGTTTGTTTCGGTAATTTAAAGTAGATAGTGCACGACAAATTCAATGCTAGGGTTTGGAAATTGGAGTCGTTTTACTTTTTGACTTACCTAGTTTATTTTGCATCTACAGCTCTTTTTCAATCGCTATTATTTGAAGCTGCCGGTCGGACGGTGAATCCAGTCAACGGAGCTGTCGGACTTTTGTGGACAGGGAACTGGCACATGTGTCAGGCATCGGTGGATACAGTTCTCCGAGGCGGCACGTTACGCCCGATCCCGGAGCTTAGCGACGGATTCCCGACGATGCCAAAACTCGGTGATTCCTCGGAAATAGATGTAACTCGCTTTGACTTGCTCAAACCTCAGGATCCGGTCACACATCCGCGGTCGAAGGTGCAGAAGCGTCGGCGAGCCGGTGAGCCGCCATCAAACATGACACAATCGCACGATCTTGAACTCAATATAAATCAGAGCTTTACAGCTGTTAAAGGCTTCCCTGAGAAACGGCGGCAGGGAAGTCCGTCGATGAATTCTGAAGACTCCGTGACTACAACGTGTTTGGGCGGCGCCGGTGGGCTTGGAGAGTATAGTTTTACTCAAGGAGGAAGAGAAGTGCATCTGCTGAATCTGTTCAAATGATGAGTTGTAGCGTCAATTTTGATCTGGAAGGAAATATGTTTGGCCGGATTTTAGATTCCGGCGACTTTTTGTAGTTCACGGGCACAGGATTTCCCTCCGTCGGAGATTTTGTTTTTTGTAAGGAGGGGAAAATGAAAGTTCGCCGGTGATTCCCATTTACATCTTCTGTTAAATCTCATTGTAGCAAACCTCAGTCTTGTAACCGGAAAATAAATTATTTGTTTCAAACAAAAACGTTTTCCTTGAGTTTTCACTTTTCAGTAAAAAAAAAAAAAAGTAAACTCATTGTTTTTGTTCTTCTTAATATTTTAATATTTTTATTATAGTATATAATTGTTTATTTATTATGCTTCATTTTATTATAACGTACTATTTTGATTTTTATGGCAAGATATTGTTATTCGATAATTTCAATTTTCACCCGGTTATAATATATTTACGCAAATGTCAGTGCATTGTGAAGTTTAAATTATATATTTAAAATATCGACACATATATGTTATTAAAAAATTTTAATGGCAAATTTTTAAGCCTTTTTAAGATTTTTGCTGCATTAAAAGTTAAAACCAGAACTGTATAAAAAAAACTACTTTTACCTTTATTACATATGATAACCGATTTGTCGCCATAAAATAAAACTTTGTAAGAAAAAATACTTAATTTCACAAATCTTTTTGTTTTTATGCTAATACTTTTACCTTTATTATATAGGGTTAGGTTCATGTCAGACGGTCTAATTTTGTGAGACGTATTTTTTAATTTTTTTTAGTTAATTCAAGTTCCGAAAATAATATTTAAATTTTTTTTTTGATTTTTTCATTTATTTTGCATTTTAAAATTATTTTTAGAATATTTACAGTGTAATATTCTATTTAAAATATTTCACGTATCTTTAAAAAAATAAGATTTTTTTTAATTTTTTTATATTTTTTTAGTTAATTCAAGTTCCGAAAATAATATTTAAAAAAAATTTATAGATTTTTCCATTTATTTTGCATTTTAAAATTATTTTTTAGAATATGTCAGTGTAATATTCTATTTAGAATATATTCTATTTGGAATATATTCTAAATAGAATATTAAACTGACATATTCTAAAAAATAATTTTAAAATGCAAAATAAATGGAAAAATCTAAAAATTCTTTTTTTAAATATTATTTTTGGAACTTGAGTTAACTAAAAAAACAAAAATAAAAAAAATTCTATTTTTTTTTAAAAATACGTGAAATATTCTAAATAGAATATTACACTGTACATATTTTAAAAATAATTTTAAAATGCAAAATAAATGGAAAAATCAAAAAATTCTTTTTTTTAAATATTATTTTCGGAACATGAATTAACTAAAAAAAATAAAAATAAAATAAAAAAAAGCATCTCACAGTCTCATAAAATATAGGTGGTCTCAAATGAACCTAACCCTATATATATATATATATATATATATATATATATATATATATATATATATATATATATATATATATATATATATATTATGTATTTAGAAAAAGGGATTATACATGATTTTTTAATTAAACATTGTATTTATATATTATTTTAAATATTGTTTCTTAATATACAAGTTATTTTTTCCCTATTTAAATGGTTTAAAGCATAAAAATATGTTTTTTTGAAGTACATGTATATATTTTTACGTATTTGAAAATGTAAATACATTTTTTAAAAGTATAAATATAAATTTTTACATTTTTTATAATATATTAATATAATTTTTAAAAGTATAAATATGTATTTATAAGTATAAATAAGTCAAAAGTGTGCTCATGTATAAAAAAAATACATTTATACTTTTAAATATGTATCTAAACTTCTAAAACTATATTTATAATTCTAAAAATATATGGATGTTTCTAAAAAAAACTTTATATATATATATATATATATATATATATATATATATATATATATATATATAATCTTAAAAAATATATCGTACTTCTTCAAACTTCTTCGAATTAGACTTTGAATTTTTTTTTTTTTTTGGAACCAGAAGTTCCTTCAGACTTTCTCTTTTTGCCAACTTCAATCTTGCTGGCGGTTCTTCCCTTGATCATTTGCTCAACAGACTTAGCAGCCCAAATAGCTGCCTCCAAAGTAGGTGTCTGTCGCAATGGCACATCATACTCCCATGGAAGTCCTTTTGTCTACCAGTCAACTTTTGTCAGCTCGTCTGGAATGATGGGCAAAGCAAACTCCATTTTGTCTGTAAAGGCATTGGTGTATTCATCAATGGACATGTTGTCCTTCTTCAACATCAAGAATTGGTTCTCTAGCTCTAGCAGATTTTGGGCCGAGCAGAACTTGTGTTTGAATTGCACCAAGAACTCTGCCCAAGTCCGTTGCAGTGGCTCATTAGGGCATAGGGTCTTCCCTAAAGTGTTCCACCAACTAGGGATGAGCGTGGGACGGAATCGGTACCGACCCGTACCGTTCCCGATTTCCCGAAAACTAAATTTGGTCAAAAGTCAATCCCGAGTACCGAACTGAATTAACATCACTGGTACCGGTACGAGGAATGGTACTAGTTTTCGGTACTAGTACCCGTACTGATGGTACCGATTCCCGAATTTTATGTATTTGGAGTACCAAGTACTATCCCATGTTTTTACATCCGGTACGGTTCGGTACCGGTTCCGGTATGGGATCGAGATTTGGGAAAAACTGCTCATCCCTACCACCGACGAACAGCTCCACCTCTGAACTAACGTACTACATATGTGGTTTGTAATTTTCCCTTGCAACCATATGTCATGAAAGCCAATTCCATCTCCGACATCCAATCCATAACTCCGATCGGATCTTCTTTTCCAGTGAAGGTCGATGGTTTGCAAGTTAAAAAATCTTTGTACTTGCATCCAAGTCGATCATTTCCTCCATCTTGGTTGTTTTGTCTAACTATTGGTGGGTTTCCTTGACCAACAATCCTATTGAAGTTTCCTCCTTCTGACTGCCCTCTATTCACTTCGAGCTCTTCAATCAGTATAGAAAATTTTTCATGATTCTGCTGAAACAGACGTCTAGTTTCCTCCATTTGATGATCTAACATTGTCTGCATCATTTCTTGTACCCCAGCCATTGTCATTGGCTCTGGTGTAGCTGCTACAACAAGTACCTTCTCAATTGCTGGTGGTTGAGGCCGTTGATTCCTGTTTCAGTTTGCGTTTCCAACTTCGTTTGTAGTTCATGCCATTTTTTTTTAATCTATACACTGAATAAGGTGAATTTAGATCCTCATTCACGATAGATATTTAAATAATATATATCACTCCGAAATGTTTACATGTTAGTTCTAATATCGTAGTCGAACGCTTAGAATCCTAAACACATAAGGTTTCCAGATCCAGTCGGCAACAGACCGTAGATCCGAACAAATAATATCATATATGCAAAACATATAACATTTAGCACATAAAAACACTTTCGACATTTTCCTAAATCATTCTAGTGCTCGTGTCTAAAATATGATAGACACTCGTCTCACAATCATCACTTAGCATTCTAAGTTTAAGTCTAGAAATCCTACAAATTCCTAGTTTGCTTAAACTAATGCTCTGATACCAACTGCGATATCCCCAATTTTTCTTAGCTAGAAAATATCGATTTAATTTATGTTTTTAAAATAAAATCATAGTAATTTTTCAAAAGATGTAGTGGAATTTTTTCCCAAAACAAAATATAAGAAAATTTTAACAAAACATTTCTTAAAGAAATAAATATTTTCATTATATATCAAAAAACCTCGGGTTGTCATGTTCTGAAACAGACCAAAAGCATAAATAGTAAAATTATAAGCCTTACAACAGATATTTACAACTACTGACTTATAATTCAAAAATCCCTCTTCAACCTTCAAACTACGCTCATGGTCCACTACCTGTAATACAGAAAACTGAGTGGGTCAGACTCAGGCTTGGGGGCCTGGTGAGCATATAGGGTTTTCAACTCACAATAAATAAGTTTATAAATTTCATCAAACATCAATAACCCAATTACACATTCTCGTTATTCTCACATTACGCCCCTAAAACAACTATCACAAGGGACCCAGTCTAAGAATTTTCATCGGGGTGATAACACTGCTTTGGTGGTTTCCCAACAATTTATGTCAAATAAGGCAACCATGTGGGGGATGGATTAGAACAAATGAACATCAATGTTCAATAACACCTACAGGTTGCGAGCCTGTCAGCGTTCCACAAGACTGTCTAGAAAAGTCAGTGGTCGTTATCCATACTCCGCTAGATGACTGGATCACAATAGCATCGATGTCTCTCATCATTTTATTTCATCACACATCAACTATTTATCCATGTTTTACCCAACATTTTTGTAGATAAAAATACACATACATTTTAAATCATTTAAAAACCTGTATAAAACATTCATTCAACACTCATCTCAAATAAACAAACAATAAATATACACATTGCACGTATTTTATAAAAAATACTTCATATCTATGTGTAAGGTGAAAGTGACTATACACTAATTTGATAAGATGATAATCAGGCAGTACTCCGGCTCTAAAAATAATATTTTACGATGAAACCGGAGTGTTTTTTCAAAAACCAGGCTCCACACGGGCAGAGTTTCGACTTAAAAACTCTTTTTCTCGGGATCTTCGGGGCTCTCAGACTTGCTTTGGGAGTCGGGATGATACCGGAACTCCGGAGGTATTTCTTGCAATTTAGGAGAGAGTTTAGGGGTGAAAGATGTAAAGAATGCAAGGTTCTAAATAACGTAAGGCGTAACTTGACGGTAAGGTAAAAGTTAAGCCATGACAAGTCTTGACGAGCCATGACGTTTTTCAAGGCGTGATTAATTATATATACATTAAAATATATAAACCATATAATTATTGAATTTTATCAAATATATTAAGTTTTTATAAGTGTTATATTAATATCTAATAGAAAAAAGTTAACAAAAACTCATTTATTTTAGGCCCGATAAAAAAACAAAAAAAAACCCCGCTCCTTGAAAAAAAACTCGCGCTATAACGCGATAAGGCGCGCCTTCACTCGTTATTTGGGCATCACGCTTCACAAACACGCCTTGGACGTTTTCGTAACGGCTACACCACGCATCGCTTCATGGCACGCCTTGAGGCGCGCCATGACACGCTTTTTAGAATCATGAAAGAATGTAAACAAAATCCGACTGCCCTCGACATCTATTTATAGGGGCTGGAACCTCGATTTACGTTGGGCGTTATATTCTCATACGTTGGGCGTATGGGTGGATCATCTAGGACGCATCGGAGCTACGGGCATGCGTCTCTCATGCGAAGTAGCAGGCTATGTGGCCCATTTCGGACCCCGAACACGAGTACGCTGGGCGTACTCCCATTTATTAAACTTCAAAAATTCGTAACTTTTGCATACGAGCTCCGTTTTTGACCTTCTTTATATTCACGCATAGGTGAGATTATGTTCCACAACTTTCGTTTAGACTCCGTCGGCTAATTTTGATTTATTTTTAAAGTTATATTTTTAACAGACCGGGATAGAAAAAGTTCGTTAAAAATTCATAACTTCTTCTTCTGACGTCCGTTTTCGTCTTTCTTTTTACCGTTAAACTTCAATCAACAAGATCTTCGATTATCGTTTAGATTGTTTCGGCTAAAAATCACTTAATCTAAATTTTGAGTTTTGGGCTGCATACTGCTAAGTCAAAACTTCAAAAAATCATAACTTCCTCATACGAATTCAGATTTGGACATTCTTTTTATGGACGCCCTCGGTTTAACGTATTATATGATTTTCGTTTAGATCACTAAGGCTAGAAAAAACTTTAATGAAAATTCACTTTTTACGTCACATAGCGTTGTGTCGGTTCTGTCGCGAAACTTCGACATGTCATAACTTATTTGTTATAACTCGAATTTTGGTATTCTTTATACCTCCGGAATCCTTATTTCAACTACTACAACTTTCTACTTAGATATCGACTTTATTTAATATTTATTTTCGACGCTCATTTTTTATTCTTAATTCATTAAATTATAATAATTAAGTAAACAACCACAAAATTCACATAATATTCACATAACTCCTCTTTATTACTTCAAAACGAGTTACAAAGGTTAACCTAGACTATTACATTATGTTTAGTTCTTAGCACAGAAACACGGACGTTACATTCCCAACCTCACCGAACGCCCCACTAACTTACTTAGCACAGATATATGTAACGCCCGTAGATCCGGACTTATCAATTTAGAGACAATAAGTGTCAAAAATGACTTTTTGGCAAAATATTATTTAGAATAAATAATCTTGACAAAGTTTTAGTATATGTTACAAGGTTTCCGTACATATAAAGACCGCCAAAATCCGAGTTATAACGAAGAAGTTATGAACCGTCGAAGTTTCGCGACGGAACCGACACGATATCGGGAAACGTAAATAGTGAATTTACGATAGAGGGAGATTTAGCCTTAGCGATCTAAACAAAAGTCATAGAATACGTTAAACCGAAAGCTTCCATAAAAAGAACGCCCAAATATGACCTCATATGAGAAAGTTATGTTTTTTCGAAGTTTCGGATTAGCAATGTATAGCCCGAAATTCGAATATTAGATCGAGCGGTTTTTAGCCGACACAACCTAAATGAGAATCGAATATCTCTTTATGAGTAGTGTAACGATAAAAAGACAGACAAAAATGGACATCAGATGAAGAAGTTATGAGATTTTAACGGACTAATCCTGTCCCGGCCTGTTAAAAATATAAATTTAAAAATAATGTCAAAATTAGCCGACGGAGTCTAAACAAAAGTTGTAGAGTACGTCTCCACCTACGCGTGGATATAAATAACGTCTAAAACGGAGTTCGTATGAACGAGTTACAAATTATAATAGCATATTTACGTATTAAAATAAACTATAAATCATATATATGTACACACACACACACACACACACACACACATATATATATATATATATATATATATATATATACACACACACATATGTTATATCATTAGAAAGGTATCGACGACGCGGTCATTATAAGATTAATGTTGAGTTATTTCGATATTAGTTTAGTACAAATACCATCAACACCATTTAAAATAGTATTATAGCGGTGTGTTTAGTTTTTTATACAACTAAAATGTCATTAAGTAATTATGGAGGGTAGTTTTTGAAAATTCAATTAGTATAAATATGAGCCTTGGGCTCTCATATTTTTGCACCGTTCTCTTGATCAAGAGTCTTTCTCTCCTTATCCCCCGAGCATTTCGGTCCCTCGTGATTCGCCTTCTATTTCTGTAGTTTTTAGTATAGTAAGGTGAGCGCTGAAGCGCTGTACGAATCTTACTTAGAAAGATTCAGCAACGAAGTTCTGCCCCTGCAGAGCCCGACTCCTAGCTAAAATCCCCTTGTAAGTAAGTTATGCTTACCCTATTTTAATATAGCTTATATTTTAAATTAATATTATTATTATAAATTTATAATAAATATTTGAGCTATTATTATGACTTATATAAGTGTCGTTATAATATCTTTTTAACTACTCACAGTACGGGGAATCTGGTTTAAAGGGCCGCATAGGGTTGTTGGATTTCAGAAGTGCTATACACCAAAATTGTCCTGCCTTCTGGTGTTTTATGTCTGGCCCCTGTTTGTACATAGTGGTTGAAAAGTATTGTTTAAATGCTTATATAATAATAATAATAATAATAATAATAATAATAATAATAATAATAATAACAATAATAAGACTAATAATTAGTCACGGTAAATATTAGACTAAAATCTAGTGGTAATAATACTGGGTTTCGTCGAAGGAAATTATTTTAACGTAAACGGAGTGTTGTCCGAGTACCGAGTCACCACCTTCTCAGGTGAGTGCATAGTTACTGTCATCTTACATATAGATATGAAGTATTTTATATAAACTACGTGCTATGTGTGCATATTATCTGAATACTTGTTGTCTATGTTGGATGAACGTTTTTTTATACATGTTTTTAAATGATTTGAACTGTATACGTATTTTAAATATACAAGTATGTTGGGTATGAGATGAGTAGATGAATGATGAAAGATAAAAGATGATGTGAGTAAACATTAGCAGCTACAGACTTAGTGCCTAGCAAATAACATCGGCAGTTGTGGACTTAGTGCCTATTGGACAAACACTGGTAGCTATGAACTTAGTACCTATTAGGAATTGGTAGCTATGGACTTAGTACCTATTAGATAAACACTGGTTGCTATGGATTTAGTACCCAACAACTATGGAATTAGTGCTTTACGAACGAGCATTGGCAGCTACGGATTTAGTGTCAGTCCTATAACTCTAGAAGCAAAGGACTTTAGAATGAACGAATGCGGGATAGATGACTCTTAGGATAGATCCTTAAGAGTAAAGAAGACAATGGGGATGGGTAATTGAGTCGATTGTTTGATTGTTTAAACATAATAATTATATTATTGTGGGTTGAAAACCCTATGTACTCACCAGGTTTCCCAACCTAACCCACTCAGTTTATTTATATTACAGGTGTTGAGATGACGTCACATTACATTGAGAGATTAAGGAGATGTAGATCACTAGTGTAAATAAATGTAAGTTCTGTTTATGCTTATGTTTTTGTATTGACGATGACGTCCCAATTGTTTTAAAACGAATTAAAAATACTTTTCTTCGGAAATGCTTTGATAACGTATTTATCATGTTTTCCTGGGAACAAATTCCACAACATTTTTATTAAAAAAGGTACTCTGATTTTTATAAAGCATAAACAAAATCGGTCTTTTCTGGCCGTGAAAATGGGGATGTCAAATAACAAAATCTACCCTAGGATCACAACCATACGAGGAACATGAAATAAGGCCAAATCAGTTATTCTAAGGCTATAACATCCTAACCGTATACAGTTTTAAAAGCATACACGAGCAGTTTCTAATACCAACAATCATTCTCATTCTAGCATGGCATACAATATCTCCAAGGCTACAAGCACCACATACCAAGCCAATCTATTGTTGACTACTCAACACTAGCATGCAAGTCTACTGACTGATACAACATATTTATGCGTCTCCCCTAGCCCTTACTAGCATTTGATTCACAGATTCATAAACAAAGTCATAACAGATAACATATACGGGTATTCTGGGGAAACTTACATGAGCTCGGCTGATTGCGTGTACCACACCCTTTTCTTATTTTAGAAAGTTCTTTCCTTGAAAACATTTTTCTTTTTGAAAACTTTACAGGTCCTTAGTTTGAGTTCAGACTCACCCTTAAGTATGTCCGAATCCCTCAAACCAAGGCTCTGATACCAACTTGTAACGACCCAAAAATCTAGGGTAAAATTTTCATTTTTAATACAGTCAGAACACATTTGTCTTTAAATCCAAACATTCTAAAACCATAATTAATTAAAAACATTCATCAGAGTTCATCCCAATATCATGTATTGCGGAAAACACGGGTGTATGCACTGCGATCAAGCGGAGCCCTTCCTTTCCAAACATACCTGAAACCATAAACAAAACTGTAAGCACGAAGCTTAGTGAGTTCCCCAGAGCATACACCACACACAATCCACATAACGCATATCATATAAGCTAATAAGCTCCATATAACACATAAGCCATGCATACATAAATCTGTAAGGATGTCGTGGGCTCCCCCTCAAGGTCTTACACCTTCGTGTCATGGGCTACCCCACTCAGAATTTACCTGGGAATGCCATGGGCTACCCCACATCGTCATACATCCAATGTGCCATGGGTTACCCAACATGGTCCTTACCTGGGAATGCCATGGGCTACCCCACATGGTCTTACATCCAATTGCCACAGGGTCCCCCCGAGGTCTTCCATGTAATAACATACAATCTCATAGCATATCAAATCACAGAATGACTAGCATCCTACAAACACATACATAAACTTGTAAGGATGCTGTGGATTCCCCTAGGGTCTTACACCATCATGTCATGGGCTAACCCACATGGTATTTACTAACACATATACCATAATCATATAATGGGTCGGCCTTGGTGCCTTAGACGCATTGGTATGGTAAGAAGACTTACCTGATAATGCTGAAGTCCCACGGATAAAACTCTAGTTGTTGGTTGACAGGTTCCTAAACTGTCAATCATCAAACAATACCCAATTAATATTTGGGTTCCACGCCTAAGGTCCAACTTACACTCCCAAGGCCTAAAAGTCAAGTTATGGACCAAAGCCCAACACATGGCCCAACTTTCCAAATTCGGCCCAAACCTCTATGTGGACTTATTTTAAGGCCCAAACAATTATTCTAGTCCAAACAATTGGCATTTTGATGGCGCAATAGCTAATAATCCTCAAGGCCAATATATGGTCCACTTATGGTCCAATTTTCCAAATTAGGCCCAAGTCCCTCTAATGGGACTTCTCCTAAAGCCCAATAATCTTCTTAGTCCATAATTGTGTTCCCAATTGGCCCATAAAGGCCCAAAGTAGCTTAGTCCAATAAGTGGCCCAATAAGAACCCAAGACCAAATTAGGGTTTTTCACATAAAATGACGATTAGGGTTGAGTGTTCCTACTTTACCTATTAAGGACTTAATCCATTAACAACTTAATCCATTAAGTCCAATATTGTCTTAAGTCAATTTGTCAATGATTGTTAATTATTATTTTAATTTTATTAATTAATTATAGTACGAGTCCCATTCAATCCCCAAAATTAGGGTTTCATGACATTAGGGTTTTCCAAACGATAATTAGGGTTTCCTACCCAATACTAGCCCATTAGTCACATGTTTGGGCTTTTAGATCAATTAGGGCTTCATTGGACTAATTAGGGTTTCAAGAATCCCAAATGAGTCAAAATGCAAACGAGGCACACCGCCACCCAACACGGCGGGTAGTGGCGGCAGCCACCACTTCACGATGGTGGTTATTTGCTTTTTATTATCATGTCGGCCGATTACAGTTTCATAATGACCTTCCAATTAACACTCACACACACATATATGCAAAGATGCGCATACAACCATCACTACACGGCGACTGGTGGTGGCAGAACAGGAAAGGCGACGATAACCACCATGGTAGGTAGCCATGATGGTCTTCCATGGTTTCCAGTCAAACAAAACCACATACACTGAAAACACTAATATCAAAACACGCACACACTTCTGATCACCACCCCATCTGGTGACGCAAAACGACGATGACGGCATAAAACGACGGCAACAGCGGCGGTAATACAATATGTATAACCGAAAACAGAGATATAGGGCTGTTTTCGGTGGGGAAACGGTGGCAATCCATCACCGAAAACAACAACCACAGCAGCAGCAGAAGAAGAATACGACAGCTGAAACAGGAGAAGAAGGATGGTGGCGGATACTTGAACCTTCGCCGGCAGTCTTCATTGGCTCTTTCCCTATGGTTCTCGTCGTCACCGGCAGTAGGAACTCATGGTGGCTTCACGACTCCGACAATGGCGGCGTCGTAGGGTGCTCCGGCTTCATTAGGTAAGGAAGCGGTGGCCGATGATGAGGGTTGAGAGCATGACGGCTGGAAGGTGGGAGGTATAAGGGTGATGCGGTTGTATAAGCTTTAGGGTTAGGGTTTAACGAGTGGTGATAGGTTATATACCCCCGTCACAAACTTCATTCCATAATACCATCTTTGGTCCCTCCCTTTCCTTTCTTCTTTCAAACTAAGTACAATATTTACTAAATGGCCCCTATCTTTAACAATTCCTTACAATCCTAGTCCCAGAAGTTTCCATTTAACCCTCACATTTTAAAAACCCTTTCACTCTAAGTCTGATAATTACCAATCACCCACTGACTTCTAAAATCCTTTTTGGAATAAATCCCAAAATTACTCTTTAACCCTCGAATAATCCAATTTATAACATTCGACTCCCCAAAACTAACACCCCACTAAATAATACAGATTTAGGATGACAGTTCATTCATTAATTTTTATCTATTTGTTTATTTAATAAACAGGATGCTACAATCTTTCCTCTTACTCACAAATCGGACAACATTTAAAAGGAAGATCAATACCTTTTTGTTCCAATGCATCGAGTCGGTAATCTCCCAAGCAACAGCCTCTAAACAAAGATGTTTACTTTTCTAGGCACCCCAAGTACACCATCTAGTAGAATTAGCAGTGGAATTAAGAACCTTGAAATCAATCCATTGACGTGTAGATGTAACAAAAAAAACCCATCATTTGCTAAGGTCCAAACCCAATCGTCACGGCCAAGACCACACCGAAACCCACCAAACAGATTCAACAAATTATTTATTTGATTTTAAACAGCCCCTCTTCTAAATCTCCTAGCCCGGTTCCATTTCCAACTTGTGGGTACATCGATCCGTCACACCACATTTTGAGTTTAAATCAACCTTCACTAACCTTGGAAATTGATCTTTCAAAATAATATCTCCAAACAATCAATCTTTCCAAAAACTAGTATTAGTGTCATTCCCAACTTTCATATACAGCACATTGTAATCTACCACATTTTTTCCATAGAGTTTACGATCAACAGCAAAGATCATTGTCCAATGACTATTTCCAAAACTTTCTTACCATGGCCTTCAAAACCACCATTCTGTAAATAAATTTGATAGCCTCAATCCATAAAGTTATAAAAATGATTTTTTAAATGATCTGTTATAAAAATGATTTTTTTATTTTCCTTAATATTTATTATAAATGTTTTAAAAAAATGTCTTAACCAAAACAATAGTTAAAAATATTACTTAATTAAATAAATAATTTTTTAATTAAATAATCATAACAATAGTTAAAATCACACTAAATCAAGAATTGTGTTTAATTTTGTTTATTTGTAAACTGCATGTAAACTACCATAGGCGGATCCAAAGGGATCCTGGGGTAGCCCGGGATACCCCTCAAAAAAATTTCGGTAGTGTAATTTCTGTTTACGAATCTTTTAATTTTTTTCGATACAATGTATATATATGCATCCCTTTAGTTATAACACAAAACAAATAGTAGAGCTACTGGTTAAGGCGTTTGTTTATTGACGTAAAGCTCTCAAGTTCAATTCTTTCTCCTTACATATCCTTTGTCTATTTTTTTTATTTTCCCAACTATTATATTCCACATCATCAAACATATGTAAATTCAACCATTTTTGTCTATTATATAAGTATGTTATTATCATACTTCATTTGATGTCTACTTTGAATCTCACATCGATTCAAGTATCAAAATATACATCAACTTCATGTTTATATAACAAGACTTGAGGTTAGCTGAACATTCGATTAATGTTTGAGTTTAAAACCGAAACGGAACCAGGGAAAGCCAAGTACCCTCAAAAAAAATTTGGATTACCCGAAATATAAAATTGAGATACCCCTTTACTTTGGTCTTGGCTCCACCACTATAGAGTACTAGAGTTCATTGTAAAATCTTATTACAATATATGTTTATCTTATCATGTTGTTAAAAAAACTTACAATTTTATATTTTATATATTAATATAATGTAAGAATAATTTCGTAGTTAATACAATATAATTACGTAATCCTAACTTGCACGATTTTGCCAAGTATATTATAAGCGGAAGATGCCCACTTTTTTTTCACCAATTTTGAAAGACCCCAACTTTCGTAATTTTGAAAGACCCAAACTTTCATACTTCACTATATTATTACTCCAAAACATGCTACTTGCATATTCATAAACGCAATATTTTACATTGATAAAGAGGTTACAAACTACTAGATACAAAACGACTGTTACAAAGTGTTATATATTACATAACTACCCAGGATATTGTAATTTATACAAACATAAACTAAAGTACAAAAGTACTGTTACAAACTATTCTAATCTTTCAATAGTATATGAACATACTGGTTACTTATCACCTGCAATTGTTAAACATTGATAGGGTAAGCGATGACGCTTAGTGAGTTCAATAATAGATACAATATAACGTTGTGTCATATATATACTTCAATATGGCAGAAGCAAATAGGAACAAGGGACAACAAAGGCATATGTGAATCATGTGTTAAGCTTTTCATATCATGCGATGACTTGATTCAACGATATACAATCAATGAGACATAACAATTTCCACACTTGATATACATTAATAAAACTTTGGCCCAAATGGCATAGAAGACAAACAACTTTTGATTAACATCTTGTTAGATTTCAGGCCTATAGTCCTGTCTAACCATTTGCCAATGCCATAGAATAGAAGTCATTCTCTTACGGAGACATTCACTACATGGCCAGAGGCTACGTACTAGTACCAATGTGAATCTAAGTCCTTTCATTGATCACATGGTCAAAGGTATTACTTTTTGCTATAAAAATAGCGAATAAAATAACACGGGAAAATAACTCGGAATAATAACACTGAAAAGCACATAGCACATATAACACATAACATACATATGTTCCTATATATTCAACTCACCTTGAATTAACCGGGGGTCAAAATAGTAATTTGGGCAACACTTCGGCTTTAAATATGACTTTCTAAGTTGAAAACCGGGAGCTTAATTGAAAACTGGGCTCTGCGAAGGTAGGGCTTCAAAACCGAAAAGATAAAATTTTCGGGCTTTTCAGGCACTTCGTGGCGTATTTCGGGGGTTATAATCGATACCGGGGCTTCGGGGAATGTTAAGATGAAGAATATATGGAAAAAGGGGTAAAATATGGCAATTTTCTAAGATTACCCGGGAATGTTCACAACCTTCCTTTTATAGGCTGAGGTTCGGATGATGCGCTGGCAGAAGGGACTCATGGCTCGTACGTGGCTTCGTATGCGAAGGGCAAGTGGCAGGTCATATGCGAGGCGTCTTAGGAGGCGTCTTAGACGTCGCCTAGGATGCCGAAAGGCGCATCGGATTCTCATTGGCCCACGCTTTGGACTCGTCATCAGGGGGTGGCTGCTTCGTTCGAGGGACGTGGCTGATTTCGGTCCACTGATGCGAGATTCCTCGGAAATTGAGCCCCGAACTTCAAAAATCCATAACTTTCGCATACGAGCTCCGTTTTTGATGTTTTTTATATGCACGTGCAAACGGGAATATATTCTACAACTTTCGTTTAGACTTCGTCGGCTAATTTTGACTTTATTTTTAATATTGTTATTTTTAACAGACCGGGATAGGAAAATCCGGTAAAAATTCATAACTTCTTCATCCGACATCCGTTTTCGTCAGACTTTTTACCGTTGTACTACAAATGATGAGACCTTTGATTCTCGTTTAGGTTGTGTCAGATAAAAATCACTCGATCTAAAATTCGAGTTTTTAGCTGTTTACAGCTATTCCGAAACTTAGAAAAATCATAACTTTCTCATACGAAGTCAGATTTTAGTGTTCTTTTTATCGAACTTCCCGATTTAACGAATATTACGACTTTCATTTAGATCATTAAGGCTAAAAAGTAGTTTATAAAAAAAAAACTCACTTTATACGTCATTCGGTGTCGTGTTGGTTTTGTTGCGAATCTTTGATTGATCATAACTTCTTCGTTATAACTCGTATTTCGACAAGGTTTTCGCCTACAAGTTTCTAATGAGATTATTTACAATTTTCATCAATAAAATTTTACTTATTTCAAATTTTATATTTTCACTAAATTTCACTATTTGGCTTTTAATTGGAATCTCATAAGACTTTCAATATTATCTAAGTGATTCTAAACATAGTTTTATTTCAATTTTAGTAAAAACTATCTGTTAGAACTCAACAATCAATTTCACATAGTATTTCACAATTTTATTAATTACAAAACACGATCTCAAAAGGTGTATGTTACAAATTTTAATCTACTTGACACATTAGATTTTCCTCTATCCTCGTACTTATACCCTTTTTATCTCAAAACACAGAGATTCATATTTTTCATCTTTTCCAACCTATTTAATTTTTTTTTTAAATAAATACAAAACTATTTGAAATCATACAAAATTAATTAACAATAATATTCAAAATATTTAAAATTATCTAACACATTTTAATTAAAAACAAATAAAACTATTTTGATATATGTCTTTATGCATGATTTACAGCATGATTTACATGTAACCAAAGTTTGAGTCCAAAATATTTCAGTGGGTAGGCGGATTCGTTGCCTAGTTGGTACCTCCCTAATATTTCTTCAACTCGATTGTGATATCATCCACCTAGGACATTTTAAAAAAGTTCAATATAATATACAAAAGAGAAGGACATTTTTATTGTTCTTATCAATCGAGATACATGTATTTTGCATGCGACTGCACATCGCTTTCAGTTGTTAAGTATGAACATGGATGAAAAATGGTAGGTGGCACATTAGCCAAAATAGTTGTAGTTAATATGATAAAATAATGGTTTTAACTTGTTTATTGTTATGTCTTTTGAAGATATTTTATTATTGTTGTTGCGTAGCAGAATTTATAAAATGTAATAGATCTGTATACGATCTTTTGTGTACATCTAAATGGTGTTAATTGCTTAAGAACATACGACATATCAATAAAATGGAAAAAAAATATATATATAACATTTTCATAAGTTTTTTATAAACATGCAAATCATTGTTTCTTTACATATAAAATCTTAATCCATACTATATCACTCGTAAGTCATACCAATCACTTTGTTCCATTTATTGCTCTACATGTATGATCTGAATCCATATTCTAACTTATATGAACACATAAATCATTACTTCTTCTATCGATTATCAAAGCTTTGTTATTCTCTATTTGAATGGCGAAAATTTTAGTAAAACTAGAAAGGATATAAAAAATACAATTATATAAAAGAAATAGCTAGGATCGAATTTCACAACCATCCGATTAAGCTTTATTTTAATTTGGAACTTCTATTCATACACAGAATTAAGATCAAGTATCAGTCTTATCAAACAAAACATCATTCTTGTTTTTTCAACCCAAAAATCGTATGATTATGGAAGTTCCAAAGCACCCATAAAGTTGTTGGGATGAGCACATCAGCACATCCAAATAGTTTCGTTGCACCATTCTAAAAACCATACCATAAGGACAATTAATGTCCCACCACCTTGTAACATGTCTCCAAATGGATGATGGAATAAAAAGATAGTCATTCATCTCAAGATGGTTGTCACTAATAGGACATAAGAAAGAATCAACATCCACACATCTACTATTTTCAATTCAATTTCACTTACAATGGCTTCAAAAAACACCAATACTTTCAATACACCTGCTACATATATTTTTCCTTTGGAGTCTTCAAAACCATGTTCCGAAATCTATTTTCTTCCTTCCCAATTTCATTGTCATAGGATCCAATTATATTCCCATGCAACTTTCTATTTGCCAACCCAACTTCTCGCTCTTTCATAAATACGTTTCTAAAACACAACCTGACCTCGAACGTGAACTGTCCAAACCAAAAGGAAAACTCGAGAAAAGTCACTTAATCATGGACAATGGGGGAAGAAATCATGTTTGTCCATTTGTGTGTCAGCATATTGAAGGATGGGGTGATCGGTAGCACACACTTGTTGCATCATTTTTGGAGGTGCATTACAACACATTTTTCCAAAAAAAGGGGCGAGTTGAATATAGATCCAAAGACTAACTTACAACAAAATATCGTGAAATAAATGTTGAGGATATAATGTAGGGTGATGTGGAAAACTGGATTCGTTATGGATCGTGTATGTTTACTTTTTGAATTGATATTTTCAGCATATATCTGGGTTACAGAAAACCTAATTTAGGATAATTCAAAATGATACTTGTGTATATAGGAATAGAAACACAAGCCAAATCGCCAGAGAACTTTGAGTATATGTTTAGAAGAAGAAGAAGAATTGAGAAAAAGGTTTTGTATACGGTTCAAAAGTGAAGTCGTATATATACATGACATATTAGGGTTAATCTTCTAAATTGGTTATTCAAATCTCGAAATTAATTGAATAATCAATGATTTCCAAAACTGATAAGATTTGTCAATCTTACCATAATCACTAGGGGTGACAAATCGGGCCATCATGTAGTGTTTTTGTCTGACACAACAATGTTTTATCTAACACGAAGTTTTTTTAACTAACACGAAAACGAACCGATTAAAAAACGACAAACACGACACGACAAAGATAAAATAATAATAAAAAATTAGTTTATTTAATTAATATCTAATCATACATAACATGAAAAACACCACAAATAAATGTTAAATCGTGTCAAATTCGTGCCGAATTTCACACACGAACACGACACGATATGAAATCGTGTTTTTTACGCTTAACACGAACACGAATTCGAATTTCAATTTCGTTTCGTGTCGTGTATTTTTGTTGTGTCATGTCAACAATTACCACCTCTAACAATCACCCATTAGAATTCGCTTTTTTCATAGTAAAACTAATTCAAATTTTCAAAGACCTTTTGGGGTCACCGCCAAAAAAATTAATTCAAACCGACAAGAAGAGTGAAACCACCATCAGGGGTTCTTCCCCTTTGAACCCCGTTAAGGGCGCTACCCCTAGGATCTTGCAAGGGGTGTAGACCCCTTGACTTTCGTCTTTCTGTCGTACCGGTTTATAATCTGATCTTATATATAAATGCATTCTATATTCTCCAAACATATAATATAGACTACGAACAATAAGTCGCTTAGCTCATATGTTAGCTCTAATTACATAAAACTTCATGTGACACTAAAATCACCAATAATAAACAAAATGCCCATGAACGAAATGTATAAAAACTTACACAATCAATGCAAAATCGGTCAAAGTGATGAAAACATTTAAAAGGGCTTCTAAACCAGTGGTATCAGCTGATGCTCTCACTCTTTGAGGTCGAGGGTTCAAGTTCTATAGTGGATAGGAATGTAATTAGGTGTTAGTTTAGTAGTAGATTATATATATTGTATTTATCGGTTAAAAAAACAAGATAGAAAACATTTTGACAGCAAGACTCGATTTTCACTAGAAGATGCTCGATATTCACTAGAAGGGAAATAAAGGAGAGTTTCAAACATATGGAGTTTTTGAAAATTGTAGAATTAGCCCAAAATGAAATTTGGTGCCAACAAGAGATCATACAAGTGGTGCCTCAAAACGATCAAAAACTTACGTCTCCACCTATTCTACTCCGTCTGATGTTTATGTCACATTTCACCTCAATGACGAGGTTGAAATTAAAAAATCTATCCGACCGAAAAGTCGGTATAAAGCTAAAGATAAAGGTTCTTTGTGGTCAATTAAAAAAAAGCACAATGGAGTTAGAACTTTTTAATTTGGATTTTAACCTGCATAAGAAATTTGAAAAATAAAAATTATGTAAGAATGAAAAAGGCACGTGAAGAAAAGCAACAGTCGAGATTTAAATTTGGTTTTGCAAAACCATTGATCATTTTGATTTGGCGATAAAAACTTTTAAAAAAATGTAACTTGTAACTTAAATTTTTTTAAACATTTTTGCGTTTTTAGGATTCTTTTGATTTGTGCTATCTAATTTTAAAACTTTTAGTTTAAATTAATGAAATATTTCAATTTTACTTTGTCTTGTATTCTTTTGTTAATTTAAATATGTTAAATATTTACAAATAAATAAGTGAGGGTTAGAGTGTATACATAAATTATTATGTGTATAAAAGAACTGTTGTATACAATCAACTCTTTTAGACTATAGAATAATCTCACAACAACTTTCATATAACTCCACTCTTAATTCTCATTCTTTCACTTCCTCTTTCACCTTGAAAATGGTCACCTCTCCCACTTTTCCAATAAATATGCTTTAATAATATTGTATTTTATGAATTAGGTGAAACACTAGAAAGAAGAAAAAATGGAATGAAAATGAATAGGATACGATAATTTTCCATCCTACATACTCAAAATTACGGTGTGATCAAGGGGTGGGGTGGTGTTCACTGTAGGCACAATGGTGCCACTTCATTCTTAGTGCACCTTATGAGACCACATATAATGACTTTAGAACATCCATTCTAGAAAAAAAATTTGGCTAAGTTTTTACATACCACATCAACAAAATAAAAATCTCAAAATACATCCACAATACAAAAAAACTTTTTAGTTAACCTTTTTTATGAGTTAAAAATAATAAAAAAATAAATAAATAAATAAATGTAGCCCCTATCTAAATAATTGAAAAAGTTTTTGCTTTAAGTTTCTTACTAGTTGGAAACTATAAGACCCATAAAGAGACTACAACCAAAACCATGCAAATACAAAGTAAATTCTATGGATAAAAAAGTGAAACTATAAACTATACAAAGCTACAATGGGGCATGCCAAAAAAATTGATAAGCTTTTTCTCCAATTACGAATGCTTTTAAAAATACAAGTGATGGGCTGATGGCAACCACTCGCCGCATTCACAAGGGTCCCACAATACACCATAGAACCCGCTTAATACTTTGTACCTTTGAATTTGGTATCCCGGTTAAAATCGAATAAAATAATTATTTAACTTTTGGTGCGTGTTTCTTGAATAATGAATAGTGATTGTTATTCTTTAGGATAAGCATATATTAATGTTCTTAAAGGTTGAAGTTCAAAAGAAAAAAAAATTATATGAATATCATTTTATTTTAAAAATACCACATTCGCATCGTTGGTTGACAAATCAAATATAATGACATTATTTGTGTGAAAATTTATTGGTTATAATGAGAATGTATTAATATGAACTTCAAGGTAATACAGGTCAAATAAATATATATATATATATATATATATTTCTAACTACATGATGATATCGCTTGCTTCTAACCCATGCATGAATAAAATTATGTATATACTTTATGAAATGGTGTTATTTTAGCTACCGTTATAATTAACAAATTTAAAACGACCCATTTGATCATTTGGTAATTCTTAATTTCGATTATGTTTTTTTTAATATCAAAATGATAAAATGATCTTTTAATTAAATATTACTTTCAACATTTTTTTAATTAATTTGACATTACTTATTTGAACATTTTAAAAATACTTTTAACTAATAGTCGTTATATAATATTTAGTTTATTTTATATGTTGATTTAAGTTTTATATTTAATATTACAATTATGTTTTTTAATTATATATATATATATATATATATATATATATATATATATATATATATATATATATATATATATATATATATATATATATATATATATATATATTCATTTGAAACCATATTAATTTTGTGATACATGACGACGCAATCCTAATCACTCATCTATGAGATAAAAAAAATCTAAAATTAAAAAATAAATAAATATTTTTTTAATTATTATATTTGTTGTTTTATTCAACCAAAAAAATAAAAAAATAAAATTACCGTTTTTTTTTTTAAATATACGTGAAATATTCTGATAGAATATTATTATGTAAATATTTAATTGAAATTTTTAGAATGTTAGAATATTCTAGTATTCTACTATAATTGTTAGATATGTTAAAATATTCTAATATTCTATTAAAATTGTTATAATTTGTAGATGTAACATCGTGTTTTGAGGTACTTTCATTTTTTACCCTTGTATCGAGATTCATTGCATTTTGGTCCTAATAATGTGAGACTTGTGGATGTGAGGGACTGTTATTGCCATTTTTGGATTGTTGGGGCAGAGACACGTATGATGGGCGCTTTGTGTACGTTAGGCGTACGTGGTGAATTCCCAAACCCAAATCTTTAGAGTTTGGACCCTATTTATTCATCATTAACTCCCAACCTTGGCTCCTTCCATCAACCTCCACCCTTTCAAACGTCTTTGCAATCCTAATCCACTTTGTGAAGCATTTCTAAGCTTGTGTGTGTGTGTGTTTTGTGACTTTGAAGAATAAGGAAGGAAGTAGAGACCATATTGGAGGAATAAAGATCTCTAGATCGAGAAACACACCATCATTTGGCATCACCTGGAGGTGTCGGTTAGAGCTAGTATTCGGAGTCAGGACCTCATTAGCTATTTTTCAGACTGTGAGGTGAGTTTTCCTCACTATACTTACAGGTCTAAAGCACCAAGACTGGCCATTTGGATTGATATCCCGGTTTATCGTATGTTGTTATGTTGTAGTGATCTGTTAGATTTTTAATCTGGTATATTGGATGTTGTTATGTTGTAGTGATCCGTTAGATTTGTATATTGGTATATGGGATGTTAACATGCGGTAGTGATCTATAGATCTGCCTGTTTTTCTGATGTCTGGTTATATTTTTATTTGTTATATGTATGTCGACATGTTGTGGTTGGTTGGGTTGAGGTAGTCCTGCTTTGTATTGAAGGACAGGATACACAAGGTGGCCTAGATAGACTATAGGCCCTGCGAGGCGATCCAGTTAAGCCGAAAGCCCGACGAGCGGTCCGGATAGGTTGTAGACCCTACGAAGCGATCCAGCCAGGCTGAAGGCTTTGTTATACATGTTGTTGTTTGATATGTTGTATGTGGTGGTACTTTGGGGGAACTCACTAAGCTTTGGCTTACGGTTTTTAGTTGTTGTTTTCAGGTTATTCTGATGATCGTTGGAAGGTGAATGAGTGACCGTACACATCCTTTGTTTATGGCTTTATGATTTTGGGATACTTTGATATGGATAAACAATTTGGAAACAATTATTTTGTAAACATTTTATGGTTATGGGTTGTTTTTAAAAGTTTAAATTTGTTGTGATTTTTGGGATGTTACAAGTTGGTATTAGAGCCTTGGTTTAACTGAATTGGAGGAACACTTGTGTGAATCCACTCTCAAACTAAGGGAAAAGGTTTTAAAAATGATTTTTAAAGTTGTTTTCAAAATAATCAAAAGAGGATGTGATGTGTATGATCAGTCGGAGCTAGTACTTAGACCCTAAATTACCACAATGTTATTGGATGTTGTGATATGTTAGAACAGTATGCTAGTGATAGGTTAGGGATCATCAGGATTTGCATGATAAAATGGTCTGATTATATGATGCCTGATGGCATATGGTTTCTTTCTTATATGAAATTTACATCAAAACTGTATTTGCTTGGTGTATACAACATAGTTGTACATAACTAAGATTCTATAGCCTGAGAATGTTTGGATTAGCCTTATTTAATATTCTTGTCGAATGAATGCCTTAGGGTAGAATTTAGTATTCAATTGTCTATAGGATCGAGTGTTATGTACGATTAGCATACATGAGTGTTGCAGGTTTGGTGGAAGTTTCATGGATGAATTGGGTGGGGTCAGCTGACCAGTTGCATAATGTTTAGCCTTCCTCTAGGAAGTGAGGGCAGAGTGTATGCATATTCTAGTGAGTATTTTTAGGGTTGTGATTATCCTCTGAAACAAATACAGGTAGGTGTGGAAGGTAGTATGGTTTGTACTACTAGAAGCACATGACTTGTACGCATAACAGGGAAGTCATAACCCCTCGGTTTTGTTGGGAGTTGCTTCCCACTGTATGATATGAATTTATCTAATATCTCCCTGGTTTGTTTTTAGTATGGTGATTACGAGGCGATTTGAGTCGAGATACGGATCAGGATCCGGGCCAGGTGGCCAAGATGGGTCGGGTTTGACTAAGGATCGGGTTAGGGATATCATTTAGGAGGAGGTTGTTTCTATTGTCGAGAGCAAATACCAAAACTATTTGGATCTATCAAGATCGCTATGATGCAGTTCTTTGACGACATGTATGCTGCACTTTCAGAGACCATTGCTGCTGTAGGCACTATGGTTGTTGCCGTCGCAGGGATTGGCGCTAGGAAAGTCTTCCAGTACCGGGACTTTGAAAATACAAATCCCCTAATATTTGATGGAGTTCAGGATCCAATCATACCCATGAGATGGTTGTCTGACGTCGGGGGATGCTTCTTTATGTGCTCTTACCCAACTGACCAGAAGGTCAAGTGTGCTCTGAACCTTCTTCGGTCCAGAGCAAAGGAGTTGTAGAGGTTGGTTACTAGTTCAAACACCCTAGAGCAGCGAGATGCACTTTCATGGAATCAGTTCTCTAATATGTTCCGCTCGAGATACGTTCCTTTGGTAGAGCGGAAGACGCTAGCCCAAGAGTGAGGGATTTGTTTGTTGGATCTTCTCACTATCTTATTCTTCTTAAGCTCCAAAAGTCACTCTAGCTCACAATATGAGAGAAAATGGAGATTATGGTTTATCACAGACGTTCTTATGGTTTGGAGGCTGATGGAAGGTCAGCCTTAAGGTTTTAAGGAGATTATATAGGGTGAAAACCCTAAAAATTAGGGTTTTGCTTTAGAGCGCCTACTCGTCGAGTTGGGCCTTCCAACTCGTTGGGAAGGTCCTAAATTCCGTGTCCCACTGGTGATCTTTACTCGACGAGTTGGAGCTCCCCAACTCGTCAAGTTCCAGTCTAAAGCCCTAAAATTCTGAAAAGTAATTGATACCTGAAACGAACGTTCCAGATAATGTCTCCAAATATTAAGCGCAAACACCACTGCCCCCAACTCCAGGTCATGAGTAGGATATTGTGTTTCATGTGACTTCATCTGTTGCGAAGCATAAGCCATCATTCATCCTCTTTGCATAAGGACTACTCTCAAACTGGTGATGGATGCATCACAGAATACCACAAAATCCTCGACTCCCTCCGGAAGGGTCAATATCGGGGCCTCACACAACCTCCACCGAAGAGTCTCAAATGTCGATTGTTGCTTAAGGCCCCATCAAAAATCCCCTACCTTCCTAATCAGACGAGTGAGGGGTAATTTAATCTTGGAGAAATCTTGAATAAATCTCCAATAGTATCCCACTAAACCCAAGAAACTCCTGATCTCTAAGGGAGATCTCGGGACCTCCCACTGCGTCACAACCTCGATTTTGGCGGGATCGACCAAAATCTCATCTTGGTTAACGAGATGTCCTAGGAACTGGACCTCTCGTAAACAAAACTCACACTTCGAGATCGTGGCATATAGTCGTTCCCGCCTCAACACCCTCAAAAGCTCTCGAAGGTGCTCCTTATGTTGTTCTTTAGCCTTGGAATACACCAAAATATCATCAATAAATACAATGATAGATTTGTCAAGCATCAACCTGCACACCCGATTCATCAAATCTATAAACACAGCAGATGCATTGGCGAACCCAAAATGGCATCACCACGAACTTGTAATGCCCATAATGAGTCCGAAACGTGGTCATACCCATGTCCTCCTCTCTCAATCTCACCTGATGATACCCGGACCTTAGATCGATATTGGAGAACCAAGATGCACCATGCAAACGATCAAATAGGTCATTAATATGCAAAAATGGATCACGTTCTTCACCGTTAACTTGTTCGACTCCTGATAATCAATGCACATTCGGTGTGAACCGTCATTCTTCTTGACGAATAGTATTAGCGCTCCCTATGACGAACTGCTTGGTCTGATGAACTGCTTGCCTAACAGCTCCTGGAGCTGAGAGGACAACTCTTGCATCTCAGCTGGTGCCAAGTAGTATGGCGCCTTGGCAATCGGAGCCACACCTGACACTAAATCAATACTAAACTCAACCTGCCTCTCGGGAGGAACATCGGGTAACTCCTCCAGGAAAACATTGGCAAACTCCCCGACAACTAGTACCTTTTAAAGTGAAGTCTGGTCCCTAACTTGAGTATCAACCATATAAGCCAGATAACCCACACAACCATGCTGACTATAATGTCGGGCCTTGGCTGCCGAACAAAACCCTGAACCAACCTTGGCACGCTCTCCATAGATAACTAGTTTTACCCAACTTGGGGTTCGAACTACCACCCGCTGACCCTCATAACCGATCAATCCATCTTTACTATCACGCACACATCCCCCCATAGAGATAGGGATCAAATATATCGGATAGGGACCCCCGAAAATCTCTAATACACAATCACGATGCACCCTGGATGCAGAAACCCTATAGACTGTAGGCCCTGCGAGGCGGTGAAAATAGGTTATAGGCCCTGCAAGGCGGTCCATCCAGGCTGAAGGCTCGGTTATGCATGTCTTTGTTTGATATGTTGTATCTGGTGGTACTTTAAGGGAACTCACTAAGCTCTGACTTACGGTTTTTAGTTGTTGTTTCAGGTACTTCTGATGATCGCGGGAAGACGATTGTGTGACCATATGCATCCCGTGTTTATGGCTTTATGATTTTGGGATAGTGTGATATGGATAAAAAATTTGAAAACAATGATCTTGTAAACATTTTATGATTTTGGGTTGTTTTTAAAATTTTAAATTTGATGTGATTTTTGGGATGTTATAGTAGAATATTATAATATTTTATTAAAATTATTTGAATATTTGTAGTCTAATATTTTAGTAGAATATGTGAATATTCTAACAAATTTGTTGTAATTTTTATACTATAATATTCTATTAGAATATTTTTACAGATATTTCAAAAAAAACGGTAATTTTTTTTTTGGAAAATATAAATGACGAAAATAATATTTTAAAAAAATTCAAAAGTTTTCAAATATTTTGTTTTTTAAAAATATTTTTTTTATTTCCAAAATGAATGGTTAGTATTACGTCCTTATATCTCACAAAATATAATGGTCTCAAATATATATATATATATATATATATATATATATATATATATATATATATATATATATATATATATATATATATATATATATATAGATTTTTAGTTATATTTTTATCATTAATCACAATACCAATGACTAGTATATAAAATTATAGATATAGGATGCCGGTCACTTTTATAAGTAATATATCCTAATTCTAACAAATAAGTAGAACTCGGCCACGTGGCATTCTCCCAGCCCCCCAAAATAGAGTTTTCCCGCTCATTTTTTCTTCTATATTTACGTAAATGCCATTGAATCCGAAAATTGAATAAAAGTTCAAACTGCTGCAATATATCAGGAAATTTTAGCTGTCAACTGCATTCAAAATATTCATGCATTAATTTTAAATGAATAAAGATTATGGAAATAATTTGAAAAAATATGTTAATGAATAATCAGATTCGAAAATCACGATTAAATTTGAAAGTTTGTTTATTTTGATTGCAAATTCAATATATTGCAATCATTAAATCCCTAAAAATCTGCAGTATTTTTCAGCAAACGTAAATATCATTTATACGGTTATTTTTTTTTTTACCATTCTGCTCCATAACAATTATGCTCCATAGAAACCACAGCAAACGTATTCTTCTTCATTCTTTGTTATTCTGCAACGCTTCAAGAATTAAATATCAAGTTAGTGTATTCAAAAATCAGAATTACCAATATTTCTATTTCCTCCATGTTCTTATTTATCTGTATCTATCACGTTCTCATTGTATGATTTCTATTATTCTTCTTTTTTGTAATTCTTCTTAATCGTCTACTTCTTCTACCTTTTCAGTTTAAAAGACGAAAAACTAATGAACATTACAAGTTCATTTTCTTTAAAAAAAATTAAAAATAGTCTTTTTCAGATGTGAACAGTAACTTTTTTTTATGGTATGAAATTTTAAAATTTGTTTGTTTTTATCTAAATACAATCTCAAAAAAATTTAGAATTTTAAAATTTATGAGTACATTAAGTCAGTTGTTATTGTCATGTGTTGATTTTTAATTTTTCTGTTTTACTCATTGTTATGTTATCTGTTAGTGTTAGTATGTTGCAGGGGCATTTTCGGTATAATTGTCGTTTTCATGTTTATTATATATTTGTGTTCCATCTTATTATATAAACTTTTATTCAATCTAAAACATTATTTCATATGAATTATTTGTTTTTGTTTGTATTCCATTTTATTATAAAATGAATTATTCAATTTAAAAATTTATGAGTACATTAAGTCAGTTGTTATTGTCATGTGTTGATTTATAATTTTTCTGTTTTACTTATTGGTTAGGATGTTCTGTATATTTTAAAAGGTTGCTAATTTTCCTTACAATTCTATAATGATTAAATTTATTGCAGAAAATGGAAATAGGAAATAAGGTTTACCTAAATAACATTGACCAGATAGATGAAAAATCGCATATCAAGGTTCGGGTGCTTAAAATTTGGAACTTTATCAGAAATAATAAAGTTTGTTCCATTGAAATGATCATCATGGATGAGGAGGTTTGTTGTATTTGATATATTTTTTATTCATCATTCAATATTAGACATGTTTCATGAACATAATAATTTTTAATTTTTTTTTAAACAGGGTACACAATACCAAGCTCGTGTCTTCAATCAGAATTTCTCCAGATTTCGTCATCTTTTAAAGGAAGATGAAAGTTATATAGTTATAAAACCCAATATGGCTGCTGTTACTAATGATTTTTAGTTATACAGGTCATAAACAGACCTTAACTTTGGATTGGAAAAGCATCCTAAAAAAATGTGATGATTTCTCGGGTCCGGTCAATGGATTTATGTTTGTTGACTTTAATTCTATCATAGAACAAACATGCCCAAAAGACACATTCTTTGGTTAGTCATAAAATATTAATAAAATCATTTTTTATCATTTGTTTTTTTGGTTATACATTTTATTATTTAAATATTACGAATTTAATCCTAAACTTTTATTTTTTTGTGGTATCTGTTGTGTAGATGTTATTGGACATATCGTGTCATTTAGGCCTCTTGAAACTTCAAATCCAGTACCATCCAAGCATTATATAAAAGTCACTCTTAGCAACCTAGAGTGAGATTATATTGTATTATTTATTTATTATTTATTATCTTTAATTAATCACAAATTAATATTAATATACTATTTTATGGTTTATTTAGTTCTGTACATCTGAAGGTTACTATTTTTGGAAGTCAAGCATATCAAATTTCAGAATACCTAAAAAGTAACCCGACTGTTAATTTTGTTGTTATCGTGATGCAGTTTTTGAAGATAAACATTTGGAATGGTTTGTATTCAGTCTTTATATATAGATGTTTATAATTACTGTTTTTATATAAATTTTAATAATTGGATATACATTTTTTACAGGTCATGGTGAAGCTAAAAGTCATTTTGAAGTAACGAAATTGTTCATAAATTCTGACATTTATGAAATAAATGAGTTTAAAAATAAGTTAGTTTCCAATTGTTTTTTATTTTTTTATAATGTATTTTAACTTAAAAAAAACACAAAACCTAATATTCATGAATCTAAATTAAACATTACAGGTTGAAATGTCATGACAATTTCGGTATAACTGAAAAAAGCATAACTACACTTCAAAGCTACTCTTCTTCATATACAGATGACTTTAAGGGCAATTTTCCATTAAAAACAATCTGTGAGATCACCGAACCAATTAAGGTATATTGCATTATTTTATATGTTTTACATTTTATTTTTGCATAATTTATTTTAATAATTTTTACATTTGATATGATACAGGAAATGAAGTTTTTATTAGTTGCTTCCATTGTTAATATAAGGCAGACTCTACCATGGTATTATGAAGCATGCAAAAAATGTGGAAAAAAAATTATCCCTGTTCCCAAAACCAATCATTCGTATACCAACCCTGAGGGAATTTCAGAAACTATGGTTGTCGAGTGTACAAATGCACAATGCAAAAAATCTGAATTTCAGTCAGTTATAAAGTATAGACATATTTATTTCTATTAATTTTGTCAATCTTAAAACAACACTAACAATGACATAATTATTTTTTGTTTTAGGTATATAATTCCAATTAACGTACAAGATTGTACTGGAACCATTGGATTGACTCTTTTTGATAGGGAAGCAAGGAGGTTGTTAAATATAAGTGCCTACGAGTTGAAAAAGATACATGATGCGGTATATTATTCATACCTTTAAAATCAGAAAACATTTACTTAATTTTTTTAATTTATTAAAATATATCTTACAGGCCGGAGACAGTGATGCCCTATTTCCAATGCAACTTAACGTGTTGAAAAACCGCAAGTTTGGTTTTGTTGTAGATATTACAGAATACAATGTCAACAACTATAATAACATCTACACAGTTCTCAGAGTTACAGAAGATATGTCCATTGTTTGTGAATTGGAAAGTAAAATAGAACTTATGGTATGTAATTTTTTATTGTTGAAAATTTACAATTCTTTAATGTTAAAGTACATAACGATTAACATATTTCCATTTTATTTTTTAGAGTATTCAATCTGTCTCCTTAAATCAAGTTGCTTTGGAATCCGATGATGTTGTACAGCCTGTTCAAAAGGTTTTTCATTTTATTTTATAAACTTTTAATTATATTAGTTATTTTTTTTAGGAATCAAACATTTTTTTTTTAAAATTAGGATGTGATCTCACAAACAGACGAAAGTTTTACACCCTCAACAGTTGATAAGTCAACCGCAACAAGTCCTTGCAAAATATCAGGTGATTTGAAGCGCAACCTCCAAGAAATTTATGATGTTGATTCTGGATATGATTTAAGTTCAACTAATGCTAAAAGAAAGTCAACCGCAGAGGAAATTCCACTCTTAATTCCAAAAATTGAAAAGTGAGTTTCTATCAGTTATAAGACACATTTAATATATTTTGATCATTTGTTTTGGTTATAAAGATATTTTAATTGCTTGGTATGATTTTTATTTTGGGGTATTTAGGATGTCAAATATTATTGGTTTTGAATATTTTTGGATACTTTTATTGTTTTAAATTGGACAAGTTAGTTGATTTTGGTTATAACTCAAATAAAATATATTGCCCCTAACTTGATAAGTATTTCATATATCGCAATTAACAATTAAGACAAATCAATCAATCAATCAATTTGTATAAGAAAAATGCGAAATTCTTAGCTTTCTTCCCCAATTCGCATTCTACTGTAAAATTCACATTCTTCATTCACCCTCTTTCTTTGCATGTTCCAGTCATTTTTTTTTAGTTCATTCGCATTTGAGTTGTTTGTCTCACCAAATACGAAATGAATATTAACCATAATCACCTTCGTATCTTTAACCCCAATCCATACAACCTCATATGCGAAACCCAATTTTGATTTGTATTACCAAATGCGAACTTTTTTGCTTTTACACGTGAACTGCATTTGACTACAATATTGAACAAATCACATTTCACAGTCCTTCTTGACTTCGCATTTTTCTTCACGAATCGTCCCTCAATCAATAAACCAATTAACCCAATTGCTAATCCAAAATCAAAACTTATCTGTTTTATATGCGAACCCAACTGATTGGCTTTTCAAAATCAAATTCGCAACTCCAAATGGTTCGATTATTCGCCCCAATTCCAAAATCAAATAACAGATCCTTCGTATGATTCATTTAATAACCAAGGCTTCTTTTACTTCAAAATGACCATATTGCCCCTAACTTGATAAGTATTTCATATATCGCAATTAACAATTAAGACAAATTCTACCTGTTGTGCCGGGTGGCAGTAGACAGAACATTGTAAATGCTTCTTTGAGTTCTTCATATTTATGGGAACATTGCAAAGTCCATAGATTAACAAAAAACATGAGGCTAACTGTTGGAAGGGATCAATCAGATATAGGAAAAATAAGAGATTTTGCAAATTGGTTGTTGGATATAGGAGAAGGAAAACTTGGTGGTCCGAACGACGGTGAAACGATTATCGATATTCCGGATGATATTCTCATTAATGATTCACATGATCCTATAGGTTCCTTAATTGAGTTTGTATATCCTTCAATTTTAGAGTACTATAGCAATATAAATTATTTCCAAGAAAGAGCGATACTTGCTCCAAAAAATGAAGTTGTCCAGGAAATAAACGACCGTTTACTTAAGAAGTTTCCAGGAGATCAAGTTGAATATTTAAGTTCAGACTGCATATGTGAATCCGACTTTCTCCATGATCAATTTGATGCAAATCTATACTCTCCTGATGTATTAAATGGACTCAAAGTATCCGGTTTACCAAATCATAAATTAGTTTTAAAAATTGGTGTTCCAGTAATGTTACTGAGAAATATTGATCAGAAAAACGGCTTATGTAATGGCACAAGACTACAGGTGTTATCATTGGGCAAACGTGTTATTGAGGCACGTATAATAACTGGAACTAATATTGGAAATCGGACTTTTATTCCAAGAATGTCTTTAACTCCATCAGAAAAAAAGATTCCCTTCAAATTCACAAGAAGACAGTTTCCTTTGGCTGTATGTTTTGCAATGACTATTAACAAAAGTCAAGGACAATCGTTGTCAAAGGTTGGTCTGTTTCTGAAAGATCCAGTTTTTTCACATGGACAATTGTATGTTGCCTTATCTAGAGTTCAGAGTAGAGAGGGATTAAAATTATTAATTTTAGATAAAGATGACAAACTCAGAAATAAAACTTCCAATGTTGTTAATAAGGAAGTTTTTCGAAATTTGTAGCCAACTTTTTTGTAACGTTGTTTTATTCAATTTTAGGAAATCACACTTAATCCATCATATTACTGTATTTTTTTATAATTACGTATTGTTGTATTTTATGTTAATTTCATTACACACATTGGTATTGTATCATCTGCATATGTCCAATTAGAATGATGAATAAAAAAAAATAGTTTTCAAAAATCTTCATTCCTAATTAAATACTTCCCATTTAGTTAGTAATTAAATAATTACCAATAAAAAAATTATTTAAATATTCAATATGACAATTTATAAGTTATCAGAATTATTGATATAATATTTTATTAAATAATTAATTTTTAAATTCAATTCAAAAACAACACCCGTGGGTTCCACGGGTTTTAACCTAGTAGATATATAGATATGGGTTGGGGTCACTTTTTTTTTTGAACAGCAAAAGATATATATATATATATATATATATATATATATATATATATATATATATATATATATATATATATATATATATATATATATATATATATATATATATATTAAACAAACAACACTTAGCAAGAAACTAAGGTGCAAAGTACAAAAATACAAAACCGAATTACATATTAGAATGAAAATGAGAAAATGGGGAGATACTCCATTCCACCCAACTCCCACACCTGAAACTACTTCTATGTTTGCACCATAAATAGGATACGGAAATAACATTGTGTGCCGTCTTAGTGGGAGGGATTCTCAATTGATTGAATAATTTGTCATTCCTTGAGATCCATATATGCCAAAGTAAGCAATATACTATGGAGTTGAAGATTGATCTTTCCCTTGGACTATTACCCCAAGATGTTACGAAATCAATGAGCTCCCTAATGTTAGAGAAGTGTTGCGTGTTTATCCCACACCATTTGAAGATCCATTCGCGAACACCTCTTGCGAATTCACAATTAACTAAAAGATGGTCAGCCGTTTCAGGTTCAATGTTACATAGCTTGCACAGATGATTAGATACTGATATGCCTCTTTCAACCAGTGATGTGACAACAGGAATTCGATACAGCATAGCCCGCCAAATAAAGCACCTGATTTTTAATGGCACCATTTTGTCCCAGGAGATTAAGGGACCCCGATATGGATGAATTTTCGCATCTATGAATCTCCTCATCGTGTTGACAGTATAACGGCCATCTGGATTTAACATGAATCTAAAACCGAAAGGGATTGTGAGGGAATGTCCATCGAGCCAATACATAAGTATAGTTGCCATAACTCGTATAGAGTTATCCCATCATTTGGGGCTTGTATCCAATCCCAAGTGAAACCATTAGAAGGAATGAGGGAGTATAATGCCTTATGATTTTATGATTTTATATATGAGTCAAAAAGAAAAAAAATTAAAATTCTTAAATGAAAACCATTTTTTAAATAACTAAATCGATACTTTATAATATGAAATATTTTGTTACATTTGGAAGAAATCAATAATTAATGTTGAAACATTGTAATTCCATTATAATTCCGGACAACAGTAGGTTCAAATCTCCTTCGTTAGTTTGTTATAAATTCTATCCATATCGAACGAACATCAAAACTCCCGACAAATTGCAAGCTATTGCAAATCACATGAAATTCATATATTTTTTTTCCTTTATCATTCTCTTATTTATCAATAAACAAACCTTATTCACACATATGATTTGCATATCTTTTTTGTCAGATTAATTTCATTAAATTCAGGATGTCAAATATTATTTTTATTTTTTTATGTGTCGCTATACTATGTATCTACATGTGTATAAAGTAGGGGAATCTTTGGATTGAATGGACAAATAATGACACATGGTTGTGACGTGGATTAAGGGGTACATTGACCCTACAAGCCCACAACCAAGTACTTTGAGATCATATTTTATAAAAAAGAATAATAAAAAAAATAGTAATTATAATTATGACTATCGGAATAAAGCCAAACAGGACGGTTTCCAAGCTTCTTGGTGCTGCCTCAGATGCAGATGTATATAAATCATTATTATTATTATTCATTTTTTATTCCCTTTTTATTCCCCTTTTCTTCCTATATATTAAAATACACGCCTGTAAAGATAATAAATTATTACACATCTTTTAATTCGCTAAATTATAATGATGGTCGACATAGACAGAGATATATCAAATATGTTCGACTATTCATTTAATATTAAAGAGGCATTCTGTATTTGTTTTTATAATGATTGTTATGGCAATTTAGCATAAACAAGTAAATTGGTTTGTAAACCTATTTTGTCACGCATCTTTTTCATTTCGGCAAGTGGCAAAATAGACTCGAAATAATAGTTCGTTCAGGGAAGTTTATTATTTTTAGGAAGGTATATCCTTTTAAACTTTTATAACTACATGAATATCATTTTAAAACGCTCAATCACATGTGAGACCGTAAGACGTATTTTTTTTTATTTTTTTTAGTTTATTTTTATTTTTTTAAATTTTTTTTAGTTAATTCAAGTTCCGAAAATAATATTTAATTTTTTTTTTATTTTTCCATTTATTTTACATTTTAAAATTATTTTTAGAATATGTACAGTGTAATATATTCTATTTAGAATATTTCACGTATTTTTCAAAAAAAAATTAGAATTTTTTTTTAGTTAATTCAAGTTCCGAAAATAATATTTAAAAAAAGAATTTTTAAATTTTTCCATCTATTTTGCATTTTAAAACTATTTTTTAGAATATGTCAGTGTAATACTCTATTTAGAATATTTCACGTATTTAAAAAAAAACGGGATTTTTTTTTTATTTTTATTTATTTTAGTTAATTCAAGTTCCGAAAATAATATTTAAAAAAAGAATTTTTGGATTTTTCCATTTATTTTGCATTTTAAAATTATTTTTAGATTTGGTCTCATGGTCTCACAAAATTAGAATGGTCTCAAATGAACCTGAACCTATATATATATATATATATATATATATATATATATATATATATATATATATATATATATATATATATATATATATATATATATATATATATATATATATATATATAGGGTTAGGTTCATTTGAGACCACTTATATTTTGTAAGACCGTGAGACACATTTTTTTATTTTTTTCTAATTTTTTTTAGTTAATTCAAGTTCCGAAAATAATTTTTTTTTATTTTCCATTTATTTTGCATTTTAAAATTATTTTTTAGAATATGTACAGTGTAATATTCTATTAGAATATTTGACGTATTTTTCAAAAAAAAAAAAACGGGATTTTTTTTTTATTTTTTTTAGTTAATTCAAGTTCCGAAAATAATATTTAAAAAAAGAATTTTTAGAATTTTCCATTTATTTTGCATTTTAAAATTATTTTTTAAAATATATACAATGTAATATTCTATTAGAATATTTCACGTATTTTTCAAAAAGAAAATGAGATTTTTTTTATTTATTGTTTATTTATTTTATTTTTTTTAGTTAATTCAAGTTCCGAAAATAATATTTAAAAAAGAATTTTTGGATTTTTCCATTTATTTTGCATTTTAAAATTGTTTTTAGATTTGGTGTTACGGTCTCACAAAATTAGAATGGTTTCAAGTGAACCTGAATATATATATATATATATATATATATATATATATATATATATATATATATATATATTTAAAAATAGTGTTTTTATTTTTTTAATTTATTAAATATGATTAAATTAATTATATATATATATATATATATATATATAATTAATTTAATCATATTTAATAAATTAAAAAAATAAAAACACTATTTTTAAATTAATTTATTATTATTAAAAATATAATTAACTTGTAATATTAGAATACTATCTTTAACCCGCATTGCTTTTCTCAATCTATTTACTTATGAATACTTACAAAATATTAAAATTAGTTTTTTTATGTTATTTATATATATGTAATTATAACTGAAAAACTAAAAGAATAACATGATTGTTTCGAAGAAAATAATTGTGAATATTGTAAATGGATTCTAAGAGATGAACTATGTTGTGTAGCAATCAATTAATCTTCTTCATTAAAAATCAATATTTTGAAAGAATATAGTAAGAAAAATATGAGAAAAAAATATTTCGAAACTAACAATACTGTTTGGAAAATCATTTTCTAACAACATGGTTACACATGCAAAATAATAATAATAATAATAATAATAATAATAATAATAATAATAATAATAAGTGGGTTTTTTAGCTTTTCCAAAAAACGGTAAATTGTTTAAATATTTTTTAATGATCGGTTAAATTCTTACCAAGTTATAGCTGTAACAACAATTTAATAACACAAGTACATGAAATAGTTTTAATTTAATCGGAAAGCATGAACAGATGTTCTGAACACAAAACAAAATGAGCAAATAATTGGTATTTGTTATATCTTATTAAAATCTTAATAAAATCGTTCTAGTAAAAAAATATTGAGTTCAATTCAGACAGGACGAACATGCCAATATCATTCATTAATTTGTATATACAACTTTTTAACGATTTTACTCATTTTATTTTAAGCAAAGTTTTTAAAATTTCATATTTGATTTTGTTTGGATTAGAAAACATAAACATATATTTAAGTTGGGTCCAGTGTGCTTAAGAAATCAGGATCCAATGAGCGGCCCAATGGACTGTTGGTAGAAAATAATATATTTTATGATTAATTCGATGTTTTAATGATTTAGCATCCTAGTGCAAAGTGCAAGCAGTATTATGATTTAAATAAAATGGAAGAAAATATGTTTGACGGTAATTTTGTTTTCAAAATATATGGACTTTTATATTTCTATTCTGTTGGTTTTGAAAAATAAAATTTTGTTTTTATTAGAAACAAATAACTAAGACATGTTTTTTCTCATGAATCCGTGTTGTAAACTATCGTTTTTTATGGCCATGTGTGTACTAAATTGTAAACTGATGTTCGGTTTTGGAAATTGGAAACATAAACGACACAAAATCTCATTTGTGTTGAAAATAAATAACAAAAGAAAACGAAAAAGGATACCTCAACATTATTGTCCTTGAATCTCCCCTTCGCCATGCATGATAATGACCTCTTCCTTTTCACTAAAACTATAAAAGGCTAATGTAACGGTTTTACTCTAACATGTAGCTAATTGTTTTTCTTTTCTATATACTCTAGATCCTTAATGGCGAATCTAGAAGGTCCTTGATAGAAAATTAAGTAGATCGTTAAATTTTTTCAACACTAAAAATGTAGGTTTTAATAAACTCTATAGACATTTTAAAAACAATTTAAAAATTAGGTAAGTTCCAAAATCCACCAATGAACAACATGGTTTTGTCTCTACTTAAACTTATATATATATAGGGAATGTTCGGTAAAATTAACTGGTGGCGGGTAGCAGATAGCAGATAGCTTGTAGCGTTTTGTTAAACGCTACATGAAGTAACATTTAAATTTGAAGCATTTTGTTTAAACTAAACGCTAGAAGTTTGTAGTGTCAATCAATGTATTCTGTTCAAAACGAAGCGTTTTATCCAACGGTAGAAACTAATAGCTTTCAAATGCTCCCAAACGTTTCGTGCCGAACACACCCATAGGGTGTACAAAAATTATTCAATCAAATTCAAACCGGCCAATCCAATTACATACTAACTCACTATATATTGGATATCCAACTACAATTTAATTGAATCACTTTCAAAATTTCAAAACCCAATTGGATTGGATCAGTTCTTGAATGATCCTAAAAATTCAATAAATAACCAAAACGATTAAAGGTACATCCAATATTTAGGTATCCAATAAATATCCAAATCAAATGTTACATCCAGTTAATCATCAAATAATATCCAATTACCATGCAATCAAACTTTAAAGTTTAAACAACTTTTTTTTTTTCAATCGTATTTTGGTCGGACTTTGAATTTTGATCCTTAGTCGTTGAAGTTGAAGTGTCGTTTTTTAGTCTTATTTGGGTAATTATGTGTGGTTTTATTTTTATTTATAATAATTATTTTTGGTTGTTATTGGAAAGAAATTGGATTAGATTTGGTTGAATAATGAATATCCTCTCAAATATATCTAGTGGATAAAACCACTCTAATCTAATATCCAATTTGACCGATTCAGTTCAGTTGCATATCACAAATTTGATTAGATCGGTTGACAAAATCAAATATCCAATAGATAATTGAATTAGATCGATTTCATAAAATATACATTGAATATAAACCAATGAACACCCATATACATAGCTGAATGAACTCGCTTTAGTGCCTTGAAACACATGGATTGCTCAGAAAGGTAACAAAGTATTATAATTATATAAAATAATTATCATCAAACTTTTTTGTGTATACGCATTACAATGAACTATAACTTTTGTACACGTATGATCATTAAACTATATCTTTTGTTCAAAAAATACAATTATGGTACATATAGTAGTAGTATGTTGCTAATACGTGGCATGTCACATGGCTGTTGTCATGGATTTTATTGTTTGTTATGTATATATTTTACCATCAATTTTATAAAATTTGTTCAAAAATTGCATATTATTACATTCATATAAATTATTTTTACAATTAAGCTCAAAGTATTTCAATATATTTTTATGTACATATAAAATATTTTAACAATAAATATATGTTTTTCGTTTAAAAAAGACATTTCAATATATAAATACATTAAAAACATGTAGTATATATATATATATATATATATATATATATATATATATATATATATATATATATATATACTCAATTATCCAAATTATGTGGATTTATACTACGTAAGTAGACTAATAGTTTAACTTCTACCAAAATAATAGATAATTGAGTATTTAGTATTTATACATTTCAATGTAATAACCACAACTAAAATAGTGGATAAGGAGTATTTATGTATTTATACATTTAAATATAATAATGTATCCTCATGACTATGGTTGTCAAATAACAAATAAAATATTTATACATTAAAATGTCTATTATTTATGCACAAATGACACATATTTATTGAAATATATTGTATATGAATGTAAAAATATGCATTATGCATTGCAATATTTTGAGCTACTTTGTAAAGATACTTTATATGTAACAATCTTAACCATGATCTTGGTGGCTCATTGGATAAGGGTTGGGCACCCTATAAAGTAGGTTTCACGTTCAAACTTTAGGGTGTAACGATCCAAAAATCACTACTAAAAAATTTCTTTTAAAACATTAATATTATCATATTTATAAAAAAAATATCACCGGTCATGATATAAGATATAAATTCAGAGTATTAATTCAAAACATATTCTTTTTATCAGAGTAAACAATCCCAGACTAACTGACTATGGTGTGTGCTTTGCAATCTCTCCGAGCTCCTCTTTTGAAAGCTGAGTACCTGAAACCAAAAACTGAAACCGTAAGCACGAAGCTTAGTGAGCTCCCCCAAACTACCACATATCATACAATGACATATATAGCACATACTGGGCCTAGCCCACTGCATCGGACTGAGGTCCGTACTAACTGGGGCCTTACCCCCTGCATCAGACCGAAGTCCGGAACTGACATGGACCTTGTCCCCTGCATCGGACCGAAGTCCGGACTAACTGGGGCCTTGCCCCTGCATCGGACCGAAGTCCGAAACTGACTGGGACCTTGTCCCTTACATCGGACCTAAGTCCAAACTAATTGGGGCCTTGCCCCCTGCATCGGTCCGAAGTCCGGAACTGACTGGGACCTTGTCCCCGACATCAGACCAAAGTCCGGACTAACTGCATGGGACCAAAGGTGGGATCTGACTAAACATAGCATAACATAGCATATCAACTAGCATGAACACATATATTGCATACTGCATCGGGCCGTAGCCCAGAACACATAACACATAAATCCTGTTTGAGCCACGAAGGCATCAAACATACTAACTACTGCATTGGACCGCATTCCGGAAACTACTGCTAACTAAATGGCCCAGCATTGTGGCCTTAGACCCGTTCCTACTGGAAGGAAACTCACCTGCATTGCTGAAGTTCTTGCTGATACCCTTCTGACTTCTATCTGACAACTCCCGAACTACTACTCCAATAACTCCCCGATCTACTAATACCAAATATAACACTTAGTCCCAAACTGCCCACCAACAGTCAAACTAAGTCAACTCAGGTCAAAGCTAAAGTCCTGGTCAAAGTCAACCCTCCAGACTGACTCTACTCGCCAGTCATCCTGTTGACTCGTCGAGTCCATGCACTCTGAAAATTCTTAGAACACGACTCAACTCTCTGATTCACCCCAAGACTCGCCGAGTCTAACGATCTCCGAGTCCTATCCTGCTCAACTCACAGAGTCACCTCCCGACTCACTGCTTCGAGGCTTAATCAGAAAAGGCTTGAGGTTCCGCGACCAGACTCGCTGAGTCCAAGGCAATCTTCAACAGACTCGCCGAGTTGTTGTTCCAACTCGCCGAGTCCATGCTCATGTTCAAACAACTCGCCGAGTACACCCATGTGACTCGCCGAGTCTCTTCAGTTCTTAATCCATACAGTGGCTTTTTGAGCCATGAAGGGGCTTAAATCCATAGATCCATTCCTCTACAGCCTAACCCACACGTAAAGTGGCAAACTTTACGTGTAACCAAGGAGTTATAGGCTTAGAACACTCTAGGGTTAGGGTTTGTAACAAAGGGGCTTCACCAACAACTTATTGGCGTAAACTTTATGACTTTCTGGATTATTACCAACCTAGATATGAGGTAGCAATCTCATATCTACTCCAAACTCGAAATAGGTCTCATCCATACTCAAAATGCCCAAATCTCAAGCATAAGATAGATCTATATGTTGGGTTTTGGTCATAAGACATCCTATGTGCTCATACAAACCCTAATGCTTGGATCTAGGTTTCTCTATTGTACATGCTTTGAATCCAAGACTATAAACCCTAATTCTAGCATACATATAATCATATTAACATGAGAATAAGTTTACAGTGTTACCTTGATTGTTATGTAGCAATAACAATCCCAAATCTCCTTGTATTGACTTTGGAATGCTTAGAGTCACAAGTGTCACTCCTCTAATGGTTCACAAACACCATAAGCAAGAGGATGAAGAGGAGAGAGGATGGAGGCTGCCAAAAACGTGTAGAAACCCTTACAAGAAGCTTAGCCACGTTTTTGAGCCTTAAGGGATCTTTATATAGTTGGGCTATTAGGGTTATCTAACAAGGAAACCCTAATTTGGATGCTTAAGCCCTAAGCAACCCATAGACTCCTTTTAATCAAGCCCTTGGACGATTTCCTTATGGGCTTCCCCATAGAATTCGTCCAACCCTTGATACAAGGCAATCCATGGCCCAAATTATAATTATCTTATAATTACAATTCCAGTCCCTTATGTTTAATTAATCTCTTTTAGTCACAAAACTAATTACCAATTAATTATTGACTAATATTAATTAAACAATATGATTTCTCCTTTAATATATTATTCCCATAATATATTAATAAATCATATTTAATCCTTACTCTCCATAATTCATCCTATCAAGTTGCTTTGGTGAAGGCAACCCAAAAGGACCATGCACCATCGGGTCAAGTACATACCAAAATAGTTATGGACTTAGACACTAATCCAACAGTCTCCCACTTGGATAAGTCTAACAACTATTCTGCGTATGACTTCAGATCCCGATCTGCAATCGTAGCTTTCCAAAGCCGCTGTCAACTCTAATCATATCAGATACGCGTGTCCTTAGATAAGGGATCATATATTCCTCCATTCTAGATATCGTATTAGATATGATTTCAAATCATTCTCTTTGTACTATATCTCGATTTCCGATTTATGACGACAGACTAATTGAACAAATCAAATTAGCCCTAGCCCGGCCGAGCATTTACGTTTGTCATCACTAAACCATCGAGGGGCCCAAAGATATCGCTTTTATCCTACTTTGGATAAAAGGAACGGATAAACTTTGATACAATGCTCGCTTGCACTCACTAACCAAATCACACACAACAATATGTTTTATAACACCAAGTTACTAGTGCGTTTACATATTATCAATGTGCAACCGATTCGCAAGATACAACTCACACATCTCGGTTTCAAGAATATAAGATGTTATCGTCTCACCAATCACTCGTAATACAATTCATGGAGTGATCCAAGTGAGCGTGGGTTTAATCCAATGCTCAAATCATATTCATAAGCACTCATGAACGTTGCAGCAAACATTTGCTTATGTCTAATACTCTTCTAGACAATCCACACACCAATTCACGACAGTCTTCATTCATATCTACTTCCAACATATGAACGACTGTGGCCCGTTTGAATAATTCAATTATTCTTAATAAACTCAATTATTCTGGAAGTCAAAACATGCAAGGTGAAACACAAGAATAATACTAATCCCATATGGCCTCAAACCTTTGAGTATAAACAAAACACGTTTTATTTATCACCATATCGATTACTCATTATTTGTCGTTTCGGGTAATCAACTTCGCATTTGAATTCCAACACTTGTCCCATGCTCCTAGCATGCACACAATGTTTACCTATGGTTCTTACTTTTGTGAAATAGACAGATTGAACACATTTCCAATCATTCTCATTTTACAACTCCAAATCCATTTTCTTAAGTGTAAGAATATCAAATTCTTGTTACTTATAGAATATATTAGATTCTAACACTTTATGCAACGATCCTTTCGTAATGTCACTGCACCAAAGTCACAAAGACTATTGCCAATGATATTACAAAGTCCTCTATCGGAGATTGTTACAAGACAATTCCTTAGATATGATGTCTCTCTCTCAAAGTACATTCCTTTGAACATCCTTTTGCATAAAAGTTTCTAATCTAGACATAGATTTTCAATATTTACTTCCCAACATGGACACACTTCCATATTTTCCATATGACAACTCATTCTTAATAGAATCTTATCTATTCGTAATGATGTCGATATTGTCCATCCAATATGGAAACACTTCCATAATTTCCAATACTATACTTCCAACTACTCACAAGCGACCAATCCTCGTCGAACTTTGGATTGTCCTTTGATAGTTGTTTAATTATTTTAGTCAAAACTAATTCTAGTCCCTTTTCCCTCTAAATGCACTAGACATTTGGAAAATTTTAGAATGGTCAAACATTAAAGCATTTGCAATCGATCCTATACCCGAAGCGTAAGGGACATGATGCACAATGTTTTATTTGCTATGTTCTCAAAATTCGAATTGCGAAGAGGAATGCCGTAATCACAATCGAAATTTTAAGAACACACTATGTACCTTTGACTAAATTTATCAACATTTCGCAACCTAATCCTTTAGATTTGAAATGAAGCATAATATTCTCTCCCTTAATTATAGCAAAACAACCTTTCAACTCTTACAACTTTGCAAAGTATGACTCTTGTTTTCTATAATTAATATTGCCAACTATGCAATACGTGCCTTAATAATCATACAATCATAACATTTATGCTCCCACTATCATGATGATTATTATAAAACATAACACTTATGCTCCCACTAGCTTCGACATGTATTCATAAACATCTTAACTTCCAGAAAAACAATACTTATTGAATTTCTTAAGTTCATGTTTCTAATACTTAGTGCTTTGATAATCTTTTATCAAGGCTTCTTGAACTTATACACTTTTGCCTTAGATAGTTCATATGTGTGTCTTAACAATTAAGACTAATTGCCAAACCTCACAATTCAAATTATGGAAAGGGATGCCGTAACCATGATCGAATTTGAGAATGCAATTTTACAATCACTATCTTTTAAAATCTTTCTTAGTGAAAGCATTTTCTCACAATCATTTTCATGAAGGAGGAAATCTTATGACACTTAGATTTAAACGGTGTATGTGTTCCTATCCATGCGAATTTGTTAAAACCAAAGTTTACGACAAATTCAAACTCATATGGATCGAACTTTCTTAATCTTGATTTCTTGCCTTATGGTAGCACAGCTGCCTACCACGTCTTCCAAGTAATTAAGTAGCTCACCTTTTCCTATCAATGTACTTTCCATTGATCAAGGTCCTTGCCTTTCATTCAAATAAGAACTCATAGGACTCACATGCATAATTAACTCGATTGGATTGGCACAGAAACAAAATAATGTCTTCACGATAGGTTGTAAACCTCAACTCGTGTGCTAGTGATGATCAATAAGGTTTATTTGATTTGTTCTTGAAACCTTTCAAGACCATTAAGACTCCCACTGACTCCTTGACATATAAGATTCTCTTGTCAATAAACATTTGTTGACAACCAAATATTCAAGAGTTAGTGTAGCTTTTATCAAAACACTTCATAAATTGGTCTTAGTTGGTCTCTGTCTTATCCACGACATCACAACTTTCCACAATTGATGAATGTTATAAACCTTCTTAATACTATTCACTCAATGTCACAATCTTGACTTTAAGACTTGTTTTGGAACGAAGTATGATTGACTTCTTGATTTGACCATTTCTTCAATCTTTGATTCCTCTTCTTGGACATACAATTGTACCAAGATTCACTTAGAAGATCAATTGAGATATGGTTCTTAATCATTAAGACCTATCATAAAGCATAAAAGCTACTCTCCCTTCTTCTTAGAATGGAGAAACTCTTATCTTTCTGCCTACTTGATTCTTCTTATTCGTTTTGCTATTGATCTAAACCCTTTAATCAATTCAAAATTACACTTAATCTTGTAAGTATAATCATATTTACTAAACCTTCAGTAAATGATGACGAATATCTTTGTTACTCTTATGGTGAACTTGATCAACACACAACTTTATGTACTCGATCTCCTAGTCCTTTCACTTGACACTTTGTCAATGAGTTAGTCTAATTTCCAAATACGTAATTTCTCATTCATCGTGCAACCAAGTTGCATGATTCCAAGTTTCGGTCCAATTGAAACTTGGGCGATGAGAAACTCTCCCTATTTGGTAAATTCTTGACCCTTCCATAAATAACATAACTAAGAATCATATCCATTCGTTGTAGAAATATGCAAACATCAATTTTCATAACAATTTCATTGCAAGTAAGTAAACAAATAAATAAATAAGTCAAAAAATTATTTTATTTATAAAAGCAGCGGAAAAACATTTGTCCTTACAATGCAAAATCTATTGAAAACTATGTAAAAGAAAATTTCTAACAACTCTATCATAACTATCTAAGCTCAAAATCCAATCTTCAAGTCCATGAGATCGAGATCCATCTCTTGTGATTAGATTCATCTTGCTCTCTTATCAAACTTCCTTTCTTTTCACCGATCCTTCAAAACATTTAAATGCAATCTTATCACATCATGTATTAAGAATCAATGAATAGGAACTTAATGGAGTTAGATAGTGGATTCTTACCTAAAGCGTAGTCATACTTTTGACTCTCCCATCTCTTAGATCTCTTAGGTAAATAGGGCAACTTCATCTCCAATGCCCCTTCTCTTGGCAATAAAAGCAAATTGACTCTTTTGGAACAACACATGGAACTACTTCAGACATCGCCTTTCTCTTATGATCAAACTTTTCGATCATTGCATGTCTTTCATTGCCATTGTCTATATCCATAGAGGTCTTGAAGGCAGATTCACCAATCAACTTTGCTTTTCTATTGCGCCAAACCATTGCTGATTCAGCAGCAACAAGCATATAGGTGAAAACTATAAGGGTCACGTCGTAGCTCATCATATAGTACTCTCTTACGAACTTACTATATGAGTTGGGAAGTGACTGAAGAACCCAATCAACAGCCATTTCCTCACAGACAACGGATCCCAACATTCTTAACCTATCAATGTGTGACTTCATCCCTAAGACGTGTGCACACACTGACTTGCCCTCTTTATGTTTACTTGCCAAAAGGGCTTGAGTGATCTTGAACTTTTCAAGCCTTTGAACTTGTGGGTTAGGGAGAATAATTGGAGGAGGAGGAGGAAGTGAAGCATGATTTCTTGTTCCTCGATCGAATCGTGGAATATCATCTTCATGTGGAATGCTTGTTCCATGGGATTTGAGAAGACCATAGTTGTCGAACTTTGACATTGGGAGAAAAATGAATTCAAGTTAGTTGATTGATTGAGTCCCTGGTAAATCACCCAAATGAAATTCCAAGGCTAGGACCCAACACAATATCCTACAACTCGGGAGAGGGATGCCGTAACCCAAATGCAGAACATTTGAAGGTAAGTGAATGACGATTCACTAATTTCCACCATGAAAAACGAAAAAGAAATTTAAGTTTTAAATCTATGAAAACTCCTAGATCCTTTGAGATTCATTGAACATTTCAATGGCATGTTTAAATCTCGATATGCCCCTCTAGTTTGTGACTGGGATGCCGAGGATCACAAAGCGGGTGTGAATAACCATGCAAACTACATGGTGCCCTCACATGTTACAATCACCTATTCGATGTGCCGGTAAACCACACACGCTCCACCGAACTATGACAAACATTGAGTCACCCTTTGCTACCTTTGCTTAGAACCATTTAGTGTGCCGGTAAACCACACATGCTCCACTAACGTCTTCGCAAGGGCACAAAGTGTAATTTCATGGAATTGCATCAATTCACTTTGCCTAAGTAACTAAGATTGGGAATTTGAAAAAACATTTAGTTACTTGGTATTTCATTATACTTATAATGGAAGGTTTCGTCCTATCCTACCCGTTCGGCTAACGACCCTCCACTAGTCAAGAGTGCGGTGGGTAAGAGTGGATACCCATTCAATCGCCATTTTATAGGCAATTTCCTTAAACACCCCTTATAGACCAGCTTCGTGAATGAGGCCTACTAACGGTAAGACTGACTTTTACTCATACTTATATATAATGTTAGACTTTTAATGTTATATATAGTATAGAGTGTATTTTATACTTTTAAAATACTATATGGTTAACTTTAATAATTACACTTTTAATTCAATTAAAAGGTTAACCTAAACTTTTATGGATTTATTAAATCTCTTTTAATTATACACCTTAATTAATTAATAAAACCATAAGGGTGTGATTTGAACTTTTTCAAAACATTACTAGAGTTTTAGAATTTAACATTTCTAATTAACCTTTTAATCAACTTTAAATTCCAAACTTGAGGGCAAGTTTTGAAACATTTCAAAACATTAGGGTTTTAACTATTTAAATTTCAAAACAACAAAACTTTTGGGGTTCAAATTTAAACTATAAAACCTAAAGGGATAAATTGAAACTATTTCACAAGATAATTCAAATCTAAATTACAAATAATCAAACTTTATCTAATAAAACAAGTGATTATCTAAATTTTGACAATTATCTTCTATTTTGGTAAGGATAATCACATAATAATGAAAAAATTCGGATTTTATCACAAAAACAAGTTTATGGTAATTATCCAAAACCAAAACAGGAAGAAAATCGCGAATCTGAGCTGTCAGACCCTTTGACTCGTCGAGTCTGGACCTGGACTCGTCGAGTACAGCTGACTCGGTGAGTTCACCAAGTGACTCGGCGAGTCAAACATTCAGAAACTAAAAAAATCGATTTTCAGTGCTTATTTCGATCAAATATGCATCAATACAATTGAAACCAATCTAGGCTCTGATACCACTGTTGGGTTTTGGTCATAAGACATCCTATGTGCTCATACAAACCCTAATGCTTGGATCTAGGTTTCTCTATTGTACATGCTTTGAATCCAAGACTATAAACCCTAATTCTAGCATACATATAATCATATTAACATGAGAATAAGTTTACAGTGTTACCTTGATTGTTATGTAGCAATAACAATCCCAAATCTCCTTGTATTGACTTTGGAATGCTTAGAGTCACAAGTGTCACTCCTCTAATGGTTCACAAACACCATAAGCAAGAGGATGAAGAGGAGAGAGGATGGAGGCTGCCAAAAACGTGTAGAAACCCTTACAAGAAGCTTAGCCACGTTTTTGAGCCTTAAGGGATCTTTATATAGTTGGGCTATTAGGGTTATCTAACAAGGAAACCCTAATTTGGATGCTTAAGCCCTAAGCAACCCATAGACTCCTTTTAATCAAGCCCTTGGACGATTTCCTTATGGGCTTCCCCATAGAATTCGTCCAACCCTTGATACAAGGCAATCCATGGCCCAAATTATAATTATCTTATAATTACAATTCCAGTCCCTTATGTTTAATTAATCTCTTTTAGTCACAAAACTAATTACCAATTAATTATTGACTAATATTAATTAAACAATATGATTTCTCCTTTAATATATTATTCCCATAATATATTAATAAATCATATTTAATCCTTACTCTCCATAATTCATCCTATCAAGTTGCTTTGGTGAAGGCAACCCAAAAGGACCATGCACCATCGGGTCAAGTACATACCAAAATAGTTATGGACTTAGACACTAATCCAACACTATATACACAAAAGCCCAAGCAATAGACTATTACCTCAAATAAAAGCTCCAACTGAAGTAAATCATGGATCTACACCACTCCTTTGCAGCAAAACCCTTGATCTTCAAGCCCCTCTCCAAGATTCTCTCCTCCAAGGCTCTATTCTCTCAAATAATGAAGGCTCACTCAATTCTAGGGTTTCTGGAACTTAAAAGGGGAGTAAAGAGGCTGAGGGTAGGTTATAATGTGCTTTATATAGGGCACAACCTCTGGGATTAGGGTTTTTCTCGCCCAGACCAGACCAAACTCGCCGAGTCGGTCACTTACTCAATGACCCGGATCCCGCTCCGACTCGTCGAGTTCCTCCCCGGACTAGACGAGTTGACTCTTGACTTAGAGCTTAACCTTTCTTTTCTTGGTCTTCCTGATTCTGGGTGTTACAACTCTCCCCCACTTAAACTAGACTTTGTCCTTGAAGTTCACTATGGCCAACTATTTCACAAACCACTTACTGCTTACCACTAGCTATGCACTTAACTTATCCGATTGAAATTCTTGGAAATGTCTTATCCCAACTAACCTGATCTTTACCATCTTCCAGTGCACCACTTTTACCTAACCGTAAAATCTCATCGGCACTCACAGTGCACCTACTGCTGATACACAAGGGGTTTACCCCTTTTACCCTGCATCACCACCAACCTTTCCAAGGCAACTTTCCACAAGCAACAAACCTTTCCAAGATCATTCAATCCCCTACTGAGCTGCAATTCCGACCACTCCCAGTGCCGACCATCGAACCCTTACTCACGAAATAATTCCACCTGCGATGCTCCAGTACTGAAATCTCCACTCCGTGCGAGAATTCAAACAATCCAATCGAGAAACCGATCCCTGTCTGCTAAGGTCAAAACTCAACTAGAACTATGAACCCGCTCTGAGATTACCTGATTCCGCGGTGAGCAACTTAGCATCACCCGCCCACCTGAACGACATGGCCGCCTCCAAAAGCATCCCCAAAAATTACTTAATGGCCTACTATTACTGATAATGATAACGCAACCATGTGACATTCCTTAGTGGCCTACTATTACTGATAATGATAACGCAAATATTTTTTTTTTTTGAAGAAAATAAGAAACATAATGGTCATTGGTGTACAAAAATTACCATGTACATAAAAAAATTAATGATAGTTTTATATACTTCTAATACTTTGTTATCCTCTTAAGTCATTTATTCATGTATTTATTTTTTAAAGATTGGTTTATATTTATTCAATATTTTATTTTATTAGTCTTAAAAACCGTTGTTTATTTATTTAACAGAGAGTCAAAAACAACAAACGATTATATTGAACTTTTTGCGTTTTCAAATTTGATGAAACAACGCACACACACATACACAATTGAAAGTGCACACAAATCTTAAAATTATCATTTTTTATTTATTTTTTTTGATTTTATTATTCTTAGAGTATACAACAAGGCCTTCTGTAACATCCCAAAATTTCCAAGAAAATTTTCATTTTAAATAAGTCAAAACCATTCATTCATCATCCCAAAAGACGACTCAAAACATCAGAATAAAATCGTAAGCATCCAATGCAGAATAAAGCTCCATGGGATGCAGTGTGATCAAGCTGACCCCTTCTTTTTGGAACCAGAAGTACCTGAAAACCTTTTAAACATAAACCGTAAGCACGAAGCTTAATGGGTTCTCCAAAATAGCACATACCATACATACAATGGGCCTCGTCTGACATCCATCGGATCTCACCCAGTATCAGGCCCTACCTAATATAAATCTGTTAGTAACATGCGATGGGCCTCGCCCAACACATTCATCAGGCCTCTTCTGACATCGGTCCCTTCTCGGTATACATACAAACACATACAATACATGCAATAGTCACACAAATAGCTAGCGTCCTTTGAACAATAATTAATAAGTCGGCATTGGTACCTTCGACCCACCAAACACTGTGAGCAGACTCACCTGAACTACTCAACAGAAGCCTAACAGGTACCTCAACATCAGAACAGCCAACCCAAACTTCTTAAAACCAAACTGAGACCAATCCTTAGTCAAATACACAATTCTACCCAAGTTTTACCAAAAGTCAACCTGATCTAAAAAGTCAACAGGTAAAAGGAGGTCACCACAGACTGAGTATGCCCAACGTACTCAGTTACTATGCTCAATGTAGCACACCCTTTCCTGATTACGGGGCTCTATCTTGGTATGCTCAACATACTATCATGTACGCCTAACGTACTTGACCAGTTCCGTTTTCCTTCAGTAAGTGCTTATTCCATTAAGATCTCATGTCCAAAGCTCAAATCTAGTCCTAAATAATTTTCTAATTCATAAAGTTTCCACTTTATGAATTTCCATGGCTAGAAAGAGTCCACACACCAAAACCCTAACTTAATACACAAACCAAGGCATCATAACTCTTGCATAGAGGGAAGAAAGGGACCAATATCACATTTTTATGGTTCCTAATAGCTCCATAATGGATAAAATTTCAAACTTTATCCATTAGGATGGTCCAAATAACTAAGATATAGTCTTTAATTCTCAAAGGGACCAAAAATGCATCTTTCTCAACTTAATCCATTAAGTCCAAGTCTCCAACCTTCAGATCTGAATCACTATGGTGTTTAGATGGATAAAGTTTCCAACTTTATCCATAACAAGGTCACAAACTTTCAAGATCTAAACTTATGTGTTAGGCCCGGTCAGTACCGAATTGATGCGTTCAATTAAGTTCTATGTCAAAAAAAATAAAAAATCAGAAATTGGGAAACAAACAGTTGGACATTGAGAACGGAGGACTGCATGATCCCTTATCTAAAGGACGCATTGTTGACTAGGTCAGAGTTCGACAACAGCTTTTGAGAGCTACGATTGCTAATCAGATTCTAAAGTCATACTTGCAATCATAGTTATTACACTTATCCAAATGGGAGACTGTTGGATTAGGTGTCTAAGTCCATAACTATAATTATTATGTACTTGATTTGATAGTAACATGATACTTTTGGGTTGCCTTCACACAGGTGACTAGACACGATGACTGTTAAGGAGAGAGGTTGATTTATAATTGAGAATAATGAATTGGGGCATAAATATGACTTATTAATATATTATAAGAATAATATATTAATTAGAAGTCGTATTATTAATTAGTATTTAATCATAAATTAATTTGGAATTAATTTTGGGATTAAAGGAACTGATTGAAAGTTCAAGGGTTGTTTTGTAATTATTTAATAGTTGAGGCTTTGGGCCATTGGATCACCTTATTAAGTAAGGGTCGAAAATCCCTAGAAAGGATCTAGGAATTCTCATCCAAGGCTAAATGGTAGGAGATCCATGGACTTGCGTAGGCCCTAAGCTAAGGAATTAGGGTTTCCACCCTGAAACCCTAGCTAGCCTCAAGTATAAATAGACCCTCTTAGGCTCTAAATTTCGTCCACCCTTGGAGAACCCTAGTAGATCAAAATTTTGGAGCTAGTTACCCTCCCTCCTCTTTCTCATATTCATCCTCTCACTCAAGTGTGTTTGTGAGCCATTAGAGGTACTACATTTGTGGTACTTGTTCTCAAGAGCAAAGGAAGTTCAAGAAACTAGTTGTTATTACTATATAGCTACAAAGGTATGTATTCTATTCTTTGATTTGTGATTTTCCGAAAATAGTAGATGCATGCTAGGTTTTCCTTTTGTGTTCATATGTTGTATGTCTAATAGAGAAAACATAGATCCAAAACTAGGGTTGCATGCACACATAGGATTGTTTGTATAAAACCCATCAGGATGTTCCTATTACCTAACCATGACTCAGGACATGGTTCGAACCCATACACTAATGTCGTTAACCATAGTGTTGTTAACAACAAAAGACGAATCTCATATGGTTTAACCACTGATACCTTCATTCAAGTCTTACTCCCCCCCCCCCCCACCCCCACCCACCCCCCCACAAGGTACATCTCGCGCCTATGGGCCGCTATAACTATCCAAGAATACACTCGAAACTGGAAGGATAAACAAACCCACCCGGTGGACTACCGAGCTACAAGTCCTACAAGACAGGAGCGGGATTGACCCTCGTTTTCCTACAAAAGGACTAAAAATTATGAAAAATGAACCATCAAGCTTAAAAAACTCAACATGGGTAAAAAATAACATAATCTTCAGAAAAACCTCAAAATTTTGATCAATTAATGAAAAAAAAACGAGATATTGGTTAATTATGTGAAACCGGCCACAAAAGGTTATTCTGAAGTTTTAGTCGGTAATCTATCATAATATTTTTTGATATTCAAATATATAATGCTTACATTTTTCTTGAATAGCGATGAACCAAGATGGTGGTCCACTCTATCAAATTAGAGTCATATATGCCGATATTTCACCTAATTAATGAAGAGCCTTCTTATGATACTCTTTCAAAAGAAAACCTTCTTATGATACTTTGCATTAGTAGGTTCTCGTCATGGAGATCATAACAGATCAGAGGATGATGGTCTTGCTCGATCTGAGGATGGTACTCATTGCATGACCTAATGATATAGATCATGATGTATCTGATGGGTAATGCGGTAGAGCATCACTCGCAAAACAATTAAAATCTATATACCACTAGGTGACAATCTACACTTGTAGGCGTCATTACATTGCATGGCCTATGTTTCGTCTAAATTTAATCCTTTAAACACAAATATAAAAAAATTGAATTAACAGACCCTTTAAATTCAATTATTTTGAAACTTTTTATGTCTTTCCAAAATAATTTACGAACCAAACTTCTCTCGGTAAATGATCTTTGGTCAAATATCATCAAATGTTGTCCAAAATTTAAAATAAAACCATCTTTAAAGTTTAAACAAAAATTACAAAACCGTTAAAAACACAAAAATATAATGCCATTTTTACAAATAATGAACGCAACGCTCTTCGGAAACCCACGCCCACTCACAACTTCACACTTGTAATAACCGCACGTGTCTCTGGCCCTCCCTGCGCCTCCAAAAGAAGCTTCCAAAAACACCCCAAACACACTTACGAGCCCTAATCTCTTTCGCCAACTACTAAGCTTCTTCGATCTATCTGAATTTTACTAAAATTCAACTCTAAATTCCATTTCCGTATTTGATAATCAGGTTCGCATGCTGTTTTTTCTTTTTTTGTTTCATTATCGAATATTATTTACACCCATTCCATTGCTCCAAATTCGTATCCAGTTGACGTTTCTGGAATGGCATTCGATCACGACGTTTATGCCTTTGTTTGTAATTGTTACTTGTTAGTTTGATTGTGGCGTCGCTGATTTTTATTTGATTGAATCTGGCACTCCCAATTTTATGATTTGTTCCGAGCTATACTACTGTAGCACGATTAATGGAATTGGATAAGGAATTCGATTCAATGAAGCAACGTCAAGTTTTTTTGAGTTGATTCTTATGTAGATTTCGTGATTTTTTTTCCAGAAATTCCTAGGTCGGATTTTAATCAGCGACTCCAGTTGACTTTTATTCATCGAAGTCAAACAAACTGCAGAGTTCACGTTTTCTTCAGAAGTTCTTCGCGAGATGTGGTTGGTGAATTGTTTGGGTAAAAAGTTTATTTCTTCCAAACGAGTGAAGATGCTTTGATGATTGTGAGACATTAAAACACCCAAGAAAATGCCAGCAGTTCGGCATTGTTCTAGAATTGATACTTTCGATCTGAAACTTGAAATGGAAAGAAGACTCGGGTCACAAAAAGCTGACAAATACTTCAATCTTCTCACAAGATACATCAATCTGAAGCTCTCAAAATCAGAATTCGATAAGCTCTGCATCCGTTTGATTGGTAGAGAGAATCTTCGTCATCACAATGAACTCATCAAGGCAATTATCAAAAACGCCACTCTTTCCAACACACCACCTCCGAAACAAGTCAAACCTGACATCCCGTTGACTTTGAAAGATCCTAACAACACCATTGATCCAAGAAGCAACCTTCAGTCTCTCTGTAGAGAAGTATTCCCTCAATCCCCAAGAAAAGGAAGAACACCAGTTCATCGTGAAAGAAAGTATAAAGATAGATCAAGTCCTCTTGGGCTTAATGGGAAGACTCATATGGCTGAAGAAACTGGTTTACAACTCATTTGTAGAAGAATCCCGATTACAGCTCCATTTGGTATTAGCATACACTCAAAAGAAACACGAAAATTGGTCTGTAATTCAGGTTCTTCTTATTACACAGAGACTTGTCATTACACTCGTCATTTGCCACATACAAATTCTTTAGAGAACAGATTGAAGCAGAAGTTGAAAATGGAGGGTTTGGATATCTCAATGGATTGTGTCAAACTATTGAATAATGGGCTTGATTCTTATCTGAAAAGTGTTATAAAACCAAATCTGGAGTTAGCTCACTCAAGGTCTTTACACAAACAAGAAATATCCATGCTAGATTTTCGGGTGGCATCTGAGGTCAACCCCAAGATTCTTGGAGAAAATTGGCGTATAAAACTTGAGAAGATTGGCCTATAACAGTAGGAAACAACAAAAGTTTTGGGAAAAAAAAAAAAAAGTAAAAACCCATTAGTTTGTATATATACATATCAATGATGATTCTTGCTGTCTAATGAAGTATAATGTCATGAACACTTTGTAAGATTTCTGGCTAATTTAAATATTCTAGTGGCCCTTTTTCAGTTATATGATTTTCATTTTAACTTTCATTTGTAAGAATTAACATGAATGAAATATCGAATCTCTTTTAACATGAAATAGTGAGAATTTATAGCTTCACAATCACAAAGTTGAAAACAAACTGGCAAATACATAGGAATCACGTCCAACACTTTGGAAGCTGTGCGTTAATCAAATAATTTCCCAGCATTTCGAGTATACTTTTAGTTATTATTTCGTCATTGAATAAAAATCATATAATTAGCGTTGCGATAGTAATTAAAATTAATATCTCAATTAAACGCAGAACAATCTCGCCTGATATTCCCACTTCGACCCGTTTTAACACCAACCCGACCCAATTTACCCATAGCCGCAACAAACGCGTCATTAAAAGCTTTTGAATTGGAAGCCCATGTGTTCACAGTCGATCTTGACCTCGAGTCACTAAAAAGAACTTGGTCAGAAGTAAAAAGCCCTTTTCCTTGTTGTAGATTCTTGTAATACACATTATCAAAAGTTCTTGGTGTGTTTGGATCCATGTTTATGGCTATCCTCGGGTCAACATTTTTCGGGCATTGTTGTTGTAATTGGGTGGCATAACTCGGGCTCAGGGTCGGGTCAACGGGGTTCACCCTGCTGAAATTATATATCCTGTTTGAGAACTGGTCACAGTGTGAGAATCCAAGGGTGTGTGCACCCGAAAGGGCAATCATGTCATTTTGGGTTAGGCCTTTAGCGGAAAACATGGAATTGAGTTGATTTAAGTTCAAATTTGGTTTCGGAAGCTTCCCGGTTACACTAGCGGCGGTTGAACTCAACCCGTCTAATCTCCCGAGCTCCACCGGATACGATGGCCCACCCGCCTGCAAACAAACAGTTTAAATATTTATATAAGAGCATCGTACTTTTTTAATTTATTATTATTCAGATTGATTATTTGATAAATCAGTTATTTTTTCAAAAAAATAATATTGGAAAAATGTTTTTGATAGATAAACTTTAATTTTTTAATATAAAGTTGCAGGAAATAAAATTATTAACTACTCACCAACGCTACAACATCACGGGTAGCCATGGTGAGAATATCAGCACAGGAGACCTTATTCCTACAGCTTGGAACAGCATCAATGGCAGCTTTAGCTTTGATAACAGTATCAAACCCATCTCCAGCAAGTGACAAATTATCCGGGTGATCTTTTTCTGCTTTGTTTGATCCACTAGATGCTATCATAACCGAAGCATCGCATCCCTGTTTTACATTATAAAGATTTGAATCATCCATCTTTTGATTGATCATATATATGATATAATTAGAAATAGAATTAACAAAAGTACCTGTACAAAGCAATCATGGAAGAACAATCGAAGAGTTCCAGGAATGGTGACAAAAGTTTGTTGAACTTTAGCCCTCACAGCGTTTCGAACGATAGTTTCAACATTTGGGCAGATGGTTGCGTAGTAATTCTGTTTCAGTTGCGCAGAAGCTAAGTTTGAGAAGATGAGAAGACATGAGAGAGATAGTATTTGAATAAGAATGACCCGACCCATGATTAGTGTGTAGTATGTGTATGTGTTTGAGCCTTTGAGGTGGTATATAGTAGTAGTAAAAAGGTTTATATATATTAAATAAAGAAGGGTGTATAAGAGGCTAAGCCAGCTGTTTGGTTTGGATTTTTTTGAGTTTCTGGGCAAAATAATTGTTTGTTTCCTATCTTTTTTTTTTCTTTATATTTACAGAATCGTGTTACATTTAGATTCCAACATCCAAATGGTCAATTTTAGTGTTCGATAAACTATTAACATCTGATCTTTCAACTTAAATCCAGAAGCATCGTCAAGTTGTTACATAAAAATTAGAATTAGGGAAGAGGCGTATTAAAGTTGTGTGTGTAATTAGCAGTTAGCACGTAGGAATGTATAGGATTTCGATGGTTTTTATTCATTTATTACAATAATAAGTTGAAGTTGAACATATATATTAATAGAATAGGTGATACGATGTGATGGGGTACTAGTCGACGACTCTTGAATATGCTTTTATATATTAATGGAAGGAGAGAGGATCCAAAAACTTTAAACGTGAAGGGCATATCTAAGGAATGTGCATGAAGAATAGTTTCTTTATTGTTTGGAGGATTGGAATTAATTTGGGATTCTTTTGATATGTCGTTTTGGAAACAGACATATGGCATCTATGATTGCCCAGTCAAGTCAACGCAGGTTTCATTCCGGCTTGCGTATGGCCGGCGATGTTTAGTTTATGACATAAAACTAAACACGATGTTTTTGAGAAGATCATTGATTATTGTAACACAATATATATATTATTTTGCAAAAATCTAGGTGCTATATTTACTCTTCGGTAAAAACCAGGCCACATACTATAAGGGATAAGTACAAAAATATCGAAAATGGAGAGGTCTTAAAAGTGATTTCACCATCTTTTATATATTCACGACAAAATGATTATTTATCTAGTGAGAATATATTTTCCGAAATTCCAAATAAATGTAAAGTCACTTTATGATCATATAAGGAAAAAAGTTTTTCCACATGGTTTGTGAAATACTAGCTTTTTGCAACTTACTTATTCAGAAAGAAAATACAACGAATTTTTGAATTGTGATTTAACAATTTGTTTGTGAAAATTAAGAAAAGAAGCCAAAAAAGATTTAAATCGGCTTTTTTTTTTTGGTGGGGGTGGAAATGTGCAGATTTTGGTTATATAAGGAGATGAGTCTCACTAGAAATCTCAAAAAAAAAAAAAAAAAACATACTCATTCCCAACTTGTTCCTTAAAGTTATTTGTTTTCGACCAATGAGGTCAACACGTTTAATTTTATAATATAGTTTCCGATGATAACCTTTGAATGAAAGCATTAAGATATAATCGGTTAGCATTTAACATGTTTAATTTAGTCACTAAACGATTTTTTTTAGTATGTCATTTTATATCATATATTTGAATCCATGTTAACAAATGCTCCTTTTAAACGAATCAAAAATCTCTAAACGGTTAACCTTATATATTTCTTGACCATTAAAAGGTTGGAATTATTTAACACTAAATAGTTTATTAATCTAAACGTTGTTACATATACATCGGCTAATAAAATACTTTATTTATAAAATTCATATATAATAATACAACATAATAGACGTTGACATGTTAAAGTGATTAAGCCTTTTGTCGATTTGAATATTCAACTTTCTAAAGTAGTTCAAATCATGATAGGTTGCAATTTTTATGTAGATGAATCGTTAATTTTGATGTTGGACAAACCATGATATGTTACATTAATTAAGTAGACAAATTGCTAAATTAATTTTGGACGAAGCATGATGAGTTACATTATTAAGTAGATAAATCGTTAATTTCAATGTTGGACAAACCATGATACTATGGAAATACTAAAGCTTTTCTTTCATGAAGATTTTAAGGTAAACTTAGCTATTATCTGTTAATAATTACTACAACATGTTTGTAAGATCAATATGAATCCTTGAACTCTTTTTCGTTATATCTCACTAAGATGGGCTTTTAGGTTCTTTGTTATTAATCAAAGATTTCTACTAGCATACATGTCAAATTAGGTGTTTCATTTTTCTATGATAGAATATATATGATCAAGAGTATACTTGATAATGAAATGACACCAAATTCAATTTATTCCATGGAAAATGTCATTTTGATTTTGATAGGGTTGAATATGATACATATGCCAAAATCCCAAAACAAATATAATTAACAAATTCTAAAGTATAGCAATATCCAGTTATAGTTTGTTTAAAAATTAAAAATGTGAAAACAATATATTATTTATCTTTTACAAAATCAGAAGACTTAACAAACATGTTTTATATAATATTTTTAATTTAATATCTCGTCGCCTACCATGCTATTTGTTACTTATTTTCTATTGATCTAATAATCTAATGTGTCATGTGAGCAGATTCTTTTTTTTTTTTTTTTTTTTTTTTAATAGAAAATATATTGTTCATAAACTAAGAGTCTAAGACAATGAATGCGACGGGTTTCGTTTATTTTTCTTGCACATTTGTAGGATATATTATATTATGTAGATGTAGATATGAAAACAAAATCTGTACGACAACTAATAACTAAATATTTAAATTTGAATAGCCTATTATGCTTAACAAAAAGATAATTAGTAGTGGCAATTGTTTCACTTTTAATAGCTGGTTCATGGTTCAACATATTATCTTTACGATGTGAGCTTCGTGGTTGATGATGGAATCGCCTATTATGCTTAACAAAAGGATAACCCATCTCTGCTGCCTCATGTTGAACTTCTTTTGATTTAAAATGTTTTGAAGATTCTTGTGGTCAGTGAAAATGGTGCACTTTGTACCATAAAGGTAGTGTCTCCAAATCTTCAAGGCGAAGACCACAGCTCCCAATTCGAGATCATGGGTGGTATAATTCACCTCATGCACCTTTAGTTGTCGGGATGCATAAGCTATCACCTTCCCACGCTGCATGAGTACACAGCCTGAACCTTGATTTGAAGCATCGCAGTAAACTACGAAGTCCTCTGTTCCCTCTGGTAGTGATAGTACCGGTGCACTGCAGAGTGCTCGCTTCAGAATTCGGAATGCAACTTCTTACTTATCTATCATTTCAAAGGGTACACCCTTTTGTGTAAGCATTGTAAGTGGCTTGGCTGTTTTGGAGAAGTTCTGAATCAACCTCCTGTAATAGCCTGCGAGACCTAAAAATTGGCAAATTTTTATGGGTGTCGTTGGGATCGCCCATCCTTCAATGGCTTTGACCTTAGAAGGATCCACATGTATCCCTTCTTGACTAACAACATGACCCAAAAAGTTCACACTACGAAGCCAGAACTCACACTTAGAGAGTTTTGCGTATAAATTTTCGGTTCGTAGGGTTTCCAAGATTTGCCGGAGATGTCGACCATGCTCCTCTTTGCTTCGAGAATAGACTTGGATATCGTCGATGAAGACAATGACAAAACTATCAAGGAATGGTCGGCAGATTCGATTCATCAGGTCCATGAATGCGGCAGGGGCATTCGTTAGACCGAAGGGCATTACAACAAATTCGTAATGCCCATAACGAGTTCGGAAAGCGGTTTTGGGGATATCCTCTTCCCGGACCTTGAGTTGGTGGTATCCGAATCGCAGATCTATCTTACAGAAGTAACTTGCTCCTTGGAGCTGGTCAAATAGATCGTCGATTCGCGGAAGTGTATAGCGATTTTTGATAGTGAGCTTATTTAGATCCCTGTAGTCAATACACATCCTAAAGGAACCGTCCTTTTTCTTAACAAAGAGAATCGGAGCTCCCCAAGGTGAGAAGATGGGTCGGATAAATCCTTTGTTCAAAAGTTTGCTGAGTTGACTGGACAGTTCTTGCATCTCCGCAGGAGCCAACCTATAGGGCGATTTTTTTCGATGGGTGTAGCTCCTAGCACAAGGTCAATTTGGAACTCAACTTGTCTTTCTGGGGTATCCCCGGAAGATCTTCAGGAAAGACATCCGGGAAATCGCAAGCCACTGGGATGTCTCGAATATTGATCTCCTCCTTGGACTTATCCACTACGTGAGCCAGAAACGTCAAGTCTTTCTTTCGTAAATACTTTTGTGCCTTAATGCACGAGATAAGACGAAGGTTCTTACTAGGTTTGTCTCCGTATATAATTAGGGTTTTGCGGTTTGGGTGGTGAAGGCGAATGACCTTCTCGTGACACATAATTTCAGCATGGTGGGGGCTTAACCAGTCCATGGTGATAATCACATCAAAACTCCTAATAGTTACATCCATCAAGTTTATTTGAAGGACGTGATGATTTAAGGTCAGGGTACATCCTATGTAGATTTCCCCAGTGGATTATGTTTTCCCATTAGCCATTTCCACCGTAAAGGTTTCATTAAGCTTCTAGGGTTGTTGTTTTAGCAAGTGCTTGAATTTATTACTCACAAAGCTTCGTTCGGCCCCGGTATCAAATAGGATGCATGCATATGTGTGGTTTAGGAGAAACGTACCAGTGACAACAACGGGATCCTAAACCGCTTCTCCTTTACCCATGGTCAACACCCTCCATGCTTCTCCATTCCCGGGGTTGTTGACATTGGGGAAGTTTCGATGAAAATGCCCAGTCTTTCCAAATCCATAATATGTGTGGCTTGCCCCGACGTTGTTGTTGCGGTTGTTGGTGTTGTAATTACGGTTGTTGTTGTTGTTGTTGTTGGTTCCCTGATGCTGGTTCTGGGGAGGATAGGTCCTGCAGTATTTTGTAGTGTGACCCTTTCGATTGCAACTAGTACAATGCATCTCCCTGCATTCGCCATTGTGATGAAAATTGCACTTGTTGCACTTTGGGAGATTCCCGGAGTACTGCTTGGGGGCACTTGAGGTAGATGAGGTTGGAACATGTGGTGTGGAGGGAACTTGAGTGGTTACAACATGAACTATCGTTGTTTGTTATTTATTCGACGACTCTTAGCCTTGTCACCCATTTCTCTTGTTATTCTTTCCTTTCTTGTTGTCACTCTCCTTCTTGCCTTCAGTTTCCCCTAACTTCTCGCCCTTCTTCTTGTTGTGGTCGTACAGCTTCTTGGCCAACCTCTTGGCAGTGTCGAAGGTTTCAGGATTTGCAGTTATCGCATTTCCTTGAATTGGGGAGGTTAACCCCAAGATGAATCATTCGATTTTATTTCCCTATGAAGTAATCATGCTAGGGCACAACAGAGACAGTTCACTGAACCTTGATATGTATGCATCAATGTCGGAGTTTCAGACGGTGAGATTCCATAACTCTTGCTCCATTTCTGAATTTCGCGACGTGGGCAGTACTCGGCCATCAGCATTTCTTTCAACTGTGCCCACGACATGGCATTGGCTACGAGGAGAGTCATGGCCTCTATATGTCCATTCCACCAGGTGAGAGCTTGGTCAACGAATGTGCATGCGACAAACTTCACTTTCATCTCCTCGGGGCTTCACATATCTCGAACACCGATTCCACCTTTTCAATCCATCTATTTAGGGTTATCATTCCCCTTGTGCCATTAAAGGTTCGTGGCTTGGCGTTGGTGAAGTCTTTGTAAGAGCATTTCTTGGTAGTCCCTTGATTTATTTTGTTGTTCGAACTTCCAACCCCTTGTCCATTGTGTCCATCATTGTTCCCATTATGGATCTATGCTAGTGCCGCTGTGACCGCCGCAGATACAGCTGAGTTGATTTCTGGTGGTATCGACTCAGGGTTTCCACGGGCGGTTTGTTGTGGCATCTTTCTGTCATGGAGCGGAAAGATGTTGAGTGCCTAAAATTTTTGTGAGTTCGTGGTCCTATAAACTAGGTGTATTGTTTATATATTTAAAAGGTTAGGTTGATGCGCTCTTCTTGGTCACAAAGGGGTATGTTTTAAGTTTACTGACCATCGCGATTTCCACAGGGCATGCAATAGTTGTATTATGGAGGAAATGTAGTTGATCAGGCTATATTCACCCCCTTAATACAACTATGAACAGTCTCGGCTTAACCGAGATGCCAGGATCATCTTATTTGATTTGGTATTATATTCTTCTTCTTATATCGCACAAGTAAAGGTGTTTTATCGTTATATATTATTTGTTTTGTTCAGAGTTGTTTTAGTCCCTCTTTGGTTTATAGTTTCATATCAATGTGTGGTTAGATATGCCAGTTCACTATAAACAGAACTCTGATACCAACCTGTCACACCCCTGAACCAGACGGCGGAAACGTCCGAGGGCTCGCGTGACTTAAATTGAAATATCATCACAATGTATATATATGAAACATAACATAAACATCACCATGCATCAATATATTACAACTGACATTGTTCACATCAAGTACCTTGTCTAAATATTACATTTCCATAGTGAATTGATTGATAGTTTTTCAAAATATAACATCCTAATACACTTGGTATCGTTCTTCAATTTATCTGTTACCTGAGAATACAAATTATTTTGTAAACGTCAACATATGGAATGTTGGTGAGTTCATAAGCAGGGTTGATATGAAAATGTTTTGTGCAGTTTATAAAAACCTAGAAAATCCGATATTTTCTGAAACGACAATTGAATATACAAAAGTGTGAAGATCCATAGGTTTATGCATGAATGATTTCAAAAGCGTGTATAAATGAGAAGTTTTGCATTATAGTTATTGAAAATACAAGTGAATAGTGTTGATTTCCCTGAAAAACCCGATGTTATCCGATAAAATAATATGATTGTTTCGAATTATTATACCGTCACAACGAATGATTATGAACTCTCTTGATTACTTAGATAGTATTGGATTTATTATGTGAGTCGTTATAACCATGCATGATAATGACTAGTTTGTTTGTCTTGGTATTCTAGTGAACGCCGGAATTGATCTTAAGATTTTGTCACCGTAGATATGCCGAGTCTAACTATAGCGAACAACTGAGGTGTGGGGGAGTCACCCCCGTATAGATCTATACACAAACTCTCGCTCTCCCTCCAGGAGACTTTGATTATGAACGAATGATTATGAACTCTCTTGATTACTTAGATAGTATTGATTTTGTCAACGAATGATTATGAACTCTCTTGATTACTTAGATAGTATTGGATTTATTATGTGAGTCGTTATAACCATGCATGATAATGACTAGTTTGTTTGTCTTGGTATTCTAGTGAACGCCGGAATTGATCTTAAGATTTTGTCACCGTAGATATGCCGAGTCTAACTATAGCGAACAACTGAGGTGTGGGGGAGTCACCCCCGTATAGATCTATACACAAACTCTCGCTCTCCCTCCAGGAGACTTTGATTATAACTACAGGCTACGACCGACACTTATTGGTGTCGCCCGTTATTACTCACTTAATCCAATTGAATTTGATTAACCTTGATTAACGACCTGATTTTTGTTTACTTGAATAGAAGGTAAGCCTAACAATCGAGGAGAAGATGACCATGAGGTCCTACAAATCACGTTTGTTATTTATGGCTGTCGAGTATACGAAGGAAGCGTTGGCCTATTTCGCATATGATTTATTTGGACCTTACTAGCAATGTTAATGAGCCACAGAGGCCCAATAAACATGTATTATTTGTGTTAGGCCCAAAAGTCATATTAATGGGTCACAAAGGCCCAATAAGCATGATTAGAATTTTTTAAGCCCAACAATTTGAATGTTTACTTGTTTTTGTATAGTATAAATGTCAGGAATTTTGTTTGAACAATTGTTGGATCGCAAAGGCACGAAGTTTGTCGATTGTTTTATAACGATATTTAAATTTAAGAAAATATATGTATATTTTTTATTCTAAATTCATAAGTTATCTTAATAATAAAATAATTGACTCAAAAATATTGGTTTGACATTTTCAGCTCTTCTTTAAATAAAAATGACCATTTTAGTCACTTTTTATATAAAAAAAATGACATTTTAGGTCCTTAAACTATCTTTCTTGACTTTTTGGCCCAAGGACTTATTTAAATAATGTTTTCAGCCCAATGTTTACTTTTTGGCAGTTTCAACCCCTTTAGTAAAAAGATTTTCATTTATAATCCAAACTTTTCGCAACTTTTACAAATTTGACCCAAAATCAAAAAAATTTATATTTTTAATCCTTTTTGGAAAATAGGTCATTTCAACCCCTAAAATAGTTTTATTTACCTTTCTACCCATTGTTTTGAGAATTTTACCATTTCAGCCCCTTAAAAACCATATTTTTGCAAGTTTGGGCCTATGGGCCGAAAAGCCAAAATTTTAGCCCAATAGGGTACAATTTACATTTTTAGTCCTTTGAAAAGCATAATGTTCCTAAAAACTTCTATTTTAACTATTTAGACTCTTTTTATCCTTGTAAAAGTCGTAAATGACAACTTTTTCCCAACTTTTGTTTATTTGACAAAAATAGTCCAAAAATGAATTTTATGTTGTAGCATGCTTATTACAACCTTAGATGATAGTTTTTCTTAACCTTTTAAGTGTAATACATCCTAGATAACATATTTTTCCTCCTTGAACTATAGATCTCGAAATATCTTTCATTTTTGACACATATTTACCACATAAACACAAGAAATCACACATAACATACAAATACACATAGATCTACACATTTTACTTATATTCTCCCCTATAAAATATATGAAAACCAAAAATAGATGGGAATGAACTCACCTTGCTTAGTTGTTTTAGTTTTTGAAGAAGATAAGAAGAAGAGTTTTGGTCCTAACAACACCTTGATGTGGATCTCGAACTTGAGGTGATTCTAGGAGTATGATTACCACAAATGTTTAAGAGAAGGGATCTAATCATGAGAAAAGAGTTATATAATCCTTGGATATATATAACTTACCAAGAAGTGATGGTATTCTCTTGAAATCCTCTTGATACACAAGCAAAATTTCAAGATTTTGGAGTGGAAAGGAGGAGAATACTTGAGAGAGTTTGGAAGAAGTTTGATGTTGTGTGTGTGTTTTCCTTGTGCTCTAGGCCGAAGAAGAAAAAGAGAAGGGAAGAGAGAGGTGATGAAATGACTATCATGGATATATGTTGGATCTTTGCATGGAGATATGGGGTGTATTAAGGAGGTGGCACCTCCAAGGTCAACCCTCCCAAATACATCTTTTTCCATTTTTTTTTTGTTTTTTACATAGGCTGAGAGAGAGAGAGAGAGAGAGAGAAAAGGAAAAGAAAAGATTTGGGCCTTAGTGTTTGAGTTTTGTAATGTGAAGCCTAAATTGATAGTTTTCGGCCCATTTGGCCTTTGGAGTGGGTTACGGCCCAATCTTGCATGAAAGAATGGATTTGTGGCTCTTTAGGGCTTATTGGATTGTTATGGCCCAACAAGGCCCATTAAGGTAAACTAATCCATTTTAGGCCCATTATGGCCCTAAAGGTTAAGTTTCATGAAAGTGGGTCCAATGAGATCCCATTTAGGGGTTCTAAGCCCAAAATAGTTAAATTGGAAGTTTATTGGCCCATTAGGCCCAATAAGGAAATTCTAGTCCATATTGGACTTAAACCGGGATTTCTAGGGATTCCAACCTTTTGTTGACTATTTGAGTGTTTGTATAGTATGTTTGATGAAATTTTGTTGTCATTGAATAAGCATCTACATGCTTTCAAGTTTTAGTTACAATGTTATCCTTGCTAAGTGTTTACAATGCATCAGAATTCCTAGTTATGACAAGTGTTGATGGTAGTGATGTGATGATCCATGTTGCCCTTGTAACGTGATTTGACATCTTCTAGAGTATGACTTAGGCGAAACAAGATAAGTTGGTCCAGCTGATTTGCAAGTTCAAGTTCAGACGGAGCGACAACCTTGATCTCGAAAAGAGATTTGAGTACCAGGACCAGTTTTGACTCAAGGTCTGCTACTTGCTGAGTGACCTTGTCAACCGTGGAGTTTTCTGTAGCAACGTTATCTCTGAGTTCCAGCAAGGCAAAAGGATATGTAGTATTTTCATCGGAGGATCCAGTATCCAAAGTGGAACTTTTATACTGGTGATCAACATCATCTTTGCTCTTGTAATCACCCCGTGGAGCTTTTTCTAGTAGGAGAATCTTGATGAACTTCTAATGTGTTTTCTGCAGGAGGAGGAACAACGTAATTTTGCTCATATTCAAAATTTTCATCTGAAGCTTCCGAGGACGAAGAGACTCTAAAATTGAATTGAGCTTTAAAGGAGGATGGCTTGTAAAAAATGTTGAGCAAGGAGGGAATATGAATGACACCGACAATTGTGTTGTCATCTTCAAATACGACTTCTTCTGAGTCTTCATCATCGACAACTGGAGAAGAAACATATGCAACACTCACAAACTTTGGAGGAGGATCATCTAAGATATCGGTAAGAACATGAAGTTCTGAACTCTGTATATCCTTGACTGCATCGATGGAAGATTGAAGCTCTTGATGAATTTCTTCATTCGATGGATACACAAAGAGGATGCGACTATTGATTGCTCGTTGGCGCATCGAGATGAGAGTGTATTCCACTTGTTCTCTTGATAGCCCAATTCTCCTATGTGTGTACTGTAATGTTTTGAGCATTCTAACACTCCTAAGGTGTTCATGCAACCCTAGAAGCCTTGGATCTATGTTTGACTATGATACATGCAAAATTGATTTTCCAAGGGTCATGATCCTATCTAGCATACATGGGGAACTTTTAAACATAAAAGTAAGCTAGAAAACAAACCTTGTAGTAGTTTGGATTCCTTGAAAACCTTGTGAGCCTAGCACCCCAAGTGTGATGCCTCAAATGTCTCACACAACTCCAAATGCTATTGGAATGACTTTAAGAGAAATGAAGAACACTTAGAGATTGGCTATCCCTCTTCTTTCTTCCTTAATTGCCGATTTTGGTGAACATAAGGATCCTTATATAGTGTGTTACAATTAGGGTTACACCATGTAAACCCTAATTGTCATGACCTTTCATTTCCATGACCCATAGGTTCTATAAACACCATGGAGTATCCATGGAGCATCCTATGGGTTTTAGCCCAACTTGATAATCCATGGAGCATTAGCCTACTATACAAGTATGAGTGATTTACACAATCAATCCATATATTTAATTAGTCTTCTTTTGATCACTTAATAAATTCCAAATTAATTCTTGATCAATACTAATTAAATAATACTATTAATATATTAGAACTTATAATATATTAATAAACCTTAAGTGTTATTTCTCTCATTTTAGTCTATCAAAATGCATGATACCATGCAACCCAAATAGACCATGCTAATCGGGTCAAGTACATTCCAAATATAGTTATGAACTTAGACACCTAATCCAACATGTACGACATCAGTACGCTTAGCGTACTTGACCCTTTGGTCGTAAACACTGCGTACGCGACCTTACGCCTAGAATACAACCAAATCATGCACAAAAGTCTATTAAGTTCTTAATGCTTAAGATTTCAACGTACAACTTCAGATCTAAGTCTATTAAGATGTGTTAGGGTATACATTTGGAAACTTTATGCGCTTGCATGCCACATGGGTCCCCAATACTTCATTTCTCCCATTAAGATCACATTTTGAGACCTCAAACTCATGCATGGTCTCAATACAACCTTCAAGATGGAAACTTTATGCGTCAATCATGCTCAAGGAGCTGGAATTGCACAACTCACATAAGAGGGTCTAAGAACCAAAAATAGACTTCATAACAAAACCCTAACTGAAACTAGCAAAAGAGATGGAAAGGTTTGAACTTTTTATCTCCCCAAGCTTCCCAATGAGATCCAAATGTAGGATCCAAAAACTTTTCCACGTCCAAGGCTTGCTTCCACTTCATTCTCCTTGCTAGAACACCAAAAATGAGGTATTGGAGGCACTCACATGCTTAAGAGGCACACATAAAGGATTTTAGGGTTTTAGGGAAGTTTGAGAATGATGGAGGCTGGTTAGGGTAAGGTCCAAATGAATTAAGGATGTTTAAATATGTCAGAAGTCCGAATATTAGGGTTTTAGTCCTGAGCCACGCACACCTCGCATACTGCTTGGTACACCCTGCTTATGTGGACCACACCCATGACCAACTTCCCCCCCCCCCTATATGTTAAGCATACACCTATTTACGCCCAACGTACGTAGGGAACCTTTTGCAAATAAATTTCATTCCAAGGGAGAAAGAGTAATTACCCGAACCTTGATTGTTACAAGTTTTTATTACTAAGTTGTATAGTTCAGTTTGTAACATACACGAAACTCACCTGCATATTATGGGTGTTTACGACCATATTTTTTTTCTCCATTGTTTCAGTTTGCTTTCCAATTCGGTTTGACGATAATCCTTATCTGTTTTTCCATTTATTTCAGATTTTCAACTTAAATCGAAATGGGTTCTAGTGGGTAACGTAAATATGTCAGAAAGAGGTAGTTGCATTGGTGATGTAGCTAGAGCAGATGGCTGAAATGGAGGTAGTAGCGTCGAAGGAGCTCATAGTTGAGTTAACAAAGGCGGAGGTTATCCTAGCAGGTCATGATAGAAGCGGATAAAGTGGTGAGGGAGGCGACTGTAAATGTGGTAAGATAACATGCTAGGGTTAGGGTTTAAAATAATAGATAGAAAAAGAAAATATGCATCTTGAATTGGAAGTAGATTCTCTAACCTCTTTTTCCATCTTTTCAATTACACTCTTGGAAACCAAGAATAAACGCTTTAGTTTAATCCCAATGTATGAAACCTTGAGAGACTTTTTAGCAATAAAACAATTTTTAAAAAATGGAGAATATGCCAACATGCAGATACGAAGAGGACTCCTCATATCTTCATATGAACATAGATTTTGAGTATAGTAGACTTGTTCCTGCATATATTAGCAACTAATTGGTTTTCCTTGTGGTCATGTGATAATGGTACTAACGCACTTGAAAAATGAAAACTATGGGCATATGGCTATAGACGCGTACAAAATTGAAACGTATCAAAGAACCTATGATGAGGCCGTCTACCCCCCCCCCCTTCCAGGACATTGTGATTGGGAGGTTCCTGATGACCTTATGGTTGTTAACCCTCCGGTAATGGAAATACGTCAAGGTAGTTGATCGAAAACACCAACCGTATCCCCTCATAGGGTGAGGAACCGATAGTAAGAAGATGTACTATATATATATCATAGTACAACACATAATGTAAGGACTTGTAAGGAAATTTTCCTAAAGAAGTAAAAGAAGAGTAGCCAACGTAGTGGTGCATCAGGAGGTGGGACAAAAGCGACAAAAAACCAAGGGACGCAAGCGACAGAATACCAAGGGACGCACACGATAGAAAACCAAGGGATGCAAGCAACACACAACCAATAGACACAATACGAAGACGAAGCTTACTTTCCATGGTTCAATTTGAAAATTTTATTTTATTTTGAATTTTGTTTTTTTATGAAGTTTGTATAAGACAAAAAGTTGAGTTTTCCAACTGATAGGTGCATATTTAATCATGTATTTTGTGCATATCTGATACATGTGGAATGTACTAGTTTTAATCCTAACTAACTTAAACAAAAACAAACACACGATAGGTAGTGTACCTATCGATTAGTAGTTTAGTGAAGGTAACTAAGGTATCGAACACATGGAACGGTAAAAACAATCAAAGCTATTACTAATTTTAACTAATTTAAAACAATCATTAAATAAGCGGTTTTTCTCTAGTTTTGCAAGACTAGAAACTTAATCAATTACTTAAACACATAACAAAGAACAATTAACGACTAAAAGAAGAACAAATGACAACTAGATTCAATAATATTAAAAAGACTCCCGTTTAGATTCGATTCACTTATTCCTATGGTTGATTTCATGGCAAGTGCAATGGATTAATATATCATCAATTACCGATTTCTAATGTGATTAGGCTCATGTTCACTATTACTAACTATTTAACAAACAAGTCAATTCAAGCAGTGATTAACTGATTAAACTAACAAGTTTCCAAGTGTTCAGTTCGAATCAAGCAAGACTTGTAATAGTAGTTAATTAAATTGGTTGGTTCAATTAACTTATATATGGTTGGTCAGCATATATAGCTTACACATTGATTTACTTATCTCTAGTTAAACCTAGGTTATGTTTACAACACTAGGCTTATAATCTTGTTTTCACAAAATCATAAGAGGCAAGCAATCAAGAAGATGTTTATACAATCTCAATTTACTAGTAATCAACATAAAATAATTATCATTAACACATAAGGTTCTTTTAACAAGCTTAACATGATAAATATTCAAATCAATATAATCCAAAGCCACTTAATCAAACCATAATCTTAAGATCCTCTACTCTAAACGAAAGTAAGTTGTTTAGCCCATGACCTTAGCAGAAACAATCATAAAAACTGAATTCATCAATGCAAACATGATGTAAACAAAGGAATTAAGTAAGTAACCAATGATTTTTGCCATAGATCTCTTCAATTCAAAGCTTCTAGTCAAATTCTGAAATCTACAGCTCATAGGGATGTCTATGGCATCCAAAAGTCAATAAAAACTCCAAGTATTCATTCGTTATTCGAACAGAAACGATCCAAATATATAGATTCTGAAAAGCGGTGCAACACGACGTGTTTATGAATTTAAGACGTCGTGTTCTTCAAGGATAACACACTGTGTTCTTTTGCATTTTCATCTTCTTTCTTCAAAATCCAAGATTGAAGCTTCCAATCGCCAATTTCGCTTCCTTTTCCTTCAGAGATGTCTTTGTTGCTGAAAATGAAATTTTAAACTAATTAAGTATCTTTTATTCAATATTTGAGACAAAAACAGTATAAAGTATTAAGATGATGCATGAATTATATGATTAAATATGCCCATATCAATATTTCTACTACTTTTAACTACAATTATGTTTATTTTGGGATATAAGATACTTATTATGTTTGAATATGTTTTGTAGTAGCAAAGACATTCTTAGGTTGAAAAGGAAGCAAATGAGGAGCTGGAAGCAAGAAAGAGTGGGCTAATGAAACGACCCAAAAACACGACCCAAAAATTTCGTTTTTCCATATAATCAAAACCATAATATAAGTATCATAACATAAAACATACGCGATGTATCCCCAAAACATAATAAAATATTGTGTGGAAAACTGTATCATACTACATCATTCCAAAACATCAAGAGACATCCCCAGGATAAAAGCTATGCTGTGGTGTGTGCGATGCTGTCACCCCGAGCTCTTCCCTTTGCTTGCGGAAGTACCTGAAACCAAACTGAAACTGTAAGCACGAAGCTTAGTGAGCTCCCCCAAACTACCACATACCATACAATAACATATAAAACACATATTGGGCCTTGCCCACTGCATCGGGCCGAAGCCCGGAAACTGCATCGGACCGAAGTCCGGAACTGACTAGGACCTTGTCCCCTGCATCGGACCGAAGTCCGGAACTAACTGCATCGGACCGAAGTCCGGAACTGACTGGGACCTTGTCCTCTGCATCGGACCGACGTCCGGAACTAACTGCATCGGACCGAAGTCCGGAACTGATTGGGACCTTGTCCCATGCATCGGACCGAAGTCCGGAACTAACTGCATCGGACCGAAGTCCGGAACTATCTGACTGAACATGGCATAGCATAACACATCAACTAGCATAACACATATACGACATGCTACATCGGGCCGTGGCCCGGAACACATAATACTTAACACATAAAACATAGCACACAAATCTTGTTCGAACCACGAAGGCATCGAACATACTAACTACTGCATCGGACCTAAATCCGGGAACTACTGCTAACTGAATGGGCCGGCATTGTGGCCTTAGACCCATTCCTACTGGAAGGAAACTCACCTCGTAAGCTGGCTGCTGAGTGTGTGGCTCGGAAAGCTAACGGCGGCTGCTCCTGAATCTCCTCGGCTACAAGTCCATAAACACACTCAATCAAATACTAAACACTGCGCTTGGGGTAAAATGACTCTTTTACCCTCGGTCAAAGTCAACTCTCTTTTGGGCTGACTCGCCGAGTCCTACTCTCACTTTTCACTTTTACTCACTGCTACTCGTCGAGTCTGGCATCGACTCGACGAGTACCCTCTTGATCCAAGAACTCAGACAATCTTCATCCGACTCGCCGAGTCGTATGAACAGACTCGACGAGTTGTTCTTGATCCCAAGAAGATTGCCTTGGACTCGCCGAGTTGATGAACAACTCACCGAGTCCCTCCATCACTGAGTTCACCCTCAACTCGCTGAGTCCACTCCCTAACTCACCTCGTCCACTCGACACTGATAAAACTGAAGAACTCGGGACTCGCGACCCAACTCGTCGAGTCGTTCTTCTGACTCGCCGAGTTTCCGCCATGCAACAGATTTTTACTCGATTTTGTTTGAATCCAATGCATACAATTGATAGATCTGAGTCCAATAAGCTGATTTACCATGTAAAGTTTCCAACTTTACGTGCACAACCTCATGAATAAGGGAAATAAGGCTAAAAGATGCATAAAATGGGTAGATCTATGGTTATCATGCAATATAACTCCAAAAAGACAGTAGATCTGGGCTCTACAACACCCCAACATTCAGATCCATAGATATATCGACTTAATAAGACGTTCATGCAAGTGTAAGGCTTGGAACAAGCATCAACTAGCTCTTAGGAGAGCTCTAATGGAAGTTTAAAGCATATAACAAGATGGAACTCCGAAAATACCTCAATTAACTCTGATTTGGCCTTGGATCTTTGCACTACAACACTTCTCCTTGCTTCTTCCTTCTTCTCCTTCTTCACACCTTCACAAAATGGCACCAAAACACATATAAGCTCTTTAAGGGAGGTTTAAAGCTCTATCACTGCGTTCTCAGGGTGAGGGAGGCGAGAATGGGGGCTATAAGGTGGTATAAATAGTGGGCAACCCGGGGATTTTAGGGTTTCACCCAGACAGACGGACTCGCCGAGTCAGGGATATGGACTCGTTGAGTCCCCGGCTCACGCGTGCCCTCAGGCGCGACCCTACTCGGCGAGTCAGGCTAGAACTCGCCGAGTCCCTCTTGAAAAACTCACTATAATTACCAATAAATCAACATACCGGGAACGGGTCGTTACAATTCTCCCCCACTTGTCTCGGACTTCGTCCTCGAAGTCTGCTACGGCTGGATCTGCAAATAACTCTAGGTAGTGCGCTCTCGTTTCCTCTTCAGCCTCACACGTCCATTCAGACCCCTTCCGGTGCTGCCACTGCACCTTTACTAGCTGAATTACCTTGTTCCTCAAGGTCTTGGTCTTCCGTTCCAGAATCGCGACTGGCTTCTCGATATAATTTAGGCCGCTATCAACCTGAATGTCCTCTAAGGGAATGACTGCTGTCTCATCCACCAAACACTTCCTCAACTGCGACACGTGGAAGGTGTTGTGTATCTGACTAAGCTCCTCAGGGAGATCTAACCGATAAGCAACCCGACCCACCCGGGCCAAAACCCTGAAAGGACCAATAAATCTGGGGCCCAATTTTCCCCTCTTCCGGAACCTGATGACACCTTTCCAAGGTGAGACTTTAAGAATAACCATATCTCCCACCTGGAACTCCAAGTTCGAACGCCTCCTGTCGGCGTAGCTCTTCTGCCGACTCTGCGCAGTCTGCAGCCTACTACGGACCTGCTGGATCAACTCAGTCATCTTGAGCACCACTTCGGTGCTCCCGATGACTTTCTGACCGACCTCGCCCCAACAAATCGGGGTCCTGCACTTCCTGCCATATAACATCTCAAAAGGAGGTCGATCAATGCTCGCATGATAACTGTTGTTATACGAGAATTCCGCTAACGGAAGATACGTATCCCAACTGCCCCCAAAATCTAAAACACATGCCCTAAGCATGTCCTCGAGAGTCTGAATCTTCCTCTCGCTCTGCCCGTCAGTCTGAGGATGAAAAGCGGTGTTGAAATGGAGACGAGTACCCATCTCATCGTGGAACCGCTTCCAGAATCTGGACGTGAAACGAACATCTCGGTCCGACACCACCGATACCGGCACTCCATGACGTGCCACAATCTCTCGCACATAGATATCGGCTAACTTTTCCGCCGATATACTCTCCTGAATCGGAATAAAATGGGCACTCTTTGTCAACCGATCCACTACTACCCATATCGAGTCCACCCTGCGTGCAGTCCTGGGGAGTTTGGTGACAAAATCCATGGTGATATCCTCCCATTTCCACACGGGAATGTCTAACGGCTGCATCTTGCCGTGAGGTCTCTGGTGCTCCGCCTTGACCTTCCGGCAGGTCAAACATCTCTCCACATACCAAGCGACATCTCGCTTCATGCAGGGCCACCAATAATCAGATCGAAGATCTCGATACATCTTCGTCGCTCCTGGGTGGATAGAAAATCGAGACTTATGAGCCTCGTCCATCAATACTTGTCGTACCCCACCCCAGTACGGTACCCACACCCTACCATGAAGCGTCAACAAACCCCGACTGTCGTAATCAAACGAAGCTACTCGGCCCACTATTCTCTCGCACTTCTGCCTCTCCTCCTTGAGGCCCTCCATCTGAGCCTCCTTGATCCGCTCCAACAACAGAGTGATCACTGTCATCCTCATACACAGATCTCTGATAGGGGCCGTCGACACCTTGCGGCTCAGGGCGTCGGCCACCACATTGGCCTTCCCTGGATGATAAAGGATCTCACAGTCATAGTCCTTCAGCACGTCTAACCATCTCCTCTGTCTCATGTTCAAACTCGGCTGATCCATAAGATATCGCAAACTCTTGTGATCCGTGTAAATAGTACAGCAGACCCCATAAAGGTAATGTCTCCAAATCCTGAGGGCAAACACAACTGCCCCCAGCTCCAAATCGTGGGTAGGATAATTAGCCTCGTGAGGCTTCAACTGTCTCGAGGCATAAGCTACTACATGGCCTCGCTGCATCAATACTGCTCTCATACCTGTGATCGATGCATCACAATAGACTATGAAATCCTCTACTCCTTCTGGCAAGGTAAGGATCGGAGCCTCGCACAATCTCTGCCTGAGAGTCTCGAACGCCGCCTGCTGCTCAGGCCCCCAACGAAAAACCACCGACTTCTTGGTTAGCCGGGTGAGCGGCACTGCTATTTTGGAGAAGTCCTGAATAAATCTCCGATAATACCCTGCCAACCCCAGGAAGCTCCGAATCTCAGATGGAGACCTCGGGACCTCCCACTGCATCACGGCCTCAATCTTGGCCGGATCTACCAAAATACCCTTCTGGTTGACGAGATGACCAAGAAACTGCACCTCGCGCAACCAGAACTCACACTTGGAGAACTTTGCGAAAAGTCTCTCCCTCCTCAAAGTCTCCAACACCTCCCGCAGGTGCTCCTCGTGCTGCCCCTGTGTCTTGGAATACACCAAGATGTCATCTATAAACACTATCACCGACCGATCCAGCATCGGTCTGCACACGCGGTTCATGAGATCCATGAACGCGGCTGGGGCATTGGTGAGCCCAAATGGCATCACCACGAACTCATAATGACCATACCGGGTCCTGAAAGTAGTCTTCTGTACATCCTCATCTCTAACCCTCATCTGGTGATAACCGGAGCGTAGATCGATCTTGGAGAACCAAGACGCTCCCTGAAGCTGATCAAACAAGTCATCTATCCTCGGAAGTGGGTAACGGTTCTTCACCGTTACTTTGTTCAACTCCCGATAATCAATGCACATACGATGCGACCCATCCTTCTTCCTCACAAATAAGATCGGCGCTCCCCAAGGTGAACTGCTCGGCCGAATGAAACCCTTGTCTAACAGCTCCTGAAGCTATGTAGACAACTCCTGCATCTCAGGGGGAGCAAGTCGATACGGTGCTTTGGCTATCGGAGCCGCACCAGGAACTAGGTCGATCCTGAACTCAACCTGCCTCTCTGGAGGTATCCCCGGCAAATCCTCGGGAAACACATCCGGGTAGTCACGAACAATGGGAACATCATCAATCGTCGTCTTGCCCTTCTCCCGGGCATCCAAGACGTAAGCTACATAACCGGCGCAACCCTGCTGAACATAGCGCCTCGCCCTTGCGGCGGAACAAAAGATCGGTCCTCGCTGGGGCCTCTCGCCCTGAATCACTATCTCTCCCCCACTGGGAGTGCGAACCCTCACTAGCTGTAGCTCACAATCAATCACCGCCCCATTGGGGCTCAGCCAATCCATGCCCATAATAACTTTATTCCCACGCCCACAATAACTTTATTCCCACACAGGGGAATAGGAACCAGGTCCACTGAAAACTGCTCATCAAATATCTGAAGGGAACACCCTCTATGTACTCTGCCGACCCTCACGGTCCTATCATCTGCTATCTCAACCTCTATTGGACAATCCAGCTCCTCGGGAGCTCTGCTAAATCTCTTGCTAAGCGCAAGCGATACAAATGATCGGGTAGCCCCCGAATCGAACAATACCAAAGCAGGGATGCCATTCACCGAGAACGACCCTAAATAAAACATATCATCAAGTAATATTCAAACGATATAATAACAATTAAAGATGAAGGAAAGATTCATACCCGTCACCACATCAGGAGTCGCTCGCGCCTCCTCTGCTGTCATCTGAAATGCCCTGCTCTTCGCCACCGGCGCATCAGCTCGGCCCTGCCGACCATCCGTAATCCTCAGGGTGGCAGGGGCAGGTGCAACCACCTTCCCTGCTGCAGCTAAACTGGGATACTGGGACCTTTTATGTCCCCTCTGATTGCACTGAAAGCAAATCAGATCTGATGTTGTAACCGTAGTAGCAGGGGCCGTACAATCCCTACTCAAATGCCCAGTCCGACCGCACTTGTAGCAGCCGGAACTCCCTGCCTTGCACGCCCCCTCGTGCAATCTCCCACACTTGCCACACCGACCTTGGCTCTGCTGACCCCTAGACCTGTGATCTGAAACCTTGGGCTTTTTGCCCATACTGCCTGAACCTGAAAACGCCTCCGGTTTCCTCTTCTTCTCCATCTCAAGATCAATCTCCCTCTCTCTAGCTCTGGCAATCATGTCGTCCAGCGTTTTACAACTGGACCGGCTCACAAACATGCGAATGTCACTCCGCAGCATCTCATGATAACGGGCCTTCTTCATCTCCTCATCGGCTGCATACTGAGGAACAAGAAGGGCCCTCTCCCTGAACTTGGCGGTGATCTCCGCCACTGTCTCTGTAGTCTGGGTAAGGTCCTGAAACTCCCTAGCTAACTGCTGCACCTCAATGACTGGTGCAAACTCCGCCCTGAACCTGGTAGAGAAATCAGCCCAGGTCATGGCATCCAATACCGCATCATCCCCGATGGCATGTCCGACCTCCTCCCACCAATCCCGTGCCCTGTCCTTCAGAAGACAGGACGCCAATCTGACCTTGTCCCCCTCGGGACACCTGCTAGTGCGGAAAGCGTTGGCCACATCCGCCAACCATCTGGTACTCGCTATGGGGTCCCGCGCCCCATGATAGTCTGGAGCCCCGCATGCCCTGAACTCCCTGAACGTAAGTGTGCGCGACCCCATCACGGCCGCCATCTCAGCACGAAAAGTACTCAATCTCTCATCCATCAGCTCTAAAATACCCTCCTTGATCGAACCGAAGATCACAGGAGTCTGCTCTATTATGATGCGGGTAACCTCAGAAGAAAGGAACTCCCTAGTCTGCTCATCCATCTGCCCGGCCTCTGGGCCTGATCCCGATCCTGATCCCCCTCCGGCATCTGAACTGCCGGCTGCTGGCCTCGGACGCAAAACTACCATTCTGAAACATATCATAACAACATCAGAACACTGAAATATCTCAAGGGACCATAATACTACTACTAGCTTCCTGGTCTTGTCTTGGCCTTCCTTAATTCGAGTACGGATCCTCTGCTTTCAGTAGTATGGGCCCCTACTACCTTCCACATCTATCCGTACTTTCCTCAAGAACTGCCTTGACTCCACCAAGTCACTTCTACTACTGCCATTCTCTGCTACTCTCATCCTAGGCTTGCCCTAGGGAAACTTCAAGCTCAACGCGACTGGTCCTCAGCGCTGTAGGTCTCCTCATAATGCCAGTTAGCCACCACCTAAACACCATCACATGTGATGAGGATCAGATAATCCTTCAAGTAAAAGATCCGTCCCTACAACGGTTGGACTCAAACAAAAGCTGCGCAATAGGGCCAGTTCCAGCACTCTGGGATTATTCAAACCTGATCACATGTGGTGTGACGTGTTCACCTAATGGCTAACTCCCACTACTCAGAACCCCACCAAGCACGAAGCAAGCATCATTCGGACAAGGGAAACAGACTCAGGCAAAACTATTCTTATAACAAGAAACTGCACTAGCATAGGATGCTAGGCTCATACTATCAGGAATAACCTAAACAGGCTATCCTACTGCTGTCTACTCAATTCTAGCATGCAATACTCATAAAGTTGTAGCACATAAGCAGGCACATAAGGCATTCTCCTAGATCCTTAGCCCTATACTAGCATGCTGTTCTACTGAAACTAAAACTGAACAAATAACTTGTATGGGTAATTTGGGAGTACTTACTTGAGCTCGGTTGACCGCATGCACACACCTCTATCTTGTTAAAAACAATTCTTTCTTTCTAAGTGCTTTCAAAATTCTTTTTGTAAAACATTTTTATTCTACTAAAATCTTTTATTTCCCTTAGTTTGAGTTCAGATACACCCGGAAGTGTATCCGAATCCCTCAAACCAGGGCTCTGATACCAACTTGAAACGACCCAAAAACACGACCCAAAAATTTCGTTTTTCCATATAATCAAAACCATAATATAAGTATCATAACATAAAACATACGCAATGTATCCCCAAAACATAATAAAATATTGTGCGGAAAACTGTATCATACTACATCATTCCAAAACATCAAGAGACATCCCCAGGATAAAAGCTATGCTGTGGTGTGTGCGATGCTGTCACCCCGAGCTCTTCCCTTTGCTTGCGGAAGTACCTGAAACCAAACTGAAACTGTAAGCACGAAGCTTAGTGAGCTCCCCCAAACTACCACATACCATACAATAACATATAAAACACATATTGGGCCTTGCCCACTGCATCGGGCCGAAGCCCGGAAACTGCATCGGATCGAAGTCCGGAACTGACTGGGACCTTGTCCCCTGCATCGGACCGAAGTCCGGAACTAACTGCATCGGACCGAAGTCCGGAACTGACTGGGACCTTGTCCCCTGCATCGGACCGAAGTCCGGAACTAACTGCATCGGACCGAAGTCCGGAACTTTCTGACTGAACATGGCATAGCATAACATATCAACTAGCATAACACATATACGACATGCTACATCGGGCCGTGGCCCGGAACACATAAAACATAGCACACAAATCCTGTTCGAACCACGAAGGCATCGAACATACTAACTACTGCATCGGACCTAAATCTGGGAACTACTGCTAACTGAACGGGCCGGCATTGTGGCCTTAGACCCGTTCCTACTGGAAGGAAACTCACCTCGTAAGCTGGCTGCTGAGTGTGTGGCTCGGAAAGCTAACGGCGGCTGCTCCTGAATCTCCTCGGCTACAAGTCCATAAACACACTCAATCAAATACTAAACACTGCGCTTGGGGTAAAATGACTCTTTTACCCTCGGTCAAAGTCAACTCTCTTTTGGGCTGACTCGCCGAGTTGGGCCACCCAACTCGCCGAGTCCTACTCTCATTTTTCACTTTTACTCACTGCTACTCGTCGAGTCTGGCATCGACTCGACGAGTACCCTCTTGATCCAAGAACTCAGACAATCTTCATCCGACTCGCCGAGCCGTATGAACAGACTCGACGAGTTGTTCTTGATCCCAAGAAGATTGCCTTGGACTCGCCGAGTTGATGAACAACTTGCCGAGTCCCTCCATCACTGAGTTCACCCTCAACTCGCTGAGTCCACTCCCTAACTCACCTCGTCCACTCGACACTGATAAAACTGAAGAACTCGGGACTCGCGACCCAACTCGTCGAGTCGTTCTTCCGACTCGCCGAGTTGCCGCCATGCAACAGATTTTTACTCGATTTTGTTTGAATCCAATGCATACAATTGATAGATCTGAGTCCAATAAGCTGATTTACCACGTAAAGTTTCCAACTTTACGTGCACAACCTCATGAATAAGGGAAATAAGGCTAAAAGATGCATAAAATGGGTAGATCTATGGTTATCATGCAATATAACTCCAAAAAGACAGTAGATCTGGGCTCTACAACACCCCAACATTCAGATCCATAGATATATCGACTTAATAAGACGTTCATGCAAGTGTAAGGCTTGGAACAAGCATCAACTAGCTCTTAGGAGAGCTCTAATGGAAGTTTAAAGCATATAACAAGATGGAACTCCGAAAATACCTCAATTAACTCTGATTTGGCCTTGGATCTTTGCACTACAACACTTCTCCTTGCTTCTTCCTTCTTCTCCTTCTTCACACCTTCACAAAATGGCACCAAAACACATATAAGCTCTTCAAGGGAGGTTTAAGGCTCTATCACTGCGTTCTCAGGGTGAGGGAGGCGAGAATGGGGGCTATAAGGTGGTATAAATAGTGGGGAACCCGGGGATTTTAGGGTTTCACCCAGACAGACGGACTCGCCGAGTCAGGGATATGGACTCGTCGAGTCCCCGGCTCACGCGTGCCCTCAGGCGTGACCCTACTCGGCGAGTCAGGCTAGAACTCGTCGAGTCCCTCTTGAAAAACTCACTATAATTACCAATAAATCAACATACCGGGAATGGGTCGTTACAGCTAAGATGTTTGAAGGCAAAAGAGGCAAAAATTTCTGAAGTGCGCGACATCGGAATTCAGGCCACGTCGTGGGGAGTAGAAGTTTCTTGATTTGAGAAGCTAACTTGGAGAATGCGCGAGGAACCAAGTTGCCATGCCGTGGAGCCTATTCGCCATGAGAGTCGGAATTATGGAAACTATATATATTCAAACATTAGGTCGAATTGAGAGAGTTTGGGCCGATTTTCTTAGGGGGTTGCGATTAAAATCATCTAGAAAACCTTGGGAAGATAAGATATCATTTGGAGCTCAAGAGTTAAAGAGATCTAGAAGAAATCTACATAGATCTATTCGGTTTGCTAGCATTACTCATGTTTAGTCTTAGTTGCATTGATTTAGTGTGTTCTTCTGTACTTCTGTTTGGTGAAGATAAACCTGAACCTTATGTGTTGATTTTGATTTATGGATGATTATTGTTGATTTTGCTTATGTTTGATAATCAAAACCCTATCATGTTTTACGTCTAGTCTTTGAATGACTTGATATGAGTTTATAATGTATATTTATGCATAACATTATGTTTTGAATGTAAAAAATAACCTTGTATTTATATAAAAATGTGGTTTTTAAACGAAAAATATGTATTTAAACGGTTTAGAATGTAATAAAAAATATATTTATACGGTTTCAAATGAAAAATGGTCAGCATTAAATAAAATTGGAAAAAATAATGTTCGATTTGAAACGCAAAAACAATGTCAAAATTGAAAGAAAAAAAAATTACCTTAGTGTCAAAATCGAAAAAAAAAAATTAAAACTTAGTGTCTTTTTTGGAAACAAAATTCAATTTTGACATGTCAGCATGCCACATCATCAAAAACGATACGTCATCATGCCACATCAGCAGGTAACCAGGTTGACTGGTCAAGTGGTCAGAATTGTAAAAAATAAGAAAACACAGTGTCAAATTAGAATTTTGGTGTAAACTTAATATCTTTTGTGCTATTTACCCTTTAAAATGTTTGAGTTTATAAGAAAAATGAAAAAATTATTAAATTAAAGTGTTTTTTCTCTTTTAAATTTAAACAAATAATTTAGATAAATAAAAAAGAGAAATTAATGAGACTTTAATTTAGTAATTTTGAAATTATAAGGAGAGTCCACTAATGAATACGATATCATTAATTATTACATTTAAATATTATATCAAACTAGGTGTGAGATCCTATTACTATGCAGGTTGATTAATAAAATATTAAATATTAAGATGTAAAATTTTGAAATATATACGAACGAAACGATGAAAGCTATGTCTTTTTGATTAATAAATTTTAAAATAGATATATCGTCTTTATAAAAAAATGGGCAATGCACGGAACAACAACGCAACATATTACCCATTTGAGAAATTAAATATCCTCCTACTTTTCTTCCTAAAAATCCTCCTACCCAATTAAATGATGACATGTGTCATATTAGTATATTAAAATATCATTAAATGAGCATTAAATGTTACACATATCACTATTTCATTGAGTAGGACAATATGTAGGAACCAAAAGTAGGAGGATATTTAATTTCTCTACCCATTTATACTAACAAAACATCAAATAGTATTTGTGTCTACTAAAGCTGTTATATTTTCTGATTTTTGTTGATAGTTATGTTCCAATAACTCAAGAAAAAGTTGGTTGTATAACATACGCTGAAGTTGAAAAAAATTATATGACATTATTAATTTAGGTTATCCGATGATGAAACTGTAAGAAACTATATATATATATATATATATATATATATATATATATATATATATATATATATATATATATATATATATATATATATATATATATATATATATATATATATATGTATTTATTGATGATATTTGAGAAATATGAAACTGTGATGTAGGAATCTCATTCCCATTACACCAGCAAATATCCAAATCAATGTTTTTTACTGCAATACCCTCATTCTATACAACTTTTGACACATTGAACAAACTTTTTAAAAGAAAATTAAAAATTAATCATTATACCCCTAATTATTTGAAAGGAAAATGGATTTTATATTCTATTTAAATAAAATAATAAAATTTTGATAAAATTTTATAAGAATGTTGCAACTTTATATTCTATGTCATGGTGGGATGAAAAAAAATAGTGGGAGGAATAGTATTTCCTTAAACCAAAATATTTGATTATTATACCATCTTGCTTTCATTTTTTCTTCTACAACATTTATTTTAGAACTTGTCTTGCACAATCCAACCCTACATAAGAATCATTGGGTAAAAGAAAAGAAAAAGAGCAATACTTGTTCATAAGAGAAGGAAACAGTGTTTGGTGGATGTATGACCAATGAGTTAACTTACGTCTTGATGAATCAAAATCAAAAAGTGAAAAAAAAAAAAAAAAAAAAAAGAACAAATGTAGAACTTGGTCAAAGATACTTGCATAGTATTTGACAAACTCCAAATAATTGTCCCCATTTCCTTATAGTTGTGATTTTTTAAATCAGTTTTAAATCCAACTTCAGTTGTTTATGCTTTTATATCCATTATATAGTCCATCTTCTTTCAAACTATATGGATAAGTGTTGGCACATTGATCCACCTGTAACACTCTCTTCTAAGAAGAACATCATCACCCATAAATGCAGTTTTATCAATGAACTTCGGGTATATGATTAAACAGACATCAATCAGAGAAGCAAACTCTCAAAATTCCATGATTGCTCCAAATTTACGTAATAATCATGATGAGATTCTCAAACTGGAAAATGATTAGAAAAATGTTTACGCACTAAAATGCCTTAGGAGGTACAATGTAGTAAATGGGTACAACTTTAAAGTGAAGTTGGAAACTAAAATAAGACATCAAACTAAAGTAAAATCATAAGGATGGAGTAGGAGACATAATCAATTAAATTCAGTTGTTCCTCAATTCAACTACTTCGGGCATCTGTGAAATTGGCAAGAGTTTCATCATTGGAGATTTGGGGATAAACCCCCAAACATTTTTGGGTTTCAGAACGTCAGCTGCATATAAACAACAAAAATTTCATTAGTAATTAAAATCATGGGGTAATTCAAATTATAAGACGGATGATTAAAGTCAGAACTATACCAACAAAGCCCCGAATTCCGATATTGGAAAGAAAAAACTCGGCCTGTAGCGTAGCAGCCAAAAACAAAGCCCACTTTTTGTGGTAAGGGTAACATACGAGCATGGGCCCAGTGCCAGACTTCCGATGCACGGTTTGAAGTAGAACTCCTTTTTGAGTTGTTACCGAAAAAGACATTTCTTGAAATACAAGGCTTAGGTAAAAACTGAAGGAGTGGTATTTTAAAAAAATAATTACCCATATATATATATATATATATATATATATATAGTTAGGTTAATGTGAGATGATCTAATTTTGTAAGACCGTGAGACGCAATCTTAGTCATTCATTTGGTAGATAAAACAAAAAACATTTTTAAAATGGAAAATAATTGAAAATTTTCGAATTTTTTTTTCAAATATTATTTTTGAAATTTATATTTTCCAAAAAAAAAAATACAAAAAAATATAAAACAAAATAAAAAAAATACCTTTTTTACATAGTCTAGTAGAATAAATAAAATATTCAATATATCTAAGAAATCTAGTATAATATTCTAACATTCTAAAAATCACATTAAAATATTTACAGTGTAATATTCTATTAGAATATTTCACGTATTTTTCAAAAAAATAAATGGTAATTTTATTTATTTATATTTATATTTTTTTTAGGTAATCAAAGTTCCGAAAATAATAATTAAAAAAAGAATTTTTGGATTTTTTCTTTTATTTTGCATTTTAAAATTATTTTTAGATTTGGTCTCACAGTCTCATAAAATTAGCATGGTATCAAATGAACCTGAAAATATATATATATATATATATATATATATATATATATATATATATATATATATATATATATATATTCAAAGTAATTATTGTGTTATTGTATGCATAAATATGGGTCAATCAATTTTACTTATTTATTAGTGTATATTATTGAATTAAATATAATTGAAAAATATTATCTAAATTAATTATCAGGGTATTTTAGTCAGTTAATATAGATTTAATAAATGAAAATTGCATATTTTAAGGGATCATAGATTCTATTAATTTTAAAAATCCAATTTTAAGAATTATAATTCTTTTTATTCGGACATTCGGACCGAATATGTTTATGAGTATATTCAAAAATAAAAATATTCTTGAAACATAAATAATAAAAATATTCTTGAACCTATTTCTTGATCATGACTTTAAAAACTTCTTGCAAAATAACAAATTCTTGAACAATCAATTGAAGAATAAAAACAAAAAATATATTATTTCTTATAAAATACGGATAACAATTGTTATTACATTTATTGTTAAAGAATAAAACTAAAAAAACTTTCAAAACAGGAAAGAAAACATCAAAATCTAACAACGACACTAATACATTCTAAAAGAATAATGTTGCTTAGAATCACTTTCAATTGTGTGGTACGTTCTTCAAACATCAACTTATGTGAAAACAAAACCAAATTGTAGTTTAGATTCGAATAATGCATTAGCAAATGAAAAATAAAAAACTAAATTCCTTTGGAAAATATGTGGACTTGTGAATTGCACCAAAACCAATAACCAAGAATTGTAGAACATGCATATGTCAGTGAGAAAATATTCATACTCCATTCCAACAGAATTAGAATTCATGATTCCATTCCAACAGAATTGGAATTTGTAAATCCATTCCTATAAAATTGGAATCTCACCGATATCATCCATTGAATCATCTACAGAAACAAATTGATTTTTATCATATAAGAAGAAGTAAATTTGATATGAAAATAGTGACAAACTACCTTCACTTTGTACTTTACATATAAGAAGAAGGTTATTGACACAACCTCTTTAATTTTTCATGAACCTAGTCCACCATCAGAGGAGAAGACCGACGATCAGAGTGAGGATGAGGGCCGACTCCTTCGCATGGAAGAGAATCAGCCAGAGCAGCAGCATCCGACGACAAGGGAAAAAACGGACGATTAGCGTTACCGACGGGAACACGAACCAGATTGGCCTCCATAGCCATAGGAAGAGAGTTCGAGACCTCGACAGAAAGCGGTGGTCCAACATCAACACTTTTTTCATAGAATTTCCATATTAATTCTTCAAGACTTAACCCAGTTTCAATAAAGAAGGAATCGAAGAAGGTGAAACCTGATGAGCGTCGACGATCTTCATAGCACCATCAGAATGCGACAATGACATTTGGGGAGCCATTTCTCTGGATCAATATCCTCTGGTGTATCGACAATAGATGGTGGTTTTAAGAGGTTAGTAAGATCCAACAACAAATGATGGTGGTGATGATCTTTTGTTTTGGAGCTAGGGTTAGGGAGGACCGAATGGGATAAAATACAATATTGTTGATTGTTTTAAAAACGGATAAAGGTAGGTCAAAGTAATTACCATAATTATAGGGGTGTATTTGTAGAAATTACTAATCAAATTACTAAATTACCCTTATTTATTTGTTTGATTATTTATTTATTTTTTAAATTTTGATTGGCCCACATTTATGCATACAATAACACCATAATTACTTTAAACACCTGAACCTATATATATATATATATATATATATATATATATATATATATATATATATATATATATATATAGGAGTAGGATCAAATGAGAACACTTAAATGTTGAGAATACGAGAACAGATCACAACCTTGTAAATAATTAGATCTATGACAATTATTAACTGGACCATTTTTGAATATTTATAAAACTGATGTGCTAAATTTGTAACTTTGAAATGGAGAGAATGGTACAATAGGAAATCCATATAATTTAATTAAATAGAAATTCCTATAATTTCTCTATCTCTCTCTCTCTCTCTCTCTCTCTCTCTCTCTCTTTCTCTCTCTCTCCCCCTCTCTACTTAACTAGAAAACACTAATCTAATTATTTTGAAAAAATCGGCGCACACCCCCACCTTCTTGACCACTGTTTTCGTTCATCGTCTTTTGCCATCCTCCATCGTCGACCATCGCACAACCACCATCGAGCCTCCTCCTTAGTCTAAACTTGGTCATTCACACGATTGCTCCCCTCTTTGGATCTTCACGATTTCAACAACAATAGAGTTCATTTTATCTTAAATGGGCAAACATAGGGGAGAACCAAAAAAACAGAGAATCATTCGATCTAGGGAGAGCTTTCTGGAGCGTGTAAATAGATATGAATTAGAACCAAGAAATCATTCATCTTCATCACGCATATACTTTCATCTTCTTAACTACACTCCATCGCACCATCACTACCCATCTACGCAGCCTACGCCACATCGACTTCAGCCCACCATCTTCACATAATCAACATACAACCTGTAACAAATCGATTGCTCCAGGAGGATATCATCAACGTCACTCCATCTTTGTTGATTCACCGATTTCTTGTGATAAACATCATAACTACACATGTAAGTCGACTTATTAAGAGCATCATTACACACACCCCAGAAAGCTCTCCCCGGTTTGCCACTTTCATTTTAACTTTCTTTGTTCTTCATTTTTCTAGGTGAATTGTAGACCACTATTCTTCATTTACAAACCCTATATCTCTTGGTTCTAATTCATCTCATACCAGCCCTTATAATTAATGGAAGAGATAGCCACTCAAAGCTGTAATCAAATTCAAGGTAAAAGGTTGTGCACATAAGTTGTTTGATGAAATACGTGAGAGAGGTAGTCATTTGTGAATATTAGGGTATTCATTTGTTAATAACACTATATTCATTTGTAAATAGAAGTGTAACCATGTGTGAATGAGTGTATTTATTTATGATTAGAGGTATTCTTTTATTCATTTGTGAATACCAGGGTATTCATTTGTTAATAACAATGTATTCATTTGTAAATAACAGTGTAATCATGTGTGAATAAGTGTAATTATTTATAATTAAAGGTATTCTTTTATGAAGAATGATAATTTTTACACCCCTTTTATTTTCGGTTGATTAAAAGAAATGAATTGAATTACTTGTAAATTGATATGTATTCATTTGTGGTTGTAGTATTATTAGTTTTTTTTTTTTTTTTTTTTTTAATTTTATTTTTTAAATCATTTATGAATACAAATGTATTGATTTGGTGTTGGATTTCTATTAATGTTTTTTTTTAAAAAGACGTGAAATAGGAGAAAAAAATATTTTTTATGAAAAAAAATTTAATTTTTTTTAGTTTTTAATTTTTTTTGATAAAAATGTATTTTTATATTTCATTAATAAGAAAAATAAAAAATCAAATATTTCCTTCTTTTTTGGTAATTAATCCTAAATTTAAGGGAATTTGATTGATTTTATTTTATTTTAATTTAAGTAAAATATACAATTACTAATATGCCCTTATATATTGATTGGTCTAGAACTATTCTCGCGTTCTCAACCTTTTCTGTGTTCTCATTTGATATATATTATTAATACTATTGACGACGGTGAGTCTAACAACCGTCATCCAAATCTGAGCCGTTTAAACTCCACGAACTTTGAATCTCAGCCGCATAAACTCGTATTTTACAGTTAATCGGAGGTTTTCAGCAGACGACTGCCCCACCTCCCACGTTCCTCCGCTCCATCTTCTTCGTCGACCACATAATAGAAACCGTAGCAGCGATTCCTGATAGTTCTCGGTGATGTTACATCTTCCTCGGTCACGTCTCTTTCCTCTTTGATCTTTGTTCTGCTTTACATAAAACTAGGCGAATTCCCGCGTGTTGCGCATAATACAATTATATTGTGTAATATCCTGATTTTTTAACGGGTGGTTATTGGTTAGAAGTTTGTATGACCAAGTTAATAAAATTCATCAACATCAAGATTAAAACCCGAGATATCCAATTTAAAAGACAAAACCTCTACTAAGTGGCTTCACTCTACATTGACATTTAATGAAGTATACATTTCGGTTTATGTTTTATATTTAAATATATAAATATCTTTTTAACTATTAGAAAAATATTTCTATGATGTTTGATGTATGCTTGTCATTTGAAACCATATTTATGTCAACCAATAACATATATGTATATACTTGGTGGAATACTGAAGAGTTTGTTTTAACTTAGACTAATAAATGATTTTAATGTATTAAAAAGATCAAATTAATGAGGTTAAAGTGAATGATTTAATTAAGTTAAAAAAAACTTATGTGAAAGTTCAAAAGCTTGTGTAACTTTCAAATGAATAATATGCAATAAGAAGACATTTATTATAAAATAAAATCCAAGATTAGTGAATAACTAAAAAAATTCATATTTTTAACAATACTAGTACTTTTTGTTAGATGTTTGTTTTATAATTTCAAAATTTATTATCATTTCTATTATTAATTATTAAGAATTTTTTGTAGGTTTAAATTGGGCAAGTAGGTTGTTCGAGCTATGTGTCTTTTAATAAAAGCTCAAATATTGTTTTATTGCGACTAATATGTTTAATTCATTATTCAATTAGTGTTGATTTAAGAAAATCATTGCATTGATCATTTTCAAGAATATGAACCATGTGAACAGAAAAAAAAAAATAGAATTAAAAACCAAAATATACAACTTATACAACAAACAAACAAAAATTAACGATGGTAAAGAGTAAAGTTTTGGGCATCATCTTTAAAAACATCAACACATTCAAATATTTCATTAAAACAACTTATAGAATATATAACAAAAAAAACTACCAATTTTCTCAAAATGCGATAAACTTTTGAGCTCATTAAAGTGAATTTATACATCTCAATATGAACTTCAGCACAAAAACTTGCATATTATTCAAATGTGAGGTAATATTCAACTTAAATATTTGTTCAATCTTGGAGTGTTTATAAATCAATTCAAAAAATTATACATATTACATAATAAGTAGAGTTGGAATCGTAAAACTTGAAGTTAAATCATCACCCTTGATTGTTCCATTCACCAATTCAAATTTACCCTCAATAATAAAAACTTATAAGAAAGGGATGGTGTATAGCCTTTCCTTTCAAAAAAATTTACCGTACCTGTATGCTAAATAGAATATAGTACCTGTAGTGAATGGAATAGTGCATCTTTATGTAATAGTTTTTACCCCGAATATAACATGTGACATACCGAAAACAACCATACAGTGACCAGTTGGTAAAAACAAAAAATATATATTGAAATTTATATGAAAAACAATACACTCATAAGAGTCTTTTTTTCTTCTTTAAAGGTCCATAATCCTTGCAAAATATGATAAAGATGTTCCTATTATTCACCGTATTTATACTCGGTATTGTTATGTTTAATGATGTTCATGTTATTTTTACATTAAAGAACCAATTAATAATCATTATTAAAAAATCTTTTGAGTGGTATTAATTAAATTATGGGGTTTCAAATGCATAAGAATCAAGGAAATAAGAAATTTTTGGGGTTTCAAATGCATAAAAATCAAGGAAAATTGCTTCCTTTGTAAGAACATATGAAGATCGATGGTGTTGGATAGAGTATAGAATAGGATTAGTGTCGACGCATTCTTCCCCAAATCTTCTCCCACCTTCCCCTGACTTTGTGCTCCTCCAACTACTCTCTGTATGGTATTTATACCAACAAATTACAGAGGGAGAGCGTTTGATTTAGGGTATCAGGTTAGGGGTTTTGCTTTCCCACATCCCCTTCTCTACATATGCTACCCCCATTCTTGCCTCTTCCTCACTATATCTAAAATTTCTGCTTGAATATCTTTGTTGTTTTCGTTAACATGTGATTTTTGATTCATTTTTCATTTGGATTAATCGGTTTCTTCAAATACATCGTATCAACTTTTAGTTGTTTTTATAAGTTAATGAAATTTTGTTCGTGATTCCTTTGTCCAGTTTTATGATGTTAGTTTCATGTAATCGTCTATGATTTGTGCATGTTACGGTTCTGATTTAAGGGATTTTTGATGTTAATTACCGAAACAGGTGAATTGAATAACACAATGAGAAGATGATGATGATTTGCACTTCCTCTGCATCATCGTTTACATTTTTCTCAACTCTATGATCATCCTCCATTAATCAATCATCTTCCATATGCTTATGCTTTTGTTAAAGTAACAATTTTGACTTCTGGGTTATTTGTTTAATTTTCTAAATTGTTTATGCACATAATGATTTGTCTATTTTTGTGATATGTATGAGACTGCACTTGATTGGTTGTTGCTTGTGTGTGGGTGAACAAGAAGGAGAATCAAAAAGAGGAGTCGTGCATCAGGTGGTAATTCAATCTTCAAATATGTTTCTTGCTAGTTTTTTTTTTGTTGTTAGTGATGGAACAAATAATATGATAGTTAAATATATCTCTTTTTTGGGTTTGCTTTTAGTTGTAGAAATCAACATAAATAGACAGAGATGTTGTATGGTATATTTCTTTTGAGTGCAATCATAAGGAAAAGAAAAGTTTTTTCTTGTCTCAAAAAAATAAAAGTTGTTATGATTCTTAATGTGATAAAGTCGTTTAGAACTTAATATTCTCTATTGAGTTACTTATTTCTAATTGAAGCAAATTCAAAGTTGTTTAGTTTTAATGTTCTTATAAAAGCCACAAGGAAGTTTCGTTTTTTTCTTTGCTTTCCATCATAACCATGAACTATGATCATATCATAGATTCGTAGATGTTTTTTTTAATCTTTGTGTGTATGTTTAGGGAGAAGAAATGCTTGAGAAAGGAGGAATGACAGTTTTGAAGGCTTATCAGTTCCATTATCATGAAGGTTTAGATCAAATCCTAACGTTACATATATGATGATATATTGATATAGTGTTTCTTCCATGGCATGGTTTATGTCCAACCAAGAGACAAGTTTTGTTACATTGGAACAACATGTTTTGGCATATCCTCCAAGTAAGTCAGAGTTACCATAATTAATTACCCTTTGTCTTTACCTTCTTATGTATAAACTCAAAAAATAGAAATTTTGATTCTTTTTGAGTGATTGATATATATATATATATATATATATATATATATATATATATATATATATATATATATATATATATATATATATATATATATATATATATATATATATATATATTGCAGGTTCCAGATAATTCATAATTATATTATATTTATTTTATTTTTATCTAATCTTTCCATGTGGGTTGGTAAAGGAAGAGACGTTGGGTTAAATCAAATAGCCCTGTTTGAAGGCAAAGTCGTAGGTGGAAATGGAGTTTTAAGCAAGGACGTGTACAAAGTTGGTGAAATGTTTGACTTTTTCAGAATGCTCTATTTCTACTTCACTACAATTGGTCAATTTACAAGTGAACTTTTTTTTTTCTTTTATTACATCTTTTTTTTTTGTACACTTGAGGATAATTTTATTGTTTTTTGTAATGCTATATAAGTACTTTCATGTTTCTTCCATTTATTTGAAACCATTGTATACTTACTCTTCTGATGGTAAAGTTTCAAAGTTAGGAATTTGTGATTATGATTCCAATTCTTTTGTTTCATGCTGAAAATAATAGAAAGTGTAATGAGCGGGATTCAAAATTGGTTTAAGTAATATAATGTTAAGATAATGTGGCGTAATAAAAATTAGCCCTTCTACATGTAAGAAATTGTTTTTTTAATGTTACTTTCATCAGTTATAAAGTTTAATGAGACAATGTATTTGTACATCAACACCTTCTCCACTTACACGCTATGAATGTATCTTGGTAAGTTTTAATTGCTAAATGTTTATTAATTTTAATTGTAAAAAGAACTATGCTAACTAATTATTTAACTTGGTATAATATATTATTCATTAAAATTTCCAACTATCCATTTTGAAAAAAAAAAAAAAAAAAAGAAGTAATCAATCTCATTACACATATTTTGAAAATGGTAATGGGATAATCTATTATTAATGATGCTAACTTTTGCCTAATTTAGGAGCACTTATTTGTAACTCTTTTTTTTTTTTGATTTTCAATTGCTTTGTCCCAAAAATACTCTAGTTTTTATGTAAAATTATGAGCAATGAGCCAGTTTTTAGAAAATTTTTCCAAAATACCCTTATGTTTTTTTAAGTAAAATCATAAATACAAGTATCATACTTTATGGAGCACATTTGCAACTTAAAGTATGATGCTTCTTTTCCATTCTAGCTTTGGTAAGAAAAGTAAAAGTAATAATTATGGGTTATTTGTCATACGAAAATTATATATATATATATATCCCCTCCCCTATTCTAATAAATAAAACCAGCAATCAATCAGCCTCCCTAAATCGATTTTTCCCGCTCTTTTTTCTAAGTGAATTTCCAAAATTACCATTTGGTCAATTTTACTCATCCCTCAGAAAAATCAGGAACATGATCTTCACTGTTTAAAATCCAAAAATCAGGGATTTGAATCGGTGCTCTACTTATCTTTCGGTCTTCATTCTCTTCCTGATTTTCTGTAGTGTTTCCTTATCTGATCCCTGATTTTTTGAATTCAACAGTTCTTAATCTGTTTTGAAATCACGATAAATTTTTTTACAAATAAGGAACGTAATCTATCCAAAATTGAAATCGATAGAGCATGGCTTCTATGGTAAAATTCGGTTCAATACTTGTCCCATTCAAACCCTCGATCCAATCAATGGTTAATCATTAATGGTTATCCTTATTCTTCTTCTCTGGATTCAAGGCGATGTCTAGGTCGTGAAGCTATGGCGCCGTCTCCACCCTCCCAGCTCCGATAATTCGGTTTGAAATTTAGGTTTGTCTTTCTACCCTTCCCCTTGATGTTTCCGGGTGGGATGAAATTGAAGTCTTTTCGGTATTTTTTTTTGGATGAAATTGATGTATTTTCAGTATTTTATTTGCTAAGATTACGGTTTTGGACTCTGAATTTTTCCATTTACAGACCAGACGCAGTTAAGCACATTCTATCCTCACCCCTCTTCCCGGTTGAGCTCTCTGTCAAAGATATGGTCAAAAACTGGGTCAAACTATTTTTAAAATTTGATAAAGTTGAGGTGAATTCTTTAGAGAAGATGATGGAACAAAGGCAAAGGTTTGTGAATGGGTTATTTATGCATATTTTTAACTCAAATGGGATTATTTTTTCCTGTTTTAGTTTGTTAAAATTTCATCTGTGCACTATTTTTTAGGTGATTTCCACCTGGATTGCAGGTTTCAGCTAGAGTTGCGAAAGTATCTTTCACTTAGGAGACATAAGTAAGATTTCAATTTTTATAAAGAGAGGTAATTCTTATCTTTTCTCTATGGTTTGTTTTGATTAGGGTTGTTAGTCTAATTTTCATAAGTAATAAGTATGATGGGAACAATAGTCGTGATGTAAATAGGCCAACCCTTTTGCAACTCAATTGAATAAATTCAGTAGGTTTATTTCTTAGAAGATGATTATGAGTCAAGAACCTTGTGAAGCTCTTTGATTTCAATTAGCTATGATTGTTGAAAAATCATTTCATTACTGATTCAAATTTCAAGATTGCAGCCCTCAATTTAAGGTATGCCCGCTATAAAATCTACATATTTTTTGATACCATTCAATTCTACCCTTAAAATCATGCATTACAAATGACCTTGCTAATTGCTATCAATGCGAATTATATTCGTGATACTTCAAATGGGTATATTGTTAACATTTGGTGATCAAATGCCGGTAAATTCTTTCTTCAATCCTTACAGTTTTCTATCTTTCAAAGTTTACCCAATTTTTAGTTTCATTATGATTCCATATTTATTGTTACACAGAGAATATGAAATCTGAATTCATGTCAACATATTTGAAATTGATGGAAGACAAATGATAAGGCTTTTATATAACCTGTATCCTTTTAATCCATTTATATAAAACTGACATTATATATTTCTTTTCATTTCACCTTAGCTATCAGCTTACAAGAAGCCTGTTGTGGAAATATTAGATGATAGGTACATTTTTCCATTTTTTTTAAATATTTTATGATCAAATACAGTCAATGTATTTGATGTAATTTTCGTTTTCGGTATGCAAGAATTTATATTCTATTACCCTTGAAGGTGAACCACACAATTTCCTCTAATAAATTGGATATTTATCACTTAACATACTTCTTTTTGTTACGATTCTAAGCATATTTCCATTTATTTACCATTTTACCCTTGGCTTCTGAGTTGACAAGGATGACCAGGATTCAGTTGAAGTTATTTGTAGAGTTATGAATTGTCTTACTCCTCAGACATACCTTTCATCAACTATCATGAACTTTTATATACGGGAAATTTATCATTTCATCTTTTAACAATTAAAAAAAGTATTTTACATATATACCCTTCAAAAATATGTCCAAGTAGCCGACATGACTTGCTTTTTTTCGGCTAGATATCTTCAACAGATGACATCATCAGAAAAAATATAAGCAAATTTGCATTTTTTTCAATACATATTTCTATAACAAACTCCAAAAGGTATCCACTTTTAAGTACTTCTCTAAATTATCTTTGTTTACTAATTTGTTTTTAGAGTTAAATGCAAGAATTAGCAACATACTTAATTACTTATGCTGATTTGTTTATTATAGCATATTATTTTTATTCCTCTTTATTATAGCATTCTACTTAGAAAATTTAACTCAGTTAGAGCATATTCATCCACATATTTGCTTAATTTTTTTTTATTGTTGATTGAAATTTGTTTGTTGGTTTTTAGGTGTGCGAAGAAGTGGGTCAACCTATATGCCAAAGACTACAAAAACTCAAAAAAGACTATCTGGTATAGATTGTGTGTCTACTCTGATTTTGGTTGTATGTCTTAAACAAAGGTAAAAGAAGCTAAAGAGTAAATTTTTAGCTAGGAATTAATTTCAGCGTCAATGATTTTACACTTGCTTTAAAATTTAAAATTATTTCTATCATTTTTAGACGACTTGAGTTAAATTTAATTATTACAGTGTAAATGCATGATTAATTTGAACTACTTGGAAGGAAGATAGTAAAACGTGATGGGATTTCTTTTAGATCTATTTTAAACATAATTCATCTAATCCTAATCCAGAAAAAAAAACATCATGAGTTACAAACATATTATGTACCAATGTAACCAATTTTGATTATTTATCTTGCATTTAGCCCTTTATTTTTTTTTTCTTTCATATAGCAAAGTGTGAGGGAAATTTTCTTTTATCCTTCAGCATCATTTATCCAGACATATTTGGTTAGATTAAGATATTAATAATTTACTTTTAACTTATTTTTAATAATAGGATTCTACTTTAACTTTTCCTATTACAACATTGTACTTTGAAAAATATCGTCCAAATAAGTCAAAGTGTGTTTCTATTTCTTGCATCTATCCTTACAAGTTTGGGCTAAACACAAGAAATATAGAATTTTTCACTTTTCAGTCTGTTATAATATCCCAATGCTTTTGTTATTTCTTGGTGTGCGAAGTATGATCTTATCTTCTTCTACTTGGTGTTCATAAATTTGATGTTACTAATGGTTGATGATATCATAGATTACCAAACATGTAAACATTTTTTTTGCAAAACCAACTCATTCTTCTTATACTTACATTAAATTAGGAATGTTAATTTATTTAAACTTTTGAGAATAAAATATTTTTAAATATCTAGAAACCGGAGAATTTCAAGTGATTTATAGATCGGTTTCAAAATCTTAAGAACCGATATAATCAATTTCACTTCCAAAATTAGTATGTTCTAAAAACCAATTAAAATATAAAAATAATATATTAAGATCAAGACAAGCTTAGAAGAAATCTTGTTCGCCCATTATTTTATTTTCTATTTATTAGGTTTTATTGGTAACCAATTAATTTGGATAACAATGTAACCTAACTCGTTTAATTTTTATCATAAAAGTAATTATGTTGCTCATTCTTGAAGGAAATGTGTTTGTTTAAAACAATAATGTCAAAATTGAAAATTTTCACAATATGCTTTTTGGTTTGTTGTTTGGATATGATAGTAGATAGGAATCAAGGGGAAAGGTTTATTGTCGGTTTTGAATTTGACTTTGGAAGCCCTACATTATAAGATAAAAGGTTAACAAATTTGTATGTGTAAGAGGCTTTTTATTTTAATTAGTAAGAATTTATTATATTTGTTAAATACGAGGAAGACCAATATGGATAAACAAGAGGGGTTTCAATTTACGTGAGAGCAGTAAAGAATTTTTTAAATTTATTGTGTTTTGTTAATTTATTTTTATTATGTTTTTGTTATATTAAAATTCTTGTATATCAATGCTATTTGCATGATTGATTGTCTTTTTTTTTTTTACACTTTATTCAAATTTATATCCTTTCTATCAAAATCATTAACTTAATTTAATAAAATTTTAATAAAAAATTGATGTTCCATCATTATTTTTAATCATCAATATCATTTTTTTTATTACCCGTGGTTTCCACGGGTTTTAACCTAGTATATATATATATATATATATATATATATATATATATATATATATATATATATATATATATATATAGGCTTAGGTTATTTTGTTTTACTAACTATTGTGTGTCAGAATGCACAAATCTGGACCAAATGATGAATTCATGAATGGACATGATTTGAGAGTGTATGATATTACAATGAGATAGCATATACCATATAATCACACAAATTTTAGCAAAAGGGTATTTTGGACAATTAACTACAATTATAAAAGGAAATTTTCGGATATTTATGGATAATTAATTCTCTTAATTTTAAAAATATGATTTTTTTAATTAATTCAATTTTAATTCTAACATAATTCTATTGGAATATTATTGAATAATAACAAAGTTCTAGAATCCGTGTTTGAAAAATAACCACATTGTAACATATTCTGTCAGAATAAAATAATGTCAATCATAAACTACTAAATACATTCTGAAAAGAATACACAAAATAGATTGTTGAACTAATAATATACCAAATAAATAATTGTGATTCTTTGAATAATAACAACATTCTGAAAGAATAACAAGTGTAATTCTTAAAAAATAACAACATGCTTAAACATTGAGTGTGATCATTATTTAATTCATTCTTCAAACCTTTCCCATCAATTTTTCAAGCCATTCTTCAAGCCATTTCTATCACAAATTCTGTTAGAATGCAACAGTAAAATTCTTTTAGAATACATTATAAACATATAAATATTAAAATTTTGTCAAAATAAAACAGTAAAATTCTAGCAGAATTTATTATCAACATATAAATAATTAACCAAAACCATAATCGGAAGATATGAATAAAAAAATTAACATATTTTTATCCTCTCAATTCATTAACAATCAAATGAATAACATATATCTAAACATTCTAAAGCATGTATAAATGTATTCTGATAGAATTACTAGCAACACATGTTTTATGTAATATTTATATTCTCATAAAATGAACATGTGTTTGCATTCTGATATGAAAAAAATCCCCAACTTAACCCTCTTCATGCAAATTCTGATAGAATGTCAGCTTAATCCTTATCATCAAAGACAAGTTTAGAACAATCAAATATCAAGAACAAATGGAAAATCAAGAACCATCTATCATTAAAATAAAATCAAATAGTCTTGGATAAAATCAGTGCCACTGCCACCATTTTCACATAACTAAAATAAAATTAGTGCACTTAAAACATGAACAAATTGACCCTTGTTAAAGTCCAAAATAAGAGCTGTTGAAATCCCCTGAAAATAAACCACCTTACGATCGGAAAATGGTCGCTCCAGTTGAAGATTCTGAGAAGTTCATAGCCTTTGCTGACAAGCTTCTCTAGCTCATGTCCATCGCCACTGCCACCGTTTTCACTAAAATCATCGTAGTATTTTCCAAACACAGACATCATGACATTGTTTAAGGAAGCGAGATGGAGGATCTTTTTAACTTCCACGACATCATTTTCCTCCACTGATGACAAAACTTGACTAACCATTTTTAACCCGATGTTTTGCCTGAAAGCCCCAAACCCAGCAACCCTCTAAGGGCTAAACAAATGGGTCGAAGAGATTCTTCGAAGGTTACACTAGTAGTCACCGTAGGGAGAGACACCCATGGCACGGTGAAACAACAGTTCGTACGCTGACTCTTTCACCGGACGATCAGTAAACGCCGAGCTGTTTAGTATCTCCTTGGCTGTTTCTGGGACGATCAGAAAACGCCATGAGAGGTTTAGCGTTAAAAGAAGTAGAGAGCTTCGCCAAGGACCTGTGTGTTAAAGAAGAAGTGAATGCGAAAATAAGGCCTAAATCTTCATACATACCGCTGCTCGGTGTTGCACAATGGCGAAATCGAAGAAACGGCGGTGGGGAGGCGAAATAATTTTGTGAGCGACGACTAATAAAGGGATGTTGGTTTTTTAGGGTTTAAGTAATTAAGGAGAGATTAATTGAATGATTTTTTTTACCATAATTAGATATACTAAGTTTACCATTATACCCTTTTTTAATTTAATTAATGATTTATTGTTTCCTAAATTCTCATTGGTGCATTTAAGCACACACTACTTGCTAGAAACATTTGAACCTAACTCTCTCTCTCTGTATATATATATATATATATATATATATATATATATATATATATATATATATATATATATATATATATATATATATATCGAAAGAAAGAGAGAATTATATAAGATATCAAATTAATGATAGATATGTGTAATAAGATCAACCTAAAATCCAAACCTAAATATAAACTACTTACTAATACATTGTTTTTGTATTGGAATACGACTAATCACTAAAATGTTATTAATGATTCTCGATGATTAAAAAACAATCAATGGAAAAATCTATTCTTAAAAAAAAAAAAAAAAAAAAAACAATTCATCGTCACATTAGCAGCCCGCCACATTGCTCCTAATGCATTGTATAAAAAAAATAAAATTAACAAAAAACAACTTTATTTGAATGATATAACTATATTGGATAAAGTTGTCATAATACAATGCTAAAATAAGAACACATGAAAGTATGATGCTAGAAAAGAAACTATAACTAGATTTGTCATAATATTATGATAAATATCACGTTGTTGTGATGAAAGTACGATGTTGTAATAAAAAGAAGTTGAAAGTAGGATGTTATACTCTATATAACTAGACAAACAAAAAAAAATTCACAAATCAACATTTTTTTGAAAAAATAACATCAAAATTTGAACCGGAACTTTTTTATTCACAAAATACCCTTCTGGTTGTACTTTTAAAAACTATGACGATTTGTATAAAACAAATATATTTGTATCCATTTTCAATAAAAATAATGTTGTTTTTATTATTTATGCATTGTACTTTCAAATATAGCATCATATTTAATTTTTAATTATAATTTTCACAAAAAATTATGTTATTTTCTTTAATAAGCATTGTACTTTCAAATATAGCAACATGCTTTCTTTTTTAATTCATATTTTCAAAAAAATTATGTTTTTTTTTCTTATTAAACCATTGTAGTTTCAAAGTACGATGGTTAAATAATAAAATAAAACAAAAAATTAAAAAAATAAAGAGTTAGAAATGAATGTTAAATAGATAATTAGAAAAACTAATAAAAGTACATTTCACAAATCACCATTTTTTTGAAAAAATAACATCAAAATATGAAATGGGACTTTTTTTTTTTCACAAAATACCCTTCTGGTTGTATTTTTAAAAACAGTGATGATTTGTATAAAAACAAATATATTTGTATCAATCTTCAATAAAGTGATGTTATTTTTCTTATTTATTCATTGTACTTTCAAATCTAGCATCATACTTTAATTTTTAATTATTATTTTCACAAAAAATCATGTTATTTTCTTATTTAAGCATTGTACTTTCAAATATAGCATCATACTTTCGTTTTTAATTCATATTTTCAAAAAAAAATTATGTTGTTTTTCTTATTAAACAATTGTACTTTCATAGTACAACGGTTAAATAAGAAAATAAAAAAAAAATAAAAAAAAATGAAGATTTAGAAATGAATGTTAAATATATAAGTAGGCAAACAAAAAAAAGTACATTCACAAATCACAACAAAAATGTAGATTTAGAAATGAATATTAAATATATAATTACACAATCAAAAAAAGTACATTTCACAGATCACCATTTTAAAAAAAAATAATTTCGAAATATGAACTGGAACTTTTTTGTTCACAAGATACCCTTCTGGTTGTAGTTTTAAAAACAATGATCATTTGTATAAAACAAATATATTTGTATCAATTTATGACATTAATCTTATATTCAATAAAAATTATGTTATTTTCTTAATTGAAATTATAAACTGGATTACGCTTTTCATAATAATTTTTAGACATATTTATGGTTCGAGAGTTTTAAATGTATGAAATCACGTAGTACATTCATGTTTTTTTGGTCCTTATGGTGAAACACATTATTGTTTAGGTACCATACGTTAAAGTATCTTACTAGGTTTGTCCTTCTGGGTGGTTTTATCTGAATCGATAAGAATGTTGACTTTCAGATCTACAATGAATAATATTTTAGTTTTTTAGTCTTAAATTGAACGTGTTGTTTATTTTATCTTATGTATGCAACACAATTATAGATATTATTTCAAAAGATAGAAAGATAATTAGATAGATTTTTCATGTACATAATTAATATATAAAGGAATGAAAGTAATATACTAAGATAAATCAATATATTGTTTATACTTGTCAATCCGTCCACCGGACGGATATGACACTAGTTACTATGTGTCAGTTAAAACTCATTTATCTTGTGTTTTTCTAGTTACCATGTTTACTTTATTTATTTATTATTATTTTTTAACAACTGGCATGTTTAATTTTTTTTATTATAAATGATGCCAATTAATATATATATATATATATATATATATATATATATATATATATATATATATATATATATATATATATATATATATATATCTTAAAATAGTAAACTTGTAATTTTTTTGGCAGAATTGATCCGGTTGGGCTTCAAAGTTAAGAATAATAAATTTGGATGTTTTTTTTGGCAAATTTGCTACTCATTCTTTAGCCATTTTGACACTTTTGGTCCTTGCAATCAACTTTGATCCTTTTTCTTAAAAGTTGTTAGTTCCTACCCCTTTAATTTTTTGCTCCTCATAGCCATTTTGACACTTTTGGTCCTTGCAATCAACTTTGATCCCTTTGCTAAAAAGTTGTTAATTTCTACCCCTTTAATTCTTTAGCCATTTTGACACTTCTGGTCCTTATAGTAAATTTTTTTACGTTTTTTCATAAAAACATGAAAAAAACGGTCCGGGGCAAAGCCCAGGCTTTTCATCCTTGCATTTTCTACGTCTGTCATATTTATCGATTCGGAAACAACATTGCTTCTGGCCCCCGCGTAGCGGGGGTAACCTTTCTAGTTATAAACATATAAATACTACCCTCTAGTTAAATTCATTTATCTTGTGGTTTTTACTTAATTTATTTATCCTTTAGTTGAAATTCATTTATCTTGTGGTTTTTATTTACTTTATTAGGTATTTATCAAAAAAAGGCAACAACTATCGAAATCTGAAAAAAAAAACACATTTACATCTCCGGATGCCTGTAAAAAGATTGGTGTACAGTGGTTCTAGAGTGCAAATCCCAACATAAAAACCCTAGTCCTGAAGGAAAGAGAAAGAGCACTCAATAATGGAGTCAAGAATGTAAGTTCATGAGATTGAAGCTTACAACAAGAAACATAACTTAACTGCGGGGAAGCATGTTATTTCATGGAGGGCATGAAAAAGACATACAATTACCAGAGTGAGTAATTTATAACAATGGAAGTTCTAGTTGATTGTGCAGTTTATTAGATCGGAAGTAACTTAACGTTTACATATCATAAAGTTTTTGTTAGGGTTTTCTATTATATCACTACTACAAAAAAGAGCATTACCGACGACCAAAAGTCCAAAACCGTCAGTAATCCATTGCTAATAGGCTTTGCCGACGGAATTGCAACAGAACAAAATTTGTCGGTATATTCTTGTCGCTAATTGTTAGTAATGGATTTCCGAAGGCTACGACAAAACTTTAGCGACTGATATTTCTGTCAGTATCCGATCAACGACGGAAATACTTTTTCAACGGATTATCAACGGAAACTGTTTGCAACGGATTACTAACGAAATAACACTAACAGATTACCGACGGGATCTATGAATAACTTACTAACAAATTAGCGATAGATTAGTGACGGATTTTGGTAGTATAAAAAATTATAAATTAAAAAAAAATAAAAATAATTAAATATTCAACACAAAAAAAATCTAAAAACATACATTAAACCTATATTTTAAAACTAACAAATATAAATTCACCAAAAGGGTATTCATTAGTCATTCATTGATTCATTTGCTTATTTTACTTCTCTATGGAAAGACAAACAAAAACCATCTTAAAAAGTAACTCCACCACCTCCATCCTAACAAAGATGTTCCTTGAAATGCCACAATTGATGTCAATGTTTGTTTGTATTCACTCCCTACAATAGAACCACACATATATAATATAAATTATTTGTAATAATGAAAATGACTAAAACATTATAATAAGAATTATGAAACTACTTAATCATATAATAATCACTGAGTTGGGGTTTCTTTCTCAAAACCAAATTTCTGAATCGTCAACGGCTGGAACCACCATCCTTAGCAGTTGAAGAAAACTTGAAAGTACCCCTAAATTCAATCAATGTATTCATACATTTTTATATAAATAAATAAATAAATAAACCATTAATGTTGAAAATATGTAAATGGAATAACCCCTATCATATATACTTATAAAGGTAATATTTTTTCTTGAATCTCATGCATTGGAAACCCCATTTTTTTAACTTCCTCAAACCACATTCATTTGAAACATCCTTTTTTTAACTAATGCAACTCAAAAGTTTTCTTAATTATGATTTAACACTCAAAAGTTTTATAACTTATATTATGTTTAATTAGCATTTAGTGAAAAATTTACTATAAAAAGGCCAATCTTTTGGGAATACATGCATACAAATCATATACAAATTTCATAAAGAAAACAAACTTAAAGGTTTTTGTGTTTGGTTGAGGTCTTATGACCACTTTTGGAGATATGCTATTATATTAGAGTTTTTAATTTGTAAGTTTGTTATACTAATTCGTTTTTATATTTTCTTCGTTTTTGGATTATTATAATGCAGTCGTTGTATATTGTGGTTTAATCGTTAATATATTGATCATATGTTATATATGGTGATGTCGAAAATATTTAATTAAATATTTTAAATATGTTGTTTTTTGTTTTGTAATTGTACCGTTTGAAAAAGATAATTAATTAAAACTCATACATATGTTATATTTTTCATCTCTCTCTCTCTCTCTTTCTCTCTCTCTCTCTCTCTATATATATATATATATATATATATATATATTATAATAGAGGTCAAAACACTTTAACCAAAATTAATTTAAAATCTAATATTTCAAATGCTTTTTAATAATGATTGTAAAAATTTCAATATGTGTTACTTAATTGATTGATTAATAAAAATATTAATGTTCTGAAACTCCTAACTCTTAAAATTATATTATTTAATTTGTTAGTTAACTAAAATAATTTTCCTACTTAAAGATAATATTTTTATGTTTGGTTACTCATATTTGTTTATGTAATTAGAAAACAAGGTGAACATAGAATGACTACATCAATTATTCAATTTCACATATAAATCGATACCACTAGAGAGGTATGTTGTCTTTAACTTGTGGTAGGAGATCCACATATCCTTTTTAATTATTTATATTGATGTTTAGTAATATCTATTTTATATTCATATTCACCATAATTTTTTAGATACAAATTAAGGAATATGATTCTTGACGCACCAACATAAAGTCAAACGCACGCCTTGCAAAATATGTAATTAAAATTAAATATCTTATTTACTAATCGACTTATTTTAAAACTCTTGATGATATTTATGTATATTGATATATTTTGTATGACTTTATTCTTAATTTCAATGTTTAATATTTAAAAGTTCATATATGAAACCTTAGATGTTTTGGTGTAATATAAATAGTGCAATACAAAGTTTATTAGTTCATTATCGTTTATTAACAACTCATTCAAAACAACTTATTTCTTATTTTATCCAAAAAATATTATCAGACATAAGAAAAGTAGATTATATTAATGTTATACAAAAACTTATAATATATATTGGATATTTTAAAAGTAATAATAAGTTTATAAGGTATGGACTATATTAGATAGTATCAAAATGTAAATTGATGAATTTTCATGTTATTTGATAATTCGGTTAATGCCTAAAACGTGACGAAAAATATAAATTTCAACATATTTTTATTTTTTTTCCATAATTATTTTAACCACATAAATGCATTCTTGCGCAACGCGTGAGATTACGCCTAGTTCTAATAAAAGAGTAGTTTTTAATCTCCTTTTGACATGTGTCACCATATTAAGCCTCATAATTAATGCAATTTTATTTTTCTTTTGTCATGTTTCACCTTATTATGTCTTATAATTAATGCATACCATTTGTCAACATATTGATTATCCATTTCAAATTTCAAATTTTAAATTTCTCATTCTAATTACATTAAATTAATAACATTAGAATAAAAATTAAAATAAAATTAATACAAATTATAAAGTGATATAATTTTACATATTTATTTAAATCAATGATTATAATTTTATATAACTAAAAAAACCTCTTAATTAATAATTTATTTAAAATAAGTTATTAATAATTTTAAATTTTAACTATTAAAGTTTAATTAATTTTATAACCGTGGTTCTCACGGGTTATAAACTAGTAATATGATATACACATACTTTCTATTGGTTGGTTTCACTAGTAGCAATTATTGGAAGCTCTGCAACATCTTCCCCAAATACAACAAACATTCTGGTTGTAACAACCTTTGACCTACACAATTTATAATAATAATAATAATAACTTTGTATAGCATATGAAAATAAATATAAAATGAAAAGTGTAAGCTTACTCTATTGACCTCGTAGCACAATGTATCCATGTGAAGTTAGAATCATCCATTGTCTGTCTATTGGTCGAAGAAAAAGAAAAGAAAAAAAGAATTAGATGTTAAAAGTAAAAAATTAAAAATTAACTAAATTTTTTTATGCTTGCTTACCCATAAGCCACTAATGGAATAAAATCACTTCTAGTAATTTTATATATTAATCAATTGGGTGTTGGGTGTAGGGAGTGAATACAAATAAACATTGACATCAATTGTGGCATTTCAAGGAACATCTTTGTTAGGAAGGAGGTGGTGGAGTTACTTTTTAAGATGATTTTTGTTTTAGTCTTTCCATGAAGAAGTAAAATAATAAAATGAATCAATGAATGGATAATGAATATCCTTTTGGTGGATTTATATTTGTTGGTTTTAAAATATAGGTTTAATATATGTTTTTAGATTTTTTTGTGTTGAATATTTAATTATTTTTAATTTTTTCTTGAATTTATAATTTTTTTATACTACTAAAATCCGTCACTAATCTGTCACAAAGATATGTCGCTTGTAAGTAAGTTATTCATAGATTCCGTCTGTAATCTCTTAGTGTTAGTCCGTTAGTAATCCGTTGCAAACACATTTTGTCGGTAATCTGTTGAAAAAGTATTTTCGTCGTTGATCGGTTACTAATTACTGACGGAAAAATCAGTCGCTAAAATTTTGTCATAGCTGTCAGAAATCCGTTACTAACAATTAGCAACAAGAATATACCCACAGATTTTGTTCTATTGCAATTCCATTGGTAAAGCCTATTAGCGACGGATTACCGACGGTTTTGGCCGTCGGTAATGCTCTTTTTTGTAGTAGTGATATAATAGAAAACCCTAACAAAAACTTTATGATATGTAAACGTTAAGTTACTTCCGATCTAATAAACTGCACAACCAACTAGAACTTCTATTGTTATAAATTACTCACTCCGGTGATTGTATGTCTTTTTCTTGCCCTCCATGAAATGACATGCTTCCCCGCTGCTAAGTTATGTTTCTTGCTGTAAGCTTCAATCTCATGATCTTCCATTCTTGGCTCCATTATTGAGTGCTCTTTCTCCTTCCTTCAAGATCAGGGTTTTTATGCTGGGATCTGCACTCTAGAACCACTGCACCAATCTTTTTATAGGCACTCGAAGATGTAAATGTGTTTTTTTTGTTTTTTCACATTTACGGTAGTTGTTGCTTTTTTAGATAAATACCTAATAAAGTAAATAAAAACCACAAGATAAATGAATTTTAACTAACGGATAAATAAAGTAAGTAAAAACCACAACATAAATGAATTTTAAGTATAGGGTAGTATTTATATGTTTATAGTTGGCATCATCTATATATAAAAAAAAAAAAATTAAACATGTCAGCTGTTAAAATAATAATAATAAATAAATAAAGTAAACATGGTAATTAGAAAACACAAGATAAATGAGTTTTAACTGGCACATAGTAACTAGTGTCATACCCGTCCGGTGGACGGATTGAGAAGTATAAACATTATATTGATTTATCTTAGTTTTATAACATATTACTTTCATTCAGTTCTATATTGGTTATGTACATGATAAATCTATTCAAACCGAAAACGAGAGGTTTGATTGAAAACTGGGATCTACGGGGGCAGAGTTCCGAACCGAAAAATCATTTTTTCTCGAAGTATTCGGGCACTCCGGTGCTTTCTTCTAGTGATAGGGAGGTTTCCTAGGCTTGGGGCGTTTGGGAGGTTTAGAGAGAGAGTGTGAGTAGATAGAAAAAGAGATGGCAAAAGGCGTGAAAAATCGGTTGGCCCTCACACCCCTTTTATAGGTCGAGGCTGTTGTCTACGCTAGGCATTCCTTGGAACGTTGCGCGTACGAGGGTACGCAGCGGGTTCGTACGTCAACGTGTCGATTTGCTGATGGTGCATCGTGGCTTCTTTCGGACTGAGCAATGCGAGACCGCTGGGCATATAGGCTTCGTACGCGAGGCGTCCGATGGTACATTAGGCGTAGTCCTCGCACAAGCCTCACATTTTACACCTTCGATTCTAAAATTCGTAACTTTCGCATACGAGCTCCGTTTTCGATGTTCTTTATATCTACGCGTAGGTGGAGACGTATTCTACAACTTTCGTCTAGACTCCGTCAGCTAATTTTGACTTTATTTTTAAAGTTATATTTTTAATAGGCTGGGACAGGAAAAGTCTATTAAAAATTCATAACTTTGTCGTCTGACATTCGTTTTCATATATGCTTTTATCGTTGAGCTGCTATTGATGGGATCTTCGATTTTCATTTAGATTGTGTCGGCTAAAAATCGCTCGATCTAAAATCCGAACTCGGGGCTGCACACTGTTATGCCAAATCATAGAAAATTCATAACTTCCTCATACAAAGTCAGATTTTGACGTTCTTTTTATGCACGCTCTTGTTTTAACGTATACTATGACTTTCGTTTAGATCGCTAAGGATAAAAAGCATTTTATCGTAAACTCACTTTTTACGCCACACAGTTTCGTACTAGTTTTGTCACGAAACTTCGATAGGTCATAACTTATTCGTTATAACTCGGATTTCGGCGTTCTTTATATCTCCGGAATCCTTGTCACGATCACTACAACTTTCTTAATAGATATCGGGTTTATCTAACATTTTATTTTTGATGCTTATTTTCATTCTTAACATATTATATCATTATAAACAAGTATAAAACACATAAATTCACATAATTCACATAATACTCAATTAATTCCTTTCTATTAATTCAAAATGAGTTACATTTGTTGACCCTAACTATTACATCATACTATTAATGCTTAGTCTTAAAACACGGGAGATACAGAAGCCATGACCACAATTTCGGTGTTAGCCAAAGCGTGGACCGTGTAATAAGGTGAGAAATGTCCATTTTTTTATTTTCCAACTTCTTCAATAAAACTCTGAAAATTCCGAAACTTCACGTAGAGCTTCTCTCGAACATCCTAAGCATGCTCCAATCTTCAAACACACCTAAAACATCCACAAAAACTGTGAAATGTAGATATATCCTCGATATTATCCCGAAAATGTAAAATGCATATACTCCTAACTACCAAATGTGTCTCAAGTGAGACTTGAACCCATGAGCTCTCAAATGAGAGGATCACTCCTTACCGCTAGGCTAAAGGCCCTTTGGCCACATATCTCGACCACAAGTTCCCATCAAACAACTTATCACAAGAATCAACAAAATACAAAATGCATCATTCTCATAACTAACGCACACCAACGATAATGGCAGTTGTTGGTCCCAAAACTACTCCTTTAGACACCTAAAACAACCATCTTGAACATGACTTATCTGATTTCAAAGGAAGCAGACCCTTATTTCCTCAATTTACAATCTCCATTGAAACGTCTATATTGTCAACATCTAGAAAATCCCAATGTAACCATATCACAAGAACCCTCTTATGCTTTCCTACATTTGTCACGCCAACAATAACTACCCAAATCTTCCAAATGAATATCATAAGCCTTAAATCTCTCATTTTTTGTGGTGACAGAACCTACAACTTCGCTCTCGTCCTCCACTAGGTTTTCGACCCAAATTCTAAAATCATATGCTTGATATCTTCTTCCCATGAATATAAGAGGATGAAAAATAATCCTGATGTAGTAATCGACAACTCCAATAATCGACTGAAATCATATTCTCCTCCACTTGAATCAGACTTCATCCTCGAAATCCGCCTTGGCTAGGTTGCAGAAGACAACCCTAAAAATAATACTGAAAGACTAATAATCGCCTATCTGATATATATTCCCAAGTCATTTCGACTAGGAACACTGCCATCCACAGAGAAAAGAGTACCCAAAACAAATTGACCATAATCACTTAACTAATCCCTTATATGGAAAACCATGCCCAAAAAAGAAAAAGAAAAAGGGCTTCCGCTGCTCACTTGACTTCCTGACGAGTAACCACTATCCTACTGCTCCAACTCGTAACCATCAGTGTACAACATATTAGTCATATTTCCCATAACTTAATTGTAAAATTTATAACTAATTTGAAGCTTCCTCTTTCCATTGTAATGCCAATTCTTATATGCATGGTTACAAAAAAAGGGGAGGGGGTACATGATGATGATGATGATGATAAGAACAACAACAACAACAACAACAACAACAACAACAACAACAACAACAACAACAACAACAACAATAATAATAATAATAATAATAATAATAATAATAATAATAATAATAATAATTAAAGGGTTTGATTTAAGGCGTGTTAGGCACATAGCGTTTAAGAGCTTCCATCTTCTAACGTTTGACAAAACGCTCCGTTTTTAACAAAAGGCTCTTTTAGTACTACATGCATTTATCGTTTAGTTTAAACAAAACACTCTAAATTTAAAAGCTATCTCATGCAACGTTTAACAAAACGGTTCCCGTTACCTGCTACTCGCTACCAGCTAGTTTTGCCAAACACGGTCCATATGTTTTGAAGTTTATAGTCTAATTTTAACACGTTTCAAATTATACACATCCATGATACCTGCGAAGGGGTTACAATTCTAAAACCAAGTCGTAACACGATACGAAATTAAACGGGTTTGGATTGAGATTTTTGACCCGCCAACCCGCTTATTTAATGGCCAGGTTAGGTTATGTGTTTCAGTCTGTGGGTCAACCTGCTAATATTAATTATATTAAAAAAAATTATATTCATTTATGTATTATGACTTATGAGTGTTGGGTACCCTACTCAATAAAAAAATCCAATCTTTGATTCATTGTTATTAAAAAAGACCACATAATATTCTTATTCTTTACCTTACTAAGTTACTACTTCACCGTCGTTCACCCATCAGTACCACCTCCCGTAGGCGTCACACACCAACAACCCACCGGTGGAAAGTCGCAAACTACCGATACACTTGCGCTCCGCCTGCCCACCACCGTCGATGAAACCTACCTGTAAACCCGCAAACCTGTATAATTAAACATGTTATGTTGGTTGTGCTGAGTTGATGTTTCTGACCTACCAACCTGAATACATATATGGGTTGGATTGGATTGATGTATTTTGATCCGCCGACTCACCAACCAGTGACCCGTGAACCTAACCTGACCCAATTCCTGACCTGGGATGATTGATGTCCTAGTGATAAAATTGATACACTTGCAAATGCTAGGGTTTAATTTTACGTGATTTAAACTTAAAGGACAAAATGATGACAAAACCAAAATGCCAAATTTTATCAATAACCCTTTCACAAATTCGAAAATAAAAAGATCAATTTTTAAACGAACTTAACAATTGTGGTTGTATATCACTTTGTTAAAATCCAAGGTCTAATGTGAAAATATATATTTCTTTTTCTTTTCGTTTTCTATTTTTTAATTTTCCCCAAGAAAACCTCTGTTCCAGTCTCAGCTGCATCTGCTATCCGCTCACCTCTCGCCGCCTCCACCATACGCCGTTGAAGCTCTCCGACAAACGGCTTTGTCTATTCCACCTGAAGGTTCAGGTTTCTTTATATTCTTCTACTTCTTCATACATAGCTCGTCTCCCTTTATTTATAAGTATCTTTTTTTTTTTTTTTCCAATCTGATTTTATTAATTCAAGTTAGTTCAGTCGTAATTATATGATGTTAATGTTTCGAGATGTCGTTCCGGTTTGTTTGTATTACATTTATGTGTAATGCACTGCTTTTCATTGGGGATTCAATTGTATTTTGGGAATTAGGGCTTTGAGAAATTCGAATTGACAGAATTTCTTCTGGAATTAGATAATGTGGATTTGTTAAAGCAATTAGGTAAGTACATTCTGTCTTTCATTTCGTCCCTCTGCAATCATTATTGAGGATTAGATATCAGGAGTATAGTTAGATTAAAATTATGTATAGATCTATCTCAGGTAATTTCTTCATTTTTTCTTTAATGAATTCTGGACTTTTTAATAATAATACTGATATTTGACAAGTTATCATATTTTATTGGTTGATGTTGTATGATCATATGTATGTAGATCATTATTATCATCAGAGTGTAAAGATGGGGAGAAAAGCTGGTGAGCTGCATATAAACGCAAAGAAGTTTGGTGGACTTTCAAAACCTTGTATGAAGGATATGATTACATTTCTTGGGTGTTTGTCACTTAATCATAACTCTGATGAAAAATGCACTCGTCAACGCCAACTACTAGACACCTGTTTGGAATCACAGGTCTCCTTATAAAAATAAAGTTTCAATAATTTTCATTTCGTATTTCATTAATATATCTTATTATTTTGCATTGCAGAGTGGCAAAAAAAGAAAACCTTGGGGAACCCTCAATTATCACTTGCAGAGGCTCAACAGAGGGAGGAAGTAGTAGTAACTTAAAGCATTGCATTGCAGAGATTAGATTATTCGCATGTTTGATAGATAACTTACCTTTATTTTTGCTTTAATTACCGATTTTGATTGATTATTATAAATGGGTAACTAACTAATAGGTAAGGTACCTACTCCAAATCATACAATGTGGTATAATATCTGTATGAAATAAGTTTTCAAGAATTAATACACTTTGCTGCATGGATATTCAGTTCTGTAATTTCATAAAATGCAAGTATGGTATTTACTTCTTTACTTTAATCAATATAACGTGTATGGTATGATGTATTGTTTCAATATATGATGTGTGTGTAATGATGGACAGGTAGTGAAAACCTATAAACTGTTGATCGTAACATTTTTTTTTTTTTTATGAGTTTATTGGTCAAATTTGAGAAAACGAATGTGACTAAAAGTAATTTGGAAAATGTGTGATGATCTTTTTGAACATTTTATGTATGTACATTGATTAATAACGTCTAGTAAATTTCAAATATGTATCATATACAAGTAGTCGTTTGAATGGGTTAGAATGGGTCATAATTGTCCTGGTCTCAAGGCATCATTGTTCACGTGCCTATGTATTAGGAATTAGGTATTCTTTTGTATTTTCTTTGTGTATAAATACCTGTATCGGAAGTTACATCCATGAAGAAGCTCGCATTGATGCCGATCTTGCTCGTCAGGCTACGACCCAACTACCCTCCACTCTAATTCCCCCTTCCACACCGTTATTCCCGGTCGCCAATCAGGTCTCTCGCACCAACACCCACAACACTCGTCCCTCCACTCACTCCTCTGGCAGTTCATCCAACAATTGTGGTCCTGAAAATCGTCGGTGTCGCCTCCACCGTCAATTATGAACAAGCCAAGTCACGACGCTATAAACTGTTGGCAACGGGGCAACCAAACCGACTACCCGTCCCGCCGGCCCAATTCCACTTCTCGTGATCCAACTCGACAAACCCATCTCACTAGTGGACCAAGTCCATCCACCATCATGGATCCGGCCTGGTACTTCGATACAGGTGCCACTGATCATGTCTTACTGGATCTGAGCAAGCTATAAATCACCGAACCTTACACAAGCGACGACAAACTTCAAGTTAGGAACGGTAACCACTTAATTATAACTCATTCTGGCTCTTCTTCTATCTCTTCATTGCAATTACCCAAAGTCTTCATTGTTCCCAAATTAACCAAAAACCTGCTAAGTGTTTCCCAACACACACACGATAATAATGTCTATATAGAATTTTGGCCTAACCATTGTACTGTCAAGACTTTTCAAGGCAAACCTCTCATTCAAGGCCATGTTGGAGGCGGTCTCTATCGATTGTCATCTTCTCCAAATAAAACAACCAAGACCCTCTCTGGGATTTCCACTTCCATGGTTGGCTAGCACAACAGGCTTGCGCACCCACATGAGACAATTCTTCGACGTCTTGTTTCTACCTACAAACTTCCCACTTCCTCAACTAAACTCCAATCATGCCAGTTAGGAAAAAGTCACAAACTTCCTTTTCCTTTAAATCATGTTTCTTGTAACAAACCATTTGAATTGGTTTATTCGGATGTTTAGGGACCATCCCCTTGTTTTCAATAAATGGCAATCAATACTTTGTTCTTTTTGTGGATGATTTTACTAAATTTGTGTGGATATACTTTATCTCTACCAAAGCACAAGTCTTACAAACATTTGTCAATTTTCGCAACATGATTCAAACTCAGTTTAGCTGTGAAATAAAAAATGTTCAATCATATTCGGGTGGAGAATTCCGATCTGTCTCCACTTATCTTAAATCTTGTGGCATTCACCACCGGGTGTTGTGTCCTTATACATCAGAACAAAACGGATATGTCGAACGTTGTAACCGTGTTCATACATCCCTCTTCATACAGGGCCACCAATACTCCTTCCTTAGATCCAAATACATCTTTGTGGCCCCGGGGTGGATCGAAAATTTCGATCTATGAGCCTCCTCCATCAATGTAGCACGGGTACCGCCCACAAACGGTACCCAGATCCTGCCCTGATAAGTCATAAGGCCTCGACTATCCGATATAAACTCAGAAACCATCCCAACAACCCGCTCTCTCTTCTGCATCTCCGGATGCACGGCCTCGGCCTGAGCCCCACGAATGGCGTCCAGAACTGGAGCTATCACGGTCAATCTCAAACATACATCTCGCAGGGGAGTACTCTCCACCCTGCGACTCAACGCGTCGGCTACCACATTAGCCTTGCCCGGGTGGTACAAGATCTCACAATCATAATCCTTGACCACGTCTAACCATCTCCTCTGCCGCATATTTAGGTTAGGCTGATCCATCAAGTACTTCAAACTCTTATGGTCCGTGTAAATCGTACAACGAACCCCATACAAGTAGTGCCGCCAAATCTTGAGGGCGAACACCACTGCCCCCAACTCCAAATCATGTGTGGGGTACCTCGTCTCGTGAGGCTTCAACTGCCTCGATGCATAAGCTATCACATGACCCCTTTGCATCAATACCGCCCCCAATCCTAGGATCGATGCATCACAGAATACCACAAAACCTTCCATACCTTCCGGAAGGGCTAATACTGGAGCTTCACACAACCTTTGGCGAAGCGTCTCAAAGGAGGTCTGCTGCTCGGGACCCCATGCAAATGCCACACCCTTCCGGGTCAATCTGGTGAGTGGAACCGCAATCTTGGAGAAATCCTTAATAAATCTCCGATAATACCCTGCCAACCCGAGGAAACTCCGTATCTCAGAAGGTGACCTCGGCACCTCCCACCTCATCACTGCGTCAACCTTGGCCGGATCGACCAATATCCCCTTCTGGTTAACGAGATGTCCCAGAAACTGGACCTCCCGTAACCAGAAATCGCACTTGGAGAACTTTGCGTAAAGTTTCTCCGCTCTCAAAACCCCAAGCACCTCTCTCAAATGCTCCTCGTGCTGCTCACTAGATCTCGAATATACCAGAATATCATCAATGAAAACAATCACCGACCGATCCAACATCGGCCGACATACCCTATTCATGAGGTCCATGAACACAGCCGGGGCATTAGTGAGCCCAAAAGGCATCACCACAAACTCATAATGCCCATAACGCGTCCTGAATGCTGTCTTCTGGACGTCCTCGTCCCGCACTCTCACCTGATGATAGCCCGACCTCAAATCAATCTTGGAGAACCAAGATGCTCCCTGTAGCTGATCGAATAAATCGTCGATCCTCGGCAGCGGGTAACGGTTCTTGACCGTCAGCTTATTCAATTCCCGGTAATCAATACACATGCGATGCGAGCCATCCTTCTTCTTCACAAACAAGATGGGTGCTCCCCACGGCGAGCTACTCGGCCGAATAAACCCCTTCCCCAGCAACTCCTGAAGTTGCGAGGATAACTCCTGCATCTCTGGAGGCGCAAGGCGATACGGCACCTTAGCAATAGGTGCGGCCCCCGGAACCAAATCGATGCCAAACTCCACTTGCCTCGCGGGAGGCACACCTGGTAACTCTTCGGGAAATACATCTGGAAACTCCCGCACCACCGGAACTTCCTCCACAGAGCTCGGTCTCTCGGAGATCATTCGCGCATCCATCACATACGCTACATAACCCTTACAGCCCTGCTGTAAACACTGCCTCGCCCTAGCAGCCGAACAAAAGGTTGATCCAGAACGTGTACCCTCGCCGTATACTGAAAGAACTCCCCCACTAGGATCTCGTACAGTCACCAACTGTCGCTCGCAATCGATAACCGCACCGAATCGGCTCAACCAATCCATGCCCACTATAACACAAACATCACCCATCGCAATCGGGATCAGGTCGATCGGAAACTCGACCCCGAATATCTCCAATGCACATCCCCGGAAGACCTCTGTAGCACAAATCACTCTGTCGGCGGCTATGGAAACCCGCAGGGGCCGACTCAATACTCCACGACTAACACTGATACGCTGACTAAATGCCAAAGACACAAAAGATCGACTCGCACCCGAGTCAAATAACACTAAAGCAGGTACAGAATTCACAAGGAAGGTACCTAAGCATAGCATGATATAAGCATAATATCTCAACATCATAAACAATAATGAAAAGGAAACATACCAGCCACAACGTCGGGTGCGGCGCGGACCTCTTCCGCAGTCAGCTGGAAGGCTCTCTCCTGAGCCCTTGGTGCTTCGGCCTTTACGGGCCGACTCTCTGCAGCAGCAGCTCTGATGGCGGCGGGGGCAGACCCCTGAGATGCCCCGCGCAGCAGTGGACACTCCGCCTTCCGGTGTCCAGTCTGGTTGCAGTGGAAGCACACTGCAAATCCCTTGGGGCAGTCCTTAGCCATATGCCCCTCCTTGCCACATTTGTAGCAAGACCCTGCCCGACAGGCGCCATCGTGACCCTTGCCGCACTTCCCACAAGTGCGGCCCTTCTGGCTCCCGGGTCTGGGATCAGCGGGCTTGGCCCGCTTGGCTGCCGGCTGGGACTGTGCCGGCCGCCGATCCCTCCCCATAGACTCCGCCTCCTCCCTGGCCTGAGTCTCAAGCTCAATCTCCCTCTTCCGAGCATTTGCCTGAAGCTCGGCAAATGTCCGGTACGAGGAGTTCGCAGCGAACTCCCGAATATCCCGTCTCAAAATGCTCAGATAACGGCTCATACGTGCCTGCTCGGTGGATACGTGCTCACGGCAAAACATCGCCCTCTCCTGAAACATCCTCGTAATCGCTGTAACTGACTCGGTACCCTGCTTGAGGGTCAGAAACTCCTGTGCCAGACGTTCCCTCTCCACCTGAGGAACATACTCATCTCGGAACATGGAAGTGAACCTCTCCCAGGTCACTGCCGCAAGCTCGGTCGGTGTGAAATGCGCAGTCACAAACTTCCACCAGTCCTTCGCTCCCAAGCGAAGCTGGTTCAGCGCGAACCGAACCTTCAAATGCTCAGGGGACGAGCAAGTGAAGAAGCATCCCTCCATATCAGATATCCACCTCATAGCTGCCACCGGGTCCTGTGTACCATCAAACTCTGGTGGCTTGGTGTTGCTGAACTCCGTGAACAACATCGCATCACCTCCCTGGGGTCTTGCCGCAGCAATCGCTGCGGTAGCTGCTGCAACCGCAGCTTCAGAAAGAGCGGCATAGCGCTCGTCAAACGTCTCAATCAAAGCGGTCTTAATGGACCCAAACATCTCTGGTATCTCGGCTCTGATGACCGCAGCCACCTCCTCATGAATGATCTGTCGAATGTCCTCATCACTAGATCCGGCATCCTCCGGCATGTGTCGTGTCCTCACCATGATCAACCTCTGAAATACAACATGTGATAATTAGAATTCACTCGAACACCCTTACATTCAACAATCCACCCCTCCTTGATTCTTGGCATCCCCAGATTCTTGTTTGAACTGTGTACCGCTCCGGTGCTTTTAGTAGTACGGGCCCAATACTACTGTCCGCACCGTCTCGGTACACACCCCAAATCGTCCTCTTCGGATCCCAGTCCCCAAGTACTCTATTATACTTAAATCTCTCTGAACAGATCTCACACAAAACCCTAGCTGTTACCTAATTACTCTCAGCGTCTCGTAGCAGCTCACCATTCCCTAAGCTAAGGCATCACAAAACAGGCCACTCTAGCCCTATCGGCAATACCTAGCCTACTCTAGCATGCACACACATCACAATAATAGTTATTACATAACAAAAGATATTTTGGGAATTCACCGTTCGGGCGCTGACTGATCGTACACACGTTTCTTCCTGGAAAACCCTTTACTCTTAGAAAATTTTGGTTTTTATTTTGAAAATATCTCTCCATTTCCTCAGTTTGAGTTCAAATACTCCCGAAGGTGTACCCGATTCCCTCAAACCAAGGCTCTGATACCAATTTGTAACACTGATTTTTCAAACAAAATTTTTGATTTTTATAAAAGCATAATTTCATCAATATTCATAGAAACAACCCCTTTTAATTGTTCAACAAGGTATTACAAAATCCCAAGATCAAAATGTCAAGCTCCAAACATGTGTGTACGGATCAAGCCGGCGCCTTCCCACGGTCGTCACTAGCACCTGAAACAAATAACGTCAACACTGTAAGCACAAAGCTTAGTGAGTTTCCCAAAATACTACATATAACACACATTAGCCACTCGAGGCTATAACTCTGTGGGTCCGTGCACCCAAACTCTACGAACCCTCAGGTTCTAACTCTGTAAACATGCACAGCATCAAACATATAAAGTAATGCAGTACAACACATAACATACATAGCATACAATTACTCTATCACATAACTCTGGTTACCTACTCAAGGTAAAGTATAGTGAGAAGACTCACCTCGTATGTCTCGGTAAACCGTAACCCTGGAATCGCTAAACACTCGATCTGCCGAGCTGAAGTCCCCCTATAGCACAATATATCTCTAATTAACACTTTCCCAACTAGGGTTGACCATACCATAACAGGACAATCTAGGTCAACGCTGGTCAACGGTCAACTTGACCGGACTCGGCGAGTACACTATAGCGACTCGGCGAGTCTGAGCGAAATCACCAATTTCCCTGAAATCCTCTCTTGACACGTCGAGCATCCCTTCCCAACTCGACGAGCTCCACCTGGAACGAGTTGTGGGGCCACCACGACTCAACTCGCCGAGTCCCAAGAACGACTCGGCGAGTCCGGTTTGACTCGGTCCACCTGTCCATCCTGACTCCCCCTTGACCCACTGAGTTCACTCATCCCAGCTCGGCGAGGCCACTCGCTGAGTGGTCGTGCATCATTCAAGCTACTCGCCGAGTCTGTTCTTCGGACTCGGCGAGTCAGAGCCATGCACTGACTCAATCTCGCTCTAAAGGCCAGATCCAGTCCACTAATCCATAGATCCAGTCCCCTCATGCTTATTTAGCACGTAAAGTCACAATCTTGATGCATAAATAACCTCTACATGATCACAAATGATGTTTTTGACTCTACTACTTCAACACAAGGCCAAGGACTCCATTTCCACCCATAAAGCTTGATGAGTGAGGCCCTCTGGACCTCTATGGATCCAGATCCATGGTCTCAACTCAAAGAGGGAACAAAAGGGCACCAAATCACCCCACAAATGATCATATTAAGCCCTAACGTGCATCAAGTTTCACCAAACAGAAAATGGTCCGAAATATTACCTTTAAAGTGATGATCCAAGCTCCAATCCACAAAATAGCAACCTCCTTTGCCTCCTCTTGCCTAGAGCCTCCTTCTTCTTGCTAAACAACACTCACAAGGTCAAGATTTGCTCTCAATCCTTCACCAAACGCTCAAGAACTCTAGGGACACACTCTGGGGGTTGGATGAGCGCAAATGATGGCCATAAGGCCCCTTAAATAGGCCACAAACCCGGGGATTTAGGGTTCCATAACACAGCGCAGACTCGCCGAGTCCATACCCTGGACTCGTCGAGTCCAAGCGCGCACCTTCGCTCAACCCCGCGTACCGACTCGGCGAGTCTGAGCCCTGACTCGCCGAGTCCCTCTTACAAAATAATTCAATTAAACTTACATTATACCTGGTAAAAATCGGGATGTTACACTCTCGTATCTATATCTCCAGACATGTCATATTCAATGAAGATGTTTTCCTATATGCAACTCCAAAATCACCTACTCCTTCCTTTGCTTCACTCTCACCTATGGAACCCATTCTTGCTACTCTCCTTAGTCATGCAACCTCAATCCCACGTCCACCTTCCCCACCCCCATCTATACCTTCTCATTCCGTGTCTACCACCTCTTCTACACCCTCCCCCTCTCCATGTCCTTCTCATTAACGTCCCACTGTTAGTTCTCAAGCTAAACAAGCACATCATTTTCTTCGTCCAACTGCCAAAACTCACCATCCAATGATTACTTGAGCCCATACAAACTCTCTCAAACCACACTCCTTTCTTGCTTCCACCTCCACTCCTCCCATAATTGAACCTCACAATATTCCAGCAGCCCTTAAAAACCCTTTTTGGTTCCATGCAATGAAGTGTGAATACAATTCCTTAATGAGAAATAATATGTGGTCGCTAGTTCCACGTCCTACTAATGCTAACCTTATTGGTTGTAAGTGGATTTTTAGGATAAAATGACATTCAAATGGAACAATTGAACGTTACAAGGCGCGTCTTGTTGCAAAAGGGTTTAGTTAAGAAGAAGGTGTGGACTTCTTTGAAACCTTTAGTCCGTTAATCAAGCCAACAACCATTCGTTTAGTCATTTCTGTGGATTTATCTCGAGGTTGGAACATTCGTCAGTTGGACATTGACAATGCATTCTTAAATGGATTGTTAACTAAAGTCATTTACATGGAACAACCGTGTGGCTTTGAAGACTCATCTCACCCCACATCTGTGTGCAAGCTTCACAAGGCCCTTTATGGAGTCAAACAAGCTCCACGAGCATGGTTCAATCAACTTAAACACCACCTTGTTACAAATGGATTCAAAGCCTGTCATTCTAATACCTCCTTATTTGTGCACACCTCTTCCATTGCCACCATCTACATCCTCGTCTATGTGGATGACTTGATAATCACTAGGAATAATCCACTTCAGATCCAACATATCATCAACACCTTACATCGGTCCTTTTCACTCAAAGATCTAAGCCAACTCAACTATTTTCTAGGTGTCCAAATCACAAAAACAACCACTGGTCTCACCCTATCCCAAACCACATATATTCAAGATCTTATCACCAAAAGCAACATGCTTCACTCTAAACCTATAACCACACCAGCAGATCCATCCACTCGCCTTGTACTTTCTGGTGAGCCATTCACTGATCCAAAACTATACAAACAAACTGTTGGCTCCCTTCAATATGCAACCATCACCCGTCCCAATATCGCCTTTGCAGTCAACCGTGTGTGTCAATTCATGCATGCACCCACCACTCTACATTGGCAAGCTGTGAAGCGCGTACTACGTTATCTCAAGGGCACCTTACATCATTGCCTTCACTTTAAACCTCATAATATCACTTCTGTTTTCCATGGACCAAATTTGATAAGTTGGACCTCACGGAAACAAAGTTCAGTCGCTGGATCCAGCACTGAAGCTGAATATAGAGCCATTGCATACACAACTGCTGAATTATTTTGGATTCAACAACTCCTGCGCGATCTTCACATCACCTTACCACAACCTCATATTCTTCTTTGTGATAATATTGGTGCAACATTCTTGTGTAAAAACCCAGTTATCAGTACAAGATCGAAACATATCGCCTTAGACTTCCATTTTGTACGTGAACAAGTCGAATCTGGTGCATTACAAATCTCCCAAGTTCACTCCGTTGATCAAATCGCTGACATATTTACGAAACCATTGGGTAAAGATCGCATAGCTCAGCTTCGAACCAAGCTTCAAGTCACTCCAACAGCTTGCCGGGGGTAATAACGTCTATTAAATTTCAAATGTATCATATAGAAGTAGTCGTTAGAATGGGTCATAATTGTCCTGATCTCAAGACATCATTGTTCACGTGCGTATGTATTATGAATTAGGTATTCCTTTGTATTTTCTTTGTATATAAATACATGTATATGATGTTGTATCAATACAGGGAAAATTCACTTCAATTATCAATAACTTATATTGATCAAGTTTATAAAAAAGAAAAACAAATAAATGTGACAATTACAAATTTTGGTTGCCATGACATGTAATTATCTCTTTTGTAATATTAAAAACAATTTGAATAATTGGTTTTTTCAAAAAAGAAAAAGAAAAGAAGTGATTTTGGCTTTTCATTCATGGACCGCTGGATGATCCAATAAGAGATTATAATGCCATCCTTAGCTCCGACAAACATAAACAAAAAATAAAATAATTGATTTATTGGTTGAGTTGATTATAGCATCCGGTTGGTAAATGGTAGTTTCTTTTTGTTTTTATTGTTCCGAAAAGTATAATAATGAAGAATAAAATGATGAATGCACGTTTATAGTTATACAAGCCAATTACAAAATGACAATTGTGGACCCGAAAAGTACAATTTTATTAGAATTTGAAATATTGTAAATCATCAAAACTATCCATTTAAATTAAAAAAATTCAATGATCTTAGATTAAAAAATTTCAATGATCTTAGATTTATAAGGGTGAGCAAAACACCCATAGATCCGAACCTGAACGTTAACTTACCGAAATCTAGTAACTAGTTCGGTTTTATTATCGGTTGCTTCATATTCATAAATTCAGTTCTCATTTTTTCAAAACCAGTCTGGTTCCGAACCCTAACAACTAGGAGTGAGCAAAATACTCGTTGGAACCTAACAGAACTTGAACCGAAACCGATCGTGAACCAGATATGTAATTCGGTTCGGTTATAAATTCCTCCATATCCATAAATTCGGTTCTCAGCTTTTGACTCCGTTTGGTTTGGTTCTGGAACAGAGTTCACCCCTATATATATATATATATATATATATATATATATATATATATATATATATATATATATATATATATATATATATATATATATATATATATATATATATATATATATGTTCAGGTTTATTTGATACCATTCTAATTTTGTGAAACTGTGAGACCAAATCTAAAAATAATTTTAAAATGTAAAATAAATGGAAAAATCCAAAAATTATTTTTTAAATGTTATTTTCGGAACTTGAATTAACTAAAAAAAATTAAAAAAATCCTGTTCTTTTTTTTTTTGAAAAATACGTGAAATATTCTAATAGAATATTACACTGACATATTCTAAAAAATAATTTTAAAATACAAAATAAATGGAAAAATCTAAAAATTCTTTTTTTTTAAATATTATTTTCGAAACTTGAATTAACTTAAAAAAAATTACAAAAAATAAAAAAAAATCTTGTTTTTTTTTTTTTTAAAACGTGAAATATTCTAATACAATATTACACTGTACATATTCTAAAAAAATAATTTTAAAATGCAAAATAAATAGAAAATTCCAAAAATTCTTTTTTTAAATATTATTTTCGGAACTTGAATTAACTAAAAAAAATAAAAAAAATGCGTCTCACGGTCTCACAAAATTAGGCCGTCTCACATAAACCTAACCCTATATATATATATATATATATATATATATATATATATATATATATATATATATATATATATATATATATATATATATATATATAGGGAAAGGTTATTTGAAAAACAAAAAAACCCTAAAAATCATAAAAATGCATAAAAAAAAATACCTAGAGATCACAAAACTTTTTTTTTTGACATTTTTTAAGAAAAAATCGCAGATTTTTAAAGAAAATCGCTGAAAAAAATTTGAAAAAAAAAACTTTTTTTTTTACAATATATATATATATATATATATATATATATATATATATATATATATATATATATATATATATATATATATATATATTATATTTTTTTTTCAACGAATTTTAATAAAAAGCTGCGATTTTTTATAAAAAAAAAAATCAAAAAAAAGTCTTGTGATCTCTAAGTATTTTTTTTTATGCATTTTTATTATATATCGTACTTCGGCGTTGTGTGTTATCTGTGCGGAATCGTTGAAGGGATAATCTAAAGTAACACAACCACTTGGGTTGTGGTGACTTGGTAAGGCATGTGGAAGATATGGTGGATAACCTATTGACCCATGTTCAAATCCTGGCACTACTAAGCCCTTGTGGCCATGGAGGTTCGCCTGCAGTGACTCCAGGGCATGAGGCAAAGCCTCATGTTTGCAGCGGGAGATTAATCGGTGCGCGAAAGCTGGCCCAGAAACCCTCGTTAGGGAAGTTCCCTTACCAAAAAAGTAACACTATATTGATGATGTTAGCAAAATAGTTGGGTCTATAATCCAACTTCATGGGTATCCTCTTTCATTCGACTCTACAACTTTTTTTTGGAAAGATATATGGTTAGGTGATCTTTCCCTTATTTTCCGATTCCACTGTTTATTTCTTTTGGAGATCAATAGATAGAGATTACATTGTTGAGAATCATTGGAGATCAATGGTACGTTTATAGTTATACAAGCCAATTGTGGACCCTCCACTTCGACCACCTTGTCAAAAACATCCCTCAGACTATTTTCTACTTCAAGATCGGTCTAAGTGCTCCATTCATTAATACCATCGTCTAAACAATGACAATAATCAACACAATACCAACATATACAATAATAAGTAACAACATTTATTTTCACGATATTAAGATTGTAAAATGTTAATATTATTTCAACATCCTCCATCACCTCAATCTTAACATTGAAAGAAGCCAAGATTTTCTTTTACTGAAATTGATCCACAATGTAAGTTTTTCAAGTAGAAAAATATCTTGAATAAAACTTAATGACTTTGTGAAAATATTTCATTTATAAGAAAATTTCTTCTACTTTTTTAATTTTTATTTTTTTGAAAATCTAGGTTTAAACCAGAAAAATGTAAAAACACATATCTTTTATGTAATTAACCATTTAAAATTCATTTGTAATTTGATATGATCACCAAAAGTTATTGCAAGAACATACACCATCATGAAAATGATGAAATCTCATGTTATCCCTAACAACAATCTCCCTACCACTAACCTTGGAGGCCCCACACATAACCACATGACAATCTTCACATATCCTTATATTCTTCACAATCCTAATGATTCTAGAATCACCAAGCAATCCATACGCCAATGCCAACTTTTCACTATGTCCCCACAATATCTTCATCTTCTCATCATCACTCACATCATAAGGCACACAACTCAAAACCGGCTTATACCCATCTAACCTTAATTTACACAAAAGATCCTCCAACTCTCTCTTAATCTCCAAACTCCTAGGATGACCCATGTCACCCGCAAGAAACTCGTGAATTACCCCTTTTGCCCCTTCTACCCAACTATACGCAGGGTTCTTCTTCAAACCCTTGGATCTAAACAACCCTCGAATTCTTGAAACATCATTCCATTTTTTAGCAGAAGCATAAGTGTTTGAGAGTAGTATATAGTTTCCTATAGCATTTGGTTCGAGTTCAAATAAATGATTCGCAGCAATTTCAGCAATTTTAGGGTTCTTATGAATACGACAAGCACCAAGCAAGGCTCCCCAAACACCCGCATGGGGCAAAATGGGCATTTTGTTTATAAGATCATATGCATCATCAATGCATCCAGCTCTTCCAAGAAGATCCACCATGCATGTATAGTGGTCAGCATTTGGGGTTACATTATAGTCTTTTTCCATTACTTTAAAAAGATCTTGACCTTGTTTTACTAAACCTCCATGGCTACAAGCTGTGAGGACCCCTAAAAATGTTACTACATTTGGTTTCACATCCGTTTTCACCATTTTTTCAAACAAGTTGATTGCTTTTTGTGCATATCCATGCATTGCGAATCCAAGAATTAACGAGCTATAAGAGTAAACGTTTTTCTCAGGCATTTTATCAAACACGTTACATGCATCATCAATACATCCACATTTTGAATACATGTCAACTAAAGCAGACCCTATGATGACATTATTTTGAGGTCCAAATCCAGCTTTTTCAGCAACTTCACGAATCCATTTAGCATATTCAGTTGCACCTAATTGGGCACAAGCTGAAATGACACTAGCTAATGTGACCTCATCTGTTTTAACATGAGCCTCTTGCATTTTCTCAAAATAGTCCAAAGCCTTTCTAGGATTGGCATTCTGTGAAAATCCCATCACCATTGATGTCCATGCTACCATGTCCTTTGTAGGTAGTCCTTGGAACAACTCACTTGCTTCTTCCATGTTCCCATGTCTTGCATAAGCCACAATTAATGTAGTCCATGAGATTTCATTTCTTTCAGACATTTCATCGAACACTTTACGAGCACTATCTAACAACTCGCATCTAACATACATGTCAATCAAAGTATTACCGACAAACAAATCATAAGTAAACATACCAAGACTTATAACCTGCCCATGAATTTGCATACCCAGACTAACCCCACCACCACTACAAGCTTTCAACAAAGCTGTGAATGTAAATGAAACAGGACCAATCCCTTGTCGTCTCATTAGATTATACAAAGTTACAGACTCCATAAAAGGTCCTTGTACAGAGTAACCACGTATCAAAGCTGTAAACAAAAACGGGTTTGGGTGCTTAACTTGGTGAAAGACGCGAAAGGGGTATGGGTCCATAGGGACGTTGAATTTTGCAGTTAAAACACGAATGAGCTTTGTGATTACATAGGAGCATTGATCAAGACACTTACGGATGATGTGGGCATGAATTTGCTTGGCTTGATTGAGATTGTTGGAGGAGTCGAGTAGTGAGACTATTTGCGATTCCAATATTTTTCTTTGAGGATCATATTGAGGAGGTTGTTGTTTGTTGATGATGCTAAGATTTGTGAGGATTTTGGAGGTCGTTGGTGTACGAGAAATTGAAACCATCATACATGAAAATGATACATCTACTTAGAAAAAAATTGGTATTTTTAGCGCCGATATTTGATATCCCTGTAATTCTTGGAATTGAGGGAAAAAAAAAAAAGGTAAGCTGTTAGATTCGATCAATTTAATTATGAGTTTGCACGGAGTTGATCAATTTGTCAAAAGATGAGTCTCAGCCATGTATAAAAGCAATTACGTTATGGACCAAAGTAACAATGCATGCATGTGGGTGGGTTTTAGGTCTGACTTAAAGAAAATTTCATTTATGCATTTTATCAAACACCTAATGTGCATTAAACTACCAAGTAGAGACAATTCCAATCAGTCAATTAGATGAAAATAAACTGAAACTGACTGTTGAGGCATGATATACAGAACAAACGAAGGAAAGATTCAAATGTGAGACCAATGAAACGAAGAACATTTTAAGAAGAGAAGAAAAACATTTACAGGGGATAAACATAAACAGAAACAAAAGGCGGACGTTCGTACGTTGCTAACCTGAAACGTGATGCTCGTTTTCTCTATCGATTGGCTACTGGCGTGGCATCCAAAAGAACAGAACCGGTGCAACGTATTGCAGCTATCTGATCTGCGCGATCGCTTACGGCTGTGGCATAGAAAGGAATAGAAGTGGAGGACTGGTACGTATAGAAAGAAGCAGGAAATGGAAAGAATAGTCAAAATTTTAAACTTTTGTGGTTTCCTACTTGTACTTTTATTATATCACACTTGGTGCTTTACAAAAAAAAAAAAAAAAATCCTTTTACAATAAAGCATTGTTTTTACAATACAAATTAGTTGTCCGTAAAACAAAATATGTACATAATCTTGACCTGTTTATCATATAATTAATTTTCAAAATAAGTTTTTACATTTACAATGCAACTTTCATTTTTTTTTTTAATGAAGGTTTGATATAGTGGGTAGTGACATCCGATACGACAGTAAACCATAACACCCAACGAATACGGGTTCAATCCCTCCTTGAAGAGATAACATCTTTAACAATCCAGTGATAAGGGTTTCACTGCTTAAGACACGAATCGAACTAACACCATTCCCACAGAAACCTCGGGAGGAAAAACTGGAATGTGCCTTTGCCAAATTATAAATTAAACAAAAAGAAAAAAAATCAATGCTAAAAGCCTAAAAGCGGAAAGAAAAAAAATCAAATATCCATGTATTATGTTATTTTTTTTTAACCGACAAATAAGAGGCATATATATTAAAGGAAAACATGGTAAACAACCTACCAAGAAGTTAGGAGATACAACAAGTAAAAGAAACAAACGGAAAAAACAGATAGATACAACCCTATAAAAGGGTTAGTACATTAGTCCACCCAACTAATCGCTTTTGTTTTCCCCTTGTATTTGACCCATGTATACATGGTAGATATGATGATTTCCGACACTTTTGTTGGCTGCAACCTCTTGTTGTTGAATAATCTATCATTTCTTGCCTTCCAAATACTCCATAAGTAACCTTAGCAAATCCCCAATAATCTTCGTCTTTTTTTTGGCAATTGCCCCAGTTTGAAGCATAATCTATAACATCATGTACTGTCGTAAGGTCTGCAAAGGGTACTGGCACCACTTTAAGATCCATTTCATGACAGATTTAGCAAATGTGCATTCAGATAATACATGATCCATCGTCTCCTCCTTTTCGCTGCATTGAGAACAAATTTTTGAGTTTACTGTTATGCCCCTATCGGAGATGGTCACCGATGCTGGTATACGTCCCTGTTTAGCTCTCCATACGAATGTTGTGACTTTTATGGGTACTTGTTTTGGCCATTCAAACCTCCTAATGTCCATCGGGCTAGATTTGTCCAATCTATTCCTCATAGTATTTACCTTGTAGTCACCATCTTGAGTTAATGGGCATGTCCATGTGTGACCATCCGAAGTGGATTTTTTTTCAACACCATATCAACTGATATCCCCAATTTATTCAGTTCTTTTTTTTGCGAGCAAGTTATGTTGTTCCAAACTCCCGCTAGAGTTTATAGAGAAAAAATGTGATCCGGTTTACCCTGTAGTTTGGGCATACTTGTAATTGCTTTGGCCCAAATAGATCCTGGATCCTTTCTGAACCTCCACCACCATTTGACTATCAAGGCTGCATTGAACGCGTTTAATGATCCTACGCCAAGCCCACCTGATTCTTTGCTTGCAGTTATCTTATCCCATGATACCCAATGTATCTTCGCGTGATCCACCGAGCCTCCTCATAAAAATCTACATCTGATTCTTTCCAGCTTTTCGATAACTCCCGTAGGTGCCACAAATAGAGACATGAAATAGGTTGGCAAATTACTTAGAATCGACTTGATTAAAGTAAGCCTGCCACAAAATGAAAGAGATTTTGATTTCCATTGTGAGAATTTATCTTGAAACCTATCGATCACCGGTTGCCAATGTTTTTTAAGATGTATATTCGCTCCGATGTGTACTCCCAAGTAGTTGAATGGGAGTGTAGAAGGTTCGCAACCAAGCGAACTGGCCAATCGAGCCACCTCTTCCTTTGCGACCCTGACACCAAAAACCCGGGATTTGTTGAAGTTTACTTTGAGCCCCGAGGACGCATGAAAACACCTTAGTATCCTAGCAAGGTTCTTTACATTATGCTCCGACCATTCCCTAATGAATAATGTGTCATTAGCATAAAGGAGATGCGAAATAACAAGACCCCCATTCGGTAGTTGTAGACCCAGAAAAACACCCTTTGCACATGCTTCTTTCATTGCCACACTTAAGCCTTCCATCGCCGTTATGAATAGGAATGGGGATAAGGGATCTCCCTGTCGAACACCCTTTGAAGTGGTAAACTCGTTAGTTGGAGTTTCGTTGATCAAGACCGACGCTTTCGAGGAGGTTAGGCATCCGTTAATCCACATCCACCATTTTTCACCAAATCCCATATGTGATAGATTGTTGTCTAAAAATCCCCAGTTAACGTAGTCAGAGGTTTTATTGAAATCTACTTTAAACAGCAGTAGGGATGAGCAGTTTGTCCCAAATCCCGTTCCCGTACCGGTACCCTACCGGAACCGGTACCGAACTATACCAAACTTAAAAATATGGGATGGTACTCGGTTCTCCAAATACATGAACTTCGGGATTCGGTACCGGTACCGGTAATGTTAATTCGGTCCGGTACTCGGGATTGACTTTTGATCAAATTCGGTTTTCGGGAAATCGGGAACGGTACGTGTCGGTACCGGTTCCGTCCCACGCTCATCCCTAAACAACAGAACTTTCCTTTTAGTTCTTTTAGACCAAGAACATATTTCATTAACAAGAAGCAGACCATCCAAGATGTTTCTTTCTGCCACGTAAGTTGTTTGAACCTCGTCTATACAGCACCCCATGACCTGTTTCAATCTCACTGCAAGAATTTTTGCAATTATCTTGTAAATGCAGCTAATCAAGCTTATTGGTCAATAGGCGTTTAATTGTTGTGGATCTTTAATTTTGGGTATAAGAGAAATGAAAGATGAATTGAAAGATGGGTCGATTTTTCCATGCCTTTCAAAGTATTTCTCCACTGATGCAATATCTCCCAGCAGAATGTCCCAATATTTTTTTATGAATTTAAATGTAAATCCATCAAGACCGGGGGATTTGTCGTTCCTGCAAGCCCACACAACGTCTTTTATTTCCTGAAGAGTTATAGGCATTTCAATATTTGACTTGTCAATCTGTGAGATCTTGTTGAAGAGGTTACTTTGAAATTCCGGTCTGCTCGGCCATGCTTCCTGGAGTTTTGATTGAAATAACCTGAAAGCCTCCGCCTTAATCCTGATGGGATCAATGCACCATTCTCCATTGATAATCAGTTCATTGATATGATTCTTTCTATTGTTGTTATTGATGAAACCATGAAATAGCCTTGAATTTTCATTTACATCAACCGCCCATCTTATTTTTTATTTTTGGTTAGCGTCCATGACCAATCTTTTTTCTTTTTCAATTATATTTGTAACATACACGTTCAGTTATCTTGTTTTGTTAGTTTAAAATTGAATATTATTAAATATTATATGGTTTTGAGCATTGAGTTCTAATAAAATAGATTTATGAGATTTAAAGTAAAACTATTTTTAGAATCATTCAGGAAGTATTGGAAGTCTTATGAGATTCCGATCAAAAATCAACTATCAAAATTAACGAAAATATAACATTTAAGTTGGAAATAAGTAAAAATATTGTTATTGATAGTTGTAAATTATCTTGTTAGAAACGTTTTGGCAAAAACCTCATCGAAATCTCAGTTATAACGAAGAAGTTATGACTTATCAAAATTTCACGACAGAACCGGCACGCCGCCCTATGACGTAAAAAGTAAGTTTCAATAAAATACTTTTTAGCTTTAGTGATCTAAATGAAAGTTGTAGTATTCGTTAAACCGAGAACTTTCATAAAAAGAATGTCCAAATCTTACTTCGTATGAGGAAGTTATGATTTTTCTAAGATTCGGCATAGCAGTACATAGCCCGAAACTCGAAATAAAGATCGAGTGACTTTTAGCCAACACAACTTAAACGAGAATCAAAGATCTTATTAATAGTGGTTCAACGGTAAAAAGACAGACGAAAACGGACGTCAGATGAAGAAGTTATGAATTTTTAACGGACTTTTCCTGTCCCGGTCTGTTAAAAATATAATATTAAAAATGAAGTCAAAATTAGCCGACAAAGTCTAAACGAAAGTTGTAGCGTATAATCTCACCTATGCATGGATATAAAGAACGTCAAAAAAGGAGCCCGTATGCGAAAGATATGCATTTTTGAAGTTTTAGACACAAACTTCGAGGTTGGTCCGAAGGAGTACGCCCAGCGTACTTGTGTTCACGGTCCGAGATTGGCCACGTCGCCTGCTCCCTCGCATGTTGCACACATGTTCGTAGCCTTGACATGTCCGAAGTAATCCACTCCTATGCTCAACGTACGGAAGTGTACGCCCAACGAAGAGCCTTGCGAGGCAGTACGCCTCGCGTACTAGGAATTACGCCTTGCGTAATGTGAGGCTTCGGCCACTATAAAAGGGGTGCGAGACCTCCCGGATTTGTTTAGAGAATTTTACACTTTTACACCTTCTCATTTCTTCTAAGCTATCCTAACATCCCCCCGAAGCCTAGGGAACTACCCCAACACCCGAAGCAAGCCCCGGAGCACCAAAGACCCCGAGAAAATAATATTTTTAGTTGAAACTCTACCCGCACACAACCCAGTTTTCTACAAAAACTCTCGGTTTCATCAAAGAAAGTCATTTTAGACACGAAGTGCTGCCCAAATTACCATTTTATCATTCGGTTATTTCATGGTGAGTTCAATATAAGGACAATTGTATGTTATGTGGTATATGTGCAATGTGCTTTCTTGTGTTATTCAAGTAATAGTTTTAATACCTTTGGCCATGTAGAGCATGTCTCGTATCACTTTGGTATTGGTTTTGTGCCTTTGGCCATGTAGAGAATGACTCGTATCACTTTGGTATTGGTATTATGCCTTTGGCCATGTAGAGCATGTCTCGTATCACTTTGGTATTGGCTTTTTGTCTTTTGGCCACATACAGAATGACTCGTATCACTTTGGTATTGGTAGTGGGCTAGGTAGGGCTAAAAGCTTGTATATAGTAGCAAAATAATAATAAGAAATCGTTTATTTTCTGTGTCTCTTGGGTTGGAGTTTTTATGATGTATATCATGGTGAAATCATTATGTGTCATTGATCGTAAATCTTTGAATCAAATCATTGGTTGATATGGAGAGCATGTCATAAGATACACTTATGCATTTGTTGTTCTTTGTTCCTCTTTGATTCTGTCATATTGTCATATATAAGGCATAGCGTATATTGTAACTATTGTTGAACTCACTAAGCGTCACCGTTTATCTGTCTCGGTGTTTAATTATTTCAGGTAATAAGCATCCAGAGTAAGCATATTTTATGGGAAGACTTAGAATAGTTAACACTACTATGTTTGTACTTATCATACATATATGTATATGTACATGTGTTATAAATTCTTGGGTAGTTATGTATTTTATGAAATCTTGTAAAAGCCTTAATAGTCGGTTTGTATCCAGTCTTTTGTAATAAGATATAAATATGCATGTAGCATGTTTTTGACTTTATGAAAATGTTAAGTATGAAAGGGGTCTTTCAATATCTTTGTATCTCGTCCTTCTAATCTCGATTTCTTTGTTGGTAAGTGCCCGCGATTTAGCCTTTATATCTAGTTTATCAACTAGATCTTTAATTTTCTTGATCTCCATTTCTTCCTTCAGATAATGAGTTCTTCTCCATTCTTTTAATGCCTCCTCGACGCATTTCAATTTGGCATTTAGGTATCTGCTATTATTAAGAATCAATTATTGACTTAAGAAAGAACATATTCATTTCAAATTTTAAATAAACATAAACAATACAAACTTACATTTTTAACCCACCAACAAGAATTACCAACGAAAATTCCAATGGTCATCTAAAAAAAATCCTCACAATAACCAACAATTATTTCGATGCCCAGTTGCCCACCAATGATTAATATTCATTCAAGATTTCAAGGTGTTTTTGCATACCTCTTTATATATATATATATATATATATATATATATATATATATATATATATAGGGCTAAGTTATAATGTGGATGGACAACTATTGTGCGGATGTGTGGACAGTGCAATTCTATATATATCGTTATTTTCATGTGAATACGTTCAACCTCAAACAAGAATAGGTTGTTTAGTAATGTGAATACGTTCAACCTCAAACAAATATCGTCATTTTCATGCATTCTCACTAATTCTTATTCATTTTTGTTCTCATGCATCTTTTTTTACTCGTTTTCATTCTTACAGAATATGACTCAATAAACTCTGATAGAATGAGAATAATAATAAAAATTCTATAATAACCTTATAGATAATTTAATTACTGAGAATGTGTGATAATGACAATAGTTATGTAAGATTGAACATATTCATATTATCAAACATATTTTCTTTGTCATTCTCACAGAATAACATTGTCCACACGTGTAACATCCATAAATTTTACACCAAATTTAAACTTTTTCGATCATAAATAAAAATCAAATAGCATTGTTTACAAAAATGTTTTCAAATCAATATCCATCAGAGTGTCCCAAAATCATAACATAAGGATGAGGAGTGGTACGGTCACGCCTTCGCCTTGCCATGATCTCCTGATGTACCTGAAACAATAAACTGAAACTGTAAGCCCGAGGGCTTAGTGAGCTACCCCCAAAATACCAATACCACACTGACAATGTCATATCAGTGACAATTAATCAATCAACATGCATACTGGCCATTGGCCTGACTGGACCGTCCTACTGGGCCTACAGTCTATCTGAATCTATCCCAAGCCTTCGGCATGACTGGTCCGCCTCGTGGGCCTGCAGTCTCCCCGGACCGCTCATAGGGTATGTTGGCCTTCAGCACAAAGCAGGACCGCCTCAACTCAACCAACAAGCAAATAACCATGTGCGCATAACTATAATATACTGGCATATACAAACATAAAACATATCTATCACATTGATCATCAATCATAGAATTCTCTCGTAACTAGAGTACACACCTAGCAGGTCACTAACATACCAATCCTTACGGATCATAAGAGCATAACATACTATCTACCCCGATTCCGATCTAAAAGATCATAACCACATGTAGCATACCATAACATTAACAACTAAAGGGTCAGCCTTGGTGTCGTAGGCCCTATCGATATAGTGAGGATAACTCACCTTGTCAACGTCGACTCAGACATAAACTCCAACTCTCGGATCGCTTGACACAGGCTCCACCACCTATGATCATAGTACAATATACTCATAAGTCCTTACCCTTATAAGGTACTCCATAAACCACCATTCAACCCCCAGGTCAAAGTCAAAGTCCACAGTCAAGGTCAATAGTCCATGTTGACCCTAACTCGTCGAGCACCCTTGGCTACTCGCCGAGTTCCTTGAAGTACAATCCAACTCGCCGAGTCATCGGGGTGACTCGTCGAGTTCCTTCGATTCTCGTTCAAACTTTAAGGCCACCCGTTGAGTTCCCTCCTTGCAACTCGACGAATACACATGCATACATATTCTAGGGAAAACTCATCCGACTCACCGAGTTGTTCTTCAACTCGTCGAGTCTTATGGTAATCTTCATCGGACTCACTGAGTTGTTCATCCAACTCATCGAGTTCACGACCATCTTCATGTGACTCGCCGAGTCAATCTTGCGAGTCGCCGAGTCCATCCAGTCCACTTTCCATACATACTTGTTTTTATCCATGCAGTAGCTCCAAATCACAGATCCAAGCTTCTAGGGCATGTTTATCAAGTAAAGTTGCAAACTTTACGTGCATACATGGCTATAAAGGCTCTAAATGTCTATTTTAAGTTCTTAATGGAACTTCATGCTCAAGAGGGACCTTAATCAAGACCAAAACTGAAACTTTATGCTTCTAGAATCCAAGGAGGGTCCAGATCTGAAGTTACAACTTCAGATCTAGCCCATAGCTCATCTTTCCAACTTATTATCTCACCAAAAACCCTAAAACTCAACCACTAGAAGAGATTCACAAGGAAAAAGGCGACGTGGTTACCTCCATAAGATGATAACTGAGATAAGAGTTGATTCCCACACTCTACTTGCTCCAATCTCCTTCTCCTCCAAGCCTTCTCCCTCCAAAGATCCTCTTTTCAAGCTTCAAACACACAATGGGCACACACACACACACGCGTATTAGGGTTTTAAGGGGCTCTCAAAGACAGCAAAAAGGCCAAAGGAGGTTGAGGCTCCTTTAAATAGAGGTGCAAACTCCGGGATTTAGGGCTTCATCTGCCAGCTCCTACTCGCCGAGTCCCAATATGGACTCGTCGAGTAGGTCACTTAACACGCAATCCCACCCCGCTGCTACTCGACGAGTAGGTCAACCAACCTACTCGTCGAGTAGAGCTTAACCCAATAAATATTATTTAAACAATACCTGAGAATCGAGGCGTCACAACACGTCCGCACAATAGATGTCAATCCACATTTGAACCTAGCTATATATATATATATATAGGCACACACACGAGATGTAAAGGTCTATACTAAGCACGATCAATGGATGTTTCATTTGGAAAGTGCTTTAAAATGAAAGTAGAATGTTGTAATTTATGAATTTCCAATGTACAATCATTTAAAATGAACTAAAATGAAAGTAGGATGCTAAAATGAAAGTAGGATGCTATAATTTATTGATTTTAAATGTAAAGTGATTTAAGATTACATAAACTTAGAGTATGATGTTGTAGTTGGTAGATTTTCAAAATAAAGTGCTTGAGATCCAACAAGAAGAAATAAGTGTGGATCAAACCCATAAAATGATATCATGTTGTAGTCATTTTCTAGCTCGCCATGAATAGAAAAGGCTAAGGAGTAACCACTGAAATAATAATAAAAAAATATTACATATCAAATACATTGTATAACTTTGTTTAAACTAATCAAACACAAAAAAGTTAGTTTCATACGTAGGAGAAAATGTAATATAAAAACAAATGAAGGTGAATGCATGTCTTTTTTCATAAAATGGGAAGATTGTTAACTATGAAGTTGAAAGTAATGAATATATAATATGTAGTAATCTCATTTGAATTATGTATTGACCACATATTCTTCTCAAATACTGAAGTCCTGCCATCCATTATGAGATCAAAAAAACATTAAAAAATCAAACAAACAAATGATGAATATCGCTGATCAATTAATGAAACAACCATGATCATTAGTAATGAATCACGTACAAGAACAATAAGAAAATACCTTCAATTTTAGCTAATACCTTGCTATGCAACTTCATTTATATAAATTTTTAGCGATGCGATTGCAAAAGTTTATCAAGACACATATGTCAAATTATTCAAATTGAAAGCAAGAAAATGATAATAAACAAAAAGATTGGCAAAAACACAATAGCTTATCATATGGTGCATGAGTCAAGAGTAATAAAGAGGACTAAAAACTTAAGAACATGATTTTTTTCTATACAATATTTTTCTAAAACAATATACCTAAATTTTTATTTTCAAGTAATTAATAGACATATGATTTTGTTTTTCGATTTTTTTTTTCATATTTACATATACATATGCACGTATGTTGATCATAAACATATATACATAAAAAATAACATTAAACATATAGGTGTGTCTAAAACATTCATCATTCAAGGATTTTTTATTGGTTTAATGAGCAAATTATATTTGGTCTTGTTTCCATGTTCATTCTCGATACAATTTCATATATTGGATTTTCCGTTTGCATCGTACCTCTATCACTTATAGTGATTTATTATGGTAGACTAGTTTATAACCCGTGAGAACCATGGTTATAAAATTAATTAAACTTTTATATAAAAAGTCAAAATTATTAATTAATTATTTTAAATAAATTATTATTTAAGAGAAATTTTTTTAGTTATATAAAATTATAATCGTTGATTTAAATAAATACATGAAGTTATATCATGTTATAATATGTATTAAATTTATTTTATTTTTCAATCTAATTTATTAATTTAATATAATTAGAGTGGGAAAATTTAAAATTTAAAATTTAAATAAAAGAATCAGTTATTAGTTTAATGTAATTAGAGTGAAAAAATTTTAAATTTTAAATGAATAATTAATAGGTTGACAAGTGGCATGATAATGAATATATATAACATTAATGAGATGTTCTAATTGTATGACACTTGTCAATAGAAAATTAAAACTATTCTTTTATTAGAATAGGGATATATATACTAGCTGTTTACCCGCGCAAAGCGGCGGGCGAAAAATAGTTTGTTTCGACAATTAATTTCTTTTCGATGGAGAATGATTATTTTTATTTCAAACATTAGTTTGTTTTAGGAAACATGTCATATTAAAAATAAAAAAAATTCATGAAATGACCAAATTATAGGGTGTTGAGTATTTATTTGGATGAAAAAAGATCTGATCAAAATCTTGGAAGAGAAGATTTATAGGAGTTTCTTTAAATTTTAGTATTATTTTATTAGTGATTAGTTGTACAATTAGCTTAATGATTTGGACGTCTAAAAAAATATTATTATTTTATTCAATCTATTTTTAGAAATAGTGGGATTTGTTTTATAAGATAGTATATATATATATATATATATATATATATATATATATATATATATATATATATATATATATATATATATATATATATGCTTCTTAGTTTGAACTATAGGGTTTGTAAGATATTTTGTTATGAAAAACATTATGTAAAAATTTATCTATTTAATTGGAGTTTTTAATATATGAAAAAAAAATCATTAATGGTCCCTTGGTTTTTCTAAATTTGAAGTTTAGTCCTCATGATTTAAAAGCATCATAAATGGTCCTTGTGGTTTTAAAACTTTTAACGATTGGTCCTTATTGCTAACTCCATTAAGTTGTATCCGTTAATTGAAGGGTATTTTCGTCATTTCACTACCAAATGGACCATTTATGATGTTTTCTCTTATTTTATTTTATTTTTTTAAGAAAAAAATATATACCACTCTCCTTCACCCCCTATTCTTCCTAATAAGGGATCACAGGGTGACAAATGAACACCCTAATGTTCTTCAACGCCTTTTCAACTTCTCTCTTCTCTTCAATCGTTAACTCTCTTGTTTTTCTCTCACGCCTTGTTCCCGAGTTTTTTTTGTAAATTCATTAAAGGAAAGGGAAGGAAAATTTTGACAGAAAGAAAGGGAGGTGAAGGAAAATACTCATTATTCCGTGTTCCCGAGTTCGAAGGAAATGAAAGGAAAGGAAAGGAAAATTTTAGTTTTTGTGTTCCCGAGTTAGAAGGAAAAAGAAAATAAAACATAAAATATTTCTTCCCCTCACTTTCTTCCTAAATCCACTCAATTTGGGAGGAAAATTTGGAAGGAAAATATGACTCCAAATCCTTCCCCTCCCCTCACTTTCCTTCCATTAATGAAACTCGGGAACACGATTTTCCTTCGACGCCCCTCATTTTCCCTTCGTATCCTCCCATTTCTCTCCTTAAGTAGAACTCGGGAACAAGGCGTCAGAAAGATCATTAAGAAAAGAAAGATGTTTCTACAAATAAGGGATCACTTCTATGCTTTCATGAAATGTGGTGACTGTTAAGTCTACATTGAGTGCAAGCCCTTGTTGTGTTGGTTGGAGACTTTGAAAAAAAACCTTGAAGTCCAATTGTGCCACCTCCTATGTCTTTAGCACCTCCCATGGAGGTCCAGTAAAGTGAACGCCATAAAGGGATGCATTCTGACAAATGGTTTTCACGAAGGACAACATCTAACGCTTGTAGATAGTCTTGTGGAAGTGGGATTGAATAGATGTCTTCTTTACTCAGGTATTTGCTTAATTCTTTGTCGTTGAGTATCGATACAATCTTGATGTTCACCCTAAAAATCTTGGATTTTTCTTGATTCTTCACAATTTGGAGGAATCGAAGGATTACCCATTGGAATTGGGATGTTAATAAATAGTTCAAGTCTGTCTTTCTGAAACTCGATTGGGCTAAAAAGGTTTCTCTGACCATTGTAGCTAGGATTGGCACGGGATAAAATAGTGGGGTTTTGTTCGACGAGTTTTTGTTTAATCAATCGAGCAATATATTTTGAAGGTTTAGGGGAGATGTCGACATCATAATGGTAAATTAGCTGTGAAGGGTCGAATTTTTCAAGGAAATGAATGGCTAAAAGTGAGATAATTGTACTTTTGGAGTGACTGGAATTCGACCTTCTACCGTTAATGGTGGTTCTGGTAGCGATGAATCCCTAACAGGTCTTAGAATCACCTCTAGAGTTATTTTAATCACAAATATTTAAAACATTAGCGTTACAGTTGATTTAAGTTTTAGATTTTTCATACTAAATTCTTCAAGAGATACAAAACAAAAAAAAGGGTTTTTTCTACCTTTTTGATGAGATAGATATGAATCAGAAATAGCAACAAGAGGTGGAAAAAGATGATTTTGCTTCCATGGCGGTTTCTGTAAATGGGGTTTTGGTATGAAAGCGTGATTTAGAGGTAGAGGTAGATGTAGAGATAGAGTAATGGCGTATTGAGGTGGAGGCATAGGAAGAAGAGGGGGTGAAAGAGAGGTACAAAATTTTGTCTTTAAAAAAATTAATAAGAGAAAACATCATAAATGGTCCTTGTGGTAGTGAAATGACGAAAATGTCCTTCACTTAACGAACAAAACTTAACGGAGTTACCAATAAGGATCAATTGTCAAAAGTTTTGAAAGCACAATGACCATCTATGATGTTTTTTAAACCACGGGAACTAAACTTCAGATTTGGGGAAACCACATGGACCATTTATGATGTTTTTTCTTAATATATTTAAGTTGTGATCTGAAGTCTCTCTCTCTCTCTCTCTCTCTATATATATATATATATATATATATATATATATATATATATATATAGAGAGAGAGAGAGAGAGAGATAGATGGTGGTTGTCGAGGCCAACACAAATAATAACCCTAAATATTACACACTAAAATAGTGTATAGTGGTAAAGGGATCGAATCCACGGAGATTGGTTCAATTTGATAACTCTATGAAAAATCTCTTTGTAAAATACTTGGAATATGACAATGAATTAAAAATGGAGGTTCTGATGTTTTGAAATACTTGAAACAAACTAGAATTAACTATGATTTAAATAGACAATTGCAACAAAAATAAGAATTTGATGTAAAATCAATAAGGGAAAGATGGTTGACTTAAAGTTTTCTCACTTTGACTTTTGATGAACGTATCATTAGAATTCAATGGTGCAATACTTGTTTTAAATCCTCAATTTGGCTATAGTAATCCAAGGAGCTTGAGATTACCTAGACTTTTCTTAATTGTTGAAATGGCTAGAGAAGCTCATAACAATTTCCTTAGTCAAAGTCACTAATTCCAAATAGCATGTAATTAGTGAAAGTCAACTAGCATTAAGAACCAAAAAGTCACCAAATCCAAGAGGGGTCAAATGCTTTCACCACCATGTTGGAGGAAATGTTTTTATGATTGTGTGAAGCAAAAACAACACAAAAATCATTTGTTGTTTGCTAATTTGAGGATCCTTTACTTAATCAAGAAATTAGCCAACTAATCACCACAAACACATTTAAACTCATGAACTAAAACATACAAGTAATGATAAGATGTTAAAACACAAAACATTTCCATAAAGATTCAAGAACATGTTCATGGATTCTTCAACATTCAACAAAAGTTCAAAGGATTAACCAAAAGTCAACCAAGATTAGCTTAGCCAAGCATGGCTAAACCCAAAGAAACAAAGTTAGAGAAATTTGTACCAAACATTAAGCAAGAATCAAGAGGTAAAAATATGATGTTCTTCAAGGGTTCTTGGCCTTCAAAAGTCTCCAAAACTCCAGAGAGAATCTTCAAAAATCGGGTGTCCAAGAGTATGCAAAAGATGGGCACCAACCTTCCTCAAATAGCTTCAAAGAAGAATTTCCGAAACTGCCCCTGCAGGAGGTTGCGCAACATGGTCAGAATTGATTTCGCTGCTATCTCACAACTTTTTCATCCGATGACAATGGAACCATAAACCACAGCCAGGACAACTCCTTTAGGTGAGTAAGGAGGGATGAGCAGTCGCAGCCTCAATGGAACATGTATACAATGAAGAACATCTGTAGTAGGGAGAAAGCAACTGGATGGGCTCGGGTGGAGCTCTTTTTTAAGTGTACACTCTGATCTCACATTTGCCGGTTTCTCTCATGTGTAACTAGGTTTAATCGCTCGGGCACCGTTGTAGGAATCGATTCACTTGGTGTTGGCCCAAACCTCCCGTAGTATCCGACTCGACAGTCTCCCTAACATCACCAATTTGCGAAAAACAACTCGATCTATATACAATAAAACATACCTAAATAAATGAATATCAAACGCCGGGTGACCAAGATGTTGGGAAATTTGTTCAATAATTGAACCGGCCACCTATCTAAGATAGTTGCAACTGAAAATTTGCATGCTTCATTTTGTTTTTGTTTTTTTTGTTAAGAAAACCCTTTGACTCAAAATTTGGTTCCCAAAGGTGTGTAGGTGGAACCGAAAGGGTAATGATATAATCCGAATGGCCTAAGTGTGAAAATGACCATGTGTGGAGCATAAAGATGTAATGTAAGCTCCTTTTCAAACTTGTGGTTTTTCAAAGATAATGAAAATGTCCAAATGTAGACTAAAAGACTCTCTAAATTCTAAGAAAATCGCAAAAAGATATGGTGATGTAAAGAGACCGGATATGGATTCTACTCGGGGACAAGCACCAATGCTTCATCCTAACAGTTCAAACATGATCAAGTGTGATCCTCTCCGTGGTAGTGACCGCAAGGCTAAGAACACCTATTGTTATAGTATATCCTACAGTTGTTAGTATTGTATGCATAATTCTTCATGGAACTACCTGGCCATGATCACTTACCCCTTTAAGCTACCAGCATCTGATCCCAAGTATGAAATCCCAAACTGCAGCTAGTGGTCCCGATTCGATGGGTGAGATAGTAACAAGATCCTGGACCAATAATGATACAATAACTGTGAACCTGTTCCATGGCATCCAAGAGAGGTGAGAATAAACAGACAACAAAAATGCATGAATGCTAATGTCTTAAGCTAAATGTTATGCAAAAATAAAAAGTGGAAAAAGAAGAAAATAAAATCTTTTTGGAATTAAAAAAAATGAATGATGATTAGCTTAAAACTAAAATGTTATGCAACCTAATTAAAAATGCATGAAAAAATAAAAGGAAAATGAAATGCCCCACCCCAAGCTTAAGAACAAGCATTGTCCTCAATGCTTGAGGAAAAGGCGGAAAGGACCTAAATCGGGGGGTCGGGCGGTGGTTTCTTGAAATTATGACCGATAGAACTCCGCTAATCTTGAATTTTCCGGTGAGGTGGGTGCTGGAAGGTTATATGAGAGGAATGGAGTGGGAGGTCAAGATGATTAAATGAAGAAAAAGGGAAGCTGAACATTTTAATCTATGGTTCAAAAAGGGTCAATTTCGGTCAATGTTGGTCAAGAAAAGTCAAAAGGTCAACTCATTAAAACCTTTGGTCAACACCTGGTCAAATAATAGCCAAAAATAGCCCAAATTGCCCAGCACAGTGCGCGGGTCGCGCAGTGTAGCACGCGGGTCGCGCAGACCTTGCAGTTAAGTCTTGGGCCAATGTCGCTTCATCACACCTGGCCGCGCAACCCCCTGATCCTGATCTTCATTTTTGCTTCATTTTTCTTCGTTTTTCACCCGTTCTTGCTTTGAAAGGCCCCAAACACCTAGAAACTCTTGATTTCTTCAAAAACAACTCTTTTGAATCCCAAAAATATCTTTCAAACTCATTTATTCAAATTAAAAACACGAAAACACAATGCTTTCCAAAAATGCCCTTCTTTAACGTCTTTGGCGAGACGCCTCCAAACTTCACTTTAACACTTTGGGGGGTCCAAATGGACAACATCTTGGACATTTGAATCAAAAAATTCATTGAATGGCTTCAATCGATGTCCATTAACCTTGTAAGTTTTCCCCGTGTCGACATTTTTTAATTTCCGCACCTCCATTGGGACTCTTTTCTTGTATTTGACTTTCTTTTTACGGGAGAACCATACCGGACTCAGACCTTTGATAATAGCAATCATCCAACCATATTCTTTCTTGTACTTGTTTAGTAAGGTGACCAACTCTTCCCTCTTTGACATGGTGGTTGAGTAGGTGACCGGTTGGGCGTCTTCTTTCTCGGGATAGGTATCCTTTGAAGGGTCCGGCAGATTTATCGTTTCCGGATCTTGTGATTGTTCTACCACTAGAGTTAGTTTCTCATTGGTAGTGGGTGGCTCAATCTCTCTTCCGTTAACCCTTATTACTTCGTTTATAGTTTCATTGACAACATTCTCAATTTCTTCTTCCTCTTTGACAACTTCTTCCACTTCTACTTCTTCTTCCTCTTCTTCATATAACACTCTTAAGCCATCAAAAGTTTTCTCATCTTTCAAAGGAATGCAACATGCGTTATGACATGGGCTCTCTTCAGATGGTAATTTGTGTTGAGCTTCCACTATACTCAATGATTGAGCAATTTGTGTTATTTGTTGCTCTAAGCTTTTGAGGCTAGCTTGAGTTGTTTCTTGGAAAATTTGGGTAGAAGTGGCAATGCTTTTCACAATGTCCTCTAAGGACATGCTTGGTGTTTCAGTTTGTTGAGGAGGGTAAGGATAGGGTTCTAGGAACAGTGGAGTTGGTTGGTATTGGTTATTTCCCCATGTTTGGTATGGATTTTGGTAATGGTTATTTTCCTAAACTTGGTTGTTGTCCCACCATTGATCATGTTGAGGCTTATCATAACTCCATTGGTTTGACCGGTAGTAGCTTCCCTTATCTTGAACTTCTTCCCATTCTCCTTGTAAATATGGACACGTGTCGGAATGATGTCCATTTTGGGCACAAAAATCGCAAAGAAGAGGTGTGGACTGCACACTTTGGTCACTTTCAATCATCATAACTAACTGAGCTAGCTCAGAAAGTTGGTGTTCAGTGCAAGTAGTTTTCATTTCCAAATCATACATTTTTTTAATTTCCGGGTTTTAAATTAGAGTACCTGCACAATGAGATGTAGGCATAGAGAAACAAACTGATTAAATCAAAACCAATCCCCGGCAACGGCGCCAAAAATTTGGTGGTTGTCGAGGCCAACACAAATAATAACCCTAAATATTACACACTAAAATAGTGTATAGTGGTAAAGGGATCGAATCCACGGAGATTGGTTCAATTTGATAACTCTATGAAAAATCTCTTTGTAAAATACTTGGAATATGACAATAAATTAAAAATGGGGGTTCTGATGTTTTGAAATACTTGAAACAAACTAGAATTAACTATGATTTAAATAGACAATTGCAACAAAAATAAGAATTTGATGTAAAATCAATAAGGGAAAGATGGTTGACTTAAAGTTTTCTCACTTTGACTTTTGATGAACGTATCATTAGAATTCAATGGTGCAATACTTGTTTTAAATCCTCAATTTGGCTATAGTAATCCAAGGAGCTTGAGATTACCTAGACTTTTCTTAATTGTTGAAATGGCTAGAGAAGCTCATAACAATTTCCTTAGTCAAAGTCACTAATTCCAAATAGCATGTAATTAGTGAAAGTCAACTAGCATTAAGAACCAAAAAGTCACCAAATCCAAGAGGGGTCAAATGCTTTCACCACCATGTTGGAGGAAATGTTTTTATGATTGTGTGAAGCAAAAACAACACAAAAATCATTTGTTGTTTGCTAATTTGAGGATCCTTTACTTAATCAAGAAATTAGCCAACTAATCACCACAAACACATTTAAACTCATGAACTAAAACATACAAGTAATGATAAGATGTTAAAACACAAAACACTTCCATAAAGATTCAAGAACATGTTCATGGATTCTTCAACATTCAACAAAAGTTCAAAGGATTAACCAAAAGTCAACCAAGATTAGCTTAGCCAAGCATGGCTAAACCCAAAGAAACAAAGTTAGAGAAATTTGTACCAAACATTAAGCAAGAATCAAGAGGTAAAAATATGATGTTCTTCAAGGGTTCTTGGCCTTCAAAAGTCTCCAAAACTCCAGAGAGAATCTTCAAAAATCGGGTGTCCAAGAGTATGCAAAAGATGGGCACCAACCTTCCTCAAATAGCTTCAAAGAAGAATTTCCGAAACTGCCCCTGCAGGAGGTTGCGCGACCCGCGTGCTCTTGCGTGGGTGGGTTGCGCGGGTGGTCCCTGGATGTAGCATCTTTGAGGTTTTGGGCCTCCATAGCTTAGCCCACTTGGCCCAGATCGAATCCAATCACCTCCTAGCCCATTTTCTTCAAGTTTTTCTTCATTTTAAGCCCAATTTGACCTCTCCAAATCTTCCAAAGCTCGTGAATTCGCCCGATTAATAATTTACGTACGCTTGAATATTCCCCCGCATCTTGCAAATTTAAAGTTTATTTCTCTCCAAGTCTTCAAATAATCATCAAGATCACTCCATGCATCATCGCCACTACCCATCAAGCCCAACGTCATTTTTGTCTACCAAATCTCATCGCCTCCTATACGTCCCGAACACTCCCGCTCCGCTAGACCCGAAAACCTGCAATTATGCTCACAAGATTCGAGAGTACCCGAAATAGTCATAAAATAACAAAAAGGAAAATATGCATGGAAATTATCTAAATTATGAATGAAATATGCTAAAATAAACTATAAAAAGAAGTAATTAAAATGAAGCTATCAATAGAGAATTGAAAAAATGGTCCCTTTGGTTGTCAAAATTATGTGATTTGGTCCAAAAAAGTTTGATGATGCATAATTGGTCCAATTTCGGATCTTTTTAGTGATTTTGGTCCCTACACACTTAAGAAGATGAATATGCCCTTATAATTTATATTTTCTATTTTTTTTAAAGCTGAAATACATAAATTAATTTGAATTTTTTTAACTTAAAACAAAAAAAGAAATAAAAGAAATAACTAAAACCCATCCTATAAAAGCCCCTTCATTACCAGCTTCACCCTCCACCACCGGTGAATGGAACCACCGTCGCCAAACACCATTCTTGTCAGAGTTCCCTAGAGCTTATTCTTCTTCTCTCTCTTTTTGAGTATACATTGTTCCCCATCTCTTTACATTTCCTTTTCCTCAGGATAGCTTTTCATCTTCTCCAACTTCTCTACGTTCTATCAAAACTCACCAGAAATCTCTCAAATTAACCACCTTTTTTTACTAGAAGATTGATCATTCACCGGAGTACAACCCTCATTCACATAGTTAAGTCCATTGGAACCCTAACATGATTATGATTTGTTCGACTAAAACCGTCAAACTGTTTTGCCATCACAACTCTAACCTTTGTGCGTCGCTATCGGGACCCTAGACGCCATATATCAACAAATGGGGAAGGATTTGCCATCATTTCTACATCCAACGGAACCACCAGATCTGCACTCAGCCACTGGATCACCACCATCATCGACCTCCTTATGCCCCGATCTGAAACCACTAGGCCTCTTCTCGTCGTCGAAACTAAGGTAACGGAGTTGTGGATCTCATTTTAAGGTGTGGTGGGGTGTGATATAAGAGGAATGGGTGGTCTAGATCTGGTAGGTGGTGGATCAATAGGCTGGTGGTCCAATAGTTGGAGGTCTGACAGTTGGTCGTCAGGCAATCGGAGGTCCGACATATGGTCCTCCAGTAGTAGTAGTAGGGTGATGGTGTTTTTAGAGAGAGAGAGAGAGAGAGAGAGAGAGAGAGAGAGAGAGAGTAAAGTGAGTGGATAAGGGTGTACTTTTTTCTTTTTCATTTTAAATAAAAAATTAAATAAATAACTAAAAAAATAATTATATAAGGGAATATTCTTCTTTTCAAGTTCGGTGTAGACCAAAACCACACATAAATGTTAATCATAGGTGCCAAAACCACACAAAGTATCCAAAATTACACCAATGATGCACCATCAAACTTTTTTGGACTAAAACCACATAACTTTAACAACCATAGGGATCATTTTTGCAATTATGTCACACATATATATATATATATATATATATATATATATATATATATATATATATATATATATATATATATATATATATATATTATGACCTCTTAATTTGTTCCATATTTGAATGGTGCATGAAAGAGAGGAAGTTCCTCATTTTGTATATATAACATCAATGTTAAATACATATGTGGGATAAATAGGGTCTGACTATGCATGCATGCCATTTGCCATCATGAATGCGTGTAATTATGTAAAAATGGTGGGTAGAACTTCACTTCTGAAATGTACCATCCACTCTTTTATGGTCCTTAAATTTCATGTTTCAATATATCCAAAAAAAACTTCAAGGGTACGTTGAAAAATAGGTTACGACATATCTGAAGTCCTGAGGTTGTTATCTTTTTACATTTTCTTTTAATAAAGAACTAACTAGAGATGGAAAATGCACATAAAATAATAATTATTTAGCTTCTTTTTTCTGAGATGGTAAGTTTAAAATGAAAGAAATGCGAATTTATAACTTTTTAATACTTTTGTTTAAAAAATTATATTGTAATTTTATATGTATATATAATACGCCGCTCGGATGTGTTTCCAACTTAGTCTCACCTCCGGTTAATTAATTATTTCCCTTCAATGCTTGACCTGTCTGCCTCCTGTGTTTTATTTACTTATTTAACCATAGAATAAGTAATATTCTTATCATTTTTTATTAAGCAGTGAATCATTATTATTTTAATGATCTCTAAATATTATTAAAAAAGAACTTTTAATTCTATAGTTACGAAATCACGGTCATTGATTGTATTTCAGTCTTATATTCTAGTCCTTTAGATTATTTGTTGACATCATCACTTGACCCAAACACCCGTTACCTAATGTTGGCTTATGTCCTTCGTCATTTACTCTCTTTATCTATCCTTCCGTCGTAACCTAAAAGAACAGAGAAACCAATCCCTTCTACTTCAATCGATGCCAAAAAACCTAAGAAATGGTTTTGAAAATATGATTGGTTTGATTTTGGAATTCACGAAACTGAATGTCGAGTATCGCGCATCCTTTGAGTGATGATTATCAGACAATCGATTGAGAATCGGCCAAGCAGAAAATCGATTCAAACCAAAAGGTCTAAGATTTCCTTGCAATGTCTTAATTTCTTCTTCAATCTCTCATTTGCGGGTACAAATACAAGTTTCTTTCATCCTCCTCATGTCGTTCTTTCTCTACTCTATTTTATGTTCACATGATCGATGACGTTAGACTCTGGATTTTCTTCCAACCATGTTAATTTTTATAAAGTTCTCATCTTTATATACATATATGCTTCCAATGTTCATGAGGTCATGAGTTTTTTAACCTAATCAAAAAAGTGTTTTCGCCTAAAATATAGGGTTTCTTCTGCTTAGCTTATTTCATGTAATTGAAATTGACGATAACGCTATATTTGTGTATAGTTCATGTAAATTGATTACGATAGTTGATTTGCATTTTTTTTCTGGTTTATATCATTAGATTACGATTCAAACACACTCCTAACCAAAATCTCCTACTGAACTCGAATCATGACTGGAACCCCACCCTTGGCTCCCCTCCCGAAGCCTGTTGCTAACACCAAGAAGACGCGAACCCAATGTTACCGAACTCCTAACTCACACAATTCTCAATCCGAACAACCACTTGGACCGCCCTCCTCCCCGATGGGGATGCATAACTCATCCTAGTTTCCAACCTGCTTCTGATCCTGAATACCTGAACAATTCTCCCCCACTTTGGTTCGACTAAGTCCTCGCATCACGTGCGAATCGAAGGACTCCCAATCCTTCTTACCTTCAAATGAATGATCAGTTGACGATCGGCGTTTACCAATGCTAATGATGCATCACTAGCCAAATCCCAAAGGACCGCACAACCTCTAAATACCAGATGAAAACTTCTCGAATCCTACGGAACTGATAACCCCATATGCCTTGAAATGATACCATACTCAAATCTTGAATTCCAAATAACTGACGCTCTGACCAAAACCTCAACAATAGACCACTTCCCTTGGCACTTCCAAAAGCCAACCTCAATCACAAAAATTGAACTCCCGAACCCCGGATAACCACCCCGTTGAACCTTGACCGCAGACCTTCCACATAATGCCCCTGAACCAATCCTCGACCACAACCCATAATAACGTTAAACACTCCAAACCCACAAAAAGGAAAACAACCTTTCACTAATCACTAATAATTCACGGCATGCAAATGGCATATGGAATTACTTGAAGATATAACCCATACATAATCAAAGAAAATAAACCAAAGATACACTTACCCAAACCGACGCACGATAACAACCACAAAATACAGATGGAACCGAAAAGAAGCAAAACATATATACCCGCAACATTGCCTGCTGGAGTCCTGGACTCCTCCGTCTATCACTAGAAAGTCTGACTCCTCCCCGTTGGGGATCCTGCCTTACTCTCTCTTCCATTAGTGATCCTAAAAGTAGTCGGAGCAGGCTCACTCACTGCTCCTCCCCTTAGCCTTGGACAGTTGGACTTCTTGTGGCCCACCTGATTGCAGTGAAAACATAACGGGCTTCCCCCTAAGGACTATCCATGCTGACGTGACCAACCCTGCCACACTTGTAACAACCCAAACCCATGGAATGACAAAATCCATCGTGCAGTTTCTTGTACGTGCTACACTGAATCCGACCTTGTTGGCCTCTCGACAGCCGATCAGAAATCTTGGGTCTCTTCCCAGGACCCTCCAATGAATGCAATTGACATGACCCCCTATTCCCATTGTGCTCCAGATCAATCTCCCACTCTCGGGCTCTAGAAATCATTTCATTAAAGGTCTCGCACTCCGAAATACTCACAAACTCCCTGATATCATCCTACAACATATCATGATACCTCACTTTCTTCATCTCCTCATCTGTTGCATATTGTGGTACCAACAAAGCCCTTTCCCGGAACTTGACAGTGATGTCTTCTATAGGCTCAATCATCTGGCGGAGATCCAAAAACTCTCGCGCCAATTATTGCACCTCAATCTTCGGTGCAAACTCAGCTCAGAACCTGGTTGAGATGTCATCCCATGACATAGCATCAACAACATCATCGTCTAACTAACTACTAACCTCATCCCACCAATCATGTGATCGATCCTTCAATAGGCAGGAAGCGTATCTGACCTTCGCCTCCTCTGTGGGCAGAAACTCGTCATGAACGCATTAGCTATATTCACTAACCACCTCCTACTGACAATGGGGTCCCTCTCCCCATGGAATGCAGGAGCTCCACAAACACAAAACTCCCGAAAGGACAGCGTGTAAGATCCAATGATAGCCATACCATCCACATGGAACACACCCAAACGCTCATCCAACATCTCTAAAACACAACGACAAATATCCGGAGAGATGAACTCCCACAACCACTCGCTAATCGACTCAGCATCCGCACCTGAGCCAAAAACCGAACCAGAACCAAAACCTGAACCAGAACCGCCTCCCTGAGAGCTCATCTCCAACTGAAATACGACATACCAAGGATCTAAACATAACCAAGGATCCTTCTCCCATAAACTTCTTAGATTCTCCAAGCCTCTCACTAATTCGAGTATGGATCATGTGCTTTCAGTAGTACGGCCCCAATACTACCTTCCACACCTATCCATACTTTCCTCAGCAATCATCTCGAATCCTCCAAGTTACTTTCTCAACAAAAGAACCAAAACTCACTAAACCACACCACTAAACTCGTTGAAGCATATCCTAGGCTCTCCTGGGTTCCCAAACCCACCCAGCCCTCAGTTGTTGAAGGATTCCCATTAATGTCAACTAGCTACCTCATGAATATAGTCATATGCAACAGAGATCAGATAATCCTTCGAGTAAAAGACTCAATCCTAGAACGGTTGGACTTAGACGAGAGTTGCGTAATATGGCTAAGTCCATCACTCTAAGATTATCCAGCCTGTGCCACATGTAACTTAGTATATTCAATTAGTATCTGGCTCACATTACTAAGAGTCCCACAAAGCACAAAGAAAGTAGCATTCGGATAACGAAAAAACTAACCAACAACTCCGACCACGCCATTTTATCCTCTTATCAGGAATCTATACTAGCATGCAATTCTAAAGCTCATACAATCAGGCATATAAAGGCATATCTCTTATCAAATGTTACTGAGCAGATCCTTAGCCCTAATCTAGCATGTAATTCTCATAATCATAACATATATCATAAATAACATGTATTAGTATTTTAGGAACCACCTACTTGAGCTCGACCGATTGCACACATCACACCCTTTCTTTGATTAGGAAATTCCTTTTCTAATTAAAAGTTTATTTTATAAAAATTTCCACTAACCCTCAGTTTGAGTTCAAGCACACCCGAGAGCATGCCCGAATCCCTCAAACCAAGGCTCTGATACCAACTTGTAACGACCTAAAAATCCAAGGTAATTTTTTTTATTATACTCAAAACACTATAGTAACTTTTTTCAAAGAATTGAAAAGCATTTCAAATAAACAATTATCAGAGTCAAATCCCAAAGATCACGAACTGTGGAAAACACGGGTGTATGCGTTGCGATCGTCCCGAGCTCTTTCAAATGAAACTGGAGTGCTTGAAACAAAAACTAAAAACCGTAAGCATGAATATTAGTGAATTCCCCAAATACCACATACCATACATATCCAGCGATCCACACAAGTCATACATAACCGCGAGCCATACATATCATTCATATATCATAATCAATAAAGGTGCTATGTGTCGTACATAGTCTTGCCATTATGCCACGAGACACCTCTTAGTCTTTCTTGCCATGCTGGGGGCCACAACCCAAGGTCTTACAGACAAGTGCCAAGAGCCACCTCCTGGTCTTCCATGCAAGCATTACAAAGACAACTAGCATACAATCTACTCTACTTAACTAATTAGCATACATTGTGCCAGGAGTCGGCTCCTGATCTTTCATACATAATGCCAAGTCTAACTCCCAGGTCTTCCTATAATACATAATCCAAATGGGCCATCATTGGTGCCTTCGACCCATAGAACAGTGAGGAGACTCACCTCGAATGTTGAAGCTCACTGCACGAAATCCTTAGTTGCTGCCTTGACGATTTCCTAAACTAACAATTACCAAAACAACATCCAATTAGCAACTGAATTCCAAACCATGATCCATAATCTAAACTTGGGGTAAAATGACCATTTTATCCCTATCCCAACAAGAATCACAACCAAGGCCCAAGCCCAAAACCATTGGGCCCATCAAAGCCTAATATAAAATCTTGGCCCAACTAGACATACCCAAACAAGAGTCCAAGACTCTCAATTTCCTCTGACTATAAATCCCAACGAACAAAACCCATCCCAATTCCGAAGCCCAAACATGAAACAAGCCCAAATTCCTAAAGGACCACGAACGCGGGGCATACGCTCAGCTTATGTTGGGCGTACTCGAGGAAACCTGGATCATGACCAAAAGGATGTATGTAGGGCGTACCTCTAGCTACGTGGGGCGTAATCGCATATCCTTTAAACTTGATTTTTGACTTAACCAATTAAGCACTTTGCACCCAAACTTTAGGGAACCTCAAAATAAAGCTCTTAAAGCATAAGGTTGGGACCTTTATGCATTTGCATGACTCAAAGGGACCCAAAGACCAACTTAACTCAATAATACCCATCTTAATCCATCTAGAACATGCATGGACCATATCTAACCTTAAAGATGGTAACTTTATGGACTTATAACCTCAGAAATGCTAAGAGTAACAACTCAAAGCTCCTAGAGTGGTGTCCAACTAGTAGATCTCACTTAAGAGGTCAAAATAGGACCAAAACCATATAATCATAGATCTCAACTTCTAATGATCAAGATAAGAGTTTTTTTACCTCCAATGAGCTGAAAATGTAGCAAAGAGTTCAGATCCACTCGCCTTTCCTTGAACCACCACTTCTTGAAATACACTAAAATCCACCAAAAAATGCACATAAAAGGCACACAACCCTTTTGGATGAAGCCATGAATCGAGATTTAAGGTTTAAGACACTGGAGGATGAAAGAGAGGCGCACACCCTGAACTTAAGGTGCTTAAATCATGATCCAACCCTTAAAATTAGGGTTTTTGGGATCCTGAACGTACGTTGGGCGTACGTCTCCCAACCTGCATTTCACTTATCCAGCACTACGTTGGGCGTACTCACGCGCATGCCACCTTGCATGCATGGGACTGCCTTGGCAATTATTTCCATTAGGGACCAAAGCTGCCAAAAATTTCAAAATAACATCACTCCCTCGTCCTTGGCTCGTTTCCAACGAACCTTATATCCATGAAAAGGTGGCGAGAATCCCTACGCTCCTAATAACACACCCAAGCCTTAAAACCTCCCGAACAAAAACCTAAATTCATAAAAGACCAACATATCAAATTACGATTATACTGTTGGCTTCCAAAGACACAATAGAATACCTGGATCACTTAAACCATGACACCCACATCCGAAATGGGATAAAAACTTTCTTTTCCCGAAGCCCTACGCCTTGAGGAAACTAATGACTAGGCCGCAACCCCAAGCAATGGAGCAAATACGAAACTAATCGTTACAAATTGGTTTAGGATTTGAAACTTTGGGTCATGAGGATCGTTGATAATGTCTTGAATGAATTGTCAAATGGCTGTACACCTGAGCTGATGAGGGATTTGGATGCCACGTGAGACTCTTGGATGGATCATCATTACGCTCGTGGGAGCAGCAGGCTGGTGATGACTTGTTAGGAAGTTAAGTGTGTGTACCCTATATAGGATTGGTTGAAATTCACGATCGATATGTTTTTTATTTTTCATTCTGCATGGTTTGGTGGTATTCCTAGTCAGGGACTAGAGATAGGTATGACGAATAGATGATCATCGATCTTAGGGTATGGTTTTTGAAGTTTGGACTGATGGGTCCTGAATTTAGGAGCTTATTGAGGATTTAGTTTTAGTTTCAATTTTAAGAGTTCTTGGTTTAAGTGGTTCTCATTGGAAGTTTCGTCTTACAGTTGGGAAGAGAATATTGTGGTTGTGGTTGAGTATTTTGAACAATATTGGGTTGTTTATTGGCAACTATGGGTTTCCTAATGATATCTCGAGTTTTATGTATATATATTCTTAGATTTCGAAGTGGTTAGAGGGAGCTTATGGAATATGTTGGTGTTGTTTTTAGAGATTCTAACCAATGCGGATTTCGAAGACGAAATCTGGTTTAAATGGGGAGAGTTGTAACATCATGTCTTGATAAATTTCTTATTTCGGGATTGCGGACAATAAATGGATCAAGTAAGGGCCTTAGGATTCAAAGTAATAGGGTTTAGCCCCGATTGTATGTTGATGATATTGGTTATGTGATTTAAGCCCTTGGTTTGTGTTTTGGAGCTAAGGGATAAAATGGGAAAAGTTATATGATAGGCTTCTTGCATGGATTATGGTTTTTAGTTTGACATGTGTTAAGCCAAAATTAACTATATATAAGCATGGGGTTCGTTAATACCTTTTCATGGATATAAAGATCATCGAAAACGGAGTCGAAATGAAGAAGTTATGGTTGTTTGAAGTTGACGTGGTTTTGGGTGAAAATGGTGACCACAATGTGGGGATCAGTCAGGCCCAAGCTCATAATTTATTTTAGGGTTTTCAACATATTTAATCTTAATGTTCCACATTTTTGGGCATTTTATCAGCCTTCATCATCTCTAGAACCTCTTTGGAGAATCCTTAGCCTCCACCTTCAAGATTTTAGCATCTCCTCTCTCCTCTCTCCTATTTTGGATGTTTTTCATGTTATTTTGATGGAATAAAAAGATCAAGAAGTTTATTTTAGTTTTAAGGAACGATGCTTCTATTTTGGATCCATCAAAGGCACTGCATTTTTGGACCATTGTGAGTATAAAATTCTACTCTTGCTATCTAGTTCATTAGATCTTATCATTAAAGGCTATTTGCACTTTTGGTCCATTTTATGAGTGATCTTGGAGTTGAGTGGACTCCAACATATATATGATTATTTTGGAATGTTTCTTGGACCCCATGGACTAGGAAAGTGATGATCTGTTGCCTTCCCTTTTAGTCATCCAACTTTATCCCTCTAGACATCTTGTTGATTCAGATCTGGAAGTTGGAGACTTGGACTTAATGGATTAAGTTGAGAAAGATGCATTTTGGGTCCATTTAAGACTTAAAATCTAGATCTTGGTGGTTTGGACCTCCCTAATGGATAAAGTAAGAAACTTTATCCATTAAGACCTTGGAAAGGATCAGATATGAGCTTTGGAGCTCTTAAAATCAGAAGAGAACGGATTAAGCTCGTTGAGCAGTCCACACCAGTCGCCATAGTGTGGCGACTGGGGGATTAATTATTATTTTGGCATTTTGTGACTACGACGTGGCCAAGGAAGTCCACGACGTGGAGGGCTGTTGATTGGCAATTTGACCTTGACTTTGACCGTTGACTTGTTTACCAGTTTGACTTTTGGTTAAACTTGGTTATAATCGAGTATTTGAATAAGGATTGGTCTCAGTTTGGTTTTAGGAAGTTTGGGTTGGTTGTTTTGATGTTGGGGTAGCTCTGGGCTTCTATTGAGTAGTTCAAGTGAGTTTTCTCACTATGCTTGTGGGTCGAAGGCAGCAATGTCATCTCACTAAATTATTGTAACGAACCAAAATTTAAGACCAAAAATTTCATTTTTAATTAAGTTATTATATATAACCATTAGTGTAGGAACATTCATATTAATATCTCATGTCAAAACCAAAGTGTCGATAATCAAAACATATTATCATAAAACCATATCAGAGTGTAATCCCAAAAATCTGATGTATGGAAAACATAGTGTGGTGTGTTGCGATCAAGTCGGATCCTTTCCTTTGAAAATGAGTACCTGAAACCAAAACTATCATGCTAGCTAAACAACTATACATAACACATAAGTCATGCAAAACAACACATAAGGAAGCCTTGGAAACCCTCCTGAGTCTTACTCCAGGTGTCATGGGAACCCCCACATGGTCTTAGCCCAATGCCTCGGGAAACCCCACGAGGTCTTCGACCTAGGATGCTAAGGAAACCCTCCAACGTCTTACACTTAAGTGCCTCGGGAACCCCCCGAGGTCTTTGACCTAGGATGCGAAGGAAACCCTACAAGGTCTTACACCTAAGTACCCCGGGAACCCCCCGAGGTCTTCCATGAAAGTATCACAAAGACCACTAGTATATCATGTACCACAAAATCAATTAGCATACCTCATAATCACTAGCATACTCCCTATCACATAGCCAACTAACATACTACATAACACAACTTCAGCTAGTGTATCATATATCATAAAATGGGTCGACATTGGTGCCTTAGACCCATTGGTATGGTGAGGAGACTCACCTGTCACTGCTGAAGTCCCGCAGATAAAACCCCAATTCTGGTTGACAGGTTCCCAAACTATCAACATCAAACAATACCCACTTAATAGTTGGTTCCCAATGCATAACCACAACTCCATACTTTAGGTAAAAGGCCATTTTACCCTAACTTAGCTTTATTCAATCTAAAGGCCCAAAAGTCAAACCATGGACCAAAGCCCAATAAACAGCCCAATTTTCCAAATTGGGCCCAACCTTTACATGGTCTCATTTAAAGGCACGACCATTTAGTCCAGTCCAAACATTTGGCACTCTAATGGCCCAATAACATATAATCATTAAGGCCCAAACTATGGCCCATCTATGGCCTAATTTTCCAAATTAGGCCCAAACCCCTTCCATGGGCCTTACCCTAGGCCCATTAAATTATTCAAGTCCAATTGCTTGACTTTGGATGGCCCATTAATAACCCAATCATCAAGGCCTAATAGAAAGGACCAAGTGAAATTAGGGTTTCACATAAAATGATGATTATGGTTAAGTTTTCTACTTAACCCATTAAGGACTTAATCCACTAAGGACTTAATCTATTAAGTCCAATACTGCATAAATTAATTTTTGCCAATGTTTATTTTTTAATATTTCAAGTTATGAAATAATTTACGTGCATCCTGGTTAATTCCCCAAATTAGGGTTTTTTTGGCATTATGGGTTTTCCAAACCCTAATTAGGGTTTTCAACCCAAATACTAGCCCATTTTATCAATTTGTTGGGCTTTTAGGTCAATTAGGGCTTTATTGGGACTATTAGGCCCACCATAATATCATTAAGCCCATTAGGGTTTTCACTTAGCCCATTAGGGCTTCAAGCACCCTAAACGGATCGAACTCAACGAGGTAAGCACACCGCCACCCGACACGACGGCTGGTGGCAGTAGCCACCACCCTACGGTGGTGGTTTGAGATTTCTATTATTCAATTTTGGTTATAATTTACAACGCCAATCTGATTAACACACGCACACACACTAGTCTAATTAAAACACACACACACACACAGCTACCTAATGGTGGCCGACGGTGGCGCATGGCAGCAGCTACCACCTCACAGTGGTGGCAGTGGCGGCTCTCGGTCTTCCAGCTATACCAAACACTCATACACACACTTCAGGTTGCACTATTAACTCCAGCCACCCACCTGGTGGCTCGTGGTGGTGACAACAATGATTTATTGATAGCAGCCACCACCTCACGGTGGTGGCGATGGTATCTTTTGCTTCCCAGCCAAGCAGCAACTACAAAACACACGAGCATTCAACCCATGACCGGGAACAAATCGAATTCAACGGAAACAACATGTAACATCCCAAAAATTACGGGCCAAAAATTTCATTTTTAATTAAGTGATTTGTAAAACGTTTGTAACAAAACATCATACGATAATAACTGTTAATAAAACATGTCTCGTGATCGAAACCAAAACGTAAAACATAATAATGTCAGAGTACAAAATCCCAGAATGACTCATGATGCGGAAAACAAAAGTGTGTGTGTGATGCGCCGCTACCGCGCCAGCTCCTTCCCCTTGACAGAAGAGGTACCTGAAACAACAACCGAAAATCGTAAGCACGAAGCTTAGTGAGTTCCCCCACTGTACCACATACCATATAACCACATAATATACATATATTTTTAGGCATATCTGGGTGCCTGACCTACCCCTTCGGTCCTCTCGACCGGGTACTGACTAGCATATCTGGGTGCTGGCCTCCCCTTCGGTCCTCTCGACCGGATACTGACTAGCATATCTCGATGTTGGCCTCCCCTTCGGTCCTCTCGACCAGTTACTGAGGATTATTACCCCTACTATCACTACATAACACATATCACATAATCTACCTAGCATGGTTGGGCATGACTGCCCCTGCGGCCCTATCGACCGATAATCTGGGGATTATCTCCCCTACTGTCACTAGCACATAGCATCATATCATACTAGTACATAAACATAGCACAGATAGTAGCAACCCTAGATGAATATCACAGAGACAATCATATAACATACAACTCCTACTGGTGGGCCGGAATTGTGATCGTAGACCCACCGCTACTGGAAGGTAACTCACCTCGTAGTAGCTGTTGATCTGTATAGGAATTGTCTGTCTGCTACAGCAGCTGCTCCGGAAATCCTCCGGCTGTAATTTCCTACAAAATACTCAATCAAACACTGCTAACTGCCCTTGGGGTAAAATAACCATTTTACCCCTAACCAAGTCAAAGTCAAAGTCAACTACCTGACTCGCCGAGTTGGTTCGCCAACTCGTCGAGTCCCTATCCTTCCCATTTGTCCTCATACCCAACTCTACTCGTCGAGTTAGGCGATGACTCGACGAGTTATCCTTCTAACTGATGACCAATGATCCTTCATCCGAGTCGCCGAGTTGTATGAACAACTCGTTGAGTTCGTCTTCATCCGAAGAACACTCTAGCCTGTGACTCGCCGAGTTGTATGAACAACTCGTCGAGTCTGTTCTTGAGGTAAGAAGATTGCCTTGGACTCGCCGAGTCATGGCATTGACTCGCCGAGTCCCTCCATAGATGAGTCTGGCTTCCGACTCACTGAGTCCACCCATGACTCACAACTCCACTCAGCAAACACGAAAAGGGGGAAAACTCGGGGACTCGTGACTCAAATCGCCGAGTACGATGAACGACTCACCGAGTCATTCACATGCAATTACTATATACTCGATTTTGCTTGAATCCAACTCATGCCATACATAGATCTGAGTTCTTAGGGTGGGTTTTACACGTAAAGTTTCCAACTTTACATGTAAACATGCATAGAATGGGGATTTAAGGCCAAATAAGGGCTAAAATGGTAGATCTAGAACATTCAAGCAATATTCTCCCGTAAAGGCCCTGGATCCGAGCTTCTGGAGCTCAAACATGCCTAGATCTAGAGGTTACACAACTCATGACAAACCCTAATCCATACCTAAGCTTGAAAATGGTTCAAGAAGGACCTTAATGTAAGGGACTTTAAGCATAAAAAAAATAAAAAATAAAAAAAAATAAATAAATAAAAAAAAAACAGAAGGAACTGAGCTATACCTCAATGAATCACTAAAATATCACCAAGATATTCGACCTCCTTCTTCTCCTCTTGATCTACTCTTCTTCTTCTCTCAGAATCTTCAAGAAATCACACCAAAACACTTCAATCTCACAAGAAAAAGGGGTTAGGACGATATAGGGAGCTCTGAGGGTGAAGGAGTCGGGCTTGGGACGCATAAGGTTGGTTTAAATAGGGTGCAAACCCTTGAAATTAGGGTTTCATCTAGACAGCGGGGACTCATCGAGTCCAGAATGTGGACTCGCCGAGTCGCCAACTTAAATGTGAACAGAATCCCGTCACTACTCGGTGAGTCGGGCCTACAACTCGTTGAGTCCAAGGCTAAAAAATTAAATCACTTAGATAGATTATACGTACCAGGAACCAGGTGCTACACAACAGCAGCAACGTCAGCAGGCAGTGAATCTTGGTCTTCAACAGAGTGACAGCAGCGGCGTCAATGACCAGGGAGGTTGCGACTTTAATACCGGCTAAAAAGTGGCGGCGTTGGACAATCTTAGCGACGTCGATGGCGTTGGCTGAAGGCAGAGCAGGAGAAACGCCACCTAGAAGTCGCTCTCGGTGGTTCTTCATTCGTGCAAGGCGTCCGGCAGCAAGGCTGCAAGCGGTGGAGGAAAGGAGATGAGGGTGGCGGCCATCCCGTGGTTGCTTGCCATCGTTGCTGGTCGGAAACGGGTTGGAGTTGGGTGATAACAACGCCGACGACGAAGGGAGCATAAGGTGATGGAGAGGTGGCGACTGTAAACGGGAAGTATAAGGGGTGACGGCTGGAGGGTTTTCTTTAGGGTTAGGGTTTCATAACCCTTTATACCTGATCCTACTTATAAGTTTTCCAAAATGACAAGATAGGTCCCTCCCATTCGAGTTCTTTTCAATATTAGGCCTTAATTTACAAAGCAGCCCCCTAGCATCCAAAATCCTTTCACAATCAGTCCATAAGTTAACATGTGAACCCCACCATCTAAAACCCTTTACAAATTAGGTCCGGATGATCAAACTTTAGCCATGTACATTTTTAGTCCCTCCTCCTCACATTCTTTTCAACTTAAGTTCCAATAATTACCACGGAGCCCCTGACTTCAAAATTTCATTATAACTAATTCGGAAATTATATTTTTAACCCCCCCTAAACTTTCAATTATATATTTTAGGGCTACAATTCGTTCATTACTTTATTTATTTATCTAATAAATAAACAGGGTGTTACAATTGTGTATGTAGAATGCTAGCTATCTTTATGACTCTTGCATGTTTGTATGGTTGGGTTGAAATAAACCCCAAGGTTGGGTCCATTATTGTATGATTAGGTTAAAATAAACCCTAGGTTGGGCCCATGAGTCTGTAATGGGTTGAAAGAGACCCCAAAGCTAGGCCCATGATTGTATATTGGGTTGGAATATACCCCAGGGCTAGGCCCAGTTATATGTTTGGTATGTAGTACCGTGGAGAACTCACTAACATTTATGCTTATGGTTTATGTTTTAAATGTTATCAGGTACATCTGGTTTCAAAAGGAAGGACCCGACTTGATCGCACTTCATTACTTGGAGATTCTTTCGTAATGATTATTTATGATTTTACTCTGATGTTTTGAGAACGTTCACTTTGATCATATTTTGGAATAATGAATGAATGATTTTGACTTAATTAAAAATCAAAAATTTTCTCGGTATCTTTGGGACGTTACAAATGCGGTAAAAAATTTGGTAAGAAGATAAGAAGTTTTTTTTTTTTTTTTTCAGAATATTTTTCTGGCGAACAAAACGTCTGAATCACTAGATGAATAAAAAAATAACATAATTCACAGAAAAAATTCCCAAAAAATCATCTTGACGATTCATTTTTACGATGATTTTCTTGATATTAACTAAAATTATCATAAAAGTGAATTTTTTTCTTAATTTACTTAAAAATAAATCATGAATGTGTTTTTTAAGAAATTTTTTCTTATGAATCACCTTATTTTTTAGACAAAATTGCAAAAATGGTCCCTGTGGTATGCGTTTTTTTGGGGTTTTAGTCCAAATCACGACTTTTTTGGATTGGTGGCCCTTTTGAGGTAGTTTCGTTGTGTTTTTGGTCCCTCGGTAAACTGAAATGACTGTAATGCCCTTTTGATATTTCTTTAATGTTTTTTTCTAATTAATTTAAATGAAAAAGAAATTTAATAAATAAATTGGACCTACATTTCTCTTTTTTTTTCTCTCTCTCTCTCTCCTAAAAGCCTACACCACCACCGCCTCTATGTCATGAATCGTCGGAGGATGGAAAACTCATGTTCTTCCTATAGGAGGCTGCTGTGTTTTCAGATTCATACATGAATCTCATATTCCTATAATTAATCGTCTTCCAATTCAAATAAAAATCACACAGTTGCAGTCATGGAGGTGGCGGTTCAGAGGACCCGATTTGAATAATGTGTTTTCTAGAGAGTTCGATTCTATCAGTTTGAATCGGTGATGACTATTGGAGAAATTGAGTTGTAGTGATTGTTGCTCTGTTTTTTAATCTTTAGATTACTGAAACTGAAATTGATTTTGATGGATTGTTAGGGAGAACACAACTCTTTTTTGGGGATAAATGGGTCGTGACAGTAGAGATAAACGATATTATGTTCATCTTCTTCAACAGATACACAAAACAAAGACACTCGTAATGGATCAAACAATGAAGGAACGAAAGAGACTAGAGGCGTTGGATGGGTCAGATTGGAGACGAGGGTAGACATTTGGAATGGGTCGATATTGGAGCCACACAACGAAGCATCATCTGGTGAATGGATCTAGAAAACAGGTTGGTCGATCCTATAATTTTTTCAATTTGGTTGTTGTGGAAGCTTGATTGATGATCCTCATAAATGCTTGGTTCTAATATGGTGACCTATTGAACTTGGAAAATCCATTGATGGATATTTTAAAGTGGGTATTTCAGGATTTTGGTTTCTTGATTGAAGGTTCGTGTCCTGCAAAGTTGAGGAATATGTTGAAAAAAAAGAAACAAGGGGAATATGAACTCGAGTAGAGTACTTTCTCTTTGAGATCTCAAGCTTCTGGGTGAAGATGATGATCTAGACGATGAAATCATGTTTTAGTTCCAGATTCAAAAAGCATTTTTCGGACTCGATGTATTCGGTTTTAAAATTCAAAATCTTGTATGTGTTGAAGAGCAAACCCAGAAAATCAAATATATTATTCAAATTTTGTTTTCTTGAGTATGTATGTTGAAGAACAAACCCATAAATCTAGATTTAATATGTGTATGTGTGTTGTTCTTGAATCTAGCCAATGATTTGTTTTTCTATAATGAGTTTAGATGTTTTTATCTTGAGATGAGCTCATTTTTGTTGCAACATGATAGTACAAATATGAAGCATTTAAAGATTGAAGCTTTCAAAGATTGAAGAAACTTCATCTTCATCAGAGAGAGAGAGAGAGAGAGAGAGAGAGAGAGAGAAAAAGAAAGAGAAAGAGAGAGAGAGGGAGAGGTGGGTCCCTTTTTTTAATTATTAAAATAACTATTAGATTTAAAAAATTGAAATAAAAATGAAAAATAAATACCCCAAGGGTATTACAGTCATTTCACTATTTAGAGGGACTAAAAACGCAACGAAACTAGCTCAAAAGGACCATGAAACCAAAAAAGTCGAGGTTTGGACTAAAACCCCAAAAAAATGCATACCACAGGGACCATTTTTGCAGTTTTGTCTTTTTTTAATCATCTAGTAGTTTATTTTTGTTTGTTTGCTAAAAAAATATGTATATAAAAAAATTTTCATCTTACTACCAAAATTTTCCTTTATTTATTTATATATATATATATATATATATATATATATATATATATATATATATATATATAAAATGTTTAATAAAATCTTTTGCTTTTATTGGATCTGAAAAGATTATTTTCTTATATATATATAATATTTTGAAGTTTTCAAATAAATAATAAAAGATGTAATGAGGCTAAAAAGTATGATCATTACTAACCGAAAACGGTTAAATATCACTTCATCTCTATTATATATTTACTACTAGACTATTACTATACCATAGAAATGATTATTATTCTATATTATTATTATTATTATATTAAATAAAAATACATAATTTTAAACTTAAATAATCATTTTACTATTAAAAAAATTATATATATATATATATATATATATATATATATATATATATATATATATATATATATATATATATATATATATAGTTGAGGGTTAAATTTAATTCAAAAATAATTAGAAGGTATGATGTGATTAAGAGACACAATTTCAGGGACCATAACTGTAACTTTCTGTAACTTCAGTAAATGAATAGTGCTTTTAAACCCGTTTGCCTTTTTGGTTACCTTCTTCACCCGTTTTCTGTAAAACGGGTCATTGACCATTATCAAAATTCAAAGCTTCAATTCACCTCTTTTAAATCCATTTAACTACATCTAAACTACACTCTCCAGTCAATACATTCGATCTACACAAAAGAAACAGTCAAACGGCATTTAACCAATCAAACTCCTGGTGGTCGCTCGTAGCCAGATCCACGTCGCACAACACCTACGCCCCATGCGCGGAAAAGTCCGACATGTCAGCTATTACGCGTGAAAACGGAAAGCCTAAAACAACACAAAAGTTTTTGTTATGATTTGGTTTATTTCAGAAAAAAAATGCAATGATGGAGGTATGTGCAGGTGAGGCCCGACACAACGCAGTGGGCATCTGTCTCTATGGAAATAATTAAAATATAATTTCAAGTATTTTTATAAATTGTCTTTATGGATATTTAAATTTAATATATATTTTTGAATGTTTGATTGAGAATCAAAGAGTTTGTGTTAATATTATATTTTCTTAATTTATAGAATATATATAATATAAAAAAATTCCTATTTAATAATTGTTATTTTTCTATTATTGTAAAAAAAAAAAAAAAAAAAAAAAAAAAAAACGAAAAAAAACCCCTAAAACATGCGTGTATTTCTTGCACAAAATTTAGAACCTTTTGGCCAGTAGAAAACAAGGATTTGTTGCGTTGGCTCCAAATACAATTCCAACATTCCTTGATTTCTGTGTGTGTGTTTTTTTATTAGTATGATGTAATATACTTCGGATTATTGATCATTTAAAATATGAATTTTGTTTAATAAAAGAAAAAAACTTTGTTAAATCATTCTCTAAAAACAGTTTTTATACATATATATGATTAATAATTAGGTGGTTTTTGGCTAATGAGCATAAGTTATATAGATCATTTTTTTTTTTTTTTTTGTAATTTTTCTTGGGACAGAAGCTTGGTTAAAGAATATGAATATATAAAAGGGAGTGAAACAAAAAAAAGAATTTGGAAATCTTTTAAACATGTCAAGGACTTTTGATTTTGCCATTTTGGTATAAATTCTTATTCTCATTCCATCATACTTGTAGTCATTTTAACTACAAAAAGAAAACACATTAATTTTACATCGTTCCTTTATTGACATATTCTTAAAAACCTTTAAATTGTTTTGAAGGAATTTCAAATCACCTAAAGCAACTCAAATTCTTCAATCAAATTTTATATAACTTGCATTAAATATAGCTAGATGGAGATATAATAAAATAAGAAAGAGAATCTTAAATCCTCAAAGATATATATATATTAATAAAATTTTATGGTGCAGAGTTGTTAAATCAAAGCAGTACTTAAAACACACACTACAAGTCCCAACTGTTTGCTTTCTATCTTCATCTTCACTTGACTTGAGATTACTTCACATGGGACTTCCCTAACAGGTTAGAAATATATAAAGCTTCTCTAATCTCTTCCTACTCATACACCACTCAAAGATTAAAAAAAAAAGTCGAACTTTTGATCTTCAAATCCAAGTAAATACCTTTTTCAAATTTAAATCCATTCTCGATCATTTCATTCATGTATCGGTATCGTTTATAGCTTTAATCATTTTCTTGTAATTAAGCTAACTTATGCATCGGTTGTTCTCGTTGATTTTGAGGTTAAACGTAAACCTGTTTGACATTCAAAAGTCAACTTGATGAACGATGTTCTTCTTTTCTTTAATTCCCATGTTTCGAAGACTCCGAGAATTTACATATGCGATGTGAAGATTTCTCCTTCATCAGTAGATTTAAACCCAAAATCAGAAAAAGAATTCCTTTTACTTAAATATTTCGTATATAAGTTGAAATTATATCTACATGATCATGATTTTGTATTCATTTTTTTTTGGCTTAGAGAGAGAGAGAGAGTAATTAGTATGGTTGATCTTATACACAAAAGTCAAATTCGCTCACCTATTAGCTAGTAATTTATTGGTATTTCAAGAACAAAATTCAAACCCATAATCTCTTTAAGTATGCGAAAAAGATTCCAGAATAAAATTTTGTCAATTTGTAATGCAAAAAAAATGTGTAGGAAATGCGTCTTGAAGCGTTATTTGGATGATTGAGATAAACCGATACTTTTATGCTAAATCGAAGAACAAGAAGAAATCGATCAATGGAGAAATTGCGTCTACCATTACCCTATGATATGGAATGCATGAAGATGGCCATGTTAAAGCATGAAGAAACGTTCAAACAGCAGGTAATAACTAATTAATATCTCATCAAAGTTAAGTAAGTAGTTTTGTTTGACGATTATTATTATTACCATGTGTCAATCAGTTTTGTTTTATTTTCTTTTATATATAAGGTATATGAGCTTCATAGGCTATATCAAATCCAAAGGCTGCTGATGAAGAACATGCAAAGAAGCATGCAGAATCAAGAAACATGGAGCTTGAAAAATGGAAGCATAAGCTTCGATTATCAAAACGATTACAATTTCAACATCAACAAGCTTCAAACCCAAGATTTGGAACATGAGCCAGCAAGTAACAACGAGTATGAGATTGAAGACGAGAGTGAAATCGAGCTCACATTGGGCCCCACACGTAGGAGGAACAATCACAATCCGACACAGTTAAATATTTCAGATTCCATGCCAAGTTTTTCATCGTCTTCAACAAGTTCGAGTCATAAAAGCAGAATTACAGTAGAAAATTCAAGAGTTTTGAGCGTAGAAAAACAACTGAGACAAGTTGATAGATCACTCAACCAGCCTCCATGGTTCCATCGTGTTTTGATTTGATCAAGAAATGATTGTGGGCTTTAATTATTACTTTATAAGAAGAAAGGAAAAAAAAAAAATAGTGCATGCTTTAAATTTGTTTGTGTGTGTGTGTTTTGTTTAGATGTTAGTAACTTGGTATTTCATATACTAGGATTTGAAGTTATATATGGTACGTTTTTAATATTTTAATTAAATTCGATCTTTCGAGTATCAACATCAGAATCTATATATAGTCAAAGAGACGTGTTCATGCATCCTAGCTACTCTATATCTGGACTTACGTAGCCATGATTTTGGCACATGGAATTCATGTTGATTGATATATTCGTGAATCGTGATGGAGTTTGTTGTTAGATTGAAGCTAAAGCTTGAAAGCAAGGGAAAGGGGTGGGGGCTGTATGTGATCCGTTATCCATATGTTTTCAATTTTCCACCAACCAATAGTAAATGATTATCATTGATTATAATAGTTTTTGAATTATTAAACCATTATATTTATAGTTGTTTATTAGAGGAAAAAAAAAAGGAACAGCAAAACGATATTATGCACATAGATTTGGGACAACAAAAAGAGGGTAGTTATTGTCAAATTGTTGGACACCACAGTACAGCAGTGGGATTTAATTCAGAGGCACAGTTACCCAACGGTGTCGCGAGTTTGAGTACATTTATCTCTGATTTGTGAAACTTACTCATAATTTCTTATAGTTTTATATTTCAAAATTAAAAGAAAAAAAAATTAAAAAAAAAAAAAGAAAAAGAAAAAGCAGAGGCCCATTGCAGAAATGGTCCGTATGGTTCGGTAAAACATTTAAAAAATAATAATAAATGGCGTGTGTGTTTTCAAAGTATTACTGGTAGTATTACTCGTCCGTACAGTAGAATGGTTTATATTTTCTTGACAAAACTGTAAAAATGTTCCTGTTGTTAGATGAAAATCATTATTTTTGTAATTTTGTCCAAAATAGTTTGAAAAGACACCAAAAATCTAAAATTTTTATTATTTTGTTATGTTTGACTTGGTTTTGAACTTTTTATAACGTGGATTTAATTTGTTCTTATATTTTTCTTTTTCAATTTGTTCTTATATTTTTCTTTTTCAGCTTTATATTAATTTTATTAATTTTTTGATTAAAATAAATAAAAAACAAAAGAGAAAGCCACTTAACCTCTCTCACAAAAAGCATGTGCTTTAGATTTTTAGAAAACTTATCTCCTTCACCACCCGCGGCGATGAAGACTTTCGGCCAAGAGGATTTTAGTTCCAGCAAGTGAGAATTCTGACGACTTAAGGTTCTGGTGGAACCAAAGGAGTGAGAAGACTAGATGCATTTGGAGCACCACCATCTCGTCATTCACCTCATCCATCTCTCCGGCGCCAAATTCTTTGCACCACCGTAACGCCCGCAACTTCGGGCTAGATATTTAAGATATAATAGATAATAATTATAAATATAAGTCATCAATTAGGGTTATCCTTAGTCATGCGCGTTGCAGGCTACGTATTATAAATTCATTTTAGTAATTTATCGATATGCAATGAAATGACAATCTTGATAAAAGGTTATTCAGGATAAATAATCTTGCCAGGAAATATAGGAGTTGCGATATGAATCTCGTATACATAAAGAACACTCAAATTCAACTTCACATGCAAAAGTTATAAACTTCTGAAAGTTTCACGATCAAACAGTGTATCGCAAATAGTGAATTGGAGATAGGTTGCTTATTAGGTTAAGTAATCTAAGCAAGACTCGTAGTAGTCATAAAACCGAGAGACTACATATAGAGAACGCTCAAATCTGACTTCATAAGAGTAAGTTATATATGGTTTTTATAAGTTTCAGTGCAACATTGTGCAACACTGATACTGACTTTTAAATCGGTTAATTATTAGCGGAAAAAATCTAAATGAGAATCGAAGATCTCATTAATAGGAACCCGACAATATAAATGATGAGATATGGTCCATTAGCATGGCCTACAAAGCTTTGGCGCTCCAGCCTTGCCTGGCGCTCTCTTGTCAGTCTTGCTGGGGACTCCCTTGCCAACCTTGTTGGGGACTTTCCTGTCGGCTCGGCATGGTGCTCTCTTGTCTGGCGCCCCCTTGTCTGCCTTTCTTGGTGCGCGCCCGCCAGCCCCGCCCGGTGCCTTCGGGCGGCCTTGCCCAACTCCTTGCTAGTTGGGCCTGAATTGGGTTGGCCCAAGGCCTGGCCTAATTCCCCTTGACCTAATTGTCCCCTATAAAGTGAACAATATCTCCTCCATATAGGGGTATCTCTCCCCGGCGGCTCAATCGCCGCCCTATACTCCGGTCGGGTAGATCAGCCACCACGTGCCACTATCAACCACCATACACCACCACCAGCACCAAGATGGTTCTCTCCAGATATGAAGAACCATCTCTTCCATCAAGCTGATCTAACTTGATCGTTGGAGTCTACTCCCGGGGGACAGTTCCTAGGGCGGCTCAACGCGTCTCTCTGTTGTGACCTCGTAGATCCTCACGTGCACATTCAAAAGAAAAAAGGAATTGGGCTAACAACTCTTCTCCAAATGGGCTCCTACAATGTTATTGGCATTTTCCCTTACACAGGCCCCTTCACTTTATGTTTCGATTATCTTAGGCTTACCATTTCTCATATGTTTCGCATACACAAAAAAGTAAAAAGATAACATGAATTTGGGCTACAACAAATATATTTGGGTTTTCCCCTAATTGGGATTTTACAAGATTGGCCCATCTAAAAAAATATATAGGCCTAAGGGACTGAAATTTTATTTTAGGCTCCAACAATCTTGTTAGGTTGCCCTAAAAATCAGTCGCAGTACATGTTCTGAGATTCCGTCCAACAAAATCTAACTTTAGAAAACACGGTACGGCCCGAACCACTCGACGTTCTTTAAAAAAAAGGAAAGTGTTTGGGCCAACAACCTATAAAATGGGCTCAAACATTTCTATTTATGGTTTCTTTCAAGTCTTTGCTTTTATGGGCTACTCCAACAAATAAATATGGGCTAGTAGTGCAAGATAATTCTTTCCAGTCAGAGACACTCAACACTTTCTTGCTGCGATTCAGCCTAGCAAAATCCAATTTGAGAAGTTGTGTTGCAGTCGGGTTCATTTGACACTTCTAAAAAAAAGGGGGGAGGGGGAAGAGTAGTATGCTACTACTACTCGTGATGCACTTCGAAATAACCCTCAGCAACTGTGCTTCCCGGCCCTCACCAACCGTGTTGACCAACTTCAAGAAGTCTCGCTCCGCAACTCTCACCATTCGTGATGATCGGCCCCCGCTAGTCTCACTATGCAGCTCTCAGCAATTGCGTTTCTTGGATCTCAATAGTTGCGCAACCCGGTCCTCAGCAGACATGCGACCCAACTTAGCAGCTGCAAAGCCCAATCATCAGTAGTTACATTGTCTGACTCCCACCAGTTGTGTTGCCCAACTCTCGGCAGCCGCACTACCTAGTTTTTGTTAGTACTTGTGTCTCCTGGTTTTTTCAACAGCTGTGTCACCCAGTTTCCAACAACTACGTATCTATCATTCCCAGTCTTCACCTTCTCTAAGAAGGAGGGGGAATGGTTGGTACGACACCATGAAGAAGTGATTGTTATTCTGAAGGGGTGGAGTTAAAGTACATGAAGAGCTGATACTATGCATGATAGTGCATCCCTGAGGTTGCATTAATATTCCAGATCGAAAAGTAGCATCATGGTCCAAATCTTGATAGCCTCGCTGCATAACTCTCGACAAAGTCCTTAGAAGACGAGGCATCAAATGTCAATACAGCTAATGGTGCAGCAAAGCATCAGGTGCCATTTCAGCACGAACTGATCACCCGGGCTGGACACATAGATTGTCGGCCGCTATGCCCAAACCTACAAGGTTCAGTACTGTTTCCTTGAGTCATTTGGATTCTTAGCCCGACTCCATTATTACGGCAAGATCCGCATGAAAGGTTCAAGACTCTTGCCTTGAGTCGCCTGGCTTCTCATCCTGACTCCATTATAGCGGCAAGCTCCACAAGCGATGTTCAACACCCTTGCCTTGAGTCGCCTGGCTTCTCAGCCCGACACCATTATAGCGGCAAGCTCCACGGCCAGAAAAAACCGATTTGGTTATGCTTTATTTTGAAAATCAGAGAAACCTTTTAAAGAAAAGTTTTGCGGAATTTATTCCCAGAAAAACATGATAAATACATTATCAAGCATTTATGAAGAAATGTATTTTATTCATTTTTAAAACATTGGGACGTCATCGTCAATACAGAAACATAAGCATAAACATAACTTACATTCATTATCACTAGTGATTTACATCTTCTTAATCTCTCAGTGTAATGTAATTTCATATCGACACCTGTGATACAAATAAATTGAGTGGGTCAGGTTGGGAAACCTGGTGAGTATATAGGGTTTTCAACCCACAATAATATAATTATTATGTTTAATCATCAAACAATTAACCCAATTACCCATCTCCAATATCTTCTTTATTCTTAAGGGTCTACCTTAAGAATCATTTATCCTATATCCATTCAATCCGAAGTCCATTGCTTCCATGGTTTATACAACATGCACTAAGTCCATAGTTGTCAATGCGTGTTCATAAAGCACTAATTCCAAGCTGCTAAAGTTCATTTTTGTCGGGTACTAAATCCATAGCTACCAATGTTCATCTAACGGGTACTAAGTCCATAGCTGCCAACGTTTATCCAATAGACACTAAGTCTATAGTTGTCGATGTTATTTAGTAAGAACTAAGTCTATAGCTGCTAATGTTCACTTATATCATCTTTCATCTCTCATCATTCATTTACCCATGTTTTACCCAACATATTCGTAGATATAAAATTCATACACAATTTAAATTATTTAAAAGTGTATAAAATACTTCATATATGCAAGTATACATGTTATATGCACACATAGCATGTAATTTATATATAATACTTCATATCTATGTGTAATATGAAAGTAACTATGCACTCACTTGTTAAAGTGATGATTCCAAATCAGGCAACGCTTCACTTTTAATGATTCTATTTTCCTTCGACGAAACCTAGCATTATTATCGCTAAGTTTTAGTCTAATCTTTATTGCGACTAATTATTAGTCTAGTTTCAACATTAACTCAAAGTCTACTTTCATGATCTATCATGTAAGGAATAACTAGGTACGATCATATCGAAGATAGGTTCCATTTAGTATATGAAGTATACTGTTTGGAAATACCAATTTCAACACCTCACTAAATCACAACCTAGACATCACCCCCATAAGTACATTAATCAGTATAATGACTTGGAATCACTGATAAATCTTGTTTATAAGTTCATAATAATGATAATGAACTTAAACATAAGGTATACTTAAAGTAGGGTCAACATAACTCACTTACAACGAGTTTTTCTCAAAACCAGACTTCGTGAAGTAGAGTTTCTGAGCCGAAAGCTCTGCTTCTCGAAGCCTTCGGGTGCTCCGGGGATTTTCTCTAGTGCCTTGAGGCTACTAGGGCTTTAGGAGGGTTTTTGGGGGTTTGGAGAGTGTAGAGAAAGAGAAAGAGAGAGAGAGAGAGAGAGAGAGAGAGAGAGAGAGAGAGAGAGAGAAGTGGGTTTTGGTGTGAAAAATGAAGACACTCTTGCATGGTAATTATAGGCTGAAATACAGCTGAACTCGTCAAGTTAGGCCTCCAACTCGTCTATTTGCGTGCCACATGTCACCATCCAGTGGCAAGACTTAGGGAGAAAGCAATGGCTCAGATCGCGTCACGTCACCCCTTTCGCAGCAGCACACTCCCGACTTCTAAACCCCGTAACTTGTGCATACGAGCTCCATTTTTGATGTTCTTTATATCCACATGTAGGTATTGACAATATTACAACTCTCCTTTTGACTCCATCGGCTAATTCTTGGCGGATTTTAAATTTAACAGTATGAGAAAATTACACTGTTAAATAAGCGTGTAGAATTCATAACTTCTACATACAGACTCTGTTTTCGTCTGTCTTTTTATCGTTGAGCTCTTTTTAATGAGATCTTAAATTCACATTTAGGTTGTGTTGGCCAAAAATTGATCGATCTAAAATTTGAATTTCAGGATGTGCACTGCTATGCCAAATCTTAGAAAAATCATAACTTCCTCATACGAAGTCAGATTTGGGCGTTCTTTTTATGTATGCTCTCAGTTTAATGTATAATAAAACTTTCATTTATATCTCAAAGGATAAAATTTACTTTATCAAAAAAATCACTTTTTACGATTCCCGGTACCGTGCTGGTTTTGCCGTAAAACTTCGATAAGTCATAACTTCTTCGTTTTATATGTACGAAACGCTCGTGACATATACTATAACTTGGTTATGATTATTTATTCTAAATAACCATCTATTAAAAAGTCATCTTTGACGCTTATTGTCTCTAAATTGACTATCCCGAATCTGCGGGCATTACACATTATAGCAGCAAGCTCCGCGTGCGAGGTTCAGCACCCTTGCCTTGAGTCGCCTGGTTTCTCGGCCTGAATCCATTATAGCGGTAAGCTCCGCGGGCTAGGTTCAACACCCTTACCTCGAGTCTCTTGGCTTCCCAACCCGACTCCATTATAGCGACATGCTCCACCAACAAGGCTCAAAGGCTCGCAACCTTTACCTATATGATTCCATACGATGCTCTCCCGCGTAATGTATCCATGATCGTTGGCAGTAAAGCCCAATTCATTCCACGCGATGCTCCCCCACATGATGTACCTACGATCGCCAACTACTAAACCTAATTTGCATACAATGCTCTCCCACGTAACATCTCGATGATCATTAGCTGCTAAGCCCAAGCTATTCTTCTAATTCGCGCATCGTCGCGCACCATAAGTTGCGTATCACAAGCTTATTCAACACCTAACACCATGCTCTCGATGTTTCCTCTCTCACAGTCATCATGGTTATCTTGTGCGCGAATGATCAATGAAACATTTTCCACATTACATCCTACTATAGTGAGGCTACTCTCCAGCAAGAAGGTTATCCCAACAGCGGCCCTGCTATCTACTACCTTTCAGCATCTTTGTTTTCTGGCTCTTGGAAACGGTTTTGCTGTGCAACCCTACCTGTAGCCTCGCCGTGTATCCTACAACATCTCTATTTCCTGGCCCTTGGAAACGGTCTTGCTGCGCAATCCCTACCTATAGCCTCACCATGTATCCCTTAACATCTCTGTTTCTTGGCCCTTAGAAACGTTCTTGCTGCGCAATCCCTACCTATAACCTCGCCGTGTATCCTTCTGAAGGGTTTTGAGCATTCTAACACTCCTAAGGTGTGCATGCAACCCTAGAAGCCTTGGATCTATGATTTCTCTATTATACATGCAAACTTTCATGTTTTTCAAGGTTTCATCCTAACTAGCATACCATGAAGTATATGTAATACAAAAATCTAGTAGAATGACATACCTTTTCTGGTTGCTTGATTCCTTAAGCCTTTAAGAGCCTAGCACCCCAAGTATGATGCCTCAAATGCTTCACACAACACCACCAACAATTGGAAGAACTTGAGAGAAGTTTACTTGCTTCACAAAATTGACTATGGCTCTCTAAGAACACTAGGGTGCCTATTTTGTTAGCCTATGGGCTTATTATATACTGTGGTGGAATTAGGGTCACACCATGTATGCCTTAATAGCCAGGACTTTTCACATTCCTCATGCTCCATGAGTTTTAACCTCCATGGAGCATCCATGGGTTACGACATGGGTTTAGCCCAATATAAGGAATCTCGGATCATTGACCCACACCATAAGAATGAATGATTTACCAAATCAACCCCCTATATTTAATTAGTCTCTTTTGATCACAAAATTAATTCCAAATTACTAATTAAATAATATGATTTCATATTAATATATTAGAACTTATAATATATTAATAAATCATAAATATCCTCCCCTCATAAGTATATCCTTACAAATTGTTCCGGTGCCATGCAATCCAAATGGACCATGCTACTCTCGGTTCAAGTACATATCAATTATAGTTATGAGCTTAGACACTAAATCCAATAGTCTCCCACTTGGACAAGTCTAATAACTATAACTGCAAGTACGACATAAAACACCGACTACCAATCGTAGCTCTTAAAAGCCTTTATCAAAACGAGACACTCCATTTTAGATAAGTGATCATATAATTATGTGTTCTTAAGATATTAGTCGGACAAATACATGGGACAACATCATACTTATTGTCCAACAGTTTGTTTCCCGATTTCCGATTTGTTTGACATATAACTTAATCGAACACATCAATTTAGTTCTGATCGGACCCAATACATAGGTCAAAACAAAATCATCTAGGGGCCCAAGATATCGATTTTAATCCTCCAAGGACTAAAAGGAACAGATAAAGTTCGATAATATATGCTTGTACTAACTATTCATTGAATCATACACAACAACACGTTTTATAACACCGACTACCAATCGTAGCTCTTAAAAGCCTTTATCAAAACGAGACACTCCATTTTAGATAAGTGATCATATAATTATGTGTTCTTAAGATATTAGTCGGACAAATACATGGGACAACATCATACTTATTGTCCAACAGTTTGTTTCCCGATTTCCGATTTGTTTGACATATAACTTAATCGAACACATCAATTTAGTTCTGATCGGACCCAATACATAGGTCAAAACAAAATCATCTAGGGGCCCAAGATATCGATTTTAATCCTCCAAGGACTAAAAGGAACAGATAAAGTTCGATAATATATGCTTGTACTAACTATTCATTGAATCATACACAACAACACGTTTTATAACATCGAGTTACCGATGCGGTTTCATACTATTAATGTACAACCAACTCATAGTCAACAACTCATATATCTAGGTTTGAATACTTATATGATATTGTTGTCTCACAATCACTCGAGATAAATTCCATGAAGTGATACAAGTGAGCGCGGGTTGAATCCAATACTCAGACCTTATGAGCACTCATGAATGTTGTAGCAAACTTGCTATGTCTAATAGCATTCAGACAAATCTATAAACCAAATTCATGATAGTCATGATTCAATACCTACTTCCAACGTATGATCGACCGTGGATAGTTGGAATAATATGATATACCATAACATAATTATTCTGGAAGTCAAAACATGCAAAATGAAACAATAGTAAATGATTGGCACAAGACAGTACTATATTAGTAAATAAAAAACACCTTTTATTTAAGCATCAAAAGTCAATTACATTTCAACTATTACAAGTTTCGAAAGATATCTAATCATTAAACATATATCATCCTTCAGCCCGATGCGCCTCACATGCTGTAAATGCTTAACCCTACTCAGTCCCTTCGTGAGGGTATTTGTCGGGTTCTCCTCTGACGATACCCTATTTGCCACGAGGAGTCCTTCTTTTATTCGATGGATAATGCGGTGGTATTTTCTGTCAATGTGTCTGAATCTGTTGTGATCCCTTGGTTCCTTGGCCAAGGCAACTACACTCTCGCTGTCACAGAAAATTTCAATAGGCTCTTTTATAGCTGGTACAACTCCAAGGTCTCCAATGATGTTCTTCAGCCATATCGCCTCCTTCGCCGCCTCGCTTCCTGTTATGTACTCTGATTCGGAAGTTGAATCAACTACTATCTCATGCTTGGAACTTTTCCAAGTTATTGCTCCTCCATTCAGGGAATGTAGTTGCAGGTTATGGTAACTAAATGGGTATGGTTGTGTTCATTCAATATCTACATTAGCGTATTTAAACATAACACCTGATGGACCATATGTAGACCCATTATACCTGGGAGCCTTCTTCCATAATACCTACAAATAGTCCATTTGTGGCATGAATGGGATGAACATGTGGTCTTCTACAAACTTTATACCTCCATTGCCTCCTTTAAAAAGAAGAATGTCAGGCAGGCTAACAATGAAAAAAATATGGGATGCTTCTAAAAGGTCTGGAAAACACATGGTTTCAAAGGCAGGGAAAAATGTTTCTTATGGCATATGCAAACAGAAAGGGAACAAGACCACTTGCACTAAAGTGTCAAGACCTCTTAAAACTAATGTCACAAAGAAACAAAAGATCATGCAAACACAAGACTAAGTGAATATGTAAGGGGGTGGAGAAGATATTATTATGGGTGATGCGTTGAGCCACAAAATGATGAAGTTATGAGGGTAAATGAATCTAAGAAAGTGATGAGGGTTAATGAAGCTGAGGAACTGGGCATGGTTAATCAAGTTGTTGGTCATGTGTATACTATAGGTCAACCAATCAAGAGGAAAAAGTCAGAGAGAATTCTTAAACTAAAGCTTGTTGAAGGTGAAGGTAGCAGTGTTGGATCGCCAATGGAGTTAGATTAATTATCACTTTAATTATATGTCTGTTATGTGGATTGAACAAGGGAATTTATGTTTGTTATGTTCATGTATGTTATACTAATCTTAACATTTGATATTTGGATTTGTGTATGTATTTATAAATATAGTCTTATTTATATTAGTATGTACGGGGTACTTTAGTCATTACAAATATTTCAACAAGGCATGTTAATGTTAGTTTAGGGGTACTTTAGTAATTCGAATCAGTTAATCCAAAGGTGTATGTTATTTCAAGTAATTATTAAAGTAGGGGTATTTTAGTCAATCAAAGAAGTTAAATTAATTATAGTCCTGTTAGGTGTATTAGTGTCACTTTAATTAGGTAAAGAAATAGGGGTATTTTTGTCATTATTTTTTATTTGAGTAAACCCATCAGGGGTATTACAGTCAATTTTTTTTTATGTGACTTAACCCATTAGGGGTATTTCAGTTATTATTTTTTATTTGACTAAACCAATCAGGGGTATTACAATCAATATTTTTTATGTGACTTAAGTGATTAGGGGTATTTCAGTCATTACTTTTTTATTTAGCTTAACCCATTAGAGGTATTTCATTGCTTCAAGGCAATTATCCAAAGCGGACAACCAGAAAAAAAAAATCCATTGTTTTCCATTTTTGGGTTATAAGCAACGAAAAATCTGGGTATTAGATTCTTCTCTTTTGTCCCATATCCCACACACAAACATTAGGGTTCATGCTTTAATGGTTTAAAAAGTTTGACTTTGTCATGTGGTCCGAGGAAGAAAATCAACAAAAAAATATGGGTATTACTTCACGACACATGCACATTTAGATTTATAACAAGAACATTTTAACTTAACCAACATTTTATTCGTGGATTTCTGTTACATCTTTACATCTATTAAACTAGTTAAAACAAGATTTGTACCTCCATCTTACTACATACGACAACATCACCTGTGATTAACATCAAAAAACTGATCATCCCAACAACATCATCACAAAACCACCAAGCATGACCACAAATACTACAACCAGAAACCAAAAGACAAAGAACAAAACGCCTTACTAATAAGGAGAATAAACCAGATACACATCAAAACAAAATAGAAACCCAAGATAGAAATGTTGTAACCTAAAGTTCTTCTGTCAGTTTAAGAACTTGTAGGTTAACACTCCCACAATAGCAACGGCAAAAACCCCAAGAACCCATTTCACTTTGTTGCACATGTTTTTACCCAAAACGATGTTGACATACAACGCTTGCAGTGAACACAAAATGCTTCTTCAAATCACCAACCATGTTAGATAGATCGACCTGACATGCCCTATAACATCATCCACTTCATGATTTAGGGCGTCCAACTCTCTAGTGATGTTGTGTCGTAGTTCACGAAGGTCGTTTGCAATCTCTTCCCTCACAAGAGACACCTCTAACTGTGTTTGCAGCAGATTGATCGCCATGTCTTCATTGGTGACTCCATTAGAGACATTTTCAGCCATGTGCCGACTATAGTTGGGTGACAAACTGTGAGTTGGAGATGATCTTGAAGGTATCGTTTTTGCGATTGGTATTGAAGTTTAGGGTACAGTTAGGGTAACCAGGTTTCGAATTGTGCCATTTTAGGGCACAACCTTCATCTTTTATACGGAGGCGAGGGGAACAATGTGAACATGGCCTCTAAGTTTCACATTCAAAAATGACGTCATTTGGGTCCAAGACATAAGTACAATTTCGTCATGTCATCGATGATGTGTCAAATTGGGATGATGTGGCATGGTTATCGGGTATATTAAGTAAAAGGGACTAAATTGCTAGGTTACAACACACTTCGTTCCCTCATAAAGCTACTTAAAAAGTTAAGTAATTAAAAAGGTAAACCCTAGAAAGTTCATAGGTTGTATGTGTCATTTTCTCTTTATTTTTCATCCTCTTTCCAAGTAGACAACACTTCTCTCCCTATAAACTTTTTTTTTTTAATTGTAAAGTAGTTTAATTTTTCATACTATCTTTGATTTTGTTTGCACAGTTACTATGTTTTTAAAACTAGATGTACCGTTCAACCACATATCAGCTTTTTTAATATTTTATACTTCCTTTCAACTTACCTTTCGTCTTTAATGAAAGCCTTCTCAAATGATTTCCATCTATCCGACCTCTCTTTCCTTCTTTTTTTGTGTGTGTGTGTTTGTTGCACATTGTCTTCTTTTTGTGTGTTTTCAACAGATACATCATCATCATCATCATCATCATCTTAAAACACAATTAGATTTCAATCAATAACATGATACTCCAAGGTCCATGAATGATCACAATTTACACATTACAAAACTACAACAAATTTAACTTGAATGCTACGCTACATTCCATTAACGAATAGACATTAGACATAAAAATACTTGAACAAAATTGGAAGAAGAAAAAAAAAACCTTGATGAAAAAACTTTAAAAACTTACTTGAGAGTCTTCATTGGGGAAACCAAATTTCCAGCAAAACTAAAACTAACTTGAAAACAACTTGATCTTTGGTTCATTTGTGATCTTAATATCAATCAATATGAACTTGGGAAATAAGAAACAAGCTGTGAACATGGGTGTGTCGACAACAGAGAACAAGGTCATGAAGATCAGCTTATAATTTCCATACATATGACTTAAATTGAGCATAAAGAGCTATATCGTATAATATACATAACATTAAAGCTTTCAACAACAATCGTCCAAATCCCATATACATCATGCAAAAATGTGTTTTACAACATGACATTAAGTATTTAATATTTACCAATTATAATTTAAGCAGCGGAAACCAACAATCCTACTGCCAAACTTCAAGATACCGAATGCCTTCGATCTTTATCAGGTTTGTTCTTGCCACGTGTACTCGAAGGCAAAAACCCATCCGCATGTAAAAATGGTGTAATTTTCCCAAGCTTTTTCGTCACTGAACTTATCAACGACTTTTTTGGCAATGGTGGCTTACCACTACCAGCTGTACTCGTATTGTTATTAACCACCCTTGGTTTATTACCACCTGATCTCTCGATCTCCTTCAATCTTGTTTTCATCTTCAGAAGCTCGAATTTAAGTTCTTGATTTTCTTTTTTTAAGCTTGAAATTTCATCTGATACTGATGCTACTGATCTTGGAGATGAAGGAGTACTAGTAAACGATTTGCTATTAGTTGCGCTTTGATCATATTCATTTCCACCTGTAGTTGTTTCTTGCAATCGTTGTTGTTCATAGTAAAGAACTTGAACCACAGTTTGAACAGGAAGCCTCTCGTTTTGAGCTGCATGAGCACGTGCTTCACGTGATAGCTTCTGACAATCCATTAAACTGCAAACTTTCTTTCGATCCATGTCACTTATTGCTGGATGAGCCTGAAAAGATTATATTTACAAATATTAATTACAATAAGTGAATCAGAATCAAACCTTTAATTTTCTTGTATAATTTTACTACAAATTAATGTTACCTTCAAGTAGATATCAATGGCTCTATACATTCCATCTTCTGTGACTTTTACTTGAGGTGGAATACATTCAGCAAAGTTTATAAATTTTGAAACCAACAAGTTTCGATCAGACGCTATTTTTGCAAGAAAGCTCTCGATGATCTTCCCGACATTTTCGTTATCGGTTTGTGTTGGTGAAACATGGTCTATAGGACACGTGTCTGTGAAATTGTTTTCAGTATAAATCATCATCATTTGTTGAACTGTATCAACATCAAACAACGTGTCGCCATCGAAGCAAAAGGAAGGAATCAAGATATCGTCTAAAACTGCATGCCCTAATTGTAATCCCATTCTTTTCTCTAAATCGAGTTTGCATGAGACTGTTGTGTCTAAATAATTGGAAGCTCGAAGCAACATTGAAAGAAAGCTTATTGAAACTGCGTTCTTTTCTCTTGGCAAGAGCCCGACAATTGTTTCCAAAATTACCCTCTTCTCGTGTTCTTGGTTTGGGTCCAGCTTTTTCTTGGATTTTCCAAAGATTTCCTGTTTGATTGATTGTATAATCACAATTTTACCTCTTAATAAATACAAAAGTTAAATCGAAAAAGAAAAGGGGGGTAATTTAGGGATCTTACCAAACCTCGAAGACATTTTTGAGCATAAAGCATTAAAACGGGACCAAGTGCGAATTGTTTGAATCCTCTTGAAACTAAAGCAATAAGAACCCTTTCAAAGATATCGATTCTAAGAACAATCAAATCTTCAGCCCACCAATCAACGACAGATCTCGCATGCGACGAAGATGACAAAGAATTCGAATTCAATTCATTGCTGCTGTCTGCACTTCCGAACAAACAAACTTGACTTTCTTCAGTCACCATGAACGCGATAGTGTCGATACATCGATCAATCAGTTTTACTTTTTCAGAAATCGGTAAGAAATCCGCTGACGATTGCAAAATGGAAACTGCAGAAGATAAGTTTTTGAATCCCGATTCGTTTAAATAGGATTCTGTTACTGATACCAGGTTGCCGATTGCATAGTCTTCCGTCATTTCTAGGTATTCTGCAACACATCTTGCCATTGCAATGTTGTCTTTAGATAACTCGATATTTGTTTCGTAACAGAATTTTGCAGCAAGTTCAAATCCTTCAGGTCCTCCTGGGATATCAGGGATTTCCACTACAGAAAGATCAGCATGATTGGGGTCTGATAATAGTTTCTTTATGTAACCACACTTTGAGACTAAAGGAAACTGCACACAGTTTGAAAAACGTTAACTTTTATCGTTGTTTCAAATCTTTATCAAAAAATGAGTTATAACTTATAGTGAAAGCTTACCTTGTGTATGGAAAAAGAAACACCTCTTACACAAACTGTGACATCACTTGGGATCTCTTGGGAGAAAATCCTGAAAATTTTTGGAAGAGAAATTCATATGGATTTATATCTAATTAACAATATAGATTAAGAAAGAAGATGAAGAGAAATGAAAAGAAACCAATCGCTAATCCTCTTCATGGCATCAGAATTAAGCTCCTTTTTTGTAGCAAGCATGTCAAATCCCTCTTGATGAACATCGACCATTGTAGATTTGTAGTAATAAGCTTTGCAAAATTATGTACATGTTACTTTGTCATATACAGGGTTTAAATGAAAGTGTGGTGTATGCTATTAAGCTTAGATTCTGTAACATGTGAGTTGCGGATTAAATTCAATCGACATATGTAATGAAATACCCATAATGGGTATCATTATTAGGCTAAAAGGAGCATGGAGTAGGGATAAAAGAGTCTTATCAAAGTTAGGATTATGGTATGTGTGAATGTGTGGTGTGGGTGCGAATGTCTGTGGAGAGAATTGGCAGTTTATCAGTGAGACATTTTATCAACCACATAATGCTCATCTTCTACACAGTGAAATGAACAGAGTCACGATCAGGTTCTTCGTCAAATTGTGATTCAACTTGGTTAATTAATAAATCACGGCGGCGAAAGCTTCGGACCAGAATCGTGGGTAACTAATCGATGATTTTTGGTCACACCCACATGCGAATGCCATTAATGAGTCCAAGAAATAAGAATGTGAGTTTGACATGTACTAAAAAGATGATGTATATAGGGTAATTTTGTCCTTTCTTCATTGTCCATGGATCATATTCATGATGCGGTCAATGGAAAAGTTCCCTCGGGTTGATAGTGCATGGAACCACTTATTAATTACTTCATACTTATCTATCAAATTAATTACTTTTGTTTTTATTTTGATTTCTATTCGATAAGAAAAATAGGTTGCCAAACATGATTTTCTAATTGAATTTAATCTAATTATACTTAGTAAATGAGAAAAATCGGTTGGAACTGATCGGTCAGGTTTCTAGTTCTTCCAATCCATTATTTTCGGTTTTCAGTTAGTTCGGTTTCAGTTTGATTCAGGTAAGTTCCGGTATCAAACATCTTCTTTGATAACACACTTCTTAATAGAACTAAATCGAAATAGATTGGAACCGATTAGTGATATTCGACCTAGTTCTTGGTTACCCGTTCAATTCTTAATCGGTCTTCGGTTAATGTGGTTATACTTCTGATCTGGTTCCAAAACAAATTACAACCCTAATTCTGTGTAGAATTAAGAACTCAATCTTTGTATCTTAATATTGTCTTTTGTTTTTGTTTACAAGAACAAATAAAGTAATTATATGTGGAATATTAATTTTTTTTTCATGATAACCTAAAAGTTGTAGGTTGAAATGTTAATGTTGGTATAGTTCAATAATTTTGGAAAAATTTAAAAAAAAAACCCACATATTTTATCTAGTTTTTTTAGAAAACCCACCAGTGCATGAAAATTCTTATATTTGCTTAAATACCTAATTTGAAGGTTTAACAAGGATAAATCCTAGATAGTCATAAATAATAGGTAACCGATTCTTAAGAGTTTGCTAGCTTTAGATTAGAAATTTTCAAAGAATATAAAGGATTTAATATACAAAAAAATATAGTATTTTTTTTAATAGTTTAATGAAAATAGATTAGTTTCACTGAAGTGTGAAAGACTTAAATTGATATATATATATATATATATATATATATATATATATATATATATATATATATATATATATATATATATATATAGGTTCATTTGAGACCATGTTAATTTTGTGAAACCATTAGACCAAATCTATAAAAAAAATTACAATGCAAAATAAAAGAAAAAATCCAAAAAAAAAAAATTAATTATTATTCTCGGAACTTTATTTAACTAAAAAAATAAAAAAGTAAAACAAATAAAAAAAATTACCTTTTTTTTGTTTTTTGAAAAATACGTAAAATATTTTAATAGAATATTACATTGTACATATTCTAATATGATTTTTAGAATGTTTAGAATATTGTACTAGATTTGCCAGATATGTAGAATATTATAATATTGTACTAAAATATGTAAAAAAAAAAAAAAACATATTTTTTTGTATTTATTTTTTTATTTTTTTGGTATTTTTTATTATTTTTTTGGAAAATATATATTTCGAAAATAATATTGGAAAAAAAATTCAAAAATTTTCAATTATTTTAGATTTTAAAAATATTTTTGTTTTATCTAATAAATGAGTGGCTAGGATTGCATCTCACGGTCTCACAAAATTAGATCGTCTCACATTAACCTAATTCTCTCTCTCTCTCTCTCTCTCTCTCTCTCTCTATATATATATATATATATATATATATATATATATATATATATATATATATATATATATATATATATATATATATATATACACTAAGAAATAATATAGTATTTTTTTTTAACATTATATATAAATATATTGAATTTTTATAAAGTTAACCCATATTTTTATTTGATAGGATTTTACATACCTCCATGACTTTTTAATATATTACCCAAACAATTGATTATAAAACAATCAGTTTTGGGCCAAAGCCAGCCCAGGTGAGCCCAGCCCGTATATGCCATTACCTTCACAGATACACACACAAGAAATGAACACTCGGTAAAACCTTATCCACCCCCAAAACCCCAAGGAAACCTCCGTTGTCGACCACCATGCTTCCCCGAGTTTTGAATTCAATCACTCGACGATCTTGATTGCTTATTAACGTAATTCAAAACTCGATACTCGATACCTACTTCTGAATCCTTAGCAGATGGAGCTTTCTTCTCCATTAGTACCCTCAAATTCAAACATCTTTCACCGGACCCATGACCTCTCTTTCTCCTCCTCCATTTCACCTTTCCCAGTCAAAACCCACTTCCAAAAACTCAAATTCCGAAAACCCATTTCTAACCCCGCCATTTTCGCCGTCGTGGACTCCCAGGAGAAACAGGAACAACTCCCTCAAAACAGCCCACAAAGACTTCTCAAAGAGCTCTCCCAACGCAAGCAATACGTTTCTCCCAAGAGAAGAGTACCCCCGAAGCGATTTATCCTCAAACCTCCATTAGACGACGCAAAGTTAGCTCAAAGGTTCCTCAACAGCCCTCAATTGTCGCTAAAGCAATTCCCATTACTCAGTTCTTGTTTACCATCAATGAAATTGAACAATGCTGATAAAACTTGGATAGATGAGTATTTGCTTGAGGCAAAACAGGCTCTTGGGTACCCTTTGGAACCATCTGAGAATTACGGAGATGATAACCCAGCTAAGCAATTCGATACATTATTGTATTTGGCTTTTGGGCATCCGCATTGTGAGAGAACGAATGCGAGACACGTGAGATCTGGGCATTCCCGATTAGGGTTTTTGGGACAGTTTGTTCTTGAAATGGCGTTGGCTGAGTTTTTCTTGCAGAGGTATCCAAGGGAGTCACCAGGTCCAATGAGGGAAAGAGTATATGCTTTGATTGGGAAGAAATATTTGCCCAAATGGGTTAAAGCTGCTAGTTTGCATAACTTGATTTTTCAGTTTGACGACATGGATAAGCTTCTTAGAAAAGAGCGAGAACCACCAGTGAAGTAAGTCCTTCAATTTTTGCCATAACTTATTATATCTGAAGCTATCATACTTAGGGAAAATTGATGATGGTGTGAGATTGAATAATGTGAATCATATTCATATAATCATTTGTAACATGATTGAAGTGATAGTGCCCTAACATTGAATCTTAAATAAAAGATTACATTCTTATTTACAGGTCAGTAGTTTGGGCTTTATTTGGAGCAATTTATCTGTGTTTTGGTATGCCAGAAGTTTATCGTGTACTCTTTGAAGTATTTGGAATGGACCCTGAAGATGAAGAATGTCAACCTAAATTAAGAAGACAACTTGAAGATGTTGACTTTGTCTCTGCTGAATTTGAAGGAAAAAAACTCACTTGGCAAGAAGTCGCTGCTTACAAGGCAACTTCTTTTTTTACTTTTAATAAACCTCACAATTGTATTTGGTTTGACCCAAAAAGTCAAAACAAATTCTTTCCACAGCTCATATTTTTATTATTTACATTTTACAGCCTCCTGAAGATGCTCTTTTTGCACACCCAAGGCTATTCAGGGCTTGTGTGCCACCTGGAATGCATAGATTCAGGGGAAATATATGGGATTATGATTCTCGACCTCAAGTTATGAACACATTAGGGTATCCTTTACAAGTTAAAGATAGAATCCCAGAAATTACTAATGCCAGAAACATCGAACTTGGCCTCGGATTACAGGTGAAAATTTTTCATCTCTCTATTTTCATTATATCCACATTTTTCTAATATATCATTTTTCAAAATCCAGCTTGCTTTCTTGCACCCTTCAAAGCACAAGTTTGAACATCCTAGGTTTTGCTTTGAACGACTTGAATACGTTGGCCAAAAGATCCAGGTACTATCACTGTCATTATCAGTCTGGTACTGTCGGTCTGTCACTGTCACTGTCACTGACACTGATGTATTTGAGAATGTTGTTGGTGTTGCAGGATCTTGTAATGGCGGAGAGGCTGCTGATAAAGCATATAGATGCTCCGGGAAGGTGGTTGCAGGAGAAGCACCGGAGGCTTCTTTTGAACAAGTTTTGTGGGAAGTATTTGAGGGAAAAACACCTCCACAGGTTCATAATTTATAGTGAGGAAGTTCAAGATTCTTATGAACATAACCGGAGGCTAAGGAATCCGGCCACCACCTCGGTTCAACAAGCCATTCATGGACTCTCGTACACTGTTTATGGGAAACCGGATGTTAGACGCCTCATGTTTGAGCTTTTTGACTTTGAACAAAGTCAACCTAAAGCCGTATGATTCATGTTGTTCATGTTTGTTCTTGATGATGTACATATGTCTATGTGTCATGGTGGTTGTTTTGTTACACACTTTTACATGTAAGATTAATGTACCATTTGTTGGACAAAGTAACCATATGGAATGTATAAGTAGAAAAAAGTGGTGGTGGGGTCTACATCAAAGGCAAAATGGGATTTTTGAAAAATACATGAATAATTTATTAGAGATTTTTAGATCAAGTATCTTAATGTTTCGATCGACATAAAGTTTTATCTAATAATGTTCTAAAATGTGTTCAAGTTTTGCTCAAAAATTGATGTTTTATTGTTTGATCTGACTTTTATCGGTATGCAACAATTGAGAATTTTCTATCATTAATTGTTACCAGGAGTTAGGTTCAACTCATAAAGACAAAAACTTCCCATATTGAAATATAATATGAAAAGTTGAGTCGAAAATAAAGTAATCAAAAAGTTAAAATGATTAGTGTATTTGAAAGATATGCGACCTAATAACGAATAGAAACCAAACACATTAATAACGTTATTGACGTCAAAAATAGCAAAAAGAGAACGGTTGAGTTTTGGCTAACAGTACAAAAAGGAAATTCGTAGTAAAGCATGACATAAGAACTTGAGAATGAAGAAAGGCAAAAACAAAGTCGTATGAAAGAGATACAATTTTTATAAAAAATAAAAATGTAACATCCAAAAAAATCATGCCAAATTTTAACTTTTTAAAACATTTCAAAACCGATGATTATTACAAAACTTGTTTCCAAAATAGTATAATATCAGAGTATCCCAAAAACAAAGTCATAAAATGTGAGGAATTGTACGATCACGTGTTTGCCTTCTCACGATCAATCAAAGTACCTGAAACCAAAACAGAAACTGTAAGCCTGAAGTTTAATGAGTTCCCCTAAAATACTGATTCATAACAAATAGTACACATAATAACAGCATGTAATGGCTCCACAACTCTGCAGACTGGATTACCCATGGTCCCACGGTGTGAGTCTGGCTTGCCTTCCGGGCCTACAACTCACATCTGGCTTGCCTTCGAGCCCACAACATAAGTCTGGTTTGCTTTCAAGCCCACAACTTATAACTGGCTTGCCCCCTTCAGTCCTAAGACTGAAATCTAACTAATCAGCCCTCAGTGCGAGTCTAGCATGCTCCCTTGTACCTAAGTATGAGTCTGGCATACCACTTGGTCCTCAGCTCGTATCTGGTATGCTAATGAGTCTTCAGTATGATTCGGGTATGTTTTCCCGGCCCTCAGCTCATATCTGGCATACTCTAGGGTTTGTTGGTCACTACACGAAGTAGTGCAACCTCAACCCTACCCACACAACATGTCTAGATATACAGTTAAATGCAAATACAGATAAACTAACACAGGTAGTCCTACAGATATACCAAACTGGCATAGAAAACTAGCATGTATAACTATCGCATACTCAACATATCATCATCTACTGGGATATTAAATCCAATGGGTCAGCATTGGTGCCTTCGACCCCTTAATATAGTGAGGATAACTCACCTCACAAATGTCGAACTGTAGTGATAAGATCAAACTCTCGAATCTCAGCCACGAACTCCACCACCTATATTCATCATAAAAAATACTTCCATAAATTCCCAATTTACTAAAACACACCCAAAAGTCAAACTAGTCAACCCTTAGTCAAAGTCAAAATCAACGGTCAAAGTCAACAGTCCATGTTGACCCGACTCGTCGAGTACAGCTAGCAACTCGTCGAGTTTCTGAAGAACTCAGAAGTCACCCAAAACCCTAATTAACTCATTGAGTTTCCAACCAACTCGTCGAGTCCATGCATGTCCAGATGAAAGGGAAAACCATAACTGACTCGTCAAGTCCTCTTAGTGACTCATCGAGCTCATGCAGAATCAAATACGGGAAACCCTCATCCGACTCGCCGAGTAGGCTAAGCGACTCGTCGAGTTCATGCAGTCCTTTACTTATACAAATGTTTTTAAGCCACCCCAAAGCTCCATATTGCAGATCCAACCTCCTAGGACATGGTTTCCACGTAAAGTTGCAAACTTTGCGTGCATGCATGGTCCTAAATGCCAAAACTAGACTAAGGGAAAGGTTAACTCAAAGGGAAAGGTCCATGCTTGCCAAATCTCATAACTTTATAGCTATAGGGACCAAGGGAAGTCCAGATCTGAAGTTACAATTTTAGATCTTGTCCTAATACTCGAAATGACTCCAAAATGTACTAAAGATGGCCCTAAACCCAAACATAAAGAGAATTAGCTAAAGATAAACCAAGATAACGACTTGTTACCTTCAAAATGATTCCAAGACGAAGTAGAGTCAATCCCACAAGATCCTTTTTGCTCCAAGCTTTTTATACTTCACACCTTCTTCACATAACTTTCCTTTGAATCACTCTTTAAGCCTCACAAACACTCAAGAACAAGGTTAATAGCGATTAGGTTTCTCTCAGCCGTCAAGGGGGTGGTAAAGGACCGGAGGAAAGGACTTAAGACCCTTTAAATAGGGTGAAAACCCTAAAAGTTAGGGTTTCATCTCCCAGCTCCTACTCGTCGCAGCCGGGTCCTCTGACTCGTCGAGTAGATCCAATGATCCACACGGGCTAACCCGCCTCTGCAGGACGAGTTGGTGGCAACCAACTCGTCGAGTAGATCCATTAATATATATATAATGCTTTTAAAACTTGTACCTGGGAGTCGGGGTGTTACAAAAATATTGGGTTAAAAATGAAAGTTAAAATTAGAAGATGCATTTTAAAGGAAAGTTGTAGTTCTAGGAAAAACTAGACAAATATATAAAGAGGGTAAGAAACAAAGTACATATGAAGAAAATATGAATTTTTAAAAAATAATTAAAAGGTGTGCGTCAATGTGAGTGTCATGCTCGTCGCGCACATTTGACCCCAGATTCGTCGGAGATTTGGAAACATGGACCACCAGAAAGGTGACACGTGACAAGATTTGGATGGGCCACGAAGCGAGTGCATGTCGCGCAACAGAGTGGCCGACATGCACCATCACTATAAATAAAGGTGTTTGCTTCTTGGTTTTTCATCTCAAACCAACCTCTAAACTCTCTCTCTATACTTCAATGCCCTCCCGATACCAAAAAAACTTTGGTTGCAACAGTTTGGGCGCTCCTCGATACGCTATTAGTGTGAGTTCACGACCCCAATTTTACTGTTTTAAAATGTTTTCATGGGAGGAATACATGTTTAACAAATGATTTTATAAAAATATATATCCTATAAATATTAAGTCATTTTATTATAAGCAGGATGTTTTAGGATAATATAATTGTAGATATTATGTCTAGATTTGAGCTATGATCTGTGTCTAAAATATATGATGCCCGATAATCTAAGAGTAGGTAATACCTAGATATTATAATGGTCAAATTCATATGAAACTTTAAGTACCTAGAAGTTATGTTAGACAAGATTTGGGATATGTATTGTAATTAACTATTATGCTTCCCAAATATCATGTTAAAATAACCATAATTACATTATATATATATATATATATATATATATATATACACACACACACACACTAGTCGTTTACCTCGCCAAACGACGGGTGCGAATAGTTTCTTTCGGAAAATTATTTTTATTCGAAACATGTATGATTGGACACCCAACTTTGACACAAAGGTAATGATAAAATACACCCCTAAACTGTGAAATCTAATTTGTTATGGAAGATGATAACTTGTATCTTGAAAACTAACCCATGATCTTTAAGTCAAGATTAAAAAAAACAAAAAAAGGAAAATAAAAAGACACCTGTGAGCCTGTCATTAAATGAACATATATCTTAAATAAATACATATTTATATATATAATTAGATCCACACATTTTTTTATATTTATTATACAATCCATTTATAATATAATTTTTGTTTATTTATTAATGTAATTGATTCTATCTTGGCATTCCAGTCCGATGACTGATTGGGACGGGGTAATATAGCCCGATGGTTGTAGATCCGAGGTTATTCTAGTTTGATGACTTATGGGACCTACCATGCATGATTGTATATGTTCTGATTGTATGTGGTACTTTGAGAAAACTCACTAAATTTTGGCTTACAGTTTTCAATGTTATGTTTCAGACACTTCAGATAATCGGGGGAGCTGATTGTGACTATTACTTTTGAGAAAAATGTTTTGTGAACAATTGTGGTCTTTGGTTGGATTTTTAAAATGAAAATTTTACATTGATTTTTGTGATGTTACAGTATCGATGATGGTAGCGGTGGTAGTTTAGTAGTGGTTGTAATAGTGGTGGGTCGGTGATTGTGGTAGTGGTGGTGGTAGTTGGGTGTGTGTGTTCTAGGGGTTAGGGGTAAGGTGGGAGGGTGACATGAGAGTGGGTGTGTGTTTATATATTAGAAAAAAATAGAATTAGAAAAAATATGGACAATAATAATTATCAGTTTTCTAAAATTTTCAAAGTTCTTTGTAATTTTGAAAAACAATAAATTTTTATTTTTTGTGAAAACTTTCGAGAACTTGTTAAACTAAACGCATTTTCAAAATTCTCATTTTTCCTAGAATTCTTTTCCGAAAAATAACTCATTTTTTCTGTAACTAAATGCACCCCAAGATTTGCAGTTGTTTTTTGTTTTGGTTTTTCCCACAATTTGTAACTTTCGAAGTGTTTATTGAGAAAAAAAGGGTGAATGACACAAAAGCCCTACAATGTTTCCAAAGTTAGTTGATTCAATCATTAACGTTATTTTGTTACCTTTATGGGGTCATAAAGTGGATGTCTATCTGGCGATGAATCCGACCACCAAACGATTATAGCCTTAGTGACAATGTTAGTGAAACAGAGAGTTATCGGGCTTCCTCTTTTGATTCTCATGTCGCTTCTACTTCTCGCAATACTCCGTCGATGGTAGGACCTCAATCCACCTCGTACCTTCTGGTCCCTTCTCCAACTAATCCATTGGTTGCCATGAGCAACTGCTTGGGGGAAGTTAGGAGTGAAAACCTGATTGGTAAATTTTTTAGTTTGTTCCATCATTCCAAAAATTTCCAGATGAAGGCATCTTCGAGGTTATGGTAAGACACAGGTTTGATTTATACATAAATCTTCTAACACTAAGAAAACTCGATGACATACTTGTAACCATGTGGTGAATATGGAGTAACGAATCGTGGGTTAGACGTTTTCGATCATGGCGGAAACTATATAACAACTGCACAGTTATTGTTGGAATCCGTAATTCGGTAATTGATTACCTGGAAATGTCATCGGAATGCACAATTCTTCAAATCGCAGACAAAATCGAAGCAATGATGCATATTTGGACAGAAAAAAACTCAAAAAGCCATGGAAATGGGAAGTTGTTATGGACAGTTAGCGTGAAAGGCGATAAAGAACGAAGTAAAGTTCTTTCGGGAAGGCCAAACACCATTTTGAAGGATTCAAAGCTTTAATGTCATGGTCTTCAATGAACGAGGTTGGATCTTGATAAAATTCAATCTAATTTTTAGTGTTTTAGATTGGATGTGAAGGAAATCATGTCAGCTCAAAGTTCTTATGTGGCTTAGAAAATATGTTATATTAGGTAGCAATGACAAAAAAAATAAAAATAGAAGTAAAAAACAAACAAACAGGTGGACATCCACTTTATGCCCCCATAAAGCATCAAAATAATTTATTATGCCCCCCATAAAGCATCAAAATAATTTTAAGGATTAAATTAACCAACTTTAAAAACACTGTGGCCTTTTGGGTCATTTCTAAAAAAATCCACATCCACCAAAATTTCTATCTATCTATCTATACTATATATTATATTATAGTACACAAAATGGTTAAATAATATAAGATTAAAAAAAACTACTTTGTGCCTAAATTTTACTCTTCTATACATTTTTTTATAATAATATGTGGTATTTAAATTAATTAATAATAATAATTTACAACAAAATTAAATCACATTATATTACCTTATAAATAAATATTGATGTTCTAAATAATGAGCCAAAATTTAAAAAAAAAAAAATCAAATAAGTAATTTTTAAATAATTTAATCATAACAACACTTAAAACTAACATTAAATCAAGAATTATATTTAATTAGGAAGCCGCAAGCATTTATTGATTTGAGTCTTATTTTATGATATCTTTCAAATTAAATAGTTACAATTATACATATCAATATAATATAAAAATTATTATTTGATAGGTAATTTCAGTGACAATCAATTTCAAAAACATATATTTGTCAAATTTTAATTATAACTTTTTAATCGGCATAACACGTGGGCATTCGTCTAGTATTATTTAAAATCTGGAAAAAAAAATCAAATGATAATAATAAATTATAAATCAAGATAGATTTTCCAAAAAAAATCAAAATCTTATTATATAATTGAAAAGGTGAATGGTTTAAAAAAGGTATAAATTTTCCAGGAAAAAAATTATTATTTGTTTTTCAAGAGATTTAGACCTTTAGGTCATCGACTCATTGTGGTCCTCATAAAAAATGATAATTTATTTTTGTGTAATTGTGTATATTATTAGGTGTTGAAAGGTACACATATAGGTGTTGAAAGTGACATATTATCTTTAAATTTCATTCCATCTTGTAGATATTTATAAATATAGACGAGAATTTATAGAATCTAGTTAATCTACTAATGGTTTACATATTTGCAACTCATAATCTGATTGGTTGTAAGATAAGTGACGATGATTGTACATGTACCAAATGAGGTTGATACTTTTGTTGATATTCTTTTATGTTTATATTATTGTGATTCCGATAATAAATGGTGACATAGTGTTAGACTTGTTTATGCAACAATTATTTTTATCATTTTGAGAATTTTCATATTGGGAAAATCCTTTATCTTCTCGGTTGTTAACTTGTGCAATTTTCATTAGTAGAACATTTTGGAATTTTATATATACCTTTGTACACACAAATGAATTATATATGGATTTTGGTCGCCATAAGTTAAAGCTTGAATATTCAAATTTTGGTTAAATCCTTTTGAAATACTTGATTTCATGGTGTATTTAGTATGATGGAAACGAAATGGAATAGATAACGTGACAGAATGAAAAAGGTAGTGGAATGAATCATTATTTTTCGTTATCATGATTGGTTGAGTCGGAAGAAAGGAATAAATTATGGATATCAAAAAATTTGATACTAAATAAATCTCATTGAAATGTTTATTTATTAAGAACCACATTAAAAGGTTGGAGTTTGTCATGTTAAAGGCTTGCATGTGGATAAAGTTAGGCTTTTTATCTATTAAAAACCTCATTAAAAGGTTTCTAGAAAGTTATAGTCTCTGACTTAACAGATTAAGAGCTTAACAAAGAGTATGTTTTGCCTAGTAGTCCTGACACATCCATTTGATGATCGCAGAGCATCGCGTAGGGATCAATTGTGACTATCTTGGACAATAGTGGACACGACATGTCTATGTGTTGATCGCGATGCGTATGGCGTTTTACCGTTGATTTTGACATTGACTTTTTGACTAGTTTGAATTTGGTCAAACCTTGATGGGTATGAGTATTGGACTAAGGATTGGTCTGTAATTGGTATTAGGTGGTTTGTGCTAGCTGGGACTTCAGACTTAGGTTGTTAGCTTTATGTGAGTTTTCTCACTACTATATGTGACATTATACGTACTTTGTGTGGTAGGATGCTTATGAACTATTAGTGTACGATTGTGTGATTAGACTAAAGTAGTCTTTTGTTGCGGTAGTTGGCTGATGTTAGGGATGATGACTAGGAACCGACAACCGACAGGTCAAATGGGATGATGGTTGAACCTACAACCCACTCAGATGTTGGATGTAAGCCTACATGCCTAAATGGTATGATAGTTGGAAGCCTACAAGTTAGTTAGGATGATGGTTGTGAGCCTATAGGCCCAATAAGGTGTTATCAATGAGCTTATTGTTGGTATGCATTTTATATGTGATTGAATTTGTGGTTTACTGTGAAACTCGCTAAGATTTGTGTTTACTCGATTTTGTTTAGAAGTTTTTTAGGTTGTTTTGGTGAGGGATGGAAGGGCACGACGCGATTGTACTCGCATGTGGTTGATTATGTTTTTGAGACTTCCCCTAAATTCTAATTAGATTCTATGTTTTTATGATGACTAAAACAAATGAATATTTATATCCCTTTTTAATAAAATGGTTTTTGGGTTATTTAACTATATTTTAAAAAATAAAATTTTGGTTGAAAATTTGGGACGTTACACTTTACTATTTAAAACTCATTAAATTAATAAGCGTATTGTTTAATCCTTAAAACTCTTTAAACGAAATTATGTATGCTTTTTACTCTTTGAAACTCTCTAAATGCAATTAATCACACTCATAATCTTTTAACACTTTAAAAGTCTTTCAAAACTAATTGTAACTCTTAACACATCACATGTAATGCAAGTATTGTTGTGACATTCGATTATCAGGTATCTTTCAGTTTGGTGTAAAAAATTTAAAAGTTTGCATTTTGGTCCCTGTTACGATATGCGTAACTTGGAGTACGCACGACGTACTCTACTTAAGTTAGACATGTGGATATTTGAGTACGTTGGGCATACCTTAGTGTACGTTTAACGTACTCGCTCAGATCACAAACCTTAATTTTTAGGGTTTGACCCCTATTGAAGCAACATTATAGACCTTGAGGCTGCCCCTTCATTATCCTCATTACCCTAAAAAGATTCCCACAAAACCCTAGCCTCCATTTGAGTGTTCTTGAGCCTTTTTTGTGATCTTGTGGTATTTTCGGGTACCTTGAAGAAGAAGCTTTGGTTGAGTTAGATCTTAAAGATCCAGAATCTTCAACATCTTTGCAAGCCTCAAAAGGTATAAAGCTCAAAACTTTATGACTCATTAGTGTAGATCTTTTATGTGGGTTAAATCTTATGTTCTTTGGTCCCACAAGATAATTCTTGTGAGTAAATGCTACTCCAGAAGCTTAAAAGTTTATGGTCATTTTATGTAGAAAAAAAACGCTAGATCTAGGATTAGACCTCTTGGAGCCATGCAAAGGCTTAAAGTCTCCGACTTTATGGATTAAGACCTTATTTAAAAGTAGAAATAAGGTTTCGATGTTAAGGGATTAAGCATTATGCATGAAAAAACTTCACTGGCCAGTACGTTACGCGTACTGGGTTTGAGCCCCGTTTCCTCCTCGTTGTTGGACTTGTATGTTGGGCGTAATCTGGTGGCATGCACAGTGTACTCACCAAGTGGGCTTTTAAGACTTGAGCTAGTTTGGGTCATTGTTGGACCAAAATTCTTTTGGGGTTTAGGCCATTGTTAGGTCACCCCAAGCTTGAACCTTACTTGTCCCCAAGTAAGACGAGACTAAAATGAACTTGGGACGAAATACCTTAAAAATAAAAAGAATGGATAGGACCATGGAACCTGTTCATCGTTAATCAACATGGTCAGAATTGATCTCGCTGCTATCTCACAAATTTTTCATCCGATGACAATGGAACCATAAACCACAGCCAGGACAACTCCTTTAGGTGAGTAAGGAGGGATGAGCAGTCGCAGCCTCAATGGAACATGCATACAATGAAGAACATTTGTAGTAGGGAGAAAGCAACTGGATGGGCTCGGGTGGAGCTCTTCTTTAAGTGCACACTCTGATCTTACGTCTGCCGGTTTCTCTCATGTGTAACTAGATTTAATCGCTCGGGCACCGTTATAGGAATCAGTTCACTTAGTGTTGGCCCAAATCTCCCGTAGTATCTGACTCGACAGTCTCCCTAACATCACCAATTTGCGAGAAAAAAAAACAACTCGATTTATATACAATAAAACAGACCAATACAAATGAATATCAAACGCCGAGTGACCAAGATGTTGGGAAATTTGTTCAATAATTGAACTGGCCACCTATCTAAAATAGTTGCAACTGAAAATTTGCATGCTTCTTTTTGCTTTTTTTTTTTTTTGTAAATACTTGAAGGTAATGTATTAACAATCGAAATTTTTAACAAGAGAACTCTTTGACTCAAAATTTGGTTCCCAAAGGTGTGTAAGTGGAACCGAAAGAGTAATGATATAATCTGAATGGCCTAAGTGTGAAAATGACCATGTGTGGAGCATAAAGATGTAATGTAAGCTCCTTTTCAAACTTGTGGTTTTCCAAAAATAATGAAAATGTCCAAATGTGCACTAAAAGACTCTCTAAAATTCTAAGAAAATCGCAAAAAGGATATGGTGATGTAAAGAGACCGGATATGGATTCTACTCGGGGACAAGCACCAATGTTTCATCCTAACAGTTCAAACATGATCAAGTGTGATCCTCTCAGCGGTAGTGACCGCAAGTCTAAGAACATACATTGCTATAGTATATCCTACAATTGTTAGTATTGTATGCATAATTTTTCATGAAACTACCTGGCCATGATCACTTACCCCTTTAAGCTACCAGCATCTGATCCCAAGTATGAAATCCCAAGTTGCAGCTAGTGGTCCTGGTTCGATGGGTGAGATAGCAACAAGATCCTGGACCAATAATGATACGATAACTATGAACATGTTCCATGGCATCCAAAAGAGGTGAGAATAAACAGAAAACAAAAATGCATGAATGCTAATGCCCTAAGCTAAATGTCATGAAAAAAATAAAAAGAGAAAAAGAATAAAATAAAATCTTATTGGAATTATATAAAAGTAAAAATAAAAATGAATGCAATTTAAGGCTAAATGCTATGCAGCCTAAGCTAAAATGCATGAGAAAACAAAAACAAGAAGGGAATACCCCACCCCAAGCTTAGAAATAAGCATTGTCCTCAATGCTTGGGGCGAGGCGAAAGTACCAAAACCGGGGGATCGGGAGGAGGATACGGGTATTGGGGGTAGGGGTAAGGGTAAGGTGGAGGGGGATAAGGATGGGTGGGTGGGGGTATGGATAGGGAGGCGGAAGTGGGACGTTCTCGAAGTGGTTTTGGGATTGGTTCCATCCCCACATATGGTGAGTTTGTTGGGACATGATTTGGTTTTAGACACAAAGCGCATCGAATCGCTCGGCAAAATTGGGGGGAAGCGGGTAATACCCGGGATGGGCTTGAGGCTGGGCGGGTTGCGGACCATGGGTGGGCTCATCGTCGGGCTCGTCATCCATAGGCATCTCGTCATCATCTTGATCTTGGAGCACATCCTCATTGACTGACTGAGTGATGGTCCTCGCGATTCTCCACTGAGTGCGATCATGGAAGGTGAAGTTGGTGACTCAAGGGTCAGGAAGAACGAGATACCCAACCCCTTGAGGACAAAACCACGTGAAGCTGCTCTTGTTCCTGCGACGGATGTGGTGCATGTTTATGTAACATCCCAAAATACGACCCGAAATTTTTTGTTTAATAATACTAAAAACATCATGTTAATATCATAAAATAAAACTCGTACGTCAATATCTCAAAACCATAGCAAAGTATCACGAGAAAACTGTATCAAGACTGTATCAAATCACATCTATGAAAAGCTAAAACAACTCCCATGACAAACTGAAGTTGTGGTGTGTGCGATGCCATCAACCCGAGCTATTCCCTTTACTTGCGGAAGTACCTGAAACCAAAACTGAAACTGTAAGCACAAAGATTAGTGAGATCCCCCAACTACCACATACCATACAATAACATATAAACACATACTGGGCCTTGCCCACTGCATCGGATCGAAGTCCGAAAACTGCATCGGACCGAAGTCCGGAACTAACCAGGGTCTTGCCCTCTGCATCAGACAGAAGTCCGGAAACTGCATCAGACCGAAGTCCGGAACTGACTGGAACCTTTTCCCCTGCATCAGACCAAAGTCCGGAATTGACTTAGTATAACATAGCATGGCATAAATATATCAACTAGCATGAACACATAAACTGCACACTGCATCAGGCCGTAGCCCCTGTTTGAGCCACGAAGGCATCAAACATACTAAAACTGCATCGGACCGAAGTCTGGAAACTACTACTAGCTAAACAGGCCGGCATTGTGGCCTTAGACCCGTTCCTACTGGGAGAAAACTCTCCTCATACACTAGCTGCTAAATGAACTGCTCTGGAAACCGTCTGCTGCTGCTCCAGTATCTCCCCGACTACAATTTCCATAAATACACTCAATCAATTACTGATAATTATACTGAGGGTAGGGGTGTAAGTGAGCCGAGCTACTCGTGAGCTACTCGGGATCGACTCGTTAAAAGCTCGACTCGAGATCGAATTAAACGAGTCCGAGCCGAGCTCGAGCCTAAATATGAGGCTCGTTTATTAAATGAGCTCGAGCCGAGCTTCAATTAATGGGTTCGCGAGCCTAAACGAGCTTAAACGAGCCTCTCTCTCTCTCTCTATATATATATATACACACACACACACACACATACATACACACACACACACACATATATATATATATATATATATATATACACACACACACACACACACATAGAGGCTCGTTTAGGCTCGATTAGGTTCGCGAGCCCACTAAATTGTTCATGAGCCGAGCTCGAGCTTCATTTTAAGGCTCGAATCGAGCTCGAGCTTCCTCAAATTAAACGAGCCGAGCTCGAGCTCGGCTCGGCTCGTATACACCCCTAACTGAGGGTAAAATGACTATTTTACCCCTGGTCAAAGTCAACCTCCAGTTGACCGGACTCGCCGTGTAAAGCCCCGTTTACTTATTAGTTAAATAAATTAATTAATGAACGAATGGTAGCCTAAAATAAATAATTATACATGCAGAGTGTTGGGTTCAAGGAGTTAGTTGCCACATTTTTAGAGGTCGGGGGTTAAAAGCATGAGTTTGGGACTCATTTTATAATTATTTATAAAGTCAGGGACTCCGTAGTAATTAGTTGAATTTAATTTAAATGGAAATGAGGTTGAGGGGCTGAAATTGTCATTATGGAAATAATGCTTATGGGGCTCGGGAGTATATAACCATTGCCTACCCTAACCCTAGAGACCATATGTAGCCGTCATCCCCACATTATGCCTCCCACCGGCTGCCACCAACTTCTTCACTTCCGGCATCGCACCTTCACCACCGTGGAGATTGGAGCCGCCAATCGACCGCCTTCTTCTCCTTCTCCTATTCCATCCGCTATGTTAAAGCCTCCGGCCGCCCTGTCGAGACTTATCGTCGCCCCTAACGTCGATCTTTCGCCATCACAGTGCTCGTGGCCTCTCGTGACGCCGGTTCTATGGGTCGCATGACCGTTGAGCGTTGTTGTTTCTGTCACAGGCGATGAACCGCGAGTAGCCACCACTCCGTCGATGCTGCGGCCACCGCAACCTGCCGCCATCTCATGTTGCTGCCGCCGCCACCCGCCTCAGGAGGGTGTTGGGTTTATTAGTCCGAGCCAAAGGATGTGTTTGTTGTGTATGGTGATGTTCTGAATCTCGAACAAGGGATTGATGTGCGTGTTGATCGTCTGGAAACCAAAAGGGACCACCACCACCACCGTGAGGTGGTGGCTGCCATCGTGAAGCAGCCTTTGTCGCCACCAGGAGGGTGGCTGGATGTTTGCAAACAGAAGTTTAGGTGGGTGTGTTTCTGTTTTCTTTGGTATGTTTGTGTGTATAGTCCAGATCGGCCGGAAAAGCCGCTGCCACCATCTACCACCACCGGCCACCATAGGGTGGTTGTGTGTGTTTATGTTGTTTAGTATAGGTGTTTATTTTAAGCTTCAACATTGTAAAGTGTAAATTACAGCTTGGAATAATAAAAGAACTTGAAAACCACCACCTTAGGGTGGTGCCTGCCGCCACCAGCCGCTGTGTCGGGGGGCGGTGTGCTTTGATGGTGTTTGGACTTGTTTGGATGATTGGTCAAGGGACTAAAACCCTAATGGGCCTTGAAACCTTATTGGGCCTAACGAAGCTTAAGGGACTCTAATGGACCCAATAAAACCCTAATGGGCTTAATAATATTTTAGTGGGCTTGATTGGCCCAATAAAGCCCTAATTGTCATAAAAGGCCAACAAATTGATAAATGGGCTAATATTTGGATTGGAACACCATAATGCCAACAAAACCCTAATTTGTGGAAATTCCTTGGGACGCACACGAGAATTAATTATTAAATCTTAAACAATAATTAATAATCATTGGCAAACTAGCGTAGGGAATAATGGACTTAATGGATTAAGTCCTTAATGGGTTAAGAAAGAAACACTGAACCTTAATCATCATTTCATGTGAAAACTCTAATTTGGGATTATGCGCTTGGACTTATCAAGACCCACATTTGGGCCATTGGAATGGAATTGTGTGATTAAGCCCAAGCACACCATATGACTTATTTAAAAGAATGATGGACTTAATGGATTAAGTCCTTAGAGGAATAATTCCTTAATGGGTTAAGTAGGAAACTTAACCCTAATCGGCATTTTATGTGAAACCCTAACTTCCCTTGGGTTTATTGTTGGGCCTTTCTATTGGGCCTTAATAATTGGATTATTAATGGGCCATCCAAGAATAATTATATGGGCTAAAATAATTTAATGGGCCTAGGGTAAGTCCCATGTAAGGGGTTCGGCCCAATTTGGAAAATTGGGCCATAGATGGACCATAGTTGGGCCTTAATGATTGTATTATGTTGGGCCATAAGACCACATATAGGTCTGGGCCCAATTTGGAAAATTGGGCCATTTGCTGGGCTTTGATTCCTAGTTCGCATTGGGCCTATGGTTTGGGCCTTGGACTTGAATAAAGCAAATCTTAGGGTAATGTAGTAATTATCCAAGTATGTATTTATGGTTATGTGTTGGGACCCAATTATTAATTGGATGTTATTTTGGTGTTGACAGTTCGGGAATCTGTCATCCAGCAGCTGGGGTTGAGTCTGCGAGACTTCAACAAGTGTGGGATTTTGTCTTCAGGACTTCAGTAGTGTGAGGTGAGTTACCTTCTAGTAGTAGTGGGTCTAAGGCCATAATGCCGGCCCACTAGTATGGAGTATATGATTAGATGATTGTCTCTGTGATATTCATCTAGGGTTGCTACTACCTGTGTTATGTTTATGTGATTGTATGATATGATGTTATTTGCTAGTGATAGTAGGGGAGATAGTCCCCATGTTACCGGTCGATAGGGCCGAAGAGGCAGTCAAGCCCAGCCATGTTAAATAGATTATGTGATACGTGTTATGTGGTAGTGGTAGGGGTGAAATATTCCCAAGTATTCGGTCGAGAGGACCGAAGGGGAGACCAGAGTATCCGATCGAGAGGACCGAAGGGGAGACCAGCACCCAGATATGCTAGTCAGTATCCGGTCGAGAGGACCGAAGGGGAAACCAGCACCCAGATATGTTAGTCAGTATCCGGTCGAGAGGACCGAAGGGGTAGGTCGGGCACCCAGATACGCCTGACAATATATGTATGTTATGTGATTATATGATATGTAGTATGATGGGAGAACTCACTAAGCTTCGTGCTTACGGTTTTCAGTTTTGGTTTCAGATACTTCGTGTCTAAAGGAAAGGAGCCGGCTTGATCGTAGCGCATCACACTATGGTTTTCCGCACATGGGATCTTTGGGATTACACTCTGATATTGTTTTATGATAACATGTTTAATTATTTCTACTTTGGTTTTATAATGACTTATTTAAAAATAATTTTTTTTAGCCTGTATTTTTGGGATGTTACACGTCGAGTTCTGTCGTGCAGACACCATACAACTACATTCGAATCCGCTCTATGGTTCCTAACTCGTAGATCTGAAATCTTGGAACCATCTGAACACATAAAGTTGCTAACTTTACGTGTAACTACAAAGAAATGAAGCCATCCTACTCAAACACAACTTTACTCGGGAAACTCATCCAACTCGCCGAGTTGCTCATGCAACTCTTCGAGTTCTAAGGCAAACTTCATCGGACTCGCTGATTTGTTCTTCCAATTCGTCGAGTCGACGGCTAACTTCATATAACTCACCGAGTCGCCCTGAGGACTCGCCGAGTTCATTCAGCCCTATTTCTATACAGGTCCGATCTGAGCCATGCAGCTGCTGCAATTCATGGATCTACACTTCTAGGGCATGTTTTTCATGTAAAGTTGTTAACTTTACGTGCATGCATGGCTTTAAAGGCTTCATATGACCAAAATAAGTTCTTAATGAGGTTCTAGGCTCAATGGGGACTTTAATCACAACCACAACCAAAACTTTATACTTCTAGCATGCCATGAGTGTCCAAATCTGAGGTATAACCCGGCCACAAGGCCTAATCACAAGGGATTTGGGGTTTTAGGGCTTAGAAACCACAATTTAGGGACAACATAGATCTATATGATTAATAAGAAAGGTATAGAATTTAATACCAGAAAAGATGGCCAAAAGAGTGTGTATTCTGGATCTACTTCCTCTTCCTTGAACTCTCAAACTTTCTCCTTCTCCTTCTTACTCTAAAGATGCCTTCACAAGCAATAAACACACACACACACTAAGAAAACGGCTAGGGTTTGATAGTTGATGCTCTGGAGGTGAAAGAGACGATTTTGGGCACATAAGAGGGTTTAAATAGGTGCAAAACCTTAAAATTAGGGTTTCCTCCAAACAGGCAAACTCGTCGAGTCCAGCGTGTGGACTCGCCGAGTAACCGGCTAAGTACGCGTGCTCATCCCGTCTCTACTCGATGAGCCGGGCAACGGACTAGTCGAGTTCCTCACAAAGGAATAAACTTATTTAAATACATATTGCGAATGGGGCGCTACAGTTTATGAGGGCGCGCTCATCCAAAATATTTTTGCTGTCAACAGGCTGGAATTCATCAGGGAGCTCGATGTCAAGACGTCAAGCCAAAAGTGTGACAGATCCCCCAATGCAAATATCACCGGACGTCTTGGATCTCATGTGGGCACATTTGTGGAAGAAGGATGAAGTAAAGTTCGGGATTGGCGGCCTTTCACACCTCGTCATACACCAAAGGAAGAAGAGTTCATTTTTGGTGACTTGGCCGGCTTCTTTGCGGGCAAAAACTGTACACACCAGGATGCGATGGGCAATGCGGAGGCATGGGTGGATGATAGATGTTGCTTTGTCCCGACCAGCACACGAGAAGATACCCCCGGTGATTTCCATCCAAAATGTCTCGTGATTGAACTCAGCAGGTAGGACGTCGAAAATCATGGGTGTGTTTGAAGAAGGCAAGCTCAAGATGTCATATTTATCGTTGCAAAATTTATGTACCTTCGTCCCCCTAGAATCTGGAATGCAACTTTCCTTTTTTAGTTGTCGTACCCGCTGTCGGCGAGAAACTCTCTAGTGGGGAGCTCGTAAGTGTGCGCCAAGAGGTTGAGAAGGTTTTCCCACCTAATGTTACAGAACAATTGGGTGACCCCTTCGAGAACCCCAAGTGATATAAGCATGGGTTTGCACACGAATTTAGTAGATGCAACTTTTCTAGGCAAGCTCTTTGTGTAGTTTTCGGCTGCCTTTGCATCCCGAAACCTTGGGACATCGGGAGCATCGCTTTGATTTCTTGTCGGGGCTTTGCCTCAGCCAGCAGCCGGACGCTTCCTAGAAGTAGACATGGACTTCCTGCACGAAAAATAACCACTACACAAACCACAATTTCAACAAACAATATGTCAACCCAAATCACCAACTAACTTCCTAAGGACTTCTAAAGCAATTCAACATTCAAAGCAAGAAGGGATTCCTAAAGTATATGAACGGACATGCATCTTGATCAATTAAACAAAGGAAAGAAAATACCCGTTTTTATTTTAAAGTTCAAAGTTTGCACGCGAGAATTCGGGATTTTACAATCTTGCAACTCTCCACCCAAGCTTTAAGCTTTTGTTTAATATCCCAGGATAAGCAAGTTACCGCGAAAACCCGACGAATCCGGCAATGACGTGAAATTCCGGAGAAATGCAACAACGCCAATTTGGTGGTTGTCGAGGCCAACAAAATTTATAACCCTAAATATTACACACTAAAATAGTGTATAGTGGTAAAGGGGTCGAATCCACGGAGATTGGTTCAATTTATAACTCTATGAAAAATCTCTTTGTAAAAATACTTGTAATATAGCAATAAAAATAAAATGGGGGGAGTGTTTAGTTCTTTCGAGTGCTTGAAAAAAATTAAAAACTAGCTAGCTTGAAAATATGACAAGTAAACAAGTAAAAGATTGGATTAAATTCAAAGAAGTGGAATTGGTTGATTTTGGGGTACACCTCATGGATGATATAATTGACTTATCATTAGACTTAATGGAATAACACTTGTGAATTATTTTAACTTAGCTATAGTAATTCATAAGAACAAATTGCCTCAACTCTTCTTAGAAATGAAAATGGCTAGAGGAGCTCTTAACACATTTCCTTAATTGAAGTCACAAAATCAATGAAGCATAAAATCTTGTGAAAATCAATTAGCTTTAAGTTGTAAGAGTGACCAAATCCAAAAGATAATCAAATGCTTACATTATCATTATGGAGGATATATTTCCATGGTTTAAATGAAATGAAAACAAACATATAAACCATTTGTTGCTTACTAATTTGAAGGTCCATTACTTAACCAAGAAATTAGTCAACAAAAACAAGCATTCATTCATCCAAGCTCATGATCAAAGATAAATAAGCACAACAAGATGTTTAACTAGAAAACATTCCCATAAACTTCAAACACAATGTAATAATAAGTCTTCAAAATAAATAATCATCCATGGGTCAAGCCCTAATCAACCAAATGAAAGTTTAGCCAAGCATGGCCAAGGTAAAAGAAAAACAATAGAGTTTAGTGATACCAAACATTGTCTTAGATGTAAGATGAAAGGAAATTACACTAATCTTCCAAATATTCTTCAAATCTTCCAAAGCTTCCTAGAGAGAAAATGTGGAGTATGTTCTTCAAGTCTCTCCTCAAATGAGCCTCCAATCTTCAGCTAAAGAGAGCCGATTTCCGGATTCAAAAAGCGACCAAAATTTACCCACCAAACTTCCACAAATAGAGTCAACAAGTCAAATCCCAGAAACAACTCAGCACAATTCACGCAGACCGCGTATGGACCCACGCGGACCGCGTGGGTCACGCTGAATGTGAAACTTGGGCCATTTAACATGCATTTAAGCCCAATCTTCACTTCTTCAACTTTAGCCCATAATCATAACTCTTTAAGACCCATTTGACATTCCAAAGCCTTCTAATGATCGACCCAATACTCCTCAAATTTTCTTGTAGCTCGATTCCGCGCCGTCTCATCATCATCTTTGCCCATAAATTAGATCCAAATTGATTTCTTCTTTTACGCAAGAACCTAGCCCAATCGCACCACTTCAAGCCCGCAAGCAAATCACATGCCTCCATGAGTCCCCCATCCTTCTAAGCCTCCAATAACAAATAGTCTTTGGTAAATCCTGCAATTAAGCTAAAAAGACTATAAAGCACCCGGTGAAGGAGAAAAATGACAAAAAGAGAAAATATGCATGAAGATTGACTAAAATAAGATGGTTTGAACTAAAAATATACTATGAAAAGAAGTAATAAAAATGAAACTATCATTAAGCCTTTGGTATTTATGGATTTGGGTGACTTATCGGCCTTTAGGACTTTATGGATTTTGGTCGCTTCTCAGCCTTGGGCCATTTTGGGTTTAAGGATTTAGATTTCGGTTTTCGATTATGGGCTAATTGTTACCTAGGATTTTATTATTTGTAGTTTAGTGTGAGGACGTTCTGTTTCAGCAACCCGAGTGTTATCTGTTTATCAGTGAATCGAGATGAGTCTCTTAACTGTTCTCGTTGGTCGAAGGCACCAATGACGCCCCACTAGATTATGTGTATAGGATGGTAGTCGTCTTTGTAACACTTACTGTTATGTCTGTATGTGTTTGATGTCTTTGTGACTCTTGTTGATACGATTGTATGCTTAGTTGTAGGGATGGAACAGACCCGATACCGGTTGAAAGATACTGAATAGGGTGAAATAGACACAATACCGGTTGAAAGAGGTCGAAGGGGGTGAAATAGACCCAAATATGTTTTGATTGTTATGTATATATGGTATGGGATATTTTGGGGAAACTAGCTAAGCTTTATACTTATAGTTTTATGTTTATGGTTTCAGGTACTTCTAGTTCGAAAGTGAAGGACCCAACATGATCGCACTTCATCCACCCATGTTTTCCGCACTTTTATGATTTTGGTAATTATACTTTGATGACCATTTTACTTTGACATACTTTTGGATGTTTTGACATAAATATTGTTGGTTTGGGTTAAATTAAAAATGAAATTTTTACCAATGATTTTTGGGATGTTACAAGTTAGTATTAAAGCCTTGGTTTGAGGGATTCAGGCACACTTCCGGGTGTATATGAACTCAAACTGAAGGATTGATTATCTTTTTGGAAGAAAACTAGTTTTCTAAATAAGCTTTTATAAAGAAAAGGGGTGTGATGCGTGTAATCAACCAAGCTCAAGTAAGTATTCCTAAAATACTTATACATGTTATTGTTTCAGTATATACATGTGTGTATGGCTTGCTAGACTGGGGGTTAGGATATACTCATAATTGCATAGTAGGATGCTAAGAGAGATGCATCTATATGCCAGTTGTATGAACCCTTAGAACTTCATGCTAGTATGGATTTCAGATGATTAGATAAAGTGGATTGGTTAGGTAGTGTTATGGTTTACAACTCAATGCTCGAATGTTGCTTGCTTTGTGAATATAGGGACTCCAATAGTGTTGGCTAATTATTAACCGAATACTTTAAATTACAAGTTGTGGGGATTAAATAATTCTTGAAGGTTAGGTTGAACTCTATTAGGCAACTCTTGTTTAAGTCCAACTGTTGTAGATTGTGACATAGCAGTCGAAAATTATATGGTACCAGAAACATATAATTATATTCGTGAGATATTTAGAAGACATTGGAGGGGAGTCTCTTTTGCAGCTGATAGCAGGGCGTATGTAACGCTCGTTTTTCTGGGCTTGTCATTAATAGCAATGTAATAGTCTAGGTTAACCTTTGTAACCCATTTTGAAATAATAAGAATGTATTATTTGAGTATTATGTGTTTTATCCTTAATTGCTTAATTGTGTGGCTTAAGTGAATTAAGTATGAAAATAAGCGTCAAAATTAAAAGTTAGATAAAGCCGGTATCTATGGATAATGTTTTAGTAGTTGAAACGAGGTTTCCGAATATATATAGAATGCCGAAATCCGAGTTATAACGAAGAAGTTATGACCTGTCGAAGTTTCGCGACAGAATCGGCACGACGCTGAATGATGTAAAATACGAAATTAATATAGAGTGATATTTAGCCCTAGTGATCTAAACGAAAGTCGTAGAGTTCGTTAAACCGAGAGTGTGCATAAAAAGAATTCCCAAATCTAACTTCATATAAGGAAGTTATGATTTTTCTAAGTTTCTGCTTAGCAATATGCAGCCCGAAACTCGAATTCGAGATCGAGTGATTGTTGGTCGAAACAATCTAAACGAGAATCGAAGATCTCGTTTATAATAGTGCGATGGTGAAAAGACAGACGAAAATGGACGTCAGACGAAGAAGTTATGAATTTATAACGGAGTTTTCCCGTCTCGACCTACTAAAAATAAATAATAAAAATAAAATAAAATTAGCTGACGGAGTCTAAACGAAAGTTGTAGAGCGTAGTTTCACCTACGCATGGATATAAAGAACGTCAAAAACGGAGTTCGTATGAGGAATATATGAATTTCTGAAGTTTTTAAATAATTAATATTTATTTATTTAATCTTTAATTTAGATATTATCCGAAGGAGTCACTGATCTTATCTGAATTACGCCCAGCGTAGTCGAGTACACCCAGCGTACCCTGGTGCATGAACCGCCTCGAACTCGAATGCTCCAATGACGTAAGTGATGACGAATTCGAGCTACGCCCAGCGTAATGCGAGGCTTCAGCCTCTATAAATAGCATGCGAGGGCATCCGACCTTTTTGCTTATTTTCTCTTCTCTCTCTCATGTTTTACCTTATTTTTCATGCAAGAAATATCCTGAAGCTGCGGTATTAATCCCAAGTCCCAAACCCCGACAATCCCTAGAAGTGCAATTCCCGAGCCGAAGCTCTGCTCGCGAGAAGCCAATTTTTGTGAAGATCTTCCAGATCTACCGAAGAATACTACTTCTACAAGCCGTAGTGTTGTCCGGTCATCTTCTGATCAAGTGAGTGTGTAGTTACTTTCTTCTAACGCATAATTATGAAGTATTTTATATAAAATACGTGTTATGTTTATATTTTGTTGTTATATGTGTGAATGTATATTCACTTTCTTCTATCTTACAGATATGATTTGTTCTCTATGAAATACATGTTATGTGTATATGTCTCATCTGTTGTTTAGTGAAATTAAATATAATTATTTATTGTGGGTTGAAAACCCTATATGCTCACCAGCATCCCAAGCCTGACCCACTCAATTTATTTATATTACAGGTAGTGGCACGATGGCATAAGATGGATGAATCATCAAGTTATTTTGTTTATCAGACTAGTTGTTATATGGTCTATCTTTTGTTGTTTATGCTTTTGTGTCTGTATCGGAACATGACATCCCGAGTTTGATTATATAATGAAAATACATTTCTTTATCAAATTCTTTGGTAAATATTATTTTTATCATATTTCGTTTTTGGGAACAAATTCCACAACTCTTTTAAATCAAAAGGATTTATTCTGAAATTATTTTTAAAGCATAAATGAAACCGGTCTTTACTGGACGAGATTTTGGGGATGTCACAGTGTAACATCCCGATGATGAGGTATTTTCAATTTTAAACCTAAGTATTCAAGAATATTGCATTTTGACCTTTGGGTTTGAGAAAGATTGCAAGAATGGCCATAGTGGCATTTTAGTGACTTTGGACAAAGGGTAGTACGCTGAGCGTACTGGGGCAGACCCTAGTACGCTTGGCGTACACCGCGTATGCAGGGCATACGTGAGAAAACTTCAAACCCTAATTTTTAGGGTTTGGTCCATGTATAAACATCATTATCACCTCATTTCTCATTCCCTCATCAACCTCAATCTAAGAAAACGTCCCTCTAGCAAACCCTGAGTGAGAAGAGTGCATTTTGAGCTTATTTGTGTGCTTTAGTGGTGCTCTTGAAGAAGAAGAAGTTAGTACAAGGACTTTGGAGCTTGGAAGCAACTTGGATTTGGGATTCTTTCCTTGTTAGCAACCTCCAGGAGGTAAAAAGCTCATAACTTCATCACCTTATCTTGTAGATCTAACTATTTCTTCATTTACGACACTTTTGGTCTTCAAACAGGGTCGGTCCATTGGTTTTTCATGCCCAGTGCAAGATTAATTAAAAATGCCCCTATGTGTGTACAATATAATTCAAGAAACACATAATATATAATCTTATTAAACATAATGCAATTCATTATTTATTTATTATTTTCTTATCAATAAAAGTAAAATTTATAACAACTGTAACTATGTCTTCTTGAAAACATTAAACAAATTCATTGTTCTAGACAATGTGATTCAAGATTTCTATTTTGCTAAATTTCCAACCATTAATTTCATCATATCCAATCTCATTACTCATTAGAATTCGAACTTCCATGAGGTTTGATACATCAACATAACCTGCAAATGAACACAACAAAGAACATTGTTAATACAAAATCTATAAGATGAAGTACTACCATAAGTAACATATCTCATATGCTAATTACACCATAAAAACTAGTCTAGCAATACTCAAATCTCCTAAATCAAGATTCATTATCTCTGTTCAATCCAATTTTCCTTTTCTGGTGTGTAATTAGTTGTTTATACTTTTTTTCCTAAAATCATAGAAACCTTGAACAATTTGAAGCAACTACTCTTAAAATCAAGACAAATACTAATACTGAAAGAACAATAATTCAAAGGGTGAAATATTACTCAAAAAGGTTATGTACCTGCATCATGGGGTGACTAAACTTTTTTTATGGTGTTTTTTAAATGCATGTTAGAATCTGCCACACAGCCATATCATAATTTCCATCTACAATGTCATGTAGCTTTCTCATCAATGTTGAGGAGTATACTTGAAAAAGAAATAGTTTTATCAAAAAGTTGAATGATGAACACAACTCAAAATATAACTAAAAATTAAAATAGAAATTGTATTGAAGCTAGTCTAACATACAATCAATAATCCAGAAGCAAAAAAAAAAGAATAATGCATCAACAACAAATAGAGTACAAAAACAACAACTATGAATCAATATTTACAAATATGTAAATTTGCTCCAAACCGCACTTTGAAATACCCCAATGCCTCAATGGTCCTCATCCTTGAGTTATAGATACAAATAATTTAATCTCATATTGGAAACCAAATATGGGGTGTTTACAATTTCACGAAGCTAGTCACTAAATAAAATCAGAAATCTGAGGCCATATCTGAATCGAAATTTACAAAGACTCAAAAAATTAAGTAAGCACACATCATAAAGTTTTAGAACCGGAAATAGGAAACCAAAGTCTGGTAAACTGATAAATAAATAGATTTCTTTTACCAGTGTTGGCTTACTGCGCCACATTCGAGATTTCAATGTTCAAAGCGACGGGGAGAATCTGACTGCGTGAGTGTCTGTCTTCTCATTTTTTGAATTGGTCTTGAAGTCTCCTTGTCTTCTTAAAATTGTGTCGAATTCTACCGCTTTCAAGATGCATGTGTGTGCACCCTGTTGCGATGCCCTCATGCTTGATGGCTTGATCCGATGCCCTGTTGGTGGAATTGAACCTTTATTTGTTATACAATTTGGGCCAAATGATTACGAAACTTGTAAGAGTTGGACTAAAATTGATGCCCACGTTTATTTGATGCCCTGGGCAGTGGCCCAGCTCGCCCTGCCCTTGGGCCGATCCTGTCCCCAAATATGGTGATTCTTGAGCATGACATGATCTTAACCAAATAAGTCATCCTTTCAGAACTTATGAGGGGTCTTAAGTCATAAAAATGTGGTCTTGATGCTTCGTTTTTCTCCATGTGTGCTCTAGAAGGTCTTAAGGCATTAAAAAGTTGGAATTTTGTGTATTAAGCACGTAATGGACATGCAAAGTCATAAAGTTGGAAAATTTATGAATTTAGTGGTATTTTGACCTTGGATATGTGATTTGTACAAGAGAGCTTAATGCACTAAGCTCTTATTAAGAATATGGAAATCTGAGTGTACGCCCTGCATAAGCTAGAGTACGCAATGCGTACGTAGTTAATCTCTTGACTGTGGTCAAAGCCCGGGTATGCCCTATGTACCTTTAGAGTACGCCCTGAGTTGACTCGACTGAGTTAAATCGGTTGGGTTGACTCGATTGACTCGTGGATTTTGACCAAGTTTGACCAATGGTATTTTGGGAAATGTTATTAATTTAGAATGGGAAATGTTTTAACATTTAGGATTTTGGGTTGAGCCGGTTGTTGGAGTTAGGAGTTTTTAGACTTCATTCAGACTCTGAGGTGAGTTTTCCTCACTGTACTCGTGGGTTGAAGGCACCAATGTCGACCCACAAGATTATTTATCCTGGTCTGGATGGTGATTTGATAGTTGTAGTTGTTTGGTGGATCCGTATGATTATATGTATGTGTTGGATCTGTGTTTATGTTTTTTGTTGTATATGTCGACAAGTTATGTTGGGTTGAGGCGATCCAACTTCGTGTTGTAGGCCAATACACACAAGGATGACCGGATGGGCTGTAGGCTCTATGAGGCAGTCCAGTCAGGCCGGCGGCTCGTGGAGCGGTCCAGATAGGTTGTAGGCCCTACGAGGCGATCCAGTCATGCCGACGGCTCGTAGAGTGGTCCAGGTAGGTTGTAGGCCCTGCGCGACTATCCAGTCAGGCTGGCCATTCATATTGTATGCTTGGTTGTGTGGTGTGCTGGTACTTTGGGGAAACTCACTAAGCTTTGGCTTATAATTTTAGTTTATGGTTTCAGGTACTTCCGAGGATTGTAGGAAGGTGAAAGCGTGATCATACACAACTTCTAGTTTTGATATATTCGGTTCTTAGGAAAACTCTAATTTAAAATAATGCTTTTGAAACAATGACTCTTTTTGTAAACAATTTTATTCATGGTTGGTTTTAAAATTTTTAAATTTATTGTCATTTTTTTAGGGTTACAAGTTGGTATCAGAGCCTTGGTTTGAGAGAATTGGATGAACATTCATGTGAGTCCAGACCCGAACTAGAGAACTACAAAAGTTTTTAAACTGGTTTTAAAAAAATTGTTTTCAAAAGTAACCAAGGAAGGATGTCATGTGTATGATCAGTCGGAACAAGAAAGTATACCCCAAGTTATCCACACGGTTATTTGATGTTATGTTATGTTAGAACAACATGCTAGTCATAGGCTAAGGATCTTCAGGAATTGCATGATAGAATTGCCAGACATATGATGCTTAATAGCCTAGGATTATTTATGGTATGAAATTGACATCGTTACTGTAGTTGCTTAGTGTATGCATCATAGTTGTACATAAATAAGATTCCATAGTCCGAGAATGTTTGGTTTAGCCTTATTTCATGTTATTGTTTGACGAAAGGCTTAGGGTAGAATCAGGTATTCGATTGTCTATAGGGTCCATTGTTATGTATGATTAGCATACACGAGTGCTGCAAGGTTGGTAGAAGTTTCATGGATAAGTTATGTGGGGTCGACAAGCCAGTTGAGGAATGTCTAGCTTTTCTCTAGGAAGAGATAATAGGATGTATGCATATTTTAGTGTGTGTTTTTAGGGTTGTTGTGATGATCTTCTGAGAGAAATATGGGTAGGTGCGGAAGGTAGTATGAGCACGTACTACTAGAAGAACAAGACCCATACGTGTGGCAGGAAAGTCACAACCCCTAGCGTTTTGTTATTTCGAATAGCTCCTGTGATATGAATTGCACTTTATCTGATAGTTTCTGGTTTATTTTAGTATGATGTTCACAGGGGGATCCAAATCAGGAGCGAGTGGCCATGATAGGCCAGGGTTGACTGAGGATCAGGTTAGGGAGATGATTCATGTTGAGGTTATTTCTATTGTCAAGGGGGAAGATACCGGAGTTGTTTGGGTCTATCAAGACCGCCATGATGGAGTTCTTTGATGACCGATATGATGTACTTTCAGAGGTTGTTGCTTTTGTAGCTATCGCAACTCTTGCTGATGTGGGGATTGGAGGGGGGGAGAGCCTTCCGGTACCGGGACTTCGATAATATGAAGCCCCCGGTGTTTGATGGGGTTCAGGACCCAATCATTTCCATGAGATGGCTATTTGATGTTGAGGAATGTTTCTTTACTTGCTCCTGCCCAGCTGACCAGAAGGTCAAGTGCGCTATGAACATTCTTCGGTCTGGAGCGAAGGATTAATGGAGACTGGTCACTAGTTCATACAATCCAGAGAAGAGAGTTATTGTATCATGGAAGCAGTTCTCTGAGATGTTTCTCTTGAGACGTGTCCCACTGGTTGAGAGGGATAGATTGGTCCTGGAGTATTTATACTTGCGACAGGATAATAAGTTGGTGATGGAGATCAACAAGATGTTTACTGAGAGATTTCTATTTTGCCCTGAGTTTGCGGCTTCTAAGCAAGCTCAGATGACCCGATACTTGAGTATGCTCAAGACATACATCCACCAGTTTATGTATACTCAACTCTATGGTACACTTTTTGAGTTACAAGAGGCCGCTAGGCAGAGGGAGATTGAGTTGGAGCTCCAAACGAGGGAGCACAGGCAGTCTCTGGTGTAGTCGCAGCCTGCAGCGAAGCGTTTTAAGGCCGCTAATGTGAGATCTGGGAGTTAGAGGGGCCGCACTTGTGGAAAGTATAGCAAGGTTCATGAGGGTTCTTATTGATCTACTTCTAGGTGCCACAAATGTTGCAAGGATGGGCATTATGCCAAGGACTGTGGCCAGCATATCCCCACACCGACCACTAGGATATGTTATCACTATGAAAAGGTTGGCCATATTAAGGCCAACTATCCTTTGCTCACAGCGGGACTGGCGCAGGCTCCAGCGCCAACTACTTTGAGGTTCACCGATGGGAGACAGGGTAGGGCGGAGCCCTCGAGGGATCGAGGTCGTGCTTTTCAGCTCACGGCAAAGGAGGCCAGGGCGGCACCAGACGTTGTTACTAGTATATGTCCATGTACTATTTTGTCGATTATATTTCGGTATGCTTATGTTTATGTTTATGATAGGTACACTCTTAGTGAATTCTTTGCCTGCTCTTGTGTTATTTGACTCGGGTGCGAGTCAGTCCTTTGTGTCTCGATCTTTTAGTAGGTGTTGAAAATATTGCGCTATTAGATCGATAGATTCTAAACAGATTAACAAGAATAACAAAGCAATGAACACGAGAATGGATCAAAGATGTCGAATGATTAATATCTCACACCTCAGAAGAGCTCGATGAAGAACTTCGAATTTAGAGGTGTGGTTAGGGTTACAACGCTATTGCTATTAATGAAAAACGTTAACCTCAAAACTATACATGCATGCATATTATATACGGTAACCCTAATGCATAAATCGCGGTTGGACAGGCCCAAACCGGGTAATCAAAATGTTAACAGATAAGCCCATATGACGCAACACTCTAATGTCAAGAATCTCCCCCTTTGCATCAATAGAGGCGAGATCTTAGTTCGGATAAGAAAGAGAATACTTCTTCACTGTCTTGAACACCTTCGGTATAATGGCCAGAAGAGTATGATGAAAATGTATATATCATCGAAGCATGTCAAAAAAATTCTTCTTGTCTGAATCACTGTTGTATTTGCATCGGTGAGTGATATCAAGAACATGCTCCATGTAGGAAGTGGAGAACATATGTTTGTCAGCAAGAGCGAAAAGAAAATTTTCACCTTCGCCTCTTGTGAACATGACAGTGAGATGTTTCGGGTCAATCTTACCTGTCTTCATCTTGTTGATATCACTTGGCTTTCTAATGGGCTTCATTGTTGGCTTCTTTCTCAGAACAACCGCCACTTCCTGATCCATCTTAGCAACTTCATGGATATAGGAAGCCAACATTCTCTTTATATGATCAAGGATCGGCTCATAATGCTCTTGACTAGTGAGAAGAATGTTGAACAACAGAATACAGTCATGTGGGTTTAGATTTGGAAGATCAGCCAACGTGATCACATGCACCGAGTCATCAGATCCCCGGGTCACCCTGAACTTCACATTTATGAATTTCCCAGCAACAGTTGGTTTAAAAACCTTGACAAATGTTATCTTATGAGCACTCCATATCAAGTACTGAGGCTGAGCGAATTCCAAATAATAATCAACCAAATCTTTATCAACCTTCGGGTGAGGAGAAGAGACTTCAACTATAGGATCAAAGCAATGGAACACAAATGTCCGACAAGTGATGGGCATATCGAACTGTGAGTCCCTCGTATTATCACCTAGTGCTAAATTAGAATTACTACAAATGTGAACTTACAATTTAAAGAAACAATCACCTAGTGCTAAATTAGAATTAAGGAAACATGCATGCATAATGAAAAGTGGGTTCCTAATAAAATGCAATTACTCTTTGACTAAATAAAGAAACGTGGCTTCTAAGCAAAGGAGTTTGTATAAATATGTCCACCCTGAAAAAATGGCCTTGTCCTCAAGGTCGTGATCATATTGTGCTATAGAAGTCCACGGTGGGTCGGTCTTTAATGAAAGAATGAGAAATTTTGGTGGGTTGCATTGGTGGCCCGATTGGTATTTTGCGGGACAATTGTAGTAAAACCTTCAGCTCGTCGTTTTTTCATCTCGGTGGGGCTTAACCACTTGGTCGAAAGTGTTGGAAGAGATGGTGAAGGAGCGGATAATCAAGACAGTTCCGTTTGTGGAGGTTCGATAGAACCATCAGAATGCGAAAGTTGAGCATAGAGTTTGTCTTCGACGAGCTTCACAAGCCTGTAAGTTTGATGAAAGGTGGTGGGTTTGTGGGGTACAATTCTGTTTTGAATGTCACCGCAAAGGCCGGATAAGAAGTAATTCAACAATGCTTCTGGTGTGAGTTTGGCAACACAATTGCTAGTCATCTCGAAATCGGCTTGGTAGGCAGAAATAGTGGAAGTTTGCACAAGCTTGAAGAGTTTTGCTTGATGATTCACATACGTGGATGGGCCAAAAAGCAATTCCAATGCTCGAGTAAGTTCTGGCTATGTACCAAGCATTTGGTTGCAAGCCACATGTTTGTACCAACTCAAAGCTTCTACGGTAAAATAGACAAATGGAAGTGAATGTCATTGTGGTGGCGAAATTGCATAATACTCAAAATAGTTGGTCGCTTGGAACAACCAGTCAAGTGGCTTGGTACCATCAAAGTGGGGAAGATTATTTTTTGGCAGTCTTGGTTGTTGTTGTGGCGGTGGTGGCGACGACCAAAGGGTGGTTGTTTTGTTGATTGGTGAGGAACCAAATGAGGCCGTTCATGTGCTTGGAGATGACATCCAGGCAGGTTGTAGTTGCTGTGGCGAGATGGACGAGAGCTTAGAGTTGATCTTGTATGGGGAGGGGTCCTTCGGGTTTGTTTTCTTGTTTACGAGGCATGGTAAGAAAATGAAAGCACCAAATGATAGGAGCCAACACCAAATGATAGGAGCCAAATTCGAGATTGACAGATCTTCTTAGAAAGATAGATTGATAGACAAAACTGAAACAACTTTTCTGCATATTTACTTCAAACATGAACTTACAATTTAAAGATGCATTTCACCTAGTGCTAAACTAGAATTAAGGAAACACACATGCATAATGAAAAGCGGGTTCCTAATAAAATGCAACTGCTATTTAACTAAATAAAAGAAACGTGGCTACTAAGTAAAGGAGTTTGTATCATTTGCCATCAATGATCAACCAGAGATGAAAAAAAAATTATAATATGAAACCAATTCGAAAATGAAACCGGTTTGAATGAAATCAAATATGTTTGAAATCTATCTGACGGTTTGGACCGATTTGGCGTTCTAGCTATTGAAATCATTTTGGGGCCGATTTGACATGAACCGTTCTGAAACCGTTTTTTCGAGGTTTCCTAATGAAACTATATATTATGGGAAGTCTTAACAATAAATACATTGTTTATTGCTTATAGAGAAAGTAAACAAGAAATACAAAAGTACATGGTCATGTATACATGGTCTTAACAAAAGCATGGTTGTATTCATACATTACAAGGTGTTGTCATGAATTTGTACCGATGGACAAAAAAAAAGATAGTCTAGTTATGTATTTATACTCGCAAATAAAATAATACACAAGACTATTGGTGGAGCTCATTTATTCTACAAGAAGCAACCTCCAAAAGTTGCTACCAAACTCTTGTACAAAGCAATCTCCAAAAATGGATGTTGAATTCTTATACTTTGGTGCACCTGAACCAACAAGAAAACAACAATTGTGCATTAATATTGTTGATGATCTTTGTGAAGTAGCTCATGTATCGGTCCAAGTTCTCAGGTTTCTCAGACAACCAACAAACAACAAAAATCCTGCTTCATAACCTTAATTGTCCGACTCTTTGTTGTTTTTTTTTTTTTCAAACTGCTTTTCCTTAGTCCAATTTGATCCGATTCAACATATTTTCGATTTAAACCGGTTTGAATTCGATCCAGTTTCTAACCCAATCCGATTTTGACTTCATTGACCCAAACCGAACCAAAACCGATCCTGTTTCTTGAAAAACCTGCTCTGTACACCTATACAATTAACTAATTATTAACATTATGTTTTTTCTAAAGCTCAATCCAACAATATAACCCATTGGCTTTGGTCTCAATCTTTATACATCACGGGTCGGGTTGATTCGAGTAATAACCTGTTAGAATATTTGAATGAGAAATGAATTTAAAGAAAATCTAAAATCCCCTCATGTGAATGTGATGTGGCCACTAAGACTAGACCACTAAGATGATCGGTTGAGAGAGCATTTGTTGATGATGAATCAAATGGTCAAATGGGCTTCCTTACTTCACTGGATTTGATTGAATGGTGCGATTTGGCGGTGGCAGGGGCAGCACATGTACAATGACTCCCCACGCTCTTTCTTCTTCATCTTAACCTTAACCCACTCCTCCCTTTTCCTTTTCCTCTTCCTCTTCCTCTTCTTCTCCGTACGCTTTCTCCTCCCTTCCTCCTCGGTGGTCGCCGCTGCTTCCTACTTCGACCAGCCCTGCCCTTCCTTTTTCCCCAGCCCAGGAGCATCTGTCGACGACTTCTCCGCTTCATCCGTTCAACAGATCGTCGATCACTGCCTCTACGACACCATCAACCGCTCCAGACCTGTGAACAACATGTCTAAATCTCGCGTCTACGCGGATGTCAACGTTGTTCGCCCTAGGGAATACTGGGATTACGAAGCACTTACTGTTCAGTGGGGGTAACCTAACTAAACCCTAGATTTTACTCCAATTACTGTGATTTATCTTATGATTTGAATTGATAGACAAAATAATTTGGTTTTATGTGTAGCTACTTGGCTTAATTTGATATTGAATTCGTTTCAAATTGGGATTAGGGTTGAGATTTGCTTACAGTTACAGCTTTGTTTTGCATTTTCTCAAAATCACACATGTATTAGTTTCTTTCAAAATGCATTTGCTACCGTCTTCCGTATAGGCATACATGTTATTTGTTGAACATGGAGATGGACTCATTTGTTATAGGTGAACTAGGTATCTTTCCCATGACTTTAATGGAGAATTCCTGATCATGTCTTGTATTGTTACATAACAAACAGCTTCACATTTTTGGAATTGGAGGGCTTATGTACATACAGGGACAGTGTCAGGGATATACATTAATTAGCCAAATACTGATACATCAACAAAGTGCCTGTTTGTTCCATCTGCTAAACTTTTGTAGGCTAATTTCATACATATCACAGAAGAAGTTAGGGAATTTTGGTGATGATAGAAATTGAACTCAAATACTGATACTTTTATGTTGGTTTTCAGTGATCAGGATGACTATGAAGTTGTTCGAAAAGTTGGAAGGGGAAAATACAGTGAAGTTTTCGAGGGCATAAATGTCAACAGCAACGAGAAGTGTGTAATCAAGATTCTGAAACCTGTGAAAAAGAAGAAAGTAAGCTTTTTCTTTTCAATCTTCACACTCCCAAATGAAGTATTAACCTATCAACAAAGAAACTGATTATCATATCTTCATGTGCAACAGATAAAAAGGGAGATAAAAATACTTCAGAATCTTTGTGGAGGCCCAAATGTGATAAAACTCCTTGACATAGTGAGAGATCAACACTCAAAAACTCCAAGCTTGATATTTGAGTATGTCAACAGCACAGACTTCAAGGTTCTGTATCCAACATTAACAGACTATGATATTCGATATTACATTTATGAGCTTCTGAAGGTAAGTTTAACTTTATGATCTTTATGATGGGATTTGGTACCCAAGGGTAAAATGGTAAAAAATTCTGAAGTTGGTACTAGTTTCTTATGTGGGGTTGCAGGCATTGGATTATTGTCACTCACAAGGAATCATGCACAGAGATGTGAAGCCTCATAATGTGATGATTGATCATGAATTGAGAAAACTCAGATTGATTGATTGGGGACTTGCAGAGTTTTATCATCCTGGAAAAGAATACAATGTTCGTGTAGCTTCCAGGTATATAATTTATTTAATAATTTTAGATTTTACATTTAATCATTTTGAAATTTTTTAATTTATGTTGTTCATTACATAGATACTTTAAAGGGCCTGAGCTTCTGGTTGATCTTCAAGACTATGACTATTCTTTAGACATGTGGAGCCTCGGTTGCATGTTTGCTGGAATGGTATATATATATTTTTTAATATTACACTGCTGACGTGGCATTTTTTATTATTATTATAAATCCAGCTCAGCAGTTTAACTTTTGTTGCAGATATTTCGCAAGGAACCTTTCTTTTATGGGCATGACAACCAGGATCAGCTTGTCAAAATTGCTAGGGTAATGTTTTTATTTATTTATTTATTTATTTAAATATTAATGCAAGAATTAGTAATTTAATAAAGTTTGTGAACTGAAAATAGGTGCTTGGGACTGATGAATTAAATGCATATTTGAACAAATATCAGTTAGAACTTGAACCTCAACTTGAAGCTCTTGTTGGAAGGTAATATTTAATTTTTAAAAAATTTAAAATATATAATATTAAGATTTAATCGATATCTTATATACTAAAGTATTATATTATTTTGTGATCAGGCATAGCAGGAAACCATGGTCAAAGTTTATGAATGCAGACAATCAGCATTTAGTATCTCCAGAGGTAATTAGTTTAATAATTTAATCTTATAAATTAATTATTGGTTACTGAAAGTAAATATATATATTTTTTTATTTTTTAATTTCAGGCAATTGATTTTCTGGATAAACTCCTTCGCTATGATCATCAGGATAGGCTCACAGCAAAAGAAGCAATGGTAACATTACTTTTATATTTTTTTTATATAAAAAAAACGTAATTTTCATAAAATGATGAGTAAATGTGACAAAAGTATATATTGTTTTATTGAAATAGGCGCATCCTTATTTCATGCAAGTGAGGGCTGCAGAAAACAGCAGGATGCGGACACAGTAAGTGTGTGTGAATGTGTTTAAATGATTATTATTATTATGATTATGATTATGATCTTAAAAATAATAATACTGTTTTGCTTGTGTTGTTTTTTTCACTAATTAATTTAAAACACATGACATGGTGATGAATGTTGGTTTGGTGGAGTCATTTTTATTAGTGTTTAAATAAACTCAAGTCCTTTTTATGTATCTGTGTTTTAGCTTCTTCTTATGGACATGTTGTGCTTATTATTGTTATTTTTTGTTTTAGAAAACGAGGCATGAGGTTTTAATCATCAAAAACCCAAGTATTTTAAATGAATTCCTATTTTGGAGCTTCTTTGTGCATTAACCTTGAAAATTGTTCATTTTGATTTCCAATAAAAGCTATATCCGTAACAATTAAGAAAATTGGTTCAGTAAGAGCCAAAACAAATATTACTAATACATATTGGAATGGATTTGTTCATTTATATCTATCTAGTGCTATATAGGCTTTTTTGTTTATAAAATTTTAAAGTGTTGTATTTGTATTCTATTTTTTTATAAACCCAATCACATAGGAGGTTTTGTAAGCAAGAAATTCATTGCACCTTTAATTTTGTCATGCATATTGTTGGAGCCTAAAATCATCACATTATGACAAGAATACTACAACGAATAACAAGATCCCACGGACTACCAATACTTGACCAAATTGTTCTGCTACATCTCAAGTAAAGAACAAATGATACACATCCGTAGTATGATTCTATACAAATAATATACACTAGATCAATACCTTTATTGACGAAACTAGAATGGGTTGTAATTCGTTTGGTAAAACAAGAGTACTAATCTTTTTTGGAATAAATATATTCCATTTAGTGCAGTCATTCCCCCCTCGCAAATAACCCTCATCAATATAAAAACTTACATAAATATCAAAATTCCAAACCTATTTGTATGTTTTATCTGAAGGCACAAGTGGACCCAATAGTTGTGTCGAATCCCAGAATCGGGTACTCTCGTTCCCTTCACCAACCTTAGTTGGCCATCAACTTCCAAGCATTTTTTTTTTTTTTTTTTTTTTTTTTTTAAATCTCAAGTAGATATAAGGCATGTTTGATTTGGGTTTGAACGGGTGTTTTTATATGACCTGGTCTAGTCAACTTGTTGTGCTTGTTTAATATCACCGTTTATGTAGCGACCTGTAATTTTCATAATAACATCAAATTTCTAGAAAATATTAGAGTATCTTACACATTTCACAAAACTAGAGTTCTAAAGTATTCAAGAACAATTTCACAATTCATTACGGGTATACAAATCCATATCCTAACCATAATTAAAGCAACAAGAAATAAGGCATGAAACAAAAGTCCAATCCATGTTATTGATGCTTCTATATCCACACTCTCTAGGGCTTGTTAACTGAAGTTGAAATACATAAAAACATGTATGATAACTTATAAAATAGCGTAACATACATAAAAACAATATCTTATCTCACATACTTCACGTCTCTAACTAGTCACATACTATATTGATCCTCTTGAATGATCACATATCTCTACTATTATCAGCACACAAGGAACCGGACTCTGTCATCCACACAGTTTCCATGCAACATCTAACAACAATCTTTCTCTGTATTCCTTGGGGGTCTCTTATCTTAAATTTCTCTTTCTCAATCTTATATTCTTATCTCTTAATTTTCAATATATATGCACATAATAACATAAAACAACAATTCATCTAATTTTGGGAAGCTATCACTCAATCTCTAGCTGGTTGTAAACACTGCGTCATCTAATTTTCTCCTTTAAAATTCTTGGTTTCTTTTGAAAAGTTTTTATGAAAATCCTCAGAGTTTGGAATCCCACGAGTGTTCATCCAAATCCATCAAACCATGGCTCTTATATCAACTTGTAACATTCAAAATATTCAACCAAAAATTTCATTTTTAATTTCATATAAAAACATTGTTCATAAAAGCCATCACAAGAAAATCATAGTATTAAATACAAATCATCATCAAATTATCAGAGTGTCCCAAAATATCCGATATCATAAACTGCAGGCGAATGTGTACAAAAGCACTCGCTTTCTCACCATCCTTAAAAGTACCTGAAACACATTTAATCAACAACTGTAAGCACGAAGCTTAGTGAGTTCTCCAAAATACCACATACAATATAACACAAAATAAATAGCTATGGATTATCAGTAACCTTGGAGATTATTTAACTCTCAGTGGGCAAACAGTACGCCCTGTGGGTTATCAGCAACCTTAGGAACTACCCGGAGTCTCAGCACACATAAAGCAACACATATCATAATAACACATAGACTCAGCTGGGCATCACATATATAAATATATTCTACCACACAAGTTATAATAAGTGAGGAGACTCACCTCACACAGATGACTGATAGAACTCACACCCGAACTGTCGAAAACTAGATTCCGCCTAATAATTACACCAATTAACCCTAATTAATAATTAAGGTAATTTTCATACTTCACTAATCCCAATCCAAGTCTAATCCATAAATTGGACAAAAGACCATTTTGCCCCTCTCAAGATCTAAGACCCTCACAAATTGCCAAAAAGGCACACTTGGTTAAAAGTCAACGAAAGTCAACGGCGGCCATCCGCACGACGTATACATCTTAATGAAAGTCAACGGTGGTTCGCAACTAGCTACGCCGAGTGTAGCGAGGATTATGCTCAACGTACACGACCTTGACTCAAAATCCATTTTTTAATGTCTTAATCAATAAGACATTTACTCCAACCTCATATTTGATCCTTAAACGATGTCCTAATCCATAAGGTCTTTGATTTTATGCCTTTGCATGGCTAAAGAGAGCTTAACCTCAGAACCATAACATTTTACTTCACCAAAATCTTCACAACTCATGCATGGAAGATAGTAAAGGACCAAGATAACATTTTTATGACTCTATGCACCCTAAAATGTCTGAAAGGACAACTCATATGTTATGGAGTGCTCAAAACTCACAAAGATCAAGGTTTTGGGACAATATGAACTTAAATCCAAGTCTAAACTAGATCTATCAAAGTATACCTTCAAAAGGTGAACCATGAGATGTGGATTCTGGATCCAAAGGCTAGAACGCACCACCACCTATTGACTGATCTTCCTTATCTATCAAGAATACTCAAGGATCATTCTCAAGTTTCAAATCTCATTCACAAGAGCTAGGGTTTCGATTTTAGGGTTTGGAGGAAATTGATGATGGTCATAAGGAGGTCTAAGGGGATTAAGATGCTTAAATAGGGGACACAATCCTAAATTTTAGGGTTTTGGAAGCTACATGAGTACGCCCAACGTACCCATATGTACGCCCATCGTACTCCTCAACCACCTTGATCCTTATCCTGGTTTACGTCCGGCGTAGAAGCAGGGTCGGCTCTACCCTTTGCAAAACTAAGGAAGGGCTTATGACTCCCAATTCTAAAGGGCCCTTATTTTTAAAGCTTATTTTGTTAACTATATATGTATATATATGTATTTCTTGGGTTATAAAGACAACTTGGAGCTTGGCATAGTGGTAAAAACGTTGGTTTATCAAACTAAGGGTCTCACGTTTGAATCTTTTTTTGCTTACCTTTCATTCATTTTATTTTGGAAGCTACTTAAACATATCCCACATCGCTCATGGATGAAACTTAGCCAACTCTCCTCTCTTATATAAGCTCGACCATCCTCGTGCTTCATATTAACTCTACCTTTTAGTCCCACATCGGCTGGGAGATCAAAACTTCAACAAACTTCATGTTTATATAAGTGATTAGCTGAGATGCGTTAAGAAAGAGTTTAGAATTTGGTTTAAGTTATAAAACCGTAGGACCTTGATTTTTTTGTTTGCTTAGAGTCCTCAAATTGGTTGAGATAGCCTTGCGTATAAGGCTAATACACCCGACGTAAGGGGCTTAAATGCTAAAAATTTTAAAATGTTAGGGTTCAAATGGAAATAACTGGAAACGAGTGCTACATAATTTTTATGTCATAATCATATCCATTTGAAGTATTTTTTGATTGTTACAGACTCAATATATGCATCCTCTATTCTACGAACTCGCATGGTTGATAAGGATGCTTGTAAGTTCACTTTGTTTTTATTATATTGCAAGTGTACTTTGTTTCTAATTAAACTAATAAGGTTTTTGAATGTTTATGATGTATATTTAATTGATAAAGAAACAACGTTGTATTAATGAACCAAAATTTATGTTTTTTGGTATGTATTATTATTTTAAACAGAAACCTAAAATTTTCATTTTCACCATTCAACATAATCAGATAATCAAACAAAATGTTCTAGTAAGAAGCAGACTCAATTAGAGATTCTATCAAAAACTATTAAATAACCCTATAGTCTCAAAATCTATCACAAAAGGGAACTTCACAAATCCATGCATCCTTCTATACTAGAGTCATTAAACAACTCTTTTTATATGATAAAAGTGAAGAATAATACCTTTATCATGAAGTTGATTAATTATTCCAACTATCTTTTACAACATATTATTCTTACTCGACCTGTCACCGTTAGAACCAAAACCTCCCTCATTACCATGAATAAATATAACAACTTTAACCCATAAAGAATTAGAATCGTTAACAAAATGTCTCATCCATTATGTAAAAAGACTAGTTGAACGTAAAAAAAGCTTCCAACATAGATACCACCATTTTCATTAGATTCCAAAACAATTTCCCATTTAACCCATGAAATATTTCTTTCATGAATTTCACATCCCTAGGAAAAAAGAGATTTAACGCTCTCCAAAAGTGACAAATGATTTATGGAAGAATAAAAATGGACATATAATGTATAGCAAGACTATCATTGACAAACTTCAAAATGGTAGATCGACTCCTAATAGACAACAACTTCTTTTTCGGCTTTGACAACTTTATCTTAATTATATCAAATATCATCATCCAAACTTTCTTTCATGTCATATTAGAATAAAAAGGAAGACCATCAGTCCATCACACATAAATGAAAAAGAAACCAAGCAATAACCAGTGCTCTACGCAAGATGCTCAACTTTAATCAAACTAACACGCATATTATACAAGTTCGACTTATGCGAGTCAATCCTCAAATCCAATGTAAAGTAAAAACAACATAACACATACAATGTTTTTGACATTCTAAATGTCCCACTTACCCAAAAAAAAAAGTATGACATATGCATAAAACAAATGAGACATAGAAATGCCTCCATTTCTTATAATTACTCCTATGTACAAATCATTGGATGCCATATCTTAAATGGCAACATGCATGTTCTCCATCAACAAAAAAGAAAGAGACAAGAAATCTCCTTGTCTCTAACCTCTATGAAGTTGAAACTTAGAGGTTAGGCTCCCGTTCATCAAGACCGAAGATCGAGACGAAGCAAGACACACCCTCACCGCTCACGTCCAATGTTGTCGAATCCTATAAAAGTTATAATATGATCTAAATACTTCCGGCTCAATAAGTCATAAGTTTTCTTGAAGTCTACCTTGAAAATGATTTTTCTTTTTGTTTTTTTATACTAGTCTACCATTTCATTAACCATAGTTGAAATAGCCTAGTGAGGATCTAAAAAAAATAAAATTATTGGTCTATTAGTATAATAATAAGATTGTTAGTGTATCACACATCAGTGTGACACTGTAATATAAGTAATTATATATGTTGGAGTCTCATTCTCTCCACAACGACTTTTTTGGAGAGATAATCTTAGGCTCCACATATATTTACATGATATCAGAGCCGACGTCCCACACCCTCGTGGCTCAGTACATCATTTTCTATCCTCATCGAGCCTCTGATTCTGAGGGGGAGTGTTAGTGTATCCCATATTGGTGTGATATGGTAATATAATTGACTATATATGTTGGAATCCCTATTCTCTCCACAAAGGTTCTTCCGGAGAGATAATTTTGGGCTCTATATATATTTACAAAGATATATAACTTAAACATATGATTAAATAATTTTATGAAATTAGCCCTAAGAAAATTTATATGATTAATATTAATTACATATTATTTTAAAACATAAAGAGTCCTAAGTGAAAGGGAAAAATTCAAAGGCTTTGATTGAATCTTGGAAGGGGTCTTTGATATCGACACTCGTTTGACATGGGACGAGTATCTTTGAGAGTCCGTTTTGTACCTACAAATATTAAAACATTATGATTTTAGCAAGTTATATTATATATACCAATATTTTGTTTTAAAATAAAAATAAGTTCCACCACACATAATTCTGTCTTTTATTATATTTAATCATAAACCAAAATGGAAGAGGAATAAGTGATTCGTAGACATTTATAAAAAGTTTTAACTATATAATCACAAACTTTCAAATGTATTAGGTTATTTAAACGAATCTTACAAATAATAACCGAAAGTGACTAAATTACCCCTATGATTCAAATATTATATACAATGAATCAATCCAGAGAGACAAGGCCAAAAATACATTTCATATTTCTCAAACCACATCAATCAAATTAATTTTCTTAATTTAACGAATTTAATCAAACTTTGAACACCCTAAACTTGACTTTTGTGGGGATTTAATTTAAATGATGCAAAATGTAAACTAGTTTGGGGTTAATGACAAAAAGAAGGTTTTTTCTACATGGGTCAACGTCAAAGCCGGCCCAACCGCTTGCGTTGAATTCCACGGATCAATTGTTTTTTGTCCCGTTAAACACGGGTTCAATTTTCAATTTCCCCGACTTATCACTCCACCTTCATTTTTTTCTTTTTCTTTGAATATTTTAGTAAATTACATTTTTGTCCATCAGAAAAAAGAAATTTTAATTGGTCTAGAAATATAACTGATTTTTATCATTTTGTCTTAAAAATATAATTATTTAATTTAAACATGAACCAAAAACGCTTTTGCAAAACCTTAGACAATCAAAAGAACTTTTTGGAATAAAAACTTTGACAAAAAAATAACGTATTGAACACTGAAGGGCCAAAAATGTAATTTACTATGAATAGTTTATAATTATATAAAGAAAAAGACCAATAAAAAATTCCACTCGTTTTCTTCTCACCAAGTTCACACTTTTCTTCTTTTAGGTCCTTTTACGTTGCAGAAAAAATAATAATCGAAATCCGACCAACAAACAACTACAACGACATTCGTTAATCTTCTCTCTCACTCTGCGGATTGCGTAAACGCGTGTTCAGTGCTTCAGAGAGAAGGAGAAAGGTGGTTGAGTTACGATGTTGGAGTCGTGTTACAAGCCGCTGGAACGGTGTTTCGGCGGTGGTGGTGGCGACGGACTTTTATGGAACATGGACTTGAAGCCACACGCATCCGGTGAATACTCCGTTGCAGTTGTTCAGGCCAATTCATTGCTCGAAGACCAAGGTCAAGTGTTAACTTCACCATCCGCGACTTACATCGGAGTCTACGATGGCCACGGTGGTCCCGAAGCCTCTAGATTCATCAACAGTCATCTCTTCCGTTACCTCGAGAGTAAGTAGCATCCGAAAACCCTAATTTTCTTCCACTTTTCGTCGATAGAATGATTTTTGTATTGGAAAATTTTACTCAAAGCTGTAAACAGAACTGAGAGATGTCACTAGAAAAGAGTTGGATATGTTTAAGCTAAAACTTCATCATTCTGAATCTGATCCGATTGCTTGAAATTGAACCAACCATCCGATAAGCAAAAATTGGTTCAGAAAACAAGCAAATCGAACAGTTTCTAAGGTTTCAAATCAGCTCTTGTTCGTATCACTAATTGATTTGATCCATGTAAATATCTCAGAATTTGCTGATGAACGTGGAGGATTATCCAAGGATGTGATAGCCAAGGCATTTGATGCAACCGAAACTGAATTTTTGCATTTAGTGAAGGAATCGTGGCTTGATAGACCACAAATTGTCTCAGTAGGTTCATGCTGTCTTGTTGGTGTGATCTCAAATGGTACTCTTTTTGTGGCAAACCTTGGGGACTCCAGGGCTGTGCTTGGCCGGGAAGCTTCCGGTGGTGGCAGGATGGTTCTTTCTTCAACTGTGGTGGCAGAACGGCTATCAACCGACCATAATGTTGGGGTTGAAGAGGTCAGAAAAGAGGTGAAAGCCCTTCATCCTGATGATGCACATATTGTAGTGTACACTCATGGTGTCTGGAGGATAAAAGGCATTATCCAGGTGTACTATTTCACCCAATTGTATACCAAATTTTTATATCTTTCCACATCTCTTACTCTATTACAATCAGGTGTCAAGATCAATCGGAGATGTATACCTGAAGAAACCAGAGTATAACAGAAACCCTCTCTTCCAGCAGTATGCATCCCCTTTCCCTTTAAAAAGAGCTGTAATGTCAGCAGAGCCATCGATAATAACTCGAAAGCTAAGGCCACAAGACCTGTTCTTGATTTTTGCTTCAGATGGTTTATGGGAACAACTCAGTGATGAAGACGTGGTTGAAATTGTTCATAAGAATCCCAGAAATGTAAATAATTTACTCTCTTGAATCTTGATCATGTTTTTTTTTTTTTTTTTTTTTTTTTTCTTGAATAGAGAATAAATATTTATATGAAGTAATGTGTTTTGATTTTTGTTTCAGGGGATAGCAAAGAGATTAATAAGAGCTGCAATAGAGGTGGCAGCAAGGAAAAGAGAAATGAGATATGATGATATAAAGAGAATTGAAAAGGGTGTGAGGCGACATTTTCATGATGATATTACAGTGGTGGTGATTTACCTTGATGGAGGTAGGGGTAAATCTCATTCTCATGATGATATTACTGGTGACACTACTGCCCCTCTTGATATTTTCACTTTTAATTCAGATGATAATTCTCATCTCTCTCCATGATCAGTTTGGATCATCGATCATATCGTGGGTTTCTTTTATTTAAAGAATATATAGAGAAAAAAGGGGTATTGTTGTACATAGTTTCTATCTTTTCTAGGAAATAGGGAACCCATCTACCTGCCACCACTGGTGTGGTGGTGGTTGCTGGTTGTGGTTAGTTGTGAACTGGCTTAACCCACCTTCCCTCTAGGGTTTCATCAAAATGGTGGTAAACTATAAATATAATATATGGGTATATGTATAATGTATAATGTATAATGTGTAATGTATTTGTATAGGTGGTGGTAGTTTTTTGTTTTTTGTGTTGTAAAACTGAAATATTCTGTTATTGTGTTTTTTTTTTTGGTTGAAATGGAAATAGAAATAGAAATATACATAATACATGTAGTTGTAATATTATATGAAAAATAATGGCATGAGTAAGAAAGAAAATTTTGATTTGATCTAACTATGGGCCTTTCGAGAGGTTGGACTTCTGCATTTTCCAGAAGGTGACACCTTCTGAAAAACTGCTGAGAAAAATGTCATTTTGGTTATTCTTATATAAAAATATCTATATTCCTTTAACATACGTATGACTAACTAAATTGAGGAGACAAAATACACTGGTCAAAAATTTCGGTTATCAACCCTGACTTGTTAATGATTTCTTCAAAGGCAAGTATTGTTTTAATACAATAAATTAAACGTAATATAAAAATAAGAGTCAATGTTTTATAACTATGACACTAGACAATCATTATGTGGGATGTATCTGGAAATGCCTCTTGGGGTTGGGTTTGTACTCTAAAGGAAGAGCTCAAACCCAATGTGTTCATTGAAATACTACGAGTAGATTTACATTTAATTTGTTTGCCGTTTATAAAAAATTTGGGATATTCGTTTGGATGGATCGGTTTGATCCAATCACATGAATCCAATTTGATTTTGTTTTTTTAACATATGGATTTAAACAGTTCAAATCTATTCTAAATCAACCAAATTATAATTTAATTGGAATATTTTTCTAATTCAGTTTTTAAGAGGCAAATCATATATATATTAAAATTAAAATTATAAGTAAATATTTGTTTTTTTTTGTACTGTTTAGTTTTTATTTATAAAACCAAAACTAATCCGAAATAAAAAAATAATAATTCGATTTTACTTTAAACCAATAAAAAAATCCGAATAAACGAACCATATATTATAATCTCGTTTAGAAATTCCAACTAGACAATTTGATTTTATTAAAATTGTGAAAATCCCTAATCAATATTAAATTAATCAACCATCTTATTGCTCAAAACATTCTTTATCAACCTCTTTGATAAAAATGCTCTCTCCATGACAGACGTTGCAACATGCAAATTTATGATATTTTTAGTAGAAATATATTGTTTTGTATATTGTATCTTTGTTTGTTTCGATCATATTTTTGACGATCATCCTTACCAAACTTTCAATTTCTTTAATATATGACCTTGCATCTGCCATGTAAATCCATAATACAATTTTGACGATTTGCTCCAAGTTCTTGAATGTCATGTTTTGGAATTTCATTAAGATAAAAATTAGCCATTTTGAGTGCTTCATATGTTTTATATGTTTAAAAATACTTAATTGGATGTAAAAAAACATAGATAGATAGAAGTATATTACTTTTTAAAATGATTGTTAAACTTTTGAAGTTGTGTATCTTCGGCCCAATATAATACATCAACTTTATAGTGGTGGTCTGGTAGACATAGTTAATATTAGTTAATCTGCTAGTTAAAAAAATAATAACTTGTAGCTAGTTATCTTATTCTTTAAAATTGTGTGTTCTTTTTTAAGATTTGTTTAATAATAAACAAAATGTGATGCGAGATATAATGAGGATATAGGAGAGTCCTTCATGGGTAAATAAGACAATGATAAAAAGGAGAAAAAAATATTCACACGACCATGAATTTGAATTATGGATTTACCACTAATCCTAACGATGAAAACTACATTCAAAGTTCAATAAATTGTTTAGAATATATCCCAATGTTGGAAACATGTCTATAGTCGCAACAAGTAGGGATGAACATGGGTCGGTTTGGGTCGGTTTTTGGCTAAAACCAAACCAAACCGTAGAAAGTCGGTTTTTTGGTTTTTAAACCCATATAGGTTCGGTTTTTACATGGTTCAGTTTTTCGGTTTTCCGGGTTGGATTTATGAATTTTCGATTTTAAACCGTGGGTTTATAAGCTCCTGTTGTTTTCTAGTTTTTGGGTTCAAACCCGGTGAAAGTACGTTGTGATAAATTGTATTGTATCTACTTTAAATATACTAAAATAAATAGTACGGATTCTAGTATTCTAAAAGCATAAAAGTGTTCAAAAGATCAAAGTTTATCACCATTAATTGTTTGTTGAAAATAAATATAAAGTACTAAAGGGATAAAGTTTAAAGTCTAAAATTAAAAGTTTAAAACATAATAAATAATATATGTGTGGGTCGGTTCGGCTTTTATGGGCGATTTTATACGTCAAAACCGAACCAAACCATTATTTTCCGGTTTTTGTAAAATTCAAACCTAAACCGTTGGTTATCGCTTTGGTTTCAGTTTTTCGGTTTCGGTTAAGTCGGTTTTTTTTTATTTTCGGTTTTCGATTCGGTTTTTGCTCATCCCTAGCAACAAGTCAGTGAGATTTCTATAATTATTAAGGGCCTTTTGGATTGCACATAAAAAAGAAGAAATATGCATGAATAGTTTATTAACTCGTCATATATTAGAAGCTAATAAAATTCATGAGTTAATTTGAAATATCATGAAATTCAAATCATGAATAGTTTATTACACAACCCTTGACTCTATCCCTTGTGATTTTCCCTCTCTGGACAATCTCTCTCCCACTTTAGGGTTCGAGTTTTGGACTTTGGACTGTTGGCCACCAAGAAGTCAATTTTAGCTTCGATCATCACTTTGGGGTACGACTACATTAGAAGGGTACTACTTTGGACCCTCCATCCATCCAAGTTACAACAAGAACCATCAAAACAAATGTATTCTTGTAACTATACATCTAGAATTTAGTTTTATTGCAAGAAAATAATGAACTTGTGATCTTGTAAGATTATGGTGTGGCTAACTTTGTTTATGCTTCAGTTGGTATTTTGATGTTTTAAGGACCCTAATCCGACACCCAATTTGTTGGTTAAATCAAAACCTATCATCGATCAATATATTTCTCAATTTTCTCGACTCTAGTTAACTTTTAAAGTTCTTGAGAGTCTGTATGAAAATGATACGAGTGAATATGGGTCAAATATGAGTAGTGACGAATCTAAAACAAAAAATCACGTTGTTCCCAAATTAAGTGAAGCTGATAAAAAAATAACACTTGTAGGGTCGGGTCGGGGCAGGTCGTGTACCTTAAAAAAAACTGGATCAACCAGTTCAAATTGTTAAAACTGATCAGGTACCATCGATTAAAATTTTTAAAAATTGACTGAAATATAATGAAAAAATCGTACGTTTTAATGAAAAACTAATTGATTATTAGTGCATTACTAGCTTATTGTTTGATAAAAAATATATATTATATTTAACCCTATATATTTTACAGCACATAAGTAGCAAATGACCCTTAGTAACTTATTTTTTTCTCACTTTAAAATGATTTTTTTAAGACATTTAAAAAAAAAAAAACTCAAAGTATATCCTTTTATTTTTTCTAAGGTAGATTTTAATTTTTGTGTAGTGAAATTGAAAATTTAGATAAGTCATAGGACCTACCTTCTTCCTTAGTATATACGCCTTTGCATATGGGCTAAAATAAACCATAGATTAATGGGATTCCATAACCATTAGGTTTCTGCTATAGCCGGGTAATGAGTTTCGTTTATCAGTGAACCGTTATGTTGAAAAATTGATGTTATTCTATAAATAAATATAAATTACATTGCTATAAATGGATTAAATGATAGAACTTGGGACATAACTGTGATGGTCTGATGCTGACTTGATGATAAAATTTGGGACAAACTAACAACAATGTTTTAAAAACCGATTTTTTTGTTGAACCGGTGTGGTGATCGGTTTTTGGTTCAATCGGTTCGACCGTTAGGTTAACCGGTTTCTCTAATTTCATCATTTTTACTATTTTCCTACACATACATACATCTGTAAACAATGAATCTGACGTTTACAAGTTCGAACATTAAAAATACACATAAAAATAAGTTGTAGATCAATCCAAATGTATTAAAACAACACATAACTATAAATTTTACATCAATCCATATACATCAAAAAGAAAATAAAGTATGATACAAAAATAAAATATAGTTGTAGATGAATACAAACACATCAAAAAACTCTATAATATTACCATATGTTTTTTTAGAGAAAATTAAATAGACTTGAAAAAAATTAATAAACTTTATTATGCAAATAGTTCTTTTCCATGTGTTTTATTCGATTCAACCGATTTATTTTGACCGGTTCAACTGAGTTTTTCTAAAAATCGGTATGTTCAATCCAGTTTAGAAATCAAAGTAAAACCGATAATAATTGAACTGCTCCCTCCCCCGGTTCCCGGTCCAATGACCAGTTCGACCGACCGATTCAAACCGGTTTTTAAAACATTGTTTACATGTTTAGTGCTGACTTATTAATGATGACATATGACCATATACTTATATCTGTAACATAAAAGACATATTCAAGGTTTTTGTAATACGTATCCCTTTCTCAAAGATCATATGATAAATTAATCATAAACTTATAACTTACTAGGCATCGGATAAAAATAAAATATAATTTTATTAAATATATGTTATAATTATTTTCATCTTTCTCAATGTAACTATATAACTCTTATAGTTTGTATAGTATTTCCAACATTTGTTTGTATAATTTACATGGGAGTTTTAACATGTAATCAATAGGCTCAACACATAACTATAAGTTGTAGATCAATCCAAATGTATAAATCCGTTTCTTTTCAATAAGGAAATAAGAGTTTGATTCCTTATAATGATAAACCCATCAACCAAGTCGAACCCTCCGAACATGACAACCCAAGTTTTAGAGTTAATTATAGCCCTTAATTTTTTCTTTTTACAATTTTAACTCAACTGTTTTATTTTTTACAATTCTATCCCAACATTTAATTATTTTTATGAATATGATTTACTTCTTTTACAATATCCCAATGTTAATTATTTTATCAATTTAGTCAAAAAAAATTATATATTACAATTTTTTCCTAATTTTTTTACAAATTTATTTTTTATTGTTTTTAAAACTTACATTTTTAGATCTTTTTGTACAACTCTGTATTCATCATTTTCACAATATTTTTTACGAATTCATCTAAATTTGTTTTTTTCAAAATTTTATAATTATTTTACTACTTTGATTTTTTATATTTCTTTTAAAATCTAGGGTGTGTTTGCGTTAGTTTTTTTTTTTTTTTTTTTTTTTTTTTTTTTTTTTTTTTTTTAAGTAAAGTGCTTATTAACTTATGACTTTTAGGAAAAATGGATTTTAAAAAGTGTTTGGATAAGAAAATCTGATTTTTAGGAGTAAAATAATTAAAAAGTTAGAATTTTCCAGCTTTTGAAAGTTTTATTTTTTCCTATCCAAAAAACTATTTTAAAAAATGTTTTTTAAATACATCAACACTTTTTAAATTATTAACTTTTTGAAAAGCTAAAAACCTAATAAACTATTTTCAAAAACTATCCCAACACCCACCTAATATGTTTTACATTTTTTGCATAACTTTTTACATTATTCTTACAACTTCCGAGGGAACACCGAAACAAAGACATGAATTTGGTAAAAATAGAAATGGAAAATAGATGTTTTCAATTCATCAAAAGGGAAAGCTTTTTCTAAATCCATATAATGTACTAAAGTAGACATTGTTTAGACATTGTTGCCACTCTAATAAAAGCTTGTCTTGGTTTATGGAATCCCAAGAAGGTAAGAACTACACCAGTACACCATGTCTATGCTCCTTTGGCCAAATAAGACATACAAGTGATACTTAGCACTATGCACATGCTTTGCCAAAACAGTTTCTTTATTATGTTTTTAAAACAACTTGTAAACCATGGATTTTTTAGTTTTCAATTTTCGCCTATTGTTGGTAACATTTTTTTAAAAAGAGAAACTAATATGTAGATTTGTTTTATATATTCGTTTTCCACCCCTTAGTTTATTTTAATCTTGAAAAATATAATATAATATAATATACTCTGTACTTTGTATTATTTTTACATAAACAAAGAAGATTTACCGAGCTTTTTTGTATTGGCATATATTAGCTTTGCTTTGATTTGAAGGTAGGTTTTGATAGCATCCATTTGACGTTTGACAGCAGCACGTGCATCTTGACAGAACCCAAACTAACGTCGATGAAACGTGACGGCGGAAGTGAAGTGTGAAGTGTGAAATGTGAACCAAACAAACACTATAAAAAGTAATCAATTTCACCCCCTCGCCTCCTTCCGCCACGTGTACTCTCTCTCCACTTCACCGTTCGATTCCTTCAACGCCCCCCGTTCCCAGAGTTTTCAACTCTATCCTGTTAACCCCACCCCAACCCCCACTCAACACCACCGAACGCAAATCACCAAATTCCAACACTCCGATCTGTTAATCTCCGCCGCCGATGGCTTCAACGCTGGCTCAGAGAGCTGAACTCGCTAAGTTTTGTACTTCTCGTGACTGGTCCAAGGCTATTCGCGTTCTCGATTCTCTCCTTTCTCAATCATGCGTTATTCAGGATATTTGGTGTGTACCTCCTATACCATTACACTTTGTTATTGTTTTAATTAACTGTTAATTTACGATTCGATTGGTTTTGGAATTGATGATGTGTTGTTGTCGATTGATTGATTGAATTTTTTTTTTTCCAGTAACCGTGCGTACTGTTATAGTCAATTGGAGCTTCACAAACATGTGATTAAGGACTGTGATAAGGCGCTTAAGCTTGATCCCACTCTTCTTCACGCTTATATCCTCAAAGGTTTTTCTTTTTCCCCTCCACTTCGTTTTTCAGTTATGGACATTGGGATTGATTGCCGCTGTTAATCAACCAAAGCTACACAGTGTTTCTAATCAAACGATTTCTGGAAACCTAGTTTTTTAAATCTAATATTTTTAGCTTGTCATCAATCAATTCTATTAAAAATTTATCTGTCCTAAGTTTATCTGACAAGTTGTCACTTGTAGATAAAGGTTGAATTCCAGTGGCCAGGATTAGTTGATTATTCTAGACTCCATGACTTGTTGCGCCTCTACATAACTATTTTAGTGACCAAATTTGAATTCTTTGGTATATATGGTTTCTGTTTTCTAGTGAGATGATCAAACAAATGTTTAATTCAACACATATGATTAAATTCAGAAAGTTAAAAAGCATGCTAATGAATCAATATATTTCATATCATAATACAATGCTGTTGTACTATAAGTTCTAGGTAAGTGTTGGCCTTTCATGGTTAGCATAAGCATACCATTCAAGACTTTAGAGTTGCAGCTCTATATAATCAATAGGATTTTCTACATTCATTCTTTTAGTCCCATTCATGTTGTTTTCCATGGGTGGACATAATAAAGGAGGACACCATTTTATCATCACTAACTAAAACCTGTACAGGCCATGCATATTCTGCATTGGGAAGAAAAGATGATGCTGTAATGGTGTGGGAACAAGGTTATGAACATGCTATTCATCAGTCTGCAGATTTAAAGCAACTGCTCGAGCTGGAAGAGCTTTTAACATCTGCAAAACAGAGTATGGCTGATGCTAAACAGTTATCTGAATGGTCTGTATCAAAACCTGAGCCTAATAATTCAGTCAGAACAAGTGAAACCTCTAATAATCATACCATGTCAAGTATTGGTTATGAACCTATTGGTGATTCAAGGGAGATAGAAAGCAAGCAAAATCATGTCAGTTCCAATGGAAATCATGACAAGCAACAAAATGGAACCTACAACATATCTGTTGACTTTGGTGCAAGATCTAGTACAAGTGACACTCGCAAAAAATCTGATCTGAGCACTAAAATCTCATTAATTCCTAGTAAATCGAGTGATAATGATAAATCTGACATCAACAGTGAACAAAGTAGTGATGCTAAGGGGAATAAAAAGTTCTCTGTTACTAGAATCTCAAAGGCCAAGTCAATAAATGTCGATTTCCGCCTCTCACGTGGAATTGCTCAGGTTTTTTAAATATCCATGTTTATTTATTTATTTGTTTTCTATATTATTCTTCTTAAAAGATCTAGTATGAAGTGAGCATTCTGTTTTTGTAGGTGAATGAAGGGCAGTATGCTCGTGCCATATCCATCTTTGATCAGGTTAAACTTCTTTTGAACTTAATTTTTTATATGTTAGTTTTCATATCTATGTGAACATGAAAATCCATCAATGATTTTCTCTTTTCTTTTCTTTTCTTTTATCTGATTGCAGATATTGAGAGAAGATCCTACATACCCTGAAGCACTAGTAGGAAGGGGAACAGCCTATGCATTTAAAAGAGAACTTGATTCAGCTATTGCTGATTTTACAAAGGTACCCTAAACCCTAAACATTAGTATTGAAAAGTGTTACATTTATTTATTCATTTATTTTATTTATTTATTTTTTTGCAGGCAATACAATCAAATCCATCAGCTGGTGAGGCATGGAAAAGGAGAGGGCAGGCTCGAGCTGCTTTAGGGGAATCTGCTGAGGTCAGGGCCTCTTCTCACTCATTAAGTTTCCAATTCTACATTTTTTTTATAAAAAAAAAAAAAAACAAACACTTTTTTTTTCCTTTATATGGTTTTTGTACAGGCGATTGCAGATTTGACCAAGTCCTTAGAATTTGAGCCTGACTCAGCTGATATATTGCATGAAAGGGGTATGATAATGCTTGAATTGCTATACTTTATTTTTTAATAGAGTTTCCATCTGTTTAAAGTTTTTTAACATTGAAACTGATGCAGGAATTGTCAACTTTAAGCTGAAGGATTACTATGCTGCCACTGAGGACCTGTCTGCATGTGTAAAGCTTGATAAAGATAACAAATCTGCTTACACATACTTGGTTAGTTATCCATTTCAATTTCAAAATCATTACTTTTTACATTTTGCTTTTTGTAGTAAAAAAAAAAAAAAAAAAAAGCAGACTGAGAACATGTGATTGATTGATTGATTCTACAGGGTATGGCATTGTCATCAGTTGGTGAACACAAAAAGGCTGAGGAAGCACACATGAAAGCAATTCAAATTGATCAAAAGTTTCTTGAGGCATGGGGTCATTTAGCTCAGGTTAGTTGGGTGTCACTTACCAATTTTAATAAAATGCTCAAGTAGCTTAAAAATACGCTTAATGTCATGTGATTTTTTTGTTAGCTTTATCAAGACTTGGCAAATTCAAAAAAAGCTTTGGATTGCCTTCAACATGTTTTGCAAATTGATTCAAGGTATAAACATTCATTCTGTAATAAAATTAAAATTATTCTCCCTGCTTTTTAAAATCATCACTAATAATTAATAATCTTCATGAATAGGTTTGCTAAAGGATATCACTTGCGTGGGCTACTACTTCATGCTATGGGAGATCACAGGTGTGTTTAGTAAACAAAAACAAAAACAAAAACAAAAAAAAACTACATATTAATTTGCTAATCATTTATAACTCTACTATTGTAGAAATGCTATCAAAGACTTATCAATTGGGCTTACCATTGAGAGCTCAAACATAGAGTGTCTATATCTACGTGCTTCTTGTCACCATGCTATTGGAGAATACAAAGAAGCTGTATGATATACTCCTAATAATTTTATTTTATTTTTTTGTTTTCTTTTTTCATATGTAATTTTTGAGTGATGTAACAGGTAAAGGATTATGATGCTGCTCTGGATCTAGAGCTAGATTCAATGGACAAATTTGTCCTTCAATGCCTAGCCTTCTATCAGGTTCCACATCTTGTATTCACTGATTAATCAATAATCATTAAGACTTAAATAATAATGAATTCTATTAAATTCTCAACCAGAAAGAAATTGCTTTATATACTTCTGCGAAAATCAATAGCGAATTTTGCTGGTTTGATATAGATGGCGACATTGACCCTTTATTTAAGGTGAACATTTTCTTTTTCTTTTTTGCTTAATATATTTCAATTTAATCAAACAGATGTAGTAAAGTTATAATTTTTACAGGAATACTGGTGCAAAAGATTACACCCGAAAAACGTATGTGAAAAAGTTTACAGACAACCCCCTTTAAGAAAAGCAAAGTTGAAAAAACAAGACTTTAATTTTAATAAACAAAAAATTGCACTTCTCCTTGCTGCTGACCGAATTGGCAAAACAATCCAGTATAATTGCCCAGGCTTCTTGCCTAATAAACGCCAGGTGATTTATAATTTATAAATATAAATAAAAGGGTTTATACTTTATACTTTATATTCATTTTTACGATATTAATTATTTTGACATGTATTAATCAGCATCGCATGGCTGGCTTAGCTGCAATTGAGATTGCTCAAAAGGTGTCTAAAGTTTGGCGTTCATTGCAATCTGAATGGAGGTTTTCTACTAATAATAAATCCAAAAATGGAAAACGACCAAGAAGAAAAGAGAAAATCATTATTCCTTGTAGCACTAATAATAATTCAGAAGCATCAACTTCAACTGCTTTGGAAGAAAAGTCAACAGGTCAATCTGTTTTCTCATGGCTTCATCTTTATTCAATAGCTGTTAAATGGAGACAAATATCTGAACCCTGTGACCCCGTTGTGTGGGTTAATAAATTAAGGTATTTGAATGTTTCCTATATTCCTGTTTATCTAATTATCACTTAAAACATTTTTACTACTTATACTGATTTCATTTTTTTTTTTAAAAAGCGAGGAGTTTAATTCTGGATTTGGGTCCCACACGCCTCTTATTCTCGGGCAAGCTAAAGTGACTCGCTACTACCCACATTTTCAAAGGTAATTTATAATCTTAACTTTTCTTCAGAATCATTTTTTCGAACTGTTTGTTTATTAATTTTTTTTTTCAGAACATTAGATGTTGCAAAGGCAATCATGAAGGAAAACGGGCATGTGTTCAGCAAAACAGATGTCGCAATTGATTTAACAAAAAATGGGAAGTTAAAAGAAGTGAGTTTTAAAGTTAAACAAAAATCACCAAACATACGATATTTAATTTATTGTTAGTTGGTTATCTGATTAAAACAAAATTTCAGATTTTGAAAGCGGAGTCATGCTCTGATCTGTATGAAGCTGTTGGTGAGGATTTCTGGTTGGCTACTTGGTGTAATAGTACAGCTTTTGAGGGGTAAGAAGTAATAACTAATAACCATATTAAACTTTTATTTCTATTAATTTTTGTTCCTCATTCTCTTCCATCTTTTTACTCTTTTCAGGAAACGACTTGAAGGAACAAGGATCACTCTAGTTAAAATGTAATCTCTTGCCTTAATCCGCTTTTATTTATTTTTACAAATTATGAGCTGAGTCAGCAGGATTGTTGCTTATGTGGCACAGGGGGGAATGCGGATTTGACTTTGCAATAAGAACACCATGTACACCTGCTAGATGGGAAGATTTTGATGCAGAAATGACATCAGCTTGGGAAGTAAGTATGCTTTTTTAAAATATAATAAATATAATCACAACGTACATAAATATCGACATTAAAAGAAAACATTTAATGGACAGGTATTGTGTAATGCGTATTGTGGTGAGACATACGGGTCAAATGACTTTGGTACCCTCGAAAATGTGAGAGAAGCGATTCTAAGGATGACGTATTACTGGTAATACCAATTACCAATAATGTTTTTTTAATTTGGTGATTAAAAAAAATGATATAATGTGATTTGTAATTGTGATTGTAGGTACAACTTCATGCCACTTTCAAGAGGGTCTGCTGTTGTGGGTTTTATAGTGATGCTTGGGTTGCTTCTGGCTGCTAACATGGAGTTCACTGGGAACATTCCGGAAGGTGTTCAAGTGGATTGGGATGCTATTATGAGTTTGAGCCCTAATTCTTTCATGGAATCTGTCAAGATCTGGTTGTATCCATCTTTGAAGGTCACTCCCACATGGAAAGACATTCCTGATGTATCCTCAACTCTCGAGACCACTGGTTCAGTTGTTGCAGCACTTAGCTCATATTCCACCTAAAAAAGGTAAAAACTACTTTTCTTCATCTCCTCCTAATAATTTACAACTTTGGCCCCTGTGCTATGTCATGATTGAAGTTTTCATAACGTTTTTAGGTGATTAACTGATCCAAGATATGCGCAAGTGTTGGTGGTTAAGGTTAAGTTTGTATTACTTTGTTTGTAGTTGTTGTATGATGTATCCATGTATTTTAGGAATGCGAATTTTCTCTTCGGTTTACTCCATTGGGTGTATACAAATTAGTTTTTAGGATCAACATGTGTGAAAATTTTATGCTGCTCGTGTTCTTTTTATCTAGAAATAAATTATACAGTTTTTTTTTTTTTTTTTCTTTTCTTTTTTGTTGCAGCTTTTTTTGTTTACTCCAGAATCGTTCACGTTGACCTGTTATATTGTAAAATTGTAATAGTAATAATCCAGATGACAGAAAAAGAGCACTTAAAAAGTGGGAAAACTTAACCATCTCACATGGATAATGGATTGAAATTGAAAATTTTGGATGTGGGTAATGATAACTATTATCATTGTTTCAAGTGTTAAGACAATATTATTAGGACTTAGCTTCTGTAGTATCCCATATGTCTATTCAAGAGGTGTGTGTAAATTGTATTTGGCCTTCTGAATTTAACATCTAGAAGCTGCTAGACTTTCTTTCACAGTGGAGGTTTATGTTCAAAATATTACTAGTATTTTATAATTTACCCTTACATGACCTCTTGGTGAGGTTCGATGTATGTTGTCCATTTTACAATAATTGTACATCGGGGATACCTAACCCCCCGTATTCATCACAATAACTACTAAAGTGAAACTCATTATTAAACTCTCTATCATGGTCAGCATCAGTACAACTAATCGTATTATCACACCAAAGAGTAATAGTTTTCTCTATAACTTTGATTGCCGAGGGACCAAAAAGATCCATATGGAAATTTCGCATGAACTTGTTGTTGAATACAACATGTATCGCAAAAATGTCTTTCTAAAAGTATTTTTATCTCTAAAGATTGGATTGGATTGTATCTATTAGGGGTGTCAATTTATAATACGACACAAAACGAAATCATGGCGAAATCAAAATTCGAATTTGTGTTCGTACCATTTTCGTATCAAGTTTAAAAAACATGATGCCGTATCGTATCGTGTTCGTGTTCACAAATGGACACGATTGAACATGTGTTTGTCGTTTTTTTTTTTCCGTATTTGTTGTTTTTGTCGTGTTATATATGATTAACTAGGAATTAAATAAACTAATGGTTATGTAATTTTATATATTTTTCTTGTGTTGTGTTGTCGTGTTTTAACTGGTTCCTTTTCATATTAGTGAAGAAAAACACGACCTCGTGTCGTGTTGTTTTCATGTTACACAAAACCTTGTCATGTCTTGTTGTGTCAGAAACGACAACCCGATTTAATAGCCCTAGTATCTATAGATCTTAAGTTGGCATGTCCCAACCGTTGATGACACGTAGTAATAGAATCATGAATGGGAGGGAAATATAATTTTCTTTAATACTGATTTCTCGATGTCTATGACTCTGTTATCTCGTATCCGAGTCTGAGTAAGTGAGTATAATGGTAAGTGAATATTTTAATCACTTATATTTTATTCTTTCATCTCTTAAGTTTTAAGGTGCTTCAAAGTTATGGTTAGTTTTGAGAAAGAATAAAGATACGAAAAGGGCAGATGCATTATGGGAGATATACCATGAATATGATATGGGTGGATTAGGTTGCTTAAGTTGTTCGAAAGCTTGATTTGGCGCTAGGTGCATGGGTACAAAATCTAGTAAGTTTGTGTGATCACGATTCTAAAACTCCTCTAACGTGGTGAGACATGTTCTTGAAAACAAGAGGAGTAAAAACGTTGAAGAGATGTTTGGAAGATTGGAATGAGGTTAAACATTAACCTCAAATCGGCTTGATTTGTACGTGCATTTACCATGTATTTTGTCTTCCTTTTTGGGGTTTTGGGCCCATATCGCAAGGTGGGGGGTGGCGTTGCCTAATATCTTTACACTTGAGTCCTTGATTATTTGGGATGATAGTTTGCACTTGTATGTGTTACAAAGAAAAGCTTTTGATGAAGTTGGTAATTACTTCTTGTTGGCGTTGTGGAAGTCCCAAAATTCTTTCATTTTCAGAAAGGTGAAGCCGAGGAAATATTGGTTGTTTGATGAGCTAATTGAGTATTCATCTTTTTGGATTTCCAATAGGCATAAAATGGGTCTTTGAAGTTTGAACTGTTTTTTTATAGGTCGAAGAATCCAACTCTAATTTGTATGATTTTGTAATTTTTTTTACTAACATTTGCTAGTTTTTAAAAATTTCCACATTTCGCAAAAGAAAGCCCTTGTCGTATAGATGCTCTATTATATCTTTAGATTTTGAAGTACACAATAAGGGTTCTCTGTAAGTATAGAAACAATATGCTATTTTGGAATAATGGCAAAGGGAACATGTGATTTTTGATATGGTGGTAGATTATTATTTTTTGTGGTTTTCTACTAAGAATCAAAAGTTTTTTATGTTTTGGTCTAAGTGGGTAACCCTTTAATTTCTATGTAATTGTTTTTTTTTTCTCTAGCTCCTTGCTAGTTGCTTTTTATAACATTTTAGCCATTATATATATATATATATATATATATATATATATATATATATATATATATATATATATATATATATATATATATATATATATATATATATATATATATATATATATATATATCATGGTTGCAGAAATCGGGATTAATCGGCGATTAATCGTGGATTAATCGCTTGGCGTTCTCCAACCGTTGAGGATTAGGACATTAATCGGAAATTTAGGATTAATCGGGTTTGGCGGGATTAATCGGTGTTGGCGGGATTAATCGTACAACAAAAGTAAAAAAATCGAAAAAAGTCAAAAAAAAGTAAAAAAAATGAAAAAAAGGTCAATTTTTTTTTATAAATTTCAAAAAACCAACTTTCTTTTTTTACTCCAAAATTTTCAAATTTTCAAAATTTCAATTATACCAAAATGTTCATATTTTCGTATTTACAAATTTCCAAATTACAAATTTTCTTATTTTCTAATTTTGAAGTACTTGTTTTTCTTAAGATATATTAATATTCAATTAATTTGAATATTTTATTAATAATCTATGGTCACCGATTTATCCTCGATTAATCCCCGCAAAATTTTGTTAATCCCTTAACACCAGTCGACCGTCGAGCTACCGTCAAACGATTTTTACAACCTTGATATATATATATATATATATATATGGTGGAGAACCAGAGGTACCTCTTACTTAACAATTTCGTCAATTATCAGGTTAAAAAAAGGTGAACATGCGAACCACTCAAATATTTTTAGCCCAACCATTGGTTGGTTGTACATTATGCATTAAAATTTGTATGGTTTAATTAGTTTGTAAATTAATTTCGTATGTTTTTTAATATTTTGTAAGTTTATATGTTTTAATTAGTTTGTATTTATGAAAAAAAAATGAGTGAGAATGAATGAATCTAGAGAAATGAGATACATGAGTTTTTTGATGTGTTGTGGATGAGAAAATTTATAATCAACAGAAGGAATAAGAAGACAAAATAGCAAAAATAGTTCATATAGTTTTTTATTTTATAGGGCTAATGTCCAAACCTTTGGAAAATTGTAGATTTGATTATTTTCAACATCTTTTGTTATGATTTTGGTCTCTTATGTGTTAATTTTAACCACTTGATTATTAACTTTTTTAAATTATTATTTTACCTTCAATGATTATTTCTACAACCAAACTACAATGATAATTTCTACATATCTTCTTTGTATTTTTATTAAATTATTATAAATTAATAAATATTATTTTAACACATACTATTTATATATTAATAAATATTGTATTATTAGATTATTAATTTCTTTTACTTATATTTTTTAATTTCTGTGTTATCGGTTATTTTAATTGGATTATGATATATGAATAAATATTATTTTAATATATAATATTTGTATATTAATAAATATTATTATATTGAATTATTAATTTATTTTAGTTTATTTGTTTATTGGAGTAATTCTTTTTTATTGGATTTATAAATAATATTTTTAATTTATAATATTTATATCCTAATAAATAATAAATTATCAGATTATTAATTTATTTTAGTTCAAATTTTTAATTCCTTTTTTTGGTTTAATTCTTTTTATTGGAATATTAATTTTAATTTATTATTTTCTTTATATAATAAATATTATTTACTGTATTGTTAGTTTATTTTTATTGAATGGTATTGATTCTTTTTAATTGTATTAATATCACCATAAAGTTGTCGGAATACGCAAAAATGTCATCTCTCATCAACGGAAATCATCGGGATTACTACCAAACACTTTCATTGAAGGTTCGACGTAAACCCTACTAACTTTTTCCACGAAGCATCACTGGTAGCCACTTATGACAACCTATTTACAATCTGATATCCCACACAATGTGCAACAAGCTCCTATAAACATTAAAAGTGGTGGTAGTGACCGGGTGATGGTAATGGTGTTATCGGAGGTGACTATCATCATCATTGGTTGGAAAAGGTTTGTAGGTTTCTGTCCAACCTCCGATGAAGATGTTTTGTGGTGACCTCGATGATTTTCGATGATGAGAGGCAACACTTTTGCTTATTCTAACGACTTTGTGGTGAAACTAATAAATTAAAAAAAATTATTAGTATACATTAAAAATAAACTAATAATCTAATAATCAAACAAAATAGTATTTATTATATAAAGAAAATAATAAATTAAAGTAATAATCGAATAAAAAAGAATTATTCCAAAAAAGAAATTAAAAAAACTAACAAAAAAATTAATGATACAATAAATTAATGTTTATTAGGATATAAATATTATATATTTAACATAATATTTTTTAATATATAATAATCTAATAAAAAAGAATTATTGCAATAAAAAAATTAACTAAAATAAATTAATAATCCAAAAGAATATTATTTATTAATATATAAATATTATACATTAAAAATGACATTTATTCATATAAAATAATCCAATAACGAATAAATTAAAATTTTTTAATTAAAAGAAGTTAATAATCTTATAAAATAATATTTATTATTATATAATAATTCAAGAAAATTAAAAAGAATATATGTGAAAATGGTCATTGTAGTTTCGTTGTTGAGGGACTAAAAACACAACAAAACTTATTGAAAAGAACAAAATCTATTACTTTTCAAACGTTTGGATCTTAGCCATATAAAATGAAAAATCATAGGGAACATTTTTGTATTTTTTTTGAATGAGAAAGATAATTTTTTATATGTATGCCTAGTGGATAAAGAAAAATATAAAAAAATGAAGAGAAGAAAAACTAATCTAGGAGTGACATGAGAGTTGGTTGAAAAAGATAAATATCCTAATGGAACAAATATGTTTTAACATTTCCCGATAACTAGGGGTGAACAAAAACCGTACCGCAACTAAAATTAACCGTAAAAATCGCAACCGCAATAAAAACTGATGGTGAGGTTTTCTATTTTTCAAAAACCGCAAACTTGCGGTGCGGTGCTGTTATTAGTTATCAAAAACCGCAAAAAAACCGCACCACACTGTATATATTATATATAATTTTTTTTATTAATTATTAATATATTAAATATTAAAAATAAGATAAGTTTTATGGATGAAAGTTGGATAAAACACTATAAGACAAAGTGTTGTTTTTTGTTATGTTTAACTTTGAAAAATGGTGAAAATATACAATTTTAAGATATTTATTATTAATTACTATGGATTTGACGTTTTTAAGATATTAGTTGTTTGTGATTTAAGTTAATTGTTTTATATCTTATGGTTTTTATTATTATTACAAGTAATATGTTTGAACTCTTAAAACCATTTGAGCTCTAAACTGTGGTTAAAAATCACATAAAATAACTGCACCAAATCCATTCGGTTAATAACCGCAATACAAAAAAACAAAACCGCACCGCAAAAATAACTGTCTAACCGCACTGCTAAAATAATCGCACCAAGCGGTTTTGAAAATGGATTAACCGCATTTGCGGTTAGTGGTGAGGTTTTGGCTAATAACCCCACCGCGCTCACCCCTACTGATAACTACTTGTGTCAACGTAATGTCAACAATGGTATCTTACCAAATAAATTATTCAGCGTGTATTAATAACGATGTGATAAAAAATGTTGGTCAGGAGACATTTGAACAGCCTTATGATGATTTGATCCCATTTGATAAGAAACATTAAATCTTTTATTTCTTATTTACATGTTTATGTGAACGAGAACAGTAGTGTGATTTTGTTTGGGAACAGATTAACATGTGTTTGACATGATTTTTTTCGTTTTAAAAAAGTTGGATGGAAAACTAAAAGAAAAAGACAACGGATTCGCTTATAAGTCTGTCCGGTATGAAAGGTGGGAGACGCATGGGAGGCTGACTTGTCAGCCCCCAAGACACGTGAACACCGCCCCATCTCCGATGCTTTGACTATGGCGTGGACGTGGAGACGGGCTGAGACGCTTGATCTAATTGGTTGTTCGCTTTTTTGACCGTTTGGACCATTCGACCGTTTATACATTTAAAGAAAAAATTATTCAATTACTAACAACTTTCTCTATATGTAACACTCATTTTTCATTTCAAACACACATACACATACACACACGCACACTCTCTCTCTCTCTCTCTCACAACAAAAACACACATATTCACCAAAAAATATTCATTCCTCACATATTTTTATGGATCCAAACCACAATACCCCACCCACCCCAAACACTACAAATGATCCATTAGCAAATCTTAGCTACATGCAATTGATAACATCTCCAATTCAACAACCTCTATTTACCAATCTTCCATACCACCCACACTACTACCAACAACAACCACCACCACAACTCAATCAACCCTAATTTCAAGTCTTTCAACAACAACCTTCTCCGCAATTTCAACCCCAGACTTCCCAACATCAACAAACTTCACAACTATCTCAAGTTCCATTATCTTAATCTCAACCTATAAACCTCGATAATGACGACGACGAACGAGTTGAAGAAATACAACCAAGTCATAGAAGGTAAAAAAATCAAAAGATCCAAGGAAAAAGAAAAGTACGCAATGGACCGAGGAGGATGAGGAAATCGTAGCTAAAGCTTGGATTTTCATATCACAAGATGAGGATGTCAGCAACATGCAAACAGGTCAAAGCTTTTGTAATCGTGTTTTAGAACACTTCCACACGTTATTAGGAAGACAAACGAGCTGGACATACGACTCGGTGAATGCAAAATGGCATGACCTTCGAACGGCTTGCACCAAATTTAACGGCGTATTTAACAATCTTAAAAATATGCATAGAAGTGGTAGCAACGATTTCAACATTTTATCAACCGCGTTGCACCAATTCAAAATTACCAACAATGGTAAACCATTTGCCAACAAAAAAGCGTGCGAAATTTGGCCCAATGGTCCAAAATAGGTCATTTATCCGGATACGTCGCATTCGGGATCTACCACCGACTCCAACAAAAGGTCGAGAACGTCGAAGTCGGACATTGGTGTTAACCTCGACCTAAATGATGAGTTCGACGCCACTGAGGGTGAGGGTCCACCGGACGTCCTACTCAGTCGACCACCAGGAAAGAATAAAGCGAGAAAGGGGCGTCTGCAAGCGGAAAATCAACCAGCGAGGACGTACTAGCGGAGAAAATAGACAAAACTCTAAATTTTTTGGACAAAAAATTTGAATCAATGTAGGAAGCTCGTCGGCAAAAAGTGGCACTCACCGATCTTCAAATTATAAACACGATGCCTCAACCAAATCTCGACCCGAAAAATTTAAGGGTTTTTTTTAAAAATTCAAGAAGTTCTCAACAAATATCACAACTAGATTCTATGTTTTTTTTTATGCTTTTTAGTAATTTAGGCTTAAGTTTGTATGTTATTTTTATGTTTTTTTTAGTATTTTAGTTTAAATTTTCTATGTGTTTTTATGTTTTTTTAGTAATTTATGTTTAATTTTCTATTTTTTAGGTTTAATTTTCTATGTTTTTTTAATTATTGTAATGTGGTTTCAATTAATGTAAAATATTTTATTTTGTTTTAAATTAGGTTTTTATTCAATTTAATAAAAAAAAAATTGTAGAGTGGTAATCATTTCCTATGTCTAGCGGGTTAGTGACGAAGCTGACGTAGCGCAGATGTGATAACACTTTTTCGGTGGGTTGGTAGTGACCACTCCCCGTAGCCTAAAGCCAGAGGGTGTGGCCGAGGTTTGGGACCCCAGTTTGTGCCAGGGGGACCGCGCACACCGCCCTCAGACTGCGGTCTGGTGCGGTTTTGGCCGCACTGCGACTGGGGAATACCGCGTCACGTGATTGATTGGTGGAATAACTGACCGTTGAATGCTTTTGGGAGTTTTTTTTCCCTATATATACATATACAATTCATTTGTTTTTAACCACAATACAACCTTTTCTCTATCTCAAAATTAAAAAAAATAAAATAATAACCACACTCTCTAAAAAATGTCAAATTTCAGACTATTTTTGATGCCGCTGTTGCGTGTGCTCAAATGGCGGAACAAATATACAGGGTTCAAAACATTAACCTTAATTTGGATCCACCGCCAAAGACGAGTTCTCGGAAAACGACTTTATATAGTTTGCTTTAGTTATTTTATTTGTGTTTTTTAAGTTTCTAGGATTATTTTAATGTCGTGTGTGTGGTTTTGTGTGTGTGTGTTTTTTTTTTGGTAATGCTATGTAATGTTTTTTTTTTTTTTTTTTTTTTTTTTTTTTTTTTTTTTTTTTAATTTTCAAGTAATGAAAAATTAAAATTATGGTTTTTTATTAAAAAATAAGTTTTAATTAAAATAGCTAAAAAAAGAAAAAAAATATGGTACCACTCCCTTGGTGTGGCAAAAAACCACACTTATATGGTAAAAAGTAACATGACGCTTATATGGCAGGGAGGGAATGTGCTTTCGGTGACACCATTTCTCCGGCTTAACAAAACTATTATAACTTGTAAATATAATTCATAACATTATTTTAAACCGATTGTATTTTCAGTCACATTTGTTTATTCCCTTAACAATGTTTAGCATTGAATTGTCAATTGATATATGTTTGTTTTCGTAAAAGATTAGACCATTAAAATTATGTTTATAATTCATACTTTTGTTCAAGCAACATTAAAAGTAAATCTGATTTTTACCATATTTATCAAATATTGCTTTAGTTACAAAATATATATATATGTAAAAAAAGAAAAGAAAAAAGAAAGAAAAAAAAACATATGTTATACTAAAAGGCATGGTTTCGTCTTTGTTTGTCACCATTTTGCATATATCATCCATGAGGAATGGTGGAGAGTGTATCACAAGACAAGTATTTCCACCGCTAGGACCCGCTAAACGGCGGTAGAGGGCCTAGAGGCGCCACGCTGCCATGGATCAAGACATAACACCTAATGCACACTATTGTTAAAATTATTATTATTATATGTTTTTCAAACATTTTTGCTTATAAAACGAATAAAATGGAGCATCTTGGATCTAGAAGTGCACAAAATCAGGATTTTATTCGAATCAATTCTCTTAGTTGGTTCGGATATAATTGAATTTTGTCTTCGAATAATCTGATGGATCTAATTCCTCAATGTGTATTGTTACAAATTTTAGATTGAAACTAGATTATAACTCACGTTAAACGTGGGTGAACGCACAAAAAAGTACAAATTGTTGGACATATTTGTAGTTAAAAAGAAATGGATGGATTAATGGGTTAAATAGAATTTATTTAATTCTTCAATAGATATAATAATCAAAATTAATATCATAAAACAAAATAAGAGATTAGTTGACAATTAAAAATATTAACGTTGCCTTTGATATCTTTTCCATCAGCCACTAATTACCACGGTAAATGACATCTTTAATATGACGGTCAAACAATGCAAAAGAAGTAGACACAGTTTTATATTGAACACGAATTACGACTCTCACCCTAAAAATTATAAAATGACACTTTAATAGACAATGAAATACAATTGGATGCATTCGAATATAGATTAATGGTACAAGAAATTTACAAATGTAAAATTATAAACTTATTTGTTGTAAACATAAGAAACTCTACTACAACCATCACAAGTAAATGGTTCAGCATTAGTAACATCATCATTGTTACTTACTGTTTTTGAACAGTCACGACAATAAAAAAGAATACCAACATTCGTTTAAATCAAAACCGATAATAGTAGCAATGATGGACAAACCAATTTCCTATTTCATATATTTTTTTTAAAAATACATAAAAAAATCATATATATATATATATATATATATATATATATATATATATATATAAGGAAATGATCAAATAAGAATACCTAAAATGTTTAGAACGCGAGAACAAGTATATTCATTTGTGATTCCATGTATTCATTTGTGGAGAAATGATAAATTTTTACGCACAATCAGCATGAATATGCTTTTTCTCTTCAATTGAAATTAAAGACTTAAAAATTTATCATTCCTCCACAAATGAATATATGAAATCACAAATGAATATACTTTGTTCTCGTGTTCTCAACATTTTTGGTGTTCTTATTTGATCATACTCCTATATATATATATATATATATATATATATATATATATATATATATATATATATATATATATATATACTCATTGTGTTATATGCCGTAAAATTATAAAATTAATGGAAAAATATTAATATTGTTAAGTATATCTCATTGTAATCTGGAATATCATCAATGTTCTTGATTGGAAAACGGTGGTAGTAATCATTTGTCTTGGCCACAAAAGTATCGGTGTTAAGCTGTGTCGTACCAATGGAAGACTCAACATTCAAATCCATATTAGCAATACTACATATAAGAAGAAAAAAATGAAGAAGTTAAACAATATAAATAATTAATTATTAAGAATAAGGAAAAACACATATTAAACTATTAATTAATGATAAAAGACATGCTTTTTTAAATTCTGAAAATGCGAGATATCTTATTATTAATATGCAATCTCGACCCAAACAAACAGTTACCCACTTGAGGCTGACTTAAAAATAACAATTAAAGTTATACATTAATTTATCTTATAAATAAAATATTAATGTAATGACATGAACATTTATAATAAAATAATATTCTTACCACCCCAAGTTTTGAGCTTTGTCATACGTAGGAGGATGATAACACCTGCATTATCATTTTGATGTAAACAAATCATTTTATAGCAAGTATGTATAATAAGGTAATATCAAAAGTACATTGTCTTTTTTTACCTTTGGAAAAAAGCATATGCTGGTTGAGAAACACAGACACAAACATATATTAAAGAAATATATGAATTGTTCCCAAAAAAGTAGTTTTTACTGCAAGGGTAAATATAATATATGTAGACACTAAACCTTTCGGGAAGGTACTCCCCTTTTACTTTTCTTTATTTGTATTTTCATCCGATCCAAATACAGAACTAATTAAACTGAATTTTACATCATTTAATACAAACACAAAATCCAATCCGAACACACACACACACACACTGAAACACAAACAGACAAACACATCAAGGGTAAATAGGTCATTTTACAACAAGTAAGTATAATACAACAATATCAAAATTACATTTGCCTTTTTTTACATTTGGAAAAAAAATGCATATGTTGATTGAGAAACATAGACGCATACATATATTAAGTCATTTTGAAGAAATAACATATGTAGACACTAAACCCTTCGGGAAGGTATTCCATTTTTACTTTTTTGTATTTATTTTTTCATCCAATCCATACACATAATCCAATCCAATTAATACATAACCAATTAAACTGAACTTTACTTTATCCAATCCAAACATAGAATCCAATCTAAACACACACACACACACACAGAATAGAAAACCCGTTTATCAAAAACCCACTAATAAGTCATTGATACATATACTAAACATATAAACTATAATCAGATGTAAGAAACTAATCAGTAAATCAAAAAAATTTGCTAACCATATGAAGCTGATATTCGAATGTAATGCTGCAAACTCCAGAGTAGGGATGTTATTCGGGTCGGAACCGAACCGAACCGAATAAACCGAAAACCGAATAAAGCAAATTGTATGAACCGAAAACCGAACCAAATAAGCAATACGGGTTCGGTTCGGTTCGGGTATTATTCGGTTCGGTTCGGTTCCGGCCCGAATAACCCAAATAACATGTGCAAGATAATTAAGGAGTCGAATAACCCAAATAGCCCGAATATTTTGTAGTCGAATAACCCAAATAACACTTGTAGTCGAATAACCCGAACAACCCGAATATTTTGTATTACTTTTGAAACTTATGATTTCATAAGTATATAACCCGAATAACCCGAATAACATGTACAAAATGATTTTGTAGTCGAATAACCCAAATATTTTGCATTATTTTTGTAGCTTATGATTTCATAACAAATCTTTTAAAGAAACAAATTAAACACTAAATATTAAACATCCAAAACACCCAAAAATCTATCTATAAGTATATAACCCGAATAACCCAAATAACATGTACAAGATGATTAAGGAGTCGAATAACCCAAATAACCCGAATAAATATTGTATTTTTTATGATTTTTATAGCTTATGATTTCATAACAAACTTTTTTAAAGAAACAAATTAAACACTAAATCGACTCACGCAAGGCCGCAAGGGAAAAAAAGACTCTTCATATTCGGTTCGGTTTTTTGGACCGAATAACCCCTTATTCGGGTAACCCGGACCGAATAACCCGAAAACCGAATAAGCCTTATATAGATACCCGAAAACCGAATCGAATTGCTTATTCGGGTCTAATTCGGTTCGGTTCTCGGTTCGGTTCGGGTTTTCGGCCCAATTTCTCATCCCTACTCCAGAGTTCACGAAATTGTGATAACAACTGAATGAGATTATACTTATACATAATTTTAAACAATGATTTTGGAAAGGATATGAAAAAATTAATATTGTGATTCATATCATACTATTTTGAATTTTTTGATTTCAAATTCTATAATTATGAAATGTATATACAAATTACTTGATTTTTTTTTTTAAAAAAAGGAACCATATTTATGTTTTAACAATTATGCTGACATTTGTTTCACTTCAAAACATTCCAATTAAAATTTTCAGTCACCATTAATAAGTTTTCAACTTTCCAAACATAGTCAACTTAATTTAGTTAATATTAATTTTATTTTATTTTATGATGACATCATCAAAATGATTAAATTGTTGAAATTCATCAAGGAAACACAATGAATGTCCTTGATTGTTGAAGGTGATGTCATCAAGTTTATCTTTTAATATATATAGAGATTATAGATTTTTTTTTGGATAAATATTTGGAATAAAACAAAATCTGAAAAAAAAAAAAAAATTGGCTTCAATTTTTTAGGTATCTAATTCGTATCCCGTGAAAGAATTTACCATGTACGGTACGGATATTCTATAACCAGAGAAATAATTCAATTCAGATTTATTCGAATATCTAAGAATCTGGATCTGAATTGTGAGCTTCTACTCCAACTCTAAGACTGACAACGCACACGACTTTAGGACAAGACTTTGACTCAAACCATAAACTGTTATGTTTATGATTTCATCATTATGATTAGGGGTGTTCGTTTGGATGAATCAGTTCGATCTGATCCAATTAAATAAATCCAATTTGATTTTGGTTTTTAAAATATGGATCCGAATTATCCAAACTAAATTCAAATCTGATCCGATCCAATCTAATTACATTTTAGTTTGATCGGTTTTTATAATCCAGTTTTAAAAAACTAGAACATTTGAAAACGACGTATAATTATAATATTATCTAATTTTTATAGAAGAATCAAAAACACATTATTTAGTTGTGATTAAATTTTATAAACAACTACAAGAAGATATATTATAATTTAATATTTAATAGATAATAAACTTTTGAAAGAAAATACATATTAATTTTTTTTATCAAGTGAAACGTTTTAAACCTTTTCGAAATAAATAATTATAAAGTTAATACATAATTATTAATATATTAAAAATAAATAAATAAAAAATTGTTATTATGTTTTTTTGGATTATTCGGTTCTTATTTTATAAACCAAAACCAATATGAAATCCAAAAGAATAATTCAGTTTTATTGAAAACCAATCCAAAAATCCGAATATCCGAACCAAATAGTCCAATTGTACAATTTGGTTTTAACCAAATAATGAAAAACCCTAATTATGATAAAGATTTATTTTTATGAATGTTAAATTCTTGATTATATATATATATATATATATATATATATATATATATATATATATATATATATATATATATATATATATATATATATATATATATATATATATATATATATGAAAACTGAATATACCATTAAAGATATACAAGCTTAGGTACCCAAACCCACTATAATACATCATTTTGTTTGGTATATTCGTTATAATGTTCTTTAACGTCAATTCGTAACTTGATTTACAATCAAGATTTTTGAAATTTCACTATTATCTTCCTCCTACATCACATCTTTTTACCGAACACCTACTATGTTATATATATTATAGTTGAAAATAAAAAATATGTAAGAGAGAGATAAATATGAAATTTATACAAATCTTGGAAGTAAATAAAATTATAAGTTGAATTATAAGAACATTGGACAATTATAATGTATATATATGATACAAAACGACATATTATTGTAAGTTTGGATACCTAAGCTTATATACATTTAAATGTGTATTCACTTATATATATATATATATATATATATATATATATATATATATATATATATATATATATATATATATATATATATATATATATATATATATATATATATATATATATATATATATGAAACCGGTTAAATTAATGGTTGAACGAAACCTAATCACCATTCCAGTTCTATTAAAAAACATGTTTTTAAAACAAGTCTAATTTTAAAAGGTCTGGTTTGCTAATTAATCCCAACTTAAAGGTTCTTTGTGCAATTTACTTTACTACCCTTGCAATTATCCCACAATCACAGCCACATTCCCAACGGGTACTCAAATTGTCGGTGCCAGCTTACAGACGCTCAAAACAACTTGGATTTATCATTTATCAGATAACTTCTTTTCGATTTAATTACCAAAACCGGGTAAATGTCGATTATTATGTTATTCACTTTATAAAATATAATAAATTTTTCTTAAAAACAACATAGTTTTTTTACTGGTATATAATTTTTTTTAAACATCAAGTTTGTGCGAATTACGAAAGAAAAACCTAACCCAATTTCACATGGGAAACAAGAACTGGTCCCACCAATAAGTGTATTACAGTCTTCAATTAGCTAATGATAATTTGTATTTATACGTGGCGTGGGTCCCACACAAGTTCAACACTAACGGCTACTTATACCTGTCATCTCCGCTTATCATTCCACCCCTTTCTCCCGATCGATCTCTCTTCAAAATTAAAAAAAAAAAAAACATAAAAATGGACCGGAAAAACGCTCTTCTTCTCGCCCTTATATGCGTCATTGTAGCCGCCGTCGGTGGTCAATCTCCCGCCGCTTCCCCGACGCTAGCTCCGCCGTCATCTGTGATCACTACTCCTGCGGCTTCACCTTCCAAGCCTACTACTCCTGTTCCTGCCACAACACCAGTTGCCGCTCCGGTTGCAGCTCCACCGACGGTCGCCATTCCTCCACCGGTGAGCTCTCCACCTGCTGCAGTGCCAGTTAGTGCTCCGCCTCCAGTGGTTGAATCTCCACCTCCAGTAGTTGAATCTCCTCCAGTTCCGGAACCAACGGCTGCTCCAGTTGAGGCTCCGGTTGCCGAAGTTCCTGCTCCTGCACCTACCAAGAAGAAGACCAAAAAGCATACTGCATCGTCTCCGGCGCCTTCACCGGATATGATGGGACCACCTGCTCCTCCTAGTGAAGCTCCTGGACCTAGCGACGCTCTGTCCCCCGGTCCTTCTTCCGCCATTGCCGACGACGTAAGTTTCTACCTACTACTACTCCTTCCGTCATTCCTGTAATCCATCAACAGTTATTACCTACTCTATTTATTCCTTTAATGCATACATTCATCTAGATCTGATCATTTTCCATGTCCGATTATATATATGTTTGTCTAATTGAACATGATTTCATATACATTGAGATCCATACAATAAGCATCACCATGTTTTATATATTCAGATTGACTTGATTTAATTTAATTTAATAATTTTATCTTTTCCCCAAAAGATCGAGATCGGATCTAGTAGTAGTATTTGGATCTAGTGAGAACAGATAATTACATTACATGATTATTTATTTAATACTGATACTGATATTGTTGAGAACCTATTAATTGCAGAGTGGAGCAGAGAGATTAAAGGGTGTGCAGATGGTGGTCGGGAGCTTGGTGTTGGGGTGGACCGTTTTCAGCTGGCTCTAGGCCCTAAATATATCCATTTTTCCACATTTTATTTATTTTATTTTATTGTATGATCCGATCTCCTTTTTTATTTTTATTAATTTATATGCTGTTTAATACCATTTATTTATAAATAAATAATTCACTGTTAGATCTGGTTGCCAATTATTTCTTTGTTTTAAAATCCATTAACTGTTACAGTACTAATTTGTTTGCTTCTCTAAAGGAGACCCTTTCTTTAAATTTGGACTTTCTTTCTTTGTCTTTGTTTACACATCTATTTTATGTCTTGTTTTGAGTCGGACAATTTCGATACATCATGAAAATTCTTATGTTGTGTTTATTTGTATTTCAAATTCGTGTTTTACACATGTTAGACATGAATTTTTCTGTTTAAACACATATAAAATAGGTAAATTATGTGTCATGCAAGCCGTAAATACTTGTATAAAAATAACACAATAAACAAATTAATATCTTTTGACATGTTAGTTTTTTTGTTTCATGTATTATAGTTTAATATAAACTCACGTAAATTTGTGTTTTCGTGTAATATGCTATAAACATGTTGTGTTGTGTTACACAATTTTTTTTTTTTTTTTTTTTGTGTTCATATAACAATTGGTGTAGGTAAACATTTTCTTGAATTATTAAACAAAATTTTATTTGGGTTTTTAGCCTTGCTCTGTGACCACTTGCATGTCAACGCGTGGCCATGCCTCTTGAAACACACATATCATTTGGATGACATGACGTGACCACATGAGGGTCACGATGTGACAACTGTTGCGAAGCCAAACCCTAATTTTGGGGATTTCTTCCCTATCTAAAGGAAATGAGGGTTGGGGTTAGCCCACCCTCAGCCTCCATCACCTCCCTACACTTCCTATTGAAACCCTAATCCTCCATAGTTGATTTTGAGCTCTATTTGGGTGTTTTCTAGCCAAGAAGAAGGAGAGATGGAGTTTGGTGCATCAACTCAACGTTCAAGCTTCACTATCATCCAAATTTCACACTTTCTGGACCCTTGTGAGTTTCCAAGTTTAATGCTTTATGAGTCTATAAGCTTAAATCTAGGTTTTTATGTGCCATCTTTCATGTTTAGGCTTGATAGAGTATTGAGGGTCCATAAAGTTGCCAACTTTATGAATCTCCAATGTGCCTTTGCTGAGATAAGTGTTGGATCTAAAGTATGGTAGAGTTTTAAGACTCTTGTATGAGGTCCTAACCCCATTCTTTCCTTGTTTTGCCGTAGCTTGTGTTTAGGACATGTATTGGATATGCATGTCCAAAAACCTATGATTTTTATGGTGTTCTAAGATACATAAAGCCTCTTGGAAGATCTGGATTGCAAGGCTTAAAGGATTAAGAGCTTAAAGCTCAAAACAACGTCGTCACGACGTGGCAACTTGGGTTGTCACGATGTGACAATGATAGATCCACAGTTATTTTGTTTTATTAGGCCACAACGTGACCAATAGATGGTGATGAAGCGACGGTTGGTTGAGTGACCGTAGAGTATTGACTTTGACCATTGACCTTAACCAAGTTTGATCTTAGGCCAAATGGAGTATTTTGGGCTGTGGATTGAGGCTTGGTCGCTGTTTATTGGATATGTGACTTGTAGAGCTAATTATCAGATCATTGTTCGTTACTGCTATATTATAGACTTTGAGGTGAGATTTCGTCACCGTACTTGTGGGTCGAAGGCGCCAATGCCAACCACTAGATTGTGCTATGTATCCATGTGTATAGGATGTTGCTATGTTATAGTGATATGTTAGATTGGTAGATCTGTATGATTATATCTACTTGCTGGTTATTGTTTATTTGTTTCATATGTCGACATAGTACAGTTGGGTTGAGGTTTTATGTAACGCCCGCGTTTCCAGACTAGGTGGTATTGTTGATGTAATAGTATAGGTTAACCCTTGTAACTCTTTTTGAAGTATTAATAATGAAATATTTGAGTATTATGTGAATTATGTGTTTATTTTCTTAACTATTATAATTTAATGAATTAAGAATAAAATAAGCGTGAAAATTAAAATGTGAGATAAGCCCGATATCTTTGCATGAAGATGTAGTGGTTTAAACAAGGATTCCGAAGATATAAAGAATGCCGAAATCCGAGTTATAACGAAAAAGTTATGACCTGTCGAAGTTTCGCGACAAAACCGATGACGCTGAATGACGTAAAAAGGGAAAGTTATGTTAGAGCAATATTTAGCTTTAGTGATCTAAACGAAATTCGTAGAGTTCGTTAAACCGAGAGCGTGCATAAAAAGAACGCCCAAATCTGACTTCGTATGAGGAAGTTATAATTTTCCGAAGTTTCGATTTAGTAGTATGCAACCCGAATACTCGATTTGAGACCGAGTGCTTTTTAGCCAAAATAATCTAAACGAGAATCGAAGACCTCGTTAATAGTAGTCAAATGATAAAAAGACAGGCGAAAACGGACGTCAGATGAAGAAGTTATGAATTTATAACGGAGTTTTCCTGTCCCGACCTACTAAAAATAAATAATAAAAATAAACTCAAAATTAGCCAACGGAGTCTAAACGAAAGTTGTAGATCGTAGTCTTACCTATGCGTGAATATAAAGAACGTCGAAAACGGAGTTCGTATGAGGAAGATATGAATTTTTGAAGTTTATTACATAATTAAAATATTAAATTTTATTATAAATTCCGATATTATCCAAAGGGGGGGAGTCAGGGACCTTATCCGGGTTACGCCCAACGTAACTAGGATTTACGCCCAACGTAAATCGAGGATCCAGCCCCCTATAAAAGGAAGTCGAGGCTGCCGAGTTTCAGTTGCTATTTTCTTTCCTTCTCTCGCGTTTTTACCTTGTTTTGCGTGCAAGAAGTATCCTGATGCCCCGGTATCATTCCCGAGACTCGAAGAAAGTCCTGAAGCCCCGAAGGTCCCGAGAAGTAAAATTCCCAAGCCGAAGCTCTGCCCGCAAGGAGCCCGGTTTTTGTGAAAATCTTCCAGATTTGCCGAAGAATACTACTTTTACAAGTCGTAGTGGTGTCCGATCATCTTCTAATCAAGTGAATGTGTAGTCACTTTCTTCTAACGCATAATTAAAAAGTATTTTATACGAAATACGTGTTATGTATATTTTGTTGTTATATGTGTGAATGTATATTCATTTTCTTCTATTTCATAGATATGATTTATTCTCTATGAAAAACGTGTTATGTGTATGTGTCTCATCTGCTGTTTGGAATATGTATTGAATGAGAATGCTATATAGGTTTTAAACTATGTATAAAAATATATATATTTTTTATCTACTAATATGTTGGGTAGAACATGGGTAGATAGTTTATGTGTGATAAACAGATGAGAGGCCTCGATGTTGTTTTTGATTCAGTCATCTAGCGGAGTTTAGATGACGACCACAGACTTTTTTAGACAGTCCTGTGGAAAGCTAGCAGGTTCGCCACCTGTAGATGTTAATGAACGCGGGTGTTCATTCGTTGTACTCCATCACCCTCATGGTTGCCTTATTTGACATATATTGCTGGGTAACCCCCCGAATGCATGTGTTGTCACCCCGATGAATTATTCTTAGACTGGGTCCCTTGTGTTAGTTGTCTTAGGGACATAAAGTGAGAATAACGGGAATGAGTAACTGAGTTATTGTTTGATGAAAATTAATTTAATTATTTATTGTGTGTTGAAAACCCTATATGCTCACCAGACTCCCAAGCCTGACCCACTTAGTTTTCTTTGTATTACAGGTAGTGGCGCCAGAGCATAAGTTGGATGACTTGTCAAGTTATTTTTGGATTATAGACCTGTTGTTGTAAATAACTGTTGTAAGGTCTGTATTAAAATGTTTATGCTTTTGGTCTGTTTATCGGAACATGACATCCCGCGTATTGTAATATAATGAAAAATACATTTCTTTAAGAAATGCTTTGGTAAATCTTATCTTTATCATATTTCGTTTTGGGAACAAATTCCGCAACTCTTTTAATCAAAGGATTACTCTGAAATCATTTTAAAGCATAAATTAAACAGGTCTTTTCTGGCCGTGATTTTTCAGGATGTCACAGTTGGTATCAGAGCATTAGTTTAAGCGAACTAGGAATTTGTAGGATTTCTAAACTTAAACTTAGAATGCTAAGTGAAATTGTGAGATATGTTTATGTTATATTTTAGACACGAGCACTAGTTTATTTTAGGAAAGTTGCCTAAAATGCTTTTATGTGCTAAATGTTATATGTTTTCCATATATGATGTTATATGTTCGAATCTACGGTTTGTTGCCAACCGAGTTTGGAAAACTTATATGTTTAGGATTCTAAGCGTATGTATACGATATTAGAAGTAGCATGTAATCGTTTGGAGTAATAAGGATGATTTGGATATCTATCGTGAATGAGGATCTAATTTCACCTTATTCGGTGTATAGATAAAAAATGGTGAGAACAAGGAGTGGAGTTGGAAATGCTGATAAAAACAGGAATCAAATAGCTATGATAGAACAAGTAGTTGTTACAGCAGCAACACCTGAGCTAATGACAATGGTTGGTGTACAAATGATGATTCAAACAATGTTGGATCGCCAAATGGAGGAGGCTAGGCGGTTGCTTCAATAGAATCGTGAAGAACTGTCAATTCATGTGGAAGATCCTGAAGTTAATGGAGGGTAGTATGAAGGAGAGAACTTTAGTGGGATAATTGGACAAGATAACCCACCGATAGTTCGACAAAACAACTAAGGTGGAGGACATAATGGACGAGGATGCAAGTACAAGGACTTTTTGACTTGCAAACCATCGACCTTCACTGGAAAGGAGGACCCGATCAGAGTGATGGATTAGATCTCCGAAATTGAGTTAGCCTTCATGACTTGTAGTTGCAGATGCAAGTTGCAAACTACTTTTGTAGTACGCCAGTTCAGGGGTGGAGTTGTTCGTTGGTGGAACACTTTAGGGAAGACCTTAAGCCCTAAAGAGCCACTGCAACTGACATGGGCAGAGTTCTTGGTGCAGTTCAAGCGCAAGTTTTGTTTGGCCCAAAATATTTTGGAGTTGGAGAACAAGTTTCTGACATTGATAAAGTGCAACATGTCAGTTGATGAATACACTAACGCCTTCACCGACAAAATGTAGTTTGCCTTGCGCATCGTTCCAGATGATCTGACAAATGTTGATCGATACGCAAAGAGACTCCCATGGGAGTATGCGGTGCCAGTTAGGGATGAGCATATGGACCGGGGAACCGGCCGGAACCGGTACCGGAACCGAAACCGGCACCGGAACCGGAACCCGATGGAACCGGTCGGGCCGGGACCGGGACGTTATTTTTGTGGATTTTTGGAACCGGGAACCGGTAGGAACCGGAACCGGCAAAAACCGGTAGAACCGGCAAAAACCGGAACCGTATGATGCTATTTTTCAAGAACCGGTTCCAACATTTGAAGACACGACAAGAACCGGTAGGAACCGGGAACCGGTGGAACCGGAACCGGTAGAACCGCCGGGCCGGTTCGGTTCTTAATTTTGGCCGAATCCGGTTCCCGGTTCCGGTCCGGTTCGGGCCAGTTCCGACCGGTTCGGTTCTTTTGCTCATGCCTAGTGCCAGTACATCAGGCACCTACTCTAGAGGCAACTATTTGGGCTACCAAGTCTGTTGAGGACATGATCAAGGGAAGAACCGCCAACAAAGTTGAAGTTGGTGAAAAGAGAAAGTTTGAAGGAACTTCAGTTTCCAGCAAGAAAAACAAATTTTCGAAGTCTAATTCAAAGAAGTTTGGAGGAAAGGGAGGCGAAGTGAAATGGTGTGAGAAGTGCAAGAAAAAGCACTTTGGAAAATGTAGTGAGGAGGTGACTTGCTACAAGTGTGGAAAAATTGGGCATTATGCCAATGAGTGTCCGTCCAACAAGAGGATGTGTTTTGGATGTAACGAGGAGGGGCATATTTTAAAAGACTGTCCGAAGAAGAAAGAGGCAACAAAACCCAACATTCCCCCAAAGCCGAAGGCGAGAGCCTTCCAGATGACACTTGAGGCTGTGAAAGATGAAGTTGATGTCGCTTCAGGTACCTTTCTCGTAAATGAATTACCTGCTTAAATTTTGTTTGATTTTGGAGCCTACTACTCCTTTATTTCGCATGAGTTTGGTAGAAAACTAGCGTTGCCTGTTGATAGACTAGATAATACGTTATTAGTCGAAGTTGCCAGTGGCAAGTTTGTACCTGTTAGCCATCGCATGAAAAACATCTTAATCGATTTGAATAGGAATAAGTTTCACGAGGAATTATTGCCTATCGAACTTAACGGTTTCAACATCGTGTTGGGAATGGATTGGCTTAGCGCCAATGATGCTGAGATTTTATGCAAGAAGAAGATAGTAAAAGTAAACCCGCCAGGGAAAGAGTCATTTATGGTGTACGGGGACAAACACCGAGTAAATTCTGGAATCATTTCCCTAATGAAAGCCAGAAAGTGTTTGACCAAGGGATGTACATCATATTTAGAATTCGTGATCGATGCTAAGAAGGAAAAGAAGGTGATGCAGAGTATTCCAGTGGGATGTGATTATCCGGAAGTATTTCCCGAAGATCTTCCTGGATTACCACCTGATAGACAAGTTAAGTTCAGAATAGACTTGTTACCAGGAACCACGCCAATAACAAAAGCACCACACCGATTAGCACCAACGGAGATGAATGAGCTGATGATGCAACTTCAGGAGTTATTGGACAAAGGTTTCAGTAGACCTAGTTCATTACCCAGGGGAGCTCCGATGTTATTCGTGAAGAAGAAAGATGGAAGTATGAGAATGTGCATCGATTATAGAGAGCTGAACAAGGCAACAATAAAGAATAGATATTCGTTGCCAAGGATTGATGACTTGTTTGATCAATTGCAAGGTTCGAGCTATTTCTTGAAGATCGATCTAAGGTCAAGATATCATCAGCTACAAGTGAGAGAGCAGGATATCGAGAAGACTGCGTTCAGAACAAGGTATGGACACTACGAGTTCTTGGTTATGTCGTTTGGACTAACCAATGCACCAGCACCATTCATGGATTTAATGAATAGGGTCTGTAATCCATTCCTTGATAAATCTGTGATAGTGTTCATAGATGACATTATGATTTACACGAAAAGCCAAGAGGAGCATGGCAGACACTTGCAAGAAGTGTTAGAAGTCTTGAAGAAGGAGAAGTTGTATGCCAAGTTCTCCAAATGCGATTTTTGGATTCGAGAAGTCCAATTCTTGGGTCACGTGGTCAACCAAGAAAGGATAATGGTTGATCCAACAAAGATCGAAGCTGTGATGAAGTGGGAACAGCCGAAAAGTCCCACGGAGATCCGAAGCTTTTTAGGATTAGGTGGATATTATCGAAGGTTTATCCAAGAATTTTCTTCGATTTCTACTCCACTAACAGCTTTGACCCGCAAAGGAGCTACTTATGCTTGGAGTGATAAGCATAAGGAAGCATTCGAGAAGCTAAAGAAGAAGTATGCGAGACACCGATACTTTCTCTACCCGATGGAGTTGAAGACTTCGTTGTCTATAGCGATGCGTCTGGGGTTGGGTTGAGTCGTGTTCTAAATCAAAGAGAAAAGGTGGTAGCATATGCGTCTCGACAGCTGAAAAAGCATGAAAAGAACTACCCCACTCATGATTTGGAGCTGGCAGCGGTAGTTTTCGCTTTGAAAATATGGAGGCATTACCTCTATGGCACAAAGTGCAAACTTTTCACTGATCATAAGAGTCTCCAATATCTCTTTAATCAGAAAGAATTGAATATGAGGCAACGACGCTGGCTGGAAGACTATAACTGTGAGATACTTTACCATCCCAGTAAAGCTAAAATGTTGTTGCTGATGCTCTTAGTCGGAAAGTAAATGTTGAAAGAAAGAGGCCAAGAGCGTTGAGAATAGAAGTTGTCTCGATAATTGTGGAGAGTATAAAGAAAGCTCAAGGAGAAGCATCAGAGAAGAATGACCGAAAGGAGGAACGTTTGGGTAAAACGTTAGTGTTCGGTATAAACAATCATGGACTGAAGGTGTTCCAAGATCGTATTTGGGTACGTAAGTCAGGTGGAATAAGAGATCTTCTGATGGAAGAAGCTCACAAAACCATTTACTCGATTCATCCTGGTAGCACTAAAATGTATAGGGACCTGAAACCCTACTACTGGTGGCCGACGATGAAGCTTGATGTTGAGAAGTATGTGGCCGAGTGTGTGACTTGTGCGAGGGTTAAGACACAACATCAGAAACCATATGGGAGTTTAGAACCTTTGCTTATACCCATGGGTAAATGGGAAGACATCGCAATGGATTTTGTCACTAAACTGTCCAGAACAAAGAACAGTCATGACATGATTTGGGTGGTCGTTGATCGCTTCACTAAGAGTGCGCACTTCATAGCAGCCAATGAGAAATGGTTTATGGATAAACTTGCGAATTCTTACGTGAAGGAAATTGTATACTTAATTTTTATGCATCACATGTAGCCGAACTATGGTTGTTGAAAATTAAGTAGGATGTCGAGTGAAATAAGAGAAAAACCTATAATAGTATTCATGACCTTATGTCTTTATGCTATAACCTATGTTGGATATTTAATTATGACATCCTTAATGATTGGTAATTTTTGAAACAATATTTGTAATCTCAAAATGTTTTATTTAACTAGGATTTTCCACTACAAAGACAAATGATATTTTTAAAGCGTAAAGAATTTTTTTTAATTGTTTATGAAAAATAAGGGATGTCACATTACATTTTCATTTATTTTTAATTATAAAAAACGATTTGTAGTGGAAAGTATACAAACATTTTTTAGAAAGATTGACAAATGCACCAATTATTCTACTCATAAATTTACATTTTTTTTTGTCCCCAATAAAACTTGAACCCTCAATTTTTTGTTGAAAAGACATTTTCATCAACTTCTCATGCAGTGTTTGTGTGGACAGGGACATGACTCCCTGCCACATTTACGTTAGTAATTGGTATATCGGACAATCTAACAAGCTAAATAATGATATGAAAGGAATTTTGTTATATAAATACATTAGGTGTGAGACTTATGTATTACATGAGTTTAGTTAAAAAAAAAACTAAATACAAAATTCTAAACATTTGAAAATTATGAATTTATAAGAAAAGTGAGAAAATATTAAATTATAAAATTTAAAAGTGTTTTTTTTTTCTCTTTTAAATTTAAACAAATAATTTAGATAAATAAATAAAGAAAACTAATGAATCTTTAATTTGGTAATTTTGAAATTAGAAGGAAAGTTCATTAATGAAATTGATATTCATTTATTATTGAATATAATACTATTTACAATTTAATAAAATGAAAAAAACCATAAAATGACATGTGGAATAAAATTTAATTTAAAATAATCACAAAATTACATGTGACAAAATAAATAAGAATGTAACATGTGACAAAAAGATCTTTATTTATTAAAGAGAATACTAATTTAATACATTCTAGAAATGGACCATGCGTTACCCTAAAATTTGGACCCTAACGATCAATTTCTTTCATGGTTGGTATTTATTATAAACTCTTTTAATCATTTTTGTTAAATTCAATAGAATTTTTTTTTATTTGTAATTTTTTATGATAATATTACTATTAGTATTAAAATACAAACAATAAATCCTTTTAATCCTTCTCTCTTTCTCTCAATTTTCGATGAGTATCATCTGACATCGTCTTCCCCACTCGACATAGCATATGTGTATAAGGTTGTATACGAATCAAAAAGGCATAAATAAATGTTTGTTTGTTTAAATTAACCAAACAAACGCACAAACATGAACCAATAAAATGAATGAAATTTCATTATTCATGTTTATTTGTTTGACAAATTACCTTCTTCATGGTCATTAGTTTATGTAAATTAATTGCTACACGAACATAAATGATCATAAACAAACATAAATAAACATATATGATCATAAACGAACATAAATAAATATAAAAATTCAGATAAAAAAACCATAAAATTTGATTGTCAACATTACTAATATGTCGATCCTACATTGTAATATCCCTTTTATATTTTTACCAAACCTAAAAATTGTAAAACTTAAAACTCTACTTTCATTCTCACTGATTCTATAATATTATATACATAATGTAATATAATAAATGAAGATGATCGAATGAAATAACATAAACAAACGAACGGGATCATTGTTTATGTTCAATCATTTAACTAAACAAATAGAAAATATTGTTCATATACGTTCACCCACTAAATAAACAAACTTTTTGTCAAACGATTCATTGAAATTTCAGTTCGTTTACGACCCAAAATACATACATATATATATATATATATATATATATATATATATATATATATATATAATTGATAATAGACCAACACTCTTTGATTGGTAGTGGGAGATTTTTTTGTGTAGGAGGATTTTATTTTTATGGGCATAAATATTATTTCTTGACTTTCTCAACAAATCATTGAAAGGATAGATGGTTTTTTTGGCAATAAAACGAAAAAATATCTTATTGAGATGTAATATCTTGATTTAGGGTGGAACCTTAAAATGTTAAAGTCTAGTGGGGGTTTGCATTTTAGGAAGAGAGTTGGTATATAAATTCCTATTGATGGGACATGTGTGTGTGGGTGTGTCATAATATATCACATAATTGGATGTTCATTGAAGACACCCCTTTAGGAATCGCTGAAGGGTAGTCGAGGGGTATTTATAGCGTTTTGATTTTTTAGGGTTTATTTAAATCTTAACTCCACTTTGATTTTCTTGTTTGAATCGACCAGCAAAAACATTAGTATAACAATCTTCATTCACGTTTCCAAGAAGGTGTTTATATTGAAGGACTGAGATGCATCACCATAGATGCTAAGGGATATGGATCTCGAGCCTTTAGATATATGGATATGGATATGACGATTTTTTCCCCAAGAACGTGGATCTGAATATGTGATTTCCTTTGATAAATCAGATGATCATCTAGGTGTTCCTTCATAGGTTTTCTGGATTTAAGCTCCTATTTAGATCGGAGGAAAATGAATTACCCAGTTCTTCACTGTCTACGTTTGTGTTCGTCTTGTTCAAAATTTGTTTCCATTGATGTTTATAATAATAATAATAATGATAATGATGATTTTATTTTTATAATGATAACAAACAGAAATATCAAATATAATACTAAATAAAAAATGGATAAAAACATATATATATATATATATATATATATATATATATATATATATATATATATATATATATATATATATATATATATATATATATATATTTTCGATGCACTCAATGATCGATTATTGGTGGAGTTAGTGACAACTGCAAGAAAAAAACAAAACTAAAATATTTGTCCATGTCAATTTTTTTAAAACTAAAGTACTAAACTCAACGTACGAATTTGAGTAAACCACCGATGACCATTTCTGTAATTTAATCAATTTAATATTTATGAAATACATTTCTTTTCTAAGCGTAAGTGCCTAACCTTATCAAAAACCCAATAAAAACTTAAGAGAAATTGATATGATAACCACTTACGGGACCACCAAAATCATATTTATCGTATGATTAATTATTATTATGTGGATCCACGTGTCACATACTCACATCCACAATTTATAAGGATTATATTCTACAAAATAATTTATGGATAACCATATCTACTCTAATAAACAATTTTTTTTCTTTTATAATTTTTTATATTTTTATTATCATTTTATTGTTATTTTAATTTTTTTATATATTATTTTTCTATTTTGTTAAATTTTATGTAGTATTCTAATGTAATAATTATAATAAATGTAATAATAAATGAATATCAATTTTATTAATTAGTTTACTTTTTAATTTTAAAATTTCTAAAATTAAAGCTTATTAGTTTCTTTTATTTATTTATTTAAATTTAAATTTAATAGATAAAAAAATTTCCATTATAATATTCATTAATTTTATTATTTTCTTATAAGTTCAAAACCAATTTAATATATAAGTCTCACAACTAGTTTCGATAATAAAAGTTTGAAGCTAAAATGCGTTTTTTCATAAAAAAAAATCAAAGAATTATAAACCTTTTCTTGTCATATGCATCTTTATTATTTTCTAATTATCTTCTGTATTATAGTTTTCTCTATTTAAATCGTGTTGAACGATCGACTTAGGTAATTAAACTATCAAGATTCAAGAAACAAAAAAAAAACTTACATATATTATATTATTATACGAGTAATTTGGTCATCCCACGTGGAATTATCTGTTGGGGAAGACAACACGTAGAAATTTTTATCACACGAAGAGGAGGGAGGAGCCTTGTTTGCTTGTGACATCGCATTCTGTCCATAAGATATAATAAGTTAGTTGGCTTATAAGCAAGAGAGGATCTCAGCTCATTTTCATACTCTATTCTCTCTGCAAATTTCATGTGCAGATCAAGTGGAGGCACTCGAATCGACAGCTACCGATGTCTTCCCCTCCACATATCTCCGTTTTACTCACCAGGTTTGTGTAATTTCTGCAACTCCACATTTTTTGTCTTCTGTCATTTGATTCGAATCTTCGGCTGATTTCTGGTATCATCGGCGAAGTTTTTGTGCATTGTGATTCTTTTGTTCTTCAAAGTACTATGATATTTGGAAATTTTTTTACTTCAGTTTACTGATTGTGAGGTTTGTGTTCAAGTTTGTTTACTGTTACGGGAGATCATTTTGTGAAGAATCCTTATGGCTTCAATTACAAATTGACATCGAGAAAAATTAACTTTGGATTTTATATGTGTTATGTGTGTGTTAAAAACTACCTGCTTACTAGCGGTTCTGTTAGCGAAATCGGCAAAATATCATCTGACTTAGCTTTTATTGATCACTGAAGTTGTTGTTTAAGTTTTAATTTCTTACGTTTAGAAGATGAATGATGTATATGATCTGATCTGACCAGTTCCACTGCAAACCAAAAACTAAAAGTGCAGCAGCTTGATTCTTCAAAAATAAGTGCAAGTTTGTGAGCTATCAATATCATTCATCGATTATGGAGGCGTTAGGATGTGAAATTAACTGCTTATTGAAATTCGAAGTCTCAATAAACACTTTTGACTTTTTGAGTGTTCGGCTAAACCGATTTTCTAATGAGCAAGAAGTTGCTTAACTGAAAATTTATCAGATTATCCTTGCTTTAAGCAACAGGTTATTTGATTCTTCAAGTCGCAATAATCAATTTGAAAATGCAAATTCAAACACCTCCTTTAACGTCAATGGAAGAATATCGATTTCCTTTTTCACAAAATTTTTGCTATGATCTGTTGCTGTTTGAAGAAGATAAAGTATACTTACATGGAAGAGGAACAATTTAACCATAGAGATTAAACGTTTTAATTTTCATAGATACTTACACAAATTCGGAGTCAACATTTTGGTAATTTTATGAACTATAATCGAACCTTGTCTCTTTGATCCATGTGTTAATTAGTAAGCGAATCATTAGCTACTTTATGATAATCCAAGCAGAAAATTGATAAACAAACTCCTATTTGCAAACTTGTATAGTATATCAGATCCTTTGAATTTCATCAGTGGCAACTGAAAAGAAAGATATTAAAATTTAAACATATCTTGTATGGGTGCTATAGGTACTTTGAAATCTGCGAGATGCATGAGGTGCAACCTACTTCAGCTGTTGTTTCATTGTTAAAGAAGGTCAAACATACTCTTTAAATCTTCATTCTCCTTATTCTCTTTCCTTTTTCTATTAATAGCATACAAAAATATTATTTCCACATTGAAGTAATATCTGACACCTAACATATTTCTCTCCTTTCCATTAGGCCACAATTCAGAACATGACATGCCAAAAATCTACAACACTGATTTCACTACACCAACTTAGCAACACTGATTTGTTTCTCCTCACCGATCTTTTCCACTCAAATGACTCAAATGCCCTCGAAAACATTGACTTGCTTCATGAATCAAGTGGTGACTTAAACGGATACGCTGTGTTGTCACTGATGCATGCCATCAACAAAAAGCTTCGCATTGTTGATATCAAGGATATGCCATTAAAGGAAGATGTCGCAAGGTCTATTTTGTTGACCACATAAAAAACTCCATACTCTTCTTTCACTTACAATATACAGAAATACCTATAATACCCTTTATGGATTTAAAAATTTCCAGGGATCTTTTTGAGACTGGTTTACACTGCCAAGTTTTGAACATAAAGTCAACCGAGATTCAAAAACTCAACATGGCTGGAAAATTCATTCATATGCATACCCTTAATCTGGATTTTTGCACCTCACTTTCAACCATGGAGAAAGATTGCTTCACTCACATGCCTAATTTGACACGTGTCTCAATGTGTGCCACAAGAATCTCCAATCTTTGGACAACAACTGCAGCCTTATCAAAACTTCCTTCATTGCTCCAACTTCGCTTTCAAAACTGTTTATGTTGCAAGGACACATCCCCATGCCATTTGAAAGATGAACACACCACCAAACCTTCTTCACTCATTCATGAAGTTAGAAAAACATCATTTCACATCTCATTGTTACTTTTACTTACTTTCATGAACTCTGTTATGTTAATAACTTAATAACTTAATACATCATCACTGTTCCAGGTTTCTTTTGATAAACACGTTTCACAAAAGTACAACTCGCATCATCCTTCACCTATCTGTTTTCAGAAACATTATAGGGAGTATATGATTGCTTCATTACCAAAATTACAAGTTTTGGATAACTGTCGCATAGGAAAACTTGATACAGAAAGAGCCAAAGTTGTGTTCTCAAGATACTACGAGTTATTACCAAATAAACGACAACACAAAGAGAGCATCATTAGTGTATTGCATATGCGTGAAACAGGAGGAACAAGTAGCATGGTCAACAAAAAATCTTTGACTTCTAAAAATCCATCACTACATGGAAAAAGTCAAAGTTTTTATTCAAGGTCTCTGTGTGCTGCTAAACTTGGTTCATCCGCATGGCCTGTTTTACATCCAATTTCCAATATTAGTCAAATAGGGAAAGAAGAGGGAAAGATTTTAAGACCACGGCAATTTGAGTATCATCAAACAGACCCCAGTTTAATGGCTTTTGGAACTCTAGAAGGAGAAGTAGTTGTAATCAATCATGAAACAGGGAATCTTGTTAATTATGTTCCTTCCTTTGATACAAATAAGAGTGTTCTTGGCCTCTGTTGGCTTAAGAGATTCCCATCCAAGGTATGTGTTAATGTTAAAGTCAAACATGGTTCTTAAAAAGGCTAAGAAATAAAAATTGAATTTTTTTAATAGGTTGTTGTGGGATATGATAATGGATCCTTGAGATTATACGACATAAACGACACACTTCCAGAAGCCCTTGACACCTGTCGCAATTCTACTGGCGTCACTTTTGTTGACTTTCATCATTTGACTTCCGTTCACGTGAATGCAACAGACGATCAAATCCTCACAAGTGGCTACTCCAAAAAAGTTGCAATCTACGATATTTCAACAGGAAAACGCCTTCATTTCTTCAGCGACATGCATAAAGAACCCATAAATGTTGCCAAATTCGCCCATCATTCTCCCTCTCTATTTGTCACTTCATCATTTGACCACAACATCAAAATGTGGGACTTGAGAACAAAACTTATAAACCCGTGTTACACAGCTTCAAGTTCAAGTGGAAATGTAATGGTTTGTTTCTCCCCTGATGACCTTTATTTGCTTGTATCAGCTGTCGACAATGAGGTATTTTAATTTTAAATTTAAACTTAAATTTAAATTCACTTTAATTTATAACGAATGAATAAAAAAAGGTTGGAAATTAATTAAGTAGAGATTGGTATTTTGTTGGTGGTAGGTTAAACAACTATTGGCTGTAGATGGGAGGCTTCATACAAATTTTGATATAGCTCCAACAGGAAGTGGTCAAAATTATACGCGTTCTTATTATATGAATGGGAGAGATTATATAATTAGTGGGAGTTGTGATGAACCTGTTGTTCGTGTGTGTTGTGCTCAAACTGGAAGACGACTTAGGGATATATACTTAGAGGTACTATTTTTAATTAAAACAAAATTATTTAAAGTTTTTAAATGTTTTGGTAATTATTCAGGGTCAAAACGCCAGGAGTTTGATGTTTGTGCAGTCTCTAAGAGGAGATCCATTTAGAGTAAGTTGATTTGTTTATTTATTTACATTTTTGGTCCCTGAGAATAGTTCATTCCTCAAAATTTGGTTCAACTAAGTTTTCTGTTGCACTTTTGGCCCTTATTTGAGGTGTTTGTATAAAATGACTATATTTTGTAAGATAATTTTTTGGTATGAAAATTGCAAAAATCGAAGGGACTCAAAATGTAATTAACTCTGTCTTTGGTGTCTAGTTTTGACATTTTAGAATTGATGTTGAATGTTGATAAACAGCATTTTCACATGGCGATTTTGGCGGCATATGTGCGTCCTAGCTCTAAGTGGGAAATCATCAAGGTAATTAATATAATATTATTTTTTGTATTTATTGATTGAAAAAGGAAGAAGCTAAACTACATGATATAATATTTAATATTTAATGAATGAATGTAGGTTAATTTGCTTTCGGATTATCATAAAGGACAGCATCTGTGTCCTTCATATAGGCTTGCCAACTAAAATGTTGCTTTGCCAATTTGTACCATAAGCATGGAATGTTGTACCTTTGACAAAGGGAAGCAGTTACTAAAAAAAAATATAAAGTTTCGTTGACTTTGGATTCCTCGTGTAAATATGGATTTTTGATTAAATATTATTTCTATTTTTTTTTTTTTTATGTAATTATCAGCACATTAGAAGAAGTACAGTGAATTTCCCAAAAGATGAAAATGCATGTATGTAGTAAGGAAAGAATTACATTCAAAAAACATATGTCATCTTTAATAATTCCAGTCTACTACTATATGTCATTAATTTATAATGTATATATCAATGATTAACGTGTTTTTGGTGAAAAAAATCTTTAACATTGTACTACCACATTCCACATAAATTTGTACTGTAGTGTAGTCAGTAGTGAAAAGAGTGATGCTTTACAGGTTCGTGGAATATGAATTACAAGCTGTAGTAGGTAAAAATAATGCAGGTTTTTAATGTAATGGTAAATGAAATATGTTATTTTTTAGAATGCAATCAGAGAAACAGGCTGTAAATGTTTGGACATAAACTAATAAATGAAATGGAAAGTGCTATCCAACTGTTTAACTCCGATCAAAAGTTAATTATATATTTCTTATGAAGAATTAACATTGGTAGAACATCATGATTTATAAAATACAGAAAATAAAAAATTATATGAAAAACTCTAATATTGAGAATGCGTCCACAAAAAACAAAGGGTTAATGACAGGAAGGTAATAAACTTTAAATTTTGTTTATATTTAAATAAGCATGTTTATTTTTTTTTTTCTGGTAAATGATCGATCTATTCAAAATAAGTTAACAATACTAGTAATTACTGGTGACATTATCCTATTATGAACTGACTAAACAAATTTACCGGTCAAACGTATACCGAAAAAAAATGGCTACCTATACGTGGAATAAAGCCAAAATTAATTACCTATTTAGGTTACTAACCATATAAAAAAATAACATACATTTCCAAGTGATCCATTCCGGACCCAACTTATCTCAGATCCTTCGTATATGAATGAAGTCCAAAAAAGAAAAAAAAATGACGAGAAGAAGAATGGATTCGCCATTCGCTAAACATACCATGAACCATGTTTTTTTTTTTCTTTCTATTTTTGGTGTATGCAATCAAATAGACAAAATAATAGTTCCTAAATGCAAAGAATTATTATGAAATGTGAGCTTTAGAGTTCTGTATAATTTACTTTTGTATTTTCGTTGTTTTTCTAAGTGATGATGTTAGGTCCACTGACATGACCTAAACAACATAACAACATTGTTTGGCAACACTGTGTGACTGCACCACATGAAAACTCCACCCAACAACATTGTCTGGTAGCACAACCTAGTTCATGACCAGTTGGTCGTGAATTGGATTGGTCCAAAGCCTAACATAATTGTCCCTTAACCTAAATCTATAAATAGAACATCTACTTTTCCATGAGGATGATCTTTTATTCTTAGAATGAGCCTCCATTGTATCCATACACTCTTCTTACCAAGATGGTTCTCTTCATTAAGAAGAAACCATCTCCACATATACACCGGTCTAACTTAATTGCTGGAGTCTGTACTTGGGGTATAGTCCATGAGGCGGTTCTAACAGTTTTGTTTTTCGGTGACAGCTAGGAATTAATTTGGGAACTCGCTAATGACACCTACTCCAGATAAATGACCTAGATCAAACACTAAGACACGATGATCCAATTTCATGTTGCTGCGGTGGTTCTTATATCTACTTGTACATAGAACAAATAACCCAATATTAACAAAAAATATGTTTGAATATAAAGAACATGTCTGGAATAGTATGTATAATTTAGTTTGATGGAATGTCGTTAGTGTTGTTGTAAAACTATTTATTTTCACATTGTTTGTACTTATTTAGGTAATTATGTTTTTTTTTATACATTTGACCAGTAAACTTGATTGATGTAATGCCTGTGAGTTAGGGTTAGATTAATAGAAAATATTTGTTGTATAAAAAAATAAGAAATTAAAATCCTTGAATGTGTTAATTGATTTTCGTATGCATTACAGACTATATATTGTATACACGTATTATGAGTATATAATATTTATAGAAAATCATATTATTAATTTATCGTTGAGCGATAAAATAACGTTTATAAATAAAAAATTATTTAAGATCAATAATCTTAATGAAAGTTATAATGAACCAACAATCTCAAATTATATGTTATAAGATGTATTTGGTCTAAATACTTACAATGATAAATCCAAATAGTAAAACGATAATGTTTTTGTGTTACACCTGTTTTTCGACGATAGTTACCAATTATATTTTACGACGTTACTTATCGATTGTTAAATTTTGATAATCATCAGTAACAATAACAATAATAATAATAATAATAATAAAATCATTCTATATTAATAAAACTAATCAAATATTTTAAAATTGATGTGGTATTGTTTTCTTTTAAGAAAAGAAAAAGATATGTACGTTAAAATATGGGAGTTTTATAATTCTTACGTATGGATACGAATTAAGGATTTAGTCAAAAGAAGAAACTACAAATACATATTTATATATTTTTAAACGACTATTGATTTATATTATTAGGATAAGAGTACAACTTGGAGACGTGTTAATCATACATGAGAAGCTCCGTACAGTTTAATTTTATGTAAAAACTTAGAGCTTACGTGTTAGGTTGTAAGGAATCTTCAAGAGACGACGATTAAATTTAGTTGTACGGAAAATTTAATTGAGAACTTTAGTTCGAGTATAAATTGACGATTTAAGCAAAAAAATTTACCATCTAACATCGATAAAAAAGATCGAAACTTATAGCATCCAATGGTGATTTAGTCTCAAAAATGGCAACCTAAGTCCAATCACCCCACAAAGACTCATAAAGCTTCATGGGTTGAAGTCTCTGGACCCCTTTGAGTCCAGATCCAAACACAAACTCGAGAGGGGACTAAATACTCTACATATTCTTCTTCTAAAGGCCATAACAAAACCCAAACTCTATGAATCAACACCCAAAACTAGAGAAGGTCCAAAGGAATACCTTAATATGAAGCCTTTGATCTCTGAAGACACTAGCTTTGCACTTCCTTCGGCCTTCTTTTGCCTTGGTCGCCTTTTCCTTCAAATTTTACCAACAATTGATCAACAATGGCCTCTCTTCTCTTCACAAGTGATCTAAGACTCTCTCTGGGGTGTGGTAGCCGCAATGGACGGCCATAAGGGCCTTTAAATAGGCTCCAACCCCGGAGGATTAGGGTTTCATTAAACAACGTGGACTCGCCGAGTCCAACGCGAACCCGGATGATCAACCGCGACCCTACTCGGTGAGTCTAAGCATCAACTCGCCGAGTTCCTTCACAAATTCCAAAAATAAAATATTAAAATAATATACCGGGGATTCCGGATGTTACAATTCTCCCCCACTAGAATCAGACTTCGCCCTCGAAGTCTCATTCTGTAAACAACTCCGGATGCTGCTCACGCATCTCGCGCTCCGGCTCCCAAGTCAGCTCTGACCCTTTCCTATGCTGCCACTGCACTTGCACCAAAGGCACTTCCTTGTTCCTCAGAACCTTGACCTTCGGATGTTACATTTACCCTAAGCATGGACTCATGGTTATGTATTGGAACCCAATTATTAATTGGGTTTTGTTTTGATGTTGATAGTTCGGGAATCTGTCATCCAATAGCTAGATTTTTATCCACGGGACTTCAACAGTGTGAGGTGACTTACCTTCTAGTAGAATTGGGTCGAAGGCACCAATACCGACCCACTAGTAGCTGATTATAGTAGAGATGATTGTCTTTGTGATAATTGTCTGGTATAGCACTTTTTGTTATGCTTTATGTGCTACTATGCTATGATATTATGAGATAATGGTAGGAGGGGTGGATTAGACCCCGTAACCGGTTGAGATAAACCGAAAGGTAGGTCGGGCACCCAGATATGCTTGACAATATAATGACAAATGCGGAATATGAAAGATCTAGTGAATCATTATACAAATCATGAACACATAGAGTAAATAAATATGGGTTTAATCTCTTGTCAGTTTTTTGATAGAAAGAGTACAAATGGGTTTGCTATTTTTCTCTCTAAAACTAACACTCCAAAATGATCATTACATAAATGAGTGTCACTCACTTCCTATTTATAGGAAAGACAACTCATTACACAATACAAGAGGGTAAGCACAAACTACATCCAAGCATGACTTTGCAACCTAACATTCCCCCCTCAAAGTTAGTATTTGATGTCTCAGCTTCAATATCCAAAGATCTTGCACGATCAAGACCAACTTCCCCTTGAAATGATATTGGTCTTCAAATCCACAAATGAATAGTAGAAGCTTCGAATACCAACTCTTCATTCTTCCCCTTTTTATAATCAAAAGAATGATTATAAAACCCATTAAGGATGAAAAGCGCCCGGGGAATAGTCTTTACATAAACCCCCCTTGATGTGTGCCAAAAATGAAACCACAAAAAACTTACATGGAAAAACAATCACGAAAAAGTCTTGAAAATTTTCCAATTTTTGTGAAAATTTTCGACTTTTGGGTGAGAGTTGCAAGAATTTCCCTAATCCGGGTAAAAACTATCAATAACAGAATTCTATAGGGACCTGTTGCGCCAAAAACAATCTAAAATGCGAAACACTCCCCCATTTGTGAAACCGCGTACAAAGCGTTGAGTCGCACTAACTACAAAGACTGAATTGTAAACTTCTCCATTTCTTAGATTTGTTAGTCCAATTTTGAAGTTAGGTATTATCTTCCAAGTCTTCGAAACTGTGGGGACTAAATGAGAAATATTGTTCATTCTTCAAAAACTTTTACTTCAATTCAATTGTGGGTGATCATTGCCATTTTGTTGATAGATGAGGGACTCAAAATGAAAATGATTGTTTTCTTCCCAATTCGTTTCACAGGAAGCATATTCGCTTTTCAAGTACAAGCTTTCAACAGAAAAAATGAAGCATAAAGGGTCATACATAACAAATCAAAAGCATCCCTTCACACGTCGAAAATTGACATCAACCCTTTGCTTTTCCATACGCAAGCCTTCGCTTTTTGTCTCAAATCTTCGTTCATCGATATCAAACCCTTCGAATAAAACACCAACTTTCCAGTCGACTTTATTCCCATTCATTATCAAACACTCGACCACAGTCCTTCATTATTCGCTTTTCATCTATAATACCTCGTCAACGAACCCATCGACTCCAAAATCGAATTTCCAACCATCAACATCTTTCTGTCTTCGATTTTACAAGTGAGAGGCCCTCGACCTGTAACCATTCGACTAATCACTCTTTGTTCTTCGCTTTCATTACAGGGACCTAAAAATTAAATTCTATATTAACGGTCCCTCAACCAAAATCGAACCATTGATGTCGATTTCCCTTTCATTACTTCAACTTTGAATCGTCAAACCTATAAGGGATTCGATTTTCAACCATTCGAAAATAACTATCACACGTTGAAATGTACAGACTCACATCTAACTACCATACAAAATCGATTTCGTTCCCAAGCAAACCATTCGAAATCAAAATAACCCAAATACGGTGTTCGCTTTTAACATATAAGGAACCCTCAATCCAAATCAAATCCATTCAATTTTGATTCCTTAATTAATTTCGACCCTTACGTGTTCAACTTAGACCCAAAAGTCGTTTCCATATACGAACACAAATCCAAATAAATGCGATTTTGTTCGACCTGATGTCAAAGATATTCGACTCCATGAACTGGTAACATAATCGAAATTCTAAGTCCAATTATAAACAACTTGAATCAAGTTTGAAAGTCGATTTTAACTTTTAGCTTTGACCATCGAAATGGTTCATCGACACATAAGATTGAATGAACACAAAAATGTATATGCGATCCGAGAGAAAGTATCGAACTGATAATTCATTTGGGCTTGAAAATTGGATCAATGAAGAAACAAAGTTTTGAAGTATGGGCTTAATGAACAGTGAACTAATTTGGAATTTTGGGCTTCGAAAACAAAATTTGGATGAACACTGAATTTCGAAAAAAAATTTGAATTTGAATTTGATTTTTGGGATTTTGATCTAAATAAAAATTGGATCAATCAATTTGGTAGAAAGGGCTTTGATCCAATGAGACAAATCGGTTAAAAATGAAAAACGCAAAATATGAATCGAAATCATGGACGTTTTGGAATCCATTTGAGAATTTGTAATATATTTTTGACGATTTGAGTTTCATTTGCAACGAATCAAATTTAGAAGATCTTGGTTCTTTTGTTGGAACGATAAAATCTCCAATTTGAACATTGTACCACCCACAATGCGTGTTGTACAACTCGTTCTCTGTGTTCTTCAAAGATCTAAGTACATCTTCATAAGAACCATTAACACTTTTGGGTTTTGACTTTAAATTCAATGCAACATTTGGAGATTGTTGCTTTGGAACCCAAATTTGCTTCATGAATTTCGGATTCACAACAACATTTGACGATTTTTGTTAGTAACCCGCTTGTTCTTCCATTTAATCTTCTTCTTCTTTTTCTTTCTCATCTTTTTTCATCTTTAAGATTTGATTTCAAGAACCACTTCATTCTTGACAACTTCAACTTTTAAGTTTGAATCAAATATTTTGGAGTTTGATACTTGTGAATTTCTTGGATTAACGGCTTTCGATAAGGAATCATTCCTTCAAACGAATCACAAGAACACAAAATATCATCGGTTTGAATTCCAATAGAGCAAAAAACTTTTTCATCTTCATGAAAATCAACTTGAATCTTCTTGTCATTATCTTCAAGAACATCACATTGAACTTCATAGTCTTGAACTTCAACAAACTTAAGACCATAAAGATCGTTTGGGTCTTCAATAAGAGAAATGTATTTCTTATTAAACAAATCTCTTTCTTCTCATTTCTTTTGATTTCTACTACGTACTAATATGGACAAAACAATTTTAGTCAACCATTCAATCTTACAAATTGGTTGAAACATCAAACTTCCATGACCATCGTTCAAACCTCCATAAAAAACCATATTACCCCATGAAATCAACTCGCTTAACACTAACCCATAAAATTGATTTTCATTGGATTTGTATTTGACATCTTCAACGATTACAACCCAAGAATCCTACGACAAGTCCATCATATTTGATCAATCGATGAGATCTTGAGTTTTTCTAGAGAGAGAAAGTGATAATCATAGAGATCTCTAGAGAGTGAAAGTAAATATGAACCAAATTCTAGAGAGAGCAAGTGACACAAATAAGTATTCTAGAGAGATTAAGGAATAATTCGATTTCTAGAACACAAGACACTCTCTAAACACGAAGATCAAAACACAATGAAGAATCATCAAATCTAGAATACCATCATGGATAAGTTCTTGATCATCAAGAACACATGCTCTGATAGTAGTGTTGATTATGATGACAAATGCGAAATATGAAAGATCTAGTGAATCATCATACAAATCATGAACACATAGAGCAAATGAATATGGGTTTAAGCTCATTAGTTTTTGATAAAAAGAGTACAAATGGGTTTGCTATTTCTCTCTCTAAAACTAACACTCCAAAATGATCATTACATAAATGAGTATCACTCACTTCCTATTTATTGGAAACACAACTCGTTACACAATACAAGAGGGTAAGCACAAACTACATCAAAGCGTGACTTTTCACCCTAACATTGAAGGTTACGGGGAGCTCAGTGAGCTGATCTTGAGGAATAAGTGGAAAACACTGACACGGTGGTGGAATGGATGAGGGATCATCTACTGTGTGGAAAGCTGCTGCGGCAGCATTGTAACTTGCTTGAGAGGCTGGTTGTTTCCCGAGGAAACCATTAGATGGTGGCTTGCGGGAATGCTACGAGGGTTTAAGATTATGTGGTTGGGGGTTGGGGGGGGGGGGGGGGGGGAGCGTGGAACAACCCTTGAGGGAGGAGTAGGCCATCCATAGGCAACCCATAGATAGAAATAGGGGGCCCAAGGGTTTGTAGGTAGAAATTGACCACCGGAAGATGATGATTAAGAGCGACGGTTATCAGATGAATCTCCTGTGTGCCAGTTTGAAGGAGAATGTTGATTTTGGGGTCGCCTATTATCAAATATGGTGTTGTTGGTGAGTAGCACAGTTGACGAGGAACCATGATCAAAGTGGGATGGTGAGGGTGTGTGGTTCTTGTTAACACAAAACTCTTCCGATACTAGGGTGGATCAGGCTTCAAGGACATATTCTTAAATTTTGGAGAGGGTCTTTGTGTTGTATAAGCATGGATATATTCTTAAATTTTGGAGAAAGACCATTAAGCATGTAGGTCACCAAGGTTTTCTGAGGAACAGGGGCTTCAATGTTTGCTAATAAATCAACAGTTGCTTTCATCTTCTGACAATACTCGGTGATGGAGTGATCAACTTGGACCAGGGAACGTAACTCATTGTCAAGCTCAATGGCATGAGAGTGTTTATTGTCTCGAAAAGAGCTTCAGTGTCATCCCAGATTGAGTGAGCTGTGGATTTTGGATTAAGAATCATTGTGAGAAGAGACTGTGTCATAGTGCCATAGAGCCAAGACTTGACAAGATTATCTAGGTTATCCAAATCTGAATCGGCAACATCTTTAGGTTTTGTGGTGCCATCAAGAAAACCATGGAGTCCATAAGCACGGTAATGAGCGAGGAAAAGCTCACGTCAGACATCACATGTGAAGGGTTTTGTTTTGCCTGTCATTGCCGAAGAAAAAAGAAAGGAATAATAGATGGAGGGAAGAGTGACAAATAGAATGGAGAAGAGAGAAAAATAAGGCCGACAAGAGTGCCAGGATCAATTAGAATATGATACCATGTTTTACAATGGATTTTCCCATTAAGATTTTATTGTGAACAATAGAATAAATACAGATTACATATGGGACAATACCACTAATACATTGGGCTATCTATTAGACTTAATACAGTACATAAAATGGTACATAATATACTTTAATAAGATAAAAAGTGCTAGAAAATAAATCAAATAATAGTTATTTATTTGTTAACGTAAATACCAAAAAGATAGTGTCCTTAAAAAGTACTGTCTACAAAGATTTTGATATATATGATACGGAATAGAACTTTACTATGCTAGATAGCTTCCAATTTCAGGCATATAGCCAACAAAATAGAGCTACAACATCCTTTACAAAAAATAAAAATAAATAAATAAATATAAAAAAAACCTCTAGCACTTAACTTATGCCTAAATACCACAAATTAATTCCAATGGTTTGATGGCGAGCTACACCTTTTTTGTTCCCGTCATGAAACTCATTTGTACAATTGAAAAGTTAACATTGATCACATCCGAAAGTAAATACAACATATATGCCAGGTAATTAACCAACAATTAACTACTTAACTAAGCTAGCTTAAAAGAATACAATAATCACAATGAAACTTTCCTTAATTTATTCCACCTTTATCCTACTTCATAACGATTCAAACCACACAGGTTTATTTCCGTTTTCTTTTGTACCTTCAAAAGCCCCGATCTAATCCCATGATAATCATATATTGTTAGTCCCAAATCTTATCCATTAAAGCTTACCACATGGAGTCCAAGTTAAATGGTTGCTCCTGTTGTTCCTGCTGCTGCAAAGATTCACAATTTCTAGTGGAAGACGCTTGTAAGCTCGGACTTGCCCCATCTAAAAAGTTGGAGTTCGCTTGTGGCATGAATTGATAATCAAAATTATTTGTAGCTTCTCTTTGTTGGTAATTTCTAAGTTGCAATGCTTTAATTAGTAGCGCATTCATTGAAAGGTTTGAACTTAGTATGCTAGATGGCCATGCAAGCAATGGAAGAGTGTGTGCCAAACTAATATCCAGGTTCATGTTCGTGTTGAGGTTGGTTTCCATGCCGTAATTATGAAGTGAAATGTTACCACTTAAATTTGCAATGCCATTTAAGTTCGGAAGCTCGATATCACCATAGTCATTTGCCATCGTGTTGGTATCACAAGGTGAATCTATTGACTGAGGCGAAGATGTGGTGCCCATTGGTTTTTTAGCTGTCGTGCTTTTTTGAAAAATTCGGCAAACCACCCATTCCTCCTGTAGAAGATGGTATAAGAATCCTCAAACCTACTATACCCTTGTTTTCTTTACACTTAAAAGAAAACAAACATAACAATCACAATATCACATATATATGTGTTCATATATATATATATATATATATATATATTTTTTTTACAAATTCATGATGTTAGAAATGGACAGAGATATGAGTATTTGAGGAAAACTTAATATAAAATGTCGGATGACTTGTTATGCACGTACCTTAATAGGTTTATAAGCATGTGTAGTTTCAAGTCTATACTCATGCATTACCCAGTTAGTTTTTTCACCTTTAGGAGCTCTACCCATGTAAAAAACTAGGGTTTTCTTCATTCCAACCAAGATTCCACCACGAAAGATTTCTTTGTCTTTTCCGGTTGTCTTCCAATAACCGGCTACAGTTGCACGGTTTGTTCGTAGTCCTGTTGGGTATTTTCGATCTCGCATGCTGAAGAAATACCATTCCTTTTCTCCCATTGAAGCTTTGGCTGCATACAACTTGTTAGATTAATTATCACTTCTCGTACTAGGTTTTCACTTGTTCATACACTAATTTGAAAGTATCAAACTAATTTATATTTTTCATATATATAGTTGTTTGTCCAACGACAAAAAGACAACTTGGAAACATATAGAATCATGAAATAGAAGGTAAAAAAGATTAGGTGCCCTCACCAATGACTAGCATCATGTACAATCAAAATGCGAAAGGTAAATAAATAAATATATAAGGCAACGTAGAAATTAGAACCTAACATCTTTATATTTTTCATTTTCTTTGCAACTAATGCAACCATCCGGAGACTCGGAACTGATAATAAAACTCCTACATGATATTACGTACTTTTTTTTTTTTTTTTTTTTTTTAAAATCAAATTTATTAATTTGTCACTTAAAATTAGTATAACTCTCTATCTATTATTTGGTACATATGATAAAGCACATCAAAGACCAATGTATCCATTTATGTTCATGATAAGATCATCAACGAAAAAATTGTGTAAGTTTCGGAAATTGAAAAAGTCTTGCTTTCATTTGTATACATGTATATATATATAATATACACAACAAAAATAAACATTAAAATCTCATTACTTTTTCCGACCATATAGAAAAAGAAAACTAGCATATCAATTGAAGAAGTAGATCGATCGGTTTCTTAATTCCAGGTCAAGCAACCTATTTTGGGCTGCATGTACTCTTTCTTTTGGTGGTCCGACAATAGCGTCCATCTAGCACCATGCTAGTTTTTGTTTGGAATAAAATCATAGTATTTCGGGAAAAAAAATCAATGGAAAAAGTAGATATATATACCCAAACATGTGTACAATATATACCTGGGAGGTCCCAAGGTTCGCATTTATTGAGATCAACCTCAGCAACTGCTTTGGAAGTGAAACTTGAATCAGTAACCTTTTGACTGAGATAAAAAGTGATAAGTTCTTCATCGGTTGGATGGAACCTAAATCCAGGAGGAAGACTCTCTTCCATCCGTAATTAAGGAAGTGGTTGGATTGGATCAGAAGAGTTTGAGGTTAGCTGTTAATGTGGAGCATCTCTCTTGTGGTTTTGTATAGCCCACAGCCTTCATCAAGAAGCAGCCACCTATAGATTAGTCGTCTTTTAGCTTTGATTATAACAACTAACTCTTTGACAAAGATGGGTTGGTATATAGTGGATAATTTTGTTTCTTTTTGTCTTTTGTTAAAAGTGTGTTTTCACTTGAATACCCCTCTAGAATATTGGAATAATTAATTAATGTAGGACCCAATTGATTTTATTTCACACTTGTGTGTAAGTGAATGGAAATCGTTTCGAAAATAACAGGAAATGCAATTGGATAATTAAAAAAAATACTTTACATAGTAATTATCAATCAGTAACTCTTTCATAGTTTCGTTACATTCAATATCAATCAACTTGGCACGATTATCACTCGTGACCTCTTCTAGTTCTTGCATCCCATCAAGCTTGAGCTCGCATGAATCACATTCAATTTTTAAATTTGTTGATTAATTATATTGCAGAACATTCTTATCATAAGCTTCAAATTAAAGAGCCAAAGAATGGATCGCATCCATCTGAAAGTCCTTCCATGGATAACTCATGGTTTTCACAACTTCCAAGAAAGCTATATCTTTGTCACCCTTTTCATGTGTTTGCTCCCCCAGCCCCATCTAATCTCAGAAGCCATGATGGATCTGAATCGGAAGATAGAATATCACCCATGTAAAAAACAAAAGAATATATTAATGTTCTAACAGATGGATGAGTCATGGTATAAACAACTCCAAGTGGAGTATAAAGTTAGAAAAGACTTCTTCTTAGGGCACTGGTACACGACTTCATTAGCTTGACATATTACCAAACATCTCATCAACCCTTGGTCAATAGGAGAACTAAAAGTGGATGTAAAAATATAGGACAATTTAAATTGCTTCCTACTTAGTACTCATGTGTAAAATATTAATTTTTTTCCTCATCTCTTCTTATGATTTTGATACTTGTGGTGATCTTATGAATAGGAGGATAAATAGAAATATTTAAAAAGAGGGTATTTAACATCTCCAATATTTTAACAAATGAATATAATTTAAAACTTATTATTTTTTGGATACTGCAAATCACTATGATTAATGACAAGTATAAGGTGCCGTTTGTTTTTTTTTTAAGCGAAAATATCTAAAGTCTACGGACATTCTCTACAACCTTCTGTAGCAGAAGAGGAGACCAAACGACTGTAACATGTGATAAAAAGTTTGTTTGTAAAAAGCTTTGAAGTAAAAAGGTCAAATGTTGTGTCACGTAGTACACGCAGAACACTTTTTAAGTTTAAGGTCATCTGAAAAACAAATAGTTGTGAATAGCCAAGTGTTGCACGTGGCTGCGCAGCAAAACAATAATTGGTCAGAAGTGATTTAAAAAAAAAAAAAAAACAAATAACATCTAAATCAATGTCTAGTTTTAATGGTAATACCAACGGTTTCATTGCTTATAGTAGAGATTGCTACATACGGAGGTTATGCATGGTATTTTCGTTTCCCTTCGAGTTTTTTATTTTTTATTTTTTATTTATTTTTTTAATTTTTAGACAATGGTAATTTGAAAATGTAATTACAAAACAATTGTGGTTGAGATTTTCTAATATATAAAGGTACATATAAAAAGTATTGATTGAAGTATTAGTTATAATATTACCATAATTAATGTTTATTGCATTTAATTATGATAATATTTTTATAATTATTGTTTCGATTAATGTTTTTTATATATGTTCTTAAAACGCATATTAGAAAATCTCATAATTTGCAAATTATTTACCAAAAGATGGTGATGGGTAAATACATGTACGACCCACATTATTTGTTAATAAGGAGAGATTGAAACGTAAATTCATGTCTGTCTTCAAAAGACGATGGAAGTTTCTTTCACTACCAAGAAACCAAGAGCTCCACCGTTGGATTCTAAAGCATCGCATATTTGCATGGGAATCTATAATATGTAGAACATTAATTAACCATGTTTTTGTTAATTTATTAGTTTTGAGTATTGATGAATTTGCAAGATCACATGTTAATCCCGCTAAAAAATACTTTTTTTTTTGTTATTTTCTTCAAATATACATTAAAATGTAGGTATATCACTTAATTTCCCTTAAAAAAAATACTATTAGTATTAGGTAGTTGGTAAGTATGTTTTACAACTACAATTATTTGGTTAAAACCTCCGCTACATGTATGATATAATGCTACCTATTAATTATTAAAAATCAGTTTCCAACTCATTAACAAGTAATCGAATTTGGTCCGCTGAACAGCCTACCCTACCAAAATAACATATGTTGAACTTTAAAAAAAATCATTTGGATAGGATGAGTTTTCAGATAATACCACCAGAATAAGCCCAATTATATGGCTCCTTAACATCATCAAGAATCTAAAACTAAGATATGCACCAAGCTAGTCCATGTCAAAAATTGTTATTCATTCGTTTAAATATATCGTTGAAAAAAAATATAATTTATGTCAAGAACAGTTGATGTAGTATAATATTTATTAATACATGTTTTTATTGTTTTTCAAGACATTTATTTTCATTTATATATTATTTTAAAATTAAAATAGTGAACCATTACAGACATATTATCAAACACATTTGATGTGGCGTTTGAAACACAAGTTGTTAAACTATAATTTAATATGTCGAGTGCGTGTGAAACCCAAAATTTCATATGAATCACCGTCAATCATGCACCACCACCGATACCACTATAAATACCTTCTGAATGATCACCAAACCTATCGCCCATAAATCATAATCAAACAACGTGGACCACCTTTCACTAATTGCCACTCTACTCCTGATCTCCACCGTCACCATTGAATCCATAACCATCGGAGCATCCCCAGCTCCATCTCCAACGATAAGTAATCACTTCATGAATTAAACCAATCCCTACGAGTTTCTTCGTTAATTTATGTGGTGTTTGCTGTTTCTACTTATGAGATTTTATCGATTTGAATGATAAGGTAGTACATTACTGAAATATTGTGATGGGAAATGTGCATACAGCTGTTTGAAATCTAGTTGGAGAGACAAATGCTCTAAATATTGTGGGAGGAAATGCAAGGTTGTGTGTCTTTAGGTCCTTATGTTGACAAGGTAAGCTCGATGTCCTTGCTACCATATTAGAGGGTTAGAGATGTAAATAGGGTTAGTAGAAGGTTTAAAGTGTAATTATATGTCAAAATTAGTTGTGGTTGTTAGTTGTTATTCCTTCTCTAGCATATGAAATCAGTTGATTGGTTCAATGCAATCTGAGAAGTTTTTTTTTCCTCCGTTCTATTGTTTGATATGGTATCAGAGCCACATAGCTCATTTTTGCTCAGTTCTTGATCAATCTTGATCGATTCTTTTCATATTCTTCTTTTGATCTTTGATTTCTAAAATCGATTTGCCATGTCTAGATATTAACCTGAAAGTTCACAAAATTAGAACATTTCATCGATTGATGATAAAATGTCACCTTATTACATTCATCATTCAGATAATCTCAGTTTCATCCTTGTTTCTCAACCACTTACTAATGAAAATTATCTGCCATGGAGAAGATCAATTATGATTGCTCTTTCTGTAAAAAATAAGGTCAAATTCATCAATGGATCTTTACCTGAACCTCCTATTTCTCAAATCATCAATCATAGTTCATAGATGTGAAATAATCAGCTATTTGTTTTGTGGATTCTCTATTTTGTTTCTAAGGAAATCTCAACGAGCATCATGTTTGCTGATTCTGCTTAGATAATTTGGAACATTCTCAAGCATCGCTATCAACAGAGCAACATAACCCTGATCTTTCAAATTCGCATAGAAATTGTGAATCTTAATCAAAATCAAGATTCAGTTGGCATCTACTTCACAAAATTGAAATCGTTTTCTGAAGAACTTGAGAATTTCATTCCAAAATGCTCGTGTGGAAAGTGAGAATGCGATGGTGTAAAATAAATTGAAAAATATTTTCAGTCCGAACAAATTATGAATTTCTTGATGAGGTCAAATGACTCGGTTTCTGTAACTCATGTCTAAATCCTTCTAATGGATCCATCACCTTCTATCAATCATGTCTTCTATCTTGTTGCCCTAGAGGAGAAATAACAAGTCATCTCGACTGATCATTAACATACATTATTAGTTGCTTAAGTATCAAAGTCTACGAACAATAGACCTGTTAACAACAATAAAAATCAAAACAAGAGATTCAACAACAAAGATAGTCCTTTTTGTACACATTGCAACTTTTATGGACATACTATTAATAAGAGTTACAAACTCCATATATCTACCAGGGTACAAAACCTTAACATTGTTTACAAAATGGAAATCCATATGTTAATTTATGGTTTTCTTAATTTTCATTTATTTCAAATGGCACATATTACTAATTTATATATGTAATGTATTTATTATATTAAATCTATATATGTAATCTATTTATTATATTAGATTAAATTAAATGTAACACCAAATGCAAAAGAATAGATATATTCTTTCCTGTTTCTAACTCCTAAAATTAAGGTATGTTCGAGCTCATTTTACATATCTTTGAGGGTGTTTGGGATTTTATTTTGAAATTAAAAATGATTTATTTTTTCTAAAATGACATATTGACTTATTAATTTGGGAAAATGAGATTTTAAAAGTGTTTGGATTATCTTTTTCATAGCAACAGTCAATAAGTCAATAAGTTAAAAAATATTTAGCTAACTTATTGATTTTTGCTTATTTTTTTATTTTAGTAAGTCATAAATTATTCTAAAAAATCACAAATTATAACTTCTTCAATACTCATTTTGAAAGACTAAACCAAAAGTTGTTTTACAAGTTCTTATTAAGTATCCAAACATTATTTTAAACTTATTGATAGGTTACCTTCGAAAGAAAAAAAAAATTAATTCATTTTACTATAAACATGTTCCGGATTTCATTTTGCAAAATTTTGGGTCTATGGTTTAATTTAATTTGTTATAGCCTTTTATTAAAGTTTCAAGGAAATTTCAAATGGAAAATATATTTTTAAATTTCAAGAATCATTTATGTTTAGCAACAAATAATTTACATCCTTTATTTTTACACGAGTTTATTAAAAAAACTTAATATCAACTTGTAAATATTAAAAAATTATTAAAGTAATGTTTTTACATATATACGAAGATTTTATTAAATAAGCACGTAATTGAACTCAAAGTACTAAAAATTAGTAATGACATATTCTAAATAAGTGTTATAAATCACAAATTTCTAACTACCTTTTTTAATACAATATTATATATTTTATTGCTAAGGTTACTATCATTGTCTAAAATTAATATTTTTAATTCATCTTTGTTTTTAATTATTGACAATCCAAAGTACAACGGTTTATATATAATACATTTGTTGTCTCAAAATGAATAAATAAGCCTAGTGATATTATTGACAATAGTAAGTATGAAATAGTAACATTTAAAAACTATATGTATCGTTATTTTGCAAAAATACACATAATAAATCTATATGTATTGGTTATTTTGCAAAAAACACACATAATAAATCAAGCAATGAACTGAATATAAATGTGTAACATAAAATTAGGGATCTAAGTTCAAAATAAATGTCATGATAGAAACAGAAATACCATTTGACGTGGCGGATGTATCATTAGATTTTCTGTTATCTAAATAATTTTTTTCTAATTTTTCTAATTTTTCTTTATCATGGATAGATAATGGACTTATAATATTAACATTGTAAATAGATTGAAAACTTGAATGCTCATATCCATATGATATATTTGGGTTGACATTTTCTCTATCACCGCGCGTGTGTGTATCTTTACTATCTTATAAAACAAATCCCACTATTTCTAAAAATAAATTGAATAAAATAATAATATTTTTTAAGACGTCCAAATCATTAAGCTAATTGTACAACTAATCACTAATAAAATAATATTAAAATTTAAACAAACTCCTATAAATCTTCTCTTCCAAGGTTTTGAGCAGATCTTTTTTCATCCAAATAAATACTCAACACCCTATAATTTGGTCATTTCATGAATTTTCTTTATTTTTAATATAACATGTTTCCTAAAACAAACTAATGATTGAATTGAAAATAATCATTCTGCATGGAAAAGAAATTAATTGTCGAAACAAAGTATTTGTCGTTCGCCGCTTTGCGCGGGTAAACGGCTATTATATATATATATATATATATATATATATATATATATATATATATATATATATATATACTAGCCGTTACCCGCGCACAGCGGCGGGGACAAATAGCTTCTTTCAACGATATTTTTTTAACGAAAAATGTTATGCTCCAAAAGAAAGTTCATGTCGTGGGTGAGAGGAAGGGCGGTAGTCGTGATAGTGATTGATTGAAGGCGAAAGGAGGCAGAGCGGCTGTGGTGGTGGTGGTTATACTGTCTTGGTTACTGGTTAGGGTTCTTCGAGAGAGTGTGCGTATATTTCTTACTTTGAAGGGATTACGAATATAGATATTCTGAGATTGTTTGTTACCAATGTGAGAGAAGAGATCCTCTATAAATTGTTGACATTGACCGCTTCAAATGGTTGAAGTGTTGAGATTGACGGGTTCAATTTGCAAATGAATTCTTCTATTAATTTGATACGAGATTTTTAAGGGATAAAGGATATGGTTAAAGTTTTAATATTATTATATTATAAATGGGTTGTACTTCAAGCTTAATAGTTTAGACGTATTAAAAAAATAATATTATTATATTCAATCTATTTATAAAAATAGTTAGATTTCTTTTATAAGTAGTAAATATATATATATATATATATATATATATATATATATATATATATATATATATATATATATATATATATATATATATATATATAAAAACTTGTCTAAATATCTTAAATTTTGTTGCCTATAACCTACATCTATCGTAAAGAAGTAACGATAATGAATAATAAAATATATCGGTAACGTGACATGAAAATTTGATACGATATAAAACAATATTTTTTAATTGAAAGTTTACAAACAATAAAATTAATTTAACATGTAGCTAAACAATTACCAATTGCTATGGTTGACATAGCATTCGATTGTTTATTATCAATAAGTAAGCTTCTTTTTAGATTAATAGACACGAATGGTCCCTATGGTTTAACGTAATTTGCACGTTTGGTTTTGTATTTATTTTTTTAACTTGGAAGGTCCCTATTGTTTGTTTTTATTTCGCACTTGATCCCTGACTTACCTAAAAGACTATATTGCCCTTGATTTTTTTAATTTATTTCAATAAACACACATCAACCCCACTTCCACCTCATCTTACCTTACCTTACGTTAACTACCCCACCCTATTTAAATAAATTAAAAAATCAAGGGCAAATTATTTTTTTGGAAAGACAGGGACCAAGCGCAAACAAAAACAAACTGTGGGGATTTTCCGGGTTAAAAAAATAAGTTAGAGACCAAATGTGCAAATTACCCCAAACCATAGGAACCATCCGTGTAATTTACTCTTTTTTTAAGAATTAATTTAGTAAAATTTTGATATTACAAAGTAAAATTTATTAAAATTTTGAATTTGAAGCAGCCTAAAATGACGATTCACCGTAAATTTCTTTATTTTGTAAATTTAAATTTAAAAAATACTTAATAGTTAATATTTATACCTTTATATTTAACTTTTGTTTTAATCAATCGGTGTACCTTTCATATTTAACTTTTATTTTAATTAACCCGTATAATACACGGGTTTCACATCAAGTGTCATAATAAGATCCAAAAAGGATTTAAATTTACAATGACACACATTTAATATAAGTTTATTAAAAAATCAATTAAAACTCTTATCTATATATAATTATCTTTTATAAATGCATATGTGTCAAGATCATTTAACTTTTATATCAACTATAATATGATATGTGTTTCGTGGCAGTTCGAATAACTTTTTTTTTCTTCATGTTTACATATTTAAGTGTTTCTTTGGTTTTTTCTCTATTGTTGTATCTATTTTATGTGTGCAATGTATTGAGGAAATTATGCTAGTGTAGTAGAAGATCAAAGGTAGGGGACCAAAAGTGTCAACTCCACAAACTAATATGGAAAAAATAACATGACGTGGTACATTTGGTGAATGTTAGGGACCAAAAGTAGAAAAATCTTGAAACATTTATGGCCAGCAGGGGAGAATATCGAAGTTGGGAGACAAAAAGTGTCAGCTCCACAAATTAATGTGACAAAAACTTGAGGGGTAACATTTGGTAAATACTATCGACCAAAACTGGCAAAATGTTTGTTTCTATATTATGTATGTATAATGTTTTTTAGGGAAGTAGGGTAATATAATTGAATATCGAACATGGGGGTGGGGTGGGGGGAGTGAGGACCAAAAGTGTTAACTACATAAATTATTATGTCAAAATTTTATGATGTCACGTTTGGTAAATGTTGCCAGGTATCAAAAGTAGCAAACTCTTGAAACCTTTATAAATAGAAGTGAAGAATATTGAAGATGAGAGAATCAAAAGTGTTATCTCCGCAAATTAATGTAACAAAAGCTTAAGGGTGACATTTGGTAAATGCTAGAAACCAAAAAATACAAACTATTGAAACTTTTGTGGTTAAACTAGAACAACCAAAAAAACTATTGTTATAAAATTTTCCCATAATTTACAAAAATGTCATTATGCAGTTTCTTTTTATAGAAAATAGTCCATGTGTTTAGAAAAATACAACAATAGTCCCAACCTAACAGAAAAATTTGCAAATTAAACCCCCCACACTCCACCACAATATATTATCATGTTTCGTCCTTGCATTTTTTGGGTTTCACGCTTTCGACACATAAAATTTCTAAGTATTTCATGTACAATTAGCAAGTCATACCAAGTTCTCCAAAGTTCACATGGAACTCTAAATTATCTTTCTTGGAGATTATCTTAACACATATTAAAATAATACTATAAGTTTTTAAAAACCTAACAAGTCATATAGTTAAGATGTTACAGTACTTTATTTATATATATATATATATATATATATATATATATATATATATATATATATATATATATATATATATATATATATATATATATATATATATATATATAAATAAAAGGTTCTAAGTGATACCATCAAATTTTGTGAGATATTAGAACACAATCTTAATAATTTATTTTGGAGATTAAAATAAAAATTAAAAATCAAAATAAATGAAAGTTTTTGAAAAAAAAATTAAAATATTCTTTTCTTCATTTTTTATTTTTTATGCAATAAATAAATAAAAAAAGTTACATATTTCTTCAAAAAATATATGAAAAATTCGAATAAAATATTATACTGTAAATATTCAAATCGAATTTTAACAATGTTATAATATTCTACTAGAATATTAAACTATAAATATTCAAAAAATTCTAATAAATATTCGAATATTCTAACAAATCTAAAAATTCAAACAGTATATTATAATATTTTAACATATCCACAAATTTTAGTAGAATATTAAGATATTCTAACATTCTAAAAATTATATTTAACTATCTATAGTATAATATTTTGTTAGAGTATTTCACTCATATTTTGAAAAGAACCGTTTGTTTTTCTTCTATTTATTCTTTTTTTTTTTGGATAAATTAAATAATGAAAATAATATTTAAAAATGAATTTTTGGATTTTTCCTATTATTTTGTATTTTTTAATTTTTTTATATTTTTTTGATCTCCAAGATGAGTGGCTAGGATATTATTATCATGTCTCACAAAATTAATATGGTCTCAAATAAACCTTTATCTCTCTCTCTCTCTCTCTCTCTCTTTCTCTCTCTCTCTCTCTCTCTCTCTCTATATATATATATATATATATATATATATATATATATATATATATATATATATATATATATATATATATATATATAAGAGTTTATTTGAGATGAACATAATGTTGTGAGATCGTTTGACCAAATTTTTTAATGAAATATTTTAATATTCTATTGTTCGTAAAAATAAAATATGCAATATATATTCTTACATTATATGTTTTAAAATATTTCAATATAAAATATGTTAAAATTATTATTTTAGATTATTATAATATTAACATATTTAGTTTTTATGAACACTAGAAAATTAAAATATTTCACTAGAAAAAAGTGGTCTTATAGTCTCACAAAATTAGGTCATTTCACATAAACTTAGGTCATGTTTGATAACCATCTTTTCAAACCCATAAAGATCTTTATGACTGAATGAGTCGGAAAAACCGTTTGATATGCACAAAAAAGTTCAACTCTCTCGGTAAGATGGGTCTTTCCCACCAAGCTACAAACCCATGTCTTGATGAAAAAGAAAAAGGCGTCAAACAATTGTATCCTACAAAAAAAAAAGAAAAAAAAACTCGGTGCCCCACGATCGTCTACATCAGCGCCTCAATCATGTATCATCAACCTTCATCGGGTTGTCCCTTCGCCGGCCAAGACGTTTTTTTAGAATCCGTTTGTTGGGAAATATGAATTTTTTTATTTGTTTCCAATATGTTTCAATTAGTAATTTGTTCTTTTTTTTTTCTTCTTTTATCTTTCCTTTCTTCTGATTTTTCGATATCTGAGAGTGTCATTTCAAAGTTTGTGAAATCAAAATTAAAATCATTTTATGTTTCATCTGATTTCGAGCATAAGAGGAGATATATGTTGAATTTTGTTCAAATTCTTCTTATATGTGCTGTTTTTTTATTATATATGTTGAATTTTGTTCAAATTCATATTATAGGTGTTGTTTTTTATTAAACATGCTGAATTTTATTTAAATTCATATTATATGTGCTTTTTTATTATTATTATATATGCAGTTTTTTATACAAAGATATTGAATTTATAAACATATATGTTGGATATTGATTGTATTTATTGTTTTTTTATTATACATCGCGTTATAAAATAATAGGGTAATATAGTTATTTTTTATCATTCAGCACAGTCAGCCAGATGTACAATCAAACAACATGGTTTTTTTTCCAGTTAGAAAACTTTTCTCATACAGCAAACACTTTTCAAGATACGGGACCTTAACCATATATATATATATATATATATATATATATATATATATATATATATATATATATATATATATATATATATTTGAACTTATTTATTTGATGATAATGATGCCTACTTTTTCATAGTCCCATATATAAGTTAAACATTTATTGAGTTTATTTATTTAAGAGAAAATGATAAAAATAGCCATTTACATTAATGACATTACAAAAATAGCCAAAAAATATCGAAATTACAAAACTAGCCAATGATTTCGCAGATGGAAATGCCCAATCTGCGAAATCAGCATGCCATATGCGAAAGTACAAGCAACTAAAGCACAACTGTGCTTTAGGTGCTTGTACATTCGCAGGTGGTTTTTTTTTTTTTTTAAATTTTTTTGTGTATATATAGGGGTAATTTCGCAGATGGAGAAGGTCCATCTGCGAAATACTCTCACTCCTATCTGCGAAATACTGATTTTTTTTGTATTTATTTATTTATTTATTTATTTTTTTAGTTTGACTATGAAATGAATTGGTTTGACTACGAAATCATGTTGCTACATGATTTCGTAGTCAAACCAATTCATTTCATAGTCAAACTATTAAAAAAAATACAAAAAAATCAATATTTCTCAGATAGGAGTGAGAGTATTTCGCAGATGAACCTTCTCCATCTGCGAAATTACCCCTATATATACACAAAAAAATTAAAAAAAAACAAAGCGAAAGTACAAGCAGCTAAAGCACAACTGTGCTTTAGTTGCTTGTACTTTTGCAGATGGCATGCTGATTTCGCAGATGGGGCATTTCCATCTGCAAAATCGTTGGCTATTTTTGTAATTTCGATATTTTTGTCTATTTTTGTAATGTAATTAGTGTAAATGGCTATTTTTATCATTTTCTCTTTATTTAATTGTTAATGTTGTATGAATATGTAACACTTTGGTTTTAAAATAATAATAATAATAATAACTTATACTATTTATGAAATAGTTCGATGATAGAAGTATACTAGTATTTGTTGAGATATAGAAGCACACAAGCAATAGTTACGACCCTAAAAGTGGTTTCTGATATCAAATAGAGTAAATATCTTGTTGATTAATGCAATGTTTCTTTAAAGTAAATTTTGAATCATAATATTTTGTTCTATATGACGACCATTACCAAATATTGATAACATTCATATTGTTAAGAAGATTTTTAACTTTCTTTTTATGTGGAAACTTCAAATGTTTAATTAGTAATACATTATACCTCAACTTTATATAATATTCTAATATTTCTTTCAACTCTTTAAAGTATAGATCTAATTTCAATCGTTAGATCAGTATGATTGGTTTTGTTCTTTAATATGATTGGTTAGTATCGTGTTCTTATTTCTCATAAAATGGCTTCAAATGAATCTCTCTCTCTCTCTCTCTCTCTCTATATATATATATATATATATATATATATATATATATATATATATATATATATATATATATATATATATATATATAAAAGACAATTATAAATTTATGAGATCGTTAGACCAAATTTTTTTAATGAAGTAGTCTAATATTCTATTGTTTGTAAAAATAGAATATTAATATATTATAATATTATATGTTGTAGAATATTTCAATATAAAATATATTAGAATTATTGTTTTAGAATTTAAAATATTTTATTAAAAAAAAAGGTCTTACGGTCTTACAAAATTAAATCGTCTCACGTGAGTTTAACCTATTTGAACTTAATGATTTGATGATTATGATGTCTACTTTTTCATAGTCACATAGATAAGTTAAATATATTGAGTTTATTTATTTAATTGTTGATGTTGTATGAATATGTAACACTTATTTTGTTTTTTTAAGTAAAAAGAAAATAAAACTTATACTGTTTATGAAATAGTTCGACCATAAAAGTAGACTGGTAGTTGTTAAGATATAGACGAACACAATCAATAGTTATGACCCTAAAAGTGTTATCTGATATCAAATAGAATATTTATTATAGGACACGTAAATATCTTGTTGATTAATGCAATGTTTCTTTAAAGTAAATTATGAATCAGAATATTGTGGTATTAACAACCATTACCAAATATTCATAACATTCATATTGTTAAAAGATCTTTAATTTTCTTTTTTGCGGGAAACTTCAAATATTTAATTAGTAACACATTATACCTCAACTTGATATAACATTCAAATATCTCTTTCAAGTGGTTAAAAAATAGATCCAATTGCAATTCGATAGATCATTATGATTGGTTTTGCTATGCTAAATTTTAGAATGGTTTTGCTGTCCTAAATTTTAGAATTGTATCATTCCTAAATTCTTCTTGAGACGAGGTTGTCTTAATGATTATAGACTTATTGTGTGTATTTGACACGGAACATTTGGAAATTTATATCTTCTAGCATTTGGCAAAAGATTTCGTTTGAAACAAAAAATCGCATTTAGCACTACAAACTTTTAGCATTTAGATTAAACAAAGCGCTACAAATTTAAAAGTTATATCACGTAACTTTAACAAAAAAACTACAACTATTAATTAGTTTTGCCGAACACGATTTAGTTTTCGTGCATATTGATAAATTTAGAGCAAAATGCAAATTTACATAAATGTAATTTGTTAGTTTTTTGGTGTTCATCATTAAAATCTTTACAACTTGTATTATATGTCTAAAATTAGGATTATTTATTTAAATTATTATTAATTCATTTTGGTCCAACCACATCGCTCTCGTTCTTTTTCAAATATGATGAAACTTTTCAACCGCTTACTGATCACCCTTACTTGTATCTCAACCATCTTATTGTTGGTGATTTTATATCACTAATATTATTTAAATGTAATGGGGTTAATTTGTTGATCAATGTCACTTTGACAATTATCGAACAAATTAGTATGGTGCGGAGTGCACATTTGTTTGATTTTGTTATTGTTGAAAGTATACTGTTATTTAGAGGCGAAGCCGCTGAAGACGGGGGTCCGGGGGCAGCGCCCCTGGCTGGGGTCGGAAATCCGTATTTTGATTAAAAAAAAACACCCGGTTTTGTGATCCATTTATAGACCCGGTTTTATGGTAGTTTATGACAGGTAATATGATCGTTTTTGGACAGGAAGTTATTTATATATAACTACCATATGGCAGTTTTAAGAAAGAAAGTTAGTTTCTGTTATATATGATCAATTTCGGATTCTCTTTTTGGGTATAGATTCATAACATTTTCTTCATTTTATATTCTAGAAAAATAGTGAGTTTCATCCGATTAGAGATTTTGAGTGTACTCTCGAAATGCTTTAATCTGAAAGTGTTTCACAACTCTCACTGATCCAAGTTTATCTATACCCTGAATTTCTAACACTTATCACCATCTGCGGGATATTAAAACAATGTTGTTTTCTTTTGAAAATAATCTATGTAAATTCATCTCATTCTACCTGAAAAACAAAAATAAAAAACAAGATGATGCTAGGCTCTCCAACACTAATAGCTCAAGTGGCAAGTTACGATGGCCCAAAGGATGGATGATGAAAGGGAGAGATCTATGTTCTAAATAATTGTTGTTTTTTAATAAGTTACTTAAGGCGTCAATATTATATATATATATATATATATATATATATATATATATATATAGTATGTTTCTTACTATACAAAATACATATACTCTTACGGTGTGACGCCAGATACAAACCTTGAAGCTATGACGCGTCCAGGCGAGTCTGTATCAAGCTTTTTAGAATAATAGGAGAGATAGATGGTGATCTCCTCCATTGAAAAGATCTTCAGCCTCTGGGAAATAGATCTAGTGCTTGTTAACAACCAGACACAATATAATATTAGGGTTGTATAGTAAAGGGTCAAGACAGCCATTCTGGAAGTAGTCTAATGACGATTAAGAGAGATATAATGGATTTGGCGGAGGTGGTAGCCATCTAGGGTCAAGAATATGTCCTCCATTTGTTATCGTCTCTAGCAAGAAGGGTGGTGTTAGTACCAACACTGTTGTCTGGATAAGCTTTCACGACAAAAATGGTGAGAAAGAAACATTGAGAATAAGAGGGACTACGTATGTTAAAGAGAGTGGTTTGGTGGGCGTAGGCAATTTTGTGTCCCATTAGCTATTTTTCTAATATAAATATATTAAAATATAAGCTAAAATGGAAAAATTAAATTAAAGTTGGAAAATAATAGTATACGTTTTGGGAAGTATTATGTCTAATAGTTATGATATCGTAAGCATCCAACCATAATGGACTTATAGTGAACTTTGTTGCCTTGTATTAAGAAGCGAGAAAAAATCAAGACGAAGAAAATGTAATGAGGGTTTTTCACTCCCATAATAAAGTATGCTCCTTATTCACCATTAAATCCCTTGTAAGAATCGTCCCAAGTGAGAATGACCACCACCAACAACAACAAGAAAACATTTCATTGTCTCAAGTCAAAAGGGTTAGGACACCTCATGAAAGATTATTCAAACAAAAAAGTTATGACATTAGTTGATGAGGAAACACCACCCTTAAGTGATATGGATAAGAAATCGGTGCTCGTCAAGTAACTAGATGAACCGGTGTATATTATTGACTGCATAATCTTTAACAATCCAAGATGCCTTGAATGTTGTTGTCTTAAAATCCATTGATGATAACTCATGCATTGGTCAATTTTTTTCACACCAAATGCACCCCAAAGGTATGTGACAAGATCATTAACAATGGAAATTAAAAGTACATAGTATCATCGAGCATGTGATTAAATGTAGAATATCATCTTGAGCCTTATGAATTGGCATAAATAAATAAGTGAAACGTTGTCATTGTAAGTAAGTATGTCTTATTTAGTTTTCTATTGGTAAGAGGTATAATGATGAAGTATGATGCACGATTGGCCTAATGGATGCATGTCATATTCTTTTAGGAAGGCATATAGCATCAAACCTCTAATGAGTAATTTGATATGTTACTAAATTAAATGGTTAAAATCATTAGAGAAAATCAATTTGTAGAAATGGGTCCCAAATAGCCAAGGATTTTACATTTTGAAGGTTTAACGTGTCAACGAATAAAGGATATGTTGCTACATGGTTCTCCACGTCGTGTTGATAGCTATTTTGTTAGGACTTTGTCTAATGAACACTCTGGAGATCACACGGCACAAAAATGTACAAACATTAGGTTAGAATGCCATACCGAGGGGTCAACCCCATTATTGCTCTTTGATTCCTAAGTTAGATATTGATTTGTACATGCTTAGGAATATATTGCTAAAAGATGATTCTATCAGAGATGGGATTACCCTCTTTTATAGGCGAGGTCTAATCTTGTATGTACCTTTCTTATTCATTCCTTATGTTGATCTATTGGCCACATGGGTAGAAACATTTAATAAAATAATCCTCATTTTTCGGTGTTTCCTGGGATGTTATTTAGAGGATCTTATATAGAATATTCACTATCAGTTTGGAAAGATAAACATTTTCTGGAACGTGTAGCATTATTTGAGCTTTTTGTTTCGTCCTTTACCAACTTGCTCCAGTATGGGTCATTCTTGATACCCCATAATCCCCCTGGCCTAATTGTTAAAAATGGTTGCTAAATCATTTTCAATAACTAGGCTTAAGTATGATGTTAAATAGGCCGAGTATGGGAGCAATTGATAGTTTGCTACACACACACACACCTTGGTGTCTATGATAGCATTTACTTGATTGATTTGGCAACATATATTTTTCATGCTTCGCACTCCTTATAAATACTTATCACATCCATCAGTCTCCTGTCTATTTCTTATTCCATATTCACCATTTGTGTCTTCCTTTTGCTTCATTTCTATAACATTATCATGTCTTGCCCGATAATGCCTATGTTGCACTCATATGTTACCTATGAGCGTCTTGATAAGATTTTTGAGAAGTATCACCTTGTTGAAGAATATGACATCATTCTGCCTGGTCCCGTAGCAATCATTGATCGTCCTCCCTTAGGTAAGATTGGTTTCTATCTTTATTACTCTAAGGATGGTCTGCACGTGGCTCCTTTTTCCTTCTTTGAGCTTATTGTTAAGGCATACAAAATCCATACTTTTCAACTGAAGCATAACTCTATTTCCAAAGTTATGTTTTTCGACTTATTGTGTCTTGCTGCCCTTGTGGTTCCGGTCGTTTCCTTGTTTCAGTATTTTTTTCTGGATCTGTAGTAATTATGCTTGGTGTTATTTCCGTTCTCGAGGTCATAGTTTCATTGAGGTTCTTTGAGAGTCTATAAAAATTTGTAAAAAATGAGTTTATTTGGTTGAACTCTACTCATTTTGGTTATCATAATGTCTTCCATCTTCCTGGTACCATTACTAATGAGAAGCATGATATGACCCCTGATTTGAGTCAAGAAATAGATAAAATTTCTTGGTTTATTGTCGTGATGAAGAAATTTCCTAAGGTTGTTATAGAATTGAGGCATGGCAACCATTAGGTCAGAGCTAGGGAGAAGGATGTGGAGAAGACCACATTCCGAACTTGTTATGGACATACGAGTTCGTGGTGATGCCGTTCGGGCTCACCAACGCACTGACAGTATTTATGGACCTGATGAATCGGGTATGTAGACCGATGCCCGATCGCTCGGTCAATGTGTTTATAGATGATATATTGGTATATTCCAAGACCAGGGAGCAGCATGAGGAGCATCTCGGTGAGCTATTGGGAGTTTTAAGGCAAGAACGGTTGTATGCCAAGTTCTCGAAGTGCGAGTTTTGGTTACGAGAGGTTAAGTTCCTCGGACACCTCGTTAACCAAGAGGGGATTTTGGTCGAACCGGCCAAGATCGAGATGATTATGTAGTTGGAGGTTCCAAAATCTCCCTCGAATATCAGGAGATTTTTGGGATTGGCGGGGTACTACCGGAGATTTATACAAGATTTCTCCAAGATTGTGGTACCCCTTACTCGTCTGAAAAGGAAGTGGGTGGATTTCTGGTGGGGCCCTGATCAACAGACTGTCTTTGAGACTCTACGAAGTGACTGTTCGAGGCGCCAGTTTTGAGACTCCCTGAGGAAGTTGAGGATTTTGTGGTGTTTTTTGATGCATCGATCACCAAATTGGGAACAGTCCTTATGCAGAGAGGACGAGTGATAGCCTATGCATCACGGCAGCTGAAGTCGCACGAGAAGAGATACCCTACACATAATCTGGAGCTGGGACCGGTAGTATTTGCTCTTAATATCTGGAGACACTATCTCTATGGGGTCTGTTGTACCATATACACGAACCACAAGAGTTTGAGACACATTACGGATCAGCCGAACCTGAACATGAGATAGCGCAGGTGGCTAGATGTAGTCAAGGACTATGATTGTGAGATCCTTTACCACCCGGGTAAAGAGAATGTGGTTGCGGACGCCCTGAGTCGCAAGTCAGTTGGATATTTTATACCAGCAACATGTATGAGGATATCAGTGGATTCTCCACTTGTGGGCTTGATTAGGGAGGCCCAGTTTGAGGGTGTACAACAGGAGAACTAGAAGTTGGAGAGGATTAAAGGCAAGATCACCATATTCGTGCAGGATAGTCGGGGATTGTTGACCCGTTGAAGTCGGGTATGGGCTCTGATGTTTGGTGGGGTAAGACATATGGTTCTGGAGGAGGCTCATAAGTCTCACTTCTCTATTCACCCGGGGGCCACCAAGATGTACAGGGATTTGAGTATGAGTTACTAGTGGCCATGCAAGAAGCGAGAAATCTCTTGGTATGTCGAGAGGTGCTTGACCAATAGGATGGTCAAGGCCAAGCATCAGAGGCCTCAAGGAAAGCTACAACCTCTATAGATTCCCATATGGAAATGGGAACAGATCACGATGGACTTCATTACCAAGCTACCGAGGACGGTGAAGGGATTTGATCTTATATGGGACATCGTGGATCAATTGACCAAGAGTGCCCATTTCCTGGCCATTCGGGAGAGCTCTTCGGCCGAGAAGCTGGCCGATGTGTATATCTGCAAGATCATTGCTCGCCATGGGGTTCCGGTCTCTATCGTTCCAGACCGTGATGTTCGGTTCACCTCCCATTTCTGGCAGAAGTTCCATGAGGAACTAGGCGCGCAACTGCATTTTAGTACAACTTGTCATCCGCAGACCTACAACCAGAGTGAGCGGACCATACAGACCCTTGAGTACATGCTGAAGGCCTATGTTATTGACTTCTATAGGAGCTAGGATTCCCCCTACCCCTTGCATAGTTCGCCTACAACAACAACTATCATTCCATCATTAGTGCTCTATATTTCGAGCTATTGTATAGGTTACCAAGAAGATAGTAATTGATACTGTTTTATTCAAGTATGTCATTACCATCATTTCGGTAATGACTAAAAAATATTTTTCATATTCCGACCCGAGTGGTCATATCGAATTGAGTCCGACTACAATGAGAATGTTACATGATTCAGAGAACCAAGTTCGATGTAGCACCGACTTAAGCAAGAAGAATTAATCAAAGCGATCAGTAGAAGTATCGCGATGGTTGCTAGAGATGCTACCTTTTAAGACGTGACTAGAACATGAAGGAAGGTATAGATTGTTCTGGAATTTGACTCTAAGAGACCTGAGTCTGAGCATTGCAACATACGATGAGAGATCATTAGAATATGACACATCGGTCCATTGTAGTAATAAAAGAACTTATCTTAAGTTCGTATCTAGTGAGGATCAAGATTGTGACTTGAAGATCATAATCTGGAGTCTAACGTGAGATATGGAGCAAGTGCAAGATCGAGCACCGCCTACAGTCAAGGAGTCCAAGAGTTAGATACTCGTTCGAAGAAACATCGAAGTTATGACTTAGGTTGAATATATAACGAATGGAGTCATCATGTGAGTCCTGTTTCGTTGATGATTCCAGGACGTAATCATCCTAAGGGGGAGATAATTGTAACGCCCGCAGATCCGGGCTAGTCAATTTTGAGGCAATAAGTGTCGAAAATGATTTTTCAACAAAAGATTATTTAGAATAAATAATCTTAATCAATTTGTAGAATATGTCTCAATGTTTCCGTACATATAAAGAACGCCGAAATCCGAGTTATAACGAAGAAGTTATGACCCGTCAAAGTATTACGGCAAAACCGGCACGACACCGGGAAGCGTAAATAGTAAACTTACGATGGAGCGAATTTTAGCCTTAGAAGTCTAAACTAAAGTTGTATCATATTTAAAACAAGAACATACAAAAACAGAACGCCCAAATCTGACTTCGTATGAGGAAGTTATGATTTTTCTAAGATTCGGCTTAGCAGTGCACGGCCCGAAACTCGAATTTTAGTTCAAGCGGTTTTTGGCTTACGCGACTTAAATGAGAGTTGAAGATCTCATTAATAGGAACTCAAAGGTAAAAATATAGACGAAAACAGAGTCCGTATGAAGGAGTTATGAATTCTCCGCGGTCATTTAACAGTCTAAACGCCTCCTACTGTTAAATTTGAGATCGGTCGAGAATTAGCCGACGAAGTCTAAATGAAAGTTGTAGATATTGATTTTACCTACACTTTGAAAAAAAGAACGTTAAAAATGGAGCCCGTATGCGAGAGTTATGATTTTTCTAAGTTTGAAGGCTGATACGTGATAGGGGTGACGTGACACCACCAGAATTGGACACGTGGCTCCACCAGAAGGTTGCCACATGCCCCAACTCGGCGAGTAGGTCCTCCTACTCAGCGAGTCCATCAGGAATTCAGCCTATAAATAGAGGTGTCGGGTTCCCTCATTCTTCACACCTTCCCAAACTATTCTTTCTCTCTCTAAACTCTCTCTCTAGCCCCCAAACCCCCCTAAAGCCTAGGTAAACCCCCTAGCACCCGAAGGAAGCCCCGAGGCTCCCGGAGTTCGAGAAAAAGGGTCTTTCGGCTCAGAAACACTACTCCAGCGAAGCCCGGTTTTTGAGAAAACCCGATGTAAGTGAGCTACGCCTACCCAATCTTTAGCATAGCTTATGTTTCGATATAGTAATGTTATTAGGACTTTAAAATAATTATATGGGCTATTATTATGAGTTATATTGAGTGTTATTTAGCGCTTATATAATAATAATAATATCTAGATTATTAATTAGTCGCGGTTATCGTTAGACTAAACCCTAGTGGTGTTGATACTAGGTTTTATCGAAGGAAATTGTTTTGAGAGTATCGAAGCGTTGTCCGAGTGCTAAGTCACCACCTTTCAGGTGAGTGCATAGTCTCTTTCATCTTACACATATATATGAAGTATTTTATATAAACTACGTGCTATGTGTGCATATTATCTGAATACTTGTTGTTTATGCTGGATGAACGTTTTTATACATGTTTTAAATGTTTTAAAACTGTATACGAATTTTATATCTACGAATATGTTGGGTATGACATGGGTAAATGAATGATGAGAGATACAAGATGATGTGAGTATACATTGGCAGCTATGGACTTAGTGCCTATGGGACAAACACCGGTAGCTATGGACTTAGTACCTGTTAGACGCTGGTAGCTATGGACTTAGTACCTATTAGGAATTGGTAGCTATGGACTTAGTACCTATTAGTTAGACGCTGGTAGCTATGGATTTAGTACCTGTTAGGAATTGGTAGCTATGGACTTAGTACCCAATGGATAAACAATGGTAGTTATGGATTTAGTACCCGATGAATAAACTATAGTAGCTATGGAATTAGTGCTTTATGAACGAACATTGGCAGCCATGGATTTAGTGCCAGTCTTATAACCCTGGAAGTAAGGGACTTCGGAATAAACGAATGCAGGATAGATGACTCTTAGGATAAATCCTTAAGAGTAAAGAAGATAATGGGGATGGGTGATTGGGTTGATTGTTTGATTTTTTAAACATAATAATTATATTATTGTGGGTTGAAAACCCTATGTACTCACCAGGTTTCCCAACCTGACCCACTCAGTTATTTATATCACAGGTGTTGACATAAAGTCACATTACACTGAGAGATTTAAAGAGATGTAGACCACTAGTGTAAATAAATATAAGTTTCTGTTTATGCTTATCTTTCTGTATTAACGATGACATCCCAAACATTTTAAAATGAATAAAATACGTTTCTTCGAAAATGTTTTAATAACGTATTTATCGTAATTTTCTGGGAACAAATTCCGCAACATTTTTATTAAAAGAATAGCTCTGATTTTTATAAAGCATAAACAAAATCGGTCTTTTCTGGCCGTGAAAATGGGGATGTCACAATTGGTATCAGAGCATTAGTTTAAGCGAACTAGGAATATGGATTTATTTCTAGACTTAAACTTAGAATGTTAAGCGATGATTGTGAGGTGTGAGCACTAGATTAATTTCGGAATGATGCCTAAATTGCTTTTATGTGCTAAATGATTTGTTTTGCTATAGTTTGATCGGATCTATGGTCTGTTGCCGACCGGATCTGGAAACCTTATGTGTTTAGGATTCTAAACGTACGAATACGATATTAAAAATAGCATGTAAACGTTTCGGAGTGATAAAGATGATTTAAACGTCAATCCTAAGTAAAGGTCTAGATTCACCGTATTAGGTGTATAGATCAAGATGGAAGGACCCATAGCGGAAATGTGAATGCAAATGAGAATAGGAAGCAACCCCCAGTGGTTTAGCAAATACCTGTTGTAGTAGAAGATGTACCCGAGCCAATCACCATGGCTGGAGTACAAGCCATGATTCGGACTATGTTGGCTGAATAAAGGGAAGAAATGAGGCGGATGTTGAATAGGGACGAACCTACTATGCCCATTGAGCAACCCGAGTTAATTCCCGAGTAATCGGAGGAAGGGAACTACAGCCGCCAAGTGAGTCAAGTGGGGACTCGAGGTGAACGAAGGGATGGCCCGGAGAGGAGAAACGACAAGCATGGGCGAATGTACAAGAATTTCTTGGGTGCGAAACCACCACGTCTCTCAGGAAGCCCAAAGCCTATTGATATTATGGATTGGATCTCCGAGATGGAGATGGTGTTTGAGAGCTGCGACTGTAGCGAGAAACAGAAGACCGTCTTCGCTGTAAGACAACTAAAAACTGGAGTCTTGAGCTGGTGGAAGCTATTGGCAGATACGATGCCACGAGGAGAATCCTTAAGGATGTCATGGGAAGAGTTTTTAGAACAGTTGAAAATGCAGTACTGCTCGGAGATAGATCTGATAGACCTAAACAACGAGTTTCAGAACCTGAAGAAAGAGAAGATGAGTGTTGATGAGTATGCCACCGCATTCACCGAGAGGATGAAGCTATTCCCCTACTTGGTGCCTAATGAACTCTCTAAGATTGATAGGTTTGCCAACGGATTACACACTGACTATGGCCCAATGGTCAAAATGGCAACTACCTTGAAAACAGCTGTTAGGGCAGCTAAGAATGTAGAGGCCCGGATAAGAGAAAAGGGTCTAGAAAAAGATAAGGCAGGAGAGAAGAGAAAGTTTGAAGGATCTTCAAGGTCCAACAAGGAAAGCAAATTCTCAAAGCTTGGAGGAGGAGATGGAGGTGAAGCGAGATGGTGTGATAAATGCAAGAAGAAGCATTGTAAGAAGTGCAACAAAGAAGTGACTTGTTACAAGTATGGAAGGATTGGTCACTATTCCAAGGACTACACACATAATGATAAAGTATGCTACGGATGTGGAGGCAAGGGGCACATGTCCAGAGACTACCCAAGGAAAAATAAAGCAGCAAGACCAGAAACGCCACCGAGGCCAAGGGCATTTCACATGATCCTCGATGAAGTAGAAAACCATGCGAGGAATCAAGGATGAGGACTTCATACCTGAAGATCAAGATATGCAGTAGCCATAGTATCGTACGATGTAGCCCATTAGAGGCATAGTCCAGGGTGAACTTGAACACCTATGTAATAGTTTCAAGAAATAATAAAATCTTCGTTTTGTTATCTAGTGTGTTAAATTGTTATATGATTTTCTTGAATAGTGACTCGGAAAACTACGAGACAATACTTGGGACGAGTATGAGTAGGTGTGAAAGGTAGTAGATGCATATACTACCGGAAGCACAGGACTCACGCTTGGATCAGGGAAAGTCACAAGGTTACCAAGAAGCTAGTAATTGATACCGTCTTATTCAATTATGTCGTTACCATCATTTCGGTAATGACTAAAAAGATTGTTCATATTTCGACCCGAATGGTCATATCGAATTGAGTCCGACTACGATGAGAATGTTACATGATTAAGAGAACCAAGTTCGATGTAGCACCGACATAATCCAGAAGAATTAATCAAAGTGATCAGTAGAAGTATCGCGATGGTTGCTAGAGATGCTACCTTTTAAGATGTGACTAGAACATGAAGGAAGGTATAGACTGTTCTGGAATTTGACTCTAAGAGACCTGAGTCTGAGCATTGCAACATACGATGATGGGTATTATTAGAATATGACACATCGGTCCATTGTAGTAATAAAAGAACTTATCTTAAGTTCGTATCTAGTGAGGATCAAGATTGTGACTTGAAGATCATAATCTGGAGTCTAACGTGAGATATGGAGCAAGTGCAAGATCGAGCACCGCCTACAGTCAAGGAGTCCAAGAGTTAGATACTCGTTCGAAGAAACATCGAAGTTATGACTTAGGATGAATATATAATGAATGGAGTCATCATGTGAGTCCTGTTTCTTTGATGATTCCAGGACGTAATCATCCTAATGGGGAGATAATTGTAACGCCCGCAGATCCAGGCTAGTCAATTTTGAGGCAATAAGTGTCGAAAATGAGTTTTCAACAAAAGATTATTTAGAATAAATAATCTTAATCAAGTTGTAGAATATGTCTCAAGGTTTCCGTACATATAAAGAACGCCAAAATCCGAGTTATAACGAAAAAGTTATGACCCGTCGAAGTTTTACGGCAAAACCGGCACAGAACCGGGAAGCGTAAATAGTAAACTTACGATGGAGCGAATTTTAGCCTTAGAAATCTAAACTAAAGTTGTAGCATATTTAAAACAAGAACATACAAAAACAGAACCCCCAAATCTGACTTCGTATGAGGAAGTTATGATTTTTCTAAGATTCGGCTTAGCAGTGCACGGCCCGAAACTCGAATTTTAGTTCAAGCGGTTTTTGGCTTACGCGACCTAAATGAGAGTTGAATATCTCATTAATAGGAACTCAACGGTAAAAATATAGACGAAAACGGAGTCCGTATGAAGGAGTTACGAATTCTTCGCGATCATTTAACAGTCTAAACGCCTCCTACTATTAAATTTGAGATCGGTCAACAATTAGCCGACGGAGTCTAAATGAAAGTTGTAGATCTTGATTTTACCTACACATTGAAAAAAAGAACGTCAAAAACGGAGCTCGTATGCGAGAGTTATGATTTTTATAAGTTTGAAGGCTGATACACGATAGGGGGTGACGTGGCACCACCAGTATTGGACACGTGGCACCACCAGAAGGCTGCCACATGCCCCAACTCGGCGAGTAGGTCCTCCTACTCTGTGAGTCCATCATGAATCCAACCTATAAATAGAGGTGTCGGGTTCCCTCATTCTTCACACCTTCCCAAACTATTCTTTCTCTCTCTAGACTCTCTCTCTAGCCCCCAAACCCCCCTAAAGCCTAGGTAAACCCCCTAGCACCCGAAGGAAGCCCCGAGGCTCCCGGAGTCCCGAGAAAAAGGGTCTTTCAGCTCAGAAACTCTACTCCAGCGAAGCCCGGTTTTCGAGAAAACCCGCTGTAAGTGAGCTATGCCTACTCTATCTTTAGCATAGCTTATGTTTCGATATAGTAATGTTATTAGGATAGCTTATGTAAGTGAGCTATCCCTTTCATCTTACACATAGATATGAAGTATTTAATATAAACTACGTACTATGTGTGCATATTATCTGAATACTTGCTGTTTATGCTGGATGAACGTTTTTATACATGTTTTAAATGTTTTAAACTGTATACGAATTTTATATCTACGAATATGTTGGGTATGACATGGGTAAATGAATGATGAGAGATACAAGATGATGTGAGTATACATTGGCAGCTATAGACTTAGTGCCTACGGGACAAACACCGGTAGCTATGGACTTAGTACCTATTAGACGCTGGTAGCTATGGACTTAGTACCTATTAGGAATTGGTAGCTATGGACTTAGTACCTATTAGTTAGACGCTGGTAGCTATGGATTTAGTACCTGTTAGGAATTGGTAGCTATGGACTTAGTACCTAATAGATAAACAGTGGTAGCTATGGATTTAGTACCCGATGAATAAACTATAGCAGCTATGGAATTAGTGCTTTATGAACGAACATTGGCAGCTATGGATTTAGTGCCAGCCCTATAACCCTGGAAGTAAGGGACTTCGGAATAAACGAATGCAGGATAGATGACTCTTAGGATAAATCCTTAAGAGTAAAGAAGATAATGAGGATGGGTAATTGGGTTGATTGTTTGATTGTTTAAACATAATAATTATATTATTGTGGGTTGAAAACCCTATGTACTCACCAGCTTTTCCAACCTGACCCACTTAGTTATTTATATCACAAGTGTTGACATGAAGTCACATTACACTGAGAGATTTAAAGAGATGTAGATCACTAGTGTAAATAAATGTAAGTTTCTGTTTATGCTTATGTTTTTGTATTAACAATGACATCCCAAAAGTTTTAAAATGAATAAAATACGTTTCTTCGAAAATGTTTTAATAACGTATTTATCGTGTTTTCCTGGGAACAAATTCCGCAACATTTTTATTAAAAGAATAGCTCTGATTTTTATAAAGCATAAACAAAATTGGTCTTTTCTGGCCGTGAAAATGGGGATGTCACAGTATCCACGTTACTCTTTCTTATCATATATTCATACACATGATTATATTATGCATAATCTTATTCTTTCATTATCTACTCTTATGGGTATACTTTATCATACCCATATTCTTGATGGGTTTTGGTCATAAGACATCCTATGTGCTCATACAAACCCTAATGCTTGGATCTAGGTTTCTCTATTGTACATGCTTTGAATCCAAGACTATAAACCCTAATTCTAGCATGCAAGTAATCATATTAACATAAGAATGAGTTTATAATGTTACCTTGATTGTTATGTAGCAATAACAATCTCAAATCTCCTTGTATTGACTTTGGAAGGCTTAGAGTCACAAGTGTCACTCCTCTAATGGTTCACAAACACCATAAGCAAGAGGATGAAGAGGAGAGAGGTTGGAGGCTGCCAAAAACGTGTAGAAACCCTAGAAAGATCATTAGCCCCGTTTTTTAGCCTTAAAGGGTCTTTATATAGTTGGGCTATTAGGGTTATCTAACAAGGAAACCCTAATTTGGATGCTTAAGCCTTAAGCAGCTCATAGACTCCTTTTAATCAAGCCCTTGGACGATTTCCTTATGGGCTTCCCCATAGAATTCGTCCAACCCTTGATACAAGGCAATCCATGGCCCAAATTGCAATTATCCTATAATTACAATTCCAGTCCCTTAAGTTTAATTAATCTCTTTTAGTCACAAAACTAATTACCAATTAATTATTGACTAATATTAATTAAACAATATGATTTCTCCTTTAATATATTATTCTCATAATACATTAATAAATCATATTTAATCCTTACTCTCCATAATTCATCCTATCAAGTTGCTTTGGTGAAGGCAACCCAAAAGGACCATGCACCATCGGGTCAAGTACATACCAAAATAGTTATGGACTTAGACACTAATCCAACAATTCTTTCTCTATATAACTATGTGTACTTTGGTTAGACACACATGCTCAGTTACATGATCTTAAGTGTATAACCACAAGTATCAAATATTACTTATGATTGTAAGCTGTACAATCCTATCGTTTCTTTCTCTAATTCATGCTCAGATACATGACACATACACATAACATACATACATGCATATAAATATATATATATATATATATATATATATATATATATATATAACATAATTAAAGGAGAGAGTGAGAGATATAACTCACCTTGTTAGTTAGTGAGAACTAACTACCCTTTCTTGACTCCTTCAATTGATGCATCTTGGCTCATCTTCATGCTCAAGGCTTATTTATAAAACAATTCAAGTTCATTAAAACTTGTCTTAGCCTATTAATAGCTTATCTACTTCTTAATGTCAAAATGATCACTTAATTTATCGTAATTCTTACATTTCATTATCTAACTCTTAATCTTCTTTAATCAATGAATTAAGCATCACAAAATTCCTAATTCAACACAATATAACTCTAATTAATTAATTACACATAATCACTAGTTTAGGGTTACAAACCCTACCTTCGTACCTAGTGATTTCGCCATTGAAATCATACATAAAGCTCATACATAGCTTCTGAACACTATCACTAGCATTATACTCAATCTATAGGCTAATCAAACCAATCAATCTAATCAATTCATCAAAGCACCATTAAGCCCTAACCAACTTAACTAAGGAGTAAATGAATACCTCATGTCTATTGCACCATCAATCCAAGCCACCAACACCTATCATCATGTCTTTTCCTCGAAAATGCTAAAATTCGGCTCTTATGGCTTGGGGGTGTCAAATGGTGAGAATGAAGGACTTAATAGACTTAAGTTATGTCTTGTAATCACGCCGAGGATTCCTATTCTCCACATCGTGTCGACCACTTTGACCCCGGTCAATGGTCACTTAAACGTTTGCCACGTTATGGCATTCTATTTGCCATATCGTGGTGTTATTCTCCACTACCAACCTACTTTGGCCACCAAGTCGTGGCAACCATACGCCTGCACCGCGGAGCAAAGTACGTGGCTATTTTTTCTTATGCAAATCATTCGCCGTGCCGCAGATTTCTATTTTCTGTGTTGCGGAAACTGCTTGACAGAGTTCCTTTAGCTGATTCCATTCCAACTTTGGGACATTTTTGTCTCAACTTCTAACCCTCATATATTCTTTGTCTCTTACCTGTTTTTGATGTTCTTTATATCCACACAAAGGTGGGAACATATTTTATACATCTATTAAGTCACTTCTTAGTTAATTAATATGGGTCTTAATATATTAAATCACAAACTTGGCCTAAAACACATAAAATACTCATTTTACCCTTTTGACCAATAATGCATCTTCTTATGCATTCTCTCTCTTGGGCTTGCTCATCTAACCTCTTCTTAGTGATATAAACTCTTATTGGTTGTTATTATGAAGTTACAACTTCATAATCTCATCTCTTTCTCATAATTTATCATTTTACCATTTTGGTCAATATTTAACTACAAGTCAGCTTACTCTAAATTTGAGGTTCTTACATTTAGGATATGTTCCTTGAGATTATCATTTTAGGATCAGAGAGTGAGATGGATAATCGGGTTAATTTTTTGGTGTGAAATATATATTTAAAAGATTTTAATTATATTATTATGGGATGAAAACCTTATGTGCCTACCAGGATCTAGGCCCTCCCCACTCATTTTATTTCTATCACAGGTAGCGATAAGAAGGTTATAGAATAAGTGATTGTATATGCAAAGTATTAAAAGATATTTAGGTCATTAATATAATAAAGAGTTTTAGGTTTGTGATAACTAGTTTATGCTTTTGAGTCTGTATCAACATTGATATCCAAGCTTTTTAATATTAAAATGTTTCTCAAAAATGTTTCGACTCTGATTTATATTTAAAAAAAATGTTTTGGGACAAATAATGTATTATTATGTTCTACAAAAAGGATACTCTGTTTTAAATAAAAATAAAGAAAAAATTTTCATTTGATCATGAAAATGATGATATTACAGTAAGAGATGATAGGAGAAGAGACTTAGGAAAGAGGAGAAAGATGCGGCCAAATTTAACCGCATACGGCTGAACCACTATGGAAACCGCATGGTGGGGCCAGTGTTTTCAACTGTCGCCGTGTCAAACCGTGTAGGGGACCATAGTCACTCCCTTTGGTCTTATGTGAATGGGTTGATATGTAATAAATTATTATGTGAATGGGTTGATATGTAATAAATTAAAGTAAAAAATAAAACAACTAAAGATAAAAGCAGGAAATGATTGTATGCTTATATTAAAGAAGATTATCGTAGTTGAGAAAATATTTTATAATTGTGCTAAAAGTTGATGGAATATAATGTTGTATTCACTATTCAGTATTCCAAGATATTAAAACCAAATATAAAATATAATATAAATTATACAATATATTGAAACAATAATTACAAAATTGTAAAAAGGACAAGGGAGTAGTTACGTTGTACGTACTTTTTACATGTGGAATTCACATCTCCTCATGCCATCCACCCCATCACTCTCGTACTATAAATAGAAACGCATTCCATCATCCGATTCGCTCCATAATCCCAACAAAATGAAGACTCTTCCGATTGCTCTTCTGCTAATTGCCGCCGCTCTGTTCTTCATCTCCTCCACCGTTGCTGCCGATGAATCCACCACCACCACCGCAGCTTCTTCTTCCCCGGCGCCTTCCCCAACCATAAGTAATAATCGATTTCTTGTTTGAAAGCTTTTTGGTTATAATTTCTAGCAGAAACTTGAATTTGAATTTGCTGGATGGATCTAATTTGCTTAAATAGGTACCTTTGGATGCGATGCAAAGTGTGGGAATCGATGCTCGAAAGCTGGTTACCAAGAACGATGTCTGAAGTATTGTGGAATCTGTTGCGGGAAATGTCAAGGCTGTGTTCCATCCTCTCCGGACGCTGACAAGTCAGAGTGCCCTTGTTATCGTGATTTAAAGAACTCCAAGGGCAAATCCAAGTGCCCTTAATTCACTCCTATTAATTATTTTGTAATAATGTTGAAATTATGTTTTGGGGTTGATCAATCGCTTTACTATACAATTATAACGTCTGTTTCTACTTCTACTTCTACATCTGCAGTTACACGTTATGTCGCTCCTTTTATTATTATTATTATATATGTCGTAGTTAATGACTTAATTCCCAAGCTTCACTATTCTTTTCACTTGGTAGACATTATGTTTTTCTGAGAAACTAAACTTTATAATATATGAGATCTATGTGAACTTGACAACTTTTGAAACCAAGATCTCATATAAAGTTAATTTTAGATCTGAAAACAATCAAGAAATTAAAAGATTATAAGGAGAAGCCAGGATACTCATTAAGTGCTAGTTGATATGGTAACTCTTAATAAAGTGTTCAGGTCTTGTCTGGGTCTGATTGTACAGTAATGCAGTTTAGATTTAGAATATAGAGTGTTCTAAATATAATCTATGATAATCGATGTAAGAATAATTGGTGTATGTATATGTACAATACTACAATGTATATCTATAGTACATGTAAAGAAAGAATAATGAAATGAGAAAACATTAATGTGATAATTTGTCCCTACGGTAATTACCAATGCTTCGAACATATGATCTTATAATAAATGCAAGAAGTATTTTAATGGAGTAAAATTTAAACATCTCTTAACCATATAAATTATAATATATAATTCATGGCAAAATTTAATTAAAATCAAATTACTAAAAAGGATATGATTAAATGTTTGTTTGTGTGATGACGTTTGATGTTACTATTATTTTTAATTGTGTAATAAGTTAGTTTTTAGATGTAATATATATACAATTACGTTTCATTTTATTACAAAATTATGCAACATTTGATTTTACATATAACACAGTCTAACATGGTTGAGTGAGAGAAATTGACATGTTTCTATCTCTTAGTTAAACGGAAACATAGCTGCGTAGTCACGTACAAGTAAACAAGACTAGCTGGAAAAAGAATCAAATTTATTAATGGGGACTATAGCTATAGTAAACATGTCTACAAATTATTATTTTATAAGTATTTATTTATAATTTGTAGTGGGACATGAAGCACCCATTTGCATTGTGAGCTCCTAAAGAAGGCATTTAAGAACATTGGTTACAAACAATATGATATAACATTAAAGATGTCCTCATCCATCAACGTTATCACATATACAGATTGGTCAACATTTTATAACATCTATTAATTTTTATGTTCTTATTTTTTTATTTTTTTATAATTACATAAAACAGATAAATTTTTATAAAAAAAAATTAATTTTATAAAACAAGCTATTTAAATTAAACATAACATCCAAATAAAAAAATCCATTACAAGATAAAAAAAAGAATTACATAATTATTTTTACTAAATAAAATTATTCATCATCATCGTTCTCGACGTAGATATAATCTGTCAAGTGTTTTTGAAATTATATGTGTTTATGTGTGTCTTGAATATGAACGACTTTGTAAAAATATTATGTTGTTCCTGGTTAAAATTAAATGTGTATGGGATCCGTTGTGATACAGTGTGCATTATTTTATCATTTATCTTCTATTATTATGGTATGCATTATGATACATGCATATATAATATATCGTCGAGTTTCCAAGTCCAATAGTCTTGTCGCATGTTCACTAATATATCATTTCGACTTTAGAACTACAAACGCAAGTTTCATATTCTTACATGCTCCTTCTTGTCTTATCTTGAATAATATATCTCTTTGTTCAACTAGGTGTCGGAATGCCTTCATGAATATGGAATACGTAGGATATATTCCATCTACAAGATAATACACAAACTTGTATTCATTTTCATTCACTATGAAATGTGCATCTGGTGCATTTCCTGACAAAACATCGTCGAATATTGGTGACTGGTCAAGAACATTGACATCGTTGTTTGGAACCAACAACCCTGGAAAATGCATGCCAAATACTTACTTGGAACAATAGTGAGTAGCCATACATTTAGGGTTTAGCCAGACATGGCTAAAAACGAGTCTAGAACAATAAAAAGAGACATTAATCAACTAAATCTTACTAAACTAATTGAACGAGATGATCTACAACCTTCATATTTTCAGGAATTGATGAAAAAGTGTAGAAATTGCCTCCAATATTCATTTTCTGTCATCTTGGAAAGTCTAGGATTTATACAAATCAGATAGAGAATCTTTATATACGAGCTAGAAACAAAAAATGTGATCGTGCTTTTTTTGGAAAAACATGATCGTTCTTCTCCTTCGAAGTCCCGAAAATTTTTTGTTTGTTGCATTTAATGAAATATTATGCTATTTAGGGCATATTTAACTAAAACATGATCATGTTTTATGGATAAAAACAATCGTGTAAACTCCATGAAGTCGTAAATTTTGATGTTGGCTTGGAAAAGTTGTGAAGGTGAAGTACGATAAAAAACACAGTCACATGGTGAAAAAAACGATCATATTGTCCATAAAACGTGTATTTCGGACGCAAACTCTTCAGTTTTAACAAACCAACCTAGGATCCATCTTCATCTAGTATTTTAGCTCTATTAAGCTCTAAATATGCATCCAATCTGCTTCTAAAGTACCGCTCCACTTGAAATATCTGAAAATGACATAAAAACATAAGTAGTACGAGAATTCTAGCGACAAACATAAGTTGAACACTATTTGTACTAGTGCACATGAAAAGGCATAAAATATGATGCAAAACACTAATAAAAGCTAATATAAAAGATGCATAAAATGACCCCTCTTTATATAGGTTTTGGGGAAATTAAGGAGCGCTGTGGAGAAGTGTTGGTTATAAAGGAGCTTGTAGATCCAAACTTTGTTCACCTTGATCTTTCTTCTAGAGGTATAAAGCTTGAATCTTGATGATGCATTTGTTTGATCTAGCTAGTTTTTGGTGTTATGAGCTTTTGGTCACTTTGGTTCATAAAGTTTATATCTTGAAATTTTTTGACCTTGTTATGGATAAAGTTGGAAACTTTATCCATCTAAACATCATATTGTTTCAGATTTAAAGGTTGGAGACTTAGACTTAATGGATTAAGTGGAAAGATATGCTCTTTTGGTCCCTTTGAGACTTAAAAACTAGATCTTGGTGGTTTGGACCATTTTAATGGATAAATTTGGAAACTTTATCCATTATAAAGCTATTAGGATCCATAAAAATGTGATCTTGGTCCTTTTATTCCTTCTATGAAAGTTTCATGATGTCTTAATGGATTAATAAGTTAGGTTTTTGGATTTTGGACCTTTTATAGATATGAAAAGTCATAAAGGTGGAAACTTTATGACTTAGAATGATGTTATGGGACTATATCTGAGTGTTGGATGAAATGAATTAAGAGAATAAGCACTTAATGGAAAAGTTCCATTTTGACCAAGTATGTTGGGCGTGCCTTTAAGTACGCTGCATGTACTCATATAGGGTCCCAATTCTGGATGGTGAGTACGCCTATGAGCTGAGTATGCTGGTCATACTCTGTCTGAAGTTTGACTTTCGTTGACTATTGGCTTTTGACCAAGTTTGACCGTAGGTTAAACTTGAGGATTTTGGGCTATTAATTAAGAGTTTATTTTGAGCTATTATTTCTAGGTTTCCCTAAGATTTTCTCTACTCATACTAAACAATCATAATAGGTTGCCTTATACATGCAAATTATACACATAAAATGATCAAATAGACTTTCGAATAATAGATTGTACCCTAGGACCACAACCAAACAAGGAACATGAAATAAGGCCAAATCAATCATTCTAAGGCTATAAGATCCTAACCGTATACAATTTTAAAAGCATACACATAGCAAGTTTCATATGGTTATCACAGCTCAATATCAGTATAACATGGCTAACATACTGGGGGACCACTTACTTGGCTCGGCTGATCGCGCGCATTGAACTCTCATCTTTTCTATACTTTAAAAGTTCTAGCTTTTATTTATTATTTTGAAAACAAGTTTTTACCATTTCCTCAGTTTGAGTCCCGACACACCTAAGGGTGTGCCCGAATCCATCAAACTAAAGCTTTGATACTAACTTGTAACGACCCAAATTTTCAAAAGAAAATTTTCATTTCTAATTAATCAAATTACATTTCCATAAACCACAAAATCCATAAACAATTGTTTTCAAAACCCATATCAGTTATAACTTTATTTTAAAACATCAGAGTGTCCCATAAAATATCCGAGAGGGTGCACGCTGCGCCATTAAGCCTTGCCATTGCCCTTGGGCTCAGATGTACCTGAAATAAAACCACAAACTGTAAGCTAATTCTTAGTGAGTTCCACAAAGCATTCCACACACATAATCCACATACACACATACAATATCAGCTATAAAGTCACGTATACCATATAAGTCATGCATGTAACATATAGGGATGTCGTGGGCTCATCCCCAGGGTCTTACTCTAGGATGCCATGGGCTCCCCACATGGTCTTACACCTAAGTGCCATGGACTCTCACATGGTCTTTTATAGGAAAGACATGGGCTCTACACATGGTCTTACATCCTATTGTCATGGGCTCTCCACATGGTCTTTAGTAGGAATGCGGGTTCTCCAAATGGTCTTACATCTAGGTGTCATGGGCTCTCCCATGGTCTTCCATATAAACATATAACTAGCATAAAACCTTATCATGCAACCAGATATCATGTCTCGTAATATGACTTCAGCTAAAGTATTACATAACATAAATGGACCGGCCTTGGTGCCTTTGACCCATTGGTATGGTGAAGAGACTCACCTCTCACAAATGTTGAACTAACAAGCTAGAATAAGATATGTGCCACGTGTCGCTCCAACTCAACTACCTGTAAGCATAATAAGATAGACTTGTCATAATCCTAGAATTACCCTCCAAGTCAACCTTGGTCAAAGTCAATAGTCCATGTTGATCTCAACTCGTCGAGTGCATCTAGCGACTTGTCAAGTTCCTACCGAGTCTAGAAAACCTTATCAAACCCTCACTAACTTGTCGGGTTGTTTCCTCAACTCAACGAGTTCGCTTGATATTCAGAAGGCAGGGAAACCCAATCTAACCCGTCGAGTTGCTAGGGCAACTCATCGAGTCCCCTCCCTATTTGCTTATCATGAAGATTCACCGAATACCGGGACTCCAAGGCTTAGATCTGAAACCCTAAGGTGTCCAGAGGGGTAAAGTTTCCAACTTTACTCCCTATAACCACTCCAAATGCTCTAAGGTCCTAATCCAAGGTTGGAAAGTTCAAGAATCTTTCCATGCATTCCCCAAACCTTAAGGATCTGGAATCCCTCCTTTCCAGAGGAGTTTCTAGTCCTCAAAACGTTCCAAAGATGAAGGATTTATGGAGATGCATGTCCAATGCATGTCTTTAGGTCAAAATAGCCAAAAAGTTTAAATTATGCTCTAAAACTCTTGCATGGCTTCCTTGTTTGATCAAAAGCTAGATCTAGCCCACCTTGGGACTATTTTACCCTGGAGATTCATAAAGTTGCAAACTTTATGAACCCCATGCATGCAATCAATGGAAATGAAAGAAGATGAAGATTAAACTCAAGACCTAGCCATGCCCTAAGATAAAATTTGAATCTTGAGGGCTTACCACCATCCACAAAGTGGTCAAGTTCAAGAATGAGGGCTTGGTTTGTTGGATCTTCTTCTTCTTCTCACTATATCCTTCTTCTTAAACTTCACAAGACACTCTAACTCACAAAATGAATAAGAATGGGGATTAAGGTTTAGCACAGACGTTCCTAGGGTCTGGAGGCTAATAGAAGGTTAGCCTCAAGGTCCTTAAAGAGATTATATAGGGTGCAAACCCTGAAATTAGGATTTTCTCTCTTCAGCTCCTAATCACTGAGTCGATACTTTTGACTCGTCAAGTAGGTCCTGACCCCACATCCATGAAATGGCCTCTACTCAACAAGTTGGGGCATCCAACTCGTCGAGTCCATGCACAAACCCTTAAAATCATGGAAATTATTTAATACATGAAACAGATGTTACAATGTTATAAGAACTCACAACACTCTAGAGGTTGAGTAAGATCAACACGTGGTTCTTGGAATTATGGGTATCATGAACGAACCAAGGATACAAGATTTAGAGTTTCTAAGTTCTGTAATATGATGATACGGATCGAGCATGCTCAAGTACAACTAGGTAATAGATTTAAATATTGTTGCTATTCTATATTTGATAACCCAAAAAGTAACATGCAAACTTCTCATAATGAGATATTATACTATGAGTTCATATAAAGGATATAACTTTGAGTCATAGCATTATGGGTCACTTTATTGTGACTAGAGGAAACAGAAACCAATCAATATATATATATATATATATATATATATATATATATATATATATATATATATAATATGGTTATGTATCCATAAGGAAGGAACAAGAAATAGAAAGAAGTAAAGTATGGTGATACTTGAGAAGTTAAAATGATGAAGTGTTGAATGGAAGAGACAAGCCCTCTAACAACAACGTTAAAGGAAACGTGATGATGATCATAGAGAGTAAATATGAGACAATGAGTTTCCATGAAGAAATAAATGAAATATCATGTGACATGATGATGATCATCTTGTGATTTAACCTTGAAAGAATCCATTCATTTCTTTTAAGGGGTAGATAGTTGAAAAGAATTAAGTTACAGTTAACAAGATCATTCAGACCCAACAAGAATTTGAAAGTTGAGTTGAAACAACTCCATGTACTTTAGATCTTCTTTTCATGGTATATTAAGGCTTGCGAACGTAAGAAATGTGTTAACTCTTGAAATGAGATTTTGGTTTGACATGATAGTTAAAGTGATTGAAATGGGATATGGACAAGGTAGGAAGAAAACATGGACTTAGATGGTATGGTACCTGTTGGTACAAAAGTATAAGATTTATAGCAATATACAAGGTTGATTTTTCTTATAGGTAAATGTAGTAGGAGAAAATCATTAGTATGAATGAACTGGGAAGACATATTCAAGGTAAAGTGTTAGTATTATGACTTTGAAATCAAGACTTATAGAAAAGAAAGTACATAAATGATAGGTCAGGAAGAGTGATTAGACTTTAAGTACAAAACATAACAATGGGTTAACTGGGATTATAGAAATAGAAATGAAATGGTATGTGTACCATAGTGTGTTTTCGCATGTATTACATATGATATGATAGGATGTAGACCATGTGAATCTTGTTTTGGTAGGCATTTAGGCCAAGTTGAAAGTATTATGTTGAGTTTGAGACTTTGGTACCAAAGAAGGTTAAAAAGGGAAATATGAAACTATATAATGGAAGCTAAGTCCTTGTAATTACTTACTAATGGAATCAGAAAGAATAGATAGTTGGTAATATGCTTGAGCACAAAGGGACAAAGGGGTAAAAGTGTCTAAAAGGGTTAATAACCCATAATTATGCATCATTGATTATTAGGCGGACTGCAATTGTGACAAATGAACAAAGTGATGTGACCATCGAGGAAATTAAAAAGTGACGGGATGAAATTCTAATGAGATAGCTCACAAAATAATTTCAAGGACGGAATCCTTTTAGGGGGTAGATAATTGTAACATCCTAAAATTTTAGATCAGTTCCTTAAATTAATAAATTAAATAAACATAGGGTGAATTGTTTAAATAAATCTTTATGTGATAATCATATCATTAATTAATATGTAGTTTAGGAAGTTAGAAGTGGAAATAATAACATTTTACAAGTTCAAGGGTCAAAGGTGTCAAGGTGGCAATGTAAGTTGACCAATGGGTTAACTCAAATAATGGGTTAGATTACAAAAGTTTATATCAGATGTGGAAGGACTTATTATATCCAAATTAAATTTAAAATCTCAAAATGTGAGTTTATGATGGAAATCGGCAAAATGAGCAAACTTTAGGGACTAAATTGAATTTTTTTGGAAAATAAGATGCATTTTTCTTCCCCTCATTCTTTTGGATCATGTTTTTCCACAAAGAAGAAGAACTAATGGCAATTTGACACTTCTTCATCATCTAGAGTTTGATTCAAGAGGGGAATTGAGCATCCAAGCAAGAAAGGGAAGAATAAAGGCTTGTAAGGTAAAATCTCTTTTCCTTTAACCTAGAAAATTGAATTTGAGAAGTGGGTGAAACCCCAATGTAGATTCTGATAAGATTTAAGGATTAAGGTTTTGGTTTCTAACCTCCCTTGGGTAGTTTTGATGACCCCAATCACAATCCAATCATCTCATTGATGGATTTGAGGATTTAGGTAAAAACTCACATGAACCCTAGAAATGCAAATTGGGGATTTCTCGTTTATATGTTAAATTGGAATGGAATCTATAACCTAGATGATATTCAATAGCAACAAATCCAAATTGGAATGCTCAAATTCATCAATGATGGTAGAATCAAGTATAAGAATTGGTTTTTGATGTTTTAGGGGAAATTGTGTTGAGAACAATGAATTACATTATAGTTGAAGAATTTGATGAGTGATGGAAGCTCATAATCATGTATGGATACTCTTGGAATGATTTGAATGCAAAAACAAGAAGGCTTGAATGATCTTTAGTATAACTTATTGAATTATTGAATAATTAACCATACGGGCGTTTTGGGAAATCTGTGGATAACTACATGATGATTGACTTGTTAGAATTGAATGACATTCATGAATATGAATTGACACTCTAGATATGATAGTGAAACATAAACATGAAGTAATGTTAGCAAATCTCTAGCTCTAGTGATTGTTTTGGACCAAAGGCAATTTTGGAACATGGAATGGAATCAAGGATTCCATAGTTGGATTAGGTATCTACAATGAGATTAAATGTGATTTCATGTACTTTACAACTTTCATATGAGTATTAAATAAGTTAGGAACAAACTATATGAATTTTAGAATGTTCTATTGCAAGATAGATTAGTTAACCTTTCTTTTACAACTTGAAGATCATAATGTTCTTAAAGGTTCCAATGAGCACTTAATGAATTAATTGGTGTGTGTTTGGATGATCAAAACATCTCCTGGTCATGTGTGAGAACCTAAATAAATGGTGCAAAATGATTTGGAAAAGGTTATTCAAGAACTATCCAAATTATAGTGTTATTTGGAGAAAAAAATCGAGTTTTGTGTGTGTACAAACATAAAAACACGGCCTGTGGACTTTGATGCTTTAGTATCCACTTCCTGTGGAAAACTCCATTAGAGATTTTCTTATTTTCTTAATAACTTTTACATACGAACTCTGATTTACGTTTTTATATGAGGAATAGTTTGAAGCAATAAAAGCAATAAAATTAAGTAATGGAACCTATGAGGGGTATTTTGGTCATTTAATTATGTATGTATATATTGTATAGGCAGTGTTTGAAGAGTATTGCTCTATGGAAAGGAACTAGAGAGGACTACTTAAATTTCATGTGATTGAGGAGAGTACGTGTTGGTATCTTCCCACTTTTGGGTACATGAAAAAATGATTTTATGATAATGAAGTGCAATGCTTTGATATATGAAATGTTTTGAAATCAAAGTGTTAAATGTTTTTTGAAAATGATGTTTTGAAAGAATGCCTTGAAATTAAGAATGTTTTGAAAGCAATGATTATTTTAGAAGAACGGATGTTGGATATGTGAAATGTGTATTTCCAAAGTATATATTCCTAACAACCTATATTATTATAAATGATGATATGAGTATTGATAATATGGAAAGTGAAAACTAAAATAAAGTAAAAAAGGAAAGAAAGTAAAGAAATAATGAAAACTTCCCGGATCATGATACCTAATAAGAGGCACTAGAGAAATCTACTAGGGTGGTAGTTTTCATATTGCGAAGTAGATGTCCTAATGAAAATGATCTCTTGGTGAATTGATTTGTTCTTTCCTCATTGGTCAAGACTTAGGAATGGTTCCTTTATTGGACGTCGACCTAAGTATAAAAATGGCAATGATTTAATAGTGGAATTAGTCCATAATAATAAAAAGAAAATGAAATGAGGAAGTATGTCTTTTGAAATTAAATGATAAGATATGAAATGATATGTATGATATGTATGAATAGAGTTTTCTTTGAAAATGCTAGAAAATATTTTATGAACTAAAACTATGTTATGTTATGAATGATATGATTTTTCATGTAAATGCTTGAAATGTTTTTGGGTCTCAAACCCACGTAACTCACGAGATATTTTTATTTTACTTATATCTTTTTAATGCCACATATCTCATCTTATATTCAAAGTGAAAGATGATAGATGGAAGTAAACGGTATGAGATACATAATAGAGTGGAACTTGTTAAGTTCCTTACGTATTATATTGATGAAATTATTATATGTTTGTTATGGTTTGTATGATGCTTAATGATAACACCCCGATGTTTTAACTGTAAATGTTTCTATGGGACCGATTTTTGTTAAATGTAGGTTAATACCCATAATGATGCTGTTAAAACCAAAGCATTTCAAATTTTGAAAAAGTTGTAAAATTTCAGGTGTTATAATAATACAATGTTTTTTTTAAATTAAGTTATTTCATGGTTTTACATATTTACAATATTTTCACCGTGTATTTTTTAAAGACTTTTCAAATATTTTGTTAAAACCAAAGCGTTTTAAAGTTTGAAAAAGTTTGTAAAATTTCGAATGTTATAATGACACAATGTTTTTTTAATGAAGCTGTCTCACCTTTTTACATATTTACAATACTTCCGTATTTTTTAAGATTTTTTCAAATGTTAGTCCTTACTTTCCTCATGAATATATATATATATATATATATATATATATATATATATATATATATATATATATATATATATATATGGGTAAAGTGAATATACCTAACAACCTTATATAAGCTTAGGTACCTAACTCCATAATACTACATCGGTTTGTATCATAATTACATTGTAATTGCCTAAGGTTCTTTAACTTCAACCCCATAACTTGATTACTTCCAAAATTTTTGGACTTTCACCAATATCTTTCTTTTACATCACGTCTTTCTATTGAATACCACCTAATGGGCTTCATATTATACCGCTACAAATGAAAATTTCTAGATCGTATCATATTTACATTGTAATTACCTAAGGTTCTTAAACTTCAATCTCATAACTTTATTACTTCCAAAATCTTTAGACTTTCACCAATATCTTTCTTTTACATCACGTATTTGTATCGAATACCGCCTGATAGGCTTCATATCCTACCACTACAAATGAAATGATGTAGGAGAAATATAATAATGAATTTCCAAATTTTTTTTGAAGTAAATCAAGTTTATGGATAAAGTTTAAGAACCTTTCATGATTGCAATGAAAATTTAATGCAAAATGACCTAGTTTGATGAGGTTAGGTACCTAAGCTTATATAAGGTTGTTAGGTATATTCACTTTACCCATATATATATATACATATATATATATATATATATATATATATATATATATATATATATATATATATATATATATATAATCACAATGACCTTCGCAGCAATAGTAATTTTTTTGACTTTTAGGTAGTTGTTACAAATCTTTGTTGAATTTGACATTTTTCGTCCCTAAAATCAAAACTTTTATATTTTTGCGATTCGATTAAGTTTTTGTGTTTTTAGGTTTTAGCCACAAATCTTTAGTGACTTTGACACTTTTAGTCCTTGCAGTCAAAAGTTTTACATTTTGATGTTTTTGCCACAAATCTTTAATGAATTTGATACTTTTCGTCCTTGTACTCAAAATTTTTACATTTTGACATAAAAAACATGAAAACCTCATTATGAATTTTGTCACAGTATTCTTCCAACTTTGTCAACTTTAACATTATTACCACAATATTTTTGAATTTTCTTCATCAGTGTTTTTTTTGTTGTACACTTTTGACATCTAATTTTAGGGGTTGTCGACTTTGACCCCTGTTTATGGTGTTTTACAATTTCAGCATATATCTTTTAAAGTTTGCCGATTTTTCCTATATTACCCCCAAAAACCGTGTAACCGTGGATTCTTTACTAGTTTTCCATAAAGAACATAAGTACACACATTTGAAAATCTTCAAAAGACACAGTGGAAATTGTGTAAATGTGTAAAAACACACTACCTAATTCAAAAAAGAAAAAGGAAAAATAAATAAATAAATAGTTTGCATTTTAGTAATTATATCGACATGTAAGTGCTCCCATGCATTTGCAAGGACCGTGCATTCATAGAAAATAATTTTTTTCAGGGAAATTTGTATGAAAGTCTTTATATTTATATTTGGTATTAATAAAATTCTAAATTTTTTTTAATAGAAAAGTTTCAATACTTTTTGAATAGAAAAACCAAAGAAATTGGCAAATTTATTCATTTTAACCCTTTTGACTTGTTCAGTTGGTCATACGACCAAATCGTTAATTTTTCCAAAATTATGAGACTTTTCTGCAGATTTAATCAAAATTTGTATATATTATATAAACGTATTTTTTACATATTTATATCTATTTTTACGTATTTATATATTTTTAAGATTTTATATGTATATATTTACGTATTTTTATGAATTTTAAATGTATAAACATATACATATAAAACTTAAAAATACATAAATATGTATACATAAAAAAAAATACATTTATACATTATATACAAGTTAATCTGCAAAAAAATCTCTTTATTTTGAAAAAATGAACAATTTAGTTCTATGACATGCTGAACATGCCAAAAATGCTAAAGTAAATAAATTAACCAGTTTTTTAGGTTTTTCTATACAAAAAATTAAAAAGTCTTGAGGTTTTGTTCAACAAAATAAAATTTAAGAATTTATTAATAAACTTTAAAATATTGAGATTTTTCTGAAGATTTTTTTTTATCAATATGTATATAGTTTAATAGAGCATAAAAAGTATAAATGTTGACATATTTATTTATCTTTTTGAATAAAATAAACTCGAAATGCCTACAATGGCGCATTTATTAAAAAGTGTATCTTTTTATATCATTTAATAGATCATACAAATATATAAATGTTTGATATATTTATTTGTCTTTTCAGAATGAAATAAAGCTGAAATGCACAAACGCATTTGCATTCAATATATATATATATATATATATATATATATATATATATATATATATATATATATATATATATATATATATATATATATATATGTTCAGGTTCATTTGAGACTATTCTAATTTTGTGAGACCGTGAGACCAAATCTAAAAATAATTTTAAAATGCAAAATAAATGGAAAAATCCAAAAATTCTTTTTTTAAATATTATTTTCGGAACTTGAATTAACTAAAAAAAATTTAAAAAAATAAAAAAAATTCCGTTTTTATTTTTGAAAAATACGTGAAATATTCTAAATAGAATATTACACTGACATATTCTAAAAAATAATTTTAAAATGCAAAATAAATGAAAAAATCTAAAAATTCTTTTTTTAAATATTATTTTCGAAACTTGAATTAACTAAAAAAAAATAAAATAAAAAAAAATCTATTTTTTTTGAAAAATACGTGAAATATTCTAAATAAAATATTACACTGTACATATTCTAAAAATAATTTTAAAATGCAAAATAAATGGAAAAATCAAAAAATTCTTTTTTTAAATATTATTTTCGGAACATGAATTAACTAAAAAAAATAAAAAAATGCGTCTCACGGTCTCACAAAATATAGGTGGTCTCAAATGAACCTAACCATATATATATATATATATATATATATATATATATATATATATATATATATATACCATTTAATAGAACATAAAAAAATATATATGTTGTTATATGCATTTATAGTAAAAACTAGTAAATGGTATACATATTGACAAAAAAAAAAAAAAGCTAAATGTTTTATGAATGTGTGAATGCATGAAAATACACCAATGCATTTACATGTTGATATAATTAATTAATTACGAAATGCCACTGTTTTTTTAAATTAAGTTTTGTTATTTTCACATATTGGATTATTCAAAATGTATTGCTAAAACTGTCCGCACTTCTCATGGTCTTCACGAAAATGCAACCTCGTCACCTGAGTAAAACCTCGATTTGGTTTGAAACCTTTCCAAAATAATTCATACGGTTGTAGTAAATCCCAGACATTTTGTCTATTAGGTAAACTGATATTGGATAAATCTGCTAATTGGATGAATGTATAAGATTTGAAGTTTATGTATAAGATTGGGTTCAAGAAAATGGTATGAAATACAAGAGCTATATGTAATCAAAATAATATGTGAACAACATCAATGGTGATTTATTTCATATATGGCGAGTATTTGCAAAAGTTGTGAAATTGAGATACAAAGACAATCCAGTATGATTATGATATATAGTTTTTATACTTTCCGGCATTGCACATGTGTGTGTGTTTGTTTGGTCAAATAAGATATAACAGTAAATATTATATGGGTATGGCATAAAGCATACATTAACCATATATTGCATGACGTAGTGTAAAAAAGCGAGATTTGAAATCTTACTTGCATGTGGACATTGACTTAATTTCTCAATTTTCCCTAAAGTAAGCGACACATCACACAACGTTCAATGGTGACTTCATGAAATATTTGCTCCTATACTAGTGTGTAGTCATAGTGAGCTCAATCAATTGGTTATGGGACCACCCACCAATATAGAATACTTGTTTATGTGCCAAAATTGAAACCGATTGGTGAATAAAAATTAATATTTCGAATATTTTAAAGATTGAAGAATGTGGATGATATTGATATTGATATGGCATGCTTTTATCATTATAAAGATTCAAAAATAAATTAAATTATTCGTCTGCCAAGTGCGAACACCATCCCCAACTCAAACTACAATAAACATATGCAGAAAAAAAAAAAAAAATCCCAAAAAAATCATGTATCTCTTTTTTTTTTTTTTTTCTTGTCACAAATAAATCAAAGAGCATACACTCAAATACTAAAGACCTTCTTATCCGATATTTGTAAACATTAATAAAAAAATATACACTTGTACACAAATGACAAAACTTACCTCACCCCCTCCCGCCATTGCCATGGCGCTGGTTTCTAAAGAAGCTAAGCAGCGATTGAGCCTGCAAGATAACAATTTCATCATGTCAAATAAATAAACAAACTTGAATTAATCGATATCGGAAAAAAATAAAAATAAATAATAATAATAATAATAATAAATCACCTTTTCCTTGGCTCTCGGTGTACCGGACTGTGACAGAGCCACCAACGGCGGAACTGCTCCTTCCTGAAGAACAGTGTTACAAAACCGACTGCTATTTGTACAGAGTTGCAGAAGGGCGGCGGCGGCATTCTCCTTCCCTCGAGCCGAACCTAATTCAACCACTTCAACAAGCATCGGAATACCACCTTCCTGACCAATGGCGGCTCTACCCTCCGGGAGAGTCGCAAGATTCGATAGAACCGCCACCGCCTTGTCAACCATACCACCGGCGGGATCCATTAGCTCTACGAGGTACTTCACCGCTCCCGCCTGCACAATACGCGCCTTGTTTTCGTGAAATATTGATAGATTGAACAATGCGGTGGCTGCGTCCTTCTTCCCTCTCGGAGTTCCGTGCCCTAATAAATCAACCAGAGGTCCGATCGCTCCAGACCTCCCGATTCGTATCTTGTTATCTTCGATTACCGAGAGACTGAACAGTGTCGCGGCGGAATTCTCCTTCGCCTCTGAGCTTCCGGTCTCGAGGACGTGAATCAGAGGTTCAATCGCGTCGGCGTTGGCGATGGCGGCTTTGTTGATGTCGTTGATTGATAAGTTCAGAAGTGCGGTGACGGAATTTTCCTGGACTTTTTGGTCCGGCGAATATAAGAGGCCGATTAACAAGGTTATAGCACCACAGTTTGCTATCACGATTCGATTATCCATATTATGTCTCGCAAGTAACCTGAGTTCACCGGTGGCGGTCCTGACTGTATCAATGGAAGCGCTGCTCAAGTCATTGACGAATTTCTTCACCTGCGTTTCGAGTTCCGTGAGATCAGGTCTCGCTTCAGTAGCAGAAGAAACAACTCTCGGCCCAAAAGATGATCTCCGCCATATTTGGTTTCGTGCTCTGTTTCCAAATCGAGGTGAAACTGCATGCCGGGAAGCAGCAATGGCAGCCTGAGGCTCTGCCGCCAGCTCCCCTGAAGCATCACTGTTGTAAGCGGTTGCCGGAGTTGAAGAAGACGACTCAATTGCAGGTGCCTCCGGTGGTGATCCTTCATCCACTCCAGAAGGTCCAGGTCCACCGGAATCCAAACTTTTCTCACCCGATTCAACCGTATTAAACTCATTCCCCTTTCCAGAATCTTCTGAAGATGAGTGAACATGACGATGCACTGGAGAAGAAGCTTCTTCCTGATGGATTCCATTCGATCTAGGTGAAGTAGGTTGATTCAAGGTTAACCTTAATGGCTGCTTTACAGGATCTGGGAGTTTAACATTGTGGGATTCACACCAATTAGCAATCAATGCTTTCACAGTGTAATTAGGAATCAAATTATTATGAACAAGAGTTTGCATTGTTTTAGGGCAAACATTGAGTCCTAGATCAATCCAATTACGAATATACCCCCGCTCATATGTCTGCCCAGAAGCTACAATCACAGGGTCTGTCATCAATTCAAGTGACAGTGGACAACAGAAGTCTGGAGGAATTGGAACAGGGTTAGAGCTTTCTGATTGTTTCATTTCCACAAAGCAATCATGCATGTGTGTAACAAGAGCAATCATCTCTTCAATATACTCCAAATCCCCAATCTTTTCTGCTTGTTCAGCATTCTCCTTCAAGTTTTCAAGTGCAACAGCTTCGATTAGAAGTTCTTGATTTGTTCTTAAGCTTAACAAATCAGCAATTTTTGATCTAGTTTCTGAGCTGGGATCAGATCCCTCCACTTGTTCTCTTATAGCTTGTAAGACTATAGCTGATGGCTTTTCATATCCCATATGCTTCATTTTCTGAATGCAAATTTATAATTAGTTCAAGAACATAAAACTTTAAACTAGAATGATAAAGGTAAAGGTACCTCAAGAGATGATGAATTTAGTTCACAAGATGATTGAAGAAGCTCAAAGATCTCCAAGCAATGTGTTTGGACTTTTGTAAACAATGATTCGGCTTTCAAAACCTTTAGAATACAAAAAAGAGATTGGATTATAACTTATAACTTATAAACTCTGATTGTGTTTTCAGAATATTGAAGCTTTGAAGTGTTGGGTGTTGAAACATACAAAGTAAACTTTACTCATCAATGGATGACAATCTTCAAAGAGCTCCTTTAGTTCATCAACAGATTGACTCATGTCAGTAAATTCATTCTGTAGTTGTTGTTCATCTGAAGCCACTGGTGTACTGATAATAGACTCGAGTATTGGTTTAATCAACTTGAGTAGTTCTTCAATGGTGGTGTAGTACTTTTCAACAATTTCACAGCATAATCCATTATCAAGGGGTGACAGATGAAGAAAACTAGAAATGTTTTTTACAAGTGTTTTCAGTAGTGATATCTCCATCACACCTGTGTAAAGAAATAACCAATCATTCATTAATAAATTTATTGATAAGCTCATGAGTGTTTATATTAGTTGTAAAGGGCAAACAGCAAACTATTATCCAGAAATAACGTAAACACAAACAACACCAACTAACCTATTTCTGCAAACTTGTGATTTGTGATTTGATATGATCTTGCTCACATTGGTGATCCCTATAGAATCCAAATTCCAGTGGTGAAATCCTTTGGATTTTTTGATAGAACTGAGAGGTTTGATTATACCTTGCACACTGTGGATTAAAAATTCAAAAGGAAGTGAGATCAATGATGGCGAATGAAATTCCTAAATCCTAACATCATGATATGCTAATTATATGTGTGAATCAACTCAATTGGGGAAAGGAATTACAGTTCGGTTCTAGTTCTACTACAAACTGTGTAAAAAAGCAATTGCAGATTATAACATGAAAGCCTCATCCAAATTAACGCAATCAAAACCTAAAAAATCAAATTAAACATGATTCGACCAAATTCGACTTACGCGTGTGATCTCAAACCATGAGAATGAAGTCTATATAGGAATTGAAGGTATTAGTGCTCGATTCCGAATATATAAACGCGCGAGGAATAAGAAACGTTCAATAGCAGGTTTTCAATTGACCAAACATCAACTGAAAACGCGTCAAGTAGAACCATTGAATTAGTCCAACAGAAATCAAGAACAGTGATATGGAACCCTAGAAAGAGAAGATCAGCAGAAAATGAAGAGAATAAGAGCTCACCTGGAGGACTATCGGCCGACTTTTGGTTGATACTAGTTTGATGAAATTGAATTGAAATTGATTCCTATAATTTCTGAAGAGATGATTGTTCCAGTTGTGATTGGCTCTTTATTTCATTTTCGTTATGATTTTAATTTGTCTCGTCATCATTCGACCGCTGTTTTTCTACTATTTTTGACAAATTTAATATTTTTTTAACACATGGCTCGCATGTTCACAACTAGACTCGATAAACCAGTATATTTTTGTAACTAGGCTCGTTTCATGTTTCATGTTTCATGTTGAGTTGAAATATTAAACTAGTCGGTTATTTTAATCTTTTTAGTTATTATGTTTTATGGTCTTAATTCGTTTATTTTTGTATAAAGTATGTATTGTGTTAGACGGTTAGAGTTTAGACTTTTTACATGTGTTGTGCACTATCGGGTCAAAAGATTTAAAAAGTTTGAAAGAGTAGAATGGAAAGAAAAAAGAGTTGAGAGAAGGAGAAATCTATAGTAAGTTTGAAGAGGCAAAGCCAAAAAAATAGAAATTGTGGAGGTAAAAGGGTAAGGGGATAAAAAGGAGGAGTATCTCAAGCATAATTAATAAATAATTAAAAAAAATCTTATCTTTCTACTTAATAAAAGAATAGTTATTATATCACATGTTAATCTTATAGAGTATCTCAGACCATGTGTTAATTTACAGAGCAATCTCAGGGTTTTTTTCTTGCATAGTGAAATTCCTTCATAAATTACAATTATAACTACACTTGTGATTTGAATTCAAGTCTCACCGTAGTTAAAGCATCATAATCAACAATATAATCCTTCCTAAAATTCAAATTGATTTGTTAGTTGGATTTTATGGTATTAATTTTGAAATTCAAATTGTATGGTGAAAATCTTATCTTTATATTATGGCTTGTACTTGAGCCATACTCCACTGTGCTCATGGTTATGCTAGCTTGGTTTCGGGTATTCTTTGACCCTCCCTTCTTACTCCCTAGGTTCGGTAATCTAGTTTCATTTTCCATAGTTTAGGAAGATTCATAATATATCTTATAAGGATTAGTAAACTTGTGAACGATATCAATGTATTTCTTATTCTATATTTTTTTAGGATTTTCTTTTTGTTTTAAGGCTGAATCTAATTATATGAATAAGATTATATCATTCTTTGTAATATAAAATAATTTCGTAAACTCTTGATGTTAGAGTGGTTCTTTTTAGCTGGCTTAATGGTGATACAAATGTGATTGTCTTGTTTATGGACCAAAATCTAGAACGGGGAAGAATGAAAACCCTAGAAAAGATTACATTAAAGTCATCTGAAAGCCAAAAATCGGGCAGAGTTGTAAGTTTTTTCTAATTAATGCATCTGTAATGTATATGATGCCTTTTGTATTTCTTCCATGGTGCTCATTTTTAAATAAAAAATTTACTACTACTTGAATATAGAATAAATACTAATATGTTACACAACTATGATAAAATTTAGTTAAACTAGACAAATAGGGAGTATGAGATGGTAATGAAGAAGACCTTACAGAGTGTGTGCTTTTTGTGTGTTGCACAAAACATAATAGCATTTTACTTTCACAAATCCCTATAAATGTTAAAGAAAACTTAAAAATTGATATATTCTTGGGTTGGACTTGGAAGTCCCTCGTGCGTGCCTAAAGAATCAAACATGCTAAGGGGCGAATTGCACCAACTATTGACCTACTTGGTTCCATGGAGAATACATAGGTTTGGAACTTTTGTGCTATACTTTTATATAATAATTTGAATGTGGTTAATCACATGGTAAAAATGAAGATGTGAATTTGCATAGGTTAAAATCAAGACCAATGACTAAATTAAGTGCATTAGAAATTTAATGCCACTTGTTTGCTCTTAAACTGAAAAGTTGGTGAATTACAAGGGCAACATCTTGCTGGAATTCTTGAACAAAGAATTCCAAAATTTATGTTCTATTTAGAATGAAGGGACGATGTAGCTGAAATCCTGGAACTAGAGTTTATGATGATGAATAAGAGTGATTTATGTTCTTAACTCAAGAAAGAAAAGAGCAATTAAGAAAATTCATGCAAAGAATTGTAGGACCTCTACAATAGGTATACACAGATATTCTCTTTTCTTACTAGAATACAACATTCTTTGCTCTCAAAATGGCCATTGTTTTCTTTTATGGTTCTCCAGGCATATTATATATATATATATATATATATATATATATATATATATATATATATATATATATATATATATTTAGTGGCTATCATTGATTTGAAAAAAAAAATATTGTTTGCTTTATACACTACATGTTTTTGCTTTTATTACTTTTGTTTGTGAAATGTTAAAGTTATCACAAGTTTTTAGATAAGGGCCTATGATCTATTTGAGGTATATTATTTATTATTTAGTTTTTCTTTTATGTCTCTTTAAATTTATTACAATAAGTGTTTAGATAAGGGTTTCGAGACGTCTTCAAGATTGTGCAGGCTAAGAAAACACCACGTAAAGTTTATGCACAAATAAAACATACGGGTGATAAAGGATATTGGTTGTGGCTATTCGATAAAAATGTTCATGGTATTGAAAACATTTACTTAAGTTTGGTTGAACTTAAACTTACTTTAATACATAATTTGAATCTAAAGTTACTTACATAAATTTAACAATTATTAGTTTAATAAATGGTTTAGAAATACCTACCTAAGTAATTGGAGTATCATAATGCTAATTTAATACTTTAAACCAATTGATTATATCGATAATAACATTTACATTACAACAAATTTAGATCGGTTTATTTGAAAACCATATAACATTTTTATTTGTAAGAAACAAAGATAATACTCCAAATAATTCATCTTAGAAAATCCAATGATAGAATTCAATATTCAAGCAATTCAAGTCAAGATCTAATATATGTTTACTCAGTTTTTTAATAGATCCATTTTAATATACATGAACCCAAAGTAAGGAACTAAATTTGTAATTTATTTGTTTTCATCCAATTATTTTTTATATTGTTAGTGTTTGTTTTTATCTTTAGCTTATTAATTAATAGAACATTAGTTTTTAAAAGTACAATTATTCAATCACATTCCTTTCTTATTCAATCTGTTATGTAAACTAATCAATAAAAATACATTGCTATTGACATATGATTTTTTTAGATTTCTATTGATTTTTTATCTTTCCTTTTGCACATATAGTAAGTGATTAGCATTTCAATTTCTTTTCTAATTAAGACATTGTACTTTTGAAATTCTACTAATAATACCATTGTACTACCATGTTTAATTGTGGCCATGTTCACTCTATATGTTATTTTACATTGTAAAAACATGAATTTATAAAAATATGTGATTGATGATTATTATTTTTATATACTCTGTATGTTATTTTACTTTATCAACCGTGGATTCAACTGGTTATAACCTAATATATAAATAAACGGGTCATTTTCAAATATAAATTCCCAACCATAACCTTACCTGTTTAAATTTCGACTTGTGTCATTTCAACTTGTTTAATTAACGAGTTGAAATCTTTTACTCAAACTCTTATATTTTATGGTGGGTTAACGTATTGTGTTTGTTTTTCTCTTCTATTCACAACAATCCCAATATTATAAGTCAATGTTTTTTCCTTTATTTATATTATTGATTATAAGTAGAGTTTTGCATAATTTAGATATTGGGATATTCACAAAAAAAATTCACCATGGTGGATAAAGGAATAATACGAAATGACCAACTATTTAGCAATTTGCAAAAATAATATTTAAGTCTTAAAAGCTACATTTCGGAGTGGTAAATCAATGTTAGATTCTAACATCAAACATTGCATCTAAAACCTTAATTAATCATTTGGTAGAGGTTTGAGTTTTCAAACCCTAGACAATTAGAGAAATCCAATTTTCATCATAATTGTTCTATGTTTTGTGTATGTTTCAATGCTAAAAACTTGCTTTAAATCATTAATGTATCATCATTACATTTTTGAATTGGTTGATTTTCATCTCTAATGAAGGAATTAGGGATTTGGAACCTTGAATTGATGAGAAGTTTTATCTAGCCATTAAAATTTATACATAATCTTAGCTTCATGATTTTTAAAATCAAATATATGATCCTAAGGTTAAGGATAGATTGACTATGATCTTTATGATTTTCTTATTATATTTTTCCAATAGATCTTATGGAAATATGAGCTTAATTATTGGTTACAATGGAATCCACCATTGGAATAGAATAAAATGATATCTAAGTTAAGTTATGCCACAAATGTGTTTTGATCCTATCAAAGGATCTATGGAAAGTTTTGATCCGATCATGTTAATAGGGTCATTTATGATCATTTATGATATCTAAGTTAAGTCATGTTACAAATGTGTTTTGATATGATCAAAGGATATATGGAAATAAACTATTAAATATTTGGATTGCTTGAAAATGAACTAAATAATAACTTGAGCTCACAATAACTATAAATGGATCTAGGCATCTCAAATCCATTATTACGATTAAAATCATGTAAAAAAATGAATGGAAATATGAAATGAGGGTTGGAATTGGAATAAATTGCATCTTTAAAATCATGTTTTTTTTAACAACCTTTAAAATCATGTTAATAGAGTCTTTTATGATCATTAAGCTATACAACAAAAATCTAAACATAATAACAAAGTCATTAAGGACTTAATGTCACAGACCAACTTTATGGATGTTTCTAGGCCCATCTAAAAAACATGGGAACGATCAAGAATGGTCGTGAAGATTTTGGAAAAATCTAGGTCGCACTAGAAGACTTCAGAAAATTATAGAATGATCCGAAAGACAATGGAAGATTCTAGAACCCCCTGGAAGACATTGGAAGGATCTAGAGTATCCAAGAAGATATTGGAATGTTATAGAGCATAATGGAAGTCCCTGGAAGATTGTAGAACATCATGGAAGCCCCTAGAAGAGTATGGAACATTCTAGAACACATTAGAAGACTCGAGAACGTCCTACACATATCTAGGACACCGAAGAACATTGTAAAACCTTGTAGATAGATATAGAGAATGTAAGAATACTCTATAATAGTCATGTATAGTATGGAAGTATAGAAACTTCCTAAGAGGAGACGTGAGTCATCTATAAATAGGTGTAGGGCTCATTTTCTCAAAACCATCGAGAAGCCCCCTTGTAAAGAAGTTGGGGTTCTATAATACAAGCTTTCTTTTCGTACCTTGAAGTGTTCCATATCGTGTTTCTTTCTTTCCAAGTTCGTTAGTACATTATAAGGATGGAAGTTAGCCTAACTTAATTGAGATAAACTAAGTGGCACGCAAGATAGACTAGTTGCAAGAGCCATCCCGTGACAAAGCTTCAAAATAAAGATTGATGTCTTTGTGAGTACACCTTTAAACTCATTTAGTGGTTAAGATATGAATGAAATATGGTTTTAATGAATTTCAAAAGATGTTATTAAACCTCATTAGAATCATTAGAACCAATTAGATAGGTTATAGAAGGATTAAGAGCCAAAATGAGCAAAGTATAATGGCTTAATGTGATTTTTTATACTTCGGGTGTGTACAGAAGGATTCACACATGTCATGTATGGATATGCTAAAAATATACGGGTCGAGTGTTAAAATTTCCAACTCAATTCATATTTTCATAACTTGTTCGGTTCTCATTTGGTCACCTAATTAGTCCTTATATGTGTATTAAGGAATGGTTAAATGTTTTAATAACCTAGGATGAATTTGATATATAATATCTTTCAGTTATGGGAAAACATGAGAGTAATATTCCATGTATATGTATACGGAAGGATTAGAGACATATCTATTGTGAGTAGAAGCAGAAAATGAGTTATATACATGGATAAGTTTAGTAAATCTGAGTACATGTACTTATTATTTATTTGATAAATGTATGATATAAACTTATACAATATAAGTACTTGTTTGTTATGTGTCCTTTATACTATGTTTGTGCATTACATGCATCTTTCTTTGGAAAGGTTTTTCTGAAAATGAAAATGTTGTTTTAAAACATGCTTAAGGATCCTAATTGCACGTATCATGATAATTATTTGCTGTTAATTGTTAAGTGAATTGAGTTGTATGAACATCTGCTTGATTGCTTGTCTCTTATGATTTTGATGACCATCGAGATTATAAGTCTAGGAATAACAAATGTGAAACTAGGATTAACTTGAGAATAAGTAAGTTAATGTGTGAGCCTTGTTTGATGACCATCAACAAGAGGTTAATTGAATGTCTAATTTGATTAACTATATTTGCAAGTCTTGCTTGATACGAACTGAACACTAGGAAGCATGTTAGTTTAACCAATTGATCACTGTTTGAATTGACTTGTTTGCTAAAGGATTAGTTATAGTGAATGCGAATCTAATCATTTTAGGAATCGGTGAACATGAATAAATGACTTTGTGTATGCAATTGTCTATGTTTTTAAGGTGTAATTTATCCAAACCAAAGTACCTGAAGAGATTTGTTTCCCTGTTAGTTTATCGAGATTTGTTAATTAATTGTTCGTTTGAGATTTAATAAACATTTCATTATTCCTTCGTATGTTTTGTAACCTATAATCAAATATTTTAGATTAATTCACTACCGTTCCCCTTGTGTTCGACACCCTTGCTTATCAAAGCTATACTATACTCGATCAGGTTCACTGCCTGTAAGGTGTGGTTTAGATGCGATAAATTGGGACTTATAAATAAAAACTAGTGCATTAAAAATTCACATCAAGTTTTTTGCGCCGTTGCCGGGGAACGGTTTTCAATTAATTTAGTTTATTTGATTATTCGTTATTTATTTTTAGTTAGTTTTTTATTTTATTTTTTTAGTTTTATTTTCGTTGATATCATTTCGCTTGTCGGGAAGGTTCTTGTTGTTATTTGCAGGAATTTGTGATCATACACATCGATTGGCTTTACCTTTTGCATGTGTTTCGAGATTGCAAGCGATTAGGGAATTCTTGACTTGTTTAGTCTACTACTTTGGTGATTTGTCCAACTCAATCCACGAGGCGTAGTATAGCAAGGCGTATCGAGGTGGTTAAGTGGAAGACTGAACTCTTGCTACTCTTGACTAGTTGGGTCAACTCTTGTTTTACTTATTAGTTAATGGTGCAAAGAAAACAAAGGAAATAGTCTGACAGGTCCCGAAAGTTTTTGTTTTCACAAACCACCTCTTGCATGCAAGGGATTTAATCAACAATTGTAGTTTGATTTTGACGAAGACATGTGATCGTGATATCCTTTTTAGTTATTTTGGTTTTTTAGTTATTTTAGTGAGTTTTTATTTTTATTTTTAGTTTGTTTAAAATTTGTTTTCTATGTTGATGCTCTTGATGTTTCAGATCTTTGCAGAACTTTTACCATTCAGATGCTTTCAGAAATTTCAATAATTGGGGTCGAATGTTGATTTGTCACGAGAGAAAAAACCGTGTGAGGGTTTGAAGTTGACACTTAAGAGCCATGACTTTCAATAAGTGTGGGGTGCGCGTCGATATTTGGAGGGATTATTATTTCGATGAGTGGCGTTTCTAACTATACATTGATTCCCATGGCATGGATGAGCTGTTCCCACACCATGGAGTTTTATTTTGACGCAATATAGAAGTATCATCCCGGCTGCCATGACATGGTTGACACTTTCCTATGTCGTGGGGGAGGTGAGAGGAGGCTGCTATTCTACATACCACGACGTGACCACCACTTACCACGTCGTGGCCATGCTATTATTCACGATATGGATTTTTCCTCACTCGACGACACGATGTGGTTGACACTTTCCCACGTCATGGTCACTATACATTGCTTTAGTTTGCAATCGTTCGCACCATATTTCATAAGTCAATGTTCTTTTGTATTTTCCGGCACATTCAGAAGCAACAGTTCTAGTTTTCAGTTTTTCAGCAATATTTGAAGCAACCTGTAGCAGCCCCATTCGATCTCGCCACAACTACCCAGGGGAGTCTGTTCCTTTTTCTCCCTTTTTATGTTCTTAATTTGTTTTAGAATACAATGAGGGCATTGTATGAAATAAGTGTGGGGTAGGGGGTCGGTAAAAGTAAATTATAAAAATAAAATAATAGTTGGAAATTGCTAGATTTAGGGAAATTTAAAAATTTAAAAGAAAACTTGAAATAATAGTTTAATTTAGAAAAATCTAGTGATAATTTAAAAATGAAATAATAGTTGGAAATTGCTAGATTTAGGGAAATTTAAAAATTTAAAAGAAAACTTGAAATAATAGTTTAATTTAGAAAAATCTAGTGATAATTTAAAATTTTGCTAATATTGTATGGGATGATCCGATGAGAACTCAAATGTTTAGTTGAGCCAATATACGTTATAGTGCATTTGTGGCTTCCCTTATTTTAGTGAAATCATGGAACAAAAACATAACCCCGCTCGGTTTGAAGGATGCAATATGTTTAGCAGCCTAAACCTAAAATGTATCCAGGAAAATTATTATCATTAACCAATAAAGGTTGAGGTTGAGCGCCTCTGCTTAAGCATGTAGGTTTTGAGTGAAAAAAGAGAGGTACATGTAAAAAAAAGAGAGAGAGAATTACGAAGAAGTTTGAAGAATTTTGGAGCAAATAAAGTGAAGATCAAAAGATCAAAATTCCAAGAAATTCAAAAAGTTGAAGATACCAAGAAATCAAATCAAATAAGGTGGTGAATTCAAAGAAATCAAAGATCAAATTGTTAAGAAAGTGAAGAATTCCTAAAAAGCTCCATAGTGGTATCATAAATTGTAATTCTAGATTATGTATGCTTAGGTTGCTCAACTAAAAATACCTTGAGGTTAGGAGGTTTTCTGTGGATGGATTCGGAGGGTTGCATAAAATGAGCATTGTTCGGAAAAAGTGGGCAAGTGTTTATGAAGATTGTGAGTATTTAAAGTATGGGGGGTACTTTAGGAAAATTTTAGACACAAATGCATGCGTTGAGGTCTTGGCATAATGGTTGAGTTTTAAATGGATTGTTTAGTGCAATATTGGTAAAATAAAAGTAAATTTGCTTGGGGGCAAGCAAAGGCTAAGTGTGGGGTATTTTGATATGTGTATTTTTATATATATTTATGTATAACATATCTTAATATTTTAGCATTTATTCCTATTATTTAGAACTAAAATAAACTTAATATGCTTTGAAATATTTAATTACAGTTAAAATGGGAGATGGAATGCAAAAGAAAGAGAATGGAGCTGAAAAGATGCAAAAAGGATATTGCTGGCAGATTGACCCCTCTTCAGTGTTTCGGGATGACTCATAAGTCCAATTGACGAGGTTCAAAATGTTCTGAAAACTAGACAAAATTTCCTATGACTTATGTGAGAGGGACTTTTGGCTAATTCGACACTTATCTTATCCAAAATCGGCCTTGAAGATGAAGCATAAAAGCTGGACGGAAATTCCCTCCAAGTTACTTATTCCCCAAGCACCACTTTCCTTATCTTTATTTGCTTAATCCCTAAGCCACATTAGTTTCCTTATTCCAATCCAACTCTAATATTCCATATAATTCCATCTCCATCAACTATAAATACCCCATATCATTCCACCATTTTCATAATCTATGATATTCCACTTCGACTTGTGCAACAAGAAAACTTCATAGTTGTCGTTTTGAGGGTCTAGGAGGCGGCCGGAAGGCCGTTAAGCTAACGAAAGAGGAGATCGGAAGGGTTGGAGAGCGGATACGTGTCGGTAATCATATGGGCTGTTAACGTGACCATGTTTAGCATTCCATTGTGTTACTATTCTGTATTTAGTTTCTGACTTGGGTGTAAAAACCTTTTACTTTGTGTTTATGATTGAATGAAACTTTGATTATTAGACAAATTGCTATATTGAATCGTTTGTTTGTGTTTAATTTATCTTGCCAAGCTTGTTAAAAGATCCTTACGTATTGATGATAATTATTTGTTGTTAATTGTTAAGTGAATTGAGTTGTATGAACATCTGCTTGATTGCTTGTCTCTTATGATTTTGATGACCATCGAGATTATAAGTCTAGGAATAACAAATGTGAAACTAGGATTAACTTGAGAATAAGTAAGTTAATGTGTGAGCCTTGTTTGATGACCATCAACAAGAGGTTAATTGAATGTCTAATTTGATTAACTATATTTGCAAGTCTTGTTTGATACGAACTGAACACTAGGTAGCATGTTAGTTTAACCAATTGATCATTGTTTGAATTGACTTGTTTGCTAAAGGATTAGTTATAGTGAATGCGAATCTAATCATTTTAGGAATCGGTGAACATGAATAAATGACTTTGTGTATGCAATTGTCTATGTTTTTAAGGTGTAATTTATCCAAACAAAAGTACCTGAAGAGATTTGTTTCCCTGTTAGTTTATCGAGATTTGTTAATTAATTGTTCGTTTGAGATTTAATAAACATTTCTTTATTCCTTCGTATGTTTTGTAACCTATAATCAAATATTTTAGATTAATTCACTACCGTTCCCCTTGTGTTCGACACCCTTGCTTATCAAAGCTATACTATACTCGATCAGGTTCACTGTCTGTAAGGTGTGGTTTAGATGCGATAAATTGGGACTTATAAATAAAAAACTAGTGCATTAAAAATTCACATCACACCTTCACGTTGACTTGAAGAAGCCATCAACCTACGAACTAAATCCTCAATGAAGCTATAATCCACATCATGAGGTAAATCCGCCCCCGTCGACTTACACCAGCTATGAGGAAGATGAAGTGGATTCAAAGAATGGGCAAGGTGAAGTGGTGGTGGGCGAAATCATCCTCGATTTGGTTTTGTTGATCTGGTAGCCGTGAACATCACATTCCTCGATTTGGTTCTGTCGATCGGAATCCTCTTTCTTCTCCTGCGACTCGTTAGTTCCAATTTGCAGGTTTAGGGTTTAGTTAGGTTTGATTTGTAGGTTTAGGGTTTCATCTTTGAGGTTTGATTTTTCCAATTTGCAGGTTGGGGATGTCGTCAGATCTGTGTGGAGGAAAAGGGTGGGATGGTGGCACACGATAGATTGTGAGAGATAGAGATGAACGTGCTCTCGCCGGCCTCTTCGTTAGATGTAGGTCCTCCATTTTTGTTTTCACGTGAGCTTGGGCAATGAAAGAAGTCTGTGGAAAAGGAGGGGGGTCTAAGGGATGAAGTGATATATTTATTTACTAGGTGTAAGACCTATGTATTATATAGGTTCATTTAAAAAAAATATGAAATTCTAAACATTTTAGAAGTTTAAGAAAAAAATAGAAAAATATTGAATAATTGAAATTAAATTATTTGTTTTTCTTTTAAATTAAACAAATAATTTAGATAAATATCCAAAGAAAACTAATGAAACTTTAATTTAGAAAAATTGAAATTAGAAGGTACTCAATTAATGAAATTGATATGCATTTATTATTACATTTATTGCAGTTATTATATTTAAATATTATGTGGAAATTAATAAAATGAAAAAAAACCACAAAATGTCACGTGAAAAAAAAAATTAATTGAAAATAACCACAAAATGACATATGATCAAATCAATGAGAGCGTAACATGTGACAAATTTTTTTTATTTATTAGTAATGATTTTTCTTGTCTTTTTTAATTAAAAAATGAGAAACAAATAAAAGTTAAAAAAGAAAATATTACAGGTAAAATAGACTTTTTATGTCCAGAGGATGAAATGTACAACTTTTAATGGATCGAGAAATAGTCCGAGTTAATTTTTGAAAATAAAGATTACATATTTAAAGTATTACACATGAATAAACAAAAAAAACATACATACATAAAGTTATAATGGTGTAAAAAAATAGCTTAGCATCCGATGTCTGTATCCAAAATACAATGACCATGCCCGAAATGGTTTTCTCGAAATCCAGAATACATATTTCCTCATAAATTTTTTATTTTTTTTATTTTTATTTATATATATATTTTTTAACTACGAAACAAATTTTACTAACCACACTAGCAAAAGGCTAATGGACAAAAAATGAAACAATTAGAAATGAATAAAAAAAACTGAGTTTTGAAGCCAAGAGAGCCGGTTAATGTCAAATTTTCTTTTCCTCATAAATCTAACAATAAGGCAATGAAACTTACAAAAACAAAATAATTTCGATAAATCGAGATAAAAGGATGTCATTTTATGGAAACACCAATGGTAACTGTCATGTTTTAGTAAGAAAGATGTGAGATTTCTTTTTTCTTCGAGATTTTTAATTACAAATGAAAGATTTACACTCTATATACATACTCACTCCGAAATGCCCTGCTTCGATACAAATAAATGATTTACCAAAAATAATTGATACAAAATTTTCAATTCTACTCAACAAGAAGTCATATTCGTAATTTATCTTTAACACAAAATATCACTAAAATACAAAATTTTCAATCCAATCAATATTCTAATTAAATTCTATAACATCGATTCAAAAAGTACATTTTCTTATTTTCTTCTATCAAAGTCATTTCCATGATTTCCACTATAGCGGTTCAACTTCAACCCCCCGTTGAAACAGGGGAGAAGCCAACAACTCAAAAATGGAAATTATTTAAAAACAAATTAAAATTTAGCAAAACAGGAATAAAAAAAAAAACCCCGTGAATTTAACCAGCAACAGGGCCAAAGTTGTAAATTTATCTCGGAAGAATCTATGAAGCTATAGTATACACATAACAACTGAACCATGTCTTATACCATTACTATAATATGTCAAAATTTATAACCATTTTTCAGAACATTATATTAAAAAAAAAAAAATCATGATCAATTCAGATTCTCATTATGTGCGACAAAAACTTTAATCACCTTTGTTGACAGACATTCATTCCATAAAAAATGAGCGATCACAGTGGCTGAAGTTCTTGTTCATACACAACTGAATCCACCGGCCTATACAGAATCCCGCCACCTGGCCGCTTCTGTCTCCAAAACCACCACCCAACAACCCCCGCCACCCCAAATATTAATATCAAAATAAATACTATCATCACCCCCATATAATTCTTCACCCATGTCCTGCTACCCACCATAATATCATTATTTTTCAAATTTACAACTTACTTATATATAATCAATATACCTGTTTGGATCAGATTCAATAAACCAATTGGAAATCCGATATTTTCCAAATCTTTTAGGAAGCTTTATCTCCCCTTCAGCTATTCGAGCAATTATATTCTGCCACCAAGTAATTAATCAAACCATAATTACAATAATCAATATAAAAAATCATTAATTTACTCACAGATGCAGTAGTGTTGGACATATATTCATAAGGTTTTGGTGGAGTAATGGACCATATTGTAAGGGACTCATTTCCCTCCCATGTAAAGTCCAATAAATAAACCTGAAATAATAATTTGTTATGATTATTTAAAATTTGAATAAAAAAAAATTAAACAGTACCTGTGAAATGTTAACATGCAACCCTTGTGCAATTAACTCAGTAAGCTCAATGATATGTGGTTCGAGTTTAGAGTATTTAAGATTCAGAAACATATAAAATATTATGCTTCCAACTTTCGACCCTACAACAATAATATATATATATAGATATAAAAGGGGTATTATATTTATAGAAAATAACAACTTTTGAAAAATATTTAGGTTTAAATGTTTAATCTACCTGGAGAAATATGGCCAGGTGTCCCCATTGGAGATGGAGAAGGAGACATGTCAGATGAGGGTGCACCAGAATTATGTAGTCTTGCCCACAGATCAGAACAATTAGTTTTCCAAAATCCAATTTTGTCATGTTCACGATCATACATAACAAAAGTATTGCGCACAATGATTCCTGTAAAAAATCTAAAATTTGTTAACTATTTCTTTTAAATAAAAGAAATGATGATAAAAATAAAGAGTACCTCCTAAAAGAGTTGTTGGATCCTTTCCGTTTTGGAAAACTCCCAAGCAATATGCACCATGTACCCTTGAATGCTTTTATTAATAAAAAGAAATAAATTTAGAAAAATGTGTGTACAAACAATATGAAGAAAATGGTAAAAAAAAAAAAAAAATTAAATAAATGCTTACCCTGAACAAGTAGTTTTCAGGGGATAGTGTTAGCTTATGTCCTTTCCCAAATACCATTTCAACTTTCGGGAAGATTTTCATCAGTTGTGAAGCATCACTAAATTAAAAAAAAAAAAACTAAACATTAGTTTCTACTTAAATACAATAAATTATTTTCCCTAACAATTTATCTATATTAATTACTACAATACAATACCTTCCAGCACCAGAAAAGCAGATGTCATTGTAACTTGGATCAGGACCTCTGATCTGTTTGACAGTATGAAGTTCTTTCAGGACCTGAATCCAAGATTACAAAATTCAATTAACAGATCTTGATGATTTAGAAGAAAGATTGTTTTTTTTGATGGAAGAAACTAGAAAGAATAGTTTTGGATGAAAACTTACAGCTTCCTTAAATGCAAGAAAAGCAGCTTCAGGTAAATAAGCATAAGTTGTTCCACTATCAAGAACTGTTCCATGTTTTCCATCAAAAACACTTGGACTCAAAGGCAAACGCTTCCCAGCAACACGTAACTCCTTGAGCTCAATATTGTAATATGGGCTGTTGCCACCCCGAGACTAGAGTAAATGTGTGAGATCATGTATTAAATGTTATTTTGTTAGAAAGACATTAAGGTTTTTGGTTTTTTTTTTGTATCTATAAGAAGGATAGATACAAATTACAAAACATACCTCCGTACAGGGTCTGAGTAGGCATAGATCATCCCTGAGGGAGGAGAAACACTACCAAGAACCATGGCACCACCACCTATATCCATTCCACCATAACATAAAGAGAAGGAATCGCTTATTACACCTCGGTCAACAAGTTGGTCAACTATACTTAGATCACCACGCCCCAAACCCATTATTCCATCAGCATGTTGACTGTAGAGATCACCAGTTTCTGCATTTTCACAACCGAAAATGGCGCGTTGTGGTGATAGTTCACTTCGGTTGCCAAATGATACGATGTCTTCACCAAGAACACCACTGCTGGAACTCATTTCTGCATATTGTCGTTCATATACACATTGTTTTCTCTCATAGTCACAGGTGCAATCGATATTGCATTTCACGGGTTGGTATGTGGTGGATGAATCTGGATCGAACTTTGGGTCCTGGTGAAATCAACAATCTAAATTCAGAAGTTTATTACAAAAACAAAACTCAAAGTATCAATTGGTTAACATCATTAAGGGAATACCTGATGCTTGCCACATTGTTCACAAGTAATGCAAGGAACATAAGTAACAGTACTCCCTGTGTCCACAATAAGAGCAAACTTCTGCGGTGGAGATCCGATCCAGAGCCTCGTCGTGTAATACCTAATCATCACCAATTCAATTTGCAAATAAATGGTGGAATCTGTAACTTCTGAAATCGAATGTGATGAGAACTGAATACAATATAATAATCAGAGTGGTCCCAAGGGAATTTAATCGTTAGTTTTTTCCAGCTAAACAAAATATATAATATAAAATTCATATATCCCTATTGTTTACGTGCGCGCGCGTAAAATAGATCGAGGAAATGAACACATACCCGTGGAGGAGGAGATCATCGTGGAGAGCCATCCGCGCGTTCGGGCGAGACGTATCGGATTTCTGGAGGTGACGCCGTGATTTTCCGTTGCCGGAGAACGAGGAGATCCGGGATGAGTTAGGAGGAGACGGAAAAAGAGGTAGAAACATGGTGTGACGATTGCTACCAGCATGCGGAGGATGGAGAATAATAGTGCTTGGATCACCGATGACCGCAGAAACAAACAACGAAGACCTCAGAAGCAACACAAAAATCGACAGGATCACGATATCGGTAGTAGACGAGGACAGTGGACAGGTGAATCGTGCCATAATTCGTCAATCACCGATCTGTTGTGTCTGCGGATCGAGAGAGACAAATGAATTGGCCCTATAACTCTTGTTCTCTCACACAACAGTTTGAGAGCTAGAGCGAGAGATGAGAGAGATTTTCCGTTCCGGTAGGAGGTCCGATCAAGTCATCGGCAACTGTGAGCAATGTTTTGTGGCACATAGAAATTGAAAAGCTTTTTCCTTCTCATTCGAAATCGAAATCGCCACGATGACGTGTATGATGTATCGGATCTAAAAGGTAAATAGCTCGAATAAAGCCTTCAATTTAACTTAAATTCTTTTTCTTTAACGTGTAGTTAACTCAAAATTTTCATGAGATGAGATACAACATCAATAATAACAATATCATGCTGCTTTTGCAAACACATCACTATAATATACTTTTAGGTAAACGTTTATGCTGATAAATATACATCTCATACACAATCATATCCTTTTGAAGAGAGGTATTGACAGCTAACTCTAGTAAGCATAGCATAGATCATGTTTTAACGAAGTTACCCCTCTGAAATGCTCTTTATATACGTTATAGCCAAAGAAGGTTGCAGTCTTTGATAATTTTGCAACTTTAATTTCATTTAACTTTTCGAGGAAAATGACTCAGGAGGGTAACCAACTGTTGATTTTGTTCTCATTTGGTCCCTTTTCTTTTTTTGTACTCAATATACCATCGAACTTGCTATTTATGTTCAACATAACCCTTTGACCGGCTATCACAGGTCAGAAGCAGGTCAAAAGGGTTATCGTGAACACAAACAATAAGTTTAATGGTATATTGAATACAAAAAAAAAAGGAAAATAATCAAATGAGTACAAACGCAAAAGTTAATTACCCTCAATAGTCATTTTCCTTACATTACCTTTTTCTCAAATTTTGGAAACATTTTTTAAAAATCTCTCAACGTAAGACTTTGTTTTGATAATATAAATCTTTATTTTGCTACAAAAATGATTCTTAAGATTGTTATCATAAAAAACTTTAAAAGAATGAATTGTGGACATAATCATAAATTTCATAAAACTTTAAAACAACGAATTATTGACATAAAATCATCACAAGAAATCCAAGTAATACTAGCGACAATGACATTAGCGGCAACATCTTTCCTATGTCGCCGCTATGCATATGTCGCCAGTAATACCATCGTTGGTATTAATGCAAAACCATAATTTGCGTCATTTTTCCTTGCTGCACCCTATTCGTTGATCTTACATTCAATCCAACCGTATGGTCGGAATTTAGGTATTTATCTTTCTCACCCTTAGAATGAGTTTTCTTTATTAATGGGTCCCTACGCACGTTGGGCGTACATAGGTGTACGCTTAGCATACTGGGGAAAAGTTGACCGCGGGCATGCACCACGTACACGGGGCGTACCAAGCAGTACGCAGGGCGTACATCGCTTGAGTACAAAACCTTAATCTTAGGGCAAGGCCCCTATTTAAACATCCTTAAGCCATTTGGAACTTACCCTAACTAGCCTTCATTACTTTCAAACGTCCCTAAACCCTTTGTGAGCAACTCTTGAGCTTTAAAGTGCCTCAAATACCTCATTTTTGGTGTGTTAGCAAAGAGAATGAAGTGGAAGCAAGCTTTGAACGTAGGAAAAGCTTTTGGATCTTGCATTTGGAGCAACTTAGGAAGCTTGTGGAGGTAAAAAGGTTTCACCTAGCTTATCCGTTTAGCTTGTTGAGTTAAGGTTTCTAGAAGTCCATTTTTGAGTCCATAAATCCTCTCTTGGGTGTTTGGGCAACTCCAAATATTAGGGAGGTTGGATCTGAGGTTCCTCGGCTTGTTTATAGCATAAAAATGTAAACTTGATGACTTTTATGGCTCCATGCATGAGTTAAGAGCCTTGGAAAGGTCTTAATGTGATATAATGGGTTATTGGGAGCATATAGGGTTTACATGGGCATTGAGTTGCCAACTTTATGCCTTAAGACCCTTAAAACGTTTAAGATCTGAAATTTGAGCGAAAAGTCTGCATGCATTAAGGACTTAATGGAGTGAGATGCAAGTCAGCGTGTACGTTGGGCGTACTATGATTCTACAATGCGGGTACAACCCCTAAGCCCAGTACGCTAAGTGTACTTAAGAGGTACGATGGGCATACGCTCTCAGAAAGCTTTGGGCCTCCGACAGACTTCGAACCTTTAGGCCCAAATTGTTTTGGGCCTGGACTTACTGGTGTTATGGGCCTGAAATTTTCATTTGGGCCAATGTTTGTATGATTGGCCTACTAGGCATTGTGGCCTTATATAGAATTGGACTTTGATGCTAGGCTCATTAGTAAAGGAAGGACTTTTGGGCCATCATGAAGGGGGTTGGACTTATGATTCTAGGCTCTTTGACTAGGTTGAGTTATAACCCTAATTAGGGCTATTTATATATTTGTTCAGTTTGAGATTCTGGACGGGCAGTCGAGCAGTTATTGTTCAGCAGACTGAGGTGAGTCTTCTCACTATACAAATGGGTCGAATGCACCAATGTCGACCCATTACTTGATATGAGATTTCAATAGTTGAATATGCAATGGTCTTGTTATTTGGTATGTATTAACTTATGTGAAGACCATAAGGGGAGCTCATGGCACTTTGTAAGACCATGGGGGGAAGCCCATGGCCCTTGGATGCAATATCATGGGGGTAGCCTTTGGCATTCCAGATGAAGACCATGAAGGGAGTCCATGGCAAACACACACACACACACACACACACACACACACACACACACACACACACACACACATATATATATATATATATATATATATATATATATATATGCATCGCTTTATTTTGGGAAACTTACTAACTATGTGCTTACAGTTTTATTGGGTGTTTCAAGTACTTTTGGTTCTAAGGGCAAGGGCTGACTTGATGCCGCAACATACTCCCCAATATTCCCGCGCTTATTATTTTGGATACTCTGATCTTTTGGACAAAGAATTTATGTAATGGAATTTTGAAAAAACAAATATGGTTGGAATTTCTAATTATTAAATGAAAATTTTTATCTGAAATTTTAGGATGTTACACCATCGATCATTTGTTGCTCACCGTACAATAGTAATAGTTGTGACTATGTTGCCGCTAATGGACTAAAAAATGACTAGGGAATGTTCCCTCCATTTACCACAAAATGGTGTCGTTATTGATCTTTGCCGTTAAAGCATTATCGATAAAATCAGACTAATCGTCTGATTTCTTAGTTTCCTTGATCACCTCTCTTCTTCGGTGATTACGACACTAATCAGTCGAACGAGTGGGAATTTTACCAATTCACCTGCCGATTATCACCACTGACACGCAAGAACACCATCTGGGCGATATCTAGTGTTTTCGGCAACTAATCCACCATACAGCTGGCGTTTTCAGTTGCTTCTCGTCCTTCCTCTTTCTTTTTCTCCTCTGATGAAATAATTCAAAAATAATCTCAATATTTTTTTTTGTGTTTTTCAGGGCACCACCACTACAGCTGCTCTGGTGATATCACCGCTACAGGTGCTTCTGATTTTCAAGTTACTGATTTTTGAGGTCTTTACCAACAACATTTTATCACTGGTATACCTCTATTTTTCGTTGTGAATAACGGGTCAAACGATGTTAAGGGGTGAATTGGAGGAAACGGGGCGAGATCAAAGGTTCAGGGAAGGAAAATGGGAAAACTCAAGGTTGGGATCAGGATCAGGATTACGGTCGGGGAAACAAGCAAATTTGTGGACGAGGGAGGTTATTTCTGCCATCGTTTGGTCTCGTTGACATCCAAACTTAGGTGCAGCTTCACTAGAGAGGAGTTAGTTTGGACCTTTAAATCATACACGAAGTACAATTCTGTTTCTAATTCATCCATAAGAGGTATAATTTTATCTATGCTTCTAGGTTTAAATTTTGTTGGTTTAAGGATTATAATCAATTTAAGCAAGCAGCGGAATAATCGAACATGCAACTTTCTGGTGCGTCGGCTTTTCAACGGCGGTGTTGTGATGCATCAGCATTCAGCGGTAGCCGTATTCCCCTGGGCCCCGATGACTTAGCAACATGTAATGAAGGAAGAAAGAATTGTGGTATTAGGGTTTAGATGGGAGAGGATTTGGTCTAACCTAGTTTTTTTTAAAGCAACATTTTTTTTCTTCCAAAAGATGCCTCAAGTTTAGGAAGATATTAAACCATGTCTTTTTGGAGAAAAAAATGCACAAGCTTTTTGACTTTGTAGTTTTTTAAAAGAAATAAATTTTTATCCCTCCATAGATAAAAGTGATCAAAAAGAGTTTACTCAAAAAAATAATAATAATAATAATAAATAAATAAACCAACAAACAAACAAAACAAAACCTCAGTTTGTCCAAGATAGAATATAAAAAATTAAAAAAAATGGTAACGGCCTTACGATCTGAATCTACGTCATAAATTGATGTAAGTAGGTAATATCGTATACTTGTAAAATGATACAATTAAAATCACAATTTTAATAACTTGAATTGGGGTATATGTCGCGACCGTTGCATCTCAACGCTAAATTTTGACTTTAAAAGAAAAAAAAAACATATATTCATTTGTTATTCTGCTCATTTTTTTCGCCAAAAAAATTTCAAAAACAAATTTTGTAATGTAAATCGATCCAAACGTCCACCTTCCAACGACTCTCTCAATCGACACCTCCTATGGATTTTAATGGGTTTACTCATCCATCTTTACCATGACATGGGGAGAAAGATGAAAATAAATGAGGAGAAAGATGAAAGTAAAATTTCAGACGGAGGATTAGTTAGTTTATAACTTCAAATTTTTGAATTGTTGTATTATAAAGCTATGAGAAGTGGTACGACAACACTTTGGCAATTGTTGAAGGATTAATTAGTTTATAACTTTAAAGTTTTGAATTGTTGTATTATAAAGCTATGAGAAGTGGTACGACAACACTTTGGCAATTGTTGAAGTGTGCTCGGCACATACAATCCTTTCGCCTCAACATGTGGTGTTTGACAACGCTTCATGACAAATCCACACATATGCGAAAGAAAATCTAAATATGATATTTGTTTTTAGACAAAACTTCAAAAATGGTTCCTATGGTTTCCAAAAATATCAAGTTTAATCCCTAAGTTCAACAAAACCTCACGAATCGTCTCTGTGGTTTCAAAACTTTTAATGTTTAGTCCTTCCGCCTAACTCCGTCAGCTTTCTACCGTTAAGTGGGGGGGGGGGGGGGGCATTTTCGTCATTTCAATACCCAGGGACCATTTATGAGGTTTTCTCTATTTAAAAAAAAAGAAATATAATTATTTAATTAAAGGGCCCCAATCTCTCTCTCTCTCTCTCTCTCTCTCTCTCTCTCTCTCTCAACCAGAAAACGAAGGTTGCTACCTATGTTCCAGCCATGTTTCTTTCTTCTTTCTTGATGACACGCTAGCTAAACAACCACCGATATTTGTTGTTGTTGCCTTCTTTTTTCTTCTTCAACTTTAATTGAGAAAATCTCCATCAGAGGTGGGGTTTTCCGACAGTCAAGAGGGCAACAACCCCCCTCCCATTTGACGGGAATGGAAAAGACGCGAACGGAAGAAATTGATGGGACCTCCGGCAATGGTTGAGCCAATCACAAAGGGAAGGAGAGACACCAATTTGTGGCGACAGGAAAACGTAAGGGCCCAAGTGGCAACGGTTTCCGATTAAGGGGGTGTGTACCACCGATGCTCGATCAGATTGAAGAGTGAATAAGAATGGAAGTGACAGTTGTCGTTGATTTCTTCTTTGACTTGGGCTACTCCGGCAGTAAAACTCGAAGGGAGGGGGCAACTGTAGTCGCCGATCAAAGTAGGGTGTTTGGGGGTTGAGCTTCGACGGGAAAGGTGGAGAGGGGGTTAGATCGGAGGCGACATTCCCCATTCTTCTGCTTCATTTTTCCGGTGAGCCAAGGTTGGAAAGGGTGATGGCGAACAACATCGATTCTTCTTAAAAGAATTGTTGAATTGTCTCCATAACGGTTTCTTTTCTTCCTTGTTTGAAGATTATTGGAGAGACCTGCTCTCGCCAGACCGTCGCCACCACCACCGGAGGAGCTGCCTCTCTATCATAAATTTGTAATGCTACCCTCCCTTGGAATCAACTAAATTCGAGTCTGCTAGTATCATACAATAAACCATTCCGTATGAATAGAAAAGGGAATGGGTGATTCTAGTGTTATGGGGTTTTTCAGTACAGATTATAAATGGAAAATGGAATCCCCTGAACGATTTGATACTATTGTGGTGTTAAAGAAGGAAGATAGTCTTAACCTGATAAATCCTTGTGAACCCATCAAAGTTTTTGATGAAGATGATGAAAAGGATTTGAAAGAATGGTAATCAGATTATGTTTTTTTACCTGATACCCAATTAGAGATTAAGCATCTCGATCTAATACTATTGCGTCCTTATACAACATCTATCGAGATTCCAATTTCGTTCAAAGTGTGTTTGTTGGTGTGAAATGTAGTTGGTGGGGTTTTTTACGAAGAAGATGATCGTGTGTATGAGAGAGAGAGAGAGGGAGGGTGGGGCCCTTTTATTAAATAATTATATTTTTTTTCTTTTTTTTTTAATAGAGAAAACCTCATAAATGATCTCTATTATTAAAATGACAAAAATACCCCTCACTTAACGGCAGAAAGCTGACGAAGTTAGACGGAATGACTAAACATTAAAAGTTTTGAAACCACATGGAAAATTCGTGAGGTTTTTTAAACTTAGGGACTAAACTTGATATTTTTGAAAACCATAGGGACCGTTTTTGAAGTTTTGTCTTATTATTTATTTTTTTCTCACAATTTAAAAAAATTGAAAATGTCATGACACATCCCCTCTAAATCAAGAGGTTAATATGGTATGACAAAAGTAAAACGGTGCCCAAAAATAGTATGACAAAAATGATATCCCTTTAGATGTGAATGATATGCATTAAACTTTATATAATTTGGGGTAAATTACACCAATCGTCCCTCGTGTACATGTCAAAAAGCGTGTTTAGTCCCTATTTTCAAAAATTAACTCGGACCGTCCCTCGTTTGGTTAAAAGTTGCACCATTCATCCCTCGTTAGTTTAAAATTACATGTTGCATCCTTTACCAGACATAAAATTACTATATTACCCTTATTATTTTCTTTTTAATTTAATTATGATTTATTTTGTATTTTAAAAAAATAAAAAATTAAATTTCATTTCCATCCCACCCAACCTTCCATTATCAGCTTAAAAATTAATCACTATGACCACCATTCCTTTCCACCACCGCCAGAGCATCGACCACCACCATCGCCGGAGCACCGATCACCACCATCGCCAGAGAACTGTTCAATACCATCGTTCTTCTCCGATCAGATACACATTCTTCTCAAATCTGATACTCTCTCATTCCGGATCTAAGATCTCTGATGAGGATGGTTTCAAACCGTCGAGTAGGATATCGAGGACAGTTTCAAACGATGACAATCTGATAAAAACGATGAAGACCTGATGGAATCAGTGAAACCGCTGTTGGGAGTCTTTAGAGAAGATAAAGGGTTGTGATCGTCGTTCTAAAAATTTGGGTCATTCCGATCTGTTATGTTTTTCTTGCAAAATCACAGTCGCAAGGTCATTCTAATCGGTTCTTTTTCTCCAGCGAAATCTCAGTCGCAAGGTCACTCGGATCGGTTCTTTTTCTCCAGCGAAACCATCACCGATTCTGGAATCTGGTGCTCGTCTTCTTCACCTATGCGTCGTCATCGTTCTCCATTGGATAGGGTTTCGAGATCGATGAAGAAGTCGTTGACACATATAAAGATCAGAGAAGAAGGTAGGTGCAAGGTTTAGATTGAGGAAAAATTCGTTGAAATATGTTCAAATCGATATCCTTCTTCACCTATGTTCATATCGATTTTCGTCTAGGGTTTCAGATCGAGGAAGAAGGCATGTGTAAGGTTTTCATATTATGGTTTCGTTATAGGAGGTGTTGGCAGTGATATATAGTGGTACCAGAGGCATTGGCGGTGATAGGTGGTAGGGGATTATCTGTGAAAATTTTGGAGCTTGGGAAATGGAAGGGGAGGGGTGTGGATATTTGTTTTATTTTATTTTTTCTTTTTTAATTTAAAAATGGTAAAGAAATAAAAGAAAATGAAAAAGAAGTTATTAAGGGTAAAATAGTCATTCCATGTCAATAGGGACCAAGTGTGCAAGAAAAAACAAACACAGGGACAACCCGAGTTAATTTTTAAAAATAGGGATTGAACGTGCGTTTTGGCATATGCACGAGGGACGAATGGTGTAATTCACCCTATAATATGTGTTTATTTTTAATGGCTATATATGTTTTTATGAAAATTTAAAAGAAAAAAATTATAATCTTTTGTAAAAGTGAAACACCTACGTGGATGTTTTAAAACATTATTGAAAATAAATTTTATAGCAACCACATGTTGTTTCATGTATTTTTTGTTCAATCTATTTTTGAAGGTTAAGCGATGACATGTTTTCGCTCCATCTCACTACAAAAAAGAGAGCAACCGCGGCGACAAATGTCACCGATAAAGCAAATAGAGGTGATAAATCGTCGTTTATATGTCGCTGTTATTGTTCAAAATGTCGCTAATACAAGTTATCACCGCTAATAAGTTGTTATTGTTACTATCGGACGTTGACACTTATATGTTTGTTTGTCACTACTAATACGTTTTTTTTTTTCTTTTTCTTAACAACACCTTCTTGATGTAGAAAATCCAATACATTAAATATTAAAAATTGATATGAAATATTAATTGCATGAAACTGATCCAAACATTCAAACTTTAACAATGCGACGTAACAAATTACGTTTTATATATATATATATATATATATATATATATATATATATATATATATATATATATATATATATATATATATAATACAAAAGTCTAATATATAAAGGTAGAAGCCTTTAGCCGGTGGCCGATGGCGGTTGGTGGTGCTAGAGATGTTGGACGGTGAGAGAAGCTGGAAAGCGCTGATAACCAAAGGGTTAAAGAGAATGCAGACATATATCGTGTAATGGGGAAAATAGAAGAGAAGACCATTTAAAGGTAGAAGGCTTTAGCGACGACAAATGTCACCGCTATATATTGACGTAGCCACAAATTTAATGTACCACAAAGGATTGCCAACCAATGGATCGGGATGTTTAATCAACATATGGGGGTTCGTCCATCATCTATCATACTAATCATGGTTAAAAAGCCTTAGTGACAATACTTAAACACGTTGATTAGATTTAGTTGCTAAAGGCGTCGCCGCTATAGCATCAATTTTTTGTAGTGTCTATTTTTGAAGGTTAAACCTATTACCCTATTACAGTGACATGTCTTTGCTACGTTTATTTGTTTAATTATTCAAATTTTGAAGTCTACCGAAACATGTTGTCGAATTGCATACATCTATAAATATGGTACACCTTCGTTTAGTCACATTTGCTACCAATACTACAAAAAGGTTCATATGATCCACTTAAATCAACTAAATAACCTGGTTTTGAACCGCATCTTATGCCCCGCGAGTCCTATGTGACAAAATAAATAAAAACTGGTTTCACAGGTTTCTATAACTAGAAAAAGTATGCGGTTGTCTACCAAAAAAAATACAAGATATATAGAAAGATCAGAATACACCAAACCGGACCACACAAGGTGATTAGATCGTGGTTCTACCAAATAAACCAGACCATATAATTAACATAGAGTCCGGGTCCAATTCAAAAAACCAGGTTGTATAAGGTTTGTAAAATATTGTTTTTCTTGCAAACAACCAAGACTTATAATATTCGTAAGACCATGAACTTTTACACATATCATGCCCAATTCCTACACATTCCTACACACAGGTAACAAGATATTTTGGAGTACAAACAAGAAATATTAATCCCAATTTCAAGATAATTGACCGGGTTCTTTTTATTTGACTTTTGATAATTTTGTATTAAAATTACTTACAATCGATACATTGCAATTTTTTATATTTAAGTTATCAGGCTAATTTCAGTGTACTCCTATATATCAACATTTATTAACACAAGATCTAACATGACCTATTACTTATTTTGTAACATCCAAATCACGAAGTAATTTAAATTTCAAAATTCTAAGTGTTTAGGGTTGCCACGACGTGGGGGAAAGGGCCACGACGTGGAGTTTCAAGAAATATCGATTTCATCTAAGGCTACCACGACGTGGCACCAGTTTAACGAGAAACCCTAATATATGGGTTTTAAGCCCTAGTTAAGGTAATGTGATGGCTAGGGTTGCTCACCCTCAGCCTCCATCACACTCTCTCAACCTCCAAGCAAACCCTAACCTCCATTTTTGCTCTCTAAGCTTTTTGTGTTGATTTTTTATGGATTAGAAAAAGAAGAATGGGACTTCTAGACTTGGATTCAACAAGAAACTTTTCTCATCATCTTGTTGTGCATCTTCTAGACTCTTCTAAGTCCCCAAGTTCAAAGCTTTTTGGTTTACTATGAATAGATCTAGGATTCTATGCCTTATTCTTCATGTTCGGACATATTGGAGTGTTGGGATTTCATAAAGTTGCCAACTTTATGAATCCCTAATGTCCTTTTGTGGTTAGGAGTGTTGGATCTGGAGTTTTATAGAGTTTTGAACTCTTGCATGAGACCTTGGCCTATTTTCTCTATTTTAACCTAATAAGAGTCCAAGACATGCATTGGACATGCGTGTCTGGAAAGTATGGATTTTTATGTGATTATAAGGTGCTAGAAACGTTCTGGAGTGAGGGATCTAGTAATCCTTCAAGGAAAAAGTGCTTAATGGGTTAAGTCAAGTCATATTTTTGCCTTATTTAGACCTAGAAGTGAGATCTCTATCTCTTGGAGGGTCTAAGGGGATAAAGTTGGAAACTTTATTCACTTGGACCTTAGAAAGGACAAGATCTAAGTTTTGGAGCCCTTGAAGTTGGAAAGAAAAGTGACTTAATAGTTTAAGCTGCCCAGACCAGTCCCCATGGCATGGCTCAGGTTGCCACCACATTTCGACTGGGTCAAGACCCGTTTTTTTTGTCGTTTAATGGCCACGACATGGCCAATAAGGGCTACAACATGGCGACCTACTATAGTTGACTTTAACTTTAATCGTTGACTTTGACCAAGTTTGTCCTAGGGGCATTTTGGGTATTTTGAGTGTAAGTTACTGTTTGTCGTATAGGTGACTGGTAAAGGTGTCAGTTGGAGCAACGTTCTTTTCTGCTATCTTTTCTGATTCTGAGGTGAGTTACCTTGTTGTACTCATGGGTCGAAGGCACCAATGCCGACCCATTCGGTTATATATCCTAGTATATAGGATGTTATACGATGTTGTGATCTGTTAAGTTTTGTATGATTATCTAGTTATTGTTATATGTTTATTTGTTTTACATGTCGACATTGTGTGGTTGGGTTAAGACTGTACTACTTTGTGCTGCCAGTCAACAAATCACGACAATCCAACTGAAAGGTTGTAGGTCGGTGGCAATCCAACCGTGAGGTTGTGGATCGGAAGGGGGAAATCCAACCGTGAGGTTGTGAGCCAGGAGTAATCCAACTATGAGGTTGTGGACCGAGTATGTATTATTTGTATATGTTCTGTTGTGACGTATTTTGGGGGAACTCACTAAGCATTGACTTACCATTTAAGTTTTATGTTTCAGATGATCGGGGACAAAGTAAAGATGTGATCATACACATCCTTCAGTTTTATGAGATTCAATGCTGGGATACTCTGATTTGTGATTTTACACTTTGTAAACATTTATGGTTTTGGATTATTTTTGGAAAACCAAAAAATTTATCTTGATTTTTGGGATGTTACATATTTTTTAAAAATTGCTAGTGTGACATCAATCAAACTTTTCAACCAGTGGTAGATGTGCTGCCACATATTCACATGCTCTATCCGCCACAACAGTTGTTGAAGAAATCAATGACTTGTATGATATATATATACTTTATGAAATTGTTTACGGTTTACAACAAGTGCGTCTCCAACTCTCCATTTGATGTCTCGTTCTGTTTTTGCTGCACAACCACACTAGGTCAAAAAACACTATTTGGTTGTTGCCCCGATATTGCTATCTAATGCTTGTGTTAAATGTTGAATCTGCCTATTGCTTAATAAGAAAAAAATTTATTATCTCTTTTTGTTTGTTGTGCCTGTTTTATATGCATATTAGAAAAAGTTGGATCAACTTCTTACTTGGTCCTTTGCATGATCTATGTAAGACCAGTTGTAAGTTGTCCATTTTGTACTTCTTGATGGTTTGTTTATTGCGTGTATATGTACCTTGCACGTTTTCCAAGATGTGCTTTTTTTAAGATTTTTGTTCAACGTATATTGCTGTTATCTTGTGGTAATTTTTTGTTCGTGAAGAAATTTTCGTTGTTTAGAGAGTCAATTTTCCCTCCTCAAGGCCGACTAGGAAGCATGTCTTCGTGAGAATCAAATTCTTCTTGCTCAACTTCTTACAAAGCTTTCTTATACACTACCCATGGGTTAGTTATGCTTTAATATATCTTATTTCCGTTAGAATTCCTTGTAAGTGTAACTAGTTTTCGTATTATTGATGGTTGGTTTTTTACTTTAGTGATATGCTTTTCTTTTTTGTTTACCATGTCCTTGTGATGCACATGTTGCTTTTTATTTATGAGTACTCCCTTTTGGTATTTATCTCTCTGGTTAGCTTTTCCTTGTGTCCGTGCTTATGGTAAAAATCATTGAAATGACTTATTGTTGTACATGTTCATAAGTATTTCATCTCTTTAATATCGTATCCTTCCATTGCAATGAGAGATGGGAAGTTGCATAAAATATCAAAAATTTTAATTTCTCCAACCAACGTTGCCTCACTTACCTAGGATTTGACTTCCTCAATGCACTTGATATTGATTGGTGTAGCTGACACCTTCACCTTCTCAACAACTACCTTTCCTCTCATAACATCGGCAAAGGGCCTAGAGTCCTTGGAGAAACCCTACATCTTGACCCCCAGGAGATGTAAGGACACATTTGTCTTTGCTATCGGTCTTTTGGTGTTAGGCGCAATAGAATCTTTACGAGGATATGAATTTCTAAAATGATTATTGAATTTCTGCTATGCTACGAATCACTGCACACATTTTACTTGATTCTTCAAATTTGATTACACCACTTTGAGATTTTGCCTTAGTTCTTGAATTGGCACTTAAAATTTGATTTTTGAAACACGCATGTGAATTTCTTTTAATACTTTTACAAAGCACAATGGTGTAAAGTGTGTAATTGGATGAGATGAAATTAAGGTTTGTCACATGTTTTATCGTCTTGCACTTGTTTGTTTATATTTTATAGTTTATATACGAGTAAAACTACTTAGTTTTGTATTTTTCTTGCCGCTGGTGTTTTGAAAATAGTTTCACAACAGAAGATATTTGTAACAACCGAAAAATCCAGCCAATTTAAAATTTTCAAAAACGATCCACTTTAATAACACTATTACAAAAGGTTTTCGATACATTATTCATCAGAGTATTCCCAGGTTCATTTAATAAACATAAACGTGAGGAACGGTACGATCACGCCTTTGCCTTGCCACTGCTCCCTGAATAACCTGAAAAACATTAAACCACAACTGTAAGCCCGAAAGCTTAGTGAGATGCCCCCACAATACCAACCTCATATACCATACACATATCGCACTATCTCATAACGAATCACAAAACAGTCATGCATAATGGGTCTACTGTGGGACTAGTCCGCCATGACGGGCCTTCAGTCCACCTGGTCCATCCTCCGAGTCAAATCAAGTACTTCGAGTCTACAGTGTGGTTGGTCCGCCCGCACTGGGCCTTCAACTCACCTGGTCCACTCTCTGAATCTACAGTATGACTGGTCCGCCCGCATCAGGCCTTCAGTCGGCCTGGTCCACTCTCCGAGCCTCGGCACGTCTAGTCCGCCCGCACTGGGGCCTACAACATATCCGAACCGCTCGCTGGGCCTTCGGAACAACTGGTCCACCCTGAGTATCTTGGCCTACCGCACAAAGCAGGACCGCCTCAACCCATCTCCAGTCCAAACAACCATGTACACATAAACATATAATCATATAACAGTTCACATTCAAACAAGCCGATCTAGCAGATCACATAGCATAACATACTCTAAGCATGATACCGACCTAACAGGTCATTAGCATAGCATCTCCCTATCTCTCAGGATACCGATCTCAATCAGGTCTCTAACATATACCGTCCTAACTCTCAGGATGCAAGCATATCACAACAACAAAATACCAACAACTACCCGGATCTCAATCCGATAAGGGCCGGCCTTGGTGCCTTAGACCCTGTTGATATAGTGAGGATAACTCACCTCGAAACTGCCGGCTGAAAGGATAAGATCCCGCTGCTCCAACTCTGACACGAACTCCTCCACTCCAAAGAATGCCCCAACAACAATGAAACTCAAATCCAAGCAAAGCCCTTTGATCCAAGCCTCTTCTTCTTCAAGATTTCTTCAACAAACACCTCTCCAAGCTCCAATTTGCTCAACAATGGGGTTCCTCTACGAAATTAGGGTTTCTGGGACTCAAGGGGGATCAAAGAGGCTGTGGAGGAAACATAATGATCTTTATATAGGGCTCATTCCCCGGATTTAGGGTTTTCTTCGCCCAGCACCTACTCGCCGAGTCCATCTTTGGACTCGCCGAGTAGGTCGCTTGACACACGACCAAAGTCGCGACTCTACTCGCCGAGTCCATCTTTGGACTCGCCGAGTAGGTCGCTTGACACACGACCAAAGTCGCGACTCTACTCGCCGAGTCCATCCATGGACTCGCCGAGTCTCCCTTCAAGATTTACACTTCTAGCCCTTCAACTCTACTCTTGCTATTCCGGGATGTTACAATATTGAGCTAGCTGGAGCTCTTAGACAAATAAAAGATAAGTTTGAAGTCTAATTAAAGGACTAAACTTCAAAATTGGTCCCTGTGGTATTCAAAAAACTTTTGATATGGTCCAAAATGTTTTTCAATTGAACAGACGATCCAAAATCAAGGTTTTTCTGTGTTTTTGGTCCAAAAAAAGTTTAAATGACGGTTATACCCTTTTACTTTGTTTTTCATATTTTTTAAAAATTTTCAAATATTATTTTCATTTAAAAAGAAAAATAAAATAAAATAATTATCCCCCAACCCAATCCCCCCCCCCCCCCCGGCTCTCTCTCTCTCTCTCTCTCTCTCTCTCTCTAACAGAAGACGAGAAATCATATGGGATTGAAGATTTTACCCACCATCGTTCTAATACTATTGTAAATCTTCCTCCATGGATACTCTTAATTAGAAACCAACGATGCTAAAGTTATGTTATCACTCAAGAAAGCCCGCATCCCTCTTTTACAAGCTCCGTCTTTCTCTCCTTTCCAGTCCATTGGAAAATTGTTGACAATCAACCAGAAAAATCATCACCATGCTTGTTGCATGCAACCGAAAGTCATCCTATGTTCGTTGGCTTCAAATCTGTTCAGATCTGTGGCATGATTTTCTGTCGCTTCTCTTTCTTCGTCAGATCCTACTAGGGTTTGTCCTTTCTTTTCTGGCATCGCTGCTATGACAACGGGTTCGGCTTGTTGAAGTAGCCACACAACGGTTTCTCCTTCAGACTTGTGTCTTAGTTCCCGAGTAAGTTGAAAAACACACGACCTCAGATATTGAAGACGAAACAAATTGGAGATGGACCTTGTGCTTGCAGGTCTTCATCACAGATCTTGTGCTCCAGTTTCCAAAGTGACATTCGTGGTAGATCTTGACACAGATGAGGTTTATGCTAAAATATGTCTTCTCCCCTTCAGAACCCTTAACGATATAATAGGATTTTAGGGTTTGATAAAAAATATCAAAATCAAGAAAACTCAATCAGATGCTAACAATGATGGTGGATTATTAGTCCCGAGGTATTGTGCATAAAAAATTTTCCCTAGGCTCGATTACACTGCAAATTCTCCTGTTCAAAACATCTTAGCCAATGTTATTTATTGGCAAATTTGGAAATTCATACATATTTACAAAGGGATTCGAAGGGATTTGATTGTGTTTCTTAAATCTGATAATGGTGATGAGTGATTCATAAAGAAGATGATGAATAATGGGGCCCTATTTCTTTCTCTGATGAATCATGTAACGAGAGAGAGAGAGAGAGAGAGAGAGAGAGAGAGAGAGAGAGAAAGAGAGAGAGAGAGAGAGGGATATTGGGGGATAACAATAATAATTAATTTTTTAAATTAAAATAGTATGTTAAAAACTAAAAAAAAAAAAAAAAAAATTGGACCAAAAATACAAAAAAACCTTGATTTTGAACCTTCTATGCAAGTGGAAAAGTTTTTGGATCATATCCAAAGTTTTTTGAATACCACAGGGACCAATTTCACAGTTTTGTCCTAATTAAAGCTTTTAGGTTTTACTATTTTGGTGTGACATAAATGCCCCCAATCATATTTGTGCAAAAAAATCTAATGCCTTTACATTTACATTACAATCATACATGTTAGGTGTTTTTATTAATGTAATGGACTAATTATAGTTTTCATTGCATGTTATTTTTTTTTTTTCCTTTCTAGGTTTTGTCAAAGAAAATTGAAAACTCATATTTGGAGCGCAAATTTACTCATTAATGTTATTGATTAATTTTACTTTCATTGTAAGTTGTAACTATGTCAATTATTGTTTTGTTGAAATAATTGTAAAGGTTCTTATTTACTTCAATGTAAAAAATTATATTTTTGCATTTATTAATACATAATCTTGAAACTAACACATGATTTCTTTTACAAGTTTAACTAAAAACTTAAGGCTAGATTGAGTTTGAGCTTCTAGTTATTCTTTGAAGCTGAGCTTGAGCTTGGTAGCGTATCAAATTGATTGAATTGATTACACACTTAGGCCAACAATTATGATCTTTCCATTATTCATGTAAAAAAACCCGGTTGCTGAAAATAGGTCCTATATATGAGACTTGACCCACTTATATGGGTCATACTTATACAACTCGGTTGTAAGTAAAAAACAAGGACATATTATTATATAACTAAAAGTCCTAGTTTTATTATTGACACCGGGGTATTTAAGCATAGCATATAGCCCAGTTTTTTTATTATAAGCCCGATCTTATAAAACTCCCCAACTGAAACATTGTTATACAAACAATCAGGTCCAAGTGGTGAAACATGGAAATGTAATCTCACTGTTGACGGATCATTCACAGTAAATGTTCTCCGGAAAAAACTAGATTTCAACCCCACACTAAACCTGGATCAGTTTACATGGCTGAGGGAGATCCCAATTAAAATTAATTGTTTCATTTGGAGGGCTAAAATGGGAAAAATACCTTCAACCTTGGGCCTTTTATCCAGAGGGGTAGATGTGGAAAATGTTTTATGCAGTCACTGTGAAGAAGTAGTGGAATGCGCAGACCATGCATTGGTGGAGTGTAAATACGCGGACACGGTTATATAACGGGTGCTAAAATGGTGCAGAGTTCCTCTCGTAGAACTCAAAACAGTACATGGGGTGATCACATAGGCTCAAGCATGGTCCAACTGCCCCAAAAAAAGAAGGTTGCTAATGGGAATTTGTTGGGAATTTGTTACGACATGCTCTGGAACATATGGAAAGTAAGGAACAACATAATTTTCAATAAAAACCGGCTTCTTGCTCTCATTTGTGTAGACATGATCAAATCCACTACATACCTATGGATAAAAAACAGGGGGAAAAACAGGAGTATTGATTGGTTAGCATGGTGTAGATCTCCGTTTCTTTGTGTGTAATCTGTAATCTTAACATTTGTACGCTGTTATTTCCCCCCCTCTAGTCACTTGCTAGAGGTTGGTCTTATTAATATATTTGTCGGTTCCAAAAAAAAAAATCCGATTTTACTTAATATAACCTGCTTAATTATTTAAGCAACCAGGTCCTATTTAGCGAGCTCTATGTGCGTTTTTGTAGTAGTTAACACATTTTCACCGGAAGCACCTCAATATCGTAGCAAAATAGACCATTTCTTTTAGTGTTAATAATTGTTTTGAAAATACACAAAAGCAGTTTCAAACAAACACTAGTAAATAAATGATTTGTTGGTACGGTTAAAATAGTTATTTAATGTGGTTACTGAACTGTACTAAAAAATATCGCATAAATAATATCCCCTCATTAATTTAATAGTGCGGTTATAAAACCGCCTCAAAAAATAGTCAAAACCGCACCAAAAAATAGTAGAGGAAAAATACAAAAGGCACCATAAAATGATGAAAACCGCCCCAAAAAACGCAAACAACACCAAAAAAAAACCATACCACCAGAAACCACCCTTAAACCACCATCATCTCTATCGTGTGTTTGTTGTCGAGAACACAAGATTCACCAAGCCACACCATTTTTATCGCCATTAACCACCATCTTGCATCTCTACATTGACCTCCTTTATAATCGAGCATAAACCACCACCTGTTGATACCATCGCCATCTGCCCTACCTTTGCTGGAAATCACCATTACAGCCACAAAGAACACCCAACATCCCCAGTTACCATCATTTTTTCCACCTTAAACAAACCAAACGTAAATCAGTAATAAAAAAAGTAAGAACAAAAATTAATTTATCTGCATACCTTCCATCTCCACCACTAACCACCATCAACACCGACAACAAATGTCATGCCTTTACTGAGAACCATCGAAGCACCACCATCTCCTACATATTTCCGATCAACCAATTTATTTCATCTTAAAGAAACCAAATGTTAATCAGAAAAAGAAAATAAGGAAAAAGAAAATAGATATGCTTCTTGTGTTGTGTGTAAAAAGGGGTAAAACACATGCAGGACACACATACTTTTAGAGAGAAATAAAAATATAGAAGAAAAACGAAATATAGGAGAGAAATGAAAAATTCAAAGGATCAACCAACTTGTAGCTTGCTTGAGCATGAAAACTTTGAACAAAATTTGAAGGGATTTCGTGAAGAATGAAAAATCCGAATGAAATTTTTAGAGGAAAGATTAATGGTGCGGTTGAATGTTTTTTAGTGCGAATTATTTTTTGGTACGGTTGAATGTTTTTTAGTACGAATTATTTTTTGGTGCAGTTCAATGTTGGTTAGTGCGAATTATTTTCTGAGACGATTTTCAAAATTATTTTTTAGTGCGATTTTGGTAAACCGCCTCAAAAATGTTTTAATGGTGCGATTTTTGGGAAACCTCACTAATAAAACTATTTTATGGTGCAGTTATCTTCTTTTTTGATGTTGTAGACAGGTTCTGAAATGACTACATCAAAAAAAATAAAACTCAGACTTGGTAGTAGTGAAATATAAATGTAGTAGTGAAATATAAACTGGTTAACAATATAATTAATATAACAAATGTACAACTGTTTGAAGTTTCGAAATGTATACTATTATAAGTTCACATGCATATATTAATTAGTATAATTTGAAAAGCACTGCTTGGTAACAAATTTTAAAGCAACTGAAATGAGAGAAGATACGTATAAAAATTAAAGAGCCATGCATGCAAATCATATATGAATATGATGAATCAACTTTGCAAAGGACTAGGCTCGACAGAAGCGTATAAGAGGAGGTCAGGGTCACACTCGAGTATGTCCATTTCTTCTTGGCCCAGCGTTACCCATGCTTCAACCCCATCACCATTGCTTGTATCCATCAATATTATAATATTGGCATAAAGAGGAATATTGTCGTTAAAATTCCCATAGCATGACCACACTGGCCTTCCCCATCCAAAATCTGCATCATATAACCCAGAATTACACATGCTACTAGACGAATAGTAATCTGCATCATAGCGTGACATTTGACCCCCTAAACGTTTCATCCCATCAACAATATAATCACTCCCTTGTTCTCCTTTAAACTTCTCAAGAAATATACTGTCAACTTTCGCTATACCACCTTTAACGTGCCCAATCATGGTCTCCAATCTTAAGCTATCTTTTAATTCACAACTAGCTACACCTGTCCAACAAATGTTCCCAATCGCATTTTCTGGTAAAGGTGGCGTCAATCTTCCTCGTATATTCATGGCAAATTGCAAAATGGATGGTCTTTCTCCGTGTAATCTCCTTGCAGCAGTTGTCGCACACTTCCAAATCAGTGACGTCACTGCTACAACACGAGTAGAGGCGACAGATGATGATGCAGCTGCTTTCTCCTTCAGTGCTTGTAGTGCCGAGGAATCAAACCGAAATCTCTTGGTGGAACACTTTCCACTCTTCAACATCAAAGGCCTTACAGCTAAGAATGATAGAGGGCAAGATGCATTTGAAGCCGCTTTAGTGTTGGGATGGAATAGAGATGAAGAGACAAAATTAGGGTAAAGCATGTTGTGGGGTTCTCCCTTTGCTGTAGACGCCCAAGCATTTAAGAACGTCGAGTATGTGCGACCATCAATAAGCTTATGCGAATTGTACATGGAAATAGCAACACCACCACAAGTAAAGAAGTTCACTTGTATCATAACGAGATATTGTCCTCGTGTTGGCTCCTTAGAATTTAGGGGGAGTAGCCCCTGGAGTAAACTGTAATCTGGTTTGGCGACAAAACTTGAGAGATCACCATCAACTTGTGTCTCGACATAATGCACACCTTCGTCGTTACATTCAATATGATTATCATCAATATACTTTCCTGCAAATGGGTAAAATCGAGTGAGTGTTTCCGACAATGAATCCCGTAAGAGTTTGGATCTTTCAACCACCAAGTTGTCGATGCTGATGTTGATGTTGGTGTTTCCATTAGCATTGTTTGGATAAAAGAAAATAAATGGAACGTAAGAGGGAATGTTGATTTGATCCAATGCAGAAAGCTTGTATAATCGGAGTTCATGGGGAGTTGGCTTAGCAGGCTTCACATGTTGTATAGAAATAACACGGATTCCACTTTTGCTCTTTTCTTGGACACTTTTAACAACATGCGTCTGCGAAAACTTGAAGCTGCATTATAAAACATGAAAAATAATTGTCTTAGAACCCTATTTGCAACCAGAAACCAAGTTCAATTAATTTTTAATCACAGAGAAAAGTGCACGTACTCTTGAGGTATTGTATTTGGAAGTTGAGTCGAAAAGAACCGAGGTTCATGGGAACATTGCTTGGTAGTAATGAGATATGCAGCAAGTAATCGTTCACGCACAAGAAGAGGCTGCTTGGATGCCTTTGAGGAGACCAACAAGCTACCGAATAGCCTTATCATTTTCACCTGAAAGCCTTTTCAACTAGACTGTATGTAAGATCATGTTGATGCTTTGTTTCTTATTTGAATCTCTATATATAGGTAAATGTATAGGAAGTAAGTTACTATAAAAAGGAAAAAAAAACAGAAAGTTTGTATCCCATCTTGAATGATTGCGTGTGTATAACTATATCAATTATTATGTGTGTAACTATATTAAGAAAGTTTGTGCCACATCTATGATTGCGTATGAATATATACAACTATATTAAGAAAGTCTTCTCACATCTTAGATGATTGTGTAGCATGCCTACAACTATATAATAAATGTGTGCATATAACTATATTTTGAATGATTGTGTATGTATAACAAAGAGTATATTACTAAAAAGTGAAAATCATATGATTATTGTAGCTCCTTGAAATCTTTAATGATTTACTTATCCCAACTAATTCCAAACAATTACCCAGTAAATTTTCTAATATAATCATATACTACCAGTATATTTTATATATATATATATATATATATATATATATATATATATATATATATATATATATATTAATATTATTGATTTGTTTTGTTTTATATTGGTTGGATTTTAGATGAAAACCACTTAAATCAAAGCATATGTTTTTAATCGATCAAAATTCAATACCACTCTTTTATAATATATCATATTAAAATGGTTTGGTTAGTAGATTATTTTCATCCATCACAATTATTGATTTCGTTTTTACAGTATATATTATTGTTTTTGTGGTAGATTATTTTCTCTTCATTAAATAATTCAAGATTAACAAAAAAAAAATCACCTCTGCCCCTTAGATTTGTAATGACGTTGCCAAGTAACCCTTTTATTTATTAAGTTTTTAATTGTTTTTATTATTTTTGAAGTGTCATCTATTCCTAAACTACTTTTTAAATCAACGCATGTTCATAATTGAACTTGAACCATCAAGCTTGAGGATAAAATATAACACCGGATTCTACTTCGCTGGAATTAATAAAGGATGTTATGGTGTTGGTTCCTATGGTTTGGATATATTCATACTTTTGGTCTAATTTGTGAAAAATATACAAGACGTATCCCCGTAGTTTGGAAAACTACACATATGGTCCCTGGTGAAAATAAAAATACAATTTTACACTTTTTAATTTCTTTTTCATTTTACCTATTTACAATACTTGTTTTTGGTCCCTTTGCTAGATGAGGGTACCATATTTTTAATATATATTTACCCTTTCAAAAAAAACCTAATAATTGAAAATTAATAAAGGATCATTCACCCCATCCCAACACTTTTCCTCACCCCCACCCATTCACCTCTTTCTTCTACCTCTCAATTGAAAACCATAATTGCATTCAATCTCATTTATATTTATGATATTTAATAATAAACAATTTATAGAGAAAACTTGAATAGTTAATGATGGGGGTTGGGTGGGTGGTAGTTAACTTGTCGCACCACCATTTCAATGTATCAATTGTCGAGAAGGAGGGGCATGAGGGAATATTGCTAATGATAGTGATGAAAACAAGAAAGTAGGTTTTAAAATGTGTGTATGGTGGTGGGGGATACAATCGACGATCCGATGGTGGATGCCTGTGGTAAGGCGGCTGAGTAGAGGAATACGATGCATATGTATTTACTACCTTTAACAGGTATTTAATAGGAAAAGTAACAGTTTTAGTCCCTGAACTTCTCATCTTGTTCCATAATCTACTCCTTCATATCATTTATTTATTTCGTACTTTGTGAGATTCCATCTTGTCTCCTTGAACTTCTATAAGTTCTCCATTTATTTAATTCTAATTATTTTAATTTACATTTTAGTATACTCATGTAGGCACATAGTCACAACAAGTTAATGATATTTTAATGGTAACATGATCATTTTAAATTACACGCAAGAAATAATTAAGCATAAAATGACAAAAAACAAAAAAAACAAAAAAAAAAAAAAGATCAAAGGGACTAGTTTATTAACATGTCTGAGTTAATTAGAAATTAGTGTCATCTTTGACTGCTACATTTATTTTTTCCATATCTCGAGTTTGATGCATGAATTCTAAGATTGTTTGATTAGAATTGTTGAGAATTTCTTCATATGTTCTATATATTTATACATTCATGTCTCAGTAGGTTTTCCTACCATCTCCAAGCATCGAGGACTATGCTTAATCTTAAATTTGGTGAGGAGTCTTTTTATGTTAGTTTCTACTTTCCTTATGGATATCATTCAAAACATTTCAAAAATCCAAAAAGATTTTTCTTTTCTTATTTTCATTTTTAAGTTCATTCATTTCAAAGCATCTAAAAAAATCACAAAAAAAATTTTAATTTTTTTTTCTCAATTTCTTTGCATTCCGCATTGTTAATCACCAAACCAATTACAAAAATATTTTATTTTCAACTTATTCTTAGTTTGTATTCCATCCAAAAACTTATAAAAATTAAAAAAAGATTTTATGTTTTTAGCATTTTTATCTTTCTGCAATGTAAAAAAAAAAAAAATCAATCCAAGACAACCTAACCTTTTCAAAAAACAGTTGAGTTGATATGTGAGTCGTATGCCTTGAGATTAGACATGCTCGTTTTTTTCAATAAATATTAAAAAAACAATCTAATCACACATGAACACGTTTTCTAAAGCTACTCGTGCAAAACAAAAAATGAAGGTGTTGTCAACATTGAAGCATAATAACATGTATACATTAGCCCTTGCAACGCACAACCGGTCTTATGATTCGTTATTGTTCAATCGAACCTAAACTCCAAATTCAATAAATAAATAAAAGAATAAAAAATTCCAGTGATCCGAACCTTCCAACGCTCTAAAAACTCATTTCTACCTATTACCTTTTAAGTACCTTGCTTGAGGACATAGTTTCTAACTATACTTACGGGTTCTTACATGTTTACATCAGTCACCTGAAAAATACCTTAGAAGTCTCTAACGGTAATAGATTGTGAGATGTCCTAACAATAGATAAAGTTAAGGACGAAAATATAAAGAATTGAGCCAAAAAAATAAAACAAAAAAATGTTTTGATTAAGTAAATAAGTGGATAATTCCACAGTTTCGAGTCAATAAGTGGATAATTCTACAATTTTGAGTCAATAAGTGGATATTCTACAATTTTGAGTCAATAAGTGGACAATTCCACAATATCAATTCACTAAGTGGATAATTCCACAACAACTTGAGTTGCATAAATAAATACAATTAGTAAAACTTGGCTGCCAAAAGATCCCCTTGGACTTGGACTTGAACTTATAACATTGAGACTGATTGTTAACTACTTTGACTAGTGTAAGTGATATGAAACAAGTAACAAATCTGGGTAAATTTTAAGGAATTTTTAGTAAAGATTTTTTAGAAAAGGATTGTTGTTGATCAACAAATAGTTGAATTCGGTCATTGTCATGTTTTGCAAAATGAAGATGATTGAGCATATTTTTCATTACATATGTTTTCACGAGAGTAATAACATAATTTGTTCCATATGCTAACACAATACCGGTAAAAATGAACAAGTGTTGTAACTTGTAACAACCCGAAAATTTTAGATCAAACAAGGTCTAAATCTTATATGAGTATAAGTGAAACAACATTGCAAGCTTGATGCACTATATCATCTAAAAGCCTTGAGAGCATGTTTATAAGCTAATAACTAAGTTTAGATGGGAACCTATGCTGACTTATGTTAATGAAAGTCAACATAAGTCAAAAGGATAAACATAAAACCATAGAATATCACACTATATTGGAGTTTTTGGCCTAAGGAATCTAATTCCATATCAAAACTGAAAACACATGCTTTTGGAAAGCCAAAAACCGAAAACCCTTTTCTATTTGATTTAGGTCTGAAAACCTTTTTCTATTTGACCTAGAACCGAAATCACTTCCTTTTTGGAAGTATAAGACCTAAAACACTTAGTTTAAGGCCTAATAAGGCCGAAAACTGCCCCTATATATAAGTGTATGACCGTAAACTCAATTCATTTCTCACAAATGTCGTCTGAAGGTCGATCTTGTGGTTCAATTGAAAGTCAGTGAAAAGTGCATATTCACCCTTTCAGGAGATGTTATTGTGGTTTAGAAGCTCGATTTGTACAACAAGTAAATAAACACCCATATAAGGATGATCCATGAGATGTTTAGTGAGTTTGAACCATTAAATCGACCTTGTAAGAGCATTCATTTATTTGTTGTATAAATTAAGCTTCTAAACCAAAATAATATCTCCTGGAAGGGTGAATATGCCCTTTTTGTTGACTTATAAGTGAGTTTGAACCATTGAACTGACCTTCATTTATTTGTTATACAAATCGAGCTTCTAAACCAAAATAACATCTCGTGAATTAGTCAATTGGTTGACATTGCAACAAAATTGTAAATGTAATGACATACTTGAGAAAATAAAAAACTCAATGTCAAAATCAAAATTTTATGGTAATATAGTAACTTTCTTGCAATTTGAAGGTTGGTGTCAAAATCGAAATTTTAGTAAACTTAATGACTTTATTGCAATTCAGGAAAAATGGTTATGGGAGAACATAGAGAACCGGTCATTTTGTTGATATTGGTGTCAAAAAATTTTCATTTTTGATTTATCCCAAAATAATAGTCCACTTCTAAAAATAAATAACATTTTTATCAAAATACTCTTTCATTATTACTTAACCAACAAAATTTGTATGTTTATTTTGTTTGTAGACAATAATTTTGAGACATATGGAGTATAATGATTTTCTTGTAATTTTCTCTAGTAATAATTAATAATATTGGATTAGTCTATCTCAAAAAATTGATAAAAATTTAAAATTAGGGTTTGTGTAGTGTTTTAGGAAATTGTTTGGAATAGTATCCAAACCTTTGTAATTGGTAAAGACTGGTTATAAATGGAATAATTATCATTTACAGATGATTTTATCTCATGTTTATATAATGTAAGTGTCAATAGTAAATGGATATGAACTTGTTTGACCTATGAATGATAAATTACAACAATAGAATATAATCACAAGAATCAATCTAACAAATATTACGTAAAGACCTTATCTTTAAATACATGAAACCAAATCATATGATGAAGAAGAGTTCTGAGCATAAGGTATTAAATAGTTTCTACTCGGTTAAACCTTACACAGCAAGTGGTGCACGTAGATCAGAACAATTAGTTTTCCAAAATCCAATCTTGTCATTTTTTCTGTCATACATAACAAGAGTATTGCGAAAAATAATGCCTGCATGCATTGCAACAAACATACAATAATTAATTACACAACAATATTTTCATTGATAGCAACAAAAACCCATATAATATACTATTAAACTTAAATTACCTCCAAGCATAGTCATTGGATCATTTCCATTTTGAAAAATCCCTAAGCAATATGCACCATGCACCTTTGAGTGCTTCACAAATATCACACACCTCAGAATATTTAGCAAATAGACACCATTAATGTTTAATGAATTTAATTTTCTAAATATTGGAATAATTGCTTACTCTGAACAAGTAGTTCTCGGGGGTTAGTAACAGCTTTTCTCCCTTCCCAAACACCATTTCAACAGAAGGAAAGCTCTTCACGAGCTGTGAAACATCACTGGAATAACATTATAACACATTAAAAGTCAACTTTACTTCCTATTTATATACTTGAATGCGATGTATAATTACTGAAATTAATACCTTCCAGCACCAGAAAAGCAAATGTCATCATAACTTGGATCAGGACCTTTTATCTGTTTGACAGAATGGACTTCTTTCATGATCTGCATCCAAGATTTGAAACTTAATAACTCTATATATATATATATATATATAGGAATGAACTTAAGAAGACTTATATATAAGAATCTTACAGCTTTCTTAAATGCAAGAAAAGCTGCTTCAGGTAGGTAACCATATGTTGTTCCGCTGTCTATAACTGTTCCAAGACTTCCATTAAAAACAGTCTCACTCAAAGCCAACCGCTTTCCAGCGACATGCAACTCCTTCAGATCTATATTGTAAAATGGGCTGCAGCCATAAATGTGTTGATGCATCAAACGTAATATTAATTATTATGTTAAAAAATAATTAAAGAAGTGAAATTTATGGATATAATTAAAGCATACGTACCTACGTGCAGGGTTTGAGTAGGAATACACCATTCCTGAGGGGGGTGGAATGCCACCAAGAACCATGGAACCACCAACAATGTCCATTCCACCATAACACAAAGAGAAGGAATCACTGATTACACCTCGGTCAACAAGTTGGTCAACTAGACTCGGATAACGACGACCCAAACCTATAATTCCATCAGCATGTTGGCTGTAGAGATTACCAGTTTCCACATTTTCACAACCGAAAATGGCACGTTGAGGTGAAACTTCACTTTGGTTGCCAAAAGATATGATGTCTTCACCAAGAACACCACTGCTAGAACTGAATTCGGCATATACATTTTCATACACACATTGCTTTTTGTCTTTGTCACATGTGCAATTCTTGTTGCACTTCACAGATTTGTAAGTGCTGGATGACTTTGGATCAAACTTTGGATCCTGTTATGTTCAATGATTAACTTTCAGAACCTTAAGAAGAAATACATCATGTAAATATGCAAAAAGGAAAGACCTCATGATTGCCACATTCTTGACAAGTAGAACATGGAACATAAGTAACAGTGCTCCCTGTGTCCACAATAAGAGCAAACTTCTGAGGTGGAGATCCAATCCACAGCCACGTTGTGTAATACCTAATAAACATCAATTCAATTGATCAAATAGCTCCACTCCAAAAATGGTACAATCTGTTGCTTCTGAAATTCAAAGTGATTCAAAGAGAATTCATTACTTCTACTCAATGATCGTTAGTTTCCCCAAATAAGAACAACATTCAAATATATAAATTCCACACATCCTTATCGTATTCGTGTTGGCGCGTGAATAGATCGAGGAAATGAATTGATACCCGTCGATGATGAGATCATCATGGAGAGCCATCCGCGCGTTCCGGCGATGAGAATCAGATTTCTGGAGGTGAAGCTGAGTTTTTCCGTCGCCGGAGAACGAGGAGATCGGGGAGGAGCTAGGAGGAGAAGGAAAAAGAGGTAGAAACATGGTTTGGCGATTGATATCAGCATTCGGAGGATGGAGTATAGTAGTGCTTGGATCAAGGACGACGGCAGAAACAAACACAGACGACGATAGATTGTTAAACAGAACAAAAATCGACAGGATCACGACAGAGGTAGCAGACGAGGCTAGTTCCCGGGTGAATCGTGCCATAATTCGTTAATCTCTGAACGGTTGTTTCTGCGGATGGAGAAAAACGAAGAACTCGACCAGATATCTCTACTCTCTCGAGAATTGTAGAGCTAGAATGCGAGATGGATTTTCCGTTCCGGTGGAGTTATCAGTGACTGTGAGTAACGTTTTCCCGCTGAAAAGCTATTTTAATTCTCATTCGAAAGTGCCGGCGACGACGTTGATCGGATCTAGGCGTGACATGAATACGTGGATCGGATCGTTCTTAAACAGATAATGATGCACAATATTCCCTCACGTGCTTTCTCTATCTTCACCATCACTTTTTAGGTAGGGTTTGATTTTAAAAAATTAGAATTCAAATAACACGTTTATTCTTTGGGCTCCTCATCTTAGACTAATAATACTATAATACTACATTAGATTTGAAACTTTGGTTCCCATTTCACACATGGATGAGTTTTGAACTAATGATACCCTAAGATGCAGATGTGGATACGTATATCCACATGATGAACATATAGTTATTTGGATGAGTAATTTCAGATTTATGTTTTGTATTTGAATTAAAATGTGTACCTATAGCTAATAAACTATGTACACTCCATAACTTATTCTACACCATGTAAAAATAATTATTGCACAAATCTAGCAAATAAACTCTCAAATACATAGTTTCCCACTAGAGTGAATAGTTAGAAACACATCAAAAGTTTCCAATCGTGTTATTTGGGTTCATGTTGGACAAAGAGATGTCTTGAGATGCGTTGAGAGTCTAATTTTACCAAGAGATGTCTTGATGACAATATACTATCCAACTTTTATCATCTGATAACATTCTGATAGTGTCGATATAATGCTAAAAATATTACATCATTTTTTTTGTGGACTGACTTATAATGATGCATCAGAATTCACGATATAGGATTCAACTACACACTCTACAAAAAAGATCAATTTCATCAAACTCACTTGTCATGTTCACATCTTTCTCGCCTTTAGCAGTAACAATGAGTGATGTCTGAAATGTTCGTTATGTTTGCATGCCTGAGTTTTTTGTTTTTATACCAACATTGTTTTTTTTTTTCGATCTATATTTATCACTACCAAACATCTTTATGATTTTATGCTCTCGCCCTTAACACCAAACAACGAACTTTAAGGTTCATGTGGATTCTTTTAATGAATATCCTCTCTAGGGATCAAATCTCCCCCTTCAAACGTAATTTAGTAGTTACAAATAAAATACTAACTTTTCGCCAATGACAACATGACTACCATAGGGGCATGTTGATCCTGTTGGAAATCGGGCATTCACTCATTCTTTGAACACCGATCAAAATAGCAAATTTGTGTATATTACTTTCAAGAAAACTGATTACGTCTTACATAATACATTTACTAGTGATATCTATTTATAACAAACAAACAATATATAAAACACATTCTCATAAACATCCGACGTTTGTTCCTTCTAAGTAACAACAAACTCCACCCTTCACTTTCAACTCCAACAAATTCGATCAACTCCAGACCAAGTCATTAACATGCAGAATTTTGATGACCCATGCAAATGACCCGTACCCGACTTGACATGTATTCTATCCAAACCATCAAGATTAACCCAACATTCACCCCCTTAATCTTGATGATCTTGATCTTGATCTTGGTACTTTTCTTCTTGTTTCTTGCTACCTGCTTTCTTTTATTGGTACTTCCTTTTTCTTCTTCTAATCACCAAAAGTGACCAGACTTGTTGCTTGCTTTCATTCTTTTTCTTTCTTCTTTCTTCTTTCTTTATTCTTCTTTCTTTCTTTCTTCTTCTTTCTTCCCCTTTCTTTCTTCTTTTTCTTCTTTCTTTCTTTCTTTCTTTCTTCTTTCATCTTTCTAATTTGTTGTTGTGCAGCCTTTCTTCATGCTTTATACTTGTCACGAACTTGCTATTTGCTTTCTTGCTTGCTAACATGCAACAAACATGTTGTTGCTTCTTTCTTTCTTCTGATCACAAAGACCCAGCACAAAAAAAACACCCACGCATATACATGGAGAGAGATAGTCTTTCCTTTCTTCCTGCTCTCAATCTGATTGCATATGGTTGCAATTTGCATTATCATTATTGATATCATACACTTTGTGCAATGATACGATCAAAAATTGTACCTTTCTGTCACAAAATTGGTACTCGGTCTCTATTTCTCTCGGGCAAGTCTCGAATTTTTTTGCCACTCTGCGGTCTTCGGTCTAGATTTCAAGCAGTCGGTCCCTTCCTGCTTTGTCGATCTTCTGTCAGAGATAACGGTCTTCTTCCTGGCAGCAGTCACTGTCTTTTTCTATGTCGCAGGCGAGTTCTAGTCAGACTTCTCGCCAGTTCTTCTTTCCTCAAGTCGGTGTTCTTCTTTTCCGGCGACGGTCTTTGCTGCTTTAGCAGCCGGTCTTCACTTCTTCCTGCAACTCACATGAAATCGCCTCTCTCTTCTTCTAAACGAGCCCTAGGCTCTGATACCAAATGTTGGAAATCAGGCCCTCACTCATTCTTTGAACACCGATCAAAATAGCAAATTTGTGTATATTGCTTTCAAGAAAACTGATTGCATCCTACATAATACATTTACTAGTGCTATCTATTTATTACAAATAAAACAATATATAAAACACATTCTCATAAACATCCCACATATGTTCCTTCTAAGTAGCAACAAACTCCACCCTTCACTTTCAACTCCAACAAATTCGATCAACTCCAGATCAAGTCATTAACATGCAGAATATTGATGACCCATGCAAATGACTCGTACCCGATTTGACCCGTATTATATCCAAACCATCAAGATTAACCCAATAGATCCAACATGTCTCAATCCATCTATTACATTTTCTCATGTTTTTGCTTTGATAGAGGTTCAAGAATATTTATTTCCCAATAGAGATGAACTTCAATTTGTATCTTCTAAAAGCTAAACTCTTAATTATCAAACTTGTTGGTCTTAAACTTTATGTATTCATAGTTTTGATATCATTTCTTAGGCATTATATCAAGAAACACACACACACACAAATATAATATGTGAAGAACACATAACACACATGATTTAGAGAAAACATGATATGCCTATAAACGAGATATAGAGAGTTTATATAAAATTACAAGTGTTGCAGAAACCAGCCTTGACGATCGATTAATCGTTTGGTGACCTTGTACCGATTACGATCAGGATGTTTGGCGAAAATCGATCAAACTCGGGTTTGACGGTCATTGACGGTACTCAGCACACATAGGCGAAAAATATTTAAAACATCAAAAATTTTAATTTTCAAATATTACACCAAAATTTTAAAATTTTAAATTTTTAAGTTTTCAAATTTTAATATGATATACTAAAATTTTCAAAACTTCAAATTTTCAAAATTTTAAATTTTCAAATAGTTATTTTTTAGGATATATTAATTTTTTTAAATGATTTTATTAATAATTTATGGTCTCTAATTAATCCCCACCTAGTCCGTTTAAAATCCCAAAAATCCAAGGTAAAATTTTCATTTTTGTTATAGACAAAACACTAATGAAACTTATCCAAACATTGAAAAGCATTTTAACTAAAACCATTATCAGAGTTCATTCCCAAAAATCACATATTGCAAAAAACACGGGTGTATGCAATGCGATCGTCCCGACCTCTTCATTTGAAAACCGAAGTACCTGAAAGAAAACTAAAAAACGTAAGCACAAAGCTTAGTGAGTTCCCCAAAACATACCACACATGAAACCACATAAGTCCACATAAATCATGCATACAAATATATAAGGATGCCATGGTGTAACAACGTAATTTTTCAAAATAATTTTTCATTTCTTAAAAACATAATTTCTTCCAAATCAACCATAAGAATCCAATGTATCATAATCATAATACAAAACATGTCAAATCCCAAAATCAAATAAATCCAAATCTGCATGTGTGTGTACGAGTCATGCCGGCACCTTCCCTCGGTCCTTACTAGTACCTGAAACACATAACACAACAACTATAAGCATGAATGCTTAGTGAGTTCCCCAATATACCACTTACACACATACACCCTTCCGGGCCATGACCTTCCGGTCCATGTGTCTCAGGGGACTTCCGTCCCGACCCGGTAAACCTTCCGGTCTCACCCGTGTTGACCTTCCGGTCCATAACTCCCTGACCTTCCGGTCTACATCATAATGCCTTCCGACTCATAATATAATGCCTCTCGGCCCAAATCAAGCATAGCATACATATCGCATACAAACAGGCAACTCATAACATACAATGCATATATCTTATAGCATACCCGACCTTCCGGTCACACATAGGTACCCTTCCAGGTGCAATATAGTGAGAAGACTCACCTCGTATGATGTCTAAGTCTCACGTGCTTGATATCTCTGAATCTCGTAACCTCTACCTAGCCTCGCCTAATCACATCAAATAATCGTTCAAAATCATTAACCGCTCTCAAGGCTATACTATATTCCTTCTAAATTTCCACAGAAGGGTAAAAGACCATTTTACCCCTCCCTGACCAAAAAGTCCACATGTTGACTAAAACCCTAAAAGTCAACAAAAGTCAACAGCAAGCAGTACGCGGGGCGTACCAGCTCTTGTACGCGGGGCGTACTCTTGCCTTCCAGAAACAGGGTACGCAACCTCTTACGCGGCGCGTACTAGGATTACGCCTAGCGTAATGCCCAGTTTCTTTGTTCAGCATATTCAGGTCTTAAACGGTTAAGACCTGCATCCAAACTTCAGATCTGACCCCTTTAATATGTCTTAAACCATAAAGTTGGAACCTTTAAGCCTTTGCATGGCTGTAATGATCACTTTGTGCTCAAAACACCTTTCCTCTTTCCATAATGAGACTATAACTCATGCATGCCACAAGATCCACGTCTAAGACTCGATTTTTATGACTTCCCAACACATTTTACACTAGAAAAGGTCAGATCTACGCTTATGGAGACTTTTTGCACATAAAGTCTCCAACTTTGAACCAAAACCCTAACAAATGGTCCAAAAAGAAAAACTTATGAAGAACAAGGAAAGCTTTGAGCTTTTTACCTCAAGAAGGATCTCTAACCACTGTAGAACTCGGATCTATACTCGTTCTTCAACTTCTAGCTCCAATAATGGCTCCCTCTTCTCCTTCTTCACCTTGAAAAGACAACTTCAAGCTCAAAAACTCACACACAAGCTAAAGCATGAATCGCAGCTCTCCAAGGGTTCTCTCAAGGGTGTATGGTGGCTAGGGTAAGGGACTACATGTTCCTTTTATAGTGCAAGGCCACAATTTAGGGTTTTACATCTGGGCCGGTTACGCCCGGCGTAACCTTGTGTACGCCCAGCGTACCCGGATGAACACGCGTATGAATTAAGCGCATGAGTACGCGCGTGTAGGCCCCAGTACGCCCAGCGTACTCACCAAATCATCTTTTCAACTTCAAGGGACTAAAATGCCAACTCTCCAAAATAGAAGGGCCATAAAGCTAACCTGGAATTTGGGTTGTTACACATGGAAACCCTCCACGGTCTTATTATGGTGCCATGGGAACCCCCACATGGTCTTAATGAACTTCCATGGGAACCCCTACATGGTCTTAGCCTGCAATGTCATAGGCTCCCCCTATGTTCTGATATCCAATTGCCTCGGGCACTCCCCCGGGGTCTTCCATGCAAGTATCATAGAGACAACTAGCATACCACATAACACACAATGGGCCTACATTGGTGCCTTCGATCCGTGGATATGGTAAGGAGACTCACCTTGAGTATTGAAGCTCACTGCAAGAAACCTTAGTTGTTGCCCTGATGACTTCCCAAGCTAGCAATACCATAACTACATCCAATAAGCAACTGAATTCCAACCCATGATCAGTAATCCAAACTTAGGGTAAAATGACCATTTTACCCTTGGCCCATCATGAAACATCCTAAAATACGACCCAAAAAATTTTGTTTAATAATTACTAAAAACACCATGTTAATATCATAAAGTAAAACTCGTACGTCAATATCTCAAAACAATAGCAAAGTATTACGAGAAAACTGTATCAAGACTGTATCAAATCACATCTATGAAAAGCTAAAAACAACTCCCAGGACAACTGAAGTTGTGGTGTGTACGATGTCATCAAGCCGAGCTCTTCCCTTTACTTGCGGAAGTACCTGAAACCAAAACTAAAACTGTAAGCACAAAGCTTAGTGAGCTCCCCTAAACTACCACATACCATACAATAACATATAAACACATACTGGGCCTTGCCCACTGCATCAGACCGAAGTCCGGAAATTGCATCGGACCGAAGTCCGGAGCTGGCTGGGACCTTGTCCCCTGCATCGGACCGAAGTCCGGAACTAACTGCATCGGACCGAAATCCGGAAACTGACTGAGAATAACATAGCATAGCATATACATATCAACTAACATGAACACATAAACTACATACTGCATCGGGCCGTAGCCCGGAACACATAATACATAAACCCTGTCTAAGCCACGAAGGCATCATACATCCTAACTACTGCATTGGACTGAAGTCCGGAAACTACTGCTAGTTAAACGGGCCGACATTGTGGCCTTAGACCCGTTCCTACTGGAAGGAAACTCACCTCGTGACGCTAACTGCTGAAATCCTGAATGAGAAATCCCTGACGGCTGCTCCGGTTGCTTCCCAGCTATAATGGGAAATAAATACTAAATCAGAATAGGGATTTCCTCTATGGGTAAATTGACCATTTTACCCCTACTATGGTGTGGGACACAACATGGCCCAAAACCTCAATTCCTTCTAAGTCCATCTATAACCCCACTATAGGCCCACTAATGGCCCAATTTGCTATATTGGGCCTAGAATCCTTTTATTAGGCCTTACTCAAGCCCAATACCAAATCCTTGGTCCTTAGCATCTGAATTCTGATGGGCCATAAAGGCCCAAGGACCCTAAGCCTGAAACCCAGCCCACACCGAGGCCCAACACTCGAAGTCCAAACTGGTAGCGTACGCGGGGGGTACACCAAGGTACGCTAAGCGTACTGGCTGGTGGCCTGTACGCGGCACGTACTTCCTTGTACGCCCAGCGTACAGCCTTGTTAAGCCATCATCTCATTAAGTGCTTAATAATCCGATCTAGAAGCTACAAATCCAGATCCTAAGCTTATTCAATGACTTAAGCCATAAAGTTGCTTACTTGATGGCTTACAAGTCTCATAAAGGCTCAAACTCTCACAAATAACATTCTACTTCCATAAAACCAACTAGATCTCATGCATGGTTCCAAATAAGCTTCAAGGATCGAAACTTTACTGCTATGGGGACACTTGAGCTTCAGGGATAGCAATCCTAAGCTCCAAAAACGAACTTGTAAGATAAAGGTCCCTCCTTTGGACCTAAAAGGTCCAAACTTCCAAAAATCCTAGATCTAAACTCACAAGAAGAAAGTTGAAAGCTTTATACCTCTTTTGAATGCCAAATGAAGGAATGATCCCAAATCTATGAGCTCAAGGTACTCAAGTTCTCTTTCTTCCACTTCTCTTCTTCTTCTTCTTCACAAAAATAAGCTCAAAGATCAAACACATGCAAGCAAGGAGTAAAGGGGACGAACTAGGGTTTCTCTGGGGTGAATGACAAGTGAGGAGGCCAAATGGGAGGCTATAATGGGGTTTAAATATGCCTCAAACCCTAAAATTAGGGTTTTTCCTCTGGCCGCGTATGCTGGGCGTACACTATAGTACGCTGCGCGTACGCCTCCCTTCCTCGCGATTCATTTAATCCTTACGCCCAACGTACAACGGGTTACGCCCCGCGTATGGCTTATGGGCAGACTATAACTTGGCCCAACAAAAGACCCACTCTCATAACTAAATCTATTATAGCCCAAAATAAAACTTGAGAATTAAATAAACTTATACCTCGGAAAAACGATCATTACAAATCTCCCCCACTTGGATCAGACTTCGTCCTCGAAGTCCGCTGCTACTGAATCAGAAAATAACTCCAGGTAATGCTTCTGCATCTCCTCCTCCGATTCTCACGTCCACTCTGAACCCTTCCGGTGCTGCCACTGCACCTTCACTAGCTGAATTACCTTGTTCCTCAAGGTCTTTGTCTTCCGATCCATAATTGCGACCAGCCTCTCAATATAATTCAGGCTGCTATCAACTTGAATGTCTTCTAAGGGAACAACTGCTGACTCATCCACCAAACACTTCCTCAACTGGGACACGTGTTTTAAAAATGAAAATTTGGTTTGAAAATTTACGATGTTACAATACCCAGACCTTAAAACCGCCCGAACAAAACCCAAAAACCATAAAAGATCGAGATATCCAATTACAATTATACTATTGCCCTCCAAAGACACAATCAAACACTTGGATCAATTATACTGTGACTCCCACATCCGAATTCGGCTAACTACTTTCTTTCCCAAGGCCATGAGCCTCATGACAACTGATGACTGGACTGCAGCACCGATCAACGAAGTAAATCCAAACCCGAGTGTTACAGTCTGATTAATCACTTAATGTCAGTCGTCCGCCGAGCTACTATCGGGTAATTTTCACAACCTTGATAACTACATTGAGATCTACATGTAGAGTTGGGGTTTTCAATTTTTGAGCCTTAAACTACATATATTATCCCAACAATATTTAATAATGGTATGTTGCCCCTATTTATGGTTTCACTAGTGGTTATGAGGTTCAAACACAATCAAACTGCAATACTCAAAAAAACAAGAATGGAAAAACATAATGAATGCGAAAAAAAAATACGACAAGTTGACAGCGCGGGACCTAGGCTACTCTACATTTCTAATACTAAGCATCCATGTCCTTTTATGTAACAGCCCGAAATTTTCAGGTATTTATTTTGGACTTAATTATGGAAATTGTGAGTGGACTCGGCGAGTCAGAGCCCAGACTCGCCGAGTAAGATCACGGATTTGGGTGCGGGTTTGCGTCCGGACTCGACGAGTCCAAGAGTGGACTCGGCGAGTCTACGCTGTGTGATGAAACCCTAATTTCCGGGGTTTGCGGCCTATTTAAAGGGCCTTATGGCCGTCATTTGTGCTCACCCAACCCTTAGAGAGAAACCCTTGAGAGCTGGAACATTTTGAGAGAGAGAGAGAGGGAGCCTTTTTGACCTTGTGTGTGTGATCTAACAAAGAAGGAGGAGGATCTAAGCAAGAGGAAGCAAAGGGGGCTGCTATTCAGTGGATTTGAAGCTTAGAGCATCGATCTTGAGGTATGAATTCGATCCATTTTCTGATTTGTGGAGTATATGGAGATCTAGGGTTTCTTATGGACATTAATGGAATGATTTGATGCCAAATAGTCCCCTTTTGTGTTGAGACTCTGGATCTGGATCCATAGAGGTCCAGAGAGCCTCCCTCTTCCAGCTTTATGTATAGCAATTGAGTTCATGGCCTTGAGATATTGAAATTGAGACAAAAACATCATTTAGGGTCATATAGAGATTGTAAGTGTGTGACATCCCCAAAATCTCGGCCCGAAAAGGCCGATTTCATTTATGCTTTTTAAAATAATTTTCAGAGTAAATCCTTTTAATTTTAAAAGAGATGCGGAATTTGTTCCCAAAAACAAAACATGATAAAATAGATATTTATCAAAACATTTCATAAAGAAATATGATTTCATTTCATAATCAAAAGTCGGGATGTCATGTTCCGATACAGATCATAAAGCATAAACGATAGCATTACAAGTCTTTCAACAAATATATACATATACAGACTTGTAAACAAAACAACTTGATGTTCGCCCATCTTAAGCTCTTGCGCCACTTCCTGTAAAATAAATCAACTGAGTGGGTCAGGCTTGGGAGCCTGGTGAGCATATAGGGTTTTCAACCCACAATAAATAATTAAATTAATTATTATCAACCAACAATAACCCAGTTACCCATTCCCGTTATTCTCACTTTATGTCCCTAAAATAACTAACACAAGGGACCTAGTCTAAGAATATTTCATCGGGGCGACTACACATGCTTCGGGGGTTCCTCAGCAATATAAGTCAAATAAGGCAACCATGGGGGGGATGGAATACAGCGAATGAACACCCAAGTTCATTAACACCTACAGGTTATGAGCCTGCTAGCGTTCCACTGGACTATCTAGAAAAGTTCGTGGTCGTCATCTAAATTCCGCTAGATGACTGGATCAAAACAACATCGAGGCCTCTCATCTGTTTATTACACACCAACTATCTACCCATATTCTACCCAACATATTAGTAGATAAAATATACATTTTTATACGTAGTTTCAAAACCTGTATAGCATGCTCAATCAAAACATTTTTCACATAACAGATGAGGCATACACACATAACACGTATTTCATAGAGAATACTTCAGATCTATAAGATAGAAGAGAGTGGGTATACATTCACATATATAACAACAAAATATATACACATAGCACGTATTTTATATAAAATACTTCATAATATTGTGTTGGAATGAAAGTAACTACACACTCACTTGATCAGAAGATGATCGGGCAGCACTACGGCTTGCAGAAGAGGTGTTTCTCCGTAGATCTGGAAGATCTTCACAAAACCGGGCTCCTCGCGGGCAGCGTTTCGGCTCGGGAATAACGCTCTTCGGGATTCTCGGGGCTTCGGATCTTGCTTCGGGGCTCGAGAATATTACCAGGGCTTCGGGGTATAAACGGCACGCAAAACGAGGAAAAACTTAGAGAGAGAGAAGAGTTTGAACAAGAGAAAATGGTTGAATTCGAGTTCTATTTATAGGCTGCTGGGTCTGGGATTACGCGGGGCGTACTCAAATTACGCGGGGCGTACTCGGGTTACGCGGGGCGTACTTTGACGTCACTGCGTGCGTCGACTGGTGGCACTCGAGTATTGGTCAGACAAGTTGCATCCGACTGAGTACGCGGGGCGTACTCAAATTACGCGGGGCGTAATTGACTTGTCAATTTTCTAAATTGCGTAACTTTCGCATACGAGCTCCATTTTTGACGTTCTTTATATCCACGCGAAGGTCAGACCATACTCTACAACTTTCATTTAGACTCCATTGGCTAATTTTGACTTTTATTTTTATTATTTATTTTTAGAAGGCCGGGACAGAAAAACTTCGTTATAAATTCATAACTTCTTCGTCTGACGTCTGTTCTCGCCTAACTTTTCATTGCTTCGCTACTAACAACAAGATCTTCGATTCTCATTTAGATTGTTTCAGCTAAAAACCGCTCGATCTCAAATCGAGTATTCGGGCTGCATACTGCCACGTCGAAACTTCAGAAAATCATAACTTCCTCATACGAAGTCAGATTTGGGCGTTCCTTTTATGCACGCTCTCGGTTTAACGAAATCTACGATTTTCGTTTAGATTGTTAAGGCTAAATATCTCTCTATCTTAAATTCATATTTTACGTCACTCATCGTCATACCGGTTTTGTCTCGAAACTTCGACAGGTCATAACTTCTTCGTTATAACTCGGATTTTGGCATTCCTTATATCTCCGAAATCCTTGTTTCAACCACTACAACTTTAAGCAAAGATGTCGGGCGTATCTCACACTTTAATTTTGACGCTTATTTCATTCTTAATTCATTAAATTATAAAAATCAAGAAAATAAACACATAATTCACATAATTCACAAATAATACATTCTTATTATTTCAAGTTGAGTTACAAAGGTTAACCTAGACTATTACATTGCTAAAAATGGCAAGCCCAGAAACACGGGCGTTACAATGTGCATCAAGATAGTGACTTTACATGCTAAATAAGCTTGGAGGGACTGGATCTATGGGTTAATGGACCGGATCTGGCCTCATGATCAAGTTTTAGTCATTGCATGGCACGGACTCGCCGAGTCCGAAGAACAGACTCGGCGAGTAATATGAATGTTGCCCGATCATACAGCGTGTGGTCTTGCCGAGTCAGGAAGGGTTGACTCAGTGAGTCAGGGGGGGAATCAGAGTGGACAGGTGGACTGAGTCAAGTTGGACTCGCCGAGTTGTTCTTGAGACTCGGCGAGTTGAGTCGTGGTGGCCCCACAACTCATGCCAGGATGGACTCGTCGTGTGAAGGGAATACTCGACGTGTCAAGGGAGGATTTCAGGGAAATTAGTGTATACGCTCAGACTCGCTGAGTCGCTATATGCACTCGCCGAGTCCGGTTAAAGTTGACCGTTGACCTTGACCATTGACCCGGGGTTGACTTTTGTTGACTTATCAAGGAGTAACCAACTTTAGTTGGGGGAAAGTGTTAATTAGAGTGGTATTGTGATTTAGGAGGACTATAGCTCAGGAGATCGAGCGCTAGTGATTTCAGGACTTACGACTTATCGAGATACGCAAGGTGAGTCTTCTCACTATACTTTACCTTGAGTAGGTAACCAGAGTTATGTGATAGAGTATTTGTATGCCATGTATGTTATGTGTTGTACTGCATTAGTTCTATGTGATTTATGTTGTGCATGTTTACAGAGTTAGAACCTGAGGGTTCACAGAGTTTGGGTGCACGGACCCACAGAGTTATAGCCTCGAGTGGCTAATATGTGTTATATGTGGTATTTTGGGGAACTCACTAAGCTTTGTGCTTACAGTGTTTGATGTTATTGGTTCAGGTACTAGTGACGACCGCGGGAAGGTGCCGGCTTGATCCGTACACACACACGGAGTTTATACATTTGTGATCTTGGGATTTTGTATTGACTTGAATTGGATAATTAATATGGTTGTTTTATGAATGTTAAATGAAATATGTTTTACGAAAATTTGAAAATTTTGTTTGAAATTCACGGTGTTACATTTTATATGAGGTCATGTCCTTATAAGAGCCAACTGATTTATGTCTAACATCACACTATCTTTCACTCCCTTCAAAGACGCCCTCTCTTCCTTCTCCTACCCATTGTGACTAGCTCCACTCTCCTAACTATGGTTTTCGATAGCCTACTTTAGACATGTACATAATTACATATGCATATAGCTAACTTGATTGTGCCTTAATATATTTACAAGAATTTATATATAAATAATTTTCCGGTTTTACACAAAGTAATTAGTTCCTTTGTCGGGTGAATCCTCGGAAATCAAACTCAAACTAAATGATGATTTTTTTTGTAGAAAGCAGAAAATCTATCCAATCATGAGGAAAAACAAAAAGCCTTTTAATAAAAATAAAGAAAAATACGATAGCAACAAATTTTAAGATGGAAAAACCTTCTTGTGTTGTAAAGAATATAAATAGGAGATAGTGAAGAGAGCTTACGTTATAACCAAATATAGTGGGTAACAAAGGAACACAACTTCAAGAAAACCCATATTGGAAACCAAACTCACAACATAACTAAACTAGAACAAAACAATGTTATGTTTCATAGGCCATAATGCACATCTAACTTCCTCCAAGTGCAATCCTAATCTTGCAATTAAACAATCATGAGTTAGGAACTAGGAATGCAACTCTAAAACCCTGGCCAAACTTCGAACAAAAACTTTTTTTGTTATTATTTATACAGTTTCTTTTCTCTCTCTATGTGGTGATATTTTTCTTTATGTTCTTCCATAAGAAAACCTACCGCTTTTTTTTGAAAAAAATACCCTCCATGCTCCCTTGGGCCTTGGGCCATCCTCCAAGAAGATGGAAGCCCAACAAACATTACATATCGACATCAAATTTACATATGAAATAATGAAATATTACAAAAAAAATTACACACAAAAAACGTAATGATTACTTAATAGAAACAAAATGATTCCCAGAGCAATCAGTTGTAATGATATAAATCTTCCGGAGCCAACATCACTCGACGACCCTGTTGAAAATAAACAAACAGACCAAATTATCCAAACTCGATTTAGAAATAACGTTTTAATGAAAAAGAAAACCAACAATTTCCTGCACTTTTCATGTTCTTTTTTTTGTACGAGTGAATTCCAAAAATCTTACGTGGAGAATTATTGTTTGAAGCCGATGAAGCTGGAGACATATCTCCAGTTGAAGCATCAAGTCTTCCCCATAAATCAGAACAATTAGTTTTCCAAAATCCAATCGTGTTATGTTCACGATCATACATAACCAAAGTATTACGAAAAAGAATGCCTGTTTAACAAACATATAATTAAATCACACAACATTTTCATTAACTGAAATTCATAGGATAATTAAGAAGTTGAATTACCTCCTAAAAGAGTCGTTGCATCCTTTCCATTCTGAAAAATCCCCAAACAATATGCACCCTCCACCATTGAATGCTTCACATATATAATAAAAACTCATCAGAATACTAATAATAAAAAAAAAATAAAAGACAAGAATGAATTTCGTTTTCTAAATTAATACAACCATAAATGCTTATACGTACAGGGAACAAGTAATTCTCTGGGGTTAGCGACAGTTTTTGTCCCTTTCCAAACACCATATCAACCGTCGGGAATGTTCTCAGTAGCTGTGAACCATCGTCACTAAAGTAATTACAATTTTAAAACCACTTGACATTAGTTAATTTGTACTTTAGAGTTTAGAATACAACATTAATTAATATATATGTAACTATAACTATACACATATATCCATTTATATATCCACCTTTTAGCACCAGAGAAGCAAATGTCATTATAACCCGGATCTGGACCATTGATCTGCTTCACATTATGGAGTTCTTTCATGATCTGCATATATATGAAAGATTTAAAAAGTAATTAACAATGGTATATAGTAATTAAATTAAAAAGATTAAATCTTACAGCATCTTTAAATGCAAGAAAAGCTGCTTCAGGTAGGAAAGCATATGTCGTTCCACTGTCTAGGATTGTTCCAAGCCTTCCATCAAAAACACTCGGATTCAAATCCAACCGTTTTCCGGCGACGTGTAACCCTCTCAGCTTAATATTGTAATATGGGCTATATGATCAGAAAAGAAGAAGTTTCATATATATGTAGAAGAAAGATAGATATATACATATATACATATAGTATATATATACATATACCTGCGTGCGGGGTCTGAATAGGCGTAGACCATTCCTGAAGGAGGTGAAATGCCACCGAGAACCATGGCACCACCGCCGGTATCCATGCCACCATAACACAAAGAAAACGAATCTCTTATTACACCTTTATCAACAAGTTGATCGACTATACTCGGATCACCACGACCCAAACCCATTATTCCATCAGCATGTTGAGTGAAGAGATCACCGGTTTCCATGTTTTCACAGCCGAAAATGGAACGTTGAGGAGAAACTTGGCCTAAGTTTCCGAAAGATATAACATCTTCACCAAGAACGCCGCTGCTTGTGCTCAATTCCGCGTATTTTCTTTCGTATAAACATTGTTGCAGGGTGTCGTTGGCGCAGCTGCTGCAACCGGCATTGCATTTTACAGGTTGGTATGTGCTCGATAAATATGGATTGAACTTTGGGTCCTGTGAATTAAAAAGATTGGTTGTTTAATTAAAGAGTTGATGAAGACGATGAAGATGAAGATGATGTAATTAGAACCTGATGGTTGCCGCATCGTTGACAGGTGGAGCATGGAACGTAAGTGACAGTGCTACCGGTGTCGACTATCAGAGCAAACTTCTGCGGCGGAGACCCAATCCACAGACTCGTCGTGAAATACCTAATAATCAATACTTACTTTTATTTTTTACTTCAAATCTTCTTTCAAATTGATCGAGAAAAGGTTAACAGATACCCGTCGAAGAGGAGATCATCGTGGAGAGCCATTCGAGCGTTCGGGCTAGGAGCATCGGATGTGTGGAGGCGACGCCGAGATTTTCCGTCGCCGGAGAAGGAGGAGGAGGAAGGAGAAGGAAAAAGAGGAAGAAACATGGTGTGACGATTGCTGCCATCATGGGGAGGATGGAGAATAACAGTGCTTGAATCATCGACGGTGGCCCAAACAAACAACACAAAATTCGAGAGGAGCACGGCAGCGGTGGTAGACGAGACCGGTGCCAAGGGGAACTGTGCCATTGGTGATCACCGGACTTGTTCCGGTTGAGGTCCGATGAAGTCCACTGGCGCAGATTTACGACGTCGTTCTGGAAGAGTAAAGAGTACCTAAAGAGCTAGAACAAAGCCTTGTCTCCAAAAGAAGTTATATTTATTGATTAATGATTATTATTATACTTATATTATTTTTATAAAGTGTTTTATTAATTAACGTTTTGAAAATGCATTAATTCCATCAATTATTTTTTCTCCTAAACTGACAAATATAATTCATTCTATTATAGTTGCACCTAACTAACATAACTAATATATTTATAAAAGTATAAATATGGTTGATAAATATCTGTTAATATATAGTTAGAAAATGTGAAACATACACTAACATGTTTTTCTTTCATTTTGTTTGCCCTAAGCTTTAAATTCTCACGTTTAAAACGACATTGTCTTGATGACCCAATAGATAAAATAGTTATTGATATTATATGGTTTTCTAATTTTATATAACTATAATAAAATATGTAAAATTTTAGAAAATATCAGATTATCCGATTAATCATTAACTACCAACTGCATTTTACAACAAACTCCAAATTAAGGATGTTGAAGAAGTCACTAAAATAAACAAAAATATAATCATATAAGAATTAAATTACTGACATTAATGACATTATATTTGATGACCCACAAACTACTCATATTCTACCTACACTTGAGACAACCATGTCATCTATTGTGACTATGGATCTTGAGATATCTGCCACCTTGTAAGTCAATGCGTACTTGTAAATCTACCAAAACTCTTAGACTTTGTGTAATCACTTTATTCGGTTAACATATTAGTCCGTTTTTTATTAGTTTCAGAATTTTATAAAATTTAGTTTTCAAAATTTACATGTGAATCTTATTTACTATTCAGTGTGCAGATTTATAATATGAATTTGAACTAAAATTTTAATTTTTTTTTTTTTTGAAAACCATCAATATGAATCTATGTTTAAAGACTACTAAAAAAATATGAATTTTAATATATTTATTAATTTTTTCGATATAAAATAGATTAGAACTTTTCAAAAAACAAAAAAAGTGGATTTTTTTTGAAAAATAAAAACCATTTTTTATATATAAGTATGGATCTTTATTGAAAAAATATGAAAAGTTACGAATAACGATACATTCTTTTTTTTTTTTTTTTTTTGATAAAAAACATGGCCTACAAAAGTTAAATTTAAAAAAAAATATTGGTTTTTATAATCCGTTGTCTTTATGTCAATTGTAAAAAGTCTATAACTCTTGTTTTTGTCGTTGATCGTTTTAAATTCTAACATTTTGGATTAGTTCTTTGGCTATTTGATTAATAATGGTTCTCGATTGAACTTCTCTCTCTCCATGTGTGTGTGTATATATATATATATATATATATATATATATATATATATATATATATATATATATATATATATATATATTCATCAATGGCCAAGGGAATGAATGTTCACATGTATATTGGACACGCATACACTGGATTATATTAAAAAAACTCATATTTTTTTTATTTAAATTTTATTAGGCAAAAAAAATCGAATATATCATTGTTCACGATTTTCCATCCTCTTTCCATATAGATCCATGTTAATATATAAAAAAACAAACTTTTTTTTCAAAAAAAAAACTTTCTTTGTTTTGTTGTTTTTCTTTCAATATTTAAGTTTATCTTTATTCGAACAAACAAACTATACCAAAAATCTCAATTTTTTTGTTATCTATTAATTAACATCAACATCAATTAAAATTAAAAAAAAAAAAAAAAAAAAAAAAAAAAAAAAAAAACTTCAATCAATTGAAATTTACACTGTTAATCTAAACTGTAATATTTCAATTTTAACATTCATAATGTTAACTATTCCAACTTTTTGATCATTTACAAATTATTTAATGAAATTAACATATGAATCGAAATCTATTTTTGTGTAATTTTATAATATGTTAACGTTTTGATTACTAATAAATTAGTTTTGTAAAATCAACAAATATATTTATTCACATTGTGAATCTGAACCGTATATAATTTAGTTTTCAAAATTCGCAATGTGAATCTAATTTACTATTATTCATACTGTAAATCTGAGTAGATTCGTAATGTAAATATAAGTAGATTCACAATGTGAATATGAATTAAAAATTTGTCTTTTATATTAATATGAATGTATGTTTAAAGAGTACCAAAAGATATAAATTTTAATATATTTATTAAATTTATTCGATAAAAGATATACGATAACTTTTCAAAAAACAAAGAAATTGAGTAGGGTTTTTTTTGAAAAAAAAAATTCATTTTTTGTATATCAATATAAATCCCTATGAAAAGATAACGAAAAATCAAGAACAATGGTATATTCATTTTTTTTTTTTCGATAAAAAAACATGGCCTAAAATCAATTAAAAGAAAAAATGAAGTAGATTTTGTTTTAATCCGGTGCATGTGCATCGATTGTAAAAAGTCTACAACCCTTCTTTTTGTCATTAATCTTTTTAAATTTTGACGTTTTAGATTGATTCATTGGTTCTTTGATTAATAATGGTTATATATATATATATATATATATATATATATATATATATATATATATATATATATATATATATATATGCTTAGGTTATTCTATTCAAGTAATTATTGTGTTATTGTATGCATAATGTGGGCCAATCAAATTTACTTATTTTAATAAAGTGATTAATATATATTATTAAATTAAATATAATTGAAAAATATCATCTTAATTAATTACAAGGTTAATTTAGTCATTTAATATAGTTTTAATAAAGGAAAATTGCATTTTTTTTTTAGGGATCCTAGATTCTATTAATTTTAAAAATCCTAGATTCTATTAATTACAAATTATTTAATGAAATTAACATATGAATCGAAATCTATTTTTGTGTAATTTTATAATATGTTAACGTTTTGATTACTAATAAATTAGTTTTGTAAAATCAACAAATATATTTATTCACATTGTGAATCTGAACCGTATATAATTTAGTTTTCAAAATTCGCAATGTGAATCTAATTTACTATTATTCATACTGTAAATCTGAGTAGATTCGTAATGTAAATATAAGTAGATTCACAATGTGAATATGAATTAAAAATTTGTCTTTTTATATTAATATGAATGTATGTTTAAAGAGTACCAAAAGATATAAATTTTAATATATTTATTAAATTTATTCGATAAAAGATATACGATAACTTTTCAAAAAACAAAGAAATTGAGTAGGGTTTTTTTTGAAAAAAAAATTCATTTTTTGTATATCAATATAAATCCCTATGAAAAGATAACGAAAAATCAAGAACAATGGTATATTCATTTTTTTTTTCGATAAAAAAACATGGCCTAAAATCAATTAAAAGAAAAAATGAAGTAGATTTTGTTTTAATCCGGTGCATGTGCATCAATTGTAAAAAGTCTACAACCCTTCTTTTTGTCATTAATCTTTTTAAATTTTGACGTTTTAGATTGATTCATTGGTTCCTTGATTAATAATGGTTATATATATATATATATATATATATATATATGCTTAGGTTATTCTATTCAAGTAATTATTGTGTTATTGTATGCATAATGTGGGCCAATCAAATTTACTTATTTTAATAAAGTGATTAATATATATTATTAAATTAAATATAATTGAAAAATATCATCTTAATTAATTACAAGGTTAATTTAGTCATTTAATATAGTTTTAATAAAGGAAAATTGCATTTTTTTTAGGGATCCTAGATTCTATTAATTTTAAAAATCCGATTTTTTGAAATTATAATTCTTTTAATTCGGACATTCTGACAGAATATGTTTGAGTATGTTCAAAAATAAAAATATTCTATAGCCATAAAATAATAAAAATATTCTTGAACATATTTCTTGTAGAATAACAAATTCTCGAACCAGCAATAAAAGAATCAAAACAAAATTTACATTAATTCTTATAGAATACATGTAACAATTCCTAAGAATTACATTTATTGTTAAAGAATAAACTAAAAAACTTTCAAATCGGGAAAAAAAACATCAAAATCTAACAAAGACACTAATACATTCTAAAATAATAATGTTGCTAAGAGGCGTCGTTCAAATTTCGTGGTTCGTTCTTCAAACATCGGCTTCTGTGGAAACAAATTCAATGAATAAATTAGTGAGAAAATATTCATATTCCATTCCAGCATAAATGAAATTCGTGATTCCATTCTGATAGAATTGGAATTCATTTACCAATAATTATATTAATTTGGGGCATTCTAACAGAATATGTTCATGATTATCATAAAAAATATTTTGTCTGATAGAACATTATAAACAAAGAAATATCATTCAGTTGAAGCATTTTAGCGAGCGCTTGATGTGCATCAAAACAACTTTCAATTTCCTGTAAAAATTAGAAAATCAGAACAAATTCTCAATTCACTAAAAATATTACACCTTGAAAGAAATAGAAAATAAACCTAAACACATCCAAAATTTCTTTGATTTCTGTCCAACAATCAACCCAAAACATCCATTCTATAATTGAAATCAAATCAAATTAAAAAATACCCATTTGAAGATTAAACTTCATTGGTTTACAGTAAATCAATCTAAAGTACACCTGCAAACAAGAACACGTTTGTGTTTCCTTTCCTTCCCTGTCAAACATCCAATTCAAACACCCATTGGTTTCTATCAAATGAAACAAACTCAAACACCCTAATGATTTCTATCTAACAGTCAAACAAAAAGAAAAGGGAAGAGAACCCGTTACTGATCGGAGCAAGACCCATCACAACCCCTTTTCTAGCTTCTTCCGTCGAGCAAACCCGCCGAGGACATGAGCGTCATCATCATGAGCGCCAATAGCATCTGCAAACAAGCGGTAAACCCTAAAATTAACATTAACAAGTGAAATTGAGTGATAAGACTGCCTAATCCGGTAAATCAATCGTGAATAAGACAACCTAGTCATACCAGGTGAGAACTATGGAGATGAAGTTGCGATGGCTTTGGGGTTACAGGCGAGAAGCGAGAACTGAAATGAAGGCGGGATGGCAAGGCGGTGGAGATTTGCAGGAGGTGGCGGCGAAGAGGAGAACGACGGTGGATATTGGGGATAAAACGGTGGCGATTGGAGGAAAGACGATGGGAAGAACGAGAGAAGGTTCGAATACACGCATGTGATGTAGCACCTGGTTCCTGGTACGTAAATCTTATTTGAGTATTTTCCATTTTTTAGCCTTGGACTCGGCGAGTCATAGGTCCGACTCGCCGAGTAAAGACGGGACCCGGGACATGTTATAAGTTGGCGACTCGGCGAGTCCATATCCTGGACTCAGCGAGTCACCGCTGTTGGATGAAACCTTAAGTTTCAGGGGTTTGCACCCTGTTTAATCACTCTTTCCGCCCGAAGCCAGCCCCCATTCACCCTCAGAGCCTTACACCTCGTTCTAAGCCTCGTTTTTGTGGATTTGAAGCCATTGGTGTGTCCTCTTGAAGCTTGGAGTGAGTAGGAAAGGAGATCAAGAAGAAGAAGAGGAGGTCAAGCATCCTTGAGCTATCTCAGAGTGTTCACTAAGGTATGGCTCGTTTTCCCCATGTTTTCATGCTTATGGCCCCATTAAAGTCCTTCTTGACCCATTTTCCAAGCTTGTGTGTGTGGAGGGTTCGTTTTAGGCTGATTAGCCTCTAGATCAAGGTGGAATCGAGCTCCAGGAGCTTGGATCCACTGCCTTTATGGACCCATGTTGCTTGTACACCCTAGATCTACTCTTTTGGTGCATTTTGAACCCTAAAACTCTCATTGAGGAATATTTACACGTAAAGTTGGAAACTTTACGTGTTATTCATGCTCTAGGAACCCAGATCTGTGAATGGCATGGACTGGAATCGAGCAGCATCGCGTATATAGTGAGTGCATGGTAACGACTCGGTGAGTCGTTCATCTGACTCGGCGAGTCTACTCGCGAGTCTCCGAGTTTGTCCCCTTATCATTGTGTCGAGTAGAGTAGCATGTCACGGGGTGTGACTCAGTGAGTTGGAAGACGAACTCATCCATAAAGGGACTCGGCGAGTCATTGCCCTGACTCGGCGAGTTCAAGGCAATCTCCTTAGATCAAGATCAGACTCGGCGAGTTGTTCATACAACTCGGCGAGTCTCAGCATAAGTATTCTTCGGATGGAGATGAACTCGCCGAGCTGTTCATACAACTCAGCGAGTAGGATGAAGGACTTGAACCTCAGTTTAGAAGGAGAACTCGTCGAGTCAACGTCTAACTCGACGAGTAGGGACGGGATCCAGGACAGTCGATTGAATAGGGACTCGGCGAGTTAACGAGCCAACTCGGCGAGTCGGGTCAATTGAAAGTTGACTCTGACCTTGTCTTATGACATGATCAACGGTAAAATGGTCATTTTACCCAAAGAACAGTTAGCAGTGATTGATTGAGTATGTTTGGGAATTATAGCCGGAGGATTTCCGGAGCAGCAGCAGCAGCGGACAGTCGATTTCCACACAGACCAGCAGCTATTTCGAGGTGAGTTTCCTTTCCAGTAGGAACGGGTCTAAGGCACTAAGGCCGACCCGTGTAGGCGAGATGTTAGTACTAGAGTGTGGGTTGATCCCATATCTCTGGGTTTAGTCAAGTATGATATATGTAACGATATGATAGAGTTGTATGTACTTGTTGTCTGTGTGATACTTGTATGATATGAGTTGGCGGTTGAGTGTGGGCAAGGCCCGTATCTCTCCGAGAGTGGAGTATGGGCTAGGCCCGTATCTCCCAGATAGCGAAGTGTGGGCACGGCCCGTATCTTCATAAGTGTGGGCGAGGTCCACATCTCCATAAGTGTGGGCGAGGCCCGTATCTCCCGGCTAGCGAAGTGTGGGTAGGGCCTGTATCTTCCCGAGTGTGGGCGAGGCCTGTAACTCCTAGTTGAATGTTGTTTGTTATATGCTTGCATGGTATGAGGTATTATGGGGGAACTCACTAAGCTTTGTGCTTACAGTTTACAGTTTTGATTTCAGGTACCTCTTCAGCTAAGGGAAAAGAGCCGGTGCGGTAGCAGCATATCACACATACGCTTTTGTTTTTCCGCACTATAGATTTTCTGGGATGTACTCTGAATTCTTATTATGATGTCACCGGTTTTCAGACATGGATTATTATCATGAATGTTTTGTAATGATGTTTTACGTTTTAACCTAAATTAAAAATGAAATTTTTAACCGGTAATTTTGGGTCGTTACATGTGAAGTACATGAAGAGATAGACGACCTCCCTTGTCGCCAATTGAAATCGCTGATTCACACAGTCGATGGCTTTCTTTCCCGATCCATTTCACACAGTCGCTAATTGAAGTAGTTTACAAGCTGATTGGTGATGAAGATTGATCAGTAGGCTGTTTATAAATAGGGGGGGGGGGGGGGGGGGGAATTAGGTTAAAATCAACGGAACTAAAAAAATTATAGGGAGTATTTGTGGAAGTTATTTCTCAAATTACCTAGTTACCCTTATTGATTTATTTAATTATTGTTTTTTCTATTATTTTTTGATTATTCCACAATCATGCATACAATAATACAGTACTTAGTTAGAATACCTGAACCTATATATATATATATATATATATATATATATATATATATAGAGAGAGAGAGAGAGAGAGAGCTAGTTTAATGTGTTTAAAGTATTTATTGTGTTATTGTATGCATAAATATGGGCCAATCAAAATTTAAAATATAAATAAATAATTAAATAAATAAATAAATAAGGGTAATTAGGTAGTTCTATAAAACAATTTCCCCAAATACTTTCCTATAATTATGCTAGTTGATTTTAACCTAATTTATCCCCTTTTAATTACCACCGATGTCACTTTGAACCCCCCCCCCCCCTAGGATTCGATCGAAAGCTTTCAACCACCACGATCCAAAGTTTGGATTTTAACCAAAACCACCCGTAGGAATTGGTCGATCCATCTGGAGGAGGATCGATGTCTCTAGGGCTCGATGAGGATGAAGCATCAAAGACGTGAAGAAGCAGCGATGTGGTCTCATGGGTTCGACGTGCTGAAGGGAAGAACGGGATGGGGTAGGGCAGCAACATCGTCGTGGTAGGAAAGAGGTCGAGGGATCAGAGGGGGTTTCACTACTCGTGTTTGCTCCGGGGAAACACCCACTTCGTTGGGTTTCGCTCTCAATGGTTGAAAGGTGTGTGGACGGGGGCTGCTCCAGCAGCTCCCTTAATCTTCTTCTTTCTATTTTTTTATTGTTTGAACAGAAATCTTTGGGAGGAATTGGTGTTTGATTTTGATTTTTGACAGGAAAATATAGAGGGAAGATGGGACATCGAATGGGTGATGGAGAGTGGTTTGATTGTGGTGATTTTATAGGCCAAATGGAGGGGGGGTTAGTCGACCCTTAGGAGTAAAAACACACACTTTGGTGTGTTCATGGTATAAAATTAAGAAGAAGAAAGAAAGTGGCAGTAAACAACTTCTTCATCGATTCCAGAAGGTGTTTTTTTTATCATCCATATCTTACAAAAACGATTTTTATCATTGTAATTAGGTATTTTTATTGTATGAATTGATTCATATTTCAATTTATGTTTTTTTTTTATGATTTAACACTTCATTTATGTGGACAGTGCAGGATCTTGACAAGGTTGAATTCTGAAAAGGTATCAACTATGTTTATGTAGATGATTCAATGGATGATATTGGTGAGATTCCAATTCTACTGGAATGGAATCACGAATTCTAATTCTGTTGGAATTGAATCACGAATTCCAATTCTGTTGGAATCACATAAGTTGATGCTTGAAGAACGGACCATAAAAGTGAAAGTTATTTATTCTTTTAGAATGTCTTAGCCGTTGATAGATTTTGATGTTTTCTTTCCCGTTTTGAAAGTTTTTTTAGTTTTATTCTTTAACAATAAATGTAATTCTTAACAATTGTTACCCGTATTCTCTAAGAAATAATGTATTTTTTGTTTTTATTCTTCAATTGATTGTTCAAGAATTTGTTATTTTACAAGAAGTTTTTAAATTCATGATCAAGAAATACGTTCAAGAATATTTTTATTATTTATGGTTCAAAAATATTTTTATGTTTGAATATAGTCATAAACATATTCTCTCAGAATATCCTAATTAAAAGAATTATAATTCGTAAAATCGGATTTTTAAAATTTATAGAATCTATGATCCCTTAAAAAATGTAATTTTCATTTATTAAATCTATATTATTTGACTAAATTACCCTTGTAATTAATTAAGATGATATTTTTTAATTATATTTAATTCAATAATATATATTAATCACTTTCTTAAAATAAGTAAAATTGATTGACCTATATTTATGCATATAATAATATAATAATTACTTTGAATAGAATAATCTAAGCATATATATATATATATATATATATATATATATATATATATATATATATATATATATATATAGTGTTCAGTTCCGGTGAGTACTCTTTTTTCGATGAGGACCTTAAAAAAATTTTAAAAATAAAAATCATAAAATTGTGCATAGTACTATATTGGAGAGAAAAAAAAATTGGATCATTAAAATTAAATAATGGAAAAAGTTTAATGATTCAATTTTTAATGATCCAAAAAAAAAATCATTTTTTTCTCTTCAATATAGTACTATATATATATATATATATATATATATATATATATATATATATATATATATATATATATATATATATGTTGTTCTTAAAAAAAATCTTGCTTCTTTCTTTAGGATAAAGGCCCACACCTGGACAAAATACATGATCTTTTAGAACCGGAGTCCTATAGAGAGGCTATTTATGATACCTTTTAGCATGCAATTGGTTTTGATTGGGCATACAAGATTAAAAACAATTATTCAGTGGTACAAAACTAGACCTATTGTAAAAGGATACTTGGAAAAATACAGTATAGACTACGAGGAGACTTTTTCTAGGTTGCAAAAATGACAATTGTTCATAAGTTGATAGCAGTTGCATCCATTCGCTAGTGGAAGATCTTCGAAAAATGGATGTCAATAACGTCTTCTTGAATGGTGATCTTCCCGAGGAGATCTAAATGACTCCTCCCCCATGATGTTAATAATGTCTTCTTGAATGGTGATCTTCCCGAGGAGATCTAAATGACTCCTCCCCCATGTATTGTTCACCAACTAGGTGAAGTCTACTGGTTTCGAAAAGTACGATATGGTCTAAAACAAGCTCCTTGTGATTGATTTGAAAAGTTCTCTATGGTGATTATTTCTCTTGGTTTTGTTCCTAGTAATCACGATTCAGCTTTGTTTGTTAGATGTACAAGTGCATGATGGGTTCTTCTATTATTATATATAAATAACATAATTATTAATGGTGATGACTATGTTAACATTGAGTTCTTGAAGCGTGATTTGGCCGATGATTTTGCTATGAAAGACTTAGGGTTGCTTTGTTATTTTTTTAGGTATTGGGGTTACTAAATCTCCAAAAGAATATCTTCTATCACGGTCAAAATATATATTTGATTTGTTTCAGTGTATTAGGTTTATTGGCAACATAACTATTAACCACCCCATTAAAATCAATATCTGATATATTACAACCGGTGGTGTTCATTTATTAACTTCAAGCTTTTATCATACTCTTGTGGGCAGTTTGGTATATCTTACTGTCACTCACTACTCATGTTATTGTTCATCGGGGAGTTGTTCTTCATATTTTGAAATATCTTTGTGACACTTATCTCATGGAAAAGTAAGAAACAAGATGTCTTTCGGTCGTCTATAGAGGCTGAATATCGAGTTATTGTTTCTGACCACTTGTAAGATTGTTTGATTATGTTGGCTACTTGCATATAACTAGTGTTAATACGTCTCTACCTACTCTCTTACATTGTGACAACAATAATGTGATGCAGATTGCAAATAATTCTATTTTCCATGATCGGACAGAACACATTGAGATTGATTGTTATTTTCAACACCACCATCTACAACTAGGAACCATTTTGTTACCATACATGTCAGCCTTGCAGATTGTTGATATTTTAACAAAGACTATCAACATCTCGTTTTGTTTCTTATCAGACAAACTCTTAATCTTTTTTATTGTTGTTACATTGTGAGTATGAGAGGGAGGTTAGCATAATATGTTATTGGCTCTTTTGGTTTTTTTTTTTTCCTTTTTTATCCTGGGCTTTTGCAAGGTTAACCATAGATTGTTTCACTGTTCATATATCTTCTTTTTCCTTTCTTGTAATGAAGTAGTTAATAATAAACCTCTAACCATTTTATTTAGTTTATTATTAATTTACACTTAGATATCAGAAGAGTACCAATGAAATCAAATGATTTAATGGACCATGCCTTAAATTTTTATTTTGAAAGCAACCATGCCTCCATCATCCATGTATGTTTAAGTCTACGAAATATTGCATAAAGCATGACATTAATTACCATTGCAAATGCATGAAAGTATATCGTCAAACATTGTTCAGCTTCTTTTGATGAAGCATGTTTAAGAATTCTTATCCATGTTATGTAACAAAAACCTTTGTAAATTGTTCAGGTTGCTAGACTTAACGATAGATGAGTCCACGTTGTAACAACCCATACCAAATGACAAAATAGTGAAGAAAAAAAAAAAGTTTTTAATTGGGAAATTAGTAGCAATACAAGTCTTTCTTGATCACCTTCTAAGCTTTAACCTATGTACATGGTCAACATGCCATGATTTTAAGTGAGTGTTACAAATAGTTTGTTGAAAATCAATTTAACAATCAATCATGCTTATAATAAAAGTTAGATATTATTGAATTGCCAAAAACCCAGAGCAATTAGATTGATTACTTTAACCTTTCTTGAAAAAGTCAGGTTACATACTCATACATTACAGGCAACATAATCGGCCTTTAAAAAACAATGACAGTTTACTACATTGCTAGTTTGCTTCAACATAACAATGTCACATCTGACCTTTTCTTCTTTGCTAGACCTAACATTATGTCAATAAAATAACCCAAAAATAATACATATAATATATATACCTTCGTGTAAAGCTCTAAATTACTTGACTATTTGGCTTCAAAAAACCGAATGTAGAAACAGTAATGCTTCGCCAGATAAGGTACACAACAAATGCAACATATGCTGCAGTGAATATTATGACTATAGAAGTAAACACCACCCCACTTACTTCTTCAACAATAAATTGTTGCAATAAATACCCGTTTATTGCTATCACTAAAGCAGCCACAAGCCATGAGATTGTCTGCAAACATAACCAACATTCATTAGTGTCTTAACCCATTAAGCTCATTAAGTAAAAAAGAAAGGATACCTTTAGAAAAGGGCCAATCTTGAAAACACCCATGAGATCATCTTTAGCCACCAAACACAAAAGGGGAATAAGAGCAAATGGAATCTGAACAGACTGAAGCACATTCAGCCATTCATTAAGACTATCCAAAGTGTCTTCAGAACTATCAAATATCAAAGCAACTATCAAAGTAGGAACTATAGCACAACTTCTTGTAATCAAAGCCCTTGCCCATTTCTTCAATCTCAAATCAAGAAACCCGCCCATTATAAACTGCCCGGCATACGTGCCCGTGATTGTACTACTCTGCCCGGCTGCCAACAACCCGACTGCCCAAATATACAAAATGGGGACCACTCCACCGCCAAATTTATCTTCTAGAAACTGCCCCGCATTCCCAAGACCAATTGTGTCAGCAATTGCAGTTCCAAAGAATGCCTTTGCAAATACGGTTGTTACAAAGAGGTTTATAATGAAGGAGATTGCAAGTGCTATGGTGGATTCTATTGAGTAGTATTTGATTGCTTCTCTGACCCGACCCGTTTTTCGTGGATCGATTTCTCGCGATTGTACAAGTGCTGAATGTAGGAAGACATTGTGTGGCATTATGATACAGCCGACAACTCCTACTGCTTGTTGGATTGTTTTTGAGTTGAGCTTTGGGACAACAATACCTAAAAGAAAGAAAACGTGATTGATATTTATATAGAATGATGTTTTAGGGATTGAATTGTAAATTGTTAAAGATTGGTTTTGAATTGTGAATTGTGAATTCTCACCAACAAGAAGCTCCTTCATGTTGGGCTTAGTTTCACCAAACATCCATGCAAATGAGATTGCCATGATTGCAATAAGCACTGCAAAAAGTGCTTCTAGCTTTCTTACGCCATAGTTTTCAAGGAATAAGAAGATGAAGCTGCATGAAGATTAAAAGAAAATAGATAAATTTATGACATTGATGAAATCAAGTTGCATAAATCTTGTTTCTTTTTTAGGAAGACATCTATAAGAATCAAGATTAAGAAAACAGATTTATTGATTACAACCTAGAACCCTAAAATCAAATTTTGAAAAGACCGTTTTTCTTGTCTTGATTTTCTTAGAGTTTGATTTTGGCTGATGAAAAGAAATAAACCCAATTTGTGGAAAGCTGCAATCTTGATTTTTAAGATTTAATATCAGATGATCTATGGATTGAACTGATCCAAAACGATTTCAGAGTAAAATGGAATACTGTTGCAACAGTTAATTGATATTAGAAGTGAAAAACAGGACATGATCTGTTGTCAAACTAGGAAAAAAATCAGGATTAAATGAACAACAATCTAAAAGGTGCAATTTTCAGGATTATGAGACGTTGAAATCTTTATTTGGCTAGGTTTTCATCGTATTAACAGATTAAATCATTCCAAGATTACGAAAATGAAATTAACAAGCTGGCCAAAATCAAATTGGTAATATCGACAGTGAAAAGCAAACAGAAACTGAATATCAAAACCCGAACCCAAAAGGCAAACATGCATACAGACAAACAGAAGTCGACAAACTACAGAAAAGCCATCGAATGAATTTGGTATACAAAATCATATTCATCGATTAAAATATTATGGATCCAATTTTGAGAAACATCCAAAACAGAGAAACCCAAGTCAGATTTTGAAAAGACATTTTCAATATTTGACAGACAGTTCGATCTTCGACTTTTAGGGTTCAAGAACAGATGAACAACTGATTAAACCATTCGAATATAATTAAAAATGAAGTTTTATACTGGTAAACGACAATCGATCAATATCAAAAGGTAAGAACAGAGTAAAGGTTACCAATCGAAGGCAGTGATGAGAACACCAGCCCAAAGGGGCAAAAACCCAATTGTCAAAATCTTGAGAGCGATAGCACTCCCAATAACTTCTTGAATATCAGCCCCAATTAGTGCGAGCTCAGTCATGATCCACAGCAGCTTCCCCGCCCAATTTGGGTACTCTTCCCTGCACAGCTCAGCCAGGTGCCTCCCGGTGACAACACCAAGCCGTGCCGATAAAAGCTGAATGAGCAATCCGATTGCCGTAGCCCACAAAAGCAACCATAGCAATGAATAACCGGCTATCGCACCCGCCTGAAGATCACCTTCCAAGTTACCCGGATCCAAAAACGCTATGCTCATCAGGAATCCAGGTCCCGTGAACAGCCATAGCTTCCGCCATGAAAAGGGTGGTGATTTATCGCCGTACTCATCGAAGTGATCTTGGTCGTCGACTACTCCAACCACATGTACTTTTTCGGTAGGATCGTAGGCAGTTTCTTGTTCGTCGGAAGCGAGTAAGGGCTGATGTTGGTCGGAAGGCATATTCTTTAACCTTCAATTTGATCCTCTTGTCGTCTCGCAGTGGTTGCCGGAGTGTAAGTGGTGCGTGCGAGAGAATGGAATAATTTATTGTAAAGCTTTTTTGATGGTTTCTGCGATTGAGGGTTTAGCAAGGAAACTTGCTTATCGTCGTTAACACTTGACACTTTGTTCACGACCCTTTTGGGAGAGAATGGAATATAAAATCAAAAAAAGGAGTAAATTACACGAATGGTCCCTATGGTTTAGGGTAATTTGCGCGTTTGGTCTCTAACTTATTTTTTAAACTCGGAAGGTCCTTACTGTTTGTTTTTGTTACGCGGTTGGTCCCTATCTTACTTAAAAAGACTATTATGCCCTTGATTTTTTTTAATTTATCTAAATAAACACACCCCTAATCCCACCCCTCACCTTACCTCACCTACCCCATCATTTTTTCCTCTTTAAATAATAGTCTTTTTAGATAAGATAGGGACCAAACGCGTAACAAAAATAAACAGTAGGGACCAAACACATAACAAAAACAAACCATAGGGACCTTCCGAGTTAAAAAAATAAATTAGGGACCAAGCACGCAAATTACCCCAAACCATAGGGACCATTCGTGTAATTTACTCTAAAAAAAGTATATATATATATATATATATATATATATATATATATATATATATATATATATATATATATATATATATATATATACTTTAAAATTATTTTTTAAAATATATCAGTGTAATATTCTATTAGAATATTTCACATATTTTTCAAAAAAAAATGGGATTTTTTTTATTTATTTATTTTTTTTAGTTAATTGAAATTCCGAAAATAATATTTCAAAAAAGAATTTTTGGATTTTTCCATTAACTTTGCATTTTAAAATTATTTTTAGATTTGGTCTCACGATCTCACAAAATTAGAATGGTATCAAATGAACCTGAACCTATATATAGGCCTAGGTTATTCTATTCAAACTAATTATTGTGTTATTGTATGCATAAATATGGGCCAATCATTTTACTTATTTTAAGAAAATGATTAATATATATGTTTGAATTAAAAATAATCGAAAAATACCATCTAATTTAACTAGAAGGGTATTTTAGTCAATTAACATATAATTAATAAAGGAAGTTTGCATATTTTAAGGGATCATAGATTATATTAATTTTAAAAATATGATTTTACGAATTATTAGGTTTTTAATTCGGACATTCTGACAGAATATGTTTGAATATATTGAAAAATAAAAAAAAATTCTTGAGCCATAAAATAATAAAAATATTCTTGAGCATATTTTTCTTGTAGAATAACAAATTCTCGAACCAGCAACTGAAGAATTAAAACAAAAATTATATTAATTATTATAGAATACATGTAACAATTGCTAATAATTACATTTATTGTTAATGAATAAAACTAAAAAACTTTCAAATCGGAAAAAAAAAAACATCAAAATCTAACAAATACACTAATTTATTCTAAAAGAATAATGTTGCTAAGAGGCATCGTTCAAATTTCGTGGTCCATTCTTCAAGCATCAAATTCTGTCAAAACAAAACCAAATTTTACTTTAAATTCTTACAAAATTAGAATTCATGATTCCATTCCAACAGAATTGGAATTCCCTACCCGAAAACCCCTTGGTGTCCCGAATCTTGTAACGAAGTTCCCTACCCGAAGTTCCCTCAAATTATTAAAGAACAACGCTTTGATCATCAATAAATCATTAATCACGTTTTGTGACAACTTATTCTCACAACAGGACACAAGATAAATCTCATATAGTAGTTTCCTCGAATAATCAAAGGCGACCACTTTAATCATCAAACAATAATGATTCATAACAGTTGATAAAGATGAGACAAATCAGATCTAAAGATTAATCGAACAAATTTAAATTGATGTAATACTACGACGAATTCCAAAAAGGAAATCCAAAAACTATGATAACTGTAATAACAAGATTCAGATTTCGTATGAACAACGGTTGTCTGATTCACCAATAACAATGTTTATCAATCATTAAAACAACAAAAATAACTTAATCGATTTATAAACAAGTAATCGGAGATCCATCCATAACGAAAACCTCTGATTAACAATCAAATAAACATCGATCAACGTAAATCAATACAAGAGAACATATTCAAACAACTAGTAAAGAAAGTTGCAAAAAAAATTGAACTGAGATATTCAGCAAACTTACCGATCAACAGAGATATATAAGAAGATGTCTAGGGTTTTCGATTGTGGCCGAGAGATGAGCAATTGAGAGAGAGAGGTGGCCAATCCGACATATTTATAAATCATTAATCACGAATCTAATAGTTGGTCGACGTGTTGGAGTTGGAGATGGCGATGGCAATCGATTTTTGTAGAACTCAAGATCGATTTTGTAGTCCATTCTAATTTTGCAGATCGGGAACGAGATATAAATTGGAGAGATTAGATCAATACCATGATTATAGGTATTAATTTTGGAAGTTACTAAACAAATTACTAAATTACCCTTATTTATTTATTTAATTATTTAATTTTTTATTTAATTTTGATTGGCTCACATTTATGCATACAATAACACAATATTTACTTTAAACAAATGAACCTAGCTCTCTCTCTCTCTCTCTCTCTATATATATATATATATATATATATATATATATATATATATATATATATATATATATATATATATATATAAGCAAGTTTCCTTGCTAAACCCTCAATTAACTAAGGAAGCAATGAACCAATCGTGAGCGTCGAAAATCATAACGATCAACGGTCAAAGAAAATAGATGTACACTTTTACATTGACGCACACACACCGGATTATACATAAAAATCCACCTTTACAAAAAAAACTCACCACCTTTTTCGTTTAAAATTTTTTTAGACAATGTTTTTAATAAAAAAACCCCGAATATATCATTGTTCACGATTTTTCGTCCTCTTTCCATAAAGATCTATGATGATATATAAAAAACGAACTATTTTTTTTTCCGAAAAAACCCACTTCATTTTCTTTGATGAAAAAAGTAAAGGTCTATTATTTTTTGTACTTTTTAAACATAGATACATATTCATGTTTAAAAAAATGATATTTCAGTTCAGATTCACATTGTGAACTTCCTCAGATTCACAGTATGTATAACAATAAGTTAGATTCACAGTGTCAATCTGAACTAATCGGAGCTTTTTCACATTGTGAATATATAAAATTTGAAATATTTACAGTTTAGATTCACATTGTCAATTTACGTTGATCGAGGGTTTTTTTTTTGAACCTTCTCAGATTCACAATGTGCACAATAGTAATTCAGATTCACAATGTGAATCTGAACTGTTCGAGATTTTTCATATTGTGAATGTTAAAAATTGAAATATTTATAGTTTAGATTCACAATGTGAATCTACATTGTTCAAGGTTTTTTTTAATCGATGTTGATGTTTATTAATAGAGTACAAAAAATTAATATTTTTTGTATAATTAGTTTTTTTTATAAAAATAAACTTAAATATTGAAAAAACTAAGAACATTAAGTGAGTTTTTTTTCGGAAAAAAAAAAATCGATTTATATATATCATCATGGATCTCTACAAAAAGAGGACAAAAAATTGTAAACAACGGTATATTCGTTTTTTTTTTCGATATAAAACTTGGCCAAAAAAAATTTAAAATGAAAAAAAAAAATGAGTTTTGTTATAATTCGGTATATGTGCGTCAATTATAAAAGTTTATAACCCTTTCTTTTGCCATTGATCGCTTTAAATTCCGACACTTTATATTGATTCATTGGTTCATTGATTAATAATGGTTCTCTATTAAATATTTTCCATATATATATATATATATATATATATATATATATATATATATATATATATATATATATATATATATATATTTATATATATATATTCAGGTTCATTTGAGATTATGCTAATTTGTGAGACCGTGATACCAAATCTAAAAATAATTTTTAAATGCAAAATAAAAAGAAAACTCAAAAATTATTTTTTTAGTTATTATTTTCAGAACTTTAATTACCTAAAAAAAAATTACCGTTTTTTTTAAATACGTGAAATATTCTGATAAAATATTACACTGTAAATATTCTAATATGATTTTTAGAATGTTAGAATATTCTACTAGATTGGTCAGATATGTAGAATATTCTAATATACTACTAAAATATGTAAAAAAAAATTATATTTTTGTATCTTTTTATTATATATTTTTTTTGAAAATATAAATTCCGAAAATAATAGTTGAAAAAAAATTTCGAAAAATTTCAATTATTTTGCACTTTAAAAATGTTTTTTTTATCTAGTAAATGAGTGGTTAGGATTGTGTATCACGGTCTCACCAAATTAGATCATCTCACATGAACCTAACCCTATATATATATATATATATATATATATATATATATATATATATATATATATATATATATATATATATATATATATATATATATATATATATATATATATAGTAGGTTATAACCCGTGGAAACCACGGTCAATATATTTAAATTTTTTATATAGATAAAAAATAACAAATGTCACAAAAAACTCAAGATATTGTCGATTATAAGTAATTATGAATTAATTTGTTAAGCAAAATAATCATAATAATATTACTAGTATATGGTTTTTTATTTTTAAATTTGAATTGAATTTAGTTTGTTACCAAAAAAAGGTAATAATAAAAATCATTAAAAAACGTCACGTATCAAATAGACATTCTAAAAAATTAATATGTCATTTTTATATTTTATTTATTAGAAAAGGTAGGTATATATATATATATATATATATATATATATATATATATATATATATATATATACATACTAATTGTTTACCCATGCAATACAGCGGGACATAAACATTGTTGAAAAAAAAGGGTCCATTCTAATGGTAAGTAAATTAATGATTGGTCTATCGATATACAATTGTATTAGAAGTTAAATATACATTTGAAAGTTCATAGTTGATTTTACAATACATAAATTACAACAATTTGTCATCATGTAGTTTTGTACATTTGGAACATGTACACATAAAAGTCAATGCATTGATATATTGATAGCTCTGCATTAAACATCAAATCATTATTTAACATACAAATTTGATCAGATTGTAAAACAATTAGTTGTTAATTGTACCTTATCAATCACATAAAACTTCTTTCTCATGATATCCATAAACCTTTTGTTGTTGAACTATAAGATTTAAATATTAAAAATGTAGATTATATTTATAAGTTTAATAGATTATTATAGAGTAAGATAAGATGTATCTGGATATTGATAACCATTCGAAAAAAAATCAATATAAAAATTGTTAAAATTCATACCAAAAATGTTTACAATCAAACCAAACTTAATCATATTATTATCATATTTTCATTAATGCAAAATAATCTTGTTTCTAATGTTAAAAGAACTATGTATGGAAAAAGTTTTTTTTATATTATACCAAACTATATAGCATTGAACTTTCTAAGTACAATGCTTTATAACGATTTTTTTTTCCAAATTATAGATTTTTTTAATAACAAAAGAAAATAAAAATATTACTAATAAGAAAAAAGGAATTTTATACAAAAATATGACAGAAAAATTATTTAAATGAACGCATAATCTACATACCAAGAGCTTGCTAAGGTTTTGGTAGTGATTCGATGTTGGTGTTGGAGAAAAGTGGACGGAACACCGCTTCATGGTGGTGGTTACTGCTAACCTTCAAATATACATTTCAAGTTAGACATTCCAACAATTTTAATCATGAAATTTGTGGATCTATGGTTAAACACCTTGCCAAACATCAAGGAAAATGGGAGGCATGGGTGGTCCTAAGGGTACAAACCATTGGCATTTTGAGGGGAGGGAGTAGGTCTATGTAACAAAAAAAACTATGATACCAATATCATGAACTTGCTCTTGGAAAAGACTATAGCCATTGGCTCATTCCAAGCTATCTGTATGTGAAAACAAAAATCACATAATCATAATTTATTAATTATAAAAATAAAAAAGTGAACTTCATACAAAAAGTCAATGAAAAATGATTTCTTTTTCATGCATATTACCAAAATACTTTATTTTGTAAAATTTGGTTTATGTATCGGTAACCAAAAGTTGAGACCTATTCAACATATTGGAAAAAAGCATAAACAGATACTGTCACACAATTTTTTATTATTTTTAAAGTTAAAGAATTCTTAGAAAAATTAGTTTTTTTATAACTAACTTTATACCCATGCCAGGTTAAATCCTTCTTGTCTAGAAATATAAGCTTTTTTCATCTTCCTCTAAGACATCAGCTAGTTTTTTCTCAAGTAAAATTTGCCTATTGAAACAAAATCCAAGTGTTAGTTACTGGATTAATGTTCTAATATTATGCAATGGTAAAAAAAATTAAACACTAAATTATGTAATTTAATTAGGACTTTGATGTACCTTTATTTACTCTCCTGCAAATTCTTCATTTTGTCCTTGTAATGGTTCATACCAACCAAAAAACAACCTTAGCAAATTTTGGGATATAAAAAAGGGTAATAAAAAAAGATATTTCCTTATATTTAAAATAGATTGGATTTTTGCATTGGCTTCTTAGGGTGAATCTGCCATCCTTATACATTAATTGTCACCATTGGCATCACAACCTGCACAAATTTTAGACACTTAGTCAGTACACAACAACTTAATGGTTTAAGAGAAAAAGAAATAACATAATGTTTTCAAACACCCATTTGTTACCTATCACGTAGTATAACCATGTTGAAACTTGTCCAAAATCAATTAATGGTATCAAAGGTAAATAATTAAAGATAATTCCAACTTTGTAGGAGGTTAAGTCCTGGCTTTGAAAGTGTTTCGCTATGAAGGACCTTGGAGAAGTTGCCTATATCCTAGGGATAAGAATTTTGAGAGACAGGAGTAAAAGACTAATTGGACTTAGTCAGAGTACCTACTTGGATAAGATGTTGAATAGGTTCAGCATACAAAATTCCAAGAAAGGAGAGTTACCGATCCAGAGTAATGCCAGACTGAGTAAGACTCAGAGCCTGAGTACAGAGGCTGAGATAGCTGAGATGAGTCAAGTATCGTATGCTTCCGCTGTAGGCTCCATCATATATGCTATAACTTATACTTGTCCTGATGTGGCCTTCACATTGAGCATGGTCAGTAGATATTAGGGGAACCCTGGCAAGGCTCACTGGACTGCGGTGAAGAACATTCTCAAGTACCTTTGGAGCACTAAGGATTGGGTCCTTACTCTCGGTGGGAGTGATGATTTGAGAGTAGTAGGGTATAGTGATGCTAGCTTTGATACTGATAGGGATAATTTTCGTTCTCAGTCAGGCTGGGTCTTTACCTCAAATAGAGGAGCAATTGCTTGGAAAAGTTCAAAGCAGGAGACAGTGGCTGATTCAACTTGAAAATCAGAGTATATAGCGGCAATCGAGGCAGCAAAGGAGGCTATATGGCTAAAGAAATTCATTGGAGACCTTGGAGTTGTACCAGCTATAAAGGAGCCTGTGGAAATTTTCTGTGATTGTGAAAGTGTAGTTGCCTTAGTCAAGGAGCCAAGGGATCACGGGAGATCCAGAAACATCGATAGAAAATATCATTTCATCAGGCATCGAATAGAATAAGGAGTCCTCGTGGCAAAGAGGGTATCATCGGATGAGAACCCAGTTGATCCCCTCATGAAGGGACTGGGTAGGGTTAAGCATCTCCAGCATGCAAGGCGCATATGGCTGAAGGATGATATTAGTTTTAGTAGTTAGATAGCTTTGAAATTTGTAAAGTCTAATTAACATTTGATGATGATAAATAAAAGTTGTTGTTTATTTATAAGTATAAGTGTTGCTATCTTTTGTCAATTGTTTACTATCATTTCATTTTGCATGTTTTGACTTCCAGAATAATTATGTTATGGTATATCATATTATTCATATTCTTCACAGTCAGTCATATGTTAGAAGTAGATATAAATTAAGATTGTCATGAGTTCGCTTGTAGATATCTAAGTTGTTGGACATGGCAAGAGGTGCTACAACACTCATGAGTGCTCATAAGTTCTGAATATTAGATTCAACCCACGCTCACTTGTATCACTTCGTGGAATTTATCTCGAGTGATCATGAGACGGTAATATCATATAAATCTTCAAAGCTAGATATATGAGTTGTTGACTATGAGTTAGTTATACATTGATTGTACGAAAACGTGTTGGTAACTCGATGTTATAAAACGTGCCTTTGTGTATAATTCAAAAAGTTGTAGAACAAGCATATGAGTCGAAGTTTATCTGTTCCTTCTTGGACTAGAATCGATATCTGGGCCCCTCGATGATTTTTTTTGACCTATGTACCGGGCCCGGTCAGAACTAAATTGATGTGTTCGATTAAGTTCTATGTCAAACAAATCAAAAATCGGGAAACAAACTGTTGGACAATAAGCAAGACATTGTTCCATGTATTTGTCCAACTGATATCTAGAACAGAGGATTATATGATCGCTTATCTTAAATGACGCATCATCATCTCAGTTCCACGAGACCTTGAAAGAGCTACGATTTTCTAATCGGTACCTGAAATCATTCTTGCAGTTATAGTTATTAGACTTATCCAATTGGGAGATGGTTGGATTAGGTGTCTAAGTTCATAACTATTCCTAGAATGTACTTGAACCGGTTAGCATGGTCCATTTGGGTTGCATGGCATTGCAACACTTGGATAGACTAAATGAGAGAAATAACATTTAAGGTTTATTAATATATTATAAGTTCTTATATATTAATAATATTATTTAATTAGTATTGATCAAGAATTATTTTAGAATTAATGAAGTGATCAAAAGGAGACTAATTAAATATATGGGGTTGATTGTGTAAATCATCTATTCTTGTATATTTGGGCTATTGATCCATGGTTTGTATGGATTGGGTTAAAACCCATAAGGTGCTCCATGGATAGTTCATGGAGGTTACAAACCCATGGATCATGGAATGTGAAAAGCCATGACAATTAGGGTTTACATGGTGTAACCCTACTTGTGACACAACTATATAAAGACCCCATGGATGACCAAAATCGGCCACTACAAGCAAGTAAGAGGGCAAACGATTTTTCAAGTGTAAGTGTACTTCTCTCAAGGTTATTCCAAGTATTGTGGTGTTGTGTGAGATATTTGAGGCATCATACATGAGGTGCTAGGCATTGTGATAGGTGTTTGATTTCTCAAATATGTGCTATGTGAATACCCCGATGAAAATCCTTAGACTAGGTCCATTGTGATAGGTGTTTAGGGATGTAAAGTGAGGATAATGGGAACGGGTAATCAGGGTTATTGTTGGATGATGAAATTAATAAATTTATTGTTGATTGATAAAAAATAATAAATTATATTATTTGAGGGTTGAAAACCATATATGCTTATCAGGCTCCAAAGCCTGACCCACTCAGTTTTCTGTATTACAGGTAGTGGATCCAAAGCATAGTTGGATGATGATGATGGATATTTGGATTATAGGCCAGTAGTTGTAAATAACTGTTGTAAGGCTTATAATGTACTATTTATGCTTTTGGTATGTATCGGAACATAACATCCCAAGGTTTTTATTATATAATGAAAATATATTTCTTTAAGAAATGCTTTGATAAATTTTTATTATATTTTTTTTGGGGACAAATTCAGCAACATGTTTTGGAATATTACTCCGATTTTATTTTAAAAGCATAAACTAAATCGGTTTTTTCTGGTCGAGAAATTTGGGGATGTCACACTAAAGCTTTTCCATCTAGTCCAAAACTCTAGGGATCTGAAATCCTTCCTTTCCAGAAAGGTTTCTAGTTCTCAAAACGTTCCAAAGATGGAGGCTTTCTGGACATGCATGTCCAATGCATGTCCCTAGGTTACAATGGCCAAAAAGAGGGAAATATGCCCTAAAACCTTTGCATGGTGTCCTTGCTTAACCAAAGGCCAGATCTAGCCCACCTTGGGACCATTTTGCTCTGGAGATTCATAAAGTTGCAAACTTTATGAATGTCATGCATGCAATCAACAAGAAGGGTAGGAAATGAAAAGTAAACTCAAGATCTAGCCATATTCTATGATAAAAATCAAGTCTTGAAGACTTACAACAATCCACAAGATAAGCAAGCTTAAGGATGGGTGCTTGGTTTGCTAGATATTCTCACTATCTTCTTATTCTTAAGCTTCAAAGGTCACTCTAGCTCACAAAATGGAAGAGAATGTGGATTAGGGTTAGCACATACGTTCTTAGGGTTTGGGGGCTGATGGGAGGTCAGTCTCAAGGCTCATATGGAGATTATATAGGGTGCAAACCCTAAAATTAGGTTTTTATCATTACAACGCCTACTCGTCGAGTTAGCCTTCCTACTCGTAGAGTAGGGTGTGGATCTTGCGTCCTTGAAATGCCCTCTACTCGACGAGTTGGACTTCCAACTCGCCTAGTCCACGCACCAAAACCCTAGATCTTAAATAAATTAAGTAATACCTAAAACAGGTGTTACAATTAAAATCATGTTTCACTTTCTTTATTTTAATATGTAATTAACCATTGTCATTGTAAAGATCTAATATTAAATTGGTTGAAGAGGTGATTAATTTTAAAGCTGACTTTGATTGCCAAGTTGTTTTTTTTGGAGTGCATTCATCCATCATCAGATAATGTTCCTCACATGGGATTATTCACATGTCTTTAATTTTTGTGATTATCAGATCTTATGTGTGGGCATGCCTTTATATGTATCTTTTAGCAGAAACCGTACACACATTATTTTCTTCCTTCAGTGGAACCAAGTAATACAATTACATGATTATCTTACCATTATGTTTCTCATACTGGAGACACAATATTTGCTTCCTTGACTAGACCATGTACTAATAAATGGATTTGTATGCATTCCTAATATAATTTTTTGGTCAAAGATTTGATTTTTTAAGGTCTGCGCCTTTTGCAGCCTCATTACTCACATGTGGGGTGGGATGGAGGTAAAAATTATTATGATGATGTATTGAGTCTATTAATTTCTCCGTTTTCATTCACTATTACAAGCATCTATATAGAAAACAGGGTAAAAAGGGTATTCTTACAAGACCTCCGTTGTTGCACTGACATGTGTTATTGTAGCTGCCCAAACAAAGTCTATACTCATTTTCCTTTTTTGTTATGTCTTTATTTCCAATTGAGTTTTTCATTGATGGTCATATCGTCGAATAAGACGGCAATAAACATGAATAAAAAAATATACGATGGTCATTATAATGTAGGGACAAACATTAAACATGCCAAATTTTTTGGTCATGTAGGTGCTTTATCCTTCCATCCCTTATCTTTTATGCATATTTTTTTTAAAGTAAAACTGTTAAAATATATGTTTCAAAATCTAATGTAAATTGTAATAATAAATTTATATTTTAACTAACCAAAATTGACTAATTTACTTTGTAAGTGTTAACAAACTAGAGAAATAATACCTTAACAAAAACTAAAATTATAAGTTTATTAAACCATGTAAGCATTCTTGACAAGTTAGGAGGAAAATGATGAATATGTCTAATATTGCTATAAATGATAGAAAAAATTATGTTGATACTGTTATTAGTAAAATGTAATGTTCCTTGCATATATTGATAGAAAGAAGCAAGTATGTTCTAATATGGTGCAATACCACATTACAGTCCTAAATTTGCATGACTTTTTTTTCAAGAAAAAATGGATTAAATGCAATAAGTAACAACATACTTTTATGCGTCCGATAATCTGCATGACTTTTTTTTCCATAAAAAACTGGATTAAATGCAATAAGTAACAACATACTTTTATGAGTCATATAATCTGCATGACTCTTTTTTCCAGAAAAATGGATTAAATGCAACAAGCAACAATATATGTTATGCGTCCCATAATTTGTATGACTCTTTTTTTCAAAAAAAAAAAAATTAAATGCAATAAGTAACAACATACTTTTATGCATTTCTTAGAAGCTTTGTTATGTACTCAGTTAAATAAGAATGATTACATTGTGAAAGACACTTGTTTTGTTAACTATTATCACATTTCTTAATTTATTGACATGTACTGTTATAAAATATAAATGGAGAATTTTTTTTTTTGTTGATTTAACTTGCCATGGTGATGAAATATTTGTTGTTAGGGGTGGTTATGAGCAGTGGCGGACCGTCTTAGGGGCTGGGCCTCCCCGATTTTAGGCCTTCTAATGTCTAATATACATAATCAGATATTATAGTTGAAAAAAAAGTATACTGGAATGACATCTTTGCCCCCCCCCCCCCCCCCCCCGGTTTTCTAGATCAAATGAATACACATGAAGGAATAAACGGGTATCAAAATTATCGGAAGATCACAAACAAATCAAAGCTAACCTTATTTATTTAGGATTCTATAAAATGAGAAAACATAGTATCTATAAAAACCCAACGATCTAATCCAAATTATAACAATTTAACCCAAGTTTGGGTTTAAGAAAACTGAAAAGTTTAAACCTACGATCCAAAGTTTATTCCGGCCGCCATAATACGATTTCTCGAACTCACCGGAAGAACATCGCCGCCCGTAAGAACCACTGCTGTCTTGTAGTCTTTTCCGGTCGCCGGATTGTTCAGTCCGTTCGTATTGTATGCTCTCTCTCCTCTTTGCTAGTCGTCGTCTCGCTGAAGCCTGGCTTGAACTCCGACTCCATCGTCGTCGGAGCCTGCACCTTATTCACTCTCCATTGTCTTCGTTCTCACTTTACCAGGTACATGAGTTTCCTTCTTTTTCTTTATACATCTATTAATCATCGATTATATATATGAATATATCACAGTCTACATACTAGGACCTAAGGGCTAAGGCAAATAGGCAATACTTTATTAAAAAAGTAAAAGTTGTGCATTTTGAATTGACTACACTCTGACATACATATATTGAATCACTATTTTAGATATACAAATTGAGTTAATATATACGTACTATGTATATATTATTTTATATTATTTATTATTCATGTTGTCTAATTATATGTATTAGTTTATTATTCATTAAATAAATGTTGATTTATTTGCATATAAATTTCTAAGAATTGTAAATCGTTGGACTAATATATATATATATATATATATATATATATATATATATATATATATATATATATATATATATATATATATATTGTTGTTTTGATATGAAACTAATTTATATCATAAACATTTTATATTATCTTTTTAAAATAAAAAAAAAAAAACCATTTGTTTGTTGTAGTGGATATCAACATGAAAAAACAATCAACTATTGATGGGTTTTTTAAAAGAAAATACCAAAGTTCTGATCAAGATTCCGAAAAGCCACCGGAGATCGTTTTGGATGAAGATGCCCCCACACCCAATGTTCCTAATACTGATAGCCGTTTCAAAAAACCTCATCTTGAAATTAATGAAATAGATCTTAACACACTTGAACGAGATCCTGGTTTGCGTAAGCAAATTTATGATTATCCGGTTAATCAACGAGATACTATTAGGCGAGCATACATTAATCTTGGTCCCTTTCAACGAACACTTTCTGTATATCCAAAATCTGGATCAGAAACCCATAAACGTAGTTTTCAAGCTTCTTGGTTTAAGTTATATCATTGGCTTGAATATTCGGAGAGCTTAGATGCTGCGTTTTGTTTTCCGTGTTTTCTATTTAACAAGCCTTCTGGAATGGGACATTACGGCCAACAAGCATTTACTATAGATGGATTTCAAAATTGGAAGAAAGTTGGTGGAAAAAGTTGTGCTTTTTTGCATCACATAGGGACTGATTGTACATCTTTTCACAATGTTGCACAAAAATCATGTGATGATTTGTTAAACCAAGCGCAAGATATACGAAATGTGTTTGAGACATTTACAGAAGAAGAGCGTAAAAATAATAGATTAAGATTGAAGCTACTATTTATGCAGTACGTTGGTGTGCCTTTCAAGGAGTTGCATATAGAGGCCACGATGAAGGATTAGATTCCATAAACAAAGGAAATTTTCGTCAAATGTTGAAGGCAATTGGCGATTTTAATACGGAAATGGAAGAATTGTTTCGTACTGCTCCTAAATATGCATCATATATATCACCGTCAATTCAAAAAGAGGTTCTAAACCTTATATCAACTAGGGTGAAGAGGATGATTTGTGCGGAGGTTGATGGTGGAAAATTTTGTTTAGTTGTTGATGAAGCACGTGATCAGTCAAATAAAGAACAAATGTCAATTGTTTTGAGATTTTTAAATAAAGATGGCATTGTTATGGAGCGTTTCTTTGGGCTTGTTCATGTACCTGACACTACAGCACAAACGCTTAAGAATGCAATTTATTCTGTATTGTCACATAATAATCTTGATCTTAAGTCAATTCGTGGGCAAGGGTATGATGGTGCAAGCAATATGCGAGGTAATTTCAAGGGTTTGCAAGCATTGATTTCAAATGATTGTCCATTTGCGTATTATGTTCATTGTTTTGCCCATCGATTGCAATTAGCATTAATAGCCGCTTCACGAGGAGTTGTTGCATTACAGAAGTTTTTTACTCGATTATCTTTTGTTGTCAATGTTGTTGGTGCTTCCTCCAAGCGTGCCGACCAACTTAGAGATGCACAAGCCGAGGAAATTTCATATAAGATTTCTATTGATGAGTTAGAGACGGGTAGAGGTCTTAATCAAATTGGTACATTACAACGAGCTGGTGATACTAGATGGAGTTCTCACCTCAAATCAGTTTCGAGCTTAATCAAAATGTTTAGTCCAACTTGTGAGGTTTTACTTAAAATTATTAAAGATGGCACCGGTTCAATCAAAGGCGATGCAGATTCAGCATATGAGGCTATTACTACATTTGAGTTCATTTTTATTCTTCATCTCGAGAAAGAAATAATGGAGATAACGGATTTACTTTGTCAAGCTTTACAAAGACAATATCAAGATATTTGTAACGCATTGAGGCTAGTTGCATCTACCAAATTGTTATTACAAAAAATGAAAGATGAAAGATGGGATGGTTTGCTCTCTCTTGTTATGTCATTTTGTCAGGAACGCAACATTGATATCCCTGATATGTCTTCTCCATACTTTAGTAGAGGGGCTCGAGCTCGTAACGAGTGTAGTGATCATACACTTGAACATCATTACCGAGTGGATATATTTTTCGAAGCAATTAATTGTCAAATAATGGAACTCAATCATCGATTCAACGATAGCTCAACGGAGTTGCTTCGACTCTCAACAACTTTAGATCCTAAAAGTGTTGATGAGCCTTTTCGAAGTGGTGATATAATTAAGTTAGTAGATAAGTTTTATCCTGAAGATTTCAATGAACAAGAGAAAGCAGTTTTGAAGATACAACTTCAACATTATGAGATTGATGTCGTTCAACATGCAGATTATAAACTATTGACATCTATGTCAGAATTGTGTCAATGGTTGATAAAGACTAGAAGAATAGCGAACTTTCATCTTATTTATAGAGTAGCTAGTCTCATACTTACTCTTCCAGTTTCTACTGCTACAACAGAGAGATCATTTTCAGCAATGAACCTCATTAAAACAAGGTTAAGGAATAAAATGGAAGACGAGTTTTTAAATGACTCATTGGTTTTGCATTTCGAAAGAGAACTTGCTGAAAAGATTAGTTTACAGACAATTATAGAAGATTTTAAAAATGCAAAAGATCGTCGCGTTCCACTTTGATTAACAATGTAACAATATTTATATTAGTTTTATTGTTTAGACTTTTGATATGTCATTATTTTGAACCAAATAAAACTTGTTAATATAATTTAATTATGAAGTTTTGATATGTTATAATATAGTTCAATTATGAAGTTTTGATTCCGGCTCCCAAGCTGTAGTGCTTGTGTTCCGCCCATGGTTATGAGATGAGTAATCCATTATTTTTAAATTTAATTGGAAAGCGTTACCATGTTATGAGTTCCATTTGTTGGAATCTAATTACGAAAAAGCAAAAAGAGAAAATGATTGTTAAACCTAAACTAACATTTTATGTAAATGTTCGATACTAGGTAAACAAACAAACATGAGGTACGCTTACATGTAAAAATAATATTTTTCATTTCATTGTGTATTTCTTAGAACATAAATGCATTGGAAAGGAATTTATTCGCCGCCGCCGTTTTATAGGGGAACGCAGTTAGGGTATATATATATATATATATATATATATATATATATATATATATATATATATATATATATATATATATATATATATATATATATATATATATATATATATATATATATATATATAAAATCGTTAGTGTTGCAATTTTAAATGCATGACATAAGTTAATTAACACACTCGTTAATCTACTATAATAAATGAAAGTTTTTTTACCACATTTTTTCTTCTCAATTATTTGGATACATGATATTTTCTAGAATTTTTAAAATTTCTATTTTCCACTTGTCATTTTATTGTATTTTTTTATTTTATTAAATTAAAATTTCACATTTAATGTGTAAGGTAATATATGTAAAGTATTTATTAAAAAAAAATTATATATGTAATGTATACAATAAATTAAAGTCTCATTAATTTTAATAATTCAATTTTTTTTTTCTTATAAATTTAAAATTTTCAAAATTATTAAAATTTTATATTTGTTTTTTTTAATTAAACCCATGTAATAAATGGGTTTCACACCTAATAATTATATCAAATAAAAAATTAAAAAGTTACTCAAAATTATTTTTACAGAATTTTTTAGTAAAATATAATTGTTTGTACTAAACAACACACTACTTGATGTCTTTGGTAATCTTTAAATCTTATAATAAAAAATTAAAATATATATATATATATATATATATATATATATATATATATATATATATATATATATATATATATATATATATATATATATATATATATATATCAATTTCTCCCAATCAGATATCTTAGTTGTCAAATAAATTGATATAAAATATAATTAGTATAGTATTGAATAATAAAATTTTACACCAACAATAATTGATATAGTATATGATTTTTAGGAATAAAGATCAATATCGTACCATGCCATCCATACTTAAATTGTATTTTTATATTTATTTTTAAACATATTGCTTTAAATAATAATTTATGTTTAACATGTTACGACTATAGAATAAAAGATTGTCTAAAAAAGAAACTATATATGATTTTGTCTAAAATATTGTTTTTTATTATAACAATACATATTTTTGTATCAATCTCCCGAGAATATTTTTTATTATTTTAAAATTAAGACTAAAAAGTATAAGTTGGTGGGTTTTTTTTATAGTTCATGATCTAGTTTGGCCGAATTAAGAAGTCGTATCAAAAGAAGCATGACTAAATCACAACTTAGATATTAAACGGTTTAAATCAAAGGAATCAAATATCATAGTCGTTTTAAAAGAATAGAATTTTGATATTTTATTAATATATTAGGTGTAAAACTAATGTATTATATGAAATAATTAAAAAAATTAAATATAAATGTTTAAATATTTAAAAACTTTGATTTATAAAAAATAAAAAAATAATAAATTATTAAAATTGATTTTTTTATTTTTTAAATTTAAATAAATAAATAAAATAAACAAATAAACTTTAATGTTAAACTTTTAAAATAAAAATGTAAGTGCATTAATAAAATTTATATTCATTTATTACTATATTTATCGTAATTGTTACATTAAAATATTATGTAGAATTTACTAAAATAAAAAACTCATAAGATAATATGTAAAAAAAAATTAATTTAAAATAATTATAAAATAATATTTAATAAATTAAATGAAAATATGAAATATATAATTCATTATAAATATTTAGAAATAATAATTTTCTGTGAGTACGTGGTCCTTGTGTGTGAGCGTGTGGACGGACGTCGTTATTGTGTGCGACCACAAGCTTTTGAGGCTTATGCACGAACCATTCTTTGCTTCTTTCTTCTCTCTTGCTTGTCCACTATTTTGAAATATTCATGTGCACGTGAGAATTCAAAATTTGAAGAGAAAACTTCAAACATGGCCCCTGTGGTTGTAAATCATTTGTGGTTTCGGTCCAAACAATTTTGGATTTGCATTGATGCTGTTTGATGGTTTGTTTATGTCTAATTTGAAAAGATTATTTTATCATTTACATTTGTTTTTTATATTTTTCCTTTCAGTAATTAAAAAAATATATCACATAACCTCATCCCTTTCTCCCTCTTTATTCGACACATATACTGAAAAGCAAAAAAGAAACTTTTAATCACAGTGAAATCTTCATCTTGACATGGGTAAAGGCGATCATCCACTAAGAAATGATAGCTTTAAGTGGGGGTGTTCCTCTACCGTGACATATATGGAGTAGGAATTTTTTTATGTTGCATTTGCTTCCGACTACCATATGGTCTCTTTGCCAAAAATCGTCCACCACCTTAATCCACAAGTGCTACGTGATCTTGGAGCACATCAACAAAGTCTAAAATTTTGATTGTAGGTTTGAAGGTAATACAATTTCAAGCTTTGTTTTAGAGACTAAAATTTTGATCAAATCACCATAGGGAAATCCCTCATTTCTCTCACTAAAACTCCTAACGAATTAGAGTGATTGCTCAGATGATGATTTTGCATCTTGATCGTTTTTATGCTCCCCAACAACCAAATTAGAGTGATCAGGTCAAATTTTAGTATGATGACATCAAGTTCAATCGTTAATCGTGACATTGGACACTCCATCTATATTGCCTCATTTGTTTCTTTTTCCTTTGTCGTTAGGATACAAATCGTCTTCTTGTGAAATGATTGATAAAGCTCGTTCTATCACCATTATCAATTGATTAGTTTGGATTTGGAAATTGATGAATCTTAGGGCGAAATGAAGTTGTAGGTGGGATGAAAACTTGTAAGGTCACACGTTATGATCTGATGAGTCAAACACTCGACACACTGGTAGATCAACGTCTAACATCTACTACATCTACAACATCAGTGTATCAAGCTTATCAGCGCCAACTTACAGTCCAGTTATCTAATTGTAATCTTTTGTATATTAGGTAATGATACATATAAGTTTCAAATTAATTACAGATCTGATATCTTTGTGATAAGATCGGTTCTTAGTATAGATTAGACACAATTCCTTGAATCATGGGATATACATGTACATATTAGTATATATACTATAACATCCCAAAAATACTAGCCAAAAATTTTATTTTCAAAATCATTTAATAAACATAAATATCATCACCATAGTATAAAATCATATAACATGTATCTCAAAATCTCATAAATCTGACAACATATCACAGTATCATATAAAATATCAGAGTAAACTCCCAGGCTAATAGAATGTGGTGTGTGCCATGCCATCAGCTCGAGCTCTTCCCTTTACTAGCTGAAGTACCTGAAACCAAAATTGAAACTATAAGCACGAAGCTTAGTGAGCTCCCCCAAACTACCACATACGATACGAACACATATAACAAATAACATAACTCTGGGACTGCTCCCAACTGCTTCGAGACGAATCTCGACATCGGTTTACCCGACATCGGACTCCTATTCGGTATCGGGCTCACCCCGGCATCCAGCCGCACCGGGCATCGGGCTTACCCCGACACATACATAACATAATCACATAATCTGCATCGGGCTTGCCCCAACATCGGACCGAAGCCCGGAACAAATAACATATAACACATAAACTAGCATACATTGGGATTGCCTCGAAATACATAATGCATGGTATATAACATCTCACACATACTGCATCGGGCTTGCCCGACATCGGACCTAAGCCCGGAACATTTAGCACATAACACATAACCATGCATGAATCACAAAGACATCAAGCATACATAACTACTTCTCAGGACCACCCCCGCATCGGACCGAAGTTCGGAAACATATAGTCTGCATCGGGCTAACCCCGACATCGGGCTTACCCCGTCATACTTTACTACTTAAATGGGCCGACATTGGTGCCTTAGACCCGCTCCTATTGGAGGAAACTCACCTCGTGTGTCTGTCTGCTGAAACTCTGGGTAAGAAATCTCTGTCTGCTGCTCCGGCGACTCCGCGACTATAGTTTCCATAGAGAAACTTAGTCAGAAACCGATAACTAATGCTAGGGTAAAATGACCATTTTACCCCCAGTTAGAGTCAATCATCGTGGTCAAAATCAACATCCAGTTGACCCGAGTCACCAAGTTGGCCCACCAACTCACCGAGTCCCTATACTTTTCCCTGCCCCAACCCGACTCTACTCGTCGAGTCTAGCAAGAACTCGACGAGTTCTCCTTCAACTGACTCGCCGAGTTTAACCTTGAACTCGTCAAGTTCATCTTCATCATAAGTGCTACTAGTCTATGACTCGCTGAGTTGTATGAACAACTCGTCAAGTCCGTCTTCATGGGTTGGGATATTGCCTTGGACTCGTCGGGTACATTCATGCACTCGCCGAGTAACATGATTTCCAGGTCCATAACTATGTCCATTTTGCTGATTCCTTCCTTTGGAATCATCTAAATCCCTTCTAAACTAAACTGGATTCCCTCAAATCATAGAAGGTTGGGAACCCAAACCCCCGACTCGCCACGTCCCATGAACGACTCGCCGAGTCGACTAATGTCCATGTCCAAAACTCGGTTTCTGATGTACAACTCTCATCCAACAGGTAGATCTAGGCTCCTTAAGTCGATATAACACGTAATGTCATGAACTTTACGTACATGCATGGGACTTTTATGCTCAAAGGACCAAAAATGGGGTTTATATCATACATGGGGTTCTCATGGCCATAAACATGGCGCCTTTATGCCATGAGGACCCTCTAAGGTTCCAGATCTGAAGGTATATTAACTTGGGATGTCCAAGTCCCAAGGATCAAGCTTCTTGTAAGGGTATTTTGGTTGTAATGAGTCGAAGCTTATTTTGTACTCTTCGTATAATCTGTAATGTATTTTACTAGGGCTCTTTTGATTCGAAGCTTAAGTGTTTTAGCCTTAGTATATTTTTTGTACACTTTATGTATCCTATAAATAGGATCATTTACTAGAGTTAGATAACTTGAACAGTATTGTCTATTCTCTCTGTAAAACTCTTAAAGCGTAATTGAGCTAAAGTGAAGATCTTATTTACCTCGTGTGTTCAATGTATAATTGATTTCCTCCCACTAGTCTCTAGCCCGCTCCCTCAAACACCCAGCAGAACACCGCACCTTCGACCACTCAAGGTAGAAGCCTGTCATTTGTGCAGACTCCATGTTACCAATCCATCCCCTAGCTACAATAGTGTCTTTCACCCCATAGAAGTACGACGCACTGCATCCCCTGAAATCCTTGAAGGAGAGCGTGAGAGTCCCTTACTGGCTAGGTGCCATGTCACTCCTGAATGCCCTAAGTCTATCCTCCATCAACTCAATGATACCCTCCTTCATCGAGCGAAAAATCATCGGGGTCGCCTCTAGGATGCCTCTCGTAATCTCGGATGCAATGAAATCGTACAATGCGTCATCAATCAGCTCGGAACTCGTACCCGAACTTGACCTAGAACCTAAACCTCCTGCTCCGTGATGTATTACCACCATTCTGAAACAAAACACACAATCGCTAGGGTCATACGTAACATCGAGAGACCTCATGCTCACTACAAGTTCACTGGTATAATCCCAGCTCTCGTTGATTCGAGTACGAATCCTCTTGTTCCAGTAGTACGGGCCCATACTACCTTCCACATCTATCCGTACTTTCCTCAAGAATTGCCTTGACTCCACCAAGTATATTTTCCACTATGTCTCTCAGTGCTAATCTCATCTTAGGCTTTCCCTAGGGTAATCTCCGACCTACTCTCTTCCATCAGCTGCATAAGAAGTCCCTGCTATCTCTCACTAACTAGCTTGCGAATACCATTATATATTACTAAGACTAGATAATTCTTCGAATGAGAGGCATTACCCTACATCGGTTGGACTCAAACAAGAGCTGCCAAATAGGGCTAGACCTAACATTCTGAGATTATTTAGTCCTCGTAATATGTAACTTAAGGTATTCGTTTACTAGTTAATTCAAGATAACTAGGAATCCTCAAAGCATAAAGCAAGCAACATTCAAGCATTGGGTAACCAAAACCAAGCATATTCTAATCAAGCCATCGTATTGCTGATTAATCATTACTAACATGTAGTTCAATAAGCACATACAACAGGCATATAAGGCATCTTCCTAGATCCTTAGCCCTAATCTATCATACAATACACATATAGTGGGCATATAAAGCATCTTCTTAGATCCTTAGCCCTAATCTAGCATGCAATTCTCATACACATACAGTAGGCATATAAGGAATCTTCTAAGATCCTTAGCCCTAATCCATCATGCAATTCTCATACACATACAATAGGCATATAAGGCATTTTCCTAGATCCTTATTCCTAATCTAGCATGTAATTCTCCTACACATATCATATATCATAGCAAACATGTATGGCATCTCGGGGAAACTTACTTGAGCTCGGCCGATTGCACTCATCACACTCCTTGTTCTTTGTCAAAACCCTTAATTTTAATTTTTATAAAAATCATTTTCTTGTAAAAATCTTTCAAACCCTAGATTTGAGTCCAGACACACCTGGGAGTGTGTTCGAATCCCTCAAACCAGGACTATAATACCAACTTGTAACATCCAAAAATTTAGGACCAAAAATTTCATTTTTAAATAAGTAATAAAGAAACCATTAATATTAAAAACATTCATCGTGTCATCCCATAACAAAACCAAAATATCAATAATCAAAACATGTCACAATAAATCATCATCAGAGTATATCTCCTAAGAATCTCAGTTGCAGAAATCATGGTCTGATGCGCTGCAATCATACCGACTCCTTCCCCTTCGAAGAAGAGGTACCTAAAACCAAAACTAAAAACTGTAAGCACAAAGCTTAATGAGTTCCTCCATCATATCGCATACCATATAAAAATACATTGCCAAGCATATATGGGTGATGGCCTCCCCTTCGGTCTATTTCATCCGGATACTGCCGAGCATATTTAGGTGTTGGCCTCCCCTTCGGTCTATTTTAACTGGATACTGCAAAGTATATCTGGGTGCTGGCCTCCCCTTCGGTCTATTTCAATAGGATACTAGGTCTATCTCACCCCTATCACTACTACATAATATGGTAAGTAAGCACATAAAACATAACAGATAGTGGCAAGCCAGATAATTATCACAAAGACAATCATATTAACTACAACAACTACTAATGGGTCGGTATTGGTGCCTTCGACCCACTCATACAGGGAGGTAACTCACCTCGTAAAACTGACTGCATAATCTCACAATACGAATCTCTAGGGGTAGCTCTGACGACTCCTTGAGCTGTCATTATCCCAATAACACTTAATTAGAAACTAATAACCCTTCTTAGGGTAAAATTGATGGGTTTTGGTCATAAGACATCCTATGTGCTCATACAAACCCTAATGCTTGGATCTAGGTTTCTCTATTGTACATGCTTTGAATCCAAGACTATAAACCCTAATTCTAGCATACATATAATCATATTAACATGAGAATAAGTTTATAGTGTTACCTTGATTGTTATGTAGCAATAACAATCCCAAATCTCCTTGTATTGACTTTGGAAGGCTTAGAGTCACAAGTGTCACTCCTCTAATGGCTCACAAACACCATAAGCAAGTGGAGAAGGTATAAAGAGAGAAGTGAGAGGTTAGAATTCGTATCTAGGACCTCTTGGGAAGGGAATCACGAATTCATGGCCCTAGGGGTGTTTATATAGGTGTAGAGATAGGGTTTCAGTCATTATCCTTATCTAGTTGATTATCCATTAAGCAACCAATAAGATAATCCTTGAATCCTTATCATACTCGAATTCTAAGGGATTTACACCTCAAATTCGTTCACCATATATATAAGATAATTCTTACCTTATTTTGTAACTATCACATAATTACAATTCAGCCCCTCTAGTTTAATTAATTACATTTGATCACAAAACTAATTCTTAATTAATTATTGACCAATATTAATTAAACAAATATGATTTCTCCTTTAATATGTTATTCTTATAACATATTAATAAATCATATTATCCTCTCTCTCTTTATTCATTTCTCCAATCAAGTTGCTTTGGTGAAGGCAACCCAAAAGGACCATGCACCATCGGGTCAAGTACATACCAAAATAGTTATGGACTTAGACACTAATCCAACAGTCTCCCACTTGGATAAGTCTAACAACTATTCTGCGTATGACTTCAGATCCTGATCTGCAATCGTAGCTTTCCAAAGCCGCTGTCAACTCTGATCATATCAGATACGCGTGTCCTTAGATAAGGGATCATATATATTCCTCCATTCTAGATATCGTATGAGATATGATTTCTAATCATTCTCTTTGTACTATATCTCGATTTCTGATTTATGACGACAGACTAATTGAACAAATCAAATTAGCCCTAGCCCGGCCGAGCATTTACGTATGTCATCACTAAACCATCGAGGGGCCCAAAGATATCGCTTTTATCCTACTTTGGATAAAAGGAACGGATAAACTTTGATACAATGTTCGCTTGCACTCACTAACCAAATCACACACAACAATATGTTTTATAACACCAAGTTACTAGTGCGTTTACATATTATCAATGTGCAACCGATTCGCAAGATACAACTCACACATCTCGGTTTCAAGAATATAAGATGTTATCGTCTCACCAATCACTCATAATACAATTCATGGAGTGATCCAAGTGAGCGTGGGTTTAATCCAATGCTCAAATCATATTCATAAGCACTCATGAACGTTGCAGCAAACATTTGCTTATGTCTAATACTCTTCTAGACAATCCACACACCAATTCACGACAGTCTTCATTCATATCTACTTCCAACATATGAACGACTGTGGCCCGTTTGAATAATTCGATTATTCTTAATAAACTCAATTATTCTGGATGTCAAAACATGCAAGGTGAAACACAAGAATAATACTAATCCCATATGGTCTCAAACCTTTGAGTATAATCAAAACACGTTTTATTTATCACCATATCGATTACTCATTATTTGTCGTTTCGGGTAATCAACTTCGCATTTTAATTCCAACACTTGTCCCATGCTCCTAGCATGCACACAATGTTTACCTATGGTTCTTACTTTTGCGAAATAGACAAATTGAACACATTTCCAATCATTCTCATTTTACAACACCAAATCCATTTTCTTAAGTGTAAGAATGTCATATTCTTGTTACTTATAGAATATACTAGATTCTAACACTTTATGCAACGATCCTTTTGTAATGTCACTGCACCAAAGTCTCAAAGACTATTGCCAATGATATTACAAATTCCTCTATCGGAGATTGTTACAAGACAATTCCTTAGATATGATGTCTCTCACTCAAAGTACATTCCTTTGAACATCCTTTCGCATAAAGTTTTTAATCTAGACATAGATTTTACTTCCCAACATGGACACACTTCCATATTTTCTATATGACAACTCATTCTTAATAGGATCTTATCTATTCGTAATGATGTTGATATTGTCCATCTAATGTGGAATCATTTCCATAATTTCCAATACTATACTTCCAACTACTCACAAGCGACCAATTCTCGTCGAACTTCGAATCGTCCTTTGATAGTTGTTTAATTATTTTAGTCCAAAACCAATTCTAGTCCCTTTTCCCTCTAAATGCACTAGACATTTGGAAAATTTTAGAATGGTCAAGCATTTGCAATCGATCCTATACCCGAAGCGTAAGGGACATGATGCACAATGTTTTATTTGCTATGTTCTCAAAATTCGAATTGCGAAGAGGAATGCCGTAATCACAATCGAAATTTTAAGAACACACTATGTACCTTTGACTAAATTTATCAACATTTCGCAACCTAATCCTTTAGATTTGAAATGAAGCATAATATTCTCTCCCTTAATTATAGCAAAACAACCTTTCAACTCTTACAACTTCGCAAAGTATGACTCTTGTTTTCTATAATTAATATTGCCAACTATGCAATACGTGCCTTAATAATCATACAATCATAACATTTATGCTCCCACTATCATGATGATTATTATAAAACATAACACTTATGCTCCCACTAGCTTCGACATGTATTCATAAACATCTTAACTTCCAGAAAAACAATACTTATTGAATTTCTTAAGTTCATGTTTCTAATACTTAGTGCTTTGATAATCTTTTATCAAGCTTCTTGAACTTATACACTTTTGCCTTAGATAGTTCATATGTGTGTCTTAACAATTAAGACTAACTGCCAAACCTCACAATTCAAATTATGGAAAGGGATGCCGTAACCATGATCGAATTTGAGAATGCAATTTTACAATCACTATCTTTTAAAATCTTTCTTAGTGAAAGCATTTTCTCACAATCATTTTCATGAAGGAGGAAATCTTATGACACTTAGATTTAAACGGTGTATGTGTTCCTATCCATGCGAATTTGTTAAAACCAAAGTTTACGACAAATTCAAACTCATATGGATCGAACTTTCTTAATCTTGCTTTCTTGCCTTATGGTAGCACAGCTGCCCACCACGTCTTCCAAGTAGTTAAGTATCTTACCTTTTTCCTATCAATGTACCTTTCATTGATCAAGGTCCTTGCCTTTTACGCATTCAAATGAGAACTCATAGGACTCACATGCATAATTAACTCGATTGGATTGGCACAGAAACAAAATAATGTCTTTACGATAGGTTGTAAACCTCAACTCGTGTGCTAGTGATGATCGATAAGGTTTATTTGATTTGTTCTTGAAACTTTTCGAGACCATTAAGACTCCCACTGACTCCTTGACATATAAGATTCTTTTGTCAATAAACATTTCTTGACAAACAAATTTTCAAGAGTTAGTGTAGCTTGTATCAAAACACTTCATAAATTGGTCATAGTTGGTCTTTGTCTTATCCAAGACATCACAACTTTCCACATTTGATGAATGTTATAAACCTTTAATACTTTTTACTCATTGTCACAATCTTAACTTTAAGACTTGTTATTGGAACAAAGTATGATTGTCTTCTTGATTTGACCATTTCATCAATCTTTGATTCCTCTTCTTGGACATACAATTGTACCAAGACTCACTTAGAGGATCAATTGAGATATGGTTCTTAATCATTAAGACCTATCATAAAGCATAAAAGCCACTCTCCCTTCTTCTTAGAATGGAGAAACTCTTATCTTTCTGCCTATTTGATTCTTCTTATTCGTTTTGCTATTGATCTAAACCCTTTAATCAATTCAAAATTACACTTAATCTTGTAAGTATAATCATATTTACTAAACCTTTAGTAAATGATGACGAATATCTTTGTTACTCTTATGGTGAACTTGATCAACACACAACTTTGTGTACTCGATCTCCTTGTCCTTCACTTGACACTTTGTCAACGAATTAGTCTAATTATCAAATATGAAATTTCTCATTCATCATGCAACCAAGTTGCATGATTCCAAGTTTCTGTCCAATTGAAACTTGGGCGATGAGAAACTCTCCCTATTTGGTAAATTCTTGACTTTCCATAACACAATAAGAAACAAATCCATTATTGCTAATAATTTTAACATCAATTTTTCATACACGCCATTGTAAGGATAAATAAATAAAATTTAAAATCAAAATTTATTTTATTGCGGAAAAATTTGTCCTTCACAATGCAACTCATTGAAAAACTTATGCGAATACATCTTTCTTAGCAATCTAATTCTAACTCTAAGTAGTAGCTCAAGAATCTAATCTTCGAGAAACGCAATCGAAATCCATTCCTTCACGGTTAGATTCTGCTCACTTCTTCCCTTAAGCTTCTTTTCTTTTCTTTGATCCTTCTAAACATCAATTGTAATCTTATCACATTATGTATTCAGAACCTAGAATGAAGCTTAAAAGAGTTAGTCAATGGATTTTACCTAAATTAGAGCCATACGTTTCGACTCTCCCATCTCTTAGATCTCTTAGGTAAATAGGGAAGCTTCGTCTCCAATGCCCATTCTCTTGGCAATAAAAGCAAATTGACTCTTTTTGGAACAACACATGGAACTACTTCAGACATCGCCTTTCTCTTATGATCAAACTTTTCGATCATTGCATGTCTTTCATTGCCATTGTCTATATCCACAGAGGTCTCGAAGGCAGATTCACCAATCAACTTTGCTTTTCTATTGCGCCAAACCATTGCTGATTCAGCAGCAATAAGCATATAGGTGAGATCTATAAGGGTCACGTTGCGGTTCATCATATAGTACTCTCTTACGAACTCACTATATGAGTTAGGAAGTGATTGAAGAACCCAATCAACAGCCATCTCTTCACCGACAATGGATCCTATCATTCTTAGTCTATCAATGTGCGACTTCATCCCTAGGACGTGTGCCCACACCGACTTTCCTTCTTTATGTTTACTTGCCAAAAGGGCTTGAGTGATATTGAACTTTTCAATTTTACAATCTTGTGGGTTAGGGAGAATAATTAGAGGAGGAGGAGGAAGTGAAGCATGATTTCTTGTTCCTCGATCGAATCGTGGAATATCATCTTCATGTGGAATGCTTGTTCCACGGAATTTGCGAAGACCATAGTTGTCGAACTTTGACATCGGGAGAAAAACGAATTCAAGTTAGTTGATTGATTGAGTCCTTGGTAAATCACCCAAATGAAATTCCAAGGCTAGGACCCAACGCAATATCCTACAACTCGGGAGAGGGATGCCGTAACCCAAATCGCAGAACATTTGAAGGTAAGTGAATGACGATTCACTAATTTCCACCATGAAAAACGAAAAAGAAATTTAAGTTTTAAATCTATGAACACTCCTAGATCCTTTGAGATTCATTGAACATTTCAATGGCATGTTTAAATCTCGATATGCCCCTCTTGTTTGTGACTGGGATGCCGAGGATCACAAAGCGGGTGTGAATAACCATGCAAACTACATGGTGCCCTCACATGTTACAATCACCTATTTGATGTGCCGGTAAACCACACACGCTCCACCGAACTATGACAAACATTGAGTCACCCTTTGCTACCTTTGCTTAGAACCATTTAATGTGCCGGTAAACCACACACGCTCCATTAACGTCTTCGCAAGGGCACAAAGTGTAATTTCATGGAATTGCATCAATTCACTTTTGCCTAAGTAACTAAGATTGGGAATTTGCGAAACATTTAGTTACTCTGTATTTCATTATACTTATAATGGAAGGTTTCGTCCTATCCTACCCGTTCGGCTAACGACCCTCCACTAGTCAAGAGTGCGGTGGGTAAGAGTGGATACCCATTCAATCGCCATTTTATAGGCAATTTCCTTAAACACCCCTTATAGACCAGTTTCGTGAATGAGGCCTACTAACGGTAAGACTGACTTTTACTCATACACATATATAATGTTAGACCTTTAATGTTATATATATAGTATAGGGTGTATTTTATACTTTTAAAATACTATATGGTTAACTTTAACAATTACACTTTTAATTCAATTAAATGGTTAACCTAAACTTTTATGGATTTATTAAACCTCCTTTAATTATACTCCTTAATTAATTAATAAAACCATAAGGGTGTGATTTGAACTTTTCAAAACATTACTAGAGTTTTAGAATTTAACATTTCTAATTAAACTTTTAATCAACTTTTAAATTCCAAAACTTGAGGGCAAGTTTTGAAACATTTCAAAACATTAGGGTTTTAACTATTTAAATTTCAAAACAACAAAACTTTTGGGGTTCAAATTTAAACTATAAAACCTAAAGGGATAAATTGAAACTATTTCACAAGATAATTCAAATCTAAATTACAAATAATCAAACTTTATCTAATAAAACAAGTGATTATCTAAATTTTGACAATTATCTTCTATTTTGGTAAGGATAATCACATAATAATGAAAAAATTCGGATTTTATCACAAAAACAAGTTTATGGTAATTATCCAAAACCAAAACAGGAAGAAAATCGCGAATCTGAGCTGTCAGACCCTTTGACTCGTCGAGTCTGGACCTGGACTCGTCGAGTACAACTGACTCGGCGAGTTCACCAAGTGACTCGGCGAGTCAAACATTCAGAAACTCAAAAAATTGATTTTCAGTGCTTATTTCGATCAAATATGCATCAATACAATTGAAACCAATCTAGGCTCTGATACCACTGATGGGTTTTGGTCATAAGACATCCTATGTGCTCATACAAACCCTAATGCTTGGATCTAGGTTTCTCTATTGTACATGCTTTGAATCCAAGACTATAAACCCTAATTCTAGCATACATATAATCATATTAACATGAGAATAAGTTTATAGTGTTACCTTGATTGTTATGTAGCAATAACAATCCCAAATCTCCTTGTATTGACTTTGGAAGGCTTAGAGTCACAAGTGTCACTCCTCTAATGGCTCACAAACACCATAAGCAAGTGGAGAAGGTATAAAGAGAGAAGTGAGAGGTTAGAATTCGTATCTAGGACCTCTTGGGAAGGGAATCACGAATTCATGGCCCTAGGGGTGTTTATATAGGTGTAGAGATAGGGTTTCAGTCATTATCCTTATCTAGTTGATTATCCATTAAGCAACCAATAAGATAATCCTTGAATCCTTATCATACTCGAATTCTAAGGGATTTACACCTCAAATTCGTTCACCATATATATAAGATAATTCTTACCTTATTTTGTAACTATCACATAATTACAATTCAGCCCCTCTAGTTTAATTAATTACATTTGATCACAAAACTAATTCTTAATTAATTATTGACCAATATTAATTAAACAAATATGATTTCTCCTTTAATATGTTATTCTTATAACATATTAATAAATCATATTATCCTCTCTCTCTTTATTCATTTCTCCAATCAAGTTGCTTTGGTGAAGGCAACCCAAAAGGACCATGCACCATCGGGTCAAGTACATACCAAAATAGTTATGGACTTAGACACTAATCCAACAAAAATGACCATTTTACCCCTGATCTAATTTGGCTAATGCCTAAGGCCAACACCATAACATGAAAGGCCCAGATCTAAATAGTCTTCCCAAATCCACAAGTGGCCTACCAATGGCCTAATTTTCTAAATTGTATCCAACTTCTCAAATGGGCCTTATTAAAGACAAACATACCCTTAGCCCTAAATAAATAATTTTGGATGGCCCAATATGGCCCAAAAGGCTCAAAACTATAAATCTCAGTTCTAGTACAAGAGTCCTAAGGCCCAAAAACCCATTTTCGCCACTTTGCTTGCGTAAGCGCGGCGTACCTGGCATGTATGCCCAGCGTACGCTGGCCTTTATGCCCAGCGTACGCTGGCCTTGACCAAAAGCGGGAAGTTGACCCAGTACACGCAGCGTACTGGCCAACTTCCTTAAGACTCCTTTTGTAACTTATTCTACCAAGTCCTAACATCCAAAACATAGATCGATGTCCTTTAAGACATCCTAAACCATGAAGTTATAAACTTTATGTATTTTCATGCATAGATGGGGGTTAAAACATGATTCAAGTACTTGAACAAACTGTGTGAGCAACAAACGCTTGCATGGTTGTGGCTTAACCATCAAGGTTCTATTTTTATGACTCTAAGTGCTTCCGAGAGCTTAAAAGGATAACTCTTATGGTCTGGAACTATCAAGACACAAGAACCCATACAATTGACTTAAAATAACCCATAAAACACCCCAACACTATAAATAAGCATGCAATGGTCAAGTTTGAAGCTTGATACCTCAAATGAGTCAGAAATGGTGCTAATCCCCTAGATCTACATCTTTCTTCAAGTCGTTGCTCCTTCTTTAAGTTCCTTCTATTCTAAAACACAAAAACAACACCAAAATGCTTTCAAATGGCTACCAAATCACAAGAACACACAACTAAGGATTAGGGTTTTCGTGAGAGCTGCTTAAAGGTGAGAGGGAGGCTGGAATAAGGGCATAAGGTTGTTTATATAGGGATCAAACCCTAAATTGTAGGATTTTAGAGGCTGCATGCGTACGCTATGCGTACCTCTTGGTACGATGGGCATATGTGTATGGTATCCACGTCTTTATCTCATAAGTACGCTGAGCGTACATGGCACGGTATGCCCCACGTATGACACTTCTCAGCCCAATCAAAAGGACCCAAATGTCCATGCCCAGACCAATTACATTCATTAATCTTATATAATTATAATTAATACCTTTTAAGTCATGTATGTTACAACTTCTTTTCCCATTCCTTATACTATAGAACCTTCAATTCCTATAGATTGGTTCATCATATCCTCATTAGATCAAGGTATCAAGTAATCATACTTAACAATATTTCATATGTCTTCATTAGTTTAATTTCACTCCATGATATCTATTATAATACTTACCATGTTATCCAATGTCTTAATTTTTAATTCACCACGACATTGGAAATTGTTCCTTTCTTTAACAAACTACAAACTATGTTAGCTAATTTATTTCATAATTCATCCCAACCCAAAAAATATGAAATTAATGTCTTTAATTTTGACAATTAACATAGAAAAAATGTCGGTATGATCCCATTAATGGTTATCTTTAACAATTTATCATGATCAAGACACTTTCCAAAATTAGGATTCTTGACTCAGAATCCTTATATTTGTTTATTGAATCTTGGACATGATATTAATACCATCAAACATGTTGTTGAAGTTTATTTCATTGATTTATAAGATATAATAGGACATTTAAGTCCAAAATTAAACCATTCATTACATGCACATATATATGTTCATCACCTCTGTGAAGGAATTAAGAAAGTAGAAGCATTGAGCTATATAATTAAATATTGGTGGATGATGATTCTCGTTAATCTCCTTGGTTTATCTATTGATTTCATGCAAAAATCATGAAACACACTCACTTTTCTCATCTTAACTTGCACATACTTCTTTGGGAAAAATTCTAGGCTAAATGGGTGCAAAATAACTTAAAACCCCAAAAATACAAGATTTTCTTGCATGATCTCATGTGGGTCACATGGAAGGTGCTCTCAATTTTTGAGCTTTTTGTTTGATTCACGCCGTCACTTGGTTTTTGGGTTGAAAATTATGCAAATCACATAGGCAACATAGTTGTTGTCCCGCATCTTGTAGAGTCTATAACTCCGTTTGACGTGATTTTTGAATCCATAGAAAGATTATCATATGTACTAAAACTCTCATGTTTTGAGTTCCTACTAAAAACCCATGGATAATGACTTATAAGGTCATGAACATGAGGGTTGCATAAGTTTTATCATAATCATCAAATTAACCTAACTTTCTCATTTTTCACTTTGGATTTAAGATGGATTTAACAAATAATGATTACATGAATTAAATTTAGTGAAAAAATATGTGGCTACCATAGTTCAATTTTTTGAAAAAAAAAGAGTTCCAAGCCCGTTTTATCACCCCCAAGGTATGTTCTAACCCCTCTAACCCTAGCATGCTTCTCTCCTTTCCCCGCCAATGTAGAGGCCAACATTAAGTCAGGTGACCCTTAAATCGTCAGAAAATGTTGTATTGCAGGATTTTTGGTTGTAAACCATTTCAACCAATTATTTTCAATTATACCTCTTTATTAATTTTTCTATATGTCCTTTTAAAACCTAGGAACTAGATCATGCTACTGAAAAAAATGAATATCACCTCAAAATGCTTCGAAACCTCCTTGTGAACTCATAAATTGGGATTTTGTTAATATATGAGTTTGGTTCCTCTTTGAGGTTATAAAATTGTTTTACACCTTTTTTAAGGTTTCCAGGACTAGTACTTGGCTCCCTTAAATTGTTTGATCTTGTATTGATGCCTTGAACGAAGAAAAAACATCCATTTAAACACAATTTTGTCCCGAAAACTTGCAAACCGAAGAGCTTCATTTCATGTATACCTTGACCTTTGAAATTAGAATTATATTTACTTTTTTACTATTAAAGTTATCATATATTACGTCTCACAAGTTTGTTTGTGTGGGAGTGTTTAAAGCGAGAAGTAAACATCAGTTTAGGGTTATGTGTGTGGTTGGTGTATGTAAGCCTAAGAAAATGTTTGGAATCATTCAGTACCCTAATGTGTATATACAAATATGTATGGAGTGTGTGGTTTAATGCTTATATGATTGTATAAGCGAATGTGTGTGTACAACATTATAATACAAAAATATTTCTGAAATAAAAGTATGAATAAAGTACACTATGCGTGCGTATTATTAGAAATGCCACACGATCTGAGTAGAATTATTATTATGGACGTTGGTGATCATATAGGGAGAAGTTCATCTAGCTCACATTAGAAATGTTGTTCATATGACTCGTTGTTAGGTGGTATGACATTCTACTTGTTGGATTCAGTTGAGTTTCTCATTATAATTTATACTACAGTACGGATCCTATCTATGTTTGGATGTTAGTATGTTGTAGTTAGATGTTAGGCAGGTAGACTTGTTTAGATAGTTGCCTATTGTTTCTGGTTTCTTTTTTTTTTCTCTCTCTCTCTCTCTCTCTCTCCCTCCCTCCCTCTCTCTCTCTCTCTATATGTATGTATATATATATATGTGTGTGTGTGTGTGTGTGTGTAGGGGGCATATCATGGGCAAGTTGAGGGCAGTGTAACGTTGTGCTGAAGACCAAGATACTCAATGCGGGCCAACTTTATGCTGAATGCTCGGTGCGAATCAACTTTATGTTGAAGGAAAAGGGGCAGACCATATTTATGCTAAAGGCCAAGGGACGGACCATCTTTATGTTGAAGGCCATTACTTGTATGAATTGTATGTATATTTTTGTATGTGGTATTTTGGGGAACTCGTTAAGCTCTACCTTAGAATTGTAGATTGAATGTTTCAGCTACTTCAGATGATTGTGGGAAGGTGAATGCGTGACTATAAACTCATCAATAATTTTTGTACTTTGCGATTCCGTGATTGTTTATCATACTCTGATTTTAGAATTTGTCTTATAGAACAAATGGTTTATTTGTTTTGGTTTATGAAAATGACATTTTAACTTAAATGAAAATTAAATATTTTATTATGAAAATTGGGACGTTACAGTTTGCATGTTACTTTCTTATCAAGTTAGAGAGCTTACATGAAGGATTGTGTGGAGATCTGAAGGGTGAAGGGATTTTTTTGGAGATGGAATTCAGTGGGTCAAGTTCAATATGTTTGGGTGACAATTGGGTTTGGTCGGGTACAGAAATTAATGTTATGGATATGCCTACTAGCACAACAAGTTGATAACATTGCTAATATTGCATGAGCCGAGTTACTTATAAAGTACAATATGAGATCAAATTGGAAAAATCAATTTATATAGGACTAGTTAATAAATTCATAATATGTTGAGGTACTTAGACTTGTAAAAATTGTTAGATAAGATTCATAAGACTAATTCAAATATGTAAATATTTGAATTGGCAAGCGATAAGGATAAAACTTTTATCTTGACTTAATCGTGATTCTTCTTTTTATTTTTTTCTTTTTTTTTCTCTCTCTCTCTCTCTCTCTCTCTAGTTTTAAATCTTTGCCTAGAAGAAGAAAAGACATGTGTAAACATCATCATCATGTGTGTTTTCCAAAATTTAAAGAGTTAAATAGCTTTCTTGATTTTATGTGGGCTGACATCCATAATAAATAGTTACTTTGGGTTCGATAAAGGCAGAGTAAATCTCGTTTTGATTCTTTTGATCATCCACTAAGCCACCATATGATAACATTTCTTCCATTTGATGCTTATGTTCGTTACAAGATTTTTTTGTACATGGATTTGTGTTTCATTATCATGATCATGTTTTTAATGCTTCCATTGTTTGTTTTGTGAATCGCCATATTCCACAATGGTACCAAATCCATGTGTACACAATTCTTGAACATATATGATGTAACCTGTACAACATCACTTTTAAAATAAGTGTTTCAAATATGATGCAACCATGTTTGTAAAAATGTTGTTTTTTATGATGCAATCTTATTTGTAATTGATGCAAATGTTTCATAACTGATGCAATCTTATTTGTAATGGGGTTGATGTTTATAACAACAATTTTAAAATAAATGTTATAGAATCTAGTTCAGTCATATTGTAAAAATGTTTATAACAACAATTTCAACCTAATTTATAAATATTATATTTATCCTTTATAAAATTTCAAAAACATTTTGCTCTTATTTTAATATTTTGTAATTATTTATAATATTTTAGAGTCATCATAAAATTTAAAATTAATTGTATTGTCTCTACATCTAACTTGTAACTCTTCTCATTCACCACATATCATCATTTGTCATTACCATCACTCTCATAGCCCTTATCCTCTGCCTCACACTTCTCTTGCGCATATTATGAATCCTCATTTTGAATACATGTTAACCAAAGAATTACACATATATGTAGTTATTTCAAAGCCAAAATTTACAACTATGATATGAATGGGTTAGAATTGATTAATTATGCTTTTATTTGTAAAAGATGTATATAGCTCAAACATGTATCCCCTTAAATGGATACCACATAAGCATTAAAGTCCATGACACCACATTTTTGTCAAACATTTCATCGAATACCTTCTCATACATTGAAACCCCCTATGTTTTTGTATACGTATCATTGAGATAAGTGTTAACACAAATCCATATTTAATACAATCACAATGTATTTACTTGATTTTTACTTTACACACAAGCTTCCACACATCTTTTAAACACAAGAAAAGCTTGTCCCATTAGTTGGTAAACCCAAACAATGAATTCCTAAAAATTATTTGAGAGCTTGAGTGTGGTTATTAGTTAGGGAATACTAGAAAAATAGGTAGTTGTGATTATAAGAACATATATCTCTTTGGGGCATTCCATCGAATGGTTTGCGAGCATCACTAAAGACATCAGGTTCAAACAAATGACCATGGGCCTCAGGCTCGGTTGTAGAAGCAAGGGATTGTAGTGAGCGCTATTGATTGTTAAACTTAGATTTATGAGAGAGGTATAATAGTCAATAGATAAAAATAATATTTAAAATAATTATAAAGTGTTTTAAAATGATAAAAATCAAAGATTTGCATAAATATGATATTTTGACCCAAAGTGATTCAACAACCATATTTAAATCCTAAATGTGACAAAGTCTTATGGTTAGGATATCAAAAGTGGTCACCACTTGACCACTCTAAAAGTGTTGTCACCTCATCGTCATATCACTATCACTTTCCCACCATACTCTTAGAAAATTGTCACCACTTAACGTCACCTTTCTACAGGAAAAAATCTATCTTTGGGGCATTCCATCAAATGGTTTGAGAGCATCACTAAAGACATCAGGTTCAAACACATTATCACGGGCCTCAGGCCCAGTTTTAAAAGCAAGAGATTATATTGAGAGATATTGTTTGTTAAACTTAGATTTATGAGAGAGGTATAATAGCCAGTAGAAAAAAATAATATTTAAAATAATTATAAAGTGCTTTAAAGTGATAAAAAAAATAAAGATTTTGGTAAATATGATATTTTGAAAGTTTATAAAGTATAAATATGATATTTAGAAATTTTGAAAGTTTATAAAGTATAAATATGATATTTAGAAATTATTTCGGACAAATATGATGTTCTAATGTTTAAGAAAAAATATATATATGAAATTCTCTCTAAATAATTTGCCTAGTACAGTTAAGTAAATTCAACTATGTTCGTTCACTTCTATCCCGCTTTGTCCCCAAGCACTATCTAAATAGTGTAACATTGACCCAAAGTGATTCATCGATCATATTCAAATCCTAAATGTGATCAAGTCTTTTGGTTAGGCTATCAAAAGTGGTTACCATTTGACCACTCTAAAAATGTTGTCACCTCATCCTCATATCATTATCACTTTCCCATCATACACCTACGAAATGGTTACCACTTCATATCACCTTTCTATACTTGTACTATGTGTATTAATGTTGTACATGAGAGAGAGAGAGAGAGAGAGAGAGAGAGAGAGAGAGAGAGAGAGACTAACCATCATCACCACTGACCACTCCCATTACGCCAGCTAGGGGTAGTGTTCACCTCCTTCAGTTCAACCCCCCATGACACCACCCTTCATAACCAACTCCCGTAAGCCTTACGTTAGGAAACGATTGGAGTTTCATCCCCATGGTTCAAAGTGTTCCTCTCATCTACATGGTTCATTTAGAAAGGTAGTAATTTGAAGCTCTTTCAAAATCCTCTGTTGTTGATGACATTCATGTGACAAACGTTCTTTTGGATAGTCATAAAACATGGAACTAAGATAGCGTGTATAAATTGGGTTGAGCGGTGTTTATAGCTTGTTCATATTTATTGTAATTTGTGTTTTTTTTACTCACTGCTTCTTTGGCATCCTGCTAACATATTTCTAATAAAATTACAATCAATAAAAAAATATTACGAATTACATGAACCATATATTGATAAGCCAAGCGAGAGCCCACATTTTTTCACTAACCGTACCTCAACCACAGTCGAGTGCCTCTATATTTGTCAATAACCAAGTTTCAAATCAAATATTTGTAAATTAGAAATATATGTCTCACAGTTTAAAATGTTTAAATTATTTATATCAACTTGATTAATTCGGTTACTTACAATCGTCGCATTGTCAATTCATATTAGTAAGTTAAAAATGGACCACAAATATGGGCTCGAGATTCTTATCAAATAGCAAATAATGGTCCTACAATTTAGTATTTAGTAAATACTACTCTGTATTAATTGGGCCTCGTTCCCATTGCGTTCTTTGTACCTCTTTTATTTTGATTTTTGAATCATGCTTTCTTTCGCTCTACACTGGAAGCATTCAAGTTGTAACTAACAAACCGACTTATTTGTGTAAAATTTAGTTAATTCCACTTATATTATACCGACAACGGATTATATAATAGCTTTTAAGAACTTAGAATAAATATTTTAATCTCTTATGTAGTTGGTTCTATATTATTATTCTAATAATCTACTTTTGATGAATTAATATATATTATTTATTTATAGGTGTAATCTATCTATCTAGACAAAAGCCATCATATTTTGTCTATTTTTACCATTTAAATAATTTTTTTTCTATTAAAACCAACATAATGATAAGATAAATTTATTTTAATAATTTTTTTAATAAGAAATAAATATTTATATTTTTCATAGGCGTAGCGGGTAAACGAACAACAAACTGTGCTATAATTCTTTTTGAATGATAAAATTAATTCTTTTAAAAGCAATATCTATAGATCTAAGTTATAACATTACTATGCATGACCCATTGAACTCTATTGAGTAGCTCCACAACTTCTGGAACAAAGAAACCGAAAGTATCAAATACAAAGGGTATAAACGTGTCTTGATTTTTCATATACGCTTACTCATGTTTTGCTACTTTACTGGATACATCTTTTAAAACAGTTTGCCCCATAGTGAAAACCTCACTCCCTAAGCACACAAAAAGGGAAACCTATGTTAGATCCACACATTCATGTTTTCCTCAAACTCATCCAAATATTAAAACATCAGATGACCTAAGTGTTGATCATCCTTTTTAGAAAATTCACTCAAATTAACAAACTTTATATAATTTGATCAAAACAACTTGTTTGCGTTTCTTTTGTTAGAAAAAACTGTTATACGGTTTTTTTCTTTCTTTTTATTTTTGAAGTATTTTAATCCTTTTTTTTTCTTTTCTTTTTAAACTCGAAAACTTTAGCTTTCAAGTTTAAATAGCCACTATAATAATATTTAAACTCGAAAACACTAGTTTTCGAGTTTAAATAATCACTATAATAATATTTATGCCTTTTAGGCTATTAAAGTAACAAATGACTTGCTAAAAAGGAGAAATTCAATATGTTGATATGGTTATTAGGTTATTTTGCATCGTTGAGTTAGATAGCATGGACAAATGAATCCACATAGGTAACGCCAGACGTGGCATGTAGTCATTTTTTTGTCATTGTTTTTAAACATGCTGGATATCTACTATAAAATATTGAAAAATGCCCATAAGGCCTTAATTTTTTAATAACCATTTTTTTTACAACTAGGCTGTCATCAGAGGCTTCAATCTTTCAAATGACATTGTCTACTCCATCTTTCTCTAACCTTGGAAATCTTCGACCATCTCACTAGATCTCTAAAATCTCTGACACCATCTGCCATCGATCACCACCGACATTTTCGTCTCTGTCTTCCCCACCAAGATCGACCATCTCATTATATCTTCGGTCATCCCTGATTCAAGCTTTTGTTGAAGGAAAGATAGTTACGCCTCCTTTATCTCCATTGGCTACACCCTACCTCTAGTTGTGTTGCTTTCTCACATATATCTCCAACGTCAACAATCGATCAAATAATGATTTCATCCCTTATCTATCCTTCTTATGGGGTTGATTTTCTAGCCACTACCTCAGTCCTTCCACATTACTGCTCACCCCATCCATCTCTAACGACCACCTCTACCTCTTTCCTTCTCCTCCCATCACTTCTCTACGATCGTCAACCCTTAGCCATAAGATTTGCTCCCTCTCCAAATGTACGAATGATCATTGATGTTTTATTGGATCCATTACTGGGTCTGATGAGAAGTTTAAAAAAAAATGGTGGTGAAGATAAATGAGCTAATGAGGATTCCAATGAGGATTTCTAAGATTAACAATTCCATAGTTCTCAGGGAATTTTTGTAACGCCCATAGATTCGAGCTAGACATTAAGATATAACAGTTAATCTTAGTTAAAGATATAGTAATCCTAATGACTATCTCGTGGATATAATGAGAACTTAAATTCGACTTCACATGAAGAACTTATACTTCTTTGAAATTTCACGATTAAAATAGCATAGGCTATACGCGTCATAAAAAGGTGAATCTAAGATAGGTTGCTTATTAGCCTAAGAAATCTAAACAAAAGTTGTAGTAGTCGTAAACAGAATTCTTCGTATAGAGAACGTCCAAATCTAACTTCATATGAGGAAGTTGTGATTTTTTCAAAGTTTCATCATAACATTGTGTGATACGAACACCGAAATTTATATCAGTCGATTGTTAGGCAAAACAATCTAAACGAGAGTTGAAGATCTCGTCAATACTTATCTGTCAATATAAAGACACTCGAGAATGGATATCGTATGAGAGAGTTATGATTTTTATACGAACTTTAACAATCTAAACCTATAAAAATATAAATTTAAAAGTAAAGTGAAAATTCGCCGACGGAGTCTAAATGAAAATTGTAGATCTCGTCGATAGATATGTGTGGATATAAAGAACGTCAAAAACAGAGCGCATATGAAGAAGATACGAATTTTTGAAAAATATTAGATTTCCGCACGTGTAGACGATGATCACGATGTGCTTCTGATAGCTGGCGCAACCCTACCCAAAATCCACTATGTGTCACCCTCTAAGAGAAGCCACATCAACACCCGAGCAGAGGCGTGACGCACCTAGACAAAGGGAACGACATGTCCTACCTTTCCAGCACTATATAAACTGCGTTTTTGCAACCATAATCTTCAACATTTTCACCCAGAATCCTCTGGAACTCTCTCATACCCCTAGCCCCTTTACTCCCTAGTTCCCGGCTACTTTAGCGAGACCCTATGGCATCATAGATCCGAAGAATAGAAGTTACCGGGTCAGAGTTCTACCCACATAATTACCAGTTCTCATTGGTAAACTCTATTAGTTGAGCTATACTTATTTTAATTCAAGTGTAACTTATATTTATAATTGTAATCGTTATTATGAACCTATAAATAAGATTTAGCAGTGATTCCAAGTAATTATATATATTGATATACTTCTGTGAGTGATGTCTATACTCGATTTAATGAGGTGTGTAAAGTGGAATTTCCAAACAGTATACTCTGTATACCCAACGGACCCTACCTTCGATACGATCCTACATGGATATTCCTTACTTGATAGATCTTGATGTAGACATTGGAATTGTTGGGGAATCTAGACCATCATTAGTCATGAGAAATATTTGACTAAGAGTTAGTAACAATTATATATAAGTTACGTCAAGGGAAAAACTAAGTGCTAAGGCGAAGTGTTGCCCAAACTCTAAGGCATCCACTTTTAACAAGTGAGTGCATAGTTATTTTCATCTTACACATAGATATGAAATTATTTAGATATTTAAATCCTATATGGGGCCTATTATATCTAGTGTTCTTGATATTTGTGATAGCTGCAATAATATGATATAATTTTATTGGTATATTTATTTTATCGTATTTAAACTATATCGAGTAGGTGTTAATGATCATACTTTTTAGGGAAAAGGGAAAGTGGTTCATTCAGGTACTCTATCCCCCTAAAGGTTTTATATTGATATATATTGCTACGGATCCCCCAAAGTAGTATTGTCTGCTCATGAGGATCCTTTAGGATAGGTCCAAAAAGATCATCATCGTAGGATCAGAGATTAAGAATAACGGGGATAGGTAAATAAAGTTATTTGATTATTGTGAAAAAAATATATAATTACAGTATTGTGGTTTGAAAACCCTATGTGCTCACCAGGCTCCTAAGCATGACTCACTTAGTTTCTTTGTATCAAAGCTAGCAGTACGAATGAACAATCCACTGAGAGATTTAAGAAGTATAGGTCGATAGAATAGATTTAAGAAGTATAGGTCGATAGAATAATGAAGTGTTGTAAGGTTTATAATATTCAGTTTATGCTTATGTTTTGTATATTAGTTATGACATCCTAATAATTAAAATATTAATGGAAAACATTTATTTGGAAATGCTTATGTTTTGTATATTAGTTATGACGTCCTAAGAGCTAGTTAACGCTAGGATGGAGTACCGATGGTCAACAAAATGGATAGTCATTGAGCGAGTTAACTGTGAGTCGGTTCCTTCTCATGTAAGAACGGTCCAAAAAGGAAACAGTGATTCTGAAAGTTATAAAGGACAATAAGAACTTAAGGTTTGTAAAAATGATGAACCCCAAGGAAACTTCAAGTATACGGATTTTACGACATGCAAGTCATCATCATTTAGTGGGAAAGAGGATCTAGTAGGATTCGTGGACTAGATTTCTTAAATGGAGCTAGCCTTCATAACCTATGGTTGCAGGTAGGGATGAGAATTTGGCCCGAAAACCCGAACTGAACCGAACCGAACCAAATTAGACCCGAATAAGCAATTCGATTCGGTTTTCGGGTATCTGTATAAGGCTTATTCGGTTTTCGGGTTATTCGGTCCGGGTTACCCGAATAAGGGCTTATTCGGTCCAAAAGGACCGAACCGAATATGAAAATTCACATTTTTTTCCCTTGCACGATTGCTTATTCGGTATTGTGTTCTATCGATCGTTACCCAAAATACCCACGTAATACACCATAAAAAATCAATGAAATCGATATTCGATCATCCGGTAGCGTATTACACCAACTCGACAGTAGCGTATTACACAAAATCGACGACATTACTCTTTGATCGATTGAGGTTTTTCTCATCCTTGTGAGTTGCATCTGCTTCCCTTGCAAGTTGCAATAACCTGGAATCTTTGATCAATCATCACTAGTTCAAAGTTCAAAGTCCATTAACGATAAGAAAAAAATCTGCCCTTGCGTTTGGAAAAAAAATCGTCTCCTCATCCTCGTTTTCTAGTTTCTATTGTGATCAAACTCCATTCAAGTCATGGAAAATTAGGTTCCAAATCAAGAAACTCAAGTAAGTATTTGTATCTTAATCTACTACTCAATCTTTCAATGTGTTATTTATAAATGTAATTTGGGTTATTTGGGTTATTCGGGTTATTTGGCTCCTTAATCATCTTGTACATGTTATTTGGGTTATTCGGGTCGGAACCGAATAATACCCGAACCGAACCTAACCCGTATTGCTTATTTGGTTCGGTTTTCGGTTCATACAATTACCCTTATTTGGTTTTCGGTTTATTCGGGTTCGGGTCGGTTCGGTTCGGTTCGGTTCCGACCCGAATAACATCCCTAGTTGCAGGGGCAAGTTGCAAAGCACCTACGTTGTGAGGTAATTCAATAGTGCAACAATCCATTAGTGGAATACGTTGGGAAAAGTTTTAAGTCCTAACAAGCGACTAAAACTAATCTGGGAAGAATTATTGATCCATATCAAGCGTAAGTTCTACTTAGTAAAAAATATGTTGGAGTTAGAGAATCAACTCTAAATTTGAAAAAGTGAAGCATGTTTTTTGATGATTATACTAATTCTTTCACTGACAAAATGGAGTTCACCCTGCGTGTTGTACAGGACGATGTAACGCCCGATTCATGGTATGTGTTTTAATTATGATTTTTTTGCGTTTTGATACAGGGAATCGACGAGTTGAGGCCCAAAACGTGTCGAGTAGGGGCGAATCTTGGATGCTGATGGAAGAGTCTACTCGATGAGTTGGAAGCCCCGACTCGATGAGTAGATATGTCTGAATGAAACCCTAAATCTTAGGGTTTGCACCTATTTAACCAACTTATATGGCCTCCACTCCAGCCTCCATCACCCTCAGACCTTATTCACGAAACCCTAATTAATTTGTGAGTGTTCTTGAGCTATTTTGTGCCATTCTAGTGATTTGAAGCTTGGAGAAGGAAGGAAAGGCTTGGAGGTCCAAGAAGAAGACTGTAGATCCAGATTCTTGGTTGCATTTCCAGCTTGTTTGAGGTAAAAAGCTTAAACCTTGGCTCCTCGTCACTTAGATCTTCTTTAAGGATTGCATATTGTCATTTTTGGGCCATTTCTATGTCACTTTTAGGATTTGAGTGTATATTAGAGTAATGACTTTAGATATGGGATCATTTGAGTTATGGAAGCTTAAAGTTGTCACCTTTATTGAGCTATGGCCCTATCCCATGCATTAGAACTCCTTTATGGCTTAGTTTTGGGGTTTTAGCTTCATAACACCCATGCATGCATGTAAAGTTAGTAAATTTATGTGTTATATGGACCCTGGGAGGTTAAATCTGTGCTTTGGATGCAATAAGCCCGACTGAAATCGACTGTACGGACTCGGACTTTGGGGGACTCGGCGATGTGTTCATAGGACTCGGCAAGTCAGGTCATGGTTCCCCAACCTTTTCTATTTCTGAGCAATCTAGTTAAGTCTAGAAGAGGACTCAACAAGATGGAAGTGGATATGGACTTGAAGATCAAAGAATGCGATGAGTTCAAGGATGAACTCGGCGGGTTCAAGGCAATGTACCGACCGATATGAAGAAGAAGTCAACGAGTTCAAGGAAGAACTCGGCGAGTAAAGGGATAAACGTTCCAACTTATATGAAGAAGGACTCGACGAGTTAGAGGATGAACTTGGTGAGTCATGAGCAAAAGGTCCCAATTTTGTATGAAGGAGAACTCGATGAGTTCTTGAAAGACTCGATGAGTAGGATCAAAGTTCCAACATTTTGTGGATTATGGAACTCAACGAGTTGGTGAACCAACTCAGCGCGTTGAGTCAATCATATGTTGACTTTGACCAAAAGTTGACTTTGACCAAGGTGTTGGCCATGACTTTGACTTTGAACTGAGTTGACCCTTGAATGGGTTATGAGTATGAAATGGTAATCAAGGAAGGTTGTTATGTGTAGGAGTTTGAGAGGAGTTGATCCCATCGTCGAGGACAGTTCAGTTACTACACGACAATGAGGTGGGTTACCTTCCAATAGAAGTGGGTCTAAGGTAGGGATGAGCAGAAGCGGGTACCCGCCTATTTTAGCAAGAACGGAACCGCTCCCGGAACCGGCGGGTCTAACATTACTGGAACTGCTCCCGGAACCGCCTAGGCCGGTTCCTAGAAATTTTGAACCGCTCCCGGAACCGCGTAGATCGATTCCGGTTCTGGGTACCTGGTTTCTTGAATTTATTTATTTATTTTGTACATGCCATTAAAATCAACTTTTATATGCAACATGAGTTCAAGATATAAAACTAAAACAATTAAAAAAAACTTGATCTCAAAACAACAAGTGGAAATTAACAATCAAAGATGAAAAATTGACAAGCTACAAACCACAAATCATTCCAATTGTCAATGATAACATAAGCCAATAACAAATTACAAAACAATTACTCAAAAAATCTCAAAATAGCAAAATAGCAATAACATGATGGTCTCAAAACAACACTAAACAGCAAAACACCAACATCAAAACAACAACATCAAACTGCAAAAACAGCAACAGCAAACAGCAACCTGCAAACAGCAAAAACAATAGCAGCAAACAACAAAAACAGCAACGAACAACAATTACTTATTCCCTCGTAAGAGATCTTCCATATTGCGACTGATTTCTGTAAAGAAATTAAACATAAAAAAGTCAAATTTGAATAATAAATGTAATACAAGAAACATAAAATAAAATAATAAATAATTATGTAACCTACCTTCCTGATATTTTTCCACATCTTCCAATAATTGTTCAAGGTCAACACAAACATTTGATGCCCTCAACCAATCTTGAGTACATATCAAAGCTTCGACCGTCTTTGGAAGCAAATTACTCCAAAAATCATCCACCACACGACCGGATGTACTAAAAGTGGACTCACTAGCAACCGTAGACACCGGAATGGCTAGAATGTCCTTAGCCATTGATGCCAACAACTTGTATGTTGTGCATTTGTCACTCCACCATTTCGAAATTTCAAATGTTTCATTATTCATTTTTTTGGGTGGAGCATCAAGATATTCCTCCAATTCAGATTTTTCCGTAGCATCTTCAACATCATTTTCATAGAACTCATCAGATATTTTTCTCATTTGCTTATTCTTAACGACACCAACAAAATTTTGGACATCATTATCATTCGTATTTGAGGAGCTACAACCATCATTCTTTGTTATTGAAGAAACATTAGAATAATGATTATATAGTTTTTTCAAAACCTCAAACACTTGAGCGTATAATTCTTCAACATTCTTAAAGTCTAAAGGATAGATTTTTTAAAGAAAACTTCACAAACCTCATCTTATACCTTGGATCAAGAGCAACCGCAACTAAAACCATCTCATTTGTTTTTCCAAAGTCTCCATAATACTTGTCAAACTTTTTTCTCATTTGTTCACCCATAAGAACAATATTGATATCATCATCTTGTGTCTATTCCTACAAGGAAGCAAGTACACCTAAGATCTCATGATAATGCATATTAGCCGTAACATATAAAGTTCCCGACATCCTTTTCGTGGCTTCAAAAAACTGCTTCAAACAAAGGGATAAATTTCTTGCATTTTCCCAATCTTTTTGGGATGGAAATCCATCTTTAAGCTCTTTTTCAAATGCGGGGTCTTCTTGTCTCATTCTTTTAAAAGCTCTCTCAAACTTAAGTGCCGTTTCTAAAATAATGTAAGTGGCATTCCACCGTGTTGGTACATCAAGAGATACCAATGCTTTACACAAAATTTTTGATTTTAAAGCATAATTATCAAACAACTTAGATCTTTCCGTAGAGATCCTAACATATCTAACTGCACCCCTAATCCTAACAATGGAATTTTTTTATCAAGTCAAGACCATCTTTAACAATCAAGTTTAAGATATGCGCGACACATCTCATATGGAAAAACTCACCACCTAGGACAAGTTTATATGTTAGATTATCTGTTATATGAGCGACAGCTACATCATTAGCACTTGCGTTATCTATAGTGATGCAAGATAACTTCTCTTCAATACCCCAATAAAGAATACAAGATTCTATTTCTTTCCCGATTTCCTTTCCTTTATGACTATCAATATTCTGAAAATTCAAAATTCTTTTATGCAATTTCCAGTTATCATCAATAAAATGAGCAGTTAAACACATATAGCTTATATTTTGCACAGAAGTCCAACAATCGGTAGTAAGAGCAATCCTACAATTCAAATTTTTCAAGGTATTTCTCAATTGCTCCGTCTCACTAAGAAAAAGTTTACTAACATCTCTAGCAACCGTGAAACGTGACGGGATACAAAACTGTGGAACAACAACACTACAGAAATATCTAAACCCGTCACGTTCAACATATGAAAATGGTTGCTCATCAATGACAATCATTTTTGCTACAACAAGTCTGATTGTATTTTGGTTAAATTCCCTGTTAGAAACAGTGGTGACATCACTTTTACTTGTTCTAAATGTGCTAATTTTCTTTTGTTTTAAATCAATATTCCGAGGATTTTGTAAACATATAGCATTATGTTTACTCAAAGATGATGTACCATTCTTTGTAGTAACTGTCAAGAGTTTGGAACAATGTTTGCATTGTGCCTTTACAACCTTGCCCGTCTTTGGATCTCTAACATTTGTGTAGTTACGCCAAGCATTTGATGTCCTTTTTTCCCGAACTACCGACATTTTATTTTGCTCAACAACCTCACTTGCACCATCCATGTCTATGTCAATTGGACTATTTTCCATAATTAAACCTGAAAGTTATTGATATTCATAGATTTAAGTAGCAGGCTAACAGCTAGAAAAAATGAGAAAACAAGAAAACAGATGTAAACACAATCACAACAAACAGTCTAAACACATAATCTAAACAGTCAAATAGATGTAATCTAAACAGATGCAAACACAATACAAGAAACATATGCAATCTAAAAAAAACTGAACATGTATGAAGAGATGATATTCATAGATTTAAGTAGCAGGCTAACAGCTAAGAAAAAGAGAAAACAAGAAAACAGATGCAAATACAATTACAGCAAACAGTCTAAACTCCAAACACATAATCTAAACAAATGTAAACACAATTACAAGAAATAGATGCAATCTAAAAAAAACTGAACATGTATGAACATATTAAGAATACGAGAAAAGAAATATAAAAGAAAAAAGAGTTTCATAATTGCAATCTAAAAACCGAGAAATAAAATTTCATAATTACAATCTAAAAATCGGAACAGATGCAATCTAAACACATAATCAAAAAAATCAAATTTCATAGTCAATAGATGCAATCTAAGAATTAATATATCAAATTTCATAGTCAATAGAACAACGTACTGCTTGGATAATCGACGGGACTACAAGAGAAATCGAGAATCTGACCTCGAAGATGAATATTTGAGAGTTAAGATTGAATAGCGTGAGTGGAGAGAATTGTTCCACCATCGTCTTCTACTCTTGAACTGGTCCACCGTCGTCTTCTTCGTCTTCTACTCTTGTACTCTTCTTCAGTCCGATCGATTGAATAGCGATGGTGAACGATTGACTATCGACGAGAGGGTAACGACCTACAAGATCGTCGAATGGAATGCACTTCAAAATTCAAATAAAACTTCTAATCTCTAATCCATAAGACTGGTTTATTGGTAATGTGATTGTGAGGGACGATTAGTAAATTCTTTGTGACGTGAACTCGAGAAAAAGAGAATGACGAGAAGAGAGTTCAAGGGAGAAGACTGAAGAGAGTGTCGACGTATTTTGGTAACAAAATTGCAAAACCCTAAAAGTGACTAAGGTAAACCCATGAAAGTTTATTATTATTATTTTTTTAAAAATACCAATATATAAAATATTTTTGATTTTTTTCTAAAAAATAAGGCGGGTACCCGGCGGTACCGGTTCCAATTAACCGCCGGTTCCGGGTACCCGGTATTGGAACCGGAACCGGCGGGTATCGGTTTTGTAAAAATGAAAATTGGAATTGGAACCGATTTAGGCGGTTCTGAAATTTTAGGAACCGGAACCGGAACTGCTTAAGGCAGTTCCGGTTCCAGAACCGACAGTTCCGAGGCGGTTCCGGTTCCGAAAGCAAGTATTCGCTTCCGCTGCTCATCCCTAGTCTAAGGCACCAAGGCCGGCCTACTAGTAAGAGTTATAGTAGAGATAATTGTCTTCATGATAATAATCTGGTATGTGCTAGACAGGGTAGGTCGGCACCCTAGAATTGCCAGACAGGGTAGGTCGGCACCCCAAAATTACCTGACAGGGTAGGCCGGACACCCTAGAATTGTCCGACAGTATGTTTGTTATGTGGTATGTGTTATGATGGGGGAACCGCTGGATTAGTGTCTAAGTCCATAACTATAATTGGTATGTACTTGACCCGACTTGGCATGGTCTATTTGGGTTGCATGGCATCGAAAGATTTGGATAAACCGTTTATGAGAAGAGGACATTTGTGACATATTAATATATTATAAGTTCTAATATATTAATATGAAATCATGTTATTTAATTAGTATTGATCAAGAATTAATTTGGACTTAATTTAGTGATCAAAAGAGGGGATTGATTGTGTAAATCATTCATTCTTATATGTGGGCTTATGATCCATGATTCCTTATGTTGAGTTTAACCCATGTGGTGACCCATGGATACTCCATGGAGGTTAAAACCTATGGAGCATAACGAATAGGTAAATTCATGGGTTACATCATGTAACCCTAATGTTCACACTATATACGGACCCATTTGGATCAAGAAATTGGCACTAGTAATACATATATGAGGGCTAGCCAATTTGAGCATGAAGTGTCTTCTTCTCATGGTTATTCCAAGTGTTGATGATGTTGTTTGAACCATTTGAGGTGTCACACCTGGGGCACTAGGTATGTATTCTATCTATTTTATTACCCAAGTATCAAAGATTGTATGCTAGTTAGGGTAATACCTAGGAATATTCATATTTGCATGTATAATAGAGAAAACATAGATCCAAGGTATTTCGGGTTGCATGTACACCATATGAGTGTTAGAATGCTAAAAAAACCGACAGTGGTATCAGAGCCTAGGCTTGTTTTCTTGTTATACTTGCTTAAATTGCTGAAAAATCAAAGATTTGTGTTGTGTGGTCGGGGGACTCGACTAGTCCATGAAGGGACTCGACGTGTCCAATAACAAACTCATCCAACTCACCAAGTTGGTTCATGCACTCGGCGAGTTAGATCCCCTGACAACATATCTTCGAGTTTTAAAGCTAGAATTGGTCTAGAATCATTAGCTTAAGCTGTTTTGGACTTTTAAAACCTGTTTTTAAAGTGGTAATGATTATAGTAAACCAATTTCAAGGTTAAAATCAAAGTTTCTAGATTTATGTAATTTTTGAAATTGTTGATATGGATTGTTCATGCTTATGAATGTTGCTAGATCGAATTATTTACAAAAGTGTTTGTTAGTTAATTCTTGATCTAAATGTATTTTAATGGAGTCCATAATTTGTCCTCAAGTTTTGGATTACCAAATTTTTTTTGTGTTACCTTGTTTTATGAGTTATTTTAGATTAATGAAAAATATTTGTTAGTTGTTTTCAATCCAAATTAATCTAAAAGTTGTTCATAAAATGTTTTTTTGTAACTTGTCCTCAAGTTATATGAAAAGTCACATTTATGAATTTTAAAACTCATACAAATGCCTTAGGTTACAAAAATGAAGAGTCCTTTTCTTATAAATAGTTTTTATGGCTCCATAACTTGTCATCAAGTTGTGGATGTCTAAGAGTCTCTTCATTAAAAGTTTTTTAAAACTGTAATTGAACTCATAAGTTATGAAAGTCCAAGAGATTTGAATAGTTTCAAAACTTTCCCTCAAGTTTTCGAATTTGTAAAGTTTTCCCCATGAATACTTTAGTTCCAAGTCAAGCCCTTAGAATTTTAAAAGTTAAAATTCAAACCTTATACTTCATAATATTATAAATTAATAATATATATATATATATATATATATATATATATATATATATATATATATATATAAGAGCAAGTTGTCTTAACATTAGTAGGCATCATTCATAAAGCTGGTCTATAAGGGGGGTATAAGGTTATTGCCTATAAAATGGCAGTTTAATGGGTGTCCACTCTCACCCACCGCTTCCTTGACTGGTGGAGGGTCGTTAGCCGAACGGGTAGGACAAGGACTATAATTCTCCCTTCATTAAAAAAGTATTAATGATAAATACTATGTAACTAAACTCTTATTAATACCCAATCTTAGTTACTTAGGAAAATGTGAATTTGGTGCTAACCCATGAAATTACACTTTGCAATTTATTAAGTCGGTTAGTGGAGCGTGTATGGTTAACCGACATACTAACTTGATTTAACAAGGTAGGCAAAGGGTAACTTAATGTTTATCATAGTATCGGTGGAGCGCGTGTGGTTAACCGACACATCGATTGAGGGGTAAATATTAAGGGTACCAAGTATATTTGCATGATTATTCACACCTTGTTTTGTGATCCTCGGCATCCCAGTCACAAAACTTGAGAGGGCACAATCGAGATTTAAACATGCCATTGAATAGTTCAATGAATCTCAAAAGATCTAGGAGTTTCAAATCCAATTAAAACCTAATAAATTATTTTGTTTTTCATAGTGGAAATTGATGAATCGTCATTCGCCTACCTTCAAATATTCTATAGATTGGATTACGACATCCTTCTTCCAAGTTATAAAATATTGTGTTGGGTCCTAGCCTTAATATTTCATATTGGGTGTTATATTAAGAACTTTAGATAAGCTATCTTGAATATCTCCCAAAAGATGTGTAGTTCAGTCATCTTTGATCTTCCCAAACCTCTTGGAACTTCACTTCCTCCACCTCTTCCAATTATTCTCCCTAACCCACAAGTTCAAGGTCACTAAAGCCCTATTGGCAAGCAAGGTCTATGTGTGATCGCATCTTGGAGATGAAGTCACATATTGACAAGCCAGGAGAGTTGGGTGTCAAAGTCTTAAGAAAGTTGGATGTCCAATCACTTTCTAAGTCACATAGTGAGTTTATTTGGGACTACTATGGAACAAACTATGACATGGCCGTTAATGATCTTATCTGTTTTCTTGGTGCTTCTAAATCCGCAATGATTTGGAGGACTGGTAAAGGAAATTTGATTAGAAAAGCAACTTCCCAAAACTTCCATGGACATTGACAATGGTAACATTGGAAATCCAGAAAAACTTTCTCTTCCCAATGGAAAGGGATCGGCCATAGTCAACTCGGTTGACCAAGTGGTAAAGAGAAAGGCTAAGTCTGAGATTGTCCCATGTACCATTCTCAAAGGGTCCATATGGTTCTATTGCCAAAAGGAAAGGGCAATGGTTGCGAAGCTGCCAAATTTACCTGAAAGATCATAAGGCTGGTAAAGTCAATAAGTTTGACTCTACTTCAGGTAAAGTTCATTATCTAACTCGATTAAGTTTCAATTTTGAGATTCTTATTACGTGATGTGACTGGGTCACATGTTGATGTTTTAAGAATCAAAGGAAAAGTAAAGGAAACTTAAAGAAAGAGTATGCTGAATCTGACCGCGAAGATGGATTTCTATCGCTTGATTGAAGATCGGATTCTTGAGCTACTCTTAGGAGTTATGATAGATTGCTAGGAAACATGTAATATCATAGTTTTCATTTAAAGTTTCATTGTAAGGAAAAGTTTTTTCCGCATTTTATAAATAAATAAAAGTTTGTTTTACTTTATTTTATATCTCCTTGTAATGACATTTATGAAAACTTGATGTTTATATCTTTCTAGCAATATTGAAAATATAAATTTGACTCTTTCGTTTGTGGTAGTGTGTAAATTTACCAAATAAAGAAAGCTTCTCCTCATCCAAGTTTTCAGTTGGATAGAAACTTGGAGTCATACAAGTTGTCCAATATGATGAATGAGAACTTTCAGCTTTGGAAAATTAAGACTAATTCCTTGTTCACATGTATATATGAGTCAAGTGAAGGGCTAAGGGATCGAGTACACATTCTTGTCCACTGATCAAGTCCACCACAAAAGATCTATAAGAATATTCATCATGAGTTACTAAAGTTTAGTAAATATGGTTACACTTACAAGTTTAAGTGTAATTCTGATACATTGGAAAATTTTCGATGTATGGCAGAACGAATGAGAAGAATCAAATTAAGCAGAAGGATAAAAGTTTCTCAAATCTGAAAATATGGGAGAGTACTTTAGTATCATGTTATATGATCATCTTAATGATTAAGAGACCTTATCACAATTCATCCTCTAAGTGCATTCTGATAGCTAAGAAGAGGAGCTATGAATTGTTGAAGTGGTCAAATCAAGAAGATGATTCATACATCGTTCCAAAAACAATTCTTAGAGTCATACTCCAAGATTGTAACTTGAGTGACATATCTTAAAGGAAGGTTTCTTAACACTAGTCAAATGTAAGAGTAAAAGTATCCTACTCTTGTACATTTGAAATTAGTAAGTTGTGATGTTTTGGATAAAACAAAGACCAACTAAGAGCAATTGTGTGAAGTGTTTATCTTGATAAAGAATCCAAACTATCTCTTGAATATTTGGCAAGTGAGTCTTATGTCTCAAGAGGATAGTGGGAGTCTTAAAGATCCTGAAAGGATAATCAAGAATAAAAACCTGTAAGTTTATCGCTAGCACACGACGTAAGGTTTATAACCTATCGTGTTGATATATTCCTACTCCTGTGCCCATTCTAGTGAAAGTTAGCTTTACATATGAGTTCAGAGAGTTATTAATTGGTTTCATAACAACTTGGAAGCAATGGCAGGCCCTTGAGCTGCCAGGTGGCAGGAAGTTAAGATTGAGTTCAGTCCATATGAGTTTGGATTTGTCATTATCCTCGTCTTGTGACTAAGGTTTTGACAATTCACATGGATAAGAACACATACACTATAAAATCTAAGGATCATAAGGTTTCTCTCCGATTCATGAAAACGATGGTGAGGAAACACTTCCACCAAGTAGATTTGAAGCAGATAGCAAAGATCTAAACAATTGATACTATGATTACGACATCCCTTTTTATAGCTTTGAAATTGTTCAGACACACATGCATGTTATCTAAGGAAAGGTGTATGATTTTGATAAAGTTTTTATCAAAGCATCTGTAACATCCGAAAATTTTAGGTATTATATTTATTCTTTTTATTTTGAATTTTGAGGAAGAACTCAGTGAGTTGGTGCGTAGACTCGCTGAGTAGAGACGTGATTTCTCATCCGGATTAATGACTGGACTTGACGAGTCGCAATGGTGGACTCGGAGAGTCAACGCTGTTTAATGAAACCCTAATTTCTTGGGTTTGGGGCTTATTTAAAGGGTCTTATGGCCGTCATTTGTGCTCACCAGCCCCCAGAGCAAAACCCTAGTGCATTTGAGCGTTTGGAGTGAGAGAAGGAGCCATTATCAACCTTGGAGGTGTTGTCTACCAAGGGAAAGGAAGTTTTAGCCAAGAGGAAGCAAGAGGAACAACTTCCTGAAGATTTGAGGTCCAGAACATCACATTTGAGGTACCATTTTCGAACCCTTTTCTATTGAGGTGATGTTCATGTTGATTTAGGGTTTATTGAGCCCTTTTGTGGCTAGATCTAGTGCCCATTTGGTCCTATAAGCGAGTTAGGTTCTGGATCTGGACCCTTGGAGGTCCACAGTGTCCCTTTGTCCAAGCTTTTTGTGAATCCATGGAGGTTTTGGTTTCGAATCTATGTGTTTGAGGTCAAAACACCATTTATGAGTCATTAGGTGTGATATGAGTGCTAAGAAATGAACTTTACGAGATAAATAAGCTTGGAAGGACTGGATCTATGAGTTAGTGGAATAGATCTGACCTCAGAAAGTCGTTTGGGGTTGTGCATGGAATGCACTCGCCGAGTCCGTAGGCAGACTCGATGAGTTGGTGTGGGTTGTTCATAGATTTCAAACCAGGGATTGAGTAACCGAGTTGGGTGAGTGACTCGGTGAGTCAGAAGGGACTCAGAGGAAATGGGGTCCTCGTAGGGACTCGGCGAGTCCACGCCAGACTCGGCGAGTCGGGGTTGACCATTGACCATTGACCAGAGTTGACCGATGTTGACTTGATAGGGTTAGTCAACCTTAGTTGGGAAAGTGTTAATTAGAGATGTATTGTGTTATAATAGGACTATAGCTCGGGAGATCGAGCACTAGTGATTTCAGGGATTTACGAGTTACCGATATACGCGAGGTGAGTGTTGTCACTATACTTTACCTTGAGTAGGTAAATAGAGTTATGTGATACAGTGCCTTATATATATATATATATATATATATATATATATATATATATATATATATATATATATATATATATATATATTGTTTGTTGTACTGCATTCTTCTATGTGATTTATGTTGTGCATGCTTGCAGAGTTAGAACCTGAGGGTTCACAGAGTTTGGGTGCACGGACCCACAGAGTTATAGCCTCGAGTGGCTAATATGTGTTATATGTGGTATTTTGGGGAACTCACTAAGCTTTGTGCTTACAATGTTTTGTGTTATGTGTTACAGGTACTAGTGAGGATCGCGGGAAGGCACCGGCTTGATCAGTACACACACAGGATTTTGATGATATGAGATCTTGGGATATTGTTATATGTTATACATTGAGTTTCAAACAATGATGTTTTTATAATTTACGAATGAATTATGCTTTTTTATAAATGCGAAAAATTGTTTTGAAAATTTACGGTGTTACAAGTTGGTATCAGAGCCTTGGTTTGAGGGATTCGGGTACACCTTCGGGAGTATTTGAACTCAAACTGAGGATTTGGAAAATATTTTCAAAAGAGAACCAAATTTTCTAAAAGAAGTAAAAGATTTTATAGGGAAACACAGAGCAGAAATGTTTGTACGATCATTCAGTGCCCGAACGGTGATTTCCCAAAATACCCTTATGTTATATGTTTATGAGATTGATATGATGTATTCTCTTGCTAGAGTGGGCTAGGTATTCCTATTAGGACTAGAGTGCCCTAATTTGTGATGCCTTAGCCTAGGGAGAAGTGAGCTGCTATGAGTTGCTTGAGAGTGAATAGGTAGCAGTGAGGAGCTTATGAGAGATCTGTTAGAGAGTGGATTATGCAAAGTAGAGTACTTGAGATTTGGGATCCGAAGAGGAGGACTTGGGGTGTATACTGATACGGTGCGGACAGTAGTATTGGGCCCGTACTACTGGAAACACCGGGGCGGTGTACAGTCCAAGTAAGAATCTTTGGGATGCCAGGGATCAAGGAGGGATGAGTTATCGAGTGCGAGTATACTTGAGTGAATTTCTAATATATCGTATATTGTATTTTAGAGGTAGATCATGGTGAGGACACGCCTTATGCCAGAGAGCAGTGGGGCTAGTGATGAGGAGATCCGCCGGATCATCCATGAGGAGGTGGCTGCGGCCATTAGGGCAGAGATACCAGAGATGTTCGGGTCTATTAAGACCACGTTGATTGAGACTTTTGTCGAGCGTTATGTTGCTCTTTCTGAGACTGCTGTTGCAGCAGCCACCGCAGTTGTTGCTGCTGCAAGGCCGCAGGGTGGTGATTCGTTGCTGTTCCGAGAGTTCAACAACACGAAGCCACCAGAGTTTGATGGGACGCAGGATCCGATTGCGGCGATGAGATAGGTGTCTGACATCGAGGGTTGTTTCTACACATGCTCATGCCAGGAGCACTTAAAGGTTCGGTTTGCACTGAACCAGCTTCGCTTGGGGGCGAAGGACTGGTGGAAGTTCACGACAGCACACTATTCTCCAGCAGAGCTTGCTGCGGTGACCTGGGAGAGGTTCACCACCATGTTTCGTGATGAGTACATTCCTCCGGTGGAACGTGATCGGTTGGCACAGGAGTTTTTGACCCTCAAGTTGGGTACAGAGTCCGTTATGTTTATCACCAGGATGTTTCATGAGAGGGAAATGTTCTGCCCTGAGCACGTGTCATCTGAGCAGGCACGTATGAGCCGTTATTTGAGTATTTTGCGGAGGGATATTCGAGAGTTCGTGGCGAACTCCTCGTACCGGACATTTGCCGAGCTTCAGGCAAATGCACGGAAGAGGGAGATCGAGCTAGAGACTCAGGCGAGGGAGGAGGCGGAGTCTCAGGGGAGGGATCGACGACCGACACAATCTCAGCCGGCAGCCAAGCGGACCAAGCCCGCTGATCCCAGAGTAGGGAGCCAGAAGGGCCGCACTTGTGGGAAGTGCGGCAAGGGTCATGATGGAGTTTGTAGAGCTGGATCTTGCTACAAGTGTGGCAAGGAGGGGCATATGGCCAAGGACTGCCCCAAGGGGTTTACAGTGTGTTTCCACTGCAATCAGACCGGACACCGGAAGGCAGAGTGTCCGCAGTTGCAGGGATTAGCTCAGGGAGCACCTCAGGGATCTGCCCCTGCCGCCATCAGAGCTACCGAGAGTCGGCCAGTGAAGGCCGAGGCGCCGAAGGCACGAGGGAGAGCCTTCCAGTTGACCGTGGAGGAGGTCCGCGTAGCACCCGATGTCGTGGCTGGTATGTATTCTTTCATGTAATTATTTAATGTTTAAGATTTTATGCTTATATTATGATATGCGTAGGTACTTTTCTTGTGAATTCTGTACCTGCTTTGGTGTTATTTGAATCGGGTGCGAGTCGATCTTTTGTATCGTTGGCTTTCAGTCGGCACATCAGCATTGGTCGAGAGGTGTTGAGTCGACCTCTGAGGGTTTCTATTGCCGACGAGAGAGTAGTATATGCCACGGAGGTGATTCGAGGATGTGTACTCGAGATTTTCGGTGTAGAGTTTCCTATTGATTTGGTCCCGATTGCGATGGGGGACGTTTGTGTCATCGTAGGCATGGATTGGTTGAGCAGATTTGGAGCAGTTATCGACTGCGAGCGTCAGCTGGTGACTATACGAGACCTAAGTGGGGGAATTCTTACAGTGTACGACGGGGGTACACATTCTGGGTCAGTGTTTTGTTCGGCCGCTAGAGCGAGGCAGTTTCTACAGCAGGGCTGTAAGGGATTTGTGGCGTATGTAATGGATACGTGGGTTGATTCAGAGAGGCCAAGGTCAGTTGAGGAGGTTCCGATAGTGCGTGAGTTCCCAGATGTATTTCCAGAGGAGTTACCGGGTGTGCCTCCCGTGAGGCAAGTAGAGTTCAGTATCGATTTGGTTCCCGGGACCGCGCCTATCGCCAAGGTGCCTTATCGTCTTGCACCTCCAGGGATGCAAGAGTTATCCTCATAGCTTCAGGAGCTGCTGGGAAAGGGATTTATTCGGCCGAGCAGCTCGCCGTGGGGAGCGCCTATCCTTTTTGTCAAAAAGAAGGATGATTCACACAGGATGTGCATTGATTACCGGGAGTTGAACAAGCTGACGGTCAAGAACCGTTACCCGTTGCCGAGGATCAACAATTTATTCGATCAGTTATAGAGAGCATCTTGGTTCTCCAAGATCGATTTGAGGTCTGGATATCATCAGGTAAGGGTGCGAGATGAGGACATCCAGAAGACAATATTCAGGACGCGTTATGGGCATTATGAGTTTGTGGTGATGCCTTTCGGGCTCACCAATGCCCCGGCAGTGTTCATGGATCTCATGAATCGAGTGTGCAGGATGATGTTGGATCGGTCGGTGATCGTTTTCATCAACGACATTTTGGTATATTCGAGATCTAGAGAGCATGAGGAGCATTTGAGGGAGATCCTCGAAGTTCTGAGATTGGAGAGGCTTTATGCCAAATTCTCCAAGTGTGATTTCTGGTTGCGAGAGGTCCGATTCCTAGGGAATCTCATTAACCAGAAATGGATATTGGTCGACCCGGCCAAAGTTGAGGTGGTGATGGGTTGGGAGGTGCCGAGATCACCCTCCGAGATCAGGAGTTTCTTAGGATTGGCAGGTTATTATCAGAGATTTATCAGGGATTTCTCTAAGATTACAGTGCCACTCACCAAGTTGACCCGGAAGGGTGTCGCTTTTTCATGGGGCCCTGAGCAGCAGGCCTCCTTTGAGACGCTTCGCCAAAAGTTATGTAAAGCCCCGGTGTTAGCCCTCCCGGAGGGAATGGAGGACTTTGTGGTATACTGTGATGCGTCGATCTTGGGGTTGGGAGCGGTGCTGATGCAGAGAGGTCATGTGATAGCATACGCATCGAGGCAGCTGAAGCCTCATGAGACGAGGTATACCACCCATGATCTAGAGTTGGGGGCAGTAGTGTTCGCCCTCAAAATTTGGCGTGACTATCTGTACGAGGTTCGGTGTACGATATACACGGACCATAAGAGCCTGAAGTATTTGATGGATCAACCTAACCTAAATATGCGGCATAGGAGGTGGTTGGATGTGGTCAAGGATTATGATTGTGAGATCCTGTACCATCCGAGCAAGGTTAATATCGTAGCCGATGCACTGAGTCGCAGGGCGGAGAGCACCCCATTGCGAGATGTATGTTTGCGATTGACCGTGATGGCTCCGGTGTTGGATACCATTCGTGGAGCACAGGCTGAGGCCATGAGGTCGGAGAACCAAAAGAGAGAGCGAGTTGTTGGGGTGGTATCGGAGTTCGTTACCGATGGTCGGGGGCTTATGACATTTCAGGGGCGTATATGGGTGTCTTTTGTGGGAGGGACGCGTACCATTTTGATGGAAGAGGCTCATTGATCAAAATTATCGATCCATCCTGGGGCCACTAAGATGTATTTAGACCTGAGGAGAGAGTATTGGTGGCCCTGTATGAAGAGGGATGTTGCGTGGTTTGTTGAGAGATGCTTAACCTACCGTAGGGTTAAGGCCGAGCACCAGAGACCGCATGGTAAGTTGCAACCGTTGGAGGTTCCCGAATGGAAGTGGGAACAGATCACCATGGATTTTATCACCAAGTTGCCGAGGACTGCTAGGGGTGTCGATGCAATTTGAGTGATTGTGGACAGGTTGACGAAGAGCGCTCACTTCCTTGCCATCAGTGAGAACTCTTCTGCTGAGAGGTTGGCAGAATTATACGTGAGAGAGGTGGTATTGCGACATGGGGTGCCAATTTCGATTGTCTCAGATAGAGATGTGCGTTTCACTTCCATATTTTGGAAGAAATTCCATGAGGAGTTGGGTACGAGGTTGCATTTTAGTACCGCATACCACCCGCAGACTGACGGACAGAGTGAGCGGACGATTCAGACGCTGTGCTAGATTTCGGCGGAAGCTGGGACACGTATTTGCCCTTAGCGGAGTTTTCCTACAACAACAGCCATCATTCGAGCATTGGTATGCCGCCCTTTGAGCTGTTGTATGGGAGGAGGTTTCGGACCCCCATTTGCTGGGGAGAAGTAGGGCAGCGTGTGATGGGAAGTACATAGATTGTGCTGCAGACGACAAAGCAGATACAGCGCGTCAGACAGAGATTGTTGACCGCTCAGAGCCACTAGAAGAGTTATGCGGATAGATGACGATCCGAGCTTGAGTTCCAGGTCGGTGACTATGTTCTCCTGAAGGTATCTCCTTGGAAAGGAGTGATTCGATTCAGGAAAAGGGGCAAGCTAGGGCCCCGATATATCGGGCTGTTTAGAGTAATCACGAGGGTGGGCAAGGTAGCGTATCGCTTGGAGCTATCTACAGAATTGGAGCGGATTCATAATACCTTCCATGTGTCTCAGTTGAGGAAGTGTATAGCCGACGAGTCGGCAGTAGTGCCGTTAGAGGACATTCAGGTGGATGCGAGCCTAAACTACACAGAGAGACCAGTTGTGATTTTGGATCGGAAGATCAAGGTTCTGAGGAACAAGGAGGTGCCTCTGGTTCAGGTCTGGTGGCAGCATCGGAAAGGGTCGGAGCTTACTTGGGAACCGGAGCGTGAGATACGGGTGCAACATCCGGAGCTATTTCAGGGATGAGACTTCGAGGGCGAAGTCGGATTCAAGTGGGGGAGAATTGTAACATCCGGAAATTCCAGGTATTATATTTATTCTTTTTATTTTGAATTTTGAGGAAGAACTCGGAGAGTTGGTGCGTAGACTCGCCGAGTAGAGATGCGATTTCTCATCCGGATTAATGACCGGACTCGACGAGTCGTAATGGTGGACTCAGAGAGTCAGCACTGTTTAATGAAACCCTAATTTCTCGGGTTTGGGGCTTATTTAAAGGGCCTTATGGCCGTCATTTGTGCTCACCAACCCCTAGAGCGAAACCCTAGTGCATTTGAGCATTTGGAGTGAGAGAAGGAGCCATTATCAACCTTGGAGGTGTTGTCTACCAAGGGAAAGGAAGTTTTAGCCAAGAGGAAGCAAGAGGAACAACTTCCTGAAGATTTGAGGTCCAGAACATCACATTTGAGGTACCATTTTCGAACCCTTTTCTGTTGAGGTGATGTTCATGTTGATTTAGGGTTTATTGAGCCCTTTTGTGGCTAGATCTAGTGCCCATTTGGTCCCATAAGCGAGTTAGGTTCTGGATCTGGACCCTTGGAGGTCTAGAGTGTCCCTTTGTCCAAGCTTTTTGTGAATCCATGGAGTTTTGGTTTGGGATCTTTGTGTTTGAGGTCAAAACACCATTTATGAGTCATTAGGTGTGATATGAGCGCTAAGACATGAACTTTACGTGATAAATATGCTTGGAAGGACTGGATCTATGAGTTAGTGGAACAGATCTGACCTCAGAAGGTCGTTTGGGGTTGTGCATGGAATGCACTCACCGAGTCCATAGGCAGAATCGACGAGTTGGTGCGGGTTGTTCATAGATTTCGAACCAGGGGTTGAGTAACCGAGTTGGGTGAGTGACTCGGTGAGTAAGAAGGGACTCAGAGGAAATGGGGTCCTCGTAGGGACTCTGCGAGTCCACGCCAGACTCGGCGAGTCGGGGTTGACCATTGACCAGAGTTGACCGGTGTTGACTTGATAGGGTTAGTCAACCTTAGTTGGGAAAGTGTTAATTAGAGATGTATTGTGTAATAGGAGGATTATAGCTCGGGAGATCGAGCACTAGTGATTTCAAGGATTTACGAGTTACCGATGTACGCGAGGTGAGTCTTCTCACTATACTTTACATTGAGTAGGTAAATAGAGTTATGTGATACAGTGCTTTATATATATTGTTTGTTGTACTGCATTCTTTTATGTGATTTATGCTGTGCATGCTTGCAGAGTTAGAACCTGAGGGTTCACATAGTTTGGGTGCACGAACCCATAGAGTTATAGCCTCGAGTGGCTAATATGTGTTATATGTGGTATTTTGGGGAACTCACTAAGCTTTGTGCTTACAGTGTTTTGTGTTATGTGTTACAGGTACTAGTGAGGATCGCGGGAAGGCGCCGACTTGATCAGTACACACACGGGATTTTTATGATACAAGATCTTGGGATATTGTTATATGTTATACATTGAGTTTCAAACCACGATGTTTTTATAATTTACGAATGAATTATGCTTTTTATAAATGCGAAAAATTGTTTTGAAAATTTAAGGTGTTACAACATTTTGTATCAGAAGTCTGAACTTTTGTAAGAAAGTCGGTAAAGTATTGACTTTTAGAAGTTCAACTGATTTCTAAGTACATGTCAAAGCTAGTGGGGGCATAAGTGTTATGATAATAATCATCATTTTAGTGGGAGCATGATAAGTATTATTAGTGTTGCAAGTTAGCAATGTTAATTATACAAAAACAAAAGGTTTCAATTGGGAAAAAGTTGTTTTGATATAGTTAAGGGAGAGGAAATTATACTTCATCGCAAATCTATAAGCTTAGATCGTGAGATTTTAATCATATTTAGTCAAGTATACATATGAATGTTATGTTGGAATGGCTCAACATAAAGAAATTCTATATATGGGTACATATTTGCATTCTAAAATCTGATTATGATTACGACATCCCTTTTCATAATCTGAATTATGAGAACTTGGAAAATAGAAATATTGTAGTAAAAGGTCTAGTCTAGTATCATTTCTTTATGTGAGACATCATGAATCGATTCCCATATGCTTCGAATATAGCATCGATTGCATGTGCTATAATATTCATCCTTTCTAAAATTTTCCAAATGCCTGGGGCATTAAGAAGGGAAAAGGTATAGAATTGGATATGACTAAAAAGATTAAGCAATTGTTGAGGACAATCTAAGGTTTACTAAAGATTGGTTGCTCAGGGATAGTTGGAAATATACTGTTAATTTTGGAAGGACCATATTGACATATTCTGAAAAGAGGCAACTCTTGTTCAAGAGTAATAGTCAAAAGGGGAATATGGAAATATTTCCAAGGAATTGATCTCCTTTGGAATGCTTTGTAATGTTTATTTTCAAAGTCTTTGCGACTTTGTGCATAATCATTGCAAGAGGATCAATGCATATAAGTTTAGAATCTAATAGATTTCAATAAATGGCATGAGTTTGGAAGTCTTGCATTTGCGGTAAGGATTCAGGATTGTGAAATGAGAATCATTGGAGTTATGTTCAATCGATCTAGTTCACAAAGTAAGGATCATAGAAAAACATAGAGTGCATACTTGGTGTATGGCAAAGCTATTGTTTAGAAGAACATAGTGTACATGCTTGGAGCATGGAAAACTATTGTTTTAATTCAAGTATAAAGTTGATAGTTTGAAACAGTATGCAATGAATAATGTATAATAAATATGGTGATAAATAAAAAATATTTATTTATATTCATAAGTTCTGGGACCATATTGGCTTCAATTATTCTTGTAGTTCATTTTGCATGTTTTGACTTCCATAATAAGTACGTCGTTCTTCCTAAATGACTAAGTTATTCAAACCATCCACATTCGGTCATATGTTGGAAGTAGATATGAATCAAGACTGTCATGGGTTGGCTTGTAGAGGTCTAAGATGTTGGACAAAGTGGTGCTACAACACTCATGAGTGCTTATAACTTCTAAGTATTGGATTCAGCCCATGCTCATTGGAATCACTTCATGGATTTTATCACGAGTGATCATGAGATGATAATATATTATATTCTTCAAACCTAGATATATGAGTTGTTACTATGAGTTGGTTATACATTGATCGCATGAAAATGCATTGGGAACTCGATGCTATAAAACCTGCGTTTGTGTATGATTCAACAAGTAGCAGAACAAGCCATATGAGTTGAATTTTATCCATTCCGTTTACCTTGGGGATGAAAGCGATATCTGTGGGCCCATCGATGATTTAATGATGACACATGTGAGTGCTTCGCCAAGCCAGGACTGATTTGATCTGTTCAATCAGTTAGTTGTCGTAAATTGGAAATCGGGAAACAACAAGTGGACAGAGAGAATGATTTATAATCCATGTCTCAGTCCATATGATATCTAGAATGGAGGAATATATGATCCCTTATCTTATGGACAAGTCATTGACAAAGGTCAGAGTTCATCGACAAGGTCAGAGTTCGACAATGGCTTTTGAGAGCTACGATATCCAGTTAGGTTTTGAAGTCATACTGAATAATAGTTTTAGACTTATCAATGTGGGAGACTGTTGGATTAGTGTCTAAGTCCATAACTATAATTGGTATGTACTTGACCCGACTCGGCATGGTCCATTTGGGTTGCATGGCATCATAACATTTGGATAAACCGTTTATAAGAAGAGGACATTTGTGACATATTAATATATATTATAAGTTCTAATATATTAATATGAAATAATGTTATTTAATTAGTATTGATCAAGACTTAATTTGGACTTAATTTAGTGATCAAAAGAGACTACTTAAATATATGGGGATTGATTGTGTAAATCATTCATTCTTATATGTGGGCTTATGATCCATGATTCCTTACGTTGGGTTTAACCCATGTGGTGACCCATGGATACTCCATGGAGGTTAAAACCCATGGAGCATAAAGAATGGGTAAAGTCATGGGTTACATGGTGTAACCCTATTGTGCACACTATATAAGGACCCCTTTGGCTCAAGAAATTGGCACTAGTGATACATATATGAGGGCTAGCCAATTTGATCATGAAGTGTCTTCTTCTTATGGTTATTCCAAGTGTTGATGATGCCGTGTGAACCATTTGAGGTGTCACACTTGGGGCACTAGGCTCTAGAGCTTCATGGACTCAAGCTACATCAACAAGGTATGTATTCTATCTATTTTATTACCCAAGTATCAAAGATTGTATGCTAGTTATGGTAATACCTTGGAATATTCATATTTGCATGTATAATAGAGAAAACATAGATCCAAGGTATTTAGGGTTGCATGTACACCATAGGAGTGTTAGAATGCTAAAAAACCAACAGGAACTCACTAAGCTTTGTGCTTATAGTTTTCAGTTTTGTTTTAGGTACCTCTTCATCAAAGGGGAAGGAGTTGGCACGGTAGCAGTGCATCACACATATAGGATTTCCACATTATGAGATTCTTGGGATTATACTCTTACATAATTACTATTTTTATGATATGGTTTTGAGACATGTGGTTTTGGTTTTATGAAATGATGTGACTCAATGATGTTTTCTTATAAATGTTTTTCTGAATTGTTATCCTAAAACAAAAAAAATTGGTCTTGAAAATTGGAATGTTACAAGTTGGTATCAGAGCCTTGGTTTGAGGGATTTGGACACTCTTGAAACTTGGGATGTTACAAGTTGGTATCAAAGCCTTTGGTTGAGGGATTCAGACACACTCTTAGGAGTGTATGAACTCAAATCAAGGGTTTGAAATATATTCACAAGAAAATAGTTTTTACCAAAGTTAAAGTAAAGAGTTTTGAAAAAGAATAAAGTGTGTGATGCGTGCAACCGGCCGAGCTCAAATATGTTTTCCCTAAGATACCCATACATTTTATGCTATGCTATGATATGATTATGAGAACTGCATGCTACATTAGGGATAAGGATCTAGGAAGATGTCTGATATGCCTGTTGTATGAGCTACATGATAGTATTGATTAGTTAGTGATATGATACTCTGGATATGATATGCTTCATTTGGGTTACTCGATGCCTGAATGCTGCTTGATTTGTGCTTTAGGAGTTCTAGTTAGCTTTAACTAATTAGTAAATGAATACGCTAAGTTATATATTGCAAGGACTAAATAATTTCAGAAGGATAAGTCTAGCCCTATTTCGCAGCTCTTGTTTGAGTCCAACTGTTGTAGGGTAGTACCTCTCATTTGAAGAATTATCTGGTCTTAGTAATATATGTTGGTATTCACGAGCTAGTTAGGTAAAGGTAGCAGGGAATACTTATGCAGCTGATGGCGGAGAGTGGGTTAGATGAGTTACCATAGGGTAAGCCTAGGATGAGATTAGCATAGAGTGTAGCAGTAGTAGAAGGGACTTGGTGAAGTCGAAGCAATCCTTGTAGAATGTACGAATAGATGTGGAAGGTAGTATGGGCCCGTATTACTGAAAGCAGAGGATCCATACTCGAATCAAGGAGGGTCGGGATAGAACTGGGGAACATGTAGAGTGTGTGAGACCTCTCGAGATTATGTATGACCCTAACACTTATGTATTTTGTTTCAGAATGGTGGTGATTACACATCACGGAGTAGGAGGATCGGGATTAGGGTCAGGATCAGGTTTGGGTTCGGGTTCCGAGCCAATTGATGAGGGACTACGCGATTTCATCGCGTCTGAGATCACAAGAGGCATCCTTAAGTCGACCCTGGTGATTTTCAGGTCAATCAAAGATGGGATTATCGAGATGATGGAGGATTGCCTCAGGGCGTTCAGGAGCGACATGACATCTGGTCAGCCAGGGACACACTCACTCTCCTTCAAGGACTTCAGGGGATGTGGTGCACAAAACTTCCAGGGGGTAAAGGACTCCATTGTTTCCAGGAGATGGATTGCAGACATGGAGTCTACTCAGTTGACAAGCATCTTCCCTGAGGGTTCGAAGGTTCGGTATGTTGCAGGTTGTTTTAGGGATAGAGCTAGAGATTAGTGGGAGTCAGTTGGTGATTCACTGGGAGCCTCAGCCACTGAGGCAATAACTTGATCGGATTTTGTGGCCAGGTTTAGGGTTGAGTTTGCGCCAACTAAAGAGCTTCAGCGGCTGGCCAGGGAGTTTCCTAAGATGATATAGACTAATGAGACGGTGGTCGAGATTACCGCCAATTTCTGGGATAGGGGATTACTAGTGCCACAATATGCAGGGGATGAAGAGATGAGGAAGACTCGGTACCACCACATGTTGAGGGCTGACATTCGGAAACTTGTCAGCTACTCGGCATGCCCAACATTTGATGACATGATCGCGAAGGAGAGGGAGAGGGAGATTGATATAAAGCACCTCAGGAAGAGGAAGGAAGGGGATGGACATGTCACTAGGGTTTTGGGGAAGAAACCCAAGGGTTCCGACACCAGGTCAAAGGGCCAGTCGGGCTAGAACCGCTGCAAGAAATGTGGCAGGCCGCATGAGTAAGTTTGTAGATTGGGATCATCGGGCTGCTACAAGTGCGACAAGACTGGGAACTTTAACAAGGATTGTATTGCCCCTACCCCCACATTCCATACATCAGACCTGATTTGCTTCCATTGCAATCAGAAGGGCCATAAAATGCAAAGGTTGAGTACCGCCATCAGTTAAAAATTATAAGAGTTTGATTCTCATTTGGAAAGAAACAGGAGTTACGATTATTACCTCGGATGGAAAGGTAACGTGTGGATTCATTATACAAGCCTCTTTTTGCTGATGATTTCAATACGTAAATTAATCCTAATTGGGAGATAATTGTAATGCCCATAGATTCAAGCTAAACATTAACATATATTAGTTAATCTTAGATAAATATGTAGTAATCGTAATGAGTATCTCGAGGATATAAGGAGCACTTGAATCCAACTTTGTATGAAGAAGTTATACTTCTTTGAAGTTTCGCGATTAAAACAGCACATACTATACACATCATCAAAAGGTGAATCAGAGACAAGTTGCTTATTAGCCTAAGCAATCTAAATGAAAGTTGTAGTATTCGTAAAAGCAAACTAGTGCATATTAGAGAATGTCAAAATCTAACTTCATATGAGGAAGTTATGATTTTTCGAAGATTCATCGTAATAGTATGCAACATAGAAATTCGAAATTAAGATCGCTCAATTGTTAGGCAAAACAATATAAACGAGAGCTGAAGATATCACCAATACCTATTCGTCAATATAAAGACAACCGAGAAAGGATATCGTATAAGAGAGTTATGATTTTTATACAGACTTAACAATCTAATCCTATAAAAATATAATTTCAAAAATAAAACAAAAATTAGCTTACAGAGTCTAAATGAAAGTGTAACGTCCCAAAATTTAGAACCAAAGATTTTTGTTTTTGTTTTTTTTAATATTAAATAAACCATCAACCAAACATATCTGAGAAAACGATAAAGTATTCAGAGAGTATCAATAAACATCGCAAAAGTACATCAGAGTCAATAAAAAGGAAAATCATGGAACGTGCAATGCGATCATCTCGAGCCCTTCCCTTTCAAACCAGGAGTATATGAAATATAATATTAAAACATAAGCACAAATCTTAGTGAGTTCCCCAAAACACCTCATACGATACATACAATGGGCCTTTCCCAACAACCATCGGGCCCCACCCGGAACAAGTCTGCCAGTATCATGCGATGGGCCCCGCCCAACCCATTCATTAGGCTCCGAATCGCATCAGGCCCTGCCCGATATACATACAAAAACATACAATACATGAAAGAGTCATAAAGATAGCTAGCATACTATTACATAATCCAATGGGCCGATATTGGTGCCTTCGACTTGCAAGTATTGTAAGGAGACTCACCTCGCAAAGCAGCTTAAATGTCAACACGCCCTCACAATCCCACAGCAGGTGCTAAACGCCACCCAGATAATCACACAAGGCAAGACTTTTTTTCTACCTATTAATAGCTGAACAAAAGTCCACAAGTCAAAAGTCAACCCTCACAGTCTGCGGTCAAAATAAACAGTCAATGTTGACTCTATCCAACCACCACGATGTGGTCTTCGTTGGCCACGTTGTGGCCCTTATACTACCAAAAAGTTGAGAAAATCCTAGCCGCCATGCCATGGTAACCTAGGACTACGCCGTAGTTGTCGAGGTTCCAACAACTTAATACATTAGGCTGTTTTCTTCTATTTCAAGAGCTCCAAAGCTCAAATCTAGTCTAAAATGTGATCTAGAAGGATAAGGTTTCTAACTTTATCCATTAGGAGCACCCAAAAGGTCCAAAGCCCAAATCTCTAAGTCTAAAAGGCTTAACAATGCAAGAAATTAACCAATATGCACTTATTCCATAAGGTCTGAAGTCTATCCTTTTCAGAAGTGATTTAGCACCAAAACTAACCTAAAAGTTAGTCTTTATAGACATGCATTTCCAATGCATGTATTAAACCCATAGTCGGTCAAAATGAGGGTTTATGACCTAAATCCCATTCATGGATTGAAATGCTAACCAAACTCCAAATCCAAGTCACAATGCCACAGAGATTCATGAAGTTGCAAACTTTAAGAGATCTCACCATCCCAACAAATAAGAACAAGAAGTTTATGGGACTAAACTCAAGATCTAACAATCTAGCATGATAAAAATCGAGTCTCAGACACCTACAAAGGTTCATAAGAGTTCTAACATGAAGAATGGAGACTTTCTTGTTTGATCTTTGCTTCCTTCTTCCTCCTTTATCCTTCTTTAGCTTCAAGGAGCACCAAAACTAACTCAACAGTGGAGGAAAGTGATTAAGGTTTTCTTTAGGGCTTGAGGGGGTTGAGGGAGGTTGAAGTTGAGCAAACCCTAGCCTACCCATTCCTTTAAATAGGGAGCAAAGTTGGAAAAATAGGGTTCACATTAGTCGTCCACCATGTCGTGGCCAATACTGCCACATAATGGTGGATTAAATGAAACACGCAAATCCTTCTCATCTCACCACGTTATGGTGGTTCCTCCACCACGTCGTGGCAACCCTCAAAATGATAATTTTAATTTTAAAAAAAGTACCTCAAGATCCGGGTGTTACAACTCGCGACCATGCTCTCTCATCTCGTCCTCTAGATCCCACGTTTATTCTAAACCATTTTGGTGCTACCACTACACTTTCACAAGATCCAAAACCTTGTTTCATAGAGTCTTCATCCTCCTGTCAAGGATCACCACTGTTCTCTCTATATAATTCAGGTGATCATGCACCTAAATGTCTTTCAATGGAACCACTGTGGAATCATCAACCAAACACTTCCGTAGCTGAGAGACATGAAAATTTCTATTAATATGATTGAGCACCTCGTGTAGATCCAAACGATACGCAACCCTGCCCACCCAAGCTAAAACCCTAAAAGGACTGGTGTACTTAGGGCGTAGCTTACCTCGCTTTCTGATCGGATGACACCTTTCCAAGGTGACACCTTCAGAAGTAACAATGCCCCCTAACTGAATCTCCAACTCTAACTGACATCTATCTGCGTACCTCTTTTTTCAGTTATGTGCTATCTGAAGTCTGTCGCAAACCTGTTGAATTAATTCTGTTGTTTGGAGTACCACCACTATACTCCCCCTGACCCGCTGGCTGACCTCATCCCAACATATTGGCATCCTACACTTTCTTCCATAGAGCATTTCAAAATGAGGTTAATTAATGCTGGCGTGATAACTATTGTGTATGAAAATTCAGCCAAAGGAAGATACATATCCCAACCACCACCAAAATCTAGAACACATGCCCTCAACAAGTCCACTAATGTTCGCTCACTCTAACCATTAGTGTGTGGGTGGAAAGTCTTGCTGAAGTGTAGAAAAGTACCCAACTCCTCGTGGAATCTCTTCTATAACCTAGAAGTAAACTGAACATCCCTATTAGAGACCATGGAAATTGGCACCCCATGCCATGCCACCACTTCCCGAATGTGTATATCGGCCAACTTCTCTGCCGAAATACTCTACTGGATTGGAATAAAATGTGTGCTCTTGGTCAAACGGTCCACACTGACCCATATTGAATCCACTTTGTGTGCCGTCTGAGGCAATTTGGTGATGAAATCCATCGAAATCTCTTACTATTTCCATATGGGAACACCTAACTTCTCCATTTTTCTGTGAGGTCACTGATGCTCGGTCTTGACTTTCCTGCAAGTCAAGCACCTTTCCACATACCAGGCCGCGTCCTACTTCATACATGGCCACTAATAGTCAAGTTGGATATCTCTATACATATTTGTCACTCTAGGATGAATAGAGAATCTCAACTTGTGTGCCTCCTCCATCAAAACCTGACGTGAAGCACCCTAGTATGGAACCTACACCAATCGACGAAGGGTTAATAAGCCTTGACTATCATCATCAAAGGAAGCCACCTATCCTACTATGCGCTCACTCTTCTTGTGCTCTTCCTTCATAGGCTCAACCTAAGCCTCTCGAATATGCTCTAAGAGTGGGTAGTCACTGTCATCCTCAAACACACATCCCTGATTGGGGAAGCAACCACTATGCGGCTGAGAGAATCGGCTACCACATTGGTCTTTCCTGGGTGATAAAGGTGTTGGAATAGTGTCTAAGGCTATAACTATATTCGGTGGTGCATGGTCCTTTTGGGTTGCCTTCACCATAGCAACTTGAAGGATGATTTGTTAAGAGAGAGTAAATATTATAAGGAATAATATTTAGCTATTTGATTAATATAAGTCATAAATTAATTGGTATTAATTTGGTGACTTAAAGAGATTAATTAAATAAGAGGGTATAAACTGTCAATTGTTTGATAGTTAGACTTTAGACTATAAATCCATTAGGATGGACTTTGGACGGTTTCTAAGAGCTTTAGGATAGCTCAAAATAGTCCATAAGGATATCTATGGAATGGATTTGGATAGCCTTAAGTGAAGATTATCCAATTAGGGTTTAGGGTGAAACCCTTAAGGAGTCTAAAGGTATAAATAGGCCCTTGGGGTGTGGAATTCGGGTACAACCTTTCAGAACCTAAAGCAAGGAACCTCTGGTCGAATTCCATCCCCTCTCCTCTCTCCTAAATCATCTTGCTTGCTATTGGTGTTTGTAAGCCATTAGAGGAGTGACAATTGTGACTCTAGAAGCTCCAAGACAAGAAGATCAACAAGGAACTCAAAGGTATGATTCTAGATCTGTATTAATGTTGTTGTTTAACCTAATTAGCCATTAGAAGTCTTGGATTCACAAGCATGTTTATTAGAAAGCCTAGATCCAAGCAATAGGGTTTTGCATGCGCACATAGGAAAGTTCTTATGGCTAAAACCCAACAGTGGTATCAGAGCCTAGATTGGTTTTCTACAAATTGTTGCTTGAATAACTGAAACAAACCTGCAAAATTCGATTTTTTGGTTTTGAGTCACTGACTCGTCGAGTTCCATGGTGGACTCGTCGAGTAGGCCTGACTCGTCGAGTCCCCTTGTGCACTCGGCGAGTCCAAGCGTCAGGAAGGGCCAGATTCGGGATTTCTTTGTGTTTATCTTATCCAAACTTTCCATAAACTAATTAGATCAATATGAATCCGATTTCTTGATAAATATAAGTGTTATCTTGATCTAGTTAAAGGTAATTATCAACTAATTAAATATTTAGTTTTCCTATATGATAATTATTTAATTATTTTGGTAATTATCCTCAAAGAAATCAAAGATAAATCAAATAAAGATAATTAAGATATTAATTGTTAATTGAAATTATTTGTTATTTGATCCTCCATGTTTTTTAAATGTTTAAAACCTACCCTATAGTTTTGAAATTTATATTTGTGATTAAAAGCTTTAATTTAGACAACCTAAATTTCAAACCCTAGATTTTGAAAAGTTTAAAATACAACCCTATACTTATATGATATTATTAGAATAATATATGTATGTATAACTAAATGCTAGTCTTACCGCTAGTAGGCCTCATTCACGAAGCCGATCTATAAGGTGGGTATAAGGTTGCGGCCTATAAAATGGCGCTTAATGGGTGTACACTCACACCCACCGCTTGCTTGATTGGTGGAGGGTCGTTAGCCGAACGGGTAGGATAGGGCAACCTCATCCTCTCATTAAAAGTATAATAAGAAATACGAAGTAACTAAATCTTTTTCAAATTTCCCAATCTTAGTTACTTTAGGAAAAGTGAATTGATGCAATTCCATGAAATTACACTTTGCACCTTGCTAAGATGTTAGTGGAGCGTGTGTGGTTTACCGGCACACTAATTGGTTCTAAGCGAAGGTGGCGAAGGGTGATTCATTGTTTATCATAGTTCGATGGAGCGTGTGTGGTTTACCGGCACATCGAATAGGTGATCGTAACAATGAAGGCACAATGTAAATTTGCATGGTAATTCACACCCGCTTTGTGATCCTCGGCATCCCAGTCACAAACAAGAGGGGCATATCGAGATTTAAACATGCCATTGAATAGTTCAATGAATCTCATCCGAACCTAGGAATTCTCAAAAACACTTAGGACCAAAAGTTTAAGTTTTGAAGAATTAGTGAATCGTCATTCACTTACCTTCAATTTATTTGCATGTTGGATTACGGCATCCCTTTTCTAGTATGTAAATGTTATTATTGGATCCTAGCCCTAATTTTCTTATTGGGTGATAATTAGGGATTCTTGTTCTAATCTATCTTTGTCCTTTCTATAGATGTCAAACGCAAACAACGATGCTGCTAGTTCTTTCACGTTGATGAGCCTTTGCCAAAAGGTCACCTTCGATGGAACGAACTTTGGCGAATGGATAAGATACATTCGCACCATTGCTCGCTATGAGGATAAAGAGTATGTCCTCGACGAGAAGCTCGAGAAAATCAACCCCGAAATTGCTACTCCCGCTGAAATCACCGCCTTTGAAACCCATGAGCGAGATGCGACGAAAGTACATTGCATCATGATCGCCACCATGAACTCCGAGTTCCAAAAGTCCTATGAGGACATGTATCCATACGAGATGCATCAAGACTTGTTGGAGAGGTACCACCAAAACGCGAGACAAGAGCGTTACGAGATCTTCACCAACATGATTTCCGCTAAGATGGGTCATGGAGAATCTCTTACCGTGCACTTGCAAAAGATGCAAAGGTATGTCGACCGCCTTCGCAAGTTAAACGTTGACTTCGGCGAAGACTTGGCGATCGACATGGTGCTTCACTCTTTGCCTCCGATGTATAATCAATTTAGGATGACCTACCACATGAACAAAGAGGAGGTCACTCTAAGTAAGCTCCAAGGTCTCTTGAGGGTTGCTGAGAGCAATTTCAAGGACAAGTCTGTTGCACCAACTCCCAATCCGTCTGCTGCTCCTGTCTTGGCAATTGGTCAAGGGAAGGGAAAGAAGAGGAAAGCTTCTTCAAATAACTATCGAAAGGTGAAAGCCCGAGATGGTTCCTCTTCTAGTGGGACAAAAGTTGATCCCTCTAAGCCCTGCTCTAACCCGAAGGAGGCAGAGTGCCACCACTGCCACAAGATAGGACATTGGAAGAGAAGCTGCCCGGATTACCTGCAAGCCATCAAGGAAGGAAAGATCAAGCCATCTTTCGCAGGTATATATGCAATAAAATCTAACGATTCTAATCATGCTATTTCTTGGGTTCTTGACACCAGTTGTGGTTATCACATTTGTTCTAATGTGCAGGGACTAAAAGGAAGTAGGGATGTGGAGCAAGGAAGGATCAATCTAATCATGGGGAACAGAAGATCGTCGCCTGTGACCAAGATTGGAGTGTATTCTTTGGTGCTTAAGAATAGTTTAGTTTTAGATTTGAACAATTGTTGCTATTCGCCAGAAATGGCTAGAAACATCATTTCATTTCATGGTTTATATAGACAAGGTTTTAGATTTTCTTTTAATAATGAGAATGGTTCTATTTTGGCTTATCTAAATGGTGTCTTTTATTTTGAAGCTATACCATGTAATGGAATATATGAAACTGTTATGATTGTTGATAACTTAGGAAATGATGTTTTGAATATTGATTCTTCCACTGGTATGGATAAAGCATCCTTGTGGCATTGTCGTCTTGGACATGTCAACAAGAAACGCATAGCCCAACTCCAAAAGGATGGAGTGTTGGAGTCATTCGACCTTAGGGAAGATGACACATGCGAATCTTGTTTACTTGGAAAGATGACTAAGTCACCCTTCACGAGTACTTGTGAAAGGGGTGAGGGACTATTAGACCTAATACATACCGATGTATGTGGACCTTTTAGATCAACCACGAAGGATGGGAACCGCTTCTATGTGACCTTTACCGATGATTATAGTAGATATGGGTATATCTATTTAATCAAGCAAAAGTCAGAAACCTTTGAAAAGTTCAAAGAGTTCAAGAATGAAGTGGAGAATCAATTGGGCAGGAAAATCAAGATGCTTCGATCCGATCGAGGAGGAGAGTACCTAAGTCTTGAATTCCACGATTATCTCAAGGAGTGTGGAATAGTTTCGCAATTGACGCCTCCTAGGACACCGCAATTGAATGGTGTGGCAGAAAGGCGTAATCGAACCTTATTGGATATGGTTCGCTCTATGATGAGTCGTGCTTCACTACCTATCTTCTTTTGGGGGTATGCCTTAGAGACTGCCGCCCATATCCTTAACCGAGTCCCTACCAAGAAGGTTGCCAAAACACCTCACGAGATGTGGACAGGGAAAGCTCCCTCGTTGGCACATATCAAGGTTTGGGGTTGCGAGGCTTTCGTAAGACGAGATACTCACGACAAGCTTGAACCTCGAAGTGAGCGATGTATTTTCATCGGCTACCCGCAAACTTCCTTTGGATATCTCTTCTATAGACCGAAAGATAATGTTATCTTTGTTGCGAGGAGAGGAGTTTTCCGAGAGCGAGAACTCATAACCCAAGGAGACAGTGGGAGGCAAATCAAACTTGAAGAGATTCAAGGATCGATAGATGAAGGAACCTCTACCGCTGGCGTTCAACCCGAGGAGGAAACTCCGGTTGAACCGATTGACGAATCCTTACCTCTTAGACGTTCCGATAGATTTAGAGTTCAACCCCAGTTTTATGGTTTTCATATTACTACCGAAGGGGACACGTATATTAGTGATGGTACACTAGTAAATCTTGATGAACCTAATAGCTATAAGGAAGCCATGGCAGGCCCGGAGTCTACGAAATGGAAAGAGGCGATGGATAGCGAGATCCAATCCATGTACGATAACCAAGTTTGGAATTTGGTTGATTACGTGCCCGAACGTAAGACCGTAGGGTGCAAGTGGATCTTCAAGAAGAAGACCGACGTGGATGGGAACGTACACACATACAAAGCGCGATTGGTTGCGAAGGGCTTTACTCAAACTCCCGGAGTTGACTATGATGAGACCTTCTCGCCAGTTGCGAAGATTAAATCTATTAGAGTGATGCTAGCAATTGCCGCATTTCATGATTATGAGATTTGGCAAATGGATGTCAAGACCGCTTTCCTTAACGGAAAGTTGGCTGAGGATGTTTACATGGCTCAGCCAGAGGGGTTTGTGGATCCGAAGCATCCGAATAGAGTGTGTAAGCTTGAGAAGTCCATTTATGGACTTAAGCAAGCGTCTCGCAGATGGAATCTTTGCTTCGATGAGAAAGTCAAAGAGTTTGGATTTGTACGAAGCAAAGACGAATCTTGTGTATATGTCAAAGCCAGTGGGAGTGTAGTAAGCTTCCTCGTTCTATATGTCGATGACATATTACTCATAGGAAACGACATCCCGACTCTGCAGGAGGTTAAGTCCTGGCTCGGGAAGTGCTTCGCTATGAAGGACCTCGGAGAGGCTTCTTACATTTTGGGAATAAGGATAGTAAGAGAAAGAAGTAAGAGACTAATTGGTCTTAGTCAGAATACTTACTTGGAGAAGGTACTAAAACGTTTTAGTATGGAAAACTCAAAGAAGGGAGAACTACCGATACAAGGAAATGCCAAGTTGAGTAAGACTCAAAGTCCGAGTACCGAAGCCGAGATAGTAGAAATGAGCCGAGTACCATACGCTTCCGCAGTTGGCTCAATCATGTACGCTATGACTTGTACTCGCCCTGATGTAGCCTTCGCTTTGAGCATGGTTAGCAGATATCAAGGGAACCCTGGCAAAGCACATTGGATTGCGGTGAAGAACATCCTTAAGTACCTTTGGAGGACGAAAGAATGGTTCTTAGTCCTTGGGGGGAGTGATGACTTGAAGGTGCGAGGGTATAGTGACGCCAGCTTTCAAACCGACAGGGACAACTATCGTTCGCAGTCGGGCTGGGTCTTTACCCTAAATGGAGGAGCAGTGACATGGAAAAGTTCCAAGCAGGAAACCGTAGCTGATTCAACGTGCGAATCAGAGTACATCGCATCGAGCGAAGCGTCGAAGGAGGCAATATGGCTGAAGAACTTCATCGGTGATCTTGGAGTTGTGCCGGCCATAAAGGAGCCTATGGAGATTTTCTGTGATAACGAAGGTGCGGTTGCCTTGACCAAGGAACCGAGGGATCATGGTAGATCTCGACATATCGACAGAAAATATCACTTCATTAGACATCGTGTAGAAGAAGGACAACTTGTAGTGAAGAGGATATCATCAGAAGATAACCCAGCAGATCCGCTTACGAAGGGACTGAGTAGGGTTAAGCACTTACAGCATGCTAGGAGTATTGGGCTGAAGGATGATATTCGCATAGATTAGATAGTATTAGAAACATATAATAGATAAATGTAATTAACATTTGATGATTAAATAAAGAAGTTTTATTTATGAGTAAAGTTACTATCACATGTTAAGTTGTTTAACTATTGTTTCACTTTGCATGTTTTGACTTCCAGAATAATTGAGTTTATTAGGAATAATCGAATTATTCAAATGGTCCACAATCGTTCATATGTTGGGAGTAGATATGAATGAAGATTGTCGTGAATTGGTGTGTAGAGTGTCTAAATGGTGTTAGACATAGCAAGAGTTGCTGCAACGTTCATGAGTGCTTACGAACTGGTTTTGAGCATTGGAATAAACCCGCGCTTGCTGGAATCACCTTATGGAATACGATATAAAAGGTGATCGCAAGACGATAATATCATATGGTCTTAAAACCTAGATATATGGTTTATTATTTGTTAATTGATTGTGCATTGATAATGCGAAAACGCATAAGTAACTTGATGTTATAAAACGCATTGTTGTGTATAGTTGGTTAATGAATAAGTAAATGCATATAAGTCGAAGTTTATCTGTAAATTTTATCCTAAGAGGGTAGAAGAGATATCTTGGCCACTCGATGATTTGATTTGACTTATGTGCCGGGCCCGGTCAGAACTGAATTGATGTGTTCGATTAAGTTCTATGTCAAATAAATCGAAGATCGAGAAATCTAAATGCTAGACTAATTATTCCATAGGATTGTCAGCATGATATCTAACAGAGGACTGTACGATCCCTTATCTAAAGGACAAGATTGATTAGATCAGAGTTGACAGCGTCTTTGAGAGCTACGATTGCAAACCGTATTATACTTGTATAGTTACTAGACTTATCCAAGTGGGAGACTGTTGGAATAGTGTCTAAGGCTATAACTATATTCGGTGGTGCATGGTCCTTTTGGGTTGCCTTCACCATAGCAACTTGAAGGATGATTTGTTAAGAGAGAGTAAATATTATAAGGAATAATATTTAGCTATTTGATTAATATAAGTCATAAATTAATTGGTATTAATTTGGTGACTTAAAGAGATTAATTAAATAAGAGGGTATAAACTGTCAATTGTTTGATAGTTAGACTTTAGACTATAAATCCATTAGGATGGACTTTGGACGGTTTCTAAGAGCTTTAGGATAGCTCAAAATAGTCCATAAGGATATCTATGGAATGGATTTGGATAGCCTTAAGTGAAGATTATCCAATTAGGGTTTAGGGTGAAACCCTTAAGGAGTCTAAAGGTATAAATAGGCCCTTGGGGTGTGGAATTCGGGTACAACCTTTCAGAACCTAAAGCAAGGAACCTCTGGTCGAATTCCATCCCCTCTCCTCTCTCCTAAATCATCTTGCTTGCTATTGGTGTTTGTAAGCCATTAGAGGAGTGACAATTGTGACTCTAGAAGCTCCAAGACAAGAAGATCAACAAGGAACTCAAAGGTATGATTCTAGATCTGTATTAATGTTGTTGTTTAACCTAATTAGCCATTAGAAGTCTTGGATTCACAAGCATGTTTATTAGAAAGCCTAGATCCAAGCAATAGGGTTTTGCATGCACACATAGGAAAGTTCTTATGGCTAAAACCCAACAAAAGGATCTTACAACCATAATCCTTCACCACATCCAACCGTCTACACTACCTCATATTTAGATTCGGCTGATTCATCAGATACCTCAGATACCTCAGACTCATGTGATCCGTGTTTATAGTACAACAGAACCCATAGAGGTAATTTTTCCAAATCCTGAGTGAGAACACCACTGCCCCCAACTCCAAATCATGTGTAGGATAATTCGCCTCATGAGGCTTCAACTGCCTCGAGGTGTAAGCGATCACATGAGCCTGCTGCATCAGCACTGCACCCAAACCTGTGATTGATGCTTAACAAAACACCAAAAAAATCCTCAACACCCTCTAGCAGGGTCAGAATTGGCTCCTCACACAATCTCTGCCTCAGAGTCTCAAATGTTATCTGGTGATCAGGTCCCCAATGAAAAGTGATAGACTTCTTCGTCAACCTAGTCAAAGGAACCGCTAACTTAGAGAAATCATGATTGAATCTCCAATAGTAACCTTCTGATCCAAGAAAACATCGAATCTTGGATGGAGAGATTGGAACTTCCCACCTCAACCTTGGCCGGATTGACTAGAATAACATTCTGATTGACAAGGTATCCCAGAAACTGCACCTCACACAACCAGAACTCACACTTAAAGAACTTCACATACAACCTCCCCTTCTTAAAATTCTCTAATACCTCGCTCAGATGCTCTTCATGCTGCTTCTGGATCTTGGAATAGACCAGGATGTCATCAATAAACACAATCACATACCGATCTAGCATGGGCCTGCATATGCAATTCATGAGATCCATTAATGCAGCTGAGGCATTGGTGAGCCTGAAGGGCATCACCACGAACTAGTAATGACCATAACGAGTTCAGAAGGTCGTCTTCTATGTATCATCCTCTATGACCCTCATCCAATGATATCCCGAGTGCAGATCAATCTTGGAAAACCAAGATGTACCCTGGAGATGGTCAAATAAATCGTCAATCCCTAGGAATGGATATTGATTTTTCACCTTTATATTATTTAGCTAGCGGTGGTCGATACACATCCAATGCGACCCATCCTTCTTCTTCACAAACAAGATCGGCGCTCCCCATGGTGAACTACTCAGCCGAATAAATCCCTTGTCTAACCGCTCCTATAATTGTGTAGACAACTCTAGCATCTCTTGAGGTGCTAAGCAATAAGGTGCTTTGGCTATCAGATCCACACCTAGAACCAAGTCGATCCAAAATTCCACCTACCTCTCTGGAGGCACACTAGGAAAATCCTCAGGGAACACATCTGGGTACTCCCAACCAATCAACGCGTTATCCACAGTCACCTTTCCCTTTTCCCGAGTATCCATCACATAAGCCACAAATCCAGAAAAACCATGTTGCAGATAACGTCTATCCCTAGCTTCTCAAAACATAACCGAACCATGTTGAACACCCTATCCTTGAATCACTAGCTCCCCCCAACTTGGGGTCCGAATACGTACCATCTGATGCTCACAATCAATTGCTTCCCCATTAGGGCTTAACTAATCCATCCCCATAATAACCTTGCTCTCACGTAGAGGAATAGGAACCAAATCAATCGGGTACCGATCACTAAACAACTCCAATATATAGCCCCGATGAACCCTCGATACTACCACAAGACGATCATCAGCAATCTCAACCTATAATGGATAATCTAGCTCCCACGGAGCATGGACAAACCTCTTGTTGAGTGTGAGAGATACAAAGGATCAGGTATCCCCCAAATCAAACAAAACCAAAGCAGAGATATCGTTCACATGGAATGACCCTAAAAACAAAACACAAATATAAGCAAGAAAATCAAAATAAATAAAGAGATAATAAGAAGACACATACCCATCACCACATCTGGTGTTGCACGATCCTCCTCATCTATCAGTTGAAATGCTCTACTTCTCACAACTGGCGCAACCTCCTTGCCCTGATGGCCATATATAATCCTCAGGGTCACCGGAGTAGGTGCTGCAACTGGTCCTGCTATTGCTAGGCTCGGACAATTGGCCTTTTTATGGCCCCTCTGACTGCAATGAAAGCAAATCAGATTAGATACATGGGTGGTGGTGGTGGAAGTGCAATCCCTGTTGATATATCCCATCCTACCACACTTAAAGTAGCCAAAACCACCCACACTACAAGCTCCATCGTGCGTCTTGCCGCACTTACTACAGCAGCCCCGACCCTGCTGTTCCCTCCTTGGGCCTCTTTCCCGAACCCTCAAAACTCTAAACCTAATCTGGCTTCCTCTTCTTCTCCATCTCCAGGTCAATCTCCCTCTCTTTGGATCTCTCCACCGTATCATCCAATGTCTTGCAACTAGATATGCTCACAGACTATCTGATATCGCTCCTCAACATCTCGTGATATCTCGCCTTCTTCATCTTCTCATCCGCCACATACTGCGGAACCAACAATGCTCTCTCACGAAACATAGTGGTGACTTCCGCCACCATCTCATTAGTCTGGAAAAGGTCACTGTTGGACCTCAATCATAGGTGCAAACTCAGCCCAAAACCTCGTCATGAAATCCTCACAAATAATCGACCCAACCACCTTGTCTCCCAATGCGTGACCAACCTCCTCCCAACAGTCTCGAGCTCTGTCTTTCAGAAGACAAGATGCAAGTCTGACCTTTTCCCCCTCAGGACAATAGCTTGTACGGAAGGCATTCAAGATATCCGCTAACCAACACCAACTCGCAATCGGATCATTCTTGCCGAAGAACTTTGGGGATCCACATGCCTGGAACTCACGGAAAGTCAAAGTACGTGCTCCCACCATTTCCACCATATTAGAACGAAAAGCACCTAAGTGGTAATCCAGAATCTCCATGATACCCTCCTTGATCGTACCAAAGATCAGAGGAGTCTTCTCCAGAATATTACGGTTAATCTCTGATGAAATGAACTCCTACATCTGATTAGCCAGATGTCCGACCCTAGAGTTAGAACCCGAACCACTGCTAGAACCTCCTCATGTAGACACCATAATGAAAATAAACCAGTCAAGCCATCATAACATGCCTAAAAAGAAATTCTATTTCCTACAAGCTTCCTGGTATCATCGTGACTTTCCTTGACTCGAATACGGATCCTCATCATCCAATAGTATGAGCCCATACTACCTTCCACATCTATCCGTACTTTCCTCAAGGATCGCCCCAAATCCCCCAAGTTACTTCCATATCTATCCAAAAAATCCATATCAAAGCAAATCCCTCGACACCGAATCATTCCCTAGGTTTTGCTAGGGATACCACCACACCACTCTCCTCCATCAGCTGCAGAAGGTACCCCCTCAAACACCCTTTAACTAGCTTATGAACACAATTACATATCACCGACACCAGATAATTCTTTGAATGAAAGGTCTCACACTACAATGGTTGGACTCTAACAAGAACTATGCAATAAGGTTAAATCTAACCTTCTAAAATTATCGAATCTTAGAAGTATGTAACTTAGCGTATTAGCTTACTAGTTAGCTGATGATAATGGAAACCCTATAATCACAAAGCAAGCAACATTCGAGCATCAAGTAATCTGAATCAAAGCATAAACTAAACATGCTATCCTATCACTGACTGATCCAATGCTGGCATGTAAGTCTACAAGCTCATACAATAGGCATATAATGCTATCTCTCCTGGCATTCTATCATGCAAATCTTGAGTAGACCCTTAGCCCTAGTTTGGCATACGATTCACAGATTCAAAATACAAAGCATATAACAAGAACATGTATGTGTATTTTGGGAAAACTTACTTGAGCTTGGTTGATTTCTTGCACCACACCGCTTTATTTTATTAGAAAACTCTTTTATAAAACATTTCTTCTTACGAAAAATCTACCAACCCCTCGGTGGGAGTTTATTCACACTTGATAGAATGCCAAAATCCCTCAAACCAAGGTTCTGATAACAACTTATAACGTCCCAGAATTTAATACCAATTTTTTTTCGTTTTTTTATATTAAATAAACTATAAACCAAACATGTTTGACAAAACCATAAAGTATTTAGAGAGTATCAATAAACATCCCAAAGTACATAAGAGTCAATAAAGTGGAAAATCATGGTGCGTGCGATGCGATAATCCCGAGCCCTTCCCTTTCGAACCAAAAGTACCTGAAACATAAACTGATAACCATAATTACAAAGATTAGTGATTTCAATAAAGAACCTCATACCATACAATGGGCTTTTCCCAACAACTATCGGGCTCTTCCCGACATTGGGTCCTGCCCGACATCGGGCCCCACCCAGAACAGATCTGTCAGTAACATGCAATGGGCCCCGCCCAACACACTCATCAGGCCCAACCCGGTATATGTACAAACACATACAATACATGCAAGAGTCACAAATACAGTTAGCATACTATATAATAATCCAATGGGTCAATATTGGTGCCTTTGATCTACAAGTACTGTAAGGAGACTCACTTCACAAAGCAGCTCAAAAGTGAACACACCCTCATAATCCCACAATAGGTGTTAAACTCCACCTAGATAATCATACAAGATAAGACCTTATTTTACATATAAATAGATGAATAAAAGTCCACAAGTCAAAAGTCAACCCTTAAGGTCAACGGTCAAAGTCAATAGTCAAAGTCAATAGTCAATGTTGATTCCAACCGATCGCCATGATGTGGTCTTCCTTGGCCACATCGTGGTCCGTATACTACCAAACAGTCGGGAAAATCCGAGCCACTATGCTGTGGTAACCTAGGACCATGTCGTGGTTGCTGAGGTTTCCAACAACTTAATGTATTAACCTGTTTTCTTCAATTCCAATAGCTCCAAAGCTCAGATCTAGTCCAAAATGTGGTCTAGAAGGATAAAGTTTCTAACTTTATCCATTAGGACCACCCAAAAGGTCCAAAGCCTAAATCACTAAGTCCAAAAGGCTTAACAATGTAATAACTTAACCAATAAGCACTTATTCCATAAGGTCTGAAGTCCATCCTTTCCAAAAGTGATTTTAGCACCAAAACTAACCTAAAAGTTGGTGCTTTATAGAAATGCATGTCCAATTCATGTATTGAACCCATATTAGGTCAAAATAAGATTTTATGACATAAATCACATTCATGGATTGAAACCCCAACCAAACTCCAGATCCAAGGCACAAACTACACCAAATCCCCTAGAGATTCATAAAGTTGCAAACTTTAAGAGATCTCACCATCCCAACAAACAAGAATAAGAAGTTCATGGTACGAAACTCAAGATCTAGCAACCTGGCATGATAAAAACTGCGTCTTTGACACTTACAAAGGTCCATAAGAGTGCTAAGGTGAACAATGGAGACTTTCTTTCTTGATCTTTGCTTCTTTATTCCTCCTTATTACTTTTATAGTTTCAAAGAACACCAAAACTAGCTCAACAATGGAAGAAAGTGATTAAGGTTTTCATTAGGGATTGAGGGGGCTGATGGAGGCTAAGGATGAGCAAACCCTAGCCTCCTCATTCCTTTAAATAGGTAGCAAACCCGAAAAATAGGGTTTTGACATCAGTTGTCCACCATGTCATGGCCAATACTGCCACACCGTGGTGGCTTAAATGAAACACGTGAATCCTTCTCTCCTCACCACATCGTGGTGGTGCCTTCACCACATCATTATAACCCTCAAAATGATAATTTTAGTTTTAAACAAAGTTCCTCAAGATCTGGGTGTTACAAAGTTGTAGATCTCGTTGATAGCTATGCGTGGATATAAAGAATGTCGAAAATGGAGATCATATGTAGAAGATATGAATGTTTGGAAAATATTAAATTTTCTTGTGCAAAGACAAGGAGCACAGAGCGCTTTTGACAGCCATGTAGCCCTACCTAAAATCCACGATATGTCACCCTTTAAGCGAAGCCACGTCAATGCCCCAATCAAAGTTGTGGTGCACCTAGACAAAGGGCGCGGTGTCCCCCCCCCCCCCCCCCCCTCTTCTAGTATTATATAAACTGCAGTTTTGCACCATTTTCTTCACCGCTTTCACCCAAAATCCTTTGGAAAATCTCTTGTACCCCTAGTCCCTTTAATCTCTAGTTCCTAACTACTTTAGCGAGTACACATGGCATCAGAAAGTCAGAGAATATAAGGTCCCGAGTCATAGTTATCACGTATAATTACCAGTCTCGTTAGAAAACTCTTAAGTTAAGCTACACTTATTTTAATTCAAGTATGACTTATATTTATAATCATAATCGTTATTATGAACCTATAAATAAGATTTATCACTGATTCCAAGTCATTAGACTTATCGATCTACTTACAAGAGTGATGTCTAGGTTGGATTTAGTAAGGGGTGTAAAGTGAGATTTCCAAACTGTATACTCTGTATACCAAACGGATCCTACCTCCGATATGATCTTACTTGGTTAATTATTACTTGATATATCTTGATGTAGACATTGGAATTGTTGAGGAATCTAGACTATCATTAGTCATGAGAAATATCTGACTAAGACTTAGTAACAATTATATATAAGTTACGTGAAGGAAAGCTAAGTGCTAAGGCGAAGCATTGCCCAAATTCCGAGGCATCCACTTTTAACAAGTGAGTGCCAAGTTACTTTCATCTTACGCATAGATATGAAGTATTTAGATATTTAAATCCTATATAGGCCTATTATATCTATTGTTTTTTATATCCGTGCTAGTTGCAATAATATGATATGATTTTATTAGTATATTTATTTTATTATAGTTAAACTATATTGGATAGTGAAGGGTTATGAAAAAATAAAATAATGGTGAGAGGTCATGCATTGTACTATCTGTAATACCAGGACCAATCATCTAACAGAGTATAAATGACGAACACTGACTATCGTAGATAGTCCGGTGGAACAGTAGCATGTTTTCCACTTGTAGGTGTTAATGATCATACTTTTCAAGGAAAAATGAAAGTGGTTCTTTCGGGTACTCTATCCCCTCGGGGTTGCCTTATTGACATATATTGATACAGATTCCCCAAAGTAGTATTGCCTACCTACGGAGATCCTTTATGATAGGTCCAGTAAGATCATCATCGTAGGATCAGGGAGTGAGAATAACGTGCGACGGGTAATCGGGTTATTTGCTTATTATGATAAATATATAATTAAAGTATTGTGGGTTGAAAACCATATGTGATTACCTGGTTCCCAAGCCTGACCCACTCAATTTCTTTATATCATAGGTAGTGGTACGAAGGAACAATCCACTGAGAGGTTTAAGGAGTATAGGCTGATAGAATAATGAATTGTACAAAGGCTTATATTATTCAATTTATGCTTATGTTTTGTATATCAGTTATGATATCCTAACTTTTAAAATATTAATAAAAATCATTTCTTCGAAAATGATTTAATCATATTTTGGGACAAATTCCGCATAAACACACACTTATAAAGAATAGTTTGATTTAAAATAAGTATAAATAAAATGTTTTCTCCAACCATAAAAATTAGGGATGTCATAATTTAATTTCATGGGGATTTGTTTTTGTAAGATGTGATCGGTTGTTGAATAAACATCAACTTTGATTGTATACATAAACATGTCAATCTTTATTCGAATGTTATAACACTCTAATTTTCATCTAGGTCAATAATGCAAAGTAGTCTGTTAACTGAATGAAAATGTTGAATTTTTCCTTTTGAACAAGTTATTTGTTACTTTAATGGTTTAAAATGCACAAATATTAATATAGTGATCGTTAAACCCGAAATCCATAGTTTATGGGGTTTAAATGACATTAACATTTTTTTTCAAATGTTTGTTAGAAACTATTTTTTGTTTATGGTTGTTGTGTGTATTTTTTTCTTCATGTTAGACTAGTTTTTCAAATGTTTCCGAGTGAGTTTTATGTTTTTTTTTTCTAGATTTAGACTATTGTGATCATCAAACAAACTTACTAATCACATAAATTACTTCCAATATTTGTGAGTTTAAAACTTCTATTATGAGTTTTTATTTTCATTTTGAAAGACTCATTAACTTGCAAGATTTACTAAAAAATAATTCCAATGCTTTTTTGATATTTGCTTTTAATAAAAGTTTAAAATTAAAAAAAATGATTTAAAACTCGTTCTATAATCTCATTAAGTTAAACCTGCACTTAAAGTTATGGATATAATAACTTAAACGGATAATATATTTTTGGATTTGTACACATTTGATCGATGAATTTATTTTCGTCTATATTTACCCTTCAACTTATTAAAATGTATATGACCGGTACTCTGGTTTAACCGGGAAAAATGGCTTAATAGGGTGATATATTTATGCTTTTGTAGACATTTAGTCCATAATATTTTGTACACATTTAGTCATTCATATTTTTTTGTTTCAAAATAAATTATTTTTGTTTTTGTACCAATTTAATACTTATGAATGATTTCTTTAGCTTTTTCTCATGACATCTTACGTGGGGTAATTATTGATGAGATGTTTAGGGTTGTAGATGCTTATGTCCATCACGATCTCGACTGCCTGATTGCATTAGTCTTGTGGTTTGACATAGCTCTTGTGTTCTGAACGTCGTAACTTCTTTATATGATATCATATTTTAACGATCTTTATATTCATGTGTTCGTTTTTTTGAGTCTACTACACCTTTCTTTAAGAATACTCTTGTTAAAATTCAATATATTTTTACTTACGATTTTATAAAAAAAAGACATCCATCCATACATTCATAAAAAATGTCTGGATATAAAGATCGTAAGTAAAAATATATATTAGTTTTTAATGGGAATAATCTAAACGAAAACCAAGTAATCGAGAACGCGATGGACATAAACATCAAAAACCCTTAACACCACATTAATGATTGTTTCATGTAAGATGTCGTGAAAAAAAAACCTAAAGAAATTATTCATAAGTACTGAAACAAATATATTAAGGATAAATATGTACAAAGTGAAAAATATATTACGTTATTAAGTTATTTTTACCGGTTAACCTAGTGTAACCTGTAATAAGTACCGAATATGTACAACAAGTTGAAGGGGTAAATATAGACGAAAAAAAACTTAGTGACAAAATGTGTAAAAATAAAAAAATATATGACCTTTTCACGTCATTATCCCAACAACTATGATTCAAGTTGTTTTGTCCCCCTCGAGTTCTTGAGTTGTAAAATATAAAAGTTTAATTATTACTTATCTTTGTATTAAGAATTTTACTTAAGGGTTAAAAAAAATTAGCCCAAAATTACAAGTTCTACATCCGACTAAGTGTAATAACCATCAACTTTTATGTCCATCAACTTCTAAAGAAGCGGCGCCCTCATGTGCCCATATCACATAGTTGGTCTGCTATAAGCATCAAAGGGCTTGTAGATGCTTCGATGTTGTCCTCCCTCCTTGAAGTCGAGAGTTCAAATCCCATTGGAAACATAAGTGGTATTAAGAGTAGTTTAAGATTATGTTATATTTACCGTTTTAAAAAAAGTCCGCCACAAGTGGTGTTAACCATTTTCATCTAAATCATTGTTTGTGTTTCAAATTAGATTAGCTTATATGCTCGTTTGAGTACCAGTAACGAATGCGCTCGTGGTTTACGTGGCCACGAGCATTGTCCGTGCACACTAGACCGGACCTTCGTGGTTGGGCATGGTTGTGGTGATTTGTGGTGGGGAGGATGGAGGACGTGACCAATGAGAGAATGGGTCACTCTTAGCGGTCTACTTCTTCTTCTTCTCTCTTTGTCCGTTCTCTTCGTGGGCGTGATAGGTATACGAGAGTTTCGATGACTGTGGAGTTGGAGGTGGTTTGTGGTCTATGATGACTAGGTAGACTTGGAGGTGGTTCGTGGTCCGTGGTCCGTGAGAGGTATTGCAGATAACCTAAGTGTTGTACTTCACGACTTTGAACCTATATTGAGCTCAACCTAAATCCTTTTTGTCTCATGTAAATTATAATTACCTAAAAGTTCATCAAAATAATGAACAAAATAATCTTATATGATTGCTGTTATCTATCCCTAGAGGTGTTTGATATGGTCAAAGAAACGACATTTTAAGACAACCTATAAGACACACAAATTGATAAGGAAATTTAATTTAGACATTGTGCTTCAATTTATTTTTAACAACATACTTATATGAGAATACCAAGAAGCTAGAAATAAACACAAAAGAAAACAAAGTATTAATATCCAATTCTGGCTTTTGTAACCACCCGCTCCACTCGACATACATTTTACTTCGATTATGCACTTATATTATGGGCGCTCAATATGATATTTGATGTTTTTTTCATCTGTAATAGCCAACCCAAACTTTCCCACAAGTTGCATTTAAAATAAATGTGGGTCTAAATTAAACAAAGATATGCATTTTCAGTCATTTCTATATCACCATATATGTTTTAAATAACAATATTTATAGATACATATATATGAGCATGCATGTATTTAAAGGACTTTAAAGTGATGAATCGTAGGTTGGGACAAATGGGTATGGGTAAACCACCATGTGTGACCCATGCTTCACCCCATCTCTTGATTTTGGGAAACACATCTGCGACAAACGGATAGTGTCCAAACAAAATTCCTTCAGTACCAAACATTAACTAACCCATAATAAATTTTGTACAACTTTAAACATTTTCAATAACATAAAAGGGAAACAATGTTGCCAAAAAAGCTAAGGGAAAGTTTGTAACTAGTTGTGATGCAAACGGAATAATATTAATTAAATCTGTTTAGTAATTAAAAGTTATAGCAAAAAAAAGAATTACAATTGTAATAAAAGACATGTTGGTCTTCATGTAACTTAAGTAAATATATTTCACAACCACTTTGATAAAAACAAAGAAATAAGTAAAAGAAAACAGAATATTATACTCAAAGTAAATATATAACAAACTTCACATGGTATGCAACCAACTACTGAAATGAGTTTTTCTGGATGAAATACAAATTTTAGATCAGCACTCAACAAAGGTAAATATACCTAATAAACAATATATATATATATATATATATATATATATATATATATATATATATATATATATATATATATATATATATATATATATATATATATATATATATATATATATATATACACTAGCCGTCTACCCTCGTAAAACGGCGGACGGCGAATAATTTGATCTTTTTAGAGTTAAAACCATTTTGCGTTCACTTCGAGAAATGAATATTAAATAACATCTATTTTTCAAGAGCATTACCATACCATATTAAGGGGGTGTTTCGCTAAGCTTTTTTAAAACAACTTATTAGGTTCCACATCACTATAAGTTAAAAAAGTGTTTGGATTAAAATAACTTATTCAGGTGGGGAACCTTTAATATGTTATTTTTTCATAAGTTACCATACACTTACTTATTAACTTATAAGCTAATAAACTAATAAGCAATAAGCTTTTTTGCCAAACACCCCCTAAATGGTTATTACTTCCATTTATACATACCCAAACCACTTGTACTGTTTATCGTCCTCTTTTTTTTTTTTTTTTTTTTTTTTTTTTTTTTTTTTCCGTTTTCCTTAATTCTTTTATAAATTTAATGTCTTACTAAGTAAAACGCTAAAATATATAAATAATAGTTTATAAAAATAAACCTTTAGAATATCAGATGTTGTGATTCAAAAGTTGATAAATAGGTCTTTGAGAGGGCCAAAATACTCAGTTGTCAACTTGTTCATTGTGATTTTAAACAATGTTTGGTCACAACTTAAAACATTTTCAACGATGGTATGTAATTCAATGATTCATATTGATTTAGGTTCTCGAAACCTTAAATATTGAACAAAATCTATATAGAACCTTATAATAAGGACAATAATCACCGTAATCAGGAAGTCCATGTGATGAAACTTGATATTATAAGGACCAATGATGAAAAATGTTTCATTTTTAGACTAAACAAGATGAAAAATATACAAACTACCTTAATCATATCAAATCTTGTGTTTAACCGTTCTTTATTGCAAAAGTAAGATGACAATATATAAAAACTAATGATAATACAATGCTCTGACTGGCCCTCTTGGTTGAGTTCTTTGAACCTGCAAAGCCAACACATTAAAGAAACATAGTAAAAACCTTTTTAGAAACAAACCTGATATAATAAAGCCTTCACCCAATGTATTTATAAGATAAAAATACAAAAAGTTAAAAATGATGAAATCAATTACAAGTAAGGATTAAAATAAAAACCTGTTAATAAAGAGTCATCTGCAGGAGAGATATTTGAATCAACATGTATTTTCTGATGGTTTCAAATTTTGAATTATCCAAAATTTAGGGAGGGAGATAGAATTTGTTAAGAAATATAAGGATTCAAAACACAGGTTAAAATTTAATATTATTTTACTGATGACTACTTGTACTATTAGCTTAATGATTTGAATGTCTTAAAAAAATAATATTATTATATTCAATCTATTTTTAGAAATAATGAGATTTCTTTTATAAGATAGTATATATATATATATATATATATATATATATATATATATATATATATATATATATATATATATATATAGGGAAATGATCAAATGAGAACACATAAAAGGTTCAGAACGCGAGAACAAGTATATTTATTTGTGATTTCATGAATTTATTTGTGGAGAAATGATAAATTTTTACACACAATCACCATGAATATACTTTTTCTATTCAATTGAAGTTAAAGGCGTAAATATTTATCATTTCTCCACAAATGAATACATGGAATCACAAATAAATATACTTTGTTCTCGTGTTCTCAACATTTTTGGTGTTCTCATTTGATCCTACTCCTATATATATATATATATATATATATATATATATATATATATATATATATATATATATATATATATATATATATATATGAGTAACTTATATTGACCTTTCGTATAGAAAACCAAAGAAAAGCAAAACGTGTTAGATTATATATATAGTCAAAAGCTATAAGTTTGAATTTGTAGTTATGAAAAAAATGCTAACTTAGCACAACAACCAAGCTTTGATCATTTTATACATTTAGTCATAGATGGTTTTTATTTTTATTTTTTTATTTTTTAATTATTATTATTTTTTTATTTTTTTGGTGTGCAAGTTAAATAAGGGAACCACTCCAATTTCTACCGGTTAATAAGTTACCATTCTTAGCTTGTCCATGTAGATAATTATTTATTTTGAACTTTAAAAAACCTAAATAATCGCTCTCCTATCATCTTGTTTGCATCTGACTCCCTCTTTTTCTTCATGGATCCTTTGTGCCTCACTCCTCCTCTAGCATCTATCATCCTTTAATCGTCGTTAGCCCTAGAGGGATCGTTATCTGCCCTAAAGTGATCGTCGCCACTCTTGGAGGGCGAGAGGAAGATCGATACGGTAATCGCCCCCATCCCCCCCCCCCCCCCTTCTTTTGAGGACCTGATTCGGCAACTCAGGTAAGAATATGATAGTTTTGGCTTTAATTTAGGCATGGACTGGAATCTCGATTTTGATTTTGCTTTTGATTAGTTTGTGGGTGGTGGTTTAGGGGAAGATAAATAGTGGTTGTGGGATGTGGTTGTTGCCGACGAGTAGCTACATTATTTGGGGCTCGGTTTCTTTTTCTGATTTCTTCTTCTTTGTTTCTGGTAGTATTATCCATCATGAAAACAAAAGGAAACATAGTGGCACCCTTGGATTTCCACACAAACAAGAAACTATTAAACATATTTCAGTTCGATTCAGTGGTGTAAAATGGTGGTACAAAATCTGGGTTTTCTTGAAGATGATGATCTATAGATTTATCTGGGTTTTCATCATTGTTTGTGTAGATGTATTTAGGAAGACTTCCTCATCTCACCTCCCATGTTGAATGACCTCTATCGTAACCAGAAGGATTCATAGTGAATCTAAAATCAAACACAAGTTCATAAAGATAAATATGAAAAATCATAATGCAATCTTCCTAGCCCTAAGCTAGGTTGTTTATCTTCAAACATCGTTGCGATACAATCACTTAAAACCCTTGGCATCTTGGTCATGACCACCCTTCTCTCACCGAAGTTAAACACCCTCTAAGCATCTAAACTAAGGTCACCATGTAACATCCAGTTTAGAAAATGCTTCGCTGCTCAGGGTTGTGGCCCAATTATCATTACCATAGGGTTTGGGGCCTTGGGAAAGGAAGGATTTAACCCAGTTCAAAGGTAGGAGTCATGGCATGAGTAACCCAAGTATTCGGTTATGTCTTCAAAAGCCAAGGGTATGATTGTAAATAGATGTCTCGGTCTTTTATGACTTTTGGGTTTTATTCAGAAGTTTTTAAGGCTTGGGCATGTTGTTAGGAGCGTATGGCTTCTCGCCACCTTTGCGTGGATATAAGATTTGTTGGAAACAGACTTCGGATAAGGAAGATATGACACTTTGAAGTTATTGAAAATTTTGGTCCCTAATGGAGATTTGTTGCAAGCCAGTCCTACGAATGCAAGGAATGCATGCGCATGTTTGGCTGGGTACACCCATCGTAAGCTGGGTTACACCCAACATAGAAGGCTGCATGGTTGCTGGTGGTTTGTGAGTACGCCGACCGTACTAAGAGGTACGCGAGGCGTACTCCATTCAAACCAAATACCTAAAATTTAGGGTTTCTCACTATATAAGGAACATTAAGCCCCAAAACCTAGCCACCCTCTCTCCCTTAGACAGTTTTGACGAAACCCCAATCCCTTGTTGGTGTGTTTTGAGCTTAGATGATCATTTTGGAGTGCATCTTGGTATTTTTAAGGAAGGTGGCCATTGCTGAAGCATCGTCGAAGGAGCAAACGCTTATAAATCCAAAACCTCATCAACATTTGGCATTCATATAAGGTACAAAGCTTTGAACTTGGTGTTTATTTGCTTAGATCTCTTGAAGTATGTTTTTTTTTTTTTTTTTTTTTTTTTTTTTTTTACCTTTTTGGTCCCAAGGATGAAGCTTTATGGTTCAAATCAATTTCCTAGGCTTAGGCTTGCCACCCTTGGTGCTATTTGAGTCCCTAAGACAAAAATTTGTCATCTTGAAGGTCTTAATGGGTTCATGCAAGAGTTAAGACCATTTTCATGCAAGTAGAATGCCATTTTTGGAGTTTGGGCTTGTTTAGGGCATGCAAAGTCACAAAGTCAGTGAATTTATAGGTTTAGACGATAAGTGGAGCTTAGATCTGTGATTTGGTCCCTTGGTTTGAAGCATTAAGTGCTTAATAGAAAAAAAGAGCTTAAAAGGGGAGTACGCTGGGCATACAACCTGGTACGTGCAGCATACGAGTCGTAAACCTAGTACGTGATGCGTATATCTAAGTACGCCCACATACTCGGTCAGAGTGGGTTTCACACAAGTGGGCCTCAGTTTGGGCCATTCATTGGACTTTGCTACTTTGGGCCTTTCTGTCCATCAGAAATAAGACATTTTGGGCTAAGAAAATGTTTGGGCTTTAAGGCAAGCCCCATTAGAGGGGTTGGGCCCAATTTATAAAATTGAGCCATTGATGGGCCAGTAGTGGACCTTGTAAGGCTAACTAGTAATTGGGCCTATGTGTATGGATTTGGGCCTAGGTCATGGGCTGGACTAGATTAGGGGTAAAATGGTCATCTTACCATAAGAAGGATAATTGGGTTTTGACTAATTGTTATTTTTGTAATGACAGCATGGGCATCGGAGTAGCTGTTAGAGATTCTTTACTGTGAAATACAGCATTCAGGTGAGTTTCCTCATGTTTGAACGGGTCGAAGGCACCAATGTCGGCCCGTATTTATGATTGTGTGTTTTCCGGACTATGGTCTGATGCTGGGCGGGGCCCGAGGAATGCTTATATGTACATTTCCGGACTACAGTTCGATGCTGGGTAGTGCCCGGGGAATGCTTATATGTATGTTTCCAGACTACGGTTCAATATCGGGTGGTACCCGATGAATGTATGCATGTTTACTTATACTTGTTGTGTCTGTAATACTTGTATGTGCCTGGCTAGGGAAGTGAGTATGGGCGGGGTCCCGTATCTCACCACTAGCTGAGTGTGGACGGGGTTCCATATCTCATTAGTAGCAGAGTAGGGGTGTGGCCCATGATAGGTGAGGCCTTAGGATTGCAACTAATAGTACCGTGTATGTTTTCTTTATGTGCTAGCATGATTATGTGATCTTGATTGTATATGTATAGCGGGCGAGGCCCAGTGATAGGCAGGGCCTGGGATAAACATATATGTATACCCAGTAGGGCTTGATTCCAGGTAGAGCCTGATGCCGGACGGGGGCTGATGAAGGGGTGTGGGCCCAGTATATGTGATTATATGTATGGTATGTGGTAGTATGAGGAACTCACTAAGCTTCGTGCTTATGTTTTTATGTTTTGGTTTCAGATACTTTCAATTGCAAAGAGAAGAGCTCGGGATGACTACATTGCACATGCCATGATGTTTAGCCTGAGATTTTTACTCTGATGTTTTGATTTGGAAACTCTGATAATAAAGTTTTGAAATAGTTTGACTCTTGTTTTGATGGAATGGTTTGATAACTATAGTTTTATTTAATGGTTTAAAATTAAATTTTTGGTCATGAATTTTTGGGATGTTACACATCACGATACAACTTAGGCTTAAATGTGACATGGATTACAAGCCAAAGTAGTAATAGAAATATGAGATATTTTGAATGCTACTATCATGAAATAGGAGAAAGTATCATTGTTTTTCAAGAGATTACTAGACTCCATTAATGTTTTGGATTTCTCGACCTAATCATTTAAAAAGAAATCTTGGGATATTTTTTTGAGAAAGGATTTAAGGTCTTAAGTCGGTTTTTGATGTTGTGTAACGTAGGCCTGCTAATTCTCGACATGACAAGAGATAAACGAGTTTGGGTTGAGTTTTTCAACCCTAAAACCAATCAACTCCTTTATTAAACAAGTCATATATGGGGTTCTTAAAGAATATATAGGTTGATCCGCCAACCTATTTAGAATTGTGATAAAAAAAAATTATATATATATTTTTAATGTATTATATCATTGACCATTTGACCCATGGGTAACCATTTGCTCATTTGCAACATGTTTGCCCTAAATAATCCCACAAACAAAAAAGAATAAGCGTGCTCCCACTCTCCCCTCTGTGATGAACAAACTCACGAAGAATGGCAACATGAACGATTGAATAATTGAATCCACTGAAAGACGTTGAGGCCTGAACGTGAGTTGCGCTTGAACAATGAACATAATAGGAAATCAATTTGCTGCGATGCAACCTGCATTTGAGTTTGAACATGTTTCCATGAATGTTTTTAGTTTTCATTTGGATCTTTAAAACTTAAGTTTCTAAAATTCAGATATGTTTGCATCTGGAATTTTTCATGTTTAATTATCAATTTTATTTATGGAATCTGACCCATGAACGTAGGAAGTCAAATCTGATCCACGACCCTGGTAGCCTATGAAAGCGTATAAATAAGTGAGTGGACGGGTCATATGTTGGTTTATGTTCCAAACCCGTCAACTCATGACATCTATAGTTAAATGGGTCGTGTTTGGGTTGGTGAATTTTGACCCACCAACCAGCGACCCGCCAACCCAAACATGACACTATTGCCAATCCTAATGCAATGTCCCAATTTTCATAACCAAAATTTCATTTTTAAATTAAGTAAAAAACATTATTTCCAGGAAAACCAATTCAAGAAACCATAAGTATCAAAATACATTCATCCCAAAAATCAGAGTATCATAAAAATGCAGAATCACAAAAAAAATTTCAATAAGAGTGTACAGTTAGACCTTTGCCTTCCCACGATCATTTGAAGTACCTGAAACACATTTAAATCCATAAATGTAAGCATGAAGCTTAATGAGTTCCCTAAAATATCACATACAACACAGCATAATACACAACTATGGGCAATCAGAAACCATAAGCCTATTATTAGTCTTATGGGATTTTAGTAGCTCTATGGATTATCACCAACCATGTCGACTATCAATAGTCTTGGAGTTATCAATGACTCAATAAACACACATAACATTAATCAGAGAATAAGAAATAACTAGTCTGGCATGCATCTCGCAACAGTAGGCTAACACAATAACTATCTGATAGTAGAGACCAGTACTATGAGACACCTAAACACGATATACGAGTACCCTCTAAGTCTACACCCTAAAACCCTTAAGTTGACCAAAGTCAACAACAGTCAAAAAGTCAAAGGTCAAATTCATCCCTAACTGACCCCTACATTGTGGACACTTATTAAACACGTTGTGGCAACGTTGGGACAAAACAGTCACAAAGACTGTCCATCACCATGACGTTGTGATCAAACCGCCATATCGTAGAAGCTGCTTAGATCTACTTAATGTATTAAGCTCTTGATCCTTTAAGCCACTCATTGGTACTTTACAGAGTGCTTTCTTACTCCCAATACTCATTAAAAATCATTGTTTTATAGACATGCATGTCCAATGCATGTCATCAGCTCAAATTAGGTCAAAATGGTGAAAATGAGATTAAGATCTCATGCATGGAACTCATAACTCAATAAATATCCAAACCAAGGAGAAGTGACCACAAAGGAACCTCGAGGACTCATAAAGTGGCCTACTTTATGAAATCCCAACACACAAACCACCTCAAACGTGGTGGAAAATGGACAAAACCCTAGATCTGGCATATCTAGACACAAAAGGTAGAAGCTTGAGGACTTACAAGGTCCAAAAGCTACACAAGATGTTGAAGAGGAGGTTTGCTTGCTGGAACAATGAACAAAAACACATTCTTCTTCTTTAAGGGACTAAAAACACCATCAACAGCTTACGAGGTCGACAATGGAAGTTAGGGGTTCTTCTTGGTTGAAAAGGGGATGATAGAGGTTAGGGGTGTGAAACCTTTCCCGTCACATCCCTTAAATAAGGCACAAAACTCAAAAAAATTAGGGCTTACAAACTGGAAGCCACCATGCCGTGTGCAGTCTCTTGCCATGTTGTGGTACGCACAGGTGATGCGCATTCCCTTTGGCCTTGACCACATCATGGTGAATCCTTCACCACGTCGGAGCCATCACAAAATACCTTTTTAAGTCTTTAATCCATAATAACATAATTAAATTATTTACCTAGAATAGATGTTACAATTATCACCCACTTGAATTAGATTTTTTCCTCGACATCCTCAGTTGAAAACATATTTGGGTAGTCCTCACACAAATCCGCCTTAGGCTCCCAAGTCCACTATGAGCCCTTCATTGCGGCCACTACACCTTGACCAAGGGCACCACCTTATTGTGCAAGGCTTTCGTCTTCCTATCAGGAATCACTACCGGTTAATTCAGGCGATCATCAACCTGAATATCATCCAATGGGACAAGATCGGACTCATCAATCGCACATTTCCTTAACTGCGAAAGATGGAAAGTGTTATGGATTTGACTGAGCTCCTTTGGTAGGTCCAATCGGTAGGCTACTTTTTCCACTCTACCTACAACTCAGAACAATCCAATGAACTTGGGGTCTAGATTTCCCCGCTTCTTGAAATAAATGATGCCCTTCCAATGGATACTTTCTGAAGTACCAGATCCATGATCTGAAAATCCAACTCTGAATAGTGTTGGTCCGCATATCTCTTCTATCGGCTTTAAGCCATTGGCAATCTTTGTCTAACATGTTGAATAAGATCAATCGTCATGAGCACTACCTCTATGATCCCAGTGATTCTCTTCCCAACTTCTCGCCATCATATAAGGGTCTGAAAATTCCTCTATAAAGAAGCTAGTAGGGAGGCATACCAATTCTGGCATGATAGTTGTTATAGGAAAAGTCAGCCAAAGGAAGGTAGGTATCCCAACTCCCACCAAAATCAATAATGCAAACTCTCAACACATCCTCGAGAGTATGAATAGTTCTCTCACTCTGGCCAGCTGAACATAGATGTTATGCCATACTAAAATGCACTATGGTACCCAACTCCTGATGAAACCTCTTCAAAAACCTGGAAGTGAACCGTACATTTCGATTTGAGTCTATAGAAGTAGGCACCCGATGATGATCTGCAACCTCTCGAATATATATATATGTCAGTCAATTTCTCGGCTGACGAGCTCACCTGAATAGCAAGGAAATGGGTACTCTTGTCCAAACGATCCACAAAAACCCAAATAAGATCAAGTCCGTTGTCCGTACTTGGTTACTTGTTGATAAAGTCCATGGATTTTCTCCTATTTCCAGACAGGGACCTCAAAAGGTGCCAAAATCTTGATGTGCAATTTATATACCACCTAGTATTACATTTATAATCCTAATCTACTTAGCTAACTAAATGCAAATAATTACGATATATTAACCCAAAAATAATAAGTAAAGAGGAGATTTTATCTGATTTTGAAAGTTGAGATTAACTTAAAACTAAACACTCAACTAAAAACGGTTGTAAACAAGATTAAGCAAAAACTTTAGTTTAGCTTCGAATCCCGCTTTTTCCTATGTGTAGTTTGTAGTGTGGATTTATTTGGTTGGTTACCAATATTAATATAATTAGCAGTCTTAATCTAATCCCCTAATATTCTCACCAATTCATGAACTACTATGTAATGATCATAAACAAACAAACACATAATTGATTATTAATGATAATTGGGCTATGTAAGATATATCTAAGATAATATTCTATGAACAAGATAAATTACCAAACACAATTATGATCAAATTATTTTCTCGAACACAACTAAAGTTGTTATCTTCATTACTTAATCTAAGATGTGATTAATCCTAGCTCTAGCAATTTAATGATCATAAACTAAAAGGTAAAAAAGTTCATGCAAATCAAATGGCCATTAAACTACAATTAACTTGAATCAAAGCAACAAAGATGCAATCTTTAACATGCTAGGCAATGATAATCAAGCACATGCATTAACTAACTTCATAAAATCCATATAAAAGTAATAAACTAACACATAGTATTAGGGTTCATCTACACTAAAGGAAAGCCTAAAATTTAGCTACTCATGGTAGAAAATAAGCACACAAAAACATAAGAATTTGACATAATTAATCAATGCAAATAGAATATGATGTGTAATCTTCATAATCTTGATCTTCAATATTTTTTTCTTCTAAAGGGTTGTTTTTTTGTCCTTCTTTGGCTTCTGAATTCGACTATATCTCTAGAATTTCAGATCCAACATCCTCAAGTCGAATATGTAAAGGGATATTTATAGTATCCTAAATTCATGTCTCACGACGTGAAACTTAAGGTCTCATGTCGTGAGATCAGTACGATTTGTGTTTGACAAGGAAACTACATTTCGCTTTGTCATTTTTTAGAAATTCACTCCTCACGACGTGAGATTATAAAGCTTATGTCGTGAGCTTCTATGATTTATACATGATCGAGATTCTTCTACTCGCCACACCATGGCACTCTGAAGCCACATCGTGGGACTTGTATTTTTAAGGTTTTTCTTCCTGTTTAGCTTTGTTAAGCTCCTAGCTTCAATTCCAGTCCTTCCAGGTTCTAGGTTCCATCTTTTATCTTTTTTGGTCCTTTTCCTTCAAGAATGTCCTATTTGGTTGCAAAATATAATTTAACTCAATAAGTACAAAATATATTTGCAGTTAGCCAAATATTAGCTTAAAATGTACTTAAATAATGCCTAAATATATGTATAAATATAACAATATCAAAATACCCCACACTTGTCTTTTCCTTGCCCTCAAGCAAAACTTATCTTTTAATACATCGCATCATAAAAAACAATCCGAATTGAACCCACTAATTACGCCTTACCTCGATGCATGTATTAGAGCGTAAATCCTAATTACTTCCCTGCCCTAAATACTTGCGATCCTCATAAAGGCTTCCCATTTATTTTGAACAACATTCATTTTATGCATCTCTGAATCCATCCCCTAGAATCTTTCTTGACCATAAGATATTTTTGGTTTAGCTCCCAAGCATAGATATTGTAAAATATCCTAGAAAGAAAAATTACAATAATAATAACTTGCCAATTTTGCCTTATTCTTAAACTTTATCAACTACGAGTCTTCAATAATTTTGAACTTTTGAACTTTTTTTCATAATATTTTTTGATCTTCATATCTTCGTAGACTCTTATTCACTCAAACTTTGCAACTTTTTTATTTCTTTTCTATTCTTTTCTATTTTTTTTCACAACTCATTTTTTTTCTTTTTACTAAGAACTAAAAATCCTAAAAATAAAAACTTATGATTAAGAAAGGGTACTTAACTTCAACATTTATTAGTTAAAGGTATTAGTCTAATGTGCAATGACTACATAAGATCTCATGGATACATTTCTGGTACACAAGGCTAAACATATTATGTCCCTCAAACTAAGCAGACTTGCATTCTTGTCCAACGATTTCACTAAGATTGAGAAACCACAAATACACTACAACGTATTGGTTCAACTAAATCTTATGGATATCACTGAATCATCCCACATAATACTAACAAACTATTCCACATGCAATAATATCAAAATTTTAAAAATGACTAGATTTATTAGACTATTTTTACAAGTCTATTAACTTTTTTAAATCACTAGCATTTTTCTAATTAAATTATTCTCATGCTAAATATTCCTTTCCCCCCCCCCTACCCCACACTTATTTCATATAATTCCCTCATTGTATGTTAAAATAATTAATGCAAATAAAAAGCAATAAAATGGAGAAAAAGGAACATACTTCCATGGGGTAGTAGTGGCGATATCAAATTTGTATCGTTGGTACGAAAGCTCGAACATCTTGAATATATTGTTGGAATTGGACTTTTGCAGCTACTCATGAATGTGTCGAATAAAATGTGAACCAAAGAGTTGCATCTTCAACAAGTATGGTACATAAAATCTTCAAAGTAATGCATTATAACATGGGAAATCGTACATCATGTTTTATGGTCGAAAGAAATAGTAGAGACATGATATCTAGAAACTCACGTCGTAATAATAAAGAGTCACAGTGTGAATTTGCAGTAAATGCTTTCTGAATCGTGATTAAATCAAACTCACGACGTGTCACACCCCCAAACCGGAACGACGGAAACGTTTAGGGGGCAGATGACGTCATGTACAATATCACAACAATTGAATAATAGTAATCAAAGCAAAACAACCATCATATTGAAAATATATAACTTACATTGTGTTTAAAACATTGTTTGTTTGACATCAAAATTATAACAAGAGTTAAGATGTGACGCTACTATGCTCTGTCTTCATGATACCTGTGAGGGTACCTGTCTACTAATTTCCTAAGAATACAAGTGTTTTGAAAAAGTATCAACATTTAATATGGTGAGTTCATAAGCATTTAGTATATAAAAGTATGCTCTTTATTCCTTGAAAATGTAAGTGTGTTCATCCATAAAATCCTATATTTTATGTTGTAAATGTAATGCAGTCTTAATACCTTAAGACCAAAATGTATAAGTTTATTATGTTTATAATATGTACTTCGAAGTTCTAATTCATGTAAGTGGTGTGACCCATATTGCTTCCCCTATGATCACTTAGAATATACTAGTTATATTTAATCAAGATCGAATAGACAGTCGAATGAGTGACTCTTCCCTAAATCCACAACCAAACAAGGAACATAAAGTAAGGTGGAAACAGGAATTCTAATGCGTATAAGATTTTTATTCAATATAACTCTAACGTATACGCTAAGTCATCATAGAGTAAACAATGATAGCCCTTTCAGAAATGTAAGTTGTACTGTACTAGGAAAATAGTATATTGTAGTTGTACTAGTATGTGATATCTTTAAATGTATGTTTCTTGAAATGTAATCCGTGTGGTACTGAGAAATAGTGTAATGTATTTTTATTATTATATAAAACTATTTGAAAGTATGTTTGCCCCATAAACCAAATGTAAAGTTAATGTTCAAATGAAAGTGTCTAAAAATATATTACTCCGTAAATGTGTCATTGTTTTCTCCATGTGAGTTCTTATAACCATGTCATGACCTAAGATTGCCTAAACACGACATTCTTCAGGCGTCAAAAATGTTAACAACATTTGTCACCCCAGGCCTACCGGCCTAACTGTACCTATTAATTGAGGTGCGGGATTGTCACTCCCGTATAGATCTATAAACAAATATCTCGCTCTCCCTACAAGAGACTCTGGTTATAAGTCAGAACTTTCACTGGCACTTAGATAAGTACGTGAAGGCATCTCACAAATTGCTTCAACAAGTTTACAAGTAATAAACAGAAAACCCTTGAAGTAAATGAAATGTAATACCCTTTAGAAATTGAAATTGTAACTTTTCTATAGATATTTCTAAGTGTATATTTATTTTAAAATGAACCATAAATTATACCTATTATAATTTATACTATATATTCTGCTTAAGTGAAAACCGTTGCGTTTTAACATGTTTTGTAAATGTTTGTAAATTTGATAGTAACGTTGTTTCCATATCTAGTAATTTCACGTAAAAATGCATATAAATGGCAAGAAAATATAATAAGAGATTTATATTTTTAAACACAAGATTTCTTGTGTTTTACTTGGATTCCCCCCTAAAACAATTGAAAAACTGTGGAAACATATGGGTATGAACTCACCTCAGGTGTGTGTTCTTGGTTAGGTACGATATGGCTGCGATGATCCTCGGGTTAGAGCACGTATAACTTCCAAATTCCTTATAATATATAAACACATATGATTTTGTTCATATTAGTAAATGTTTATTAAAGTGTTGTATATAAGACACTAGATTAATGAAGGATGCTTACTTTGAATCCTTAATAAAACTTTGAAAAACTACTTTCTGGGATAAAGTTTGAAGATATTCTTTGGGAATGTATGAATCTTGAGAGAAATGAGATGAGTAAGTTTCACTGGGAGGTGTTCAATAAGTCTAAATTACGTGAGTTATATTTGTGGAATAAGATAAGAGTATGTGATAAGAAGTGTCAGTGAAGTGATATTTACATTGGTAAGTGTAATAGTTCATTGGGAATGCATCTTATCTTAAATCCTAAAGGGGTTTTTGGCCTAAGTGAGAGGGATTTCGGTCTAGCATGAATGAAATCACTTTTCTTACACTCAAAGATATTGATTTCGGTCCTATAATTAATATGGGAGGGATGATGTCGGTCGTTGCTTCCACCATGAAGAGATTTCGGTCACACATGTGGTCTTGGTCCCGACAAAACCGAAAACTAATTGTAATTTGATGCCAAATACCGAAATCACAATGGTAAGGTGTAACTCATGCTTTTTAATTCACTTCTTTGACTTATGTTGACTTGTATTAATTTATATAAGCATGGTTTTCAATATATATGATAAACATGGTTTTCAAAGTAATATTGTTAACTTATATAAACATCGTTCTTAATTTATATATATCTATAAACATATATATAAATCCTGCCCTCCTTACTAGATGTGATTTAACTGTAACAAGGTTAAAATGTGGTGTCACTTATGGATGATTAATAGTTAGATTTTTATTGGCTTATATTGACCCGAAATAATCGGTTGTTACACGATGTGAGGGAAAATTTTCACGTCGTAAGAATTGGACCAAACCGATTGTGTTTCCTCTTTAAATCCTTCATGATGTGTAAACTCTATTTCCCTCTTCAGTTATTAGGACTTATGTTTTTTTTCTATAACTACCTCTTTTCTTAACTCTCTTTGAGCACGATTGTCATCCCACACTTATCAAAATGTGTGGTCTTCAGTTCTCATTTCTAACCTTAACGTCTTATCCCTCTTTTTTCTCTCTTTTTTGTCTCTCTCTGTGTGTGTGTTGATAAATCATCAATTCTGCAAACAAAACAAACTCCTAGTTTGCAAAAAAGAAAACAATAATCCAACATTCGGTTACATCATTTTAAACAAAACAAATAAATACATTAAAAAACACACCAAAAATAACCAACAATAAAAAAACTCAAATAAAAAAAGGATAAAAAAGTCATCATGCATCATCATCTCCATCTCCATGCGCTGCACTGGACCCGACCACAAAATCGCGTGAGGCCCGTATCTTCTCCCAAGTCGGAATGTAAGGACCATGTGGTGGCATTTCAAGATGTCACTCAATCTGAAAATGTGTATAGATGTCATCAATAACCCTATTTTGATAGTGTATCACTCTTTTTATGTTGTCCAAATAATACCTGATTCAACTTTGGAAAGGGCCGGTGGGAACACCTTCAATGGGTACATGTGGTTAACCAATCTCTCCTCGTCCTCTTGCATTCCGACATCCTCATGATCTCGGCTGCTCTTCGGGCTACTCTAACGGTACCGCTTCATCATCGACGGGTATACCACAATGTGTTCCCATATTTACTACACCATTCATTAATTCTAAATAACTCAATGTAAGATCATTACCGCCGATGCATGTCAAAGTACAAATCACTCTCTGAATGAACACACTATATGATTTTGCAAAACAAATGAGAAAGTGACCACCCGTTATCGGTCTACAGATTCTTGAGGTGACTACTTTACACGCCGAATATTACACAAGAAAATAAGGGATAGTGCAACAAACTCCAGGTGATATGATGCATCATATAAAAAAAATAAATTCAAACTTGTTACTTTGTCTCCATTTTGTTTATGGTTGATGGAAAAAGTCACGAGGTGGTGGATGAGTCGGTGAGTGGGAGATCAGATTTGGCTCTCTTTAGATACCCCCAAATGAAATCCTCCATTAGCAATTGTTGTCCAAAAACATACCCATTCATCCCTTCAGAGTAATCCTGAGCAATTGTTCTCAAAATTCTGTCAAAAATAGGAGACATTGCTTTGTGTTGTTCGTACAAGCTCATTCTCCACGCGAACTTGGCCAAACTACATTCTCTATATTAGCTATCGAGACGAAAAATACATCCATAGCGAAGTGAGGATAAAATGTGTTTGCTTCAAATGAATTTGTTTAGAAAAACTCAACACACAACTCTTTGAAAACCGGTTCTTTGATCAAGAATAGAATTTTCCATCTTTTGCATGTAAAAGAAGCTCCATTCAACAAACATTTTTGTGAGGTACGAGTTTAATCTTTCAAAAATCCCAATTTCATTAAGTTTTTCCCCGTCAATGGTTGGTGAAACGTAAAATTCATGGTTGTAGAGCCAACACAACTTGTTTGTGTAATTGTTCAATATTCCACATGGGAGATCATCTAAAAGTCATAAAATGGGTGTAGGCTTTATACATCGACTTGGTGTTGTGGAGTAGACTTTTTTGGAGCTAACAACCCGAAATTTGTTCGTCGCCAAAACCCGTTCTACCCGGAAAGTCGCCGTTATCGGATTCGTTCTGTTTTCTCTTTGGAGTTAATCGTATAAACTTATATGTTTATTTTATTCTAATGAGTGTCTAAATCACTCAGGAACTTATGTTATTAGCCCAAAAACATTTATTTCATGAGTTTTTATAATGTTCCCGTCGGGTGACGGAAACTGAATCGGGTGCGACCAAAAGCCGCGTTTAGCGTCGGTATCGGGTAGAATTCCACCGCGTGCAAATTTTAGGAACTATATAAACGTGTTTCAGCTTTCATTTGAAGCTTTTCCTTCTCTCACTACTCTCTCTCTAACCTCTCTCCAAAAATCCAAAGATTAAGGGTCCAAAACTCAATTTTAAGGCTTCAAATCCTTAAGGTACCTTCCTAGCTTCAATCTATAGCATGTTTAGCTTCCAAATTAGACACTTAATTATGAAATGGGACACAATGTATGAGTTTACAGCCCAGGAAGATGCCTAGGCCGTAAACACCAAAAATGATGGGTTTTGAGCCCTTAAACCCCTCCTTGACTAGTTTGGACTTTAGATATGGCTATGGTACTTCAAGATATGGACTCTAAACATGTAAAACTTGAATTTTGTGATGTTTGAAGGAGTTTATGGCCAAGGATCATTCTTGGGCCGTAAACTCATATAATTAGGGTTTTCATGCCCTTAAACCCTTCCAAATCACTTCTATGGCCTAGATATGAATTATAGGACCTTGATTCTAGCATTTGGACACTTGAAACATGAATTTTGGGGGATTTAGATGAGTTCACGGCCAAGGAGAGTGCTTGGGCCGTAAACTCCCCAAAACTTGGCATAAATCCAATTCTAAGGTGTTAGAAAGCCATCCAACACCACCAAAAGCCTTGGAATAAATCAAGGGACCAACCAAAAATACTTTGAGGGCCTAAAACACATCATTCGTGGGATTTCTAAGGGTTTACAGCCAAGACTTGTTCTTGGGCCGTAAACTCCAAAATTCTTGGTGTTAGAATGCAAACTAAACACCCCTAAGGCCCTTAGATGAATTTTAGAAGTCCTTTCATGCAAGTTTTAGACCTTGAAACTCCTTGAAGCACCCTATAGAAGAGTTTACGGCCATGAGGGGGGTCTCATGGGCTCTAAACTCCATAAACACCCCAAAATTCCCTTGCAAACTCATGATAGGCCTTGGATAAATTCTACCAATCACATGTGATTTGTTCTAGCACCATTTAACATCATTTTCTTGGGTAAATAGGGGTTTACGGCCTTGGAGCCATGCTAGGCCGTAAACTCCCATAAAGGGGGTCTATTTGATGTTTTGTAATCATTCCAAGTCCTTAAACCAAGTTTAGAAATTATCCCCTAAGTGTTGGAAGTCCAAATTGCACAATAAACCACCCATCATGAGTTTATGGCCATAAACTCATGGGGATGGGAGTTTTGGCCGTAAACTCCCTAAAGGGGGGTGTTCCTTTGATGTCCCAACTCATTTCCCAAGTCCCTTGTATCATTCATGTCCCTAAACGCCACCCGGGTCCTTCCAAACACTTGTATCGGAGTGTTATCGCGACTTGAAGCATTTGTCCCTATCCAACAATCAATCTAAGTCCTAATTAGATACAAATGTGTATCTTTACATGATAATTAGGAACCACGTGTGTTTACAAGTTCCGGATCAACTCTTAGCATCCAAACCGTCTCGTATCTTGTCCGGTGAGTTCATACCCCTACGACTTTTTCACTGTTTTCCATGTTTTCAGGGGGGAATACAAGCAAACTATAACTATTTTCCAATCACAACATTGATGTGTTTCAAACAATATCTGACAAACCTATAAACTCTTTTACTCCTTATGTATTATGCTGAGCATAAGGAATGACTATTCGATTTCAACTAAATGGATTTTAGTTAAGGAAACAATCAAACTAATCAAATTATTATGGGAATAATTTGGGGGTCTTTACTATTCTTTCTATCGTATACTGATGTCTATATCAAGTTATTAGATAAACTATGTCTGATTCAGTTTATCTCCGTATCATTTTAATGTATTGTCAGATAATTTCATGTATGTATCTATACTTTACTGTACTATGTTTCATAATCTTCTGTATATCGATATCTTACAAGAACCCTGTGAATAGTTTAGTACTAGTTTGTGAGATAGTTACTACCCTTTATGGATGATCAGTAAATCCTCCCCGGAAGTGTAACCAGAGTCTCCTAGAGGGAGAGCGCGGAATTTGTGAATAGATCTATTCGGGACTGACAATCCCACACCTTAACTGCTAGCTACAGTTAGGCGGGCACGCCTAGGGTGACAAATTTCTGGATATCGTTCGACGTTTGACAAACGTCAAGGAGGTCACGTTGTCATATTAGTATGGTTACCCGACTCACAATATGTATTAATACCAGCTTATTCACAGTTTGGGTTCAGAAACTATATCTCGTTCGGGATAGTGATCCCATGGTTTTGCATCTATATTTTATATCTCTTTTGGGATTGTGATCCCATGATATTGTTTCTAGATCTCTTTCGGGATAGTGATCCCATGGTTTTATGCTTATAACTTGTACGGGATGTCTTTCCCCATGGTCTTTAACTATATCTTATACGGGATAGTGATCCCATGGTTTTCTAAATCTATATCTTATACGGGATAATGATCCCAAGGTTTTGTATCTATATCTTATACGGGATAGTGATCCCATGGTTTTCTAAATCCATGTCTTTCCCCATGGTCTTTAACTATATCTTATACGGGATAGTGATCCCATGGTTTTCTAAATCTATATCTTATACGGGATAATGATCCCAAGGTTTTGTATCTATATCTTATACGGGATAGTGATCCCATGGTTTTCCAAATCTTTATCTTATTCGGGATAGTGATCCCATGGTTTCAATCTACATTTACATATATACATCAACTTATCTCGTGTTTAGTCCGGGATGATAGTCCCATGATCTTAAACCTGTACTTTCAGATGTGTCAAACTATCTTATATGTCTTTCGGGATAGTAATCCCAAGATTTTCATTATATAGTTTTGTGTGTTAAACTATACTTTGTGATATACAACCGATCTTATAATTAGGAAAATATGGGATTTTCCTGGGGTAAAATACAATACATAACCGAATTGGTAACAAATGATAACTTAACCAATTTCACATAAGAAAATATGGGATTTTCTTGGATAACAACTTTTTCGGAAACTAAAGGAAACCGATACATTTTCATAAACCAAAACCGCTTATGAACTCACCAGCTTTATGCTGATTTTCCAACCGCTTGTATTCTCAGGTCCAAGTTAGACAGGTACCCGGTGATCTCTTTTGATGAAGACGGAGTGCGTGGAAGACTCGTCTCAACTTTTGTTTATATGATGCATATGTATATCTTGTATAACTTTACTTTTGAACAAATGTAAACTTTCATATATATGTAATGTAATGTTTGTTTACTGTGATTACTATGTACATTGGAATTGATACACAACTTGGAGTCAACCCCGGGGACGTTTCCGCCTTTGGTTTTCGGGGTGTGACACATTGCACCTGCAAAATAATCAACAAACCAAATCCAAAGAAAAACGCAATCGTAAACATTTATCAGAAAAGACAGTACGTGGGTTACCCAAATTTCACGTTGTGAGCTTGGTTCGGCATCATCAATTCAATCAAGCACCATTATAACCAAAATAACTTATATGTTTTTCTTAGGCAATGAGTCTAAGTCCAATAAACACACATGCAATAACAATTTCATAGTAAATCAAACTAAAATCGACATATGTACTCAAAAGATAAACCCTAACTCCTAAATGTTCAAATCGGTAATATTAAAGAGAGCAATGTACGAAGATCATACCTTAGTTGAATTTGGAAAAAGAAATTAAGAGGAATTGATGGAAATTATGATGTAAATCAAAGTGGGGACCAATGGGCGATATTCCTTTGTGAGTGATGTTTTAAGATAAGGAAAAACTTGTGGCTGCATATAAAAATGGTTCTCCCTTGAAAATCATGTTGTGATTTTTAAAACAAATGAGATATATTGAGGCTTCATTTATTCTCCACGTCATGGTGTCTAAGCCTACTTCATGGGTTCAAATTAATTTGAAAAAACCATATATTTTTTCTTTTGAAATGTTTTATCACTCATAAATTAAATTCCACAGTTGATTTTAAAATGGAAGATGACTAAGGTGACTATCGTAAAAATGCAAAACTATCTAAAAGGAAAAGAAAATGCAAACTGAGCTCGGGTTGCTTCTCGAGAAGTGCTTATTTTTTAGGAGTTGTGAGCCAGACTCCTTCCCACTCTATGTTGCATCAGTTGGAAGTGGAATCTCCCTCTATCCCTTTTCATCCTTCCACCACCTTTTGTACTCTTGAACTCTCCTTATGTATGCTTTCTTTGCATTTTCCTTTTTCATTTGATGGTTGCACACCTCATGCTTTCTCTTAACTCATTGGGATTTATCTTTATTGGAGTTCTTCTCTTTATTTTCAGCTAACTCCCTCTTGTCTATCTCCATTCCATCAAGCTTTACTTCCTTGCCTTCTTGATCATCTTATTCATCACTTGAACTTATCTCTCACTTTCACAAACCTCTTCATCTTGAACATTTGGTGTAGTAAAGGCAAAGACCTCAAAGATCATTGGAATTGAGGCTCTTGGCTTAGTAAGCTTTAATTCTTCTTTTGTTTTTTCTCTTGTTTGAACCTCTTCTTCCATTAATTTCTCTAATTCTTCAAGCTCATTTTCTTCATTCATAAAGAACACTTCATCTTCATTCTTAGACTTCTTGAATCCTTCTTCAACTCCAAATGGCATCTCTTATTTTCCTGCTCGTAAAGTAAGCTTTGATTCATGGACATCCACCAAGGCTCGTGTGGTATTAAGTAATGCTGTCCAAGGATAATAGTTACATCTTCATCCTCTTTCATGTCTATAACTACAAAATCAATTGGAAAAACAAAATTTCCATTTTTTACCAATAAATATTCAACAATGCCTCGAGGATAGGTCACCAAATGATTTTCCATGAGGATTTCCATCATTGTAGTATTTAATTCTGGAAGATCAAGCTTTTGATAAAAAGATTAAGGCATTGAATTAATGCTAGCTCCAGAATTGGCCAAGGCAAACATTTTCATGAAATTTCCAAATTCACATGGTAGTGTAAGGCATCTTGGATCTCCCATGTCTGTTGGTATGTCTTCCAAAATTACCGCTGAACATTGCTTATTAAGAACAACCTTAGAAATATTCTCTAAATGTTGGCAAGTGTCAAGATGGTCTTGAAGATATTTTTTTGTATTTAGGCATTTTTGCTAGCGATTCAGTAAATGGGGTATTAATTGGAATACCCTTGACTTGCTTGATAAATATCTGCAGCTGTTGCTCCAATGGATGTGCCCTTGATCTAGAAGAAAAAGGCAAAGAAGATTGGTAAGGTTTAATAGAAGACAAACTTTTCCATTCAGACTGATCCCATGACGTGAGCAATAGATGCTCATGTCATGAGAACTGGGCATCAGATAGTTAGCCTCGTGAAGCTTCAACTGCCTCGAAGCATAAGCTATCACGTGACCTCGCTACATTAAAACCACACCCATGCCCGTGATATAAGCATCACAGTAAACCAAGAAGTCGTCGACTCCCTCTAAAAAAGTAAGGATCGATGCATCGCATAATCGCTTTCTAAGAGTCTCGAAGGCTGCCTGCTGCTCATGCCCCCAGTGAAATGTCACTGACTTCTTGGTCAGTCGGGTCAATGAACTAAAATCTTGGAGACGTCCTGAATAAATCTTTGATAGTTACCCGCTAAACTTAGGAAACTCTGGATCTCAGTTAGCGACCTCGGAATCTCCCACTGCATCACAACCTCTATCATGGTAGGATTGACCAGAATATGCTTCTAGTTGACAAGATGCCCAAGAAACTGCACCTCATGCAACTAGAACTCACACTTGGAGAACTTTGCAAACAGTCTCTCCCTCCTTAGCGTCTCCAACAACTCCCTCAAGTGCTCATCATGCTGCTCCTGAGTCTTGGACTAAACCAAGGTGTCATCAATGAAGACTATTACAGACCAATCTAACATTGTTCTGCACACGCGGTTCATGAGGTCCATGAATGCGACTGGAGAATTGGTGAGCCCAAATGGCATCACCACAAACTCATAATGACCATAATGAGTCCTAAAAGTTGTCTTCTGCATGTCCTCATCCATGACTCGCATCTGGTGATAACCCGACCATTGATCAATCTTGGAGAACCAAGATGCGCCATGTAGTTGGTCAAACAAATCATAGATCCTCGAAAATGGATAACGGTTCTTCACCGATACCTTATTCAGTTGTCGGTAATCTATACACATCCGATGTGACCCATCCTTCTTCTTCGCAAACAGGACCAGGGCTCCCCATGGCGAACTGCTCGGCTTGATAAATCCCTTGTCTAGAAGCTCTTGCAGCTACGTAGACAACTCCTGCATCTCGGGAGGAGCCAACCGATATGGTGCCTTGGCTATCGGAGCCGCACCAAGGACTAGTTTAATCCTAAACTCAACCTTTCTCTCTGGAGGTACCCCAGGTAAATCCTCTGGGAATAAGTACGGGTACTCTCGCACTACTGGTACATCATCAACTGTCACCTTACCCTTATCCTGGGTATCGATAACATTAGTGAAGCAACCTGCACAATCCTGCTAGAGATAGTGCCTCGCCCTCGGTGTTAAACATAGGGTCAATCCACCCTACGACCTCTCGCCTTGAATCACTAATGCTCCCCCACTAGGAGTGTGGACCCTCACCAGCTGTTGCTCACACTCAATCACTGCCCCATTGGGGCTCAATCAATCCATACTGGCTATGACCTTGTTCCCTCACAGGGGAATAGGAACCAAATCTACTGATAACTGCTCATCGAATAATTACAGTGTACATCCTCGATGAACCCTAGCAACCCAGATGGTCCTATCATCTGCTATCTCTACATAAAGTGGGAAATCTAGCTACCCAGGAGCCCCTGAGAACCACTTGTTGAGCGCGAGCGACACAAAAGTTCGGGTGGCACCCAAATCAAACAGTACCAAAGCTGATATACTGTTCACTAAGAACTATCCTATAATAAAACATATAAACATAAGCAATAATTAATATCAATAAAGAGATAAATGAAAGATACATACCCGTGACCACATCGGAAGCTGCTCGTGCCTCTTCATCTGTCAACTGAAAGGCCCTGCTCTTCGCTATAGGTGCCTCACCCCGACTATGACGGTCGTCCGCAATCCTCAATGTAGCAGGGGCGGGTGCTGCCACTTGCCCTGCAATTGCTAAACTCGGGAACCGGAACCGCTTGTGTCCCCTCTAATTGCACTAGAAGCAAATCAGATCTAATACTATCGTGGTGGTGGTGGTAGTAGATGTACAATCTCTGCTCATATGCCCAGTTTGGCTGCACTTAAAGCAGCCTGAACTGCCTGCCTTGCACGTTACCTTGTGCAACTTGCCACAATTGCCACAAAGGTTGCGACTCTACTGGTTCCTAGGTATGTGGTCTGATACCTTGGGCTTCTTGCCCGAACAACCTGACTGAACCCCCTCAGGTTTCCTCTTCCTCTCCATCTTTAAATTCAACACCCTCTCTTAAGCCCTAACAATCATGTCGTCCAACGTCTTACAGCTAGAGAAGCTCACAAACTGGCCGATATCACTCCGTAACATCTCATGGTATCGGGCCTTTTTCATCTCCTCGTCTGCCACATGCACCGAAACGAGAAGTTCCCTCTCTCTGAACATCGCAGTGATCTCAGTCACCATCTCGGTTGTCTGCTGGAGATCCTGGAACTCTCTGGCAAGCTGTTGCACCTCTATCACAGGTGCAAACTCGGCCCTGCACCTGGTCGTAAATTCACTCCAAGTTATCGCGTCAAGAGTTGCATCATCATCAATGGCATGTCCTACCTCCTCCCACCAATCATGTGCCCTGTCTTTCAGAAGACAGGATGCAAGTCGAACCTTATCCCCCTCGGGACATATGCTAGTGCGTAATGCGTTGATGACATCCGCAATGGTTTCCCGAGACCCATGGTATTCGGGAGCTCCACAATCCCTGAACTCCCTGAATGTCAGTGTGAGCGACCCCATCATGGCCACCACCTCTATGAGGAAAGCACTCAACCTCTCATCCAAATGCTCTAGAATACCCTCCTTGATCGTGCCAAAGATCACATGAATCTGATCCATGATATTGTGCGTGATCTCAAAGGAGATGAACTCCCTAGTCTGGTCGTCTATCTGCCCGACTCCTAAGCCTGAGCCGATCCCTCACCGGTGCCTGAACTGCCAGCTAGTCTGTTGTGTACAATCACCATTCTGAAAAATACATCATAACAAACATCAGAATACTAATCAATTCCCAAGGGATCATATATAATACAAGTTCCTTGGATTCATCTCATCCTTCCTTGACTCGAGTATGGATCCTCTGCTTTCAGTAGTATGGGCCCATACTACCTTCCACATCTATTTGTACTTTCCTCAAGAACTGCCTTGACTCCACCAAGTCCCTTCTACTACTACTGTTTCAGATGCTATTCTCCTCCTAGGCTTGCCCTAGGGTAATCACCATCCCACTCTCCGCCATCAGCTGCACAAGATGTCCCTGCTATCCCCCTAACTAGCTCACGAACACTATTATGTATCACTAAGTCTAGATAATTCTTCAAGTGAGAGGTTCTACACTACACCAGTTAGACTCAAATGAGAGCTGCGAAATAAGGCTAAACCTAACCTTCTGAATTAATTTAGTCCTTGCAATATGTAATTTAACATATTCATTTACTAGTTAGTAAAAGATATCTAGTACTCCTCAAAGCACAAAGCAAGCAACATTCGAGTATTGAGTACAAATAATCAAGCATATTTTAATCAGACCATCATATTAGCTAATATGTACTAGCATGCAGTTCATAAAGCTGGTACACACAAAATAGGCACATAAGGCATCCTCCCTAGATCCTTAGCCCTAATCTAGCATGCAGTTCTCATAAACATATCATAACATAAACTTGTATGGGTAATTTGGGAGTACTTACTTGAGCTCGGCTGATTGCATGCACCACACCCTTTTCTCTTTTAAAGTTCTTTTCTCGTTTCAAAGTTTCTATTTATAAATACAATTTTCTTTTTGAAAATTTTCATACCAAGTCCTTAGTTTGAGTTCAGACACACCCAAGAGTGTGCCCAAATCCCTAAAACCCAGACTCTGATACCAACTTGAAACATCCCAAAAATACGGTTTAAAAATTTCGTTTTAAAATCATTATTAAAACCATGAATATCATCAACATATAAACATCATAAACAATGTATCTCAAAAATAACATAACAACTGTCAAAGTATCAAAATATCATATCAAATACCATAGTGAAATATCCCATGCTAGAAAATAATTGTGTGTGTCATGCAATCATCCCGAGCCCTTACCTTTGCTAGCAGAAGTACTTGAAACCAAAAACTGAAAACCGTAAGCACGAAGCTTAGTGAACTCCCCCAAACTACCACATACCATAAAATAAACACATAATAGCATATACTGGTCCTTGCCCACCACATCCGACCCCGTCCGACATCGAACAAATCTGGCATCAGGCCCTGCCCGACATCGGACTGAAGACCGGTATCGGGCCCTGCCTGGCATCGGACCGAAGTCCGGTATACATATATCATAACAACACATAACACATAAACATATAACATATAACATATAAAGATTCCTTGGACTTGGCCCAGCATCGGACTGAAGTCCGAAACACATAACACATGACATATAAGCTAAATCTTCATCAGGCTTGCCTGGCATCGGTCCGATGTCCGGAACATACAAGCAAGTACATGCAAGAATCACACAGACATCAAACATACAACATTCCTTGGGCTTGCCTCGGAATCAAACTCAAGTCCGAAACATATAAGCTACATCGGGCTATCCCCACCATCGGACCTAAGTCTGGCATACATTAAGATACATGAACGGTTGTCTTCGACCCGTTTCCACTGGAGGAAAAGTCACCTCTCAAACTGGCTGCTGATATCTCAAGTGACGAATCTCCGATGGCTACTCCAATGACTCCCCGACTACATTTACTAAACACTCAGTCAAAAATTAATAATATATTTAAGGGTAAAACGACCATTATACCCGTGGTCAAAGTCAACGCTCTTGTCAAAGTCAACATTCTGAGTTGACCAACTCGCCGAGTCAACCTTTCAACTCGTCGAGCTCTTTAACTCAGAAATCCTGAAACCGCAACTCAACTCCTTGAGTCGTTCCTCCGACTCATCGAGTCCTATCGAGATTCTCATAGTTGCGACTTGGCAAATCAACTTGTCGAATCCTTCTAAGAACTCATCAAGTTCTACTTTAAACTGGAACGGGACAACACGACCTTACTCGTCGAGTTCCCTTATGGACTCGACGAGACCCTCTGTCAGTTTGGCCATCTTAATAGATTAATACCATGTTAATCTTTCTAAGCGTAAAGTTTCCAATTTTACATGTTGATAGCCCTTCTTGAAGGGTTTAGCTAGAACCCTAATTCTTTTAGGCCATAGATCTTGTCCAAAAAGCCTGAATATCCCAAACCAAAGCAGGAAATATAACGTCGTAAATTTTCAAACAAAATTATTTTATTTGAAATTCACATTAATCTCATTAGCACAATCACAAAAATCCCAAAGATATCAAGTTATCAAAACACATGTTCATAAATTGTTTAAAACACAATCCAGGATTCTCCAAAACATATCTCAAACTCGTGTGTGTACAATCAAGTCAGTGCCTTCCCGTGATCGTGAGAAGTACCTGAAACACATAACACATAACACGGTAAGCACAAAGCTTAGTGAGTTCCCCAAAATACCACACATATCTCATTTGCCCCTCATGTCTATGCTCGAATAATACCCTCCGGTCAATGTGTCCCAGTAGGACCCTCTAGTCCCACAACTCGAGTGGACCCTCTGGTCCTAACTCAGTAAGCTCAGAATAATACACAACATAAACCACAAAGACATAATGCAGGATATCACAATACTCAATATAAGCATATAAGACCCTATGGTCACACACAAAGATTACCACTCTAGGTAAGTATAGTGAGAGGAGTTACCTCGTAAGCAAGTAAGCAAATAACCTCATACACGAATATCGTACTAACCTCCACCTAACACATAGGATAAATATCTCTAATTAACACTTAAATCACGATTCTAAATAAACTAAGTTATTTTCTCTCTCAAACTGTTGGTATGGGTAAAAGACCATTTTACCCCTCCATTGTCCCAATAATCCTTGTCTTGACCAAACCCTAATGTCAACAGAAGTCAACAGTCCTTGTTGAACCAACTCGCCGAGTTCATCTATTTGACTCATCGAGTCCCCTTTTTGCTTCAGAAATGTTGCAAAAACCCAACTTAATGTGCCGAGTTTTCTCATCAACTCCTCGAGTTACCTATGTACAGAATCATCGGGGAAAACCCTAGCCGACTTGTCGAGTCATCTCATTGACTCGATGAATCCATTCAGTCTATGTTCTCATTTAGACATTTTAATTCAAATATATAACCCCCAAACTCTAGATCTAGCCTCCGAAGGTTGACATACCATGTAAGGCAACAATTTTTACGTTCATGCATGACACTTTGGGCTCAAATATGCCAATACACATCCCTTTTAGGGTTTTAAGCATGAAAACTATTTTATTGTTGAATAGAGCTGGGACCTTTGGACTCCAGGGACCTTACAAGGTCCAGATCTGATGTCTCACACACTTAACAAGCTCAGGTCACTCAAAGTCTCAATGAAATATGGAAAAACCCTAAAAGCTTCCTATCAAAAGGATCTACACAATATAATGTGCAAGGTGATGACTTTTAGCTTCCAACAACAACTCAAGGTGGATGAACACTAGATTCCCACCGTCCTTCCTTGTTCATTGTTGGATTCTCTATTCTTCTCTTCCAATGGATCACAAAACACTCAAATATTAGCTATCTTTTCTCTCTTAGCTCACTATGGCCGGGTAGGGTTTCACTCGGGGAAGTAAGGTGGCTGGTGAGGCAGAAATGAGGGATTAAGGCCCTTTAAATAGGACACAAAACCGTAAATCTAGGGTTTCTTATCATAGCACCAACCTGTCGAGTTGGTCTCTCCGAGTTGCCGAGTTGGTTGTATAACCCACGTGGTCAATTCGACTCTACTTGACGAGTTGGGACACCCACTCGTCGAGTTGCTCAATTAACTTATAAATAAATATATAAATATTATACATGGGAGTCAGGATGTTACAATTCTCCTCTACCAGAATGAGACTTCCACCTCGAATTCATTCTCTGGAAATAACTCCGTATACTGCTCACGCATCTTGGACTCTGGCTCCCAAGTCCACTCGGATCTCTTACGATGTTGCCACTGGACCTGAACCAGGGGCACCTCTTTATTCCTCAAAACTTTCACTTTCCGATCCAAGATCACTACTGGTCTCTCAATGTTATTTAGGCTCACATCTACCTAAATGTCCTCTAATGGTACCACCGCCGTGTTATCGGATACACACTTTCTCAACTGGGACACGTGGAAAGTGTTATGGATCTGGCTCAACTCTGCATGTAGCTCCAACCGGTAAGCTACCTTACCCACTCTGGCGGGAACTCTGAAAGGACCAATCTAGCAAGGGCCCAAATTTCCCCATTTCCTAAATTGGATCACCCCTTTCCATGGGGATACCTTCAGGAGGACAAAATCTTTTCCTAGAACTCTAGCTCGACTCGTCGTCGGTCTGTGTAACTCTTCTGGCGACTCTAGGCTGTCAGTAACCTCTGTCTGACCTGTTGAATCTGCCTGGTCATCTTTAGCAATATTTTAGTGCCACCCATCAGTCGCTGCCCTATCTCTCCCCAACAGATGGGATTCCGACACCTCCACCGATATAAGAGCTCAATTGGAGGCATACCAATACTAGAACGGTGGTAGTTGTTGTAAGAAAACTCAGCCAATGGAACATATATGTCCCAACTTCCCCCAAAGTCCATGACACATGCACGTAGCATGTCCACAAGCGTCTGGATCGTCCGCTCACTCTGCTCGTCTGTCTACGGGTGGTATGTGGTAGTGAAATGCAACCGGGTACCCAAATCCTTATGAAATTTGTTCCAGAACCTGGAAGTAAAGCTCACATCCTGATCTGACACTATCGAGTTTGGCACTCCATGCCATGATACCACCTCCCTCACATAAATCTTAGCTAATTTCTCTGTAGAAGAGCTCTCACTAGTAGCAAGGAAGTGATCACTCTTCATCAACCGGTCTACAATCACCCATATCGCGTCAACCCCACGCGTAGTCCTCGGTAACTTGGTGATAAAATCCATTGAAATCTGTTCCCACTTCCACTGGAGGATCTCTAGAGGTTGTAACAGGCCATGTGGACGTTGTTGCTCCACCTTAACTCGGCGACAGGTCAAGCACCTCTCATCTACCCATGTCACATCCCACTTCATACTAGGCCACAAGTAATCTCTTTTCAGATTCAAATACTTCTTAGTGGCCCCTGGGTGAATCGAGATTCTCAATCTATGTGCCTCCTCCATCAATATGCAATAAGTTGCACATGTATAGGGCACCCACATTCGCCCATGTAAATTCACAAGCCCACGACTATCCGTCTCAAACTCGGACGTCCTACCCAATAACCTACTCCCTCTTACGGTTCTCCGGTTTCACGACCTCCACCTGGGCCTCTCGAATGGTATCTAAGACTGGAGTCATCATTGTCATCCTCATACACATATCTCAGATCAGAGCACTCCCTGCTCTATAGCTCAGGGCATCGACAACCACATTAGCCTTGCCTAAATGATATAAGATCTCGCAGTCATAGTCTTTCACTACATCCAACCACCTCCTTTATCTCATATTCAGGTTAGGCTGATCCATGAGGTATTTCACGATCTTGTGGTCTGTATATATGGTACACCGGACCCCATACAAATAGTGATGCTAGATCTTGAGGGCGAACACAATCACCCCCAGCTCCAAATCATGGGTGGGATAACTCATCTCATGAGGCTTCAGCTGCCTCGATGCATATGTTATCTTGTGCCCCTTACGCATCAACACCACACCCATCCCGAATATAGAAGCATCACAATAAACTACAATGTCCTCCACTCCCTCGGGGAGGGCTAACAGTGGGGATTCGCACAATCTATGGCGAAGAGTCTCAAATGAGGCCTGCTGCTCGGGCCCCCCAAGCGAAAGTAACACCCTTCTAGGTCAATCTGGTGAGAGGGACGAAAATCTTGGAGAAATCTCTGATAAACCTTTGATAGTAGCAGGCCAAACCCATAAAAATCCTGATCTCGATCAGGGATCTCGGCACCTCCATCTCATAACTGCCCCAATCTTGGCTGGGTCGACCAATATCCCATTCTGGTTAATGAGATGTCCCAGGAACTAGACCTCTCATAACTAGAAATCACACTTGGAGAATTTGGCATAAAGCCTCTCCATCCTCAATACTCTAAGAATCTCTCTTTGATGCTCATCATGATACACTCTGGATCTCGAATACACCAGAATATCGTCGATGAAAATGATCACCGATCGATCTAATATAGGCCTGCATACCTGGTTCATGAGGTCCATGAACGCTGCTGGTGCTTTGGTAAGTCCGAAAGGCATCACCGCAAACTCGTAGTGCCTATAACGAGTCCTAAAGGCCGTCTTCTGGATATCCTCCTTGCAAACTCTCATATGATGATATCCAGATCTCAAATCAATCTTGGGGAACCAAGACGCCCCCTACAACTGATCGAACAAATCGTTGATCCTCAGTAGTGGATAACGGTTGTTGACCATTAGCTTCTTTAACTCTGGGTAATCAATACACATCCGGTGTGAACCATCCTTTTTCTTGAAAAAAACGATCGGCCCTCCCCACGGTGAGCTACTCGGTATGATAAAACCCTTCTTCAACAGTGCCTGGAGCTGTGAGGATAACTCCTACATCTCTGGTGGCGCAAGGCGATAAGGTGCCTTAGCAATCAGCGCCGCTCCCGGAACCAAATCAATCCGGAACTCCACCTGCCTCTCAGGAGGCACACCCAACAACTCCTCAGGAAAACCATCCGGAAACTCGCACGCTATCGAAACCTCGGCGATAGAACTCGGCCCCTTTGTAGCAGCCTGCGTATCCAACACATATGCCAAAAAGCCCATACAACCCTGATGTAGACTCTTTCTTTCTCTGGAAGCAGAGCAGAAGGCTAGATCTGGTACCCTCGCCATACACCGTAAGCACTCCCCCACTAGGGTCTCGTATAGTCACCATCTTATGCTCACAGTCGATCACAGCTCTAAACCGGCATAACCAATCCATGCCTACTATGACACAGACATCACCCATCGCGATCTGTACCAAGTCTATTGGGAACTCAACACCAAAAATCTCTGGTACACACCCCCGGATCACATCAGTAGCAAAAACTGCATGCTCGTCGGCTATGGAAACCCTCAGAGGTCGACTCAACGCCTCACGTCGGATAATGATGTGATGACTAAAAGCTAAAGACATGAAGGATTGTCTCGCACCCGAGTCAAATAACACCCAAGCAGGTACAAAAATCACAAGAAAAGTACCTATACACAACAGAATATAAGCACAACATATCTCAAAATAATATAAATAAAGAAATACGTACCAGCCACAACATTAGGTGTTGCGTGGACCTCATTCGTTGTCAGCTGAAAGGCTTTCCTACGAACCCTCGGTGTCTCGACCTTCCTTAGCCAACTCTCAGTAGCACATAAAGCAGAAGGTGCAGATCCCTGATTGAGTTGAGGGCATTCGGCCTTCCGATGGCCGGTCTAGTTGCTGTGAAAGCAAACTGCAAACCCCTTGGGGAAGTCCTTCAACATGTGGCCCTCCTTGCCACATTTGTACCAAATCCCGACCCGACGTGATCCCTCGTGACTCTTGCTGCACTTTCCACATGTGCGTCCCTTTTGTCCCCCAACTCTCGCATCATTGGGTTTAGCCCTCTTTGTCATCGACTACGACTGCACTGGTCTCCGATCCCTACCCCGGGATTCCTCCTTCTCCCTGGTCTGTACTCTAGCTCAATCTCCCTCCGTTGGGCATTGGTTTGCAACTCGGACAATGTACGGTAAGACGAGTTTTCCACGAAATCTTGTATATCACTCCTTATTATGCTCACGTATCGGCTCACACATGCCTGCTCAGTGGACACGTGCTCAGGGCAAAATAACGCCCTCTCATGGAACATCCTCGTAATCTCAGTCACTGACTTTGTCTTCTGCTTAAGAGACAGAAACACTTGTGCCAAACGTTCCCACTCCACTAGGGGAACATACTTATCTCAAAACAACTGGGTGAACCTCTCCCACATCACGATAACGTGGTCTGCAGGAGTAAAACTAGTAGTCACAAACTTCCACTAGTCCTTCGTTCCAAGAGAAGCTGGTTCAGCGCAAACCGATCTCTCAAATGATTTGGGACAAGTACAAAAAAATTCCTCGATTTCATAGACCCATATCATAGCGGCAATCAGATCCTGTGTCCAATCAAACTTTGGTGACTTCATGTTCCTGAACTCCCGGAACAACAAGTCACCTCCCTGTGTCCTAGCAGTGGCGACATCTACGGTGGCTATAGCAGTAGCCGCCTCTGTAACAGCAGCATATCGCTCATCAAATGTCTTAATCAGTGTGGTCTTAATAGACCCAAACATCTCAAGTATCCCTCTCGAATGGTTGCAGCTACCTCCTCATGAATCATCTTGTGGATCTCCTCATCGCTAGTCCTACTTCTCCTAGGGTTGTGACGTGTACCCGCCACGATGTCTCTGAAACACAACACAAAAATCATCAGAGAATCGCTCGAGCATACTCGCACTCGATCACTCGTCTCTACTTTTTCCTTAGGATCCTAAGGATTCTTACTTAGGTTTCATACAGATCCAGTGCTTTTAGTAGTACGGGCCCAATACTACCTTCCACACCAACCAGTAGTCAGCCCGAGTCCTCCTCCTAGGATCCCAATTCACAAGTACTCTATCTGTAGCACCTGGTTCCTGGTATGTAAATCTTAATTGAGTATTTTCCATTTTTTTAGCCTTGGACTCGGTGAGTCATAGGTTCGACTCGCCGAGTAGGGACGGGACCCATGACACGTTTAAGTTGGCGACTCGGCGAGTCCATATCCTGGACTCGGCGAGTCACTGCTGTTGGATGAAACCCTAAGTTTCAGGGGTTTGCACCCTATTTAAACCTCATATCCGCTCCATGCCAGCCCCATTCACCCCCAGAGCTCCCAACCCTCGTTCTAAGCTTGTTCCTTGAGAGTTTGAGGCTATTGTGTGTGTTCTTGAAGGCTTTGAGGCAAGAAGGGGAAGTAGATCAAGAGGAAGGAAAGCCATCCAAGCATCATTGTGTTCTTTCAGCAGTTTCGTTGAGGTATACCCCATTTTCCCCTGTTTCTATGCTTAAGGTTTCATTTAAGACCTTCTTGAGCCATTCCCCAAGCTAGTATGTGCATAATGTTTCGTAAAAAGTTGATTGGCCTCTAGATCTAGGCAAGATTGAGCTCCAGGAGCTCAGATCTGTTAGCTTTATGGACCCATGTGGCTTGTTCACCCTACATCTACCCTTTTGAGGCATTTTGAACCCTAAAATCCATATTGGTGAATATCTACATGTAAAGTTGGAAACTTTACGTGTGATTCGTGTCCTAGAAGCCCAGATCTGTGAATGGCATGGACTGGAATCGAGCAAATCGGTGTATTTAATGGGTGCATGGAAACGACTCGGCGAGTCGTTCATGTGACTCGGCGAGTCTGCTCGCGAGTCACTGAATTTGTCCACTTTTTCGTAGTGTCGAGTGAGCAGTGAGTCACGGGGTGTGACTCAGTGAGTCGGAAGCTGAACTCATCTATGGAGGTACTCGGCGAGATCAAGGCAATCTCCTTAGATCAAGAACAGACTCGACGAGTTGTTCATACAACTCGGCGAGTCTTAGCATAAGTGTTCATTGGATGAAGATGAACTCGACGAGTTGTTTATACAACTCGGTGAGTAGGATGAAGGACTTGAGTGTCAGTTTAGAAGAAGAACTCGTCGAGTCATAGCCTAACTCGACGAGTAGAAACAGGGACTCAGGACAATCATCTGGATAGGGACTCGGCGAGTTGGAGAGCCAACTCGGAGAGTCGGGTCAACTGAAAGTTGACTCTGACTTTGACTTAGGGCTAGACCAGGGGTAAAATGGTCATTTTACCCATAGGACAGTTAGTAGTGTTTGATTGAGTATGTTGTGGGAATTGCAGCCGGAGGATTTCCGGAGCAACAGCAGCAGCAGTCAGTCAGTTCCCGATCAGCTCAGTAGCTACTTTGAGGTGAGTTACCTTCCAGTAGCGGTGGGTCTACGGCCATAATGCCGGCCCACTAGTAGGAGTCGTATGTTAGATGATTGTCTTTGTGATATCATCTTGGTTGCTACTACCGATTATGTTATATGTGATAGTAGTAGAGTTCGGTTGTTAAGACCGAAGGGTAGTCAGACACCCTAGAAATGTCTGATAGTATGTGATGATATGTTTGTATGCTGGCCTGTTATGTTATGCGATAGAGGTAGTAGGAGGGGACCAGTCCCCGAGGATCGATTGTTAGGACCGATGGGTAGTCAGCACCCCAGAATGGCTTGACATGGGTAGTCAGCACCCCAGAATGGCTTGACACGGGTAGGACGGCACCCCAGAATGGCCGTATGGGTAGGTCGGCACCCCAGAATGGCCGTACCGGGTAGTCAGGCACCCTAGAATAGCCTGGCAGTATGTATGTTATGTGTTTGTATGGTATGTGGTATGATGGGGGAACTCACTAAGCTTTGTGCTTACGTTTTACAGTTTTGGTTTCAGGTACCTCTTCTTCGAAGGGGAAGGAGCTGGCGCGGTAGCGGCACATCATGCACACACTTTGGTTTCCGCACTTACGAGATTCAATGGGATTTGTACTCTGATATTTTGATGGGTTGTATGGTTTGGCTTTTATACATGGTTTACGTTGTGTTATGGTTTCATCAAACAATGTTTTTAATTGTTAATGTTTTCTAAAGTAATATTTTTAAAACAAAATTTTCGGACGTGAAAATTAGGTCGTTACACTATCTCTCATGCGTAACAGATTACTATCTCAGTAGACCCCTCATATACTCATTTAGGTATCTCTCCTAGATTATCCCTCAATTCAGAACTCTCTCTAAGTGTTTCCTGCTAAATATTCCTACTCAGCATATACTCAAGGCAAATAACAGATAGCAACAACTCCTAGGCTATGGCATCACAAATCAGGCAACTCCAGCCCTAAATATGAAATACCTAGCCTATCCTCTAGCATGCATCGCTAACATCTCATAAATATCTCATAACACAAATAAGTAAGGGTATTTTGGGAAATCGCCGTTTGGGCTTTGACTGATTGTACACACTGCTCCAACTCGTTTTTCTCTTTAACTCTTTCTCGTTTTAGAAAAATCATATCTTTTGAAAATTTTTCTCAAATCCTCAGTTTGAGTCTAGACACACCTGAAGGTACATCCGAATCCCCCAAACAAAGGCTCTAATACCAACTTGTAACGTTGTAAATTTTCAAACAATTTTTTTTTTTCATTTAAAATTCACATTGATCTCATTAGCACAATCACAAAAATCCCAAAGATAGCAGGTTATCAAAACACATTTTAAAAAATTGTTTAAAACACAATCCATGATCCACCAAAACATATCTCCAACTCGTGTATGTACAATCAAGTCGGTGCCTTCCTGTGATCCTAAGAAGTACCTGAAACACATAACAAATAACACGGTAAGCACGAAGCTTGGTGAGTTCCCCGAAATACCACACATATCTCATTAGCCTCTCATGTCTGGGCTCAAATAAGACCCTCCGGTAAATGTGTCTCAGTGGGACCCTCCGGTCCCACAACTCAGGTGGACCTTCTGGTCGTAACTCAGTAAGCTCAGAATAATACACAACGTAAATCACAAAGACATAATGCAGGATATCACAATATTCAATATAAGCACATAAAACCCTCTGGTTACACACAAAGATTACCACTCTAGGTAAGTATAGTGAGAAGATTCACCTCGTAAGCAAGCAGGCAAATAACCTCGTACACGAATATTGTACTAGCCTCCGCCTAACACATAGGATAAATATCTCTAATTAACACTTAAATCACGATTCTAAATAAACTATGTTATTTTCTCTCTCAAACTCTGGGTATGGGTAAAAGACCATTTTACCCCTCCATGGTCCTTATAATCCTTGTCTTGACCAAACCCTAAAGTCAACAGAAGTCAACACTCGAGTCAACAGTCTCTGTTGACCCGACTCGCCGAGTGCATCTATGTGACTCGCCGAGTCCCCTTATTCCTTCATAAATGTCGCAAAAACCCAACCTAACGCATCGAGTTGTCTCATCAACTCGTTGAGTTACCCATGTCCAGACTTATCGTGGAAAACCCTAGCCGACTCATCGAGTCATCTCATTGACTCGGTGAGTCCATTCAGTCTATGTTCTTATTCAGAAGTTTTAAGTCAAATCTATAACACCAAACTCTAGATCTAGCCTCCCAACGTTGACATACCACGTAAGGCCACAATCTTTACGTTAATGCATGACACTTTGGGCTCAAATATGCCAATACACATCCCTTTTAGGGTTTTAAGCATGGAAACTCTTTTATTGCTGAATAAAGTTAGGACCTTTGGACTCCAGGGACCTTACCAGGTCCAGATCTGATGTCTCACACACTTAACAAGCTCAGGTCACTCAAAGTATCAATGAAATATGGAAAAACCCTAAAGCTTCCTATAAGCAAGATCTAGACAATATAATGAGCATGGTGATGACTTTTACCTTCCAACACCAGCTCAAGGTGGATGAACACTGGATTCCCACTGTCCTTCCTCATTCCTTTCTTGATTCTCTCTTCTTCTCATCCAATGGATCACAAAACACTCAAATATTAGCTCTCTTTTCTCTCTTAGCTCACTATGGCCGATTAGGGTTTCACTCAGGGAAGTAAGGTGGCTAGTGAGGCGGAAATGAAGGCTTAAGGCCCTTTAAATAGGACACAAACCCGAAAATGTAGTCACAACGCCAAACCCCCGAGTTGGTCTCTCAGACTCGCCGAATTAGGTCACCCACTCGTCGAGTTGCTCAATTAACTCATATATATATATATATATATATATATATATATATATATATATATTATACCTGGGAGTCAGGATGTTACAGGAAAGCCTAGATCTAGTGCCTAGATACCAGTTAACTACGTAAAGTCTCGAGCTTGCTTCCATGCATGGCATTTTAGGGCTAAAAAAGCCATATAAATGCTTAAAAGCTTGCATGGTGCTTCCATGGTCATAAAGTTTGCACCTTTATGCCATGGAACCCCTCCTAGATCCATGTTCTGAAATATAAGTCACTTGGGACGTCCAAATCCCAAATACCAAGGTTCTTGAACCAAAACCCTCATAAATAGGAAGTAAATAGATCTAAGAAAAGAATGATCAAGTTCGATACTTTGTTACTAGAAAATGTAGCAAATGGAGTGTAGCTTCTGGATCTACTCCTTCCCTCTTGATCCCTCTATCTTCTTCTTCTTCATTCACAAGCTTCGAAAATGCACAATGATCACTTAAAATGGCACACACATTCAAGGAAAGCTCTAGGGTTTCGTGGATTAGGGTTTGGGACAAGGAGGTTGTAAATGAGGCCAAAGGGTGGTGATTAAGATGCTTAAATAAGGTGCAAAACCTTGAAATTAGGGTTTCTCTCTAGACGAGCTACTCCTCGAGTCCGGGGCTCTTGACTCGCTGATTAGATAACTCAAACCCCGAGCAGACTCTACCCTCTACTCGACGAGTTAGGGTCACCAAATCGTCGAGTCGTTTCAAAATAAATAAATAAATGAGTTAAATGCGCACTGGGAACAAGGCGTTACATTGAGATACATATTGGTATCCCTATGTGGATGGAAAATCTCAACTTGTAGGCCGATCACCCCTCACTTTTCCAATTTTATTCTTTTATGACCTACGACTGGGCTTCTTTAAAAATCTCCAAGACTTGAGTCATCACCGTTATCCTCAAGCACACATCCTGAATCAGAGCACTCATCGCCCTCCGGCTCAAGGTATCGACCACCATATTTGCCTTGCTTGGGTGATACAAGATCTCAAAATCATAGTCTTTCACCACATCCAACCACCTCATTTGCCTCATATTCAGGTTAGGCTGATCCATATATATCAGGCTCTTATGGTTCGTGTAGATGGTACACCGAACACCAAAGAGTTAGTGGCGCAAAATCTTGAAGGATAAAACCACCACCCCCAATTCTAAATCATGCATGTTATACTTTGTTTTGTGAAGCTTCAAATGCCTTGAAGCATATGCTATCACATGCCTCATCTGCATCAACACAATACCCAACCCTTCTATGGATGCATTAGAGTAGACTACAAAGTCCTCAACTCCCTCAGGGAGGATAAGTACCGGCACCTAACACAATCTCTGGCGAAGAGACTCAAATGATGCCTGCTGCTCAGGCGCCCAACTAAAAGCAACATCCTTCCTTGTCAAACTAGTGAGAAGAATATCAATCTTATAGAAGTCTTTAATTAATCTCTAATAATAACCCGCCAATACGAGGAAGCTTTAAATCTCAGATGGATATCTCGACACTTCCCACTACATCACCGCCTTTATCTGGGCTGGGTCGACCATGATACCATTATAATTGATGAAGTGTCCCAAAAATTGAACCTCGTGCAACTAGAAGTCACACTTGGAGAACTTAGCAAAGCGCATATTCATCCTCAAGACCTAAAGAACCTCTCGTAAGTGCTCCTAGTATTGTTCACTAGTCATCGAATAGACCAGAATGTCATCGATGAAAATGATTACTGATCGATCCAACATAGGCTTGCACACCCAGTTCCTGAGACCCCGAACGCCGTTGGTGCATTGGTGAGCCCAAAAGGCATTAACACAAACTCATAATGAACACAACGAGTTCAGAAGGTCATCTTCTGAATATCCTCCTCTCGCACCCTCATTTAATGATAGTCGGACCTCAAATCGATCTTGAAAAACCAAGATAACCCTTGAAGCTGGTCAAAAGATCATCAAACCTCGACAATGGGTAACGGTTATTCTTTGTCAACTTGTTCAACTCCCGGTAATCGATGTACATCCGGTGTGAACCATTCTTCTCCTTGAAAAAAAGGATCGATGCTCCCCAAGGAGAACTGCTCGGCCGAATAAACCCCTTTCCTAACAGCTCCTGCAGTCGAGAGGATAACTACTGCATCTCAGGAGGTGTAAGATGGTATGATGCCTTGCTGATCGGCATCACACCAAGGATTAGATTGGTCCGGAACTCCACTTGCCTCTCAGGAGGCACACCCAATAACTTCCCGGGAAAAGCATCAGGAAAATCACGTTCCACCAAAATATCAGAAATAGAGTTCTATCCCTTATTCTCAACCCGAGTATCCACTACATATGCCAGATAACCCATACACCCATCCTACAAACTCTGTCTTGCCCTGGTGGCAGAATAGAAAGTTGATCCCGATCTAGTACCCTTACCATAAATAGTCAACACTCCCCCACTAGGGTCTCGAACCATAACCAACTGACATTCATAGTCAATTAGATCCCCAAACCGGCTTAACCAATCTATACCCACCATCATACAAACATCTCCCATCGTGATAGGGATGAGATCTATCGAATAACCAACACCAAAGATCTCTAATACACAACCCCTATTGACATCAATAGTAGATACTGGATGCTAATCAGGTCTCGAGACTCTCATAGGTTTGCTCACGGTCTCTCGTATAATACTAAAATCATGATACCTTGATGATGACACAAACGATCGAGTCGCACCCAAGTCAAACAACACAATCACAGTTACATAATTCACAAGAAAAGTAACTACACAATCGATAATATGAGAAACATAAATTAATCAATCGAAATATAAAGAACACATACCAGCCATGACGTCTGGAGCTACGAGGGCCTTCTTTACTGTCAACTGAAATGTTGTACATCGGTTCCTCGGCCTTCCCCTTCCGGCTATCAATGATATGCACGGTGGTGGGGGGGTGGGGTCTGAACCACCCTAGATGTTTGACGAGGAAAAAATGCACTCATATAACCTGTTTGGATGCAGTTGAAACAAACTCGAAATCCCTTGTGGAAATCCCTAGCCAAATGCCCTTCTTTGCCACACATATAGCAAACTGATATGGACCGAAAAGGTCCCTCATGTCCATTGTCGTACTTTTCGCAAGTGTGGCCCTTATGGCCTGCATCTCTCTGATTAATGGGCTTGGGCTGCTTTGTCATCGGTTGCGACTGTATCGGCCTCCTATCTCTCCCCTTGGTCTCCCGCTCCTCTCTATCCTAGGTCTCCAGCTTAATCTCTCTCCTCCTGGCATTGGTCTACAACTCATCCAATATCCGATACGTGGACTTCACCAAAAACTCATGGACGTACCTCCTCAAAATATTCAAATACCAACTCACATGGGCCTGCTGCATAGACACCTGCTCAGGGAAAAATAAAGCCCTCTCATGAAACATCCTGGTGATCTCAGTCACTGTCTCTATCTTCTACTCGAGAGACAAGAACTCATGGGCCAACCTTTCTCGCACAACTGTAGGTACAAACACATCGTTTAACATCTCAGTAAACCTCTGCCAAGCTACCACAGTATGCTCTGTAATAGTGTATTCAGTCGTCACAAACTTCCACCAGTCCTTCTCTCCCAAGAAAAGTAGGTTCAGCGGGAAACAAACCCTTAGATTCTCCATACAAGAGAAAGTATAAAAACATACCTCAACATAAGAGATCCATATCATAGTAGCAATCAGATCCTACATCCCATAAAAAATGGGTCGCGTCGTGTTGGTGAACTCGGTACCACAACGAACCACCCCCATGCGGTCTCGCAACAACAACAACTACGGTGGCTGCGGCAGCAACAACCTCAGTGATAGTAGCATAGCGCTCATTAAAAGTCTCAATCAACATGGTCTTGATAGAACAAAACATCTCCAAAATAGCCTCTCTAATAGCTATGGCCACCTCCACAACAATAATCCTATGAATCTCATCATTGTTGGCACTCGGCCTCTCGGGGTCGCTGGAGCCTAAACCTCAAGTAACCACTATACTAAAACACATGAGAAAATTATCATAAATCAGGCTAAAGTGCACATACTGACAGTCACACCCCTACAATCCCTTTAGTTCCTTGAGGTCATTCCTCAAGCCGCGTACCGATCCATTGCTTCCAATAGTATAGGCCTAATACTACCTTTCACACTAACCTGTATTTGTCTCGAGTTGTCCCTTCAAGACCCCAAGTCGCAACGGCTCTACCTCGTCAAATTAGCTTTAGACTCCACCTGCTGTTTTTTAGAACCACAACTAAACATCTAGACACTGACTCTTGGTTGCTCCCAGCATTGCTCGACCCCACACGATTTCTATTGTCCTTGCTATTTGCATCGTGTATGCCAGTTGTACATAATATGAGACTTAATAGACATTCGAGTAAATGCTCCTACCACAAATCCACAACCAAACAAGGAACAGGAAGAAATGCTAAATCTGGCTTTCTAAGGCATAGCACGTGATGAATTATTACAATGAATAGTATAAATACCTGCGAAGGAGGGATTTACCCTCCCATCCTTGATCTCTTGCAGGTACTTCGGGAAACTTCATTTCCAATGACCTTTGTCGTGGTAGTAGAATCACTCTTCATCCTTCGGGTTGGAGGAGGGACCAGCAGGACTAGCTTTAGTTCCACTAGAAGAGGTACAATCATGGGACTTTCCCTTGTGGCTCTTAGAAGGATCCTTCCTCTTCTTTCCATTCCCTTTCCCAATATCCAAGACAGAGACACCAACAGTAGGAGTAGATGCGACATATTTTCCTTTTAGGATACTCTCAACAGTCCTTAGCAGGCCTTGAAGCTTGCTTAGAGTGACCTGCTCCTTGTTCATGTTTTAGGTCATACGAAACTGGTCGTAGCAAGGAAGCAATGAGTGTAAAATGATATCTATGGCCAACTCCTCATCAAAGTTGACATTCAACTTCAACATGATGCACGTACCTTTGCATTTTCTGTAGGTGGGTCGTGATGGATTCTCCATCCTTCATTTTGGTAGTGATCATCGCAGCGATGATCTCGTAGCTTTCTTGCCTAGCACTTTGACGGTACCTTTCCATCAAATCTTGATGCATCTTGAACGGATAATAGTCCTTGTAGGACTTTAGGAGTTCAGCAGTCCTTGTTGCGAGCATGATGCAATGAACCTTCATTGCATCTCTCTCATGAGCCTCGTATGCAACAATTTCTTCGGGAGTAGCAGTGTTGGTATCAATCTACTTTAGCTCTCTGTCGAGAACATACTATTTGTCCTCCTAGCAGATGACCATGCAGATGTTGTCGATCCAATCGTTGAAGTTGGACCCATCAAATATTACCCTCACATACAAGTTCATGAGTGAGAATGAGTCATAAGGGGTTGAGCCAAAAGCATTGTTGTTTGGAGTAGACATCTGAAAAAGAAAAAAAGACAAACTTTAGATAAGAACCCCCAATTTAACACCCAAATGAAAAATTAGGGCTAGGACCCAACACAATTATTTACAATTAAGAAGAGGGATGTCGTAATCTAATTGCAAATAACTTGAAGGTAGGTAAATGACAATGTACCAATTTCCACCATGAAAAACGAAAAAGGACAATTTAAGTTTTAAACGAATTGAAATCCCTAGATTGCTTTTGAGATTCATTGAACTTCTCAATGGCATGTTTAAATCTTGATATGCCCTTCAAGTTTCTGATTGGGATACTGATGCAAATGTACTTGGTACTCTCGATGTCATTTACTACCTAATCAATGTGTCGGTTAACCACACACGCTCCATTTATCTGTGATAAACATCGAGCTACCCTTTGCCACCTTTTCTAGTCCCAAATTAGTGTGTTAGTTATCCACGCACGCTCCACTAACGACTTGGAAATGTGCAAAGTGTAATTTCATGGAATAGCATCATTTCACATTTTTCCTAAAGTAACTAAGATTGGGAATTCATAAAAAACATTTAGTTACTTTATAGATCATTATACATATTAATGAGGAATTAGTTGCCCTATCCTAGCTGTTCGGCTAACGACCCTCCACCAATCAAGGAAGCGGTGAGTGAGAGTGGACACCCATTCAACTGCCATTTTATAGGCAGTTTACTTATACCCCCTTACAGATCGGCTTCGTAAATGAGGCCTACTAACGGTAAGACTAGCTTATCTTATACAAATATATATATATATATATATATATATATATTAATCTTATAATATTATAATAGTATAAGGGTTAAATTTTAAACTTGTAAAATTCTAGGGTTTAGAATTTAAATATTTCAAAATTAAAACTATTAATCAAAATTTTAAATTTCAAAACTTGAGGGCAAGTTCTGAAACTTTTCAAAACCTTCTAGATCAAATTTCAAATAATTTAATTAATCAAATAAGTTTTGATTATCTAAATTTGACGTAATTCAATTTATGGTAAGATAATTCATATTAAATAATACAAATAATCTATTATATCATATAAACTAGTGATTATCTAATTATTTAACAATTACCTTCTAATTTGATGAGGATAATCAACATAATATTGAAAAAAATCGTATTTTATCAGTTAAAAACATTAATTATCCCAACCCAATTCTAGTCAAAATCCCAAAAAATCTACTAACAAACGTGCTGACTCGCCGAGTCACAGACTGGTCTCGTCGAGTAGCCTTAAATCGTCAAGTTCATCAGGTGACTCAACGATTTCATCAGTCAGATGCAAAATTTTCGACTTTTCGGCTTTGAACAAATTAGTTATGTATCAAATACAATAGAAAAATTACCTAGGCTTTGATACCACTGTTGGGCTATGAGCAAAACATCAATCCTATGGTGCACATGCAAACTGATGAGAATAAAATTCTTTTAGACCGATAGATTCAAACAGATATCAATAATAATTAATAGAAATGCGATGAACACCACAATGAATCAAATGAATGTCGAATGATTAATATGCTCCACCTTCGAAGAATTCTATGAGAATTGCTACTGTAGAAGTGTGCTTTGGGTACAATACTTGATCTGGAAAAATAATTATCAAAAGCGTAATAAACATAGTGCATGCATGCACTATATATATGTACTAAACCCTAAATAAAACACAGTTGGGCAGGCCCAAACCGAGTATACAGAATGAACCTAAGTACAAAGCCCAATGATGCAACCCCTAAGACTCAACAATCTCCCCCTTTGTGTCAATTGGGGTGAGATATCAAGTTGGTTGAGCGAGGGAGGATTTCTTCACTATCTTGAATATCTTCGGTATGATGGCAAGAAGAGTTTGGCGAAACGTGATGTACCACTAAAGCATATTTGTGAAGTTCTTCTTATCGCTTTCGGTGTTATGTTTGCACTTGTGTATTATATCTATGATATGCTCCAAACAACAAGTGGAGACAGATGCTTATCGACAAGAGGGAACACAAATTTTTGACCTTCACCCCGAGAGAACATGACGATATAATATTTTGAATCTATTTTGCCTAGTTATATTCGGCTCACATCACCAGTCTTCCCAATCTGTTTGACAGTTGGCTACTTCCTTAAAATGTTTGCAATCTTCTGATCCATCTTCGCAACTTCATGAATGTAAGAGGTCAGCATTCTTTTGATATGGTCAATTATGGGCTCATACTGTTATTGATCAGAGAACAGTATGTTGTTGAGAAGAATCCAATCATGAGGGTCCAAGTTCGGTAGATCGGAAAAGGAGATCATATGGACCGATTTGTCTGATCCTCGGGTGACTTTGAATTTGACATTGATAAACGAACATGTAGGAGTCAGTTTGAGTACCTTAACTGATGTGATCTTTTGAGAACTCCACGTTAGGTACTGAGGTTGAGAGAATTCAACGTAGTAGTTGAGAAGATCTCGATCAACCTTCGGATCTGGAGAAGGAATGTTAACAATTGAATTGAAACGATGAAACACAAAGGATTTTCGGGTGATAGGCATGTCAAATTGAGAATCCTTTGTATTACCACAATCAAAAGAAGCGACTGGTTCAAGCCAGTGAGAACTACGATACTCAATTGTTTCCTTGATCAGTTTCTCTAGTGTCCATGGAGGAGAGAGAGCTTGTCGGGTCACCAAGACATCATTAGCATCTCTTTCCTTTTTCTCCCTTTCTTCTTCCTCCCTAGCGATCCAGAGATTTTCATCAATCTCCCTATCACGAATTTTCCTTCGCAATGCATCCTCTTCAGAATCCTACTTTTCATCACTTTGAACAATTATACATTTCTCCTTGTCCTTCACACTAGAACCCGAAACTACATTAACCTTTGGTCTAGTGGTGACTGTTAAAATACTATATGGTTGTTTGGGAGGTTTTTGCTGTTCTTCTCCCCTTTGTTGTGGAGGAAAAACAGGCCCCATAACACCCTCAATTTCGCTTAAGATCTCAAGAGTTGGAAGTAACCTTTCAATCAAGTGGTTTCAGACTGAGAGATTTAGAACTGAATCATGAGCATTAACGAGGCTAGAGAGAAGAGCGAAGATATCAGAAACGCAGCTTTTGACGACTGCTCACTTAGTCTTTAAGGAATCAATCTCCTTAATCGCTTGATTCAACTGAATGGGCTGAACTTCAAGTGAAGTGGTTTTGCGAGCAAGCTCATCCATAATCCGGTCCTCCATGGCGAGATCTGATTGAAGTTTGTCAAGACGAGCTTTGATATCAGTTACAAGAGTAGTTTGATAATCTTGAAGACTTGAGCGCACCAAATCAAAATTTTCTTTTTCAGCTTGAAATGATTTGGAAAGCAACTCAATTGCATTGTTCACTTTGTTGGTGTTGGTTTCAGCAGCACCCTGAAGAGACTCCATAAAAATCTTGGCATCTGAAATAAGAGAAGCTACATCTTCTGTTGCTTTGTGACAAGATCGAGTAGAGGCATCCACTGCCTCCGTTTCCTTTTGAATTGATTCATCATACTTTTTTATGGAAGTTTCAATCAGGGCTTTGACAGCAGCATCAGAATAAGAAGGTGTGGAGGAAGTGGAAGATGAAGCGAGCAACTTGTCAAGTTTTTCATTGAGATCTTTCAAGTATCGCTTGGTGAGAGGAGCATCGTCATTATCCTCACTCTGAACTTTATAAAGGCTAGAGTAGAAGGACTCATAATCGACATCATCACCCCCTAGAACGAAAAAGGATTCTATAGAAGGAGATGGGGATGTGGGTTTGGGCGCAACAGGTGTTTCAGTTTCTAAGGTAGGTGCCCCTGTATGAGATACGTTGACACAAACCAAAGGTTCGGGTATGGTTGTTGTTGTTGAAGAGACTTGAGTGAAGATTGGTGGAAGGAGAGGCACAGTGGTAGTAGATTGAGAAGAAATAGGTGGTGGAAGAGGTGCAATGGAGACAGGCACTGTGGTATGAGATGGAGAAAGAGGAGGAGTTGGAACATATATCGTTAAGAGGTACCTCATAAGATGGAGAACGTGGAGGCGAATCCCCCCTTGGTGATCCTTATATATGAACATCCTAACTTTCATCTGTATTCTCTATATCATGATCAGAAGGTACATAATCTGAATCACCATGCGAAGATGCTTTCGGTTTCATTGCCATCTTTTTAAACTTTCGCTTCTTGGGTTCGGACGGAGCTGCTTGTGTGGTCTTATGCTTTTTGGGAGTGGCAGCTTGGGAAGATTGGCCTTCTTTCTCGTGTTTCTTTGAATCAGCTTTCTTCCCCCTCTTAGTTGGTTTATTAATAGCATCCAACGTTGTTTGCATCTCAGAGGTGAATTGCCTTAGACCGGTGGGTGGGAGTTTTCGATAATCAGCCATAACCTTGCTTTCTAACGAGACACATCTTTACATCGACTCAGGAATGGACACAATGAACTAAATTTGGTTGGATCAGAGAAAATGATATTCGTTGTGTGAAAAGTGGAAATCGAAGATTTCAAAGCATCCGCGATGACTGGAACTTGAAAATGCCCCATTGCTATTTGAGTAATCAACTTCTAGAATCTTCTACAAGAAATTTCAGAGTGTTTGGAAGAGGAATTGAGACTCTGCACCAGTTGATAAAAAGACCATTCCACTGAGAAGGCAGACAAGACTTCTTGAACTTCATCACCGTGGTAAGAACATCGGTGTAGCCCATATCGTAGAACATCATGAATAGCTGTGTGGTGGTGATGGAATCAAGAACCACAACAAATTCATCAGAGATGATCCCTCACAGAGAACAAAAATGGTCTTTTGAAACGGAGGACTTGTGATTGAAGATCTCAAAGTAGATTCTCTCCTTGCGTTTATCATAAGAAGTAGATGAATAGACTCGAGATAGCAGAGACATGGGTACCAATTCTACTTGGGTTAAAGAAATAACTAGTGGTGAATATTTGAGGCATTCAACCACCTATAGGATGTAAGGATCGTAAAGGAATGGATTTAGTTTTATAATCAGGTTTTGGTTGGTTTTGATGGTCAGCAAGGAAGATGAAGTTGTTTGTTCATGAACTGATGAAGATTCCGCCATTGTTGCAGGGGTGAAGAAGAAGAAGATGACCAAAAGAAAATCGCTTGTTTATTCTTGAGTAAGTTTGGAAGTGGTAAATAGGTACAAGGGGTGTGAGAAACCCTTATATACTGTTTCCAGGAGAGAGAAAGAATCTAGAGTAATGATGATACGATCTTCTGAATTGGCGCCTGAAAAGGCGTGATTTGACAGCTTGGTTTCCCTAGAAAGACATCATAGGCGTGATATTAGGAACCGTTTCAAATTCACTCCCCCGTTTCAAATCTTATCCAATGACTTGGTTTGAAATTTTATCTTGTAACCACCTTTTCATCTTCAAAAACATTTCAAATTCCTTTAGAAACTATGACAAACCCTTTCACTTCATATAAGGGTGGAAATGTTCGTTCCTTAACATAGAGTACCACCATAGTAGTTACACCCGAAGCATCGAATCTGAAAAATTACCATTAGTACCATGAACAAGAATTGAGAAAATCATAAAGATCTTAGTGCAAGAATGTGCCAATAGAAAAGAAATAAAGCAAGGTATGTCTGGGATATAAGTGATGTCTATTTTGACATGAAACTATTGATCCAAAGCACGAATCACTTCCTTCAAAGTCAAGAGAGACTTAGAAGTGTTAGTGTGGTTTCCCATTGAAATATGATCAAATGTTTATTAAGAAACATTGAAAGGCATCTTTTCAACTTTAAACTATAGGGGGTGGCTTAGCTTCAACTGAACTTCAATACTTGACATAAGACCGAAAGTTGGATGAAGTACGTGTGAGACCGATGTGGCTTATGAAACAAGTACGTGTGAATAATTTTCAGTAACTTGGTGATAAATGTAGAAATCTCAAAAAAAAAAATGGATCTTTTGGGAAGAAAAATCTTGGTATTTAGAAAATTTCATAAAGATCTCTCAAAAATAAAACGGAGATTTCTTGGTACTTTCCATCAAAGAGGATTCCTTAAAACGTGGGTGAAAACTAGAACATGTTATTTTTCATCGTCAATTCATTATAGGTGTTGGATTTTGGGTCTCACATAGCACGTGGTAAAACGAAACTAAGATCATCAACACAAATGTTGTGTAACCATAAACCTCAGTGGTAAATGCTAAGAGTCTCAAGGGTTACGATTATGAACCGAAATGAGATGGAGAAATTATGATAAGATGGCTTAAGAACCGAAAGTACCTATGCTATATAAGAGTGACCAAGCAGTTAACTCTTAACTCAATATGAGAAGAGTAAGGTATCTCATGAATTGGATTCACCTGAAGTCTTTGAGGCTTCGGTCGAAATGCAAAAACATGCTTATAGGGACACTTAGCTAGTACAAAGAGAAAAAGAGATATACCTGTCCCTGCTACTGCATTGGAAGATGTCCATGAGTCCCTTGTTATAATATTTTTGGTATTTTTATATCATGCAAAGAATAATAAAAAAATATTTTTGGAATTTTAGGAATAATATGAAAAGAAATAAACATGAAGAAAATATTTTTGGATTTTATAAAAAGAAAGAAAAACATAAAGGATAACAAATAAGGATATACAAAATATACAACCGAAACAATGCCTTAGAAATTATGAAGCGAAATGGACCTAGCGTTCGGTTCATTTTGGTTCCTGAAAATTCCGGAACCGAAATAGACTGAGCGTTTGCTCTATTTCGCTTGATCAATTTTAATTAAGAGAAGGATGTTTCGGTCCTACCTTAGCTTCCATCATGCCTAAGCCTTGGAGAATTTTATTAAAGTTGGCTTCCGCTAAGGCTTTTTTGAAAATATCAGCTAGTTGATCGGTGGATCGAACAAAGTGGACTTCAACGATACCATCTTCAATGTGATCTTTGATGAAGTGATATCTCAGTGCGATATGCTTTGTTTTGCAGTGTTACACTGGGTTGTGACATATTCGAATGGCACTTTCTGAGTCACAATAGAGAGTAATCTTCTTCATGTTCAGGCCATAATTTCTTAATTGACTTTAAAACCAAATGACCTGCAAGGTACACAAGGTCGTAGCAATATATTCAGCTTCGGCTGTAGAGAGTGAAACACATGTTTGTTTCTTGGATTGCAGGCTGACGAGTTTTTCATCAAGGAATTGACATCCGCTTGTAGTGCTCTTTCGATTAAGATCACATCCTCCAAGATTAGCATCAGAAAAGGCTTGAACGAAGAAGCATGATTTTGCTGGTTACCAAAGATCGAGAGATGAGGTTCGCTTCAAGTATCTGAAGATGTTCTTAACATCCACAATATGAGGTTCTCTAGGATTAGATTGGAACCTGACACAATAACAAACAGAAAATATGATATCTGGTCTACTAGTTGTTAGATACCTAAGAGACCCTATCATTTGCTGATAAAGGGTCATGTCAACAGCTGGTTTCTCCAAAGATGGTGTTAGCTTCGTTCCAAATGCTACAGGAACCTTCACTTTGGAATCTCCCATCATGACAAACTTAGCCAGCAAGGTCTTCGTGTAAGCTTCCTGATTGATAAATATGACTTCGGGTCCCTGTCAAATATTCAAGCCAAAGAAAAAGTTAATTGAACCCATTGAGCTCATCTCAAACTTAGTCACCATTAATTTCCTGAATTTAGCTGTTAGGCTGGGATTCTTGGAACCGAAGATGATGTCATCGACATAGATTTGGACGATCATCAAGTGGATACCCTCTTTCTTGTGAAAGAATGTTGGGTCAACCGAACCTTGTTTAAACTTGGGAATTTTTAGAAATCGACTAAGAGTTTCATACCAAGCTCTAGGAGCTTGCTTCAAACCATAGACAACTTTATCCAGAATATAGCAATGATCATGATACCTTTCATTCACGAAACCCGGTGGTTGCTCAACATATACAGTCTCCTCTAGTTCTCCATTCAGGAAAGCACACTTGACATCCATTTGAAACACTTCAAAGTTTTGGTGTACATCATATGCCAAAAAGATTCGCACTGATTCTAACCTAGCAACAGGAGAAAAAGTCTCTTCGTAGTCTATTCCTTCTTCCTGACAGTATCCCTTCACTACCAACCTAGCCTAGTTATGAATTAAATTTCCCTCTTTATACATCTTGTTTCTGAAAACCCATTTTAACCCAACTACCGATGCATCTTTAGGGGTGGGAATCAACCTCCAAACCCAGTTTCGCTCAAACTCATTGAGTTCATCTTGCATAGCTTGTACCCAATCGGAGTGATCAAGTGCAATATTAACTGTGTTCGGTTCTATTTTTGAGACGAACGAATTAAACATGTAAAACTCTACTTGAGAGAATAGAGTTGTTTGCTTTGCTTTTATTTGAGACTGAGGTAGAACTCCCTCATATGATTCACCAATTACTTGAGTTTTTGGATGATCTATTGTCCATTTTGTGAGAGGAGGGTAGTTTGGATCATAGGCAGGATCCAATTTGGCATTTATTTCTTCTTCAAACTCTGATTGAGAGTCTTCGTCAATTGTTTCCTTATTCTCCCCCTCAAATGATGAAACTATTTCAACATCTGGTTCAGAATTCTCCCCCTCGGTTGGACATCCATGGTTTGGAGTTGAAGTCCGATTCTCCCCCTCGAATGATGAGACGTTTCCAACATCAGGGTCATATTGCTCCCCCTCGAATGAGATTTCATGGGTTTTCGCTGGTGATGAAGTTTCCTCCTTGAATGTATAACTATCTTTTGGAGGCTCGCTTAGACCTGGCCGTTCGGTTGGTTCCTGATGTTCGCTTTCCATTTCTTTTGTTTCTTCATCGATAATTTTCTTTAATTTGTCGACCTTGTTATTAGAATCCTTCGCCGCAGAATGAATTGCTCTCTCTGGTTCATCAAAGAGCAACATATATTCTTCAAATAAATTGGAAATTCGGACCAAGACATGGCCTGATTTTGGAAATATTTCTTCTGTTGATCATGTGCTTGATTGAAGTTTCTTTATGTAAGCATCATAAAAGGTGAGATAGTAGGTTTCTTCAATTTTCTTTGAGCGTTTATTCAGAACCCTATATGCCTTTGAAGTTAAAGAGTAACCAAGAAAAATTCCTTCATCAGCCTTTACATCAAACTTGTTAAGGTTCTCTTTGGAGCTAAAAAAGAAACATCTTGAACTGAACACATGGAAGAACTTTACGTTTAGCTTGTGATTATTCAAGATTTTGTATGGAGTAATGGAGAAATGCTTATTAAGTAAGGATCGGTTTTGGGTGTAGCATGCAACAGCTATTGCATCGGCCCAGAAGTACAGTGGTAAGGAGGCGGAGCTGAGCATGGTTCGGGTTGCTTCACACAAAAAGCGGTTTTCCCTTTCAAATATGTCGTTCTGTTGTGGAGTGTAGGGAGCAGAGAAGTTGTGAGACACTCCCTTATCGACCAGAAATTCTTCGAACTCTTGATTCTTGAATTCCAACCCGTTGTTGCTTCTAATATTCCTGACCATCTTTCGCAATTGAAGTTCCACTTGATTTATAAACGCTTTGAGCCTTGGGGTCGCTTCTGGTTTCTGTTTAAGAAAGAAAACCCAGGTGCAACGAGAAAAGTAATCAATAATTACTAAAATGTATTTACTACCACTAATACTTTCAATTGCTGAAGGTCCACACAAATCAAGGTGTAGTAATTCAAGTGGTTCGATGATCTTTGTGTAAAAACGTGTGGGGTGAATCTTTCGGCTTTGCTTTCCCATCTCGCACGCAGCGCACAAGTATTCTTTATCAAATTTGAGAAGTGGAAGTCCTCGTACGTGATCATCAATAACCAACTTGTTGATATCTTTGAAGTGAGATGTGAGAGCCTTCGGTGCCATAGCCAACTTTTGTCAGAGTGTGCTTTCGTTGAAAGGCATACAACTGGATTTCCTCGAAGTGGATTGATATTAAGAGGGTACATCTCTGTCTTTCCCTTGGATTTTAACAAAATCATCTTCGTCTTCTTTTCAACAATCTCTGAACCTTCATCATCAAATGAAACCTTCCAACCAGTTCCCACAACAAGTTACGAGACACTGATTAGATTATGCTGCAATCCCTCTACATATGCTACCTTCCCGATTGATAATTCCATGTTTGTGATCATTCTGTAACCTTTGATCGTGATATATGAATTATTTCCATATTTGACACATCCACCATCTTTAAGGGCCCAAAACTCTGTTAGCTCTTCCGTCCTTCCTATCATGTGACATGAGCAACAACTATCAAAGTACCATTCATCGTCGAACTACTCGTCACTTATTACCTGAAAAAATCAAGCAGATTTAGGAACCCAAAGTTTCTTGCATCCTTGTAAGCCATTTACAGGACAGGGAATTGCAATTGAAAGATCAACTAAATATGTTCTTTTTATTAAAGTGGTTTCATCTTTTCGTTTGATGGTAAAAACTTTGATTTTATTGTTTTCTTGTTTCGGTTTATTTGAATTAGACTGTTTAGTTTTGTTTTGATTCTCATCTAAACTAGTCTTTTGATTCGTTGGGTTAGCTGACATCTTCTTGGCATGAACTTCAGAATGCGAGACTTGCTTGCCCTTTCCTTTGACATCCTTGATTGGGTTCGGCTGCGGTTGTTGATGAAGATAATGGGGTTTAGGACCAAAGCTGGTCTTTTGCTTCTTATTATTGCTGGATTTGATACAAACATTATTCCTTTGGTTCGTTTGACTGCACGACTGACAATGAGTGCGTGGACTTTTTTTTGCCTGATGCTTTCCTTTCACCTATGGATTCGATACTTTGTGAACATGACTGGCGTTTTGAGAATTCCAAAACTCCTTTCTCTCTTTGATATTTTTCTAGTACATTCTATTCCTTTGATGTGTTTGTTCAGCAAGTTGTTTTTGAGATTTATGAATCTTTGCTTTTGGTTTCCGTATCTCTTCACTAGCTTCGCTTGGAGACGATCATGTTGGTGCTTTTTCCGGTTCACTTTGAATTTCGTTAGTACTGCTTGTACTTGGCTTATCAAATCTAGAAGGCTTGTTAAGTGGCTCAGCCACATATCTACCCTTGACTCTCCACGAGGTTTGCTCTGACAGATCTATTGTTTCGTCTGCATTGTCAATGGGAGCTGACCAGAAAAAGTTTTCACATCCATCAGCGTTGTTTTCATCTACTAAGGAAGTTAGCTCAGCCGTTTGCTTCTTAGTAACTCCAGTAGTGGCATATACGTGATTCGGTATAGTTTGCACCTTTTGGTATACAACTTCCTTTTCTCTTAGGACTTTGGACATGTTCTTGGACATGCGACCGAACTCAACTGAATTTTCATATCTAAGAGCCTTTGTCGGTTCGGGTTTGCTTTTGAGAAACTCAGAGCAGTCAACCTCATCGTCTATAGAAATTTCACTCATATCACTGTCCTCATCAAATTCAGAGGAATTTTCCACATTCATCTTATTTTCTGAACTTAATTTGGTACTCAATGAGTCAAATGTGTGCATTGTTTCAATCTTCATTTTTAATTTGTCATTTTCGTCCAACAAATTCCTAAGCATGTCCTTATTGTCTTTGGACTTAATAAAGGACTCTATTTTGTCCAGGCCAATTTTGTAAGCATCCGAAATCTGGTCTGATGATACAACAGATTCACAATTATAGCAATCAATGTGGACTTCATCCTCCTTTAGTTCAAGAATGGGTAAAATCATTTTGTGAACCTTTTTTCCAATATCACAATTCAAATACAACTGAGTAATATTAGTGTAAAGACGTTTAGAATCAAACAAAAAATATCCTTTGTTTAAAAAACTTCAAATTATCATGTTGCAAATATATCAACTCATCTCTCACTCTAATTAAGTCTAACTCCGTCTTCTCTATCCACATCCTTCGCTCCTCACCCTTGGATGTCACCCTGCTAATTTGATCGGTTAGGTTAGCATTTGTGAGGCGTGTTTGCATTAGACTTCCACTTAAACTAGAAAACTTGAATTTTAATTTGTTTAATTCCTTTTCATAGTTTGTTACATGTATTTTAAGTGATTCGAGAATGGATTGTACCTTCTTGATCAACTGATCACAGTCGATGATCCTTTCGCTCACAGGTTTGGCAGGAAAGCATTTATCTTCCTTCTGATTTGCTTCATTACACTCGCCTTCGCTTGTGTAGCCCCTCATTTGAGATGCTCCAGCAGTCACCATCAAGCATCTCCCAGCAAACTCAACATTATCTTCTTTGGCCACATGCCCTGCCATGCGTTGGTTTACGTACTTCTTCATATTTAGAGTCTATCGACAAGACCTCTACTCCACTGAACTCATCCTCAAAAACGTTCTCCTGCACAACCAAAACATTCATAGTACTGTTAGAGGCTTTCTTCTTCTTTATCTCCTCTAGCTTGCACATATGATATGCTTCATCATCTTCACCCTCTTTCTTCTCTGACAACTTTCTCAACATGCAATCTTTGGCAAAATGGTTTTTTCCATGGCAGAAGTTGCAGTCATATTCGGAGTCTCCAGTCAGTTTTCTCTCCTTCTTCTATTCTTCTTTTTGAGGATTGTTTTTGATCTCCTCTTTCTCCTTTTTGAGTTATAGCTTCCCTGCTAGTTTCGGTTCTTGGTGACATGGAACTTCTTGCGATCAAACTGCTTTGGGTTGGAAACCATTATTGCATACTCTTCGCTTGTTAGATCACATTCCGAAATTTATGAATCTTCCTCATCTTCTACCACATTCTTTCCCTTAGAGAGAAGATCCAATATCCCATACTAGACACCACTTTCGCTTCTTTAGACACAACACTTTCATGAGACTGAAGAATACCCACCATCTTCGCTAGTGAATAGGTCTTAAACTACTCGTGAGCCTTCACAGTTGATGCCATAGCCATCCACTCGAGTCTTAAACCATTTAGAAATGTGACCTTCTATTCGATCACTTCTCTTCCAATACTGTGCTTGATCATCTTGCTCAAAAGATGGTTGAAATGATCGAATGTCTGAATTAGCTTTTCATCAGCCTTTTGTTGGAAAGCACTGAACTCAGTGAGAAATAGAGTTTGGATGGAATGTTCTTGGTCCTCATCAGTGGAATACAACTCTTTAAGTCTATCCCAGATCTCTTTTGCAGTAGTGCATGGGCTTACCAAATGAAAAGTGTCAGACTTTAAATCAAATCTGATCATTCTCATGGCTTTTACACTACAAAACAACTTATCATTTTCTTTTTGAGGAATCTTGTCCACATCGATCAAGAGTTTGTTGTACTCCGTTTGAGTCTTAATGGTTCTATTCATTCCAGAATGAACAAAATGACCCAATGTTATCCCCTCCCAGATTAGATAACCATTGTCTTCAGATCCAACTACATAATCTTCAAAGTGATGCATCCAAACTTCATAATCTTGAGTGTATAGGATTGGAATCCTAGTTGTAGATCCAATGTTGTTGGAGATATTGATTGGACTGGTTTGTGAATCATCGTGAGACATGATGACCTTGTATAGATATCTGCAAAGAATCAAACTTGTAAAGATTGAATTAGGGTTTTATCAGAATCAAGAAACATTGTCAATGAAGAGAAAACGGCTCCCACAGATTCGATAAAAGCGAAAACCCTAAACAGATTCTGCCAATAGAAGAGATGCGTATGAATTACACAGTCTCCTGCACTGATACCAATTGATGAGAATAAAATTCTTTTAGATCGATAGATTCAAACTGATATCAATAATAATTAATAGAAAGACAATGAGCACCATAATGAATCAAATGAATGTCGAATGATTAATATGCTCCACCTCAGAAGAATTCAATGAGAATTGCTAATGTAGAGGTGTGTTAGGGTTACAATACTTGATCTGGAAAAATAATTATCAAAAGCGTAATAAACATAGTGCATGCATGCACTATATATATGTACTAAACCCTAAATAAAACACAGTTGGATAGGCCCAAACCGAGTATACAAAATGGACCTAAGTACAAAGTTTAATGATTCAACCCGTAAGACTTAACACAAACCCCAAAGCTTTGGCTCTAGGTTTTTCTAATTGTACATGCAATAATCATCCAAAGCTTTTGAACCCTGATTCTAGCATACCAAAATCGAAATCAACATAAATAAACAAGTTAGAATGTTACATATGATTGTAGCTTGATAACCTTGAGCTTTTGAGAACCTAGCACCTCAAATGTAATGCCTCCAATAGATCACAAACACCAAAGCAACTAGAGAATATTAGAGAGAGAAACAGAGAGAGAGAGAGAGAGAGAGAGAGAGAGATAGAGACGGAGAGAGAGTTGAAGTCCATTTTTGGCTCTAGCAATCATTCTAGGGTCGTCGTAGCTGAAAAATATGAAGCCAATGGTTCAATATATATGTGAGGAATTAGGGTTTCAGTCACAGACTTAATCCGGTTGCTTAGGCTCTAAGCAGCCCATAGGAATCTTCCAGAACCCTGACCCTTGGACGAAATCCTTATGGGATCCCATAAGATTTCGTCCACCCCTTATCCAAGAGGTCCTCAGCCTATTATTACAATTATCACATAATTACAATATCAGTCCCCTTAATTCAGTTAACCTCTTTTGACCACAAAACTAATTCTAAATAAATTCTTGACCAATGTTAATTAAATAATAAGATTTCTCTTTTAATATATTATTAATATAATATATTAATAAATCACATTCATCCTCTTTCTCCATTATTCATCAAGTCAAGTTGCTTTGGTGAAGGCAACCCAAAAGGACCATGCTATAACCGGGTGAAGTACACACCAAATATAGTTATGGGCTTAGACACCTAATCCAACAATTATCTCCTATAGTACCTAGCCAAACGAAGGAAACTTTGTATCTCAGATGGATATCTCAGAACTTCCCACTGAATTACCGCCTCAATTTTGGCCCGATCGAACATAATACCATTCTGGTTGATGAGATGCCCCAGAAACTGAACCTCATGCAACTAGAACGTTCACTTGGAGAACTAGGCGTAGAACCTATTAGGTCACAGAACCCCAAGAATCTCACGAAGATGCTCCTCATGTTGTTCCTTGGTATTATATTTTACCAAGATATCATCAATAAAAATGATCACCAATCGATACAACATCATCAGACACACCCAACTCATGGGTCCATGAACAACGTTGGTGCATTGGTGAGCCCAAAAGGTATCACCACGAACTCGTAATGACCGTAACGAGTATAAAAGGACGTATTCTTAATGTCATCCTACCTAACCCTCATCTGATGGTAGTCTAAACTCAAATTGATATTGGAGAACCAAGATGCTCCTTGGAAATAATCAAATAGTTTATCAATCCTCGGCTACGAGTAACGGTTTTCCCTGTTAACTTGTTTAACTCCCAATAATCAATGTACATCTAGTGCAAACCATCCTTCTTCTTGACAAAAAGGATCGGTGCTCCTCATGGAGAGATATTCGATTGAATAAATCCCTTGCCTAACAAATCTTTGAGTTGTGAGGAAAACTCATGCACTCTGGAGGTGCAAGGAAATATGGTGCCTTGGTAATCGGGGCAACATCAGGGATCAAGTTGATCCTAAACTCCACATGTCTCTTAGGAGGTACACTTGGTAGATCATCTAGAAAAGCATCGGGAAATTCTCTCACCATAAGGACATTGGAAACTCACTTATTCTCCTAAACTTGAGTTTCAACCATATACACAAGGTAACTCAAACATCCATGCAGAAGATACCGCCTAATCCTAACGGTCAAACAGAAGGTTGAACTAAATCTAGTGCCCTCATTAGATATGGCCAAATCTCCCCTACTTGAGGTATGAACTACCATTAACTTACGTGTACAATCAATCAACTCCCCAAGCCGGCTCAAACAATCCATACCCATGATCAAACATACACCTCTCATGGGAATAGGAATTATGTCTATCAAAAATCCCAGGCCAAAAAGTTCCTGCACACAATCATGATAAACATGAGAGGCTGAAACCGTACAGTCATCAGTTATTGCGACCTCCATAGGTCGTTCCAATGATCCAAGGGAAACACGAAAATCCCTACTAAACAAAGACGTCACAAAATATCGAATCGCATACGAGTCAAACATCACAAACATACGTAATGAATTCACTAAGAATGTCCATATAGAAGCTTGAATACAAGCATACTAAAATATAAATTCATAGATATATAAATGAATATATCAATAACAATGGCCTCTTCTACTATCAACTGGAAAGATCGCCCTCGGGCCTTTGAGGCCTCAACCTTCCCCTGACAACCGTCAGTGATGCTCAGGGTCATAGGAGCCACAATCTGTACTAATCTTGAGGCGAACAATAGGCAATCAGCATTCACATGGCCTGTCATATTGCAGCTGAAACAAACATGAAAAAGCTTCAAATAACCCTTTGCAAAATTTCCCTCCTTGACATACATATAACAAACTGACCCTACCCGACACGGCCCCTTATGACCCTTACCCCACTTGCTGTAAGTGCAACCTCTCTAACCTCCTGATCTCGAATAAGTGGGTTAGAACCACTTAGTTGCCGAACATGAATTCATTGGAACAAGCCTCTTTTCCCACCTCTAGTTCTCCACCTCACCCCCTCTCACATGTTTCTCCAACTCAATCTCCCTCCTCCCAACATTGGACTACAAATTAGCCAATGTATAGTAATGGGATTTCATCATGAACTCTATGATATCCTTATTGAGCATAATCAAGTACTGGGTCATCCAAACTTTCTCTAAAGAAGCATACTCTGGGAAAAATAAGGATCTCTCATCGAACATCCTAGTGATCTCGGTTACTGACTATGTGGTCTGTCTAAGTAACAGGTACTCAAAATCTAGTTGCTCTTTCTCCACCAATGGAACATAATCATCACATAAATCTAAGAAAACTGCTCCTAAGTCACCACAACCTGATCCGTAGGAGAATAACTAGTAGTCACAAAATTCCACTGGTCCTTAGCACCCAAGCAAAGAAGGTTCAATGCAAATCGAACCATCAGGTCCTCTGGACACAAATAGGTTTAGAAGCATCCCTCGACATCAGAAATCCATCTCATCGCAAAAATTGGTTCATTGGTCCTATAAAACTTCAGGGGCTTCATGTTGTTGAATTCCTGGTATTGCAACAAATTAGCTCCACGCGGTCTCGCAATGGCAACGACTGCGGTCGATGCGACAACAACAACCTTAGTGACAGCAGTGTAACGCTCGCCGTACAGCTCGATCAACATGGTCTTAACAGACCCAAACATCTCTGGGATCGCCTTCCTCATTGTTGCAGCCACCTTAGCGTAAATAATCCTATGGATCTCATCATCACTGGTACCCAGTCTCACTGGATCGCTAGAGCCTGAAGCTCGGGTAGTCAGCACCATACCGAAACATGAGAGGAAAAGGGTCAAAAATCAAGCCACAACATATATGTACACGATACACACTCCTAGTAGCTCCCAAGTAGTCCTGGGACTCTTCCTGAATCTCGTACAGATCATGTGCCTTCAGTATTACGGGCCCATACTACCTTTCATACCTATTCGTATTTGACTCATAATTCTTCTCAAGGCCTCAAGTCACTAAGCTACTCCACACTTAGTTCAATATCACACACACACATAGAAATATATATATATATATATATATATATATATATATATATATATATAGAGAGAGAGAGAGAGTCAAGATCAAATAAGAAGGAAATTTTTGGTAGGAAGGTAAGAAGTTTTTTTCCTACATATTTTTTTCGCGAATAAAGAAAATGAATTATTAGATGATTCATTTGTAAGATGATTCACAAGAAAAAATTCTCAAAAAAACATCTCGATGATTCATTTATACAATGATTTTGTTGTTATTCACTAAAATTGTCACAAAAGTGAATTTTTTCTTAATTTACTTAAAAATGAATCATAAATATGTTTTTTTGGGAATTTTTTTTGTGAATCATCTTACAAATGAATCATCTAGTGATTCATTTATTTTGTTCGTCAAAAAAATATGTAGAAAAAAAACTTCTTACCTTCCTACCAAAAAAAATTTCTTACCGGGTCTATATCCTATATATATTAATATATATATATATATATATATATATATATATATATATATATATATATATATATATATATGCTCAACATAGCCACCTCTAACTCCTAGGTACTCATTCTATATTCTCCTCGACCACTTCTCACACTACTAGAAGTCCTCACTAATCTCGCTAATCCTTATACGTATATCAATCATGCATAATCTGTGATCCGACAGATGGTCGAATAAGTGATTCTACCCCTAGTCCACCTATGTCTCGCTTGAGACACAAGTGGTGATAGTTAAGAGTAGATTAGTTTGTCGTTCCAAAAACAAAACAATATTAATTTTGACTCCAAGAAAAGTATCACAAGTATTGCCTAGGCTATAAGGCATCACAAAAACAGGTAACTCTATCATGAAATTCCTAAAAAGATCCTCATCCAATCAACTAGCATACATCTCTAATAGCCCATATAACAATAACTCGATTACATCATATAAAACAAATAAGGAAATTTTAGGAATCACTTTTCTCGAGCTTCGGCTGACTGCACACATCGCATATTCTCTTTCCTTATTTAAGAACCGATATTTTCAAAAAAGATTTACGAAAACTATTAGATCCTATATTTGAGTCTGGAATCACACGAGTGTTCATCCAAATACCTCTAACCACGACTCTGATACCAACTTGTACCGTCCCAATTTTCACAACAAGAATTTTCATTTTTAAATTAAGTAAAAACATTGTTTCCACAAAAACCAAGTCAAGTAACCATAAGTATCAAAATACAATCATCCTAAAAATCAGAGTACCACAAAAATGCAGAATCATGAAAACTGTCGATGAGAGTGTAAAGTCAGACCTCGGCTTTCCAACCATCATCTGAAGTACCTGAAACATATTTAAATCCACAACTGTAAGAGCAAAGCTTAGTTAGTTCCCCAAAGTATCATATACATCACAACATAAAAAACAAGTATGGGCTATTAGCAACCTTGGGACAATCAGCAGTCCTGAGGACTATTAGCAGTCCTATGGGATCTTAGCAGCTCTATGGGTTATCAAAAACCCTGTGGACTATCATCAGTCCTGGAGTTCTAAACAACTCAATAAACACACATAACAACAATCATCAAATAAGACTCAACTAGTCTAGCATGCACTCTACTATGACATAGGTAATATAGTGAGAAGACTCACCATGCAACATTAGGCTAACACAAAAGCTCTCAGATAATGGAAACTAGTACTACGAGACACCTAAACATGGTATATGATTACCCTTTCACTCTACACCCTAAAACCCTTAAGTTGACCAATGTCAACAATGGTAAAAAAGCAACGCTCAAAGTCAATCCCAACTGTAACAACCCGTTATTTTTCTAGTCAATAAAAGTCAAACCTTCTTAAATAAATATTTCAAATTTTATTTATCTCTAGAGATGCACAAAAACCCGATCCGAATCCGGATCCGATCCGGTTTCATGATGTCACACCGAAGCTTGGGAGCCTCTTGTTAAACCTGTTGATGGTGTCTTAAGGTGGGTTATCTCTTTCTCTAGAATTTTTCAAATAGGTTTTAGTGATAAATTTCTGAAGGGATCCCTTTTCTCTTTCTTTCTCCTTGTTTAATGTCTTCTTGTTTGGTTTCAATGTGCAGGTACTAAAATGATGTTAATGCTCCAAGTGCTGCATCTCAATTACTTTTGCTGTCACAATGACTTTTGTTGTAACTGGCTTGGTATCAGGTGCAACCCAAAATATCCTTGTCTGTACACGAAGAACTGCATCTTGGGGAGCACATATCTGCTCATCTGGGACCTACAATCCATTTCTTCAATGTAAGCTGATACTTGATATAATAAACTTAAAGTTTTTCAATTGAAATTCAAGCGCTTTCCTAACTACACTCACTTCCCCAGAAATCTGTTTGTTATTCAAGACAAAAGAAAAACACACAAAACAGACCCTTCTGCACACAAGAACCCAAATATTTCCAAAACTCTTCCACTTTTAACCTTATTTTCTTGAGATACATTAACACCAGTACCCTTCTTTTCTGGTTCTCACCTTTCAAACTGTTTTAAAAATGATCATTGTCCAGGCTGTCAACATGTGTGTTACTCGAAAAACTAATTTTCAGATTTCTAGAAGTGAACAAGACTGAGCCCTCAACCAATTAAACATATGGTTCACTTTTAAAAAATCTGACATTTATCAATACATTTGTTTCTGGTGTTTTAGTTCCTAAATCATACATATGGCATGTGGACAATGACTTCTATTTACAACCATCTACCTCATTGATCTTGGATGCCAACAAAGAGGGTTTACAAGTATTTGGTTAAGATTTCATGAATGATGTGCAAGTTGCATATAATTACAGTTATGTCACTGTAGAAGCGTATCTGTATTTTGTGGATAATGGCAGATTCTCTGTGGATGGTGTGCTTTCCGATAATCCAGTGACTCCATTAGCAGCTTTTAGTAAGTTTTGAACCCTTTAAATCTCATGATATGATTCTGCATATATTGAAAAAGGTTGAATGCAAGAAATAACATTCTATTTCCATAAGTTAATATTTCTACAACCATGCAGGTTGTTTTTCTCATATTGGGAAAAAAACATTCTCAGTCAAGTGTGTCATTTTATACACAATCATTTAACATTTATATATATATATTCATCATAAATCATAAATTAGATCCCTTGTTGCTTCAGGAAAAGGAAAGCCTTTAATTATCTCATTTGAAGGAGCAAGTGGGGAGTTTCCAGGGTGTAGCGGTTCAACATACAGAGGCTTGTGCAAGTAGCAGTAAACCTTTAATTATCTCATTTGATGTTTGAAAATTATATTGAGAAAATAATGGAAAACATGGGAAATGGAAGGGTTGTCGATAGGGTATCTGCATTTGATCCATAACTTCACCCCCTGTACAAACACACCAAAGAAAATCAGATCTAACATGCTTATATTTGAATAAATTTAAACTTCCATTTTTGATATGTTATTACATTTACAGGTCCTTCATTGAAGACTATGGACCTAACATTAAGATCTCCCCTCAGGGTCACAACTATATTGGATTAAATAATAGGCTTGTAACAGTGAATGGCACCCTACAACAACTGGTGCAAGCTATTAATCTGATTTTATTCAAATTATTCGAAGATCTCTACTATCTTCAGTCTGTTGGCCCCCTATTTCCATATGTTGCTGGTATGCTTTTTTTTTTGTTACCGATTTCCCTCGTACATAGAAGAGTCCAACAGGACTCATCACATGCATGACACAAGGAACTACTAGTCTTCTTAGTAATACAGTTTATGCCATAAGTGATGCTGCCACCCAAGTCAGTTGAGCAGCACATAAGGTACATTTAATTCCTATTTTTATTTTTAAGTCGATGGTGTTAAATTAAACTAAGATGTTGCCCAGGGTATTGTTGCTTTTACAATGGACGACCCATCTGCATCAGCTTTTTATCTATTTATTTTTTCTATTAACATATCTTGTCACTTCTCAATGACATTATGTGTTTGTTATAGGATCAAGTTCCAGAGAATGATGTCAAAGGAATTTCTAAGGATAAACCACTGTATGATCTATTTGTTTCTTTACTTTAATGAGTAAAATTAAAGTTCTAAGGATATTCATATTCCCCTTCATTCTTGATTTATATATCTACATGGTATAATTATTTTTAATTCTTCCTTTTGCAAAAAGGTATGCTTTTGATCAGTAGGAGGCTTTGCTCTCCTTGAAGAAGAGTGGCAAAATTGATGAACTATTATTACAAGTAAAGCCAGCTGTCCATTTTTTTATTTTTTTATATTAACATTTTAAATTTATAAGACTTAACAAGATTACCTCAATCATGCTTTTCAGGGTAAAGAGTACATCTTGTTGCTAAACTCAGATAATTTTGTTGAAGTTGTGGACCCAAGTATCCTTTTTAAGTTTATAATTGTTAGTTTCTTTTTGACTTAATGAACTTAATATATATATATATATATATATATATATATATATATATATATATATATATATATATATATATTGAGTATGGCTTCTCAAATATTTTTATAAACATCATTTATCCTGGGAAGAATGTTATAAATTAAACAATTAAACAATAACCAACTATATGATTTTGGGATCCTTATGATATGTACCAGAGATTCTAAATCATCTTATCCAGTAGAACATTGAGTATTGCATGGAGGTAATTACTATAATGCCCTTTTCTTATATTTACTTTGAAAATGTTAATTCTTACCTTTTGTCTATGTAGGATCCACCAGGAGCAGGAAACACACAAACAATTCTTGGGCTTCTTAGTGCCATATTACAAACCAGCTGAGTATATAAGTCTCTTAGTAACTTATGCAGGTAACAATATTGTTCATAGCTGGGTTGTTAATGTTCCTGTTTGTTTTCATTTATGTAGGTAACAATCTTGTTGAAAGGACTTATGAATTAAATATTAATGGTAACAAGTTTAACACTCGAGTCCATACGATTAGATGTTAATGGTAACAAGTTTAACACATGTGTCTTTGTTATACATACAAATTATATGCAATGGATTGTATTTTTTGTATATGGTATTTTATTTCTATTATGAGAGATTAAATGCAAATTTAATTTATAAATTAATAAATATATAAATATATTTTAAAAAAAAAAATTAAAATTACGATACGCAAAAATGTGTGTCGTCTTCATTTATGACATGGCCATTCTTGACTGGTGCTTCCTTGATACGCATAGCGTGTCATAAACACGCGCGTCGTAAGGTTACGACACGCAAATGCGTGTCATCTTCCTTTATGACAGGGCCTTCCTTGATACGCATTGCGTGTCATAACCGCGTGTCGTAAATGCGCATCATAAATGCGCGTCGTAAATGCGCGTCGTCTATAGATGACGCGCAAAAGCGCGTCATCTCTCTTTATGACAGGGCCTTCCTTGACGCGCATTTGCGCGTCGTCTGAGCGTTTTACGACGCGCAATGAGCGTCGTAAAAGGCCTTTTTTCTAGTAGTGTTCGCCCATAATCCGAACTAGTTTCAAACTAGATTTGATCGGTTTTCGGAGCCCCGAATCTGAATCAGATTAATCTGATATGGACCCGATCCGATCCGAAATCTGATCTGATTTCCCCCTTTTTTTTAATAAACATTTTTTGGACCACATATATAACACAAAATGCAACATAGGTTCATTAAAACATACATCAAACGTCGAATTAGAAAGAGTTTTTAAACTACTTAACTAATAATAATAATAATAATAATAATAATAATAATAATAATAATAAAGTGGCGTTATAACATTTAGCCAAATAGATATAGTTTTTGTGGTCTTCCACTTCGTGTCACCTTCACTAATATATTCTTCAACCGCCACGCAAATAACTATGGGTCTCATCAATACCATATTCTTGATCTTCGTCTTCGCCTTCATCGTCATCGTCTTCGTATTCCGAAGGTGTTGATAAGCCTTGTGAATATTCTTCATCCATGATCTCCGCTTCAACATTTTGTGGTAGTGAGCCTTCTCGTGATGCCAAGGGTTGTATACGTTCCACCGAATCCAAGTAATCCTTCAAGCGAATGCAAACCTCTACCGCAACCGGGGTAAGATTCGTCCTCAACTTTGATAAAACTCTACCACTAAAAGAAAAAGCGCATTCCGAAGCTACAGTGGAAGCTTGGACGGTTAGTAAATCGCGGGCCATGACGGAGAGAATAGGAAATTGTGCTTCCTTTTCTCTCCACCAAGCCAAAAGATCCAAAATTTTAAATTGTGGTGCACTCATGAATTTTAAAATGTTTGACCCCATATAAATTCCAAGTTCGCTACTAGGGTTTAATGTGTATGCTCTTTTGATTTGCTCCTCCAAAAGGTAGTTATATAGGTCGATATTTAAATCCGTTCGACCCCCACCACTACACGATGCAACACTAGTAGAGTCGGTTACACTTGCAAAAATGTTTGACATATTGCCATATTTTATGGCGTAAATGTCAAAAACAATTAGTAAAAGTATTATTAAAAGTGTGTATTTGGTTACAGATGTAGTTTGAGTCATCTTTGTGCAAATTTAAAGACATAGAAATTTTGGTAATCAAAGCCTCTACACCCGTAACATTGATACAAGGGTTTAATGTCACGGCACAAGTAAAATATGGTGGCATTTCTTTAAAATATTTGACTAGTTTTCGTCTCGTTGGTCTCATAACCAAAACATATATTTCACTTCTTTGTTCAAAATGCTCCAATTGTGCGGACATCAACCATATTCTTTTAGTAACAATGGACTTGTCGGGTAATATATGTCCGATAAAAAAGTGGTTGATTGTTTAAATACTTTTAACATTTCCACAAACTCTTCCATCAAATCCCAATCATAATCCGAAACCGAGTTTTTTCCTTTTGAAATTGTGTCGTAAAATAATTGTTAAGTCCATGAGGGTTAAAAACAACTTAAATTTTAAAAATGATGCTTTTATATAAGTATTTCAAATAAAATACACTTAAAAATCCAAGTTTTCCCTTTTGGAACCGAGAACCTCCCTACCGAAAACAATTCTCGGACAGCAAACAGATTTCGGCCGAGAACCCCTTTTCCAGCCGAAAACCCAACTGATATACATGTTTTCATCCGAAAACATAAGCCATTTCTCACTCTTTCACTTGAAAACACTCCTATTTTTCTCTCAAATATCATCCAAGAACATTCGTACCTTCAAGAAAAATCCTTCAAATCTTCATAATTTACACTAAGAACACCAAGAACAATCTACAAATCTTCAAGCTAGCCAAAAACTCCAAGGACCGAAAACTCATTCCTGGCCGAGAACACCTTAGAACCGAGAATCTAGTCCTCGGTTGAGAACTTAGGACCGAAATCAAGGATTTCGGTGGAGCTTGACCGAAAACCCTCCTCAGCACTTCATACAATTTTCGATAATTCTTACAAGAAACTCCTTACACAAATCAAGTGTTGTCTAACACTTTGATTTATTATTTCACTCATTTAAATACGGTTATGTGTTTAAATAATTCTAGGATATCGTTCTTATCACATACGCTAGCTCGAGGATCATCTTTTCAGTCTCATTATCCGACTCAAACATGTAACAGAGGTGAGTTCATACCCCTACATTTTCACTGTTTTCAATGTTTTTAGGGGGGATACAAGTAAAACACAAGGACTTTTGTGTTTTTATACAAATGTTTTCAAACAATTTCGAAACCTTTGCAATTGATTCAAACTAAGTATTCGCTACATTTCATAAAAATATTCATATATTTTTAACCCTTTTGTAACATGACGAGCATAAGGGTATTTTTTTCCTTCATACAACTAAATTGCAAAAGTTTTCAGTACAGTACAGAACACACAATTAAAACTATACTTGGTATAGTTTTGGGAGCACTATATCGCTATTACTGAGTTCAATACACGAAACAAGAACATACATTCAAACTATAATAGGTATAGTTTGGGATACATTACACTATTTTACAAGTTCAAGAACACTGTTTAGAAACAAAAATGTAAACTATGGTAAATATAGTTTATGGAAGACTACACTATTTCACTTATACAAGGATACATTACTAAATAATTATTTAAGTATAATTATTTTACATTACAAAGTACCCTACTGCAAGGTTATACATACAGTATCAAGTACAAGAGAGCATTATAACACTATACGTAAACTTTTTAATACAGGGTTGTGAGGCACTACTTCAATTGTATCCATGAGGGTATGGAACTAAATCCTATACATTATAACCAGAGTCTCCTGGAGGGAGAGCGTGAGATTTGTGTATATATCTATATGAGACTGACAATCCCACACCTGAACTGCTATCTACAGTTAGGCGGGCAGGCCTGGGGTGACAAATGTCATAATATTTCGACGCCTGAAGAACGACGTAGAGGTCACTAGGTCATATCAAGTATGGTTATATGAACTCACAACCGTATAAACTAAATCATTTGTTTATGGGATTAACATTTCTTAAAATGGTTTTTTTAAGTAAACAAACTACTATACATTACAGCTGTTGGTATCCAGGCATACATACAAAAATTTTCATACAAACAGTACACTACTATACCTTACAGCTGGTGGTATCCAGGCATACATACAAAGGTTTTCATACAAACAGTACAATACTATACATTACAGCTGGTAGTATCCTGTAATTCATACAAAAGGTTTTCATAACTAACGCTACAATGATACACTATTTTCCTAGTATAGAGTATAAATTCGGTTTTTGAAAAACACACATCATATGGTTTTATTCAATAATAATATCACATATACTACTACAGAGTACAGTAACAACGTACATTTTGGCGTTAAAGCCTAACGCTACATTACATACACTACAGAAAATATTGGATTTTATAGAGAAACATACTATCATATTCAAAGTTCAGAGATAAGTTTTCCATCACTAAAACATAGTTATGAAGTCACCAACTTAAATGTTGGTACACTTTCAAAACCACTTGTATTCTTAGGAAACGGTAGACAGGTACTCACGTAGGTTTTGAGAAGACAGAGCTTTAAAAGTCGCGTCTTTTATACTTTTGTTATACATTTTTTATGTCATACAAACTATGTATTGACCCAATGTAAATACTTTACCTTATCCATGTAATGGTTGTGTTTGCTTTGATTCCTATTATACAATTGTTGTGATATTGTACATGACGTCCTCCAACCCCGAATGTTTTCGCAATTCCGGTTTGGGGGTGTGATAGATTGGTATCAAAGCATTGTTTATAGCGAACTAAGTATATCAAACCTTACATGATAATAACTATAAACACTATGGGGCCAAAGCGCTTTGAAATAAAAGTATACTTTAAAATATAAGTATTTAATAAGAAGTATACAAGTATAGATACATACTAGAAACAGTATCACAAGAAGAACAAAACAAAAGTATTTAGATTTTGGACACTACGGTTAAACCTAGATAGTTATGTAATCATATACGGGATAAATATAGTCTGATCAACTATATTTATTTGAGATACGACCAACATGTGTTTGGGAGTGATTGTGGTGTTGCAACGAGTCAAAAACTTACCAAACTCTATACAATGAACACACTAGAACCAAACCTACAATTAAAATACTATAGGAGTATTTTAAGATTCTATAACCATAGAACAAGAATAGTTGGGCCCTAATAGTTATACATAAAACACATACCCTATGTGATCATAGGGGGATCATGCACACATCACGTGATACAAATTCATTACAAGTGTTGCTATAAAATTCATGGCGATTGTTTACTTGCATTAGTAGCCTTCCACTGTAAATCGCTTAATAGAACATTATAAATATTAGGATAAGATATACCTTGTTCAATATCACCTGACTCTTGACCATTATAGGGGACTTATCATCATTTTCTCTTAAAAAATTATAGAGAAATATGCCTCCAAAGAAGTCCAAAATAAACAACAACAACCCACCATCGATTCTGCCACCACCTCCTCAGTACGATCTTGTTATCTTCCAAGCAGCAGTAACAGTCGTCGTGGTTGCCGCTATGTCACAGATCAATGCAAGTGGCACTTGTGGGGCGGGTAGTGATGACAACCCATCTAACCTTGGAGATGGTCATGGAAACCCTAATTAGTGTTCATACAAGGACTTCACCAACACCAAACCTCGATCCTTCGATGGCACTCGAGGTGTCATTTCCTTAACGCGTTTGTTCGAGAAGACTGAATTAGTATTTGAAATTTATGCGCGCCTCGAGTCTAGCAAGGTGAAGTTTGTTGCACACACATTCACAGATAGAGCTCTCACTTGGTGGAACATCCAAGTCAAGTCCCTGACTCTTCCGATAGCCAATGCTATGAGTTAGGATGACTTGAAGGAACTAATGCTAACTGAATACTGCTCTAGGGGCTAGATGCAAAAACTAGAGCAGGAGCTCTGGAGTCTGAAGATGAAGGGATCTAATATCGTTGCTTACACTATTAGGTTCAATGACCTGGCTCTTCTGTGTCCCAGGATGGTCACCCCAGAGAGCAAGAAGGTGGAAAGATACATATGGGGATTGACTCCCCCGACTCAAGGAAATTTCCTTGCTGCTAATCCACATACTTTTAACAGTGCCAAACACCTAGTACATACGCTAATAGATCACGAAGTTTGTCAAGATTCCGTAACAGCCACTCCCGAACCACCTAAAGAAGGTGGTGGAAAGAAGAAATTTTGGAACAAAAGGAAAGGGCAAATGTCTCAGGAGCGCTCGAAGAAACAAGTAGTGGCGATTCATGTTGCTATTGTTCCTGAAGTTGCTCATACTCCTCAGGAACCTCCCAATTGATACTTTAGGAACCTCTTGAGATGCAATGAATACAACTTCCACCACCACGGGCCTTGTCGAGAAATGAAGTGCACTAACTGCAACAAGAAGGGGCACACAACCCATTTCTGTAACACACCTGCATAACCTAATACTTAGACCCACGGAGCTGGAGTAGGCCAAGCCTGTTATGGGTGTGGTGAAACCAGGAATTATAAGAGGGATTGCCCTAAAGCAAGGAACACTAGCAACACAGGGAGAGTGCTAGAAACGGGCCAGGAGGAGGCAGTAGCGGATCCCACAATAGTCACGAGTACGTTCCTCCTCGACAACTCTTATGCATGCATTCTCTTTGATAGTGGTATGTAGAGGAGTTTTGTTAGTCATAAATTCAAACACTTACTTAAAGAAAAATCGCAACCACTAAACAAAACATTCACTGTCGAGATGGCTAAAGGGAAGAAAGAGAGCATTAACAACGTATTCATAGGCTGTACCGTCACTCTAAATGACTATTCCTTTCCAATCAATCTTATACCAGCCTCCATATAAAGCTTCGATGTCATCATAGGCATGGATTGGCGAAGTCCTCATCATTTCGAGATTATTTGTTACGAAAAAGCCATTTGCCTTAATCTGCCAAATGGCGAAGCCCTCGTTATCTACGGCGACAAACTCAGTACGAACCTTCTCATCATTTTGTGCATCAAAGCCCAAAAATATATGCAAAAGGAGTGTCACGCATTCCTAGCTCATCTAGTTAACAAAAAACAAGAAGTTAAAGACCTCGAGAGCATCCCCTAAGTTTGCAACCTTCCTGATATCATCCCCGAAGATCTTCCAAAAGTTCCTCCTGAACGACAAGTCGAGTTCTGAATTGACTTGATTCCTGGAGCTACCCCTGTAGCTAAATCCCCATATTGTCTAGCACCAGCAGAAATGTAAGAATTATCCAACCAGCTAAACGAACTACTCAGTAAGGGATTCATTAGACAAAACTTCTCACCCCGAGGAGCACCGGTCTTGTTCATGAAGAAGAAGAAGGATGGATCATTCTGAATGTGCATAGACTACCGCAAACTAAACAAACTTACCATTAAGAACCATTACCCTCTATCCAGAATAGACGACTTGTTCGATCAAATCCAAGGAGCGAACTACTTTTTGAAAACCAAACTGAGATCATGGTACCATCAATTACAAGTCCAAGAGAGTGATATTCCTAAGACAACATTCCGAACTCGTTATGGTCACTATGAGTTTGTAGTGATGCCCTTTGGTCTGACCAACGCTCCCGCAATATTCATGGATCTAGTGGATCGGGTGTGTCGTCCCTTCCTAGACAAATTTGTGATAGTATTCATTGATGATATACTTGTATATTTACCAAGCAAGGAAGAACATAGTCAGCACTTGAGACAAGTTCTATAAACATTAAGGGCGGAGAAACTATACGCGAAATTCTCAAAGTGCGAGTTTTGGATTAGGAAGGTAACTTTCCTTGGTCACATGGTTAGCAAAGAAGGCATACACATGGACCCTTCCAAAATAAATGCAATCGAGAATTGGTCAGCACCGAGAACACCCACATAAATCTGTCAATTTTTAGGTCTTGTTGGCTACTACTGCAGATTCATACGAAATTTCTCCAAAATCGCTAAACCGCTTACTACCCTGACTCAAAAGGGTGTAACTTTTAGTTGGGAAGAAAAACAAGACACTGCATTCCAGACACTGAAGCGAGCCCTGTACAGCACACCCGTCATATCTTTTCTATAAGGGACAGATGATTTCGTTGTATACTGAAATACATCCAATTAGGGGCTAGGTTGTGTGCTTATGTAGCAAGGAAAGGTTTTTGCCTACGCCACGAGACAGCTAAAGCCACACGAGGTCAGCTACACCACTCACAATCTTCAGTTGGGAGTTGTAGTTTTCACGCTAAAAAAATATGGAGACATTACCTTTACAGTACTAAGTGCACCATCTTCACCGACCACAAAAGCCTTCAACACATCTTCGATCAGAAAAAACTTAACATCAGATTGCAACGATGGGTAGAACTACTCAATGATTACACATGTGAAATTCGCTATCATCCCGACAAATCCAATGTAGTAGCAGATGCCCTTAGTCAAAAGGAGTACTTAGGTCGTAGGGTGAAGGCACTAACCATGACAATCCATTCACATCTGTCCACACAAATCAAAGAGACTCAGATAGAAGCCCTAAAACCCTAAAATGTGGCAGGTGAATCCATAAGAGGGATGGAGAATAACTTTCGGATCAAGGGAGATGGAGTTCGTTATTTCATGAACCAGATCTGGACCCTAAAGTTCGGTAGTTTCAGGGACGTAGTCATGAATGAAGCACACAAGACTCAATACTTCGTTCACCCAGGTACATAGAAGATGTATCTGGATCTCAAGAAACTCCATTGGTGGCCAAACATGAAAGCCGAAATTGGTACCTACATGGGTAAGTGCCTAAATTGCACCAAAGTCAAGGTAGAATATTAAAAGCTCTTAGGTTAACTTCAACAGCCAGAAATACCTTAGTCGAAGTGGGAGCGGATTATGATGGGCCTCATTACCAAGTTGCCTAAGACCCCATGTGGTCATGACACTATTTGGGTAATCGTTGACATATTAACCAAGTCAGCCCACTTCTTGTCAATCAAAAAAACAAACAAAATGGAGAAACTGACCAGAACTTACATCCGAGAGATAGTACGATTGCATGGTGTGCCCAAATCTATTATCTCATATAGAGATAGTAGATTCACCTCATGATTTTGGCAGTCACTTCAGAAGTCTCTTGGAACTAGGCTGGACAAGAGCACAACCTACCACCCACAAATTGATGAGCAGAGTGAGAGAACCATTCAAACACTAGAAGACATGCTGAAAGCATGTGTGGTCAACTTTGGTAAGGCATGGGAAACCCATTTTCCACTTGTTGAGTTTTCATATAACAACAGCTACCACTCTAGCATCAAGGTTTCCCCGTTTGAAACCCTCTATGGTCATAAGTGCAGATCCCCTCTGTGTTGGGTTGAAATAGGCGACACACAGCTAGCTAAGAGACAAGTCCCTGATAACACTCTCACTGTTCCGAAAATCATTTCAGAAACCATAGAAAAGATCGTCAAAATCTGTGAATAACTAAAAGCCTCTAGAGATAGACAAAATAGCTACACGGACAAGAGACGAAAAACCTTAGAATTCCAGGTTAGTGACCATGTTATGTTGAAGGTCTCACCCTGGAAGGGTAGGATACGCTTTGGAAAGTGTGGAAAATTGAATCCAAAGTACATTGGGTCATTTGAGATTCTCACTAGAATTGGCTGAGTAGCTTACAAACTTCGCCTACCACAAGAACTTAACAACGTACACTCGGTCTTCCACGTGTCAAATCTTAAGAAGTGTCTATCTGACGAGTCTCTTGTGATTCCACTCGATGAATCAAGATAAATGAGATTCTTAACTTTGTGGAAGAACCAATAGAAATCATGGATAGGGAAGTCAACTGAACGAAACAAAGTCGCATACCGATAATGAAGGTTCGCTGGAATGCCAAGCGGGGACCTAAATTCACTTGGGAGCGAGAAGATCAGATGCAAAAATGGTATCCACATCTTTTTCCTAGTCCACGATGTACTCACTATACAAAGAATTTTGGGACAAAATTGCCTCTAACGGGGGGATAATGTAACAACCCGTTATTTTTCTAGTCAATAAAAGTCAAACCTTCTTAACTAAAAATTTTGAATTTTATTTATCTCGTTAAGTCTATAAGGGTTAAAAACGACTTAAATTATAAAAATGATGCTTTTATATAAGTATTTGAAATAAAATACACTTAAAAATTCAAGTTTCCCCTTTTGGAACTCAGAACCTCCCTAACGAAAATAGTTCTCGGACAGCAAACGGATTTTGGCCGAGAACCCCCTTTCCGGCCGAAAACCCAACGGATATACATGTTTTCATTCGAAAACTTAATCCACTTTTCACTCTTTCACTCAAAAACACTCCCATTTTTCTATCAAGTATCATCTAAGAACATTCATACCTTCAAGAATGATCCTTCAAATCTTCATAATTTACACCAAGAACAATCTTCAAATTTTCAAGATGGCCAAAAAATCCATGGACGGTAAACTCATTCCTGATCGAGAACACCTTAGAACCGAGAACTTGGTCCTCAGTTCAGAATTTAGGACCGAAATCAAGGATTTCGGTTGAGCCTGACCGAAAACCCTCCTCAACACTTCATACAATTTTTGGTAATTCTTACAAGAAACTCCTTACATAAATCAAGTGTTGTCTAACACTTGAATTTATTATTTCACTAATTTAACTACGATTATGTGTTTAACTAATGTTAGGATATCGTTCTTATCACATACGCTAGCCCGAGGATCATCTTTTCAGTCTCATTATCCGGCTCAAACACGTAACAGAGGTGGGTTCATACCCCAACATTTTCGTTGTTTCAATGTTTTTAGGGGGGTACAAGTAAAACACAAGGACTTTTGTGTTTTTATACAAATGTTTTCAAATAGTTTCAAAACCTTTGTAATTGATTCAAACTGAGTATTCGCTACATTTTATTAAAATCTTCATATATTTTTAACCCTTTTGTAACATGACGAGCATAAGGGTATTTTTTCCTTCATACAACTAAATTGCAAAAGTTTTCAGTACAATAAAGAACACACAATTAAAACTATAATTAGTATAGTTTTGGGAACACTACATTACTATTACTGAGCTCAATATACGAAACAAGAACACACATTCAAACTATAATAGGTATAGTTTGGGTTTTACAATTTCAAGAACACTGTTCAGAAACAAACATGTAAACTATGGTAAATATAGTTTATGGAAAACTACACTATTTCCCTTATACAAGGATACATTACTAAATAATTATTTAAGTATAATTATTTTACATTATAAAGTACCCTACTGCAAGGTTATACATACAGTATCAAGTACAAGAGAGCATTATAACACTATACGTAAACTTGTTAATACAGGGTTGTGGTGCACTACTTCAATTGTATCCATCAGGTTATAAAACTAAATCCTATACAGTATAACATGAGTCTCCTGGAGGAAGAGCATGAGATTTATGTATAGATTTATACGAGACTTACCATCCCACACCTGAACTGCTAGCTACAGTTAGGCGGTCAGGCATGGGGTGAAAAATGTCATAACATTCCGATGCCTGAAAAATGCCGTAGAGGTCACTAGGTCATATCAAGTATGGTTATATGAAACTAACAACAGTATAAACTAAATCATTTTTTTACGGGATTAACATTTCTTAAAATGGTTCTATTTTAAGTAATAAAACTACTATACATTACAGTTGGTGGTATCTAGGCATACATATAAAGGGTTTCATATAAACAGTACACTACTATACATTACAGCTTGTGGTATCCAGGCATACATACAAAGGTTTTCATACAAACAGTACACTACTATACATTACAGTTGGTAGTATCCATACATTCAAACAAAAGGTTTTCATAACAAACGCTACAATGATAAACTATTTTCCTAGTATAGAGTACACTAGTATTAAATACGGTTTAGGAAAAACACACATGATATGGTGTTATTCAATAATAAGATCACATATACTACTACAGATTACAGTAACAACCTACATTTTGGCCTTAAGGCCTAAGGCTACATTACATACACTATAGAAAATATTGGATTTTCTTGAGAAACATACTATCATTTTCAAAGTTCAGAGACAAGTTTTCCATCACTAAAACATACTTATGAACTCACCAACTTAAATGTTGATACACTTTCAAAACCACTGATATTCTCAGGGAAACGGTAGACAGGTACTCCTGTAGGTTTTGAGAAGACATAGCTTTAAGAGTCGCATCTTTTATACTTTTGTTATATATTTTTTATGTCATACAAACTATGTATCGAACAGATGTAAATACTTTACCTTGTCCATGTAATGGTTGTGCTTGCTTTTATTCTTATTATACAATTTGTTGTGATAGTGTACATGACGTCCCCCACTACAGAATGTTTTTGCAGTTCCTGTTTGGGGGTGTGACACCAGCTGACCCCCTTATCATGGACACCCGTTAGCTGTAACGTCCGTGTTTCATGACTAGGTACTAATGATGATGTAATAGTCTAGGCCAACCTTTGTAACTTATTTTTGAAATAATAAAGATGAATTATTTGATTACTATGTGTTTATTGTTTAATTATTATGATTTAATGAATTAAGGATAAAAATAAGCGTCGAAAATAAATGTTATATAAACCCGATATCTATGAAGAAAGTTGTAGTGGTTGAAACGAGGATTCTTGAGATATAAAGACTACCGAAATTTGAGTTATAACGAAGAAGTTATGACTTTTCGAACTGAAACTCGAATTTTAGATTGAGTGATTTTTAGCCGAAACAACCTAAATGAGAATAGAATATCTTGTTGATATTAGTTCAATGGTAAAAACACAGACGGAAACGGACGTCGGATGAAGAAGTTATGAATTTTTAACGAGATTTTCTTGTCCCGGTCTATTAAAAAATTAACTTTAAAAATAAAGTTAAAATTAGCCGACGGAGTCTAAACGTAAGGTATAAAGCATAGTCATACCTATGCATGCATATAAAGAACGTCAAAAACGGAGTTCGTATGTGAAAGTTGCGAATTTTTTATATCTAGGGCACAAACTTCGAAGTTGGTCTGAGGGAGTACGCCTAGCGTCCAGAAAGGGGTACACCCAGCGTACTCGTGTAAGTGTTCCGAAGTCAGTCACCTTCCCCACTCCTTCGCATGTGAGCCTCGTTTCCTAGCCTTGATGCGTCCGAACTGATCCACTTCGTACGCCCAACGTACGAATTTACGCTAAGCGAAGGGGTGTGCGAGGCAGTACGCCCCGCGTACTTGAGTTGTACGTCCCGCGTACTAAGGTGTTTCGGTCTCCTATAAATAGGAACCGAAGCCAGCTGAGTTGATGTTACAACTTTTGCTTCTTTCACCCTCTACTTTCCATTTTGTTGCAAAAATTACCCCTAGCCCTAATATATCATCCTATCATCATAAGCAAGTCCCAGAGACCCTGAAGAGCCCGATAAAAAGAGTTTTCGAGCCGAAACTCTGTCCACGTGAAGCCCAGTTTTTGAGAAAACATCCCGGTTTCATCTAAAAATATTGTTTTAAAAAACGAGGTGTTGCTTAATTTTCATTAAAACAAGTGAGTGTATAGTCACTTTCATCTTACACATAGATATGAAGTATTTTCTATAAAATACGTGCTATGTGTATATCTATTGTTTGTTTATTTGAGATAGGTGTTGAATAAATGTTTTATATAGGTTTTAAAATGATTTAAACTGTATATGTATTTTTATCTACATATATGTTGGGTGTAACATGGGTAGATGAAATAGTTGGTGTGTGTTAAAATGATGAGAATTCTCGTTGTTGTTGTTGTTGTTGTTCTAGTCACCTAGCGGAGTACTGATGATGACGACGGACCTTTCTAGATAGTCTAGTGGAACGCTAGTAGGCTCGCAACCTGTAGGTGTTGGTGAACTATATGTTCGATGGTGTACTCTATCCCCTTCATGGTTGCCTTACGGACATATATGGTTGAGGAATCACCTTAGCAGTAAAGTCCATCTCGATGATGATCCTTAGGCTAGGTCCCTTGTGATAGGTGTTTAGAGACGTAAAGTGAGGATAACGGGAATGAGTAATCAAGGTTATTGCTGGTTGATGAAATTAATAAATTTATTGTTGGTCGATGAAATTAATAAATTTATTATTATTTGTGTGTTGAAAACCCTATATGCTCACCATGCTCACAAGCCTGACCCACTCAGCTTTTTATATTATAGGTAGTGGACCCAGAGCATAGTTTGGATGATGAAGAGGGATTTTTTGATTATAGGCCAGTAGTTGTAAATAACTATTGTAAGGCTTATGATGTACTGTTTATGCTTTTGTTATGTATCGGAACATGACATTCGGAGGTTTTGATATATAATGAAAATACATATATCTTTAAGAAATGTTTTGATAAATTTTTATCATGTTTTGTTTTGGGGAGAAATTCTGCAACATCTTTTAAAAGATTACTTTGATTTTAGTTAAAAATCATATATTAAATTGATCTTTTCTGGGCGAGAAATTTGGGGATGTCATAGTTGGTATCAGAGCATTAGTTTAAGTGAACTAGGAATTTGTAGGATTTCTAGACTTAAACTTAGAATGCTAAGTGACGATTGTGGGATGAGTGGCTACCATATTTTAGACACGAACTCTAATATATTTTAGGAAAGATTCCTAAAATGCTTTTATATGCTAAATGCTATATGGTTGCCATATATTCCATTATTTGTTCGGATCTATCGTCTGTTGCCGACCGGATCTGGAAACCTTATGTGTTCAGGCTTCTAAGCGTATAACTACGATATTAGAACTAGCATGTAATGTTTCAGAGTGATGAAGATCTAAATTTGCCTTATTTGGTGTATAGATCATAATGGAAAGAACTCGAAGTGGAGCTAGAAATGCAAATAGAAATCAGCAACCTCAACCCCATGTAATGGAACAGGTGCCTATAGCATAAGCTGCACCAGAACCAATCATATTGGATGGAGTACAAGCCATGCTTCAGACAATGATGGCTGAACAAAGGGAAGAAATGAGGCAATTGTTGCTGAACAACAGGAGTGAACCTTCAATACCTGTTGAACAATCGGAATTAAATGACGGTCAGTTAGAGGAAGGAAATTACAGTAGATTTGTTGTTCAGACAGAACCGCTTATAGATATGAGGAATAATCAAGAGGAAGGAGTCAAGAGAAATGGATGCAAGTAAAAAGATTTTATGACTTGCAAGCCATCAACTTTCACTGGAAAAGAAGATCTTGTCAGAGTAATGGATTGGATCTCGGAAATGGAATTGAATTTCATGACATGTGGTTGCCAAGGCAAGTTACAACCCATATTTGTAGTGTGTCAGTTTAGAGGTGGCACTGTTTGCTGGTGGAACACTCTGGGGAAGACCTTAAGCCCTAATGAGCCACTGCAACTGACTTAGGCAGAGTTCTTGGTGCATTTCAAATGCAAGTACTGCTCAGCCCAAAATCTGCTTGAGTTGGAAAACCAATTTCTGACATTAAAGAAGGGAATCATGTCTATTGATGAATACACCAATAACTTCACAGACAAAATGGAGTTTGCTTTGTGTATTGTCCCAGATGAGATGACAAAAATTGATAGGTGCACAAGGAGACTTCCATGGGAGTATGCATTGCAAGTCCGTCAGGCAGTTACTTTGGAGGCGGCTATCTGAGCTGCCAAGTCTGTTGAAGATATGATTAAGGGGAGAGCCGCCAGCAAGGTTGAAGTTGGCAAGAAAAGAAAGTTTTAAGGAACTTCAGGTTCCAACAAGAAGGACGAGTTCTTGAAGTCTGTTTCGAGGAAATTTGGAGGAGTAACCGAAACGAAGTGTTGTGAGAAGTGCAAGAAGAAGCGCTCTGGGAAATGTGATGGAGAGGCCACATTTTATAAATGTGGAAAGTCTGGGAATTATGCCAATGAATGCACCTTCATTAATAAATTCTGTTATGGGTGAAATGAAGAAGGGAACATTTTGAAGGACTACCCGAAGAAGAAAAAGGCAGCAAAGCCCAATCTCCCACCAAAGCCAAAAGCCAAAACTTTCCAGATAACATTGGAAGCCGCAATAGATGATGTGGATGTCACTTCAGGTACCTTTCTTGTAAATGGATTGTCTTTCAATTTATTGCTTGATTCCGGAGCGAATTACTCCATTGTATCACATAAATTTGATGAAAGACTAGCATTGCCTATAAAAAAAACTTGATCATACCCTTATTGTAGAAGTTGCTAGTGGCAAATTCATACATATTAGCGATTGTATTACGAATATCGTCATCGACCTAAACGGAAACGAATTCCTTGAGAAGCTGTTATCCATTGAGTTGAATGGTTTCGACATCATTCTAGTAATGGATTGGCTTAGCGCAATGATGCCAAAATATTGTGCAAGAAAAATATAGTAAGGGTAAACCCGTTGGAAAAGAGTCATTTATGTTGTACGTAGACAAGCATATAGTGAATTCTGGAATCATTTCCATGATGAAAGCCATAAAATGTTTGTCTAAAGGATGTACATCATACTTGGCGTTTGTGATCAATGCCAAAAAGGATAAGGAAATGCACAACATACTAGTGGTGTGTGAGTATCCGAAAGACTTTCTCGAAAATCTTCCTGGATTGCCCCCTGATAGACAAGTGGAGTTTAGAATAGACTTGTTACCAGGAACAACACCGATAGAAAAAATCCCCATATCGATTAGCAACGACAGAGATGAAGGAGCTTATGACACAAATTTCACGAATTATTGGACAACGGTTTCACTAGATCTAGTTCATCACCCTGGGGAGCTTCAGTGTTATTCGTGAAGAAGAAAGATGGGAGCATGAGAATGTACATAGATTACAGAGAGCAGAACAAGGCAACAATGAAGAACAAATACCCATTGCCAAGGATTAATGACCTGTTTGATCAGTTTCAAGGTCCGAGCTCTTTCTCGAAGATCGATCTTAGGTCAAGATATCATCAGCTAAAGGTGAGAGAGTAGGATATTGAGAAGACTACATTCAAAACAAGATGTGGATACTACAAGTTTTTAGTTATGTCATTTGGACTAACCAATGCTCTAGCCGTATTCATGGATTTGATGAATAGGGTTTGTAAACCATTCCTCGATAAATATGTGATAGTTTCATAGATGATATTTTGATTTATTCAAAAAGCAAGCAGGAGCATGACAAGCATCTGCATGAAGTGTTAGAAGTATTAAAGAAGGAGAAATTGTATGCAAAGTTCTCCAAATGTGATTTTTGGATTCAAGAAGTCCAATTTTTTGGTCATGTGGTTAACCAAGAAGGGATTATGGTTGACCCAGCTAAGATTGAAGCTATAACAAAGTGGGAACAACCAAAGAGTCCTACGGAGATCTAAAGCTTTCTAGGATTAGCCGGATATTACCAAAGGTTTATCCAAGGCTTTTCTTCGATAGCTACTCCATTGACAGCTTTGACCCACAAAGGAACTACTTATACTTGGAGTGAGAAGCATAAGGAAGCATTTGAGAAGCTAAAGAAGAAATTATGTGAAGCACCGATTCGTTCTCTACCCGATGGAGTTGAATACTTTGTAGTGTATAGTGATGCATTGGGAGTTGGGTTGGGATTTGTTCTAACTCAAAGAGAAAAGGTAATAGCATATGCATCTGGACAATTGAAAGAGCATGAAAAGAACTACCCCACTCATGATCTGGAGTTGGCAGCGGTAGTATTTTCCTTAAAGATATGGAGGCATTACCTGTATGGCAAAAAATGCAAACTTTTCACTGATAATAAGAGTCTTCAGTATCTCTTTAATCAGAAGGAATTGAACATGAGGCAACGAAGTTGGCTAGAGTTACTCAATGACTACAACTGTGAGATACTTTACCACCCTGGTAAAGCAAATGTTATTATTGATGCTCTCATTCGGAAGGTAAACCTTGAAAGGAAAAGGCCAAGAGCATTGAGAATTAAAGTTGTCTCAGAAATTGTGGAAAGCATAAAGAAAGACCACGAGGAAGCTTTAGAGAAAAATAACCAAAAGGAAGAACGTTTGGGCAAAACATTAGTTTTCGGTACAAACAACCAAGGGTTGAAGGTATTCCAAGATAGTATTTGGGTACCTAATATGGGAGGATTAAGAGATCTTTTGATGGAAGAAGCTCACAAGGCCATGTACTCGATTCATCCCGACATCACAAAGATGTATAGGGATCTGAAACCCTACTACTGGCGGCAGACAATGAAGCTCGATGTTGCAAAGTATATGGCCGAGTGTGTGACATGTGCGAGGGTTAAGGCACAACATCAGAAACTGTATGGGGGTTTAGAACCTTTACTTGTACCCATGGGTAAATCGGAAGACATCACCATGGATTTTGTGACTAAACTCCCCAGAACAAAAAGCAGTCACGACTTGATTTGGGTGGTCATTGATCGATTTAAAAAAGTGCACATTTCATAGCAGCCAATGAGAAGTGGTCTATGGAAAAGCTTGCAAAGGTTTATGTGAAAGAGATAGTGAAAGCTCATGGTGTTCCCCTGACGATTGTGTCAGACCGTGATAGTCGTTTCACGTCAAGGTTTTGGAGAAGTCTACAAGAGGAATTGGGTACAAAGTTGTGTTTAAGTACAGCTTACCATCCGCAAACCGATGGTCAGAGTGAATGAAAAATTCAAACATTAGAGGATATGTTGAGAGCATGAACCCTGGAATCCCAAGGTAATTAGGATGAACATTTACCTTTGGTAGAATTTTCCTACAATAATAGTTTCCACTCAAGCATCAAGATGGCACCCTATCAAGATTTGTATGGACAAAAGTGTCGAACGCCATCATGTTGGCTTGAATCTGGGAAAAAGCAGTTTATGAGACCCGAGATGGTTCATCAGACTGCTGAAAAGCTGAAAGTGATTAGGGAAAGGATGTTAGCGGCTGAAGATCGTCAAAAGAGTTGTGCTGACAAGAATAGAAAACCGATAACATTAAAAGTTGGATATTCGGTTTTACTTAAAGTCTCACCGTGGAAGGGACTTATAAGATTTGGTAAAAGGGGAAAGTTGAGTCCAAGGTTTATTGGAACGTTTAAAATTCTTCAGAGGATTGGGAACCAAGCTTACAAGCTAGAACTACCAGAAGAACTAGATGGTATTCATAACACCTTCCATGTGTGTTATTTGAGAAAGTTCATGGGAGAAGTTCCTGATATAATTCCAATTTCTGAATTAAGGTTGGATGAAAGCAAGAGGTTAATCGAGGAACTAGAGGCTATTGTTGACCGTAAGACTAAGAAGTTGTGATGCAAGATGGTCGATTTAGTGCTTGTGCAATGGGAACATACAAATGGGCCAAATCTCACCTGGGAAACGGAGAGTGACATGATGAGTCACTACCCGCATTTGTTTGCTGATGTGTGATTCTGGAGATGGAATCATCCTAAGGGGGAGAGAATTGTAACGTCTGTGTTTCTAGGCTAGGCACTAATGATGATGTAATACTCTAGGTCAACCTTTGTAACTTATTTTTGAAAAAATAAAGATGTATTATTTGACTATTATGTGTTTATTGCTTAATTATTATGATTTAATGAATTAAGGATAAAAATAAGCATCGAAAATAAATGTTAGATAAACTCGATATCTATGAAGAAAGTTGTAGTGGTTGAAACAAGGATTTCAGAGATATAAAGAATACTGAAATTCGAGTTATAACAAAGAAGTTATGACTTGTCGAAGTTTCGCAACAGAACCGACATGAAGCTGTATGATATAAAAAAGTGAATTGATGATAAAGTGCTTTTTAGCATTAGCGATCTAAATTAAAGTCGTAGTATTCGTTAAACCAAGAGCGTGCATAAAACGAATGTCCAAATCTGACTTCGTAAGAGGAAGTTATGAATTTTCTAAGATTTGGCATAGAAGCATGCAGCCCGAAACTCGAATTTTAGATCGAGATCGAGAAGCGAAGATCTTGTTGATAGTAGTTCAACGGTAAAAAGACAGACGAAAACGGACGTCGGATGAGGAAGTTATTAATTTGTAACGGAATTTTCCTGTCCCCGCATGTTAAAAATATAACTTTAAAAATAAAATAAAAATTAGCCGACAGAGTCTAAAAGAAAATTGTAGAGCATAGTCATACCTACACGTGGATATAGAGAACGTCAAAAACGGAGTTCGTATGGGAAAGTTACGAATTTTTGAAGTTTAGGGCACAAACTTTGAGATTGGTCCGATGGTGTACGCCCAACGTACAAAAAGAGTACGCCCAACGTACTCGTGTAAGTGTTCCGGAGTCAATCACTTTTCCTACTCCTTCGCATGTGAGCCATGTGTCGTAGCCTTGACGCATACGAACTGATCCACTATGTACGCCCAACATACGAAGTTACGCCCAACGAAGAGATATACAAGGCAGTATGCCCCGTGTACTTGAGTTGTACGCGCCCGCATACTAAGGTGCTTCGGTCTCTTATAAATAGGAACCGAAGCCAGTCGAGTTGATTTTACAACTTTGCTTCTTTCACCCTCTACTTTCCCTTTTGTTGCAAAAATTACCCCTAACCCTAATATATTATCCCAGCATCATAAGCAAGTCCCCGAGAGTTCAAAGATCCCGAGAAAAAAAGTTTTCGAGCCGAAATTCTGTCCACGTGAAGCCCGGTTTTTGAGAAAACATCCCGGTTTCATCAGAAAAGATTATTTTAAAAAACGAGCTACTGCCCAATTTTCATTAAAACAAGTGAATGTATAGTCAATTTCATCTTATACATAGATATGAAGTATTTTCTATAAAATACACGCTATGTGTATATTTATTGTTTGTTTAATTGAGATGGATGTTGAATAAATGTTTTATACAGGTTTTAAAATGATTTAAACTGTATATGTATTTTTATCTACAAATATGTTAGGTATAACATGGGTAGATGAAATAGTTGGTGTGTGTTAAAATGATGAGAGGCCTTGATGTTGTTGTTGTTGTTCTAGTCATCTAGCAGAGTATAGATGACGACCACAGACCTTTTTAGACAGTCCAGTGGAACGCTAGCAGGCTCGCAACCTGTAGGTGTTAGTGAACTATATGTTCTCTGGTGTACTCCATCCCCCTCATGGTTGCCTTAAGGACATATAGGGCTGAGAAATCCCCTTAGCAATAAAGTTCACCCCGATGATGATCCTTAGGCTAGGTCCCTTGTGATAAGTGTTTAGAGACGTAAAGTGCGGATAACAGCAACGGGTAATCAGGGTTATTGTTGGTTGATGAAATTAATAAATTTATTGTTGGTCTATGAAATTAATAAATTTATTATTATTAGTGGGTTGAAAACCTTATATGCTCACCAGGCTCCCAAGCCTGACCCACTCAACTTTTTATAATACAGGTAATGGAGCCAGAGCATAATTTGGATGATGAAGAGGGATTTTTGGATTATAGGCCAGTAGTTGTAAATAGTTGTTGTAAGGCTTATGATGTACTGTTTATGCTTTTGGTATGTATCAGAACATGACATCCCGATCTTTTGATATATAATGAAAATTCATATTTCTTTAAGAAATGTTTTGCTAAAATTTTATCATGTTTTGTTTTGGGGATAAATTCCGCAACAACTTTTAAAAGATTACTCTGATTTTATTATAAAAGCATAAATTAAATCGATCTTCTTGGCCGAGAAATTTGGGGATGTTACATTAGCCACATTGTGGCAGCGTGGGAGCAAAACAGTCGCAAAGACTGTCAATCGTCACGGCGTGGTGATCAACCCGCCACATCGTGGAAACTGCTCAGATCAGCTTAAGACATTAAGTTCTTAATCCTTTAAGCCACTCATTGGTACTTTCCATAGGGATTTTTTACTCCTAATACTCATTAAAAAAATGTTTTTTTATATACATGCATGTCTTGAGCTCAAATTAGGTCAAAATGGTGAAAATGAGATTAAGATCTCATGCATGGAACTCATAACTCATTAACTCTCCAGATCTGGGACAAGGGCCATAAAGAAACCTCAAGGACTCATAAAGTTGTCAACTTTATGAAACCCCAACACTTAAACCACCGTAAAGACTTACAAGGGTCCAAAAGCTACACAAGATAATGAGGGGAGGTTAGCTTACTGGAACAATGCACCAAAACACTTTCTTCTTCTTTAAGGGACTAAAAATACCACCAAAAGCTCACAAGGTCAACAATAGAGGTTAGGTTTTCTTCTAGGCTGTAAGAGAGGTGATTGAGGCTGAGGGTGTGGAAACCCTAGCCATCACATCCCTTAAATAAGACACCAAACTCGAAACATTAGGGTTTGCACACTGGTAGCCACCACATCGTGGTCAGGCTCTTGCCACGTCGTGGTGTGCACAGATGATGCGTATTCATTTTGGTCATGAACACGTCGTGATGTATCATTCATCACATAATGGTCGTCGCAATTTTTTTTAAGTCTTTAATTACTAGAAACATAATTGAATTATTTACCCGAAATAGATGTTACAATTGATTGATACAAAAATTAAATGTCCTTAAGAGATATAAAGAATTCGAATGTAAAATGTTGCATCATTAAAGTAATCGACTCTACTATCATGTCATATAATGATGCGATTGATATTTAACTTTAATGATCTGTTGTACAAAAAAAATATAATAAAAACTTAGTTGACTAAATGTGTAAAATGGTCGACCTCCATTGTGTTACGGTAGCATTTTCTTTTTGTTTATACAAGAGTATTTGAGAAAAAATAACGTAATCTTTTAAAATATAGAATTACATAAAGTAAAAAGTAAAGATTTCAAAAATGTTTGTAATAGCATTTGAATTACTGAATTAGGGTTAAAAATAGTTTTTTGGAAACAAAATATTCAATCAGTCATCAATTGCCTAAAAACTCAAGTAATTATGTAAAATGTAATGACCTTATATTTTTGTCTTTAACCATGTTATTCCAAGTCACAACTGTATTAACAGGTCATTTGTAATTTTGTAATTTTGATTTAAATTTTAGGTTTTATTACAAAATTGATATGAACTTTAAAATTTTTTTATAATGAATTGGTCCAAAAAAATTATAAATCTGACCCAAAATTAGTTTTTTTTTTGCAACTTTTATTTAAATTTTTTACCATTTTTATATAAATTACCATTTGTACAACTTTTTTACATATTTTATAAACTTTTTAAAGTCTTTTTGTACAAAAAAATTCAAACTTTTAACATTTCAATATTTTAAAACCTTTTTACTAACATATTTTCACGTTAAACCTTTTTACTTATATTTTTTCAAGTTTTTTTAAACCTTTTTTTATAACGTTTTAAGCTTTTAAAACTTATGTGTAACTTTATTTATTTATTTATTTTCAAGCTTTTTAAATATTTTACTTATGTTTTCTCAAGTTTTTTTTCTTAACTTTTTATAGTGTTTCAAGACTTTTAAGACAATTTAAATAGTTCTTTTTCAAAATAAAGTGTTAAACATTTTGACTTAGAAAGTTCTTTTTTGTGTAAAATAAAAGTTACAAACTCTTACTTGCAAACATTTTTTTGTTACTTTTTCAAAATATAAAAACTAAACTTATAGAACATATCTTTAACATACCTAGGTCCTCTCAAAATATCTTGGTCTTGGTCATGTATTATTATCTTCTTTTATTTTTATTTAGAAAAAAAAAAACTATATAAAAGCAAACACATCATCTAACTTATTACCTTATGAGTTAGACCTTATAATTATCTGTAATAGATGGAGACAATAGTGCATTAGTGGTTGTACTTTTGCATGCAAACTTACCAGCCAAAGTCTGAGGTTTTTTCTTTTACTTTGAATAATTATTCCTTTTGTTTCTCCTCTAATTTCAATAATAGAATTTATTGTTTTACGCGGTGTCTTGACATCAATAGAATCTCACTACCACAAAAGTTGTCTTTCAATGGTTAAAGTCTTCTCTAAAATACGATGAACATTTGGGTTATGGATTTTCCCCCCTTTTTTTAGTATTATTTGGTTATCAAATAATAATCTAGTTATTAACAAAACAACTTAAGTAAGATAGTAGTTCATAAAACCATTGTAGTTTGAATTTTTTTGGTTTAACTGTCAAAAAAAATATTTTGCTGATTCAACCACTTAAAAGCATCTACGATAGAAGCTATTTTGAAGTTTTTTCATCTAAAAAAACTTATTAAAACTAAAAAAGTCATTGGAATAACTTTTTTCAATTAATTAACAAACTCTTACCAAAGCTTTATTAACTATTATGTATGTGTTTTTAACCAATTGCTACTAAACAACTCATTAAACACTCCATAAAAGACAGTTTGAAAAAATTATTGTATTATTGATATATCAATGAGTTTTTGTTTTGAAGTTTTTCACTAAAAAGCTCCATTAACATTTAAAAGCCTTTCGTGGATGATCTTAGACTTTAGTTCTTTTTTTTCCTTCAAAAAATACAACATAAAACTGAATTTTATAAAACCACTATAATTTAAAGTTTTATAAGAACCACTATAATTTAAAATTTGTTATGTTTAACCATCAGAAGATTTGTTTTATAATTTTTAATAAAAACATTGAAAAAAAAGGATAGCTAGAAAAATAATCTTCTTATGATTTTTTTTTTTTTTTTTGCAATTTATCAAGTGTAAATCATAACAGTTCGTATAAAAAAGAGCCTAAAATATTTTAAAAAAATATACTATTAGAAATGTTTTGAAATTAAAAACAAACCCAAAAATTATAATGAAATATAACAAACTTTTTATTTTTCCACCTATTATATATTATATATTAGGTTCAACGAGTCATTTTTAATTTTATATTTGTGGTTCAAATTTTAAATTTTATTATGAATTTGGTACATTATTTAAATTTTGTATGAATATTATCAAAACACTTATTTTTTATTTTTTTAAAATTCATCTAGAATTAGTTTTTTTTTTACATAAATTTACTTTTTAGACATTTTTACAACTTTTTGTAATAAAATTTGATAACATTTTATAATTTTTAAAAAGTAGATAATTATATAACTCTTTTTGAACAAAAATATTTATCAATGTTGTAAAATCAAGTATAAAAAAATTAGAAATGGGTTGTAAATTGTAATTATTTTGTAAATTTTTTTCTTAAAATTTATAAAAGAACAGTTTAAAAATTTTGGTTCTAAAGTTCAATATAAACTTTATGGAAGTTCCATGTGAAAAGTTTATTAAAACATTCTTAGATTTAAAAAAAAAAAATATTTTACAACTATTTTTAAAGAAATGCAAAACATTTTTTATAACCATTTCTAAACTTTGTTCACGCCTTTTTTATACACCTTTTATACAACATTTGGAAATATTTTTCTTAAAAAAATTACATAAATATGTAAAAAAGTTTAAAAATTATTATAAATTTTTTTAATATAATATACATTTTTCTATAAAAAAAATATTAACAAGCGTTTTAAGAAACGTAAAAAAAAGGTTGTAAAAGATGGTGTAATTAAAAAATTGTATAAAAAGTAAATTAATAAAAAAATTAATTTTGGGACAAATTTATAGAAAATAAATTTAGACCATATTTGTAATAACATTTAAACTTTAGATCAAAATTGTAGCAAAATTAAAAAGCTTAGGCTCAATATATATAAATCAAATATGACACTAAACCTGATATAGCATACAAAGAACAAAAACCTAAAATTTATTTTCTTTTTACAACATTTTTTTTGTTTGTTACCAACTTGAATACATTTTCAATAACATTTCTCTAAAAATAGTTTAAACCCTATATAAAACATACTTCGATGGTTAAATAAGAAAACACTGTGTTTAAGGAAAACCAAACTATTATATTTTTATAATTGTATTATAGTAAATGGGTTGAGAAATATATATTTCAAAGTATTTAAAGATGAGATGTGAGAAATGTAGTGATGTGACGTCTATGTTGAATGTGAGTTTCATATCTTTCATCCCTTTGGATCTATATGTCTGATATACGTCAAATCAATATTTCTATAAACCATCGACTCCTCTACTTTTAAATCTATATATTTTGTTCCTAATGGGATTTGAACTATCAACATTTGGCTTAAGAGCACCATTCACCAATATGTCACTCATGATACTATTTGATCAAAAACTTTGTGAAAGACTCACACTTTCATATGATTGAGAGAACCACTTTCAATAAAACTTAAAACTACATTGTATTACTCCAAAACATGCTACATGCATATTCATTAATTATATTTTACATTGATAATTTGATTACAAAGGACTAGATACAAATCGACTATTTAAACTATTACAAAGTGTTATATATTACATAACTGCCCATGATATTATAGTTTTATACATACATGAACACTAATTACAAAAGTAATAGTATTATCTATTCAAAATCTTCTAACAACATATGTCTATACTAGATCCTTATTAGCTGCAATGGTTAAACACTAGGAAGGATAAGCGGTGACGTTTAGTGAGTTCAATAACATATACAATATAACGTTATGCCATATATATATATATATATATATATATATATATATATATATATATATATATATATATATATATATATATATATATATATATTAATATGGTAGAAGCAAAGAGGAAAAAGGAACAACAAAGACATATGTAAATCATGTGACAAGCTTTCCAAATTAATCAATGATTTGATTCCAAGATATACAATTAATGAGACACAAAAAAATTCATACTTGATATACATCAATAAAGCTTCGGCCCAAATGGGACAGAAGACATACACTTTTTGATTAAACTTTTTAGTAGATTTCAGGCTTTCAGCCCTATCCAACCTTCTTCCAATGCCATAAGGTAGAAGTCATTCTCTTACCAGACATGCTCTACATGGCCAGAGGCTACATACCAACACTACTGTGATACTAGTACTTTCACTGATCACATGGTCAAGGGTACAACTTTGCTAACATAATAGCATGAAATAATTACACAAGATAATAACACTGAAAAGCACATAGAACATATAACATGTAACACCCAGAATCAGAAAGACCAAAAAAAGGAAAGGAAACCCTAAGTCAAAAAGGGGGTCAACTCATCGAGTCTAGTGAAGAACTCGATGACTCGGAGCGGGCTCCGTGTCACAATATAAGTGGTCGACTCTGCGAGTCGGCGAGTGGACTCGACGAGTCTGGTCTGGGTTGGGAAAGCCCTAATTCCGAGACTCGGTACCCTATTTAAGCATCTTATTCTCTTCCCTAGGGTTTATTACAACGTCTCTCATCCAAGACCCCAAAACCCTAGCCACCCAACTTCATTCTTGAGCTTTTGGTGAAGATTAAGGTCCAATGAAGTGGATTTTGAAGGCTTGGAAGAAAGAAGCAAGGAAGGAAGATTAGATCCAGCCTCCATATCGACTTGGCAACTGTTCGGAGGTAAAAAGTATGGACCTTAAGCTTTCAATTGATAGATCCCCTTTCTAACTTGCCTTTTTGTCACATTTGGATCATTTCCAAGGTTAATCCGAGTATTAAACCCTTGAGGATTGATTTAGACAATAGATCTGGTTACTCTTGAGCTTTAGAAGCTCAAAGTTGTTGGCTTTATCCAGCTGAGATCCCATTTCACGACCTAGACCTTCTTTCTAGCTTGGATTAAGAGTTTTGGCTTCATAACACCTTGCATGCATGTAAAGTTAGCAACTTTACGTGCAATGCTAGCATATGGAGTCCAGATCTATGAGTTTGAGGTGTTGGAATGGACTGGAATCGGCAGAATTTAGTTGTCATAAGATGGGATCGGCGAGTCAGTTCATGGACTCGACGAGTCGGGTTGCAAACCCAAACCCTTCTGTTTATGAGTCGGATCAGTGTGTGGGGTTAGAGAAGGTCTCAACCATTCTATGTGCGTAATGGACATGAAGATCATGGTACTCGACAAGTTCAAGGAGGAAGCAACCTACTTAGCTTATGAATATGGTCCCGAATGTTTAGTTGAAGGAGAACCCGTCAAGTTGTTGCTAGACTTGACGATTAGAGTCGAGGTTGTTTTAGGATTTGAGGAGCACGGACTCGATGAGTTAGTAGAACAACTCGGCGAGTCGAGTCAACTGGAAGTTGACTCCGACTGTTAACTTTGACCTTGAGAAGGACCTTGACCAGAGTTGACCAAGTTGACTTTTGGAGGACATTTAGGCTAATTGTTATTATTGGCAGCTTCAACAGTTTAAGGTGAGTTTCCCTTTGTGTGAATGGGTCTACGGCTACAATGTCGGCCCATGTAGTTATGAGTAGGAAGACCCGGGGGTTATCCCTATGAACCGTTTGCTAGTATGATATTCAGGACCAAGGTCCAATGTCGGGCAGGTGCCCAAGGATTGGTTTGCATGATAGAGTATACTTGTTTTCTATGTGATACTTGTATGTGCCTGGTAGGGGGTGAGTGTGGGTGAGGTCCCGTATCTCACCATTAGCAGAGTATGGATGGGGTTCCATATCTTATCAATAGCCGAGCAGGGGCGAGGCCCAAGTCAGGAAAGGAGTGAGTGTAGGTTGGGCCCGTATCTCACTATCAGCAGGAGTGTGGACGGGGTTCCATGACTTATCAGTAACAGGCGAGGCCTTAGTACAGTAATGCAATCGAGTAGTTATGGTTTATGCGTTATGCGATATGTTATATGTTTGTATATGTTTAGCGGTCGGGGCCTAAGAGAAACAGATCTGTACACCGATCCGGGCTCGAAGCCAAGGGGGGCCTATTGTAGCGGGCAAGGCTCGAGGTAGTGGGTGAGGCCCAGTATTTGCAAGATGCAGTTATATGTATGGTATGTGGTAGGTTGGGGAACTCACTAAGCTTCGTGCTTACAGTTTTTCAGTTTTGGTTTCAGGTACTTCCGGTAGCAGAGGGAAGAGCTCGGGATAATCGTATGGCACACACCATAGTTAGCCATCCTGGGATGTTTTACTCTGATAATAAGAATTTGTTTTAAATTTACACTCTAATTTTATGTTATGGATTGATAATTGTGGTTTAAGTAACGTTTTAAAAATGAAAATTTTAGTCGTGATTTTTGGGTCATTACAAGTTGGTATCAGAGCCTTGGTTTGAGGGATTCGGACATACTTTCAGGTGTGTCTTGACTCAAACTGGGGAATTGGTATAGAAATTTTCAAATGAAAATCAGTTTTCGTAAAGATGATTTTTTTTTGATAAAAGAAAAAGAGTTTTAGAAAAAGCGAAAGGAATTTTAGAAAAAAAAAAAGAACTTTGAAAAGAGAAAAGGGTGTGGTGCATGCAATCAACCGAGCTCAAGTAAGTTCTCCCAAAATACCCATACAAGTTATGTTATGATTATCAGTTAGTCGAACAGCATGCTAGATTAGGACTAAGTATCTAGAGAGGATGCCTTATGTGCCCGTTATATGTGCTTTTGAGCTGCATGATAGTATTGGTTAGACAGTAGTAGGATAGCTTGTTTAGGTTATGCCTTAGTATATGAGCTTATGTCGCATGCTAGTACAAATTCTTGAAATCTGAATATGATTGCTTGCTTATGTTATGATTAGATTTTCCTTTGTCTGAATTTTACTTGCTCTGTGCTTTGTGGGATTTCTGAGTGATGGGAGTTAGCTGTTAGGTGAATACGTTAAGTCACATGTAATCAGGGTTAAATAATCTTAGAGTATTGGATTTGACTCTATTGCGCAACGCTCGTATGAGTCTAACTGTTGTAGGGATGAGTCCCTTACTCGAAGGATTATCTGAGCCTCGTTACATGTGATGGTATTCAGGTGATGGCTAATTGGCATCACAAGGAGACCTTCAGCAGCTGAGAACTGGTTGGGTCAGAGATTTCCGTAGGGTAAACCGAGGATGAGAGTAGTGCTTGGAGCAGTGTTAGTAGTAGTGAAACGTACCTGGTGGAGTCGAAGCAGTTCTTGAGGAAAGTACGGATAGATGTGGAAGGTAGTATGGGCCCGTACTACTAAAAGCATAGGATCCATACTCGATTTAAGAAAGACCGAGATGAAACCGGGAAACTTGTAGTGTGTGTATGGGTGATCCCGCAGCAATGATGTGTATTTTGATAGTTATTGTGATATGTTTTCAGCATGGTGACATTGCACGAGAGACCAGTGGGCGGATCAAGCGCCGGAGAGGGATCATGCTTGGGTTCAAGGACCGAGCAGCTCGAGGAGCGGATGAGCGAGTTTGTATCAGCTGAGATCACATGCAGTATCTTGTACGAGACACTTGTGATTTTTGGCACGGTCAAGGAGGGTATACTAGAGATTTTGGACGAGAGTCTGGGAGCCCTTCGCGCAGAGATGATGGCTTTGGTGGGAGCGCGTACCTTGACATTCCGGGAGTTCAGAGCATGTAGAGCTCCATATTATCATGGGGCTAGGGACCCTATTGCTAGCAATAGATGGTTGGTTGATGTTGCCAACGCTTTTCATACGAGCCGGTGTCCCGAGGGGGACAAGGTCTGAATTGCCTCCTGTCTTCTGAAGGACATAGCACAAGATTGGTAGGAGGAGGTTGGACATGCCATTGGTGATGATGTTGCATTGGACGCGATGAAATGGAGTGATTTATCGGCCAGGTTCAGAGCTGAGTTTGCACCAATTATTGAGGTGCAACAGTTTGCACGAGAGTTCCAAGATCTTCAGTAGACGACTAAGACTATGGTGGAGATCACCTCCAAGTTCAGAGAGAGGGCTCTTCTTGTTCTACAGTATGTCGCGGATGAGGAGATAAAGAAGGCTCGATATCATAAGATGCTGAAGAGTGACATCAAGGAGTTTGTGAGCAGGTCCGGTTGCAAGACACTGGAGGACATGATTGCTCGGGCCAGAAAAAGGGAGATTGATCTGGAGCAGATCAGGAAGATGAAGCCGAATGAGATTCAGGTAGCCACAAGTTCGGGCAAAAGGCCCAAGGGGTCAGATTCAAGATCGAGGGATTATCAGAGCCACAACTGTTGCGGGAAGTGTGGCAGGACGCACGAGGTTGCGTGTAGGAGTGGTAGTGGTGGTGATTCTGACTGCTTCAAGTACGGCCGGACTGGTCATTTTAGCAAAGATTGTACTGCTACCACCACTCAGGGGTCAGACCTAATATGTTTTCATTACAATCAGTCGGGCCACAAGAAGGCCCAGTGCCCGAGTTTGCATTCGGCAGGATGGGTGATAGCACCTGCCCCTGCAACTTTAAGGATCACCGACGGCCATTAGGGCCGAGCAGAGGCGCCTGCGGTAGGAGTTAGGGCTTTTCAGTTGTCTACCGTAGAGACACGAGCAGCTGACAGCTTCATTTTAAATACTTCTTTTTATAGTTTTTTTAGCACATTTCATTCGCATTTTAGTTAATTTCCATGCATATTTTCCTTTTTGTTATTTTTATGACCATTTCGGGTACTTTCTAGTTTCTTGAGCATTATTGAAGATTTTTTTGGAGACTAATGGAGCGGGATTTTTGGGAGGCAATTGGACTTGAAGAGCAATGGGGATTTCGTGCTTGATGGTTGTGGATGTGATTCATGGAGTAGGCTTGTCAATTACTTGATGGTGTGGAAGTGTTGAACTATAAATTTGAAAGGGCACGAGAGAATTCTTGAGTGTGCAAGATCGATGTTTAGGAGTTCACGGAAGTTTTGAGTGATGTGGACAGACAAATTGGGCTCAAATTGAAGAAATATTGATGAAAATGCGCTAGAAGCTGATTGGACTCGAATTGTGCCAATGGATTAGCTGTGTGGGCCCAATACTTCAAGAAGCCCAAAATCCCGTTGCAGTCACGCAGCCCGCGTGGATTCCTGAAGGGGGAAATTTCAGGATTTTACTTAGAGCTCTATATTGGGAAGGTTGGTGTGCCTCTTCAGCCTTATCTTTGACATCCGATTTGGAGGCTTTCTCTCTGGAGTTTAGAGCACTTTTGAAGGCCAAGAACACCTCAATAACATCTTCTTTTCATCTCTTGATTCTTGTCAAATGTTTGGTACAATCTTATCTAACCTTGCTTACTTGATTTTAGCCATGCTTGGATAAACAAATCTTGGTTGACTTTTGTTTAATCCTTTGAACTTTTGTTAAATATTGAAGAATCCATGAACTTGTTCTTAAATCTTTATAGAAATGTTTATGATTCAACATAGTATCACTACTTTTATGTTTTAGTTCATGAGTTCAAATGTATTTGTGGTGATTAGTTGGCTAATTTCTTGATTAAGTAAAGGATCCTCAAATTAGCAAGCAACAAATGATTTTTGTGTTGTTTTTGCTTCACACAATCATAAAAACATTTCCTCCAACATGGCGGTGAAAGCAATTGACCCTTCTTGGATTTGGTGACTTTTTGGTTCTTAATGCTAGTTGACTTTCACTAATTACATGCTTAATGGAAATTGTGACTTTGACTACGGAAATTGTTATGAGCTTCTCTAACCATTTTAATAACTAAGAAAAGACTAGGTAATCTCAAGCTTCTTGGATTACTATAGCCAAATTAAGGATTTAAATCAAGTATTACACCATTGGATTCTAATGATATGTTCATCAAAAGTCAAAGTGAGGAAACCTTAAGTCAACCATCCTTCTCTTATTGATTTTACATCAAACTCTTTTTTTGTTGAAATCGTTTATTTAAATCTTAGTTTAATTTTAGTTTATTTCGAGTATTTCAAAAGACCAAACCTCCCGTATTTAATTTATTGTTGTTTTCAAGTATTTTTACAAAGAGATTTTTCATAGAGTTATAAAATTGAACCAATCTTCGTGGATTTGATCCCTTTACCACTATACACTATTTTAGTGTGTAATATTTAGGTTTATTATTTTTGTTGGCCTCGACAACCACTAGCAGCATCGAACACTTCGGATGCAGTAACTGTAGCATGTATGTGTGAGACTCGGTAGTGTCTCACTAGTTTCATGAAGGTGTCGCTTGGGGATAGATCGGTTAGATCACTAGCTGTGGTAAGATTGAGGCGTTCAGCACATCGGTCAGGAATGATAGGAGGGATTGAGAATCCTTTTCAAGCACTGAGCTGTAAGGTATTAGCAGGATCAAAGTGGGAGAGAACCCTTCAAGTATTCAGATTCGGTAGCATGCTAAACTTAGAAGGGTCGGTGGCCTCCGAGAAGGAAGCGAAAGCAGTGCGAGGGGTTGAGTGGGTTCAAGAGTTAGGAATTTTGGAAAAAAAACTTCCTAATGTCGGGTTCATGTATTTGGGATTAGTATACTATTGGTTTGGGGAAACCAAGCTGAAGATTTTCTCGACAAGACGCGAGTATAGCCGGGATTAAAGACTACAAGGTAGTTGTAGCATTTGATGACTGAGGGTTGGTTTTGGAAATCAGGTTGGAGGATCGCTAGCAGGAATCAGGTGAGTCAGGATGCCCTCGGAATAGTAGACAGTGATAGAGACAGCATGGAGAGTGTAGTAGGACTGCAGGATAGCCGTAGCTTTCCCCAGCAGCTAGTCAGTGAAGGAAGTGATGTAAGACTACGGGTAAGCCGTAGCATTCATTAGCAGTTTAGTTAGCGGAGTGTAGGCGGAGGCCCGTATCTCCTAGTTAGCAAGGTAGGGATCAGGAAAGGTTGAGTCGTTGAGGTTTAGTATGGATTTGGCTTGTATAGCCCTAGATAGGTGAGACCTTGGGAGAGACCACTCCAGGATACAGTTGGGTGAGACCCGTGGGCGAGGCCCGTATGTTAGTAGCAGTATAGGTGAGACCTAGGAGCAGGATTGCTCAGTAGTATAGTCGGGTGAGACCCGTGGGCGAGGCCCATGAGATTCTAGCAACACAGGTAGGACCTGGTAGGGACCTTAGGGTCAAGATAAGAGATCTAGGATCCCAAGACTTGTAGCGCCAGAGTGGTAGAGTAGATGGAGCAGTTTAGATAGCCGAAGTATCCTCGGAAGTTGCTTGGAGCGACTAAGAGATTGTGCTGGGTGTAGTAACCGGTGGGAGTGCGGTAACCCAATTAACGACAGATTAGTTGGGACCAGGGTGGTCTCGGTTTATCCGGGAGGCAGATAAAAAGATAGCAGAGTTCTCAATCAGTGGGAGTAATGATAAGATGAGAGTGGTGCGAAACAGCTAGTTGACCGCGGAGTACTACGCCTCTCACAGCAGGGTTAAATAATCTTAGAGGGAAGGGGTTTGGCCCTGTTGCGTAACTCTTGTATGATTCTAACCATTACAGGGATGAACCTTTTACTCAAAGGATTATCTGATCCATTCGTTGGATTGGGTGCTCAACACTAAGCTATAGTAGAAATAAGTATTCGGTGTGTATCTGCAGTAGTGACCAGTACTAGGAGTGGCTGGATTAATGGATACCATGAAGGATATGTCCTTTACAGTGTTAGAGGAGGTGGTTAGTAGTGGAACGTTGCCTTGGGAAGGCCAGTAAATGCGCAAGGAAAAAGGGGGACAACCCCTAGGATGTCCAGCACAAGTACTCGGGGAGTACCAGAAGAATTGTCAGTTTAGTGAGTAGTGTGCTCAGGATTAACGGGATTAGAGTGCATTTGAGGATTGTTATCTACAAGGAATAGTTGTATTCAGAGTGACCAGGTGGAAGGTCAATGGAAGTGGTCGGCCGAAGTTGTATTCATCAGGTAAGGGGTGATGCGAGCGGATTGCAGGATAGTTTCTAGTTTAAGTGGGGGAGATTTGTAACCCCCAAATCAGAAAGACCAAGAAAGGAAAGGAAACCTTATGTAAAAACGGGGTCAACTCGTCGAGTCTAGTGAAGAGCTCGACGAGTCGAAGTGGGCTCCGTGTCGCAGAATGCAGTTATGTGTATGGTATGTGATGCTATATGTTTGTATACGTTTTGCGGGCGGGGCCCAGAGACAGGCGGGGCCTAAGAGAAACAGATATGTACACCGAGCGGGGATTGAAGCTAGGCAGGGGCTGGAGCAGGCGTGGCCTGTTGTAGCGGGCGAGGAGTGAGGTAGTGAGCGAGGCCCAGTATTTACAGTATGCAGTTATATGGTTGGTATATGGTTGGTTGGGGAGCTCACTAAGCTTAGTGCTTACAGTTTTCAGTTTTGGTTTCAGGTACTTCTGGTTGCGGAGGGAAGAGCTCAGGATGATCGCATGGCACACACCATAGTTAGTCAGCCTAGAATGTTTTACTATGATAATAAGATTTTGTTTTGAATTATCACTCTGTTTTTATGTTATAGATTGATAATTGTGGTTTAAGTAACGTTTTAAAAATGAAAATTTTAGTCGTGATTTTTGGGTCATTACATAACACATAACATACAATTGTTCCTATATATTGAACTCACCATGAAATAACCGGGGATTAAAGTATTAATTTGGCCAGCACTTCGACTCTAAATATGACTTTCTGTGATGAAACCGAGGATTTTAGTTGAAAACCGGCCTTACTCGGGCAGAGTTTCGACTAGACATTATGATTTTTCTTGGGAACTTCGGAGCGTCGGGACTTGCTTCGGGTGTCGGGATGATACCGAGACCTCAGGGGGTTAAAAGTAGGTCAAAAGATAAGTAGAGAGTGAAAGATGTAAGAAGTTGTAACCTAAGACCGGGCAGTCTCGCATGCCTGTTATTGGTGGTTGAAGCATCAGAGTACGATAGGCGTACGAGGCGTGGCACCTGCTCGGGTTCCGGGTCTCGGACGTGTCATCAACTGTGATAGGTGGCATCTGTGCGAAAAGAGGGATGACGTGCTGATCCAAGGCCTTGCATATGAACGATGGGCATAACCATCTACGAGGGGCGTTCTCCTTCGGATAAGTCTTTGATTTTACATTTAAAAACTTCAAAAATTCATATCTTTTGCATATGAGCTCTGTTTGAAACATTCTTTATATGCACATGTAGGTGAAATTATGCTCTACAACTTTCGTTTAGACTCTGTCGGCTAATTTTGACTTTATTTTTATTATTATATTTTTAACAGGTCGAGATAGGAAAAGTCTGTTAAAAATTCATAACTTCTTCATCCGATGTCCGTTTTCGTCTGTCTTTTTACCGTTGTACTACTATTGATGAGACTTTCGATTCCGTTTAGGTTGCATCGACTAAAAATCACTCGATCTTTATTTCGAGTTTTTAGTTGTCTACTGTTATACCGAAACTTAGAAAAAGTATAACTTTCTCATACGAAGTCAGATTTTGACGTTCTTTTTAGGAAAACTCTCGGTTTAATGAATACTACAACTTTCATTTAGATTATAAGGTCTAAAAAGTAGTTTATCGAAAACTCACTTTTTACGTTAAATAGTGTTTGCCGGTTTTGTTGCTGATCTTCAATTGGTCTTAACTTCTTCGTTATAATTCGAATTTCAATGAGGTTTTCGCCTAAATGTTTCTAACGATATTCTTTGCAACTTACAATAATAAAATTTTACTTATTTCAAATTTATATTTTCGTTAAATTTCAATATTTGACATTTGATTGGAATCTCATAAGATTTCCAATATTTTCCAAGTGATTCTAAAAACAGTTTTACTTCATTTCTAGTAAAAAATCATCTGTTAGAACTCAACGCTGAATATCATAATATTTCATAATATTATTTATTTTTAAACTACAAAACCTGATAACTAAACGTGTATGTTACACTCTATTATATATTACAAGAAACTGATGTATAGTCTTTAAGGTGGTGAAAACGGGTTAGAGAACTCGCTCTTACAAGTAACTAATGCATAGTATCCACGCTGGTGAAACGTAAGGAACTCGCTCAGGCATGAATTTATGCGGTACCACAATGGAGGGAATCGTGTTCCCTATGAAAAGTTTTAGATTCAAGTCAAGTGCTTCTTTTAATACGGAACCAAAATGGACTTGTATATCTAGAGTGGTCTTTGAGCGCAAGACTTCAATGCCATATGATGATGGTCTAATCAATCTAAAACATCCACTGGAAAGAATAATCTTATTTTACTAATTCTTAAAAGCGTGTTGGTAAAGGAAATTAACAACTTTATTTTAATAATACGAAAGAAATTATTTGTCTTTTTAATTTGAACTCGTGTAAATGATTGACAATTATGTATTACAATTTAAAATTCCTAAAATAGGATCGTATGGTTGGATTTTTTCTAGTAACTATGTGTGTAAAAATAATTTTTTTTCTACATTGCCTATAGTATTATTAGCCGGTAAATAATCAATGGTATGTTTGATAAAAATAGTTGGTATAGTGGTAGTTTGGTAGTAGTTGGATTTGGAAACCAGAAAATATAGTTTTTATTGAGTTGAACGATATTGTTTTTATTTGCATAGAAATATTTGACAAAAATAATTGTAATATTTTGAAATATATAAGGTTATATATATAAAAAAAATAATAGTTTTTTAAGAATAGTATAGTGATATGTGATACTAATACCAAACTTTTTTTTAAATGATATTTATATAGTTTTTATCTTTGATTTTTCATTCTAAACTAAAAGTTTGAAAATCCTAATTTCAAACAAAGTTATTTTTTTGGCTCGTGTTTCTTAAAAGGATTTTAAACTCCAAACTGTCAAGAACTTGTTATCAAACACGTTTGAATCATACTATTTATTTAATTAATTAAGTCGCTTTCATAGCTTCATTATCATACTTGTAGGACTAAAAGAGAAAATGAGAGGCTAAAATTAGAGCGATTAATTAATTGTTGGAGATAATCATGAGAAATAAATGCCAAAATCCTTTAGCAATTTAGATGGGATGTTTATTATTAAATAAATAAATGACACTGGTTATTTGTTAACGCGTCGTCTTGCTCATGTGCTTGTGATCGGAGTCAATAACATTTTCTTTTTTGAGCCGGCGACAATTTTATTAAGGCATGCAAGGCAAGATGCCAACTGCCAAGCAAGCCACAAACCAAAGATCTAATACATCATACAGTATATATACCACCTCTGGACTAAAAACTACAAAATACTAAAAGGATTATTACATCAAATCATCGAATTACAATTTCTGATTTTGCCCCTGTATTTTTATTTTATTTTATTTTATTTTATTTATTTATTTATTTATTTATTATTATTATTATTATTATTATTTTGTAATTTATTAATGGTAAATCATAATATGCTTATATGCCCCTATACTTGACCCAACCATATATTGGAGTCAACGCATGGTTTGTCTTGTCGTTGTCAGAGGTTTTGAAGGAACTTTATTGAAAATCCTGGTATTTCTCACCAGCCAAATACACCACAATACAACATATACTATGCTTATGAGTATTTTCCTCTTCGTTACACCATTGAGATGCAAAACTGATAACATCTACCACTGTAGAGAAGCGATGAATATCTATTCCACATCATTTTCGATATCCATTTAAAGGTGTTGCGGGCAAACGTACAATCCACTAACAAATGGTCTGCGACTTCCTCCTGACTCGAACACATTGAACACACAGTTAAGTCGGTGTTGATTCCTCAATGGGATAAGGCATCGATAGTCAGAATTCATCCAAAACATGCTCTCCAGATAAAGACTAGCACTCTGATTGGAACCATGTTATTCCATTCTATTCTTTTTGTCGATACATCAATTATAACATAATCAATTTGATCCCTAAGGATATTCACTCTAAATACACCATTTGTGGCCAATGAGAATTTCCACTAGTCCTTAGCATTCAAGAAGACAAATGAATTAATAATCTCCTCAAGTTCTTCAAGTTTAGCAATCTCAAATGGGGATGAAGGGGTCCTTTTCCAATCAACAGCAAAACCGAAAAAGTTTCCCCGTTCAGAAATACATGTTGATTTACGCTTTTCCAGCTTGAAAAGGTTTGGGAATCGAATGGACAATGGTGACATGCCAGTGATAATTTCTTTCCACATGGAGTTTTTATGGAGGTTATGTATACCAGTGATAATTTCTTTCTACATGGAGTTTTTATCATCTTTAAGTCGCCAAATCGATTTAACCAACAATGCAATGTTGAGTGCTCTCAATGATCCAGCACCAAGTCCTCCCTTTTCTTTATGAGCTAGCGCTTTTGACCATGCAACCCAATGAATTTTGTTCTTCTCATCCTTACCACCCCAAAGGAATCGTCTACAAATTTCCTTTAGATTATTACTCATATTACTTGGAGCATTATTATAATAGTTAGGGTCAACAATTGTTACCTATTTTGAAGTAATGAAAAAGAATTATTTGAGTATTACGTGTTTTATGTGCAATATACGTGCTTATAACGATATAATAAAATAATAATAAAAATATGCATCAAAATAGAATGAGGATTTGACCCAAATCTTTAAAGAAAGTTGAAGTACTCGTAACAATGATTTCAGAGATATAAGGAACGTTGAAAAAGGCGAATGGACTATATGGATTCTTAGTCAAGTTTTGTATTCCTATTTATTGACTTAATATTCGTTATTATTGAATAGTTCGGGATTTTCGGTGACATGGCAATTAAAGGCTTTCTGTTCATTTCAGCATTACTTGCGAGGTGAGTTATCCTCACAATACTAAAGGGTAGAAGGCACCAATACCGGCCCACTGGATATGTTATCCTATCAGTTGGTAGTATGTAGAGTAGGAGTTAGTGTTGCTTGCTAGTTTTTATGCCAGTTAGGTAGATCTATAGGACTACCTGTATTATTATGTGATTATATGTAAGCGCATTAGTTGTATTATATGTCAACATATTATGTGGGTTGGGTTGAGGTTATACTGCTTCGTGCGGTAGCCACCAAACCCTAGAGCATTCCAAATACGAGCTAAGGGTCGGGTAGGCATGCCAAACTCGTATTGAGGGCTCGAGAGCATTCCATATATGAGCTGAGGGTCGGGTCGGGAATACCAGACTCGTACTGTGGGTTTGGTGGCAATCCAGATGTGAGTTGTGGTCCCGGAAGGCAATCCAAACTCATACTATGGGCCTAGGGGTAAAGTTGTGGACCCAGTACATGTTGTTTGTATATGTGTTATGCACAGTGTATCAGTATTTTGGGGGAACTCACTAAGCTTTGGGCTTACAACTTCAGTTTTGGTTTCAGGTACATCAGATGATCGCGGTAAGGCAAGGGTGTGATCATACAACTCCTCATTTTTGTGTTTATGTTTATGGGATACTCTGATATTACACTATTTTGAAAACAAGTTTTGTAATGATCAATGGTTTTGAATTGTTTTGAAAAGTTTAAATTTAGCCTAGTTATTATGGATGTTACAGCTCCACAATAGGCCATGAGGCCCAACCATCCAGGCCCAAACTTTTAAGGCCCAAAAATCCATGTTTACCACTCTACATGCGTACGCACGGCGTACCTGGCATATACACCTAGCGTATGCTGGCCTTGACCAAAAGCTGGAAGTTGACCAAGTACGCACAACGTACTAAGGTGTACACCCAGTGTACTAGCCAGCTTCCTTGGGACTCCATTTGTGTCTTAATCCATTAAGTCCTTATGTCCAAAACATAGATCCACATCCTTTAAGACATCCTAATACATAAAGTTACAAGCCTTATGTCTTTTCATGCATGGATGGGGGTCAAAACATGATTTAAGTCCTTAAACCAACTTTGCGACCAACAAACACTTACATGGTTGTGGCTTAACCATCAAGGTCTGATTTTTATGACTCTAAATGCTTCCAAGGGCTCAAAAGGACAAATCTTGTGGTCTGGAACTATCAAGACACAAGAAACCTCAACAATGGAGTCAAAATAACCCATAAAACACCCCAACATTATTACTAAGCATGTAATGTTCAAGTTTGAAGCTTGATACCTCAAATGAGTCATAAATGGTGCTAATGCCCTGGATCTACAAGCTCTCTCCAACTTATTGCTCCTTGTTGCTCCTTTTTTTCTCGTCCAAAACTCCAAAACAACACCAAAATGCTCTCAAATGGATACCAAATCACAAGAACACACAAATAAGGGTTAGGATTTCCGTGAGGGTTGCTTAAAGGTGAGAGGGAGGCTGTACCAAGGGCATAGGATCCTTTATATAGGGATCAAACCATAAAATTTAGGGTTTTAGGAGTTGCATGCGTATGTTGCGCGTACCTTGTGGTACGTTGGGCGTACATGCATGGCATCCGCACATTCATCTCATGAGTAAGCTGAGCGTACATGGCCTTGTACGCCCCGTGTACAACATTTCCTTAGCCCAATTATAAGGGCCCAAAATGTCCAAGCCTAAACCATTTTTAATATATTAACCTTTTACAAATATAAATAATACCTTATAAATCCCGAACATTACAAATCTCCCCCACTTGAATTAGACTTTGTCCTCGAACTCTGCTACTGTTGCATGGAATAACTCGCGGTAATGCTCCCTCGTTTTGTGCTCTGGCTCCCACATCCACTCCGAGCCCTTACGATGCTGCCACTACACCTTCACCAGCTCCACTTCCTTGTTTCTAAGAGCCTTCGTCTTCCTGTTGAGAATGGCTACGGGCGTCTCGATGTAGTTCATGCTGTCTTCCACCTGAATATCCTCTAGAGGCACAACTGTGGAGTCATCCACCAAGCACTTCCACAATTATGATACATGAAAAGTGTTGTGGATCTGTCTAAGCTCTTCCAAAAGGTCCAACCGATATGCTACCTTGCCCACCTGGGCTATTACTTTGAAGGGTCCGATATACCTGGGCCCAACTTGCCCCGCTTTCTTGAGTGGATGACACCCTTCCAAAGTGACAACTTCAGAAGGACCATATCCCTGACCTGAAACTCCAAGTCCGATCGGCGTCTGTCGGCGTAACACTTATGCTGACTTTGGGCCGTCTGGAGTCTACTCCGGACCTGCTGGATCTTGTCTGTCGTCTTGAGTACCACATTGGTACTCCTCATGACTCTCTGACCGACCTCACCCTATCATATTGGGGTCTGACACTTCCTCCCGTAAAGCATCTCGAAGGGAGGTCGTTCGATACCCGCGTGGTAGCTATCATTGTAAGAAAACTATGCTAAGGGAAAGTAGGTATCCCAGCTACCACCGAATTATAAAATGCACACCCACAGTATATATTCCAAAGTCTGGATGGTTTGCTCGCTCGCTAACCATCCGTCTGCGGGTGGAAAGTTGTGCTAAAGTGCAGACGATTACCCAACTCGTCATGATATTTCCTCCAGAATCTTGAAGTGAACCGCACATCTCGGTCCGAAATCACGAAAACTAGCACCCCGTGCCGAACTACTACCTCCCTAATGTAGATGCCAGCCAACTTCTCGGCTGATATGCTCTCCTGAATCGAAATGAAATGAGCACTCTTGGTCAACCGATCCATGATGACCCTAATCGAATCCACTCCCCGTGCGGTCCTGGGAAGCTTCGTGATGAAATCGATAGTAATATCCTCTCATTTCCACACAGGGGTATCCAACGACTGCGTCTTGCTGTGATGCCTCTGGTGCTCGGCCTTGACCTTCCTGCAGGTCAAGCACTGCTCCACGTACCAAGCTATGTCCTACTTCATGTAAGGCCACCAATAATTAGGGCAAAGATCCTGATACATCTTCCTCACCTCGGGATTGATGGAAAATCTGGATTTGTACGCCTCCTCCATCAGGACCTGGAGCACGCCACCTGCGTACGGAACCCACACTCTACGATGGATTGTCAACAACCCGCGACTATCATAGTCGAAGAAGGAAATCCGACCCACAATACGTTCACTCTTTATGTGTTCCTCTTTCATAGCCTCCTGCAGGGCCTCCCAAATCCGGTCCAAAAGTGAAGACAGTACCATTATCCTTAGGCAGATGTCTTTGATCAGGGTCGCGAAGGCCTTGCGGCTAAGTACATCAGCCACAACAGTAGCCTTCCACGAGTGTTAAAGGATCTCACAGTCGTAATGCTTCATCACATCCACCCAACGCCTCTACCTAATGTTCAGATTGGGCTGGTCTATCAGGTACCTCAGGTTCTTGTGGTCCGTGTAAATGGTACAACAAACCCCATAGAGTTGCCTCTGCTCTAGATCGTGTGTCCGGTAGTTCGCCTTGTGAGGCTTCAGTTGCCTTGAGGCGTAAGCAATTACGTGCCCCCTATGCATCAATATTGCACCCAAACCTGAGATAGACGCATCACAGTATACTACAAAATCCTCGACGCCCTCTGGTAGGACTAAGATCGGCACCTCGCACAACCTCTGCCTCAAAGTCTCGAACGTTGCCTGCTACTCAGGCCCCCAGTGGAAAGTCAACGACTTCTTGGTCATTCGAGTCAGAGGCATCGCTATCTCGGAGAAGTCCTGAATGAACCTCCGAATATAGCCTGCTAAACTGAGGAAGCTTTGAATCTCGGATGGAGACCTTGGACCTCCCATCTCATCACAACCTCCACCTTGGCCGGATCGACCAGAATACTGTTCTGGTTGACGAGGTTCCCCAGAAACTACACCTCACACTACCAAAACTCGCACTTAGAGAACTTTGGGAAGAGTCTCTCTCTCCTCAAAGTCTCCATCACCTCCCTTTGGTGTTCCTCATGCTACTCTTGCGTCTTGGAGTAAACCAAGCTATCGTTAATATAGACTATCACTAACCGATCCAGTATTAGTCTGTCTACGCGATTCATGAGATCCATGAACACGGCAAGAGCATTGGTGAACCCAAATGGCATCAGCATGAACTCATAGTGGCTATAGCGAATCCGGAAAGTAGTCTTATATACATCCTTATCTCCGACTTTCATCTGGTTGTAGCTCAAACATATATCGATCTTGGAAAACCAAGATGCACCCTGAAGCTGGTCAAAAAAGTCATCAATCCTAAAGAAGGGGTAATGGTTCTTCACCGTTACCTTATTTAAATCTTGGTAGTCTATGCACATCCAATGAGACCCATCTTCTTCACGAACAGAATCGGGGCTCCCCAAGGTAAACTGCTCGGTCTAATAAATCCTTTGCCTAACAGCTCCAGCAGTTGTGTAGACAACTCCTGCATCTCGAGAGGAGCCAAACGATATGGTGTCTTGCCTATCGAATTCGCACCTGGAAATAGGTCAATCCCGAACTCCACCTGTCTCTCCGAAGGTACCCCAGAAAAATCCTCGGGAAAGACATCCGGATACTCTCGCAAAATTGGCACATTGCTCACTGTCGGCTTACTCTACTCCTGGGTATCCATAACGTAGGAGAAAAAACCTGCGCATCCCTGTTGTAGGTACCATGTGGCTCTCTCTACTGAACACATAGCCGGTCTACATTGCGGTCTCTCATCCTGAGTAACCAGCTCTCCCCCACTTGGGGTCCTGACCCGAACCAGCTGCTGCTCGCAGTCGATCACCACCCTATTAGGGCCTAACCAATCTATACCTATAATGACCTTGTTCCTTAGTAAGGGAATAGGAACCAAATCCACGAGGTAACGCTCTTCATACATCCTCAGGACACAATCTCTGTAAAACTTCGATGCTTGTACAAACGGATCGTCCACAATCTCGACTTCTAAAGGATAATCCAACATACTCTTAGACTCGGAAAACCGCTTGCTAAGTGCAAGAAAAATGAAAGATCGGTAGCTCTCGAATCAAATAACACCAATACTAGGATACCGTTCACATGGAACGATCGTAAAACATAATACACAAAATATAAAACATAAATATCAAAACTGGCTATAATAAGAGATAAGGAGAAGAAACATACATGTCACCACATCTGGTGCAATGCGTGCTTCCTCAATAGTCAGCTGGAAGGATCGGCTCCTCACCAGTGGAGCATCTGTCTTGCCCTATCAGCCATCCGTGATCCACAAGGTCGTTGGAGCTGGCGCCATCACTGGCGCTGCTGGTACGAATCTCGGGCAGTTGGCCTTTTTATGGCCCATCTGATTGCAGAGAAAGCAAACAATTTCTGATGTCTGGAAGGTGGGGGTAGGGGAAGTACAATCCTTGCTAAAGTGCTCAGTCTTTCCACACTTGTAGCAGCCTGATCCCCTTGCCTTGCAATCTCCCTCATGTAACTTGTCACATTTCCCACAGTAGCCTTGGCCCTGCTAGCCCTTCGACCTCGCGTTGAAGCCCTTGTGTTTCTTTCTTGAAACCCCAATCACCTGTCTGACCTCCGTCTTCGTCTTTTGAACTTACTCTATGTCAATCTCCCTCTCTCATCCCCTAGCTATCATGTCGTCCAAAGTCGGGCATGCAGAGTAATAAACATGTTTCCGAATATCAGCTCTCAACATGTCATGGTACCAGGTTTTGTTCATCTCCTCATCACCCGAATATTGAGGCACCAACAAGGCCCTCTCCATGAACTTAGCAGTAATCTCTGCTACTGTCTCCGTATTCTCTATCATACCCAAGAACTTTCTGGCTAGCTATTGAATCTCCACAACTTGTGCAAACTCGACCTAGAATCTAGTCATAAATTCTGACCAAGTCATAGCCTCAATGGTTGGGTCTCCCAACGTATCATTGACTGCCTCCTACCAGTCTCTAGCTCACTCCCTCAAACACCCAGCAGCTAACCTGACCTTCGACCCCTCAGGGCAGAAGCTCTTCAGCTATGTAGACTTAATGTATGCAATCCATCACCTAACTACAATGGGGTCTTTCGCCCTGGCACCCCGCATCCACTGAAATCCTTGAAGGGTAGCGTGTGAGTCCTTAACTGGCTGAACGCCATGTCACTCCTAAATTCCCTGAGGCGCTCCTCCATCAGCTCAATGATCCCTTCCTTGATCGACTCGAAAATCAACAGGGTCGCCTCAAGGATGCCTCTCGTAATCTCGGATGCAATGAACTCGTGCAATTTGTCATCAATCGACTCAGAACTCGTCCATGAACCTGACCGATACCCTGAACCTCCTGCTCTGTGACGTATCACCACCATTCTGAAACAAAGCACATAATCATCAGGGTCATACATAACATCATGAGGTCTCACACTATGCCACTCTGGGTTCCCCATAGCTCCCCAAAAGTCAAGTACGGATCCTCTGCTTTCAGTAGTACGGGCCCATACTACCTTCCATATCTATCCGTACTATCCCCATGGTTTGTCTTGGTTCCCCAAAGCCGCTTCTTATCCTTGTATACGATTCTCAAATAGGTAATCCCTGGTATTACTCCAATCCTAGGCTTTCCCCTAGGGTAATACCCACCCCTACTCTCCCCCATTAGCTGCATAAGAAGTCCCTACTATCTCTAACTAACTAGGGTGAGAATACCATTACGTATTACTAAGACCAAATAATTCTTCAGATATGAAGTCCTACCCTACAACAGTTGGACTCAGACAAGAGCTGCGAAATAGGGCTAGACCCAACCTTGAGCAACCAAAACCAAGCATATTCTAATCAAACCATCACATCACTTACTAGTCAGTACTATCATGCAGTTCTATAAGCACATACAGTAAGCACATAAGGCATAGTCCTAGACCCTTAACCCTAATCTAGCATGCAGTTCCTAATCTATCATGCAATTCTCATACACATACAGTACGCATATAAGGCTTCCTTCCTAGATACTTTACCCTAATCTTGCATGCAGTTCTCATAATCATATCATAACATAACATGTATGGGTATCTTGGGGAAAACTTACTTGAGCTCAGCCGATTGCACGCATCACACTCCTTGTTCTTTCTCAAAATTCTTAATTTTAAGTTTTTGGAATAATTTAATTTTCTTGTAAAAATCTTTCAAACCATAGGTTTGAGTCCAGACACACCCGAGAGTGTGTTCGAATCCTTCAAACCAGGGCTCTGATACCAACTTGTAACATCCCAAAAATTAAGGGAAAATTTTTCATTTTCAAAATAAGTAATAAAGGAACCATTAGCATTAAAAACATTCATCGTTTCATCCCATAACAAAACCAAATGTCGATAATCAAAACATGTCACAATAAAACATCAACAGAGTATATCTCCCAAGAATCTCGTGTGCTCTATAATGGTGTGATGTGCAATAATCATGTCATCCCTTTTCCTTTCGAAAAAGAGGTACCTGAAACCAAAACTAAAAACTGTCAGCACAAAGCTTAGTGAGTTCCCCCATCATCCCACAAACCATATAACAAATACAATGCCAACCATATCTCGGTGATAGCCTCCCCTTTGGTCTATGTCACCCAGATACTACCGAGCATATCTGGGTGCTGGCCTCTCCTTCGGTTTATTTCAACTGAATACTGTTGAGCATATCTAGGTGTTGGCCTCCCCTTGGGTTTATTTCAACTGGATACTGGTTCTATTTCACCCCTACCACTACCACATAGTATCATATCGAGTAAACACATAAAGCATAACAGATAGTGGCAAATCAGACAATTATTACACAGACAGTCATCTCTACTACTACAACTACTAGTGGGTCGACATTAGTGCCTTGGACTCACTCATATAGGAAGGTAGCTCGCCTCACAAAGCCGAAAAGAGAATCTCATGGTAATAAATCTCTAGCGGTAACTCCAATGACTCCCCGAGCTATCATTACCACAATAACACTTAGTCAAAACTAATAATCCTTCTTAGGGTAAAATGACCATTTTACCCTTAATCTAATTGGGCCAAAGCCTAAGGCCCAACACCATAACATGACGGGTCCCAAATCTAAATAGTCTACCCAACCCATAAGTGGCCCATCAATGGCCTAATTTTCTGAATCGCGCCCAACTCCTCAAATGGGGCTTATCGAAAGACCAATAAATCCTTAGCCCAAAATATATAATTTTGAATGGCCCAATATGGCCCAAGAGGTCCAATACTTTAAATCTTAATTCCAGACCCAGAGACTCTACTCCACAGTGGGCCATGAGGCCCAAACTTCTAAGGCCCAAAAACCCGTGTTCATCACTCTGCATGCGTATGCGCGGCATACACTGGCCTTGTCCAAAAGCGAGAAGTTGACATAGTACGCACAACATACTAGGGTGTACACCGAACGTACTGGCCAGATTCATTGGGACTCCATTTGTGTCTTAATCCATTAAGTCCTTATGTATAGAACATAGGTCCAAGTCCTTTAAGAAATCCTTATCCATAAAGTTACAAACCCTATGTCTTTTCATGCATGGATGGGGGTCAAAACATGATTTAAGTCCTTAAACCAACTTTATGACCAACAAACACTTGCATGATTGTTGCTTAACCATCAAGGTCTGATTTTTATGACTCTAAATGCTTCCAAGGGCTCAAAAGGACAACTCTTATGGTCTGGAATTATCAAGACACAAGAAACCTCAACAATGGATTCAAAATAACCCACAAAACACCCCAACATTATAACTAAGAATGCAATGGTCAAGTTTGAAGCTTGATACCTCAAATGAGTCAGAAATGGTGCTAACCCCTGGATCTACAAACTCTCTCCAACTTCTTGCTCCTTCTTTCTCTTCCAAAACTCCAAAACAACACCAAAATGCTCTCAAATGGCTACCAAATCACAAGAACATGTAAATAGGGGTTAAGGTTTTCATGAGGGCTGCTTAAAGGTGAGAGGGAGGTTGCACCAAGGGCATAAGATCCTTTATATAGGTATCAAACCCTAAAATTTAGGGTTTTACGAGTTGCATGTGTGCGTTGCGCTCACTGTAACATCCCGACTCCCATGTATAATATAATATTTAATTAATTTATTTTCATAATTTCAAAGAAACTCGACGAGTTGGATGCCCCACCTCGCCGAGTAGAGGAGTTAATTGGCCGGGTGATTTCCAAAGTCTACTTGTAACATCCCGTGTTAATAGAATAATTAAATAATAAACCTGGAACCCCGAGAAGTAATTATTATTATTATTTTATATTATTATAGTTCGATTCAGATAATAATTGGTGGGGGGTTGGTTTTTGGGGTGAAAAATGAGATACTTGTGATCTCCGCGGGTTTAAGTGTAAGTGCGAGACTTATATTGAAAGGATTTTATGGAGTAAGGGGCTGAAGTGTAACTTTCAGATCTGATTTTAAAAGAATTCATTATGGAGGGGCCATATGGTAATTAATTGAACTTAATATGTAAGGATTTCAGAAAGAAGGGTTTAGATTGTAAATTAAGGGTTGTTTTGAAAGGAATAATGCGGGGATGGACTAGTTATGATATTATGGGAAAATGTTATAAGGGAACCAGGGATATATAAACCCGCTATCACCATTCGAACCCTAAACGTAATCTGTTGAGGGGAGCCACCACCTTATGCTCGAACCTCCATCATTACCGCCCAAGTCAACTGCCACCTCCCTCCTCATCTTTCCGATCAGCATAAGCCACCAGAAGAAAACCATCGTCGACCTCCGTTCGTCCTAAGTCGTGATTGCTTGAGATCATTATGTTGAGTTGGGTCACGAACTTCACTGTTCCATCCACCACCTGTATCAATCTTGTCTGTCTCCGTCTGCCAACCCACTCCACTGTTGCAATCTGCCACCGTTGTCGTTCAACCTTGGAGATCGGAAACCAACGATTGTAGAGGCTGTTGTGGTTCGTGGTTGGGCCTCCCTCTTCCGTTTCGTCGGTGGCTGCTGGACCTCGATGTCTCCATTAGTCGCGGCTATCACCGCCAAAGAATCACAGTGTTGTCATCGCTGCTTTACAATTCGTTCAACTAGTCAAGTTCTTCGGCATCCTTCTGTCGCCGATTGGTGGCGTCCTTTCCTAGCAAGTCGAGTGCTGCTGTTGTTTTGGGTGTACGTGTTCAGCCGTGTCTCACAAGATTGTAGGTGTCTCGGGTTGCTGCTACCGGAGAAAGATCAAGGAAAAAAACATGGCTGCAAGCCATGGTGGTTGCCGCCTCAAGACCACCATGGAGGGTGTATATGTTGTTGTGTGTGTTTATTAGTGTTTGTGTGTGTGTTGGAATATCACGTTGTAATTTGTAATCCATCGGAATAGTAAAGAAAATCCGTCACCACCACCGTTAGGTGGTGGTTGCTGCCACCAGCTGCCGTGTCGGGTGGCGGTGTGCTATGATTGTGTTTGGACCCCGTTTGGGGGATGTTTGGATAATGTGGGACCAATGAAACCCTAATGGGCACAAAGAAACCCTAGTGGGCCCAATGAGACCTTAATGGGCCCAATGAGGCCCAAAGTGACTTAAAAGCCCTACCAATTGATTAAAGGGCTAAGATTGAGTAGGAAACCCTAATTAGGGTTTGGTAGACCCTAATGGCATAAACCCTAATTTGAGGAAATTGATCAGGACACACACACACGAGATTATTTAATAACTTCAAATATTAAATAATAACCATTGGCAAACTAACTTAAGGCAATAATGGACTTAATGGATTAAGTCCTTAATGGGTTAAGTAAGAAACACTTAATCCTAATCATCATTTCGTGTGAAAGCCCTAATCTCACTCGGACCTTGAATTGGGCCTTTCCTATTGGGCTTTGGCGATTGGGCTATTGATGGGCTATCCAAGAACAAGTTAATGGACCAAAATAATTAGATGGGCTTCAAGATAAGGCCCATGTGAGGATTGGGGCCCAATTTGGAAAATTGGGCCATAACTGGGCCTTTATGGTTATGAGAGATTAGGCCATTAGTATGCCAAGTGTTTGGACCAGGAGAGATGGTTGGGCCTAAGGGGTAAGGCCCATGTGAAGGTTTGGGCCCAATTTGGACAATTAGGCCATATGTTGGGCTTTGACCCATTACTTGACTATTGAGTTGAGTTTTGGTAGTGTGAGTTGGACTTTGGGCTTGGAACCTAATTATTAATTGGGTATTGTTTGATATTGGCAGTTCGGGAATCTATCAACCAACAGCTGGAGTTTCATCCGCAGGACTTCAGCAGCGCCAGGTGAGTTATCCTCACTATATCAACAGGGTCTAAGACACCAATACCGACCCTTTATGGATTGTATTCGGATTATTGCATGATATGATTACTGATTTACATCTTGGTAGTTAGGATGGGGATATGTTATGCTTTTGTGACTTGGTTGGGTTAGTATCCTGGTATATAGGATGATGCTATGTTAGTGACATGTTAGGTCGATATCCTGGTTATGGATTGTTGCTATGCTTTATGATCTGTTAGATCGGTTTGACTGTTATATACATGCTACTGTTATATGATATCTATGTGCACATGATTTTCTTGGTTATAGGATAATGTTATGTTAGTGACCGGTTAGGTCTGTATCCCGGTTATTGGGATGTTGCAATGATTAGTGATCTATTAGATCGGTTTGACTGTTATATGATATGTGCTAGCGTATGATATTTATGTGCAAATGTTGTTTGATTCGGGGTTGGATTGAGGCGGTCCTACTTTCTGTTGTAGGCCAACATACCCGGTGATCGGTCCGGATAGGTTGTAGTCCCTATGAGGTGATCCAGTCAGGCCGAAGGCTGGGGAGCGGTCCAGAAAGGTTGTAGGCCTTGCGAGGCGGTCCATCTGATAATTGCTCATTATGCATGCTATTCTGAATTGGTTATATGTTATAGTTATGAATATATGGCGTTGGTATTTTAGGGAAACTCATTAAGCTTCGAGATTACAGTTGTTGATTTTTTTTCAGGAACTTCTGATAATTGCTGATAGGCGAAGGCGTGATCGTGCACCTCTTCATATTTTCATGATTGATTCTGGGAATACTCTGATGTCTAAACTATTTTGAAAACAAACTGTAATAGCTTAATGGTTTTAAAATGTATTAAAAAGTTTAAATTTGGCTTGAATTTTATGGGTGTTACACTACTCGACGAGTTGGAGGACCCCAACTCGATGAGTAGGTGCTGAGTGAGAAAACCTAATTTTTAGGGTTTGTGTCCTATTTAAGGGACCTTAAGCCTTTGTTTCCATCACCCTTGTCACCCTAATACCTTGCCAAAAACCCTAATCGTGTGTATTTGCTTATGTGAGAGAGAGAGAGAGAAACTAACTTTGGGTGGTCTAGTGCATATTTGGAAGAGGATTGAAGAGCAGCAATCCTGGGAATGAGAAGAGACTTTTCGATCAAGTGTTTTTCTATGCTAGCTTCAGTTTGGAGGTAAAAAGCTACCACATTGAGCAATTCTTTTGATAGATCTCCTTCTAGGGAGTTTTAGGGAATTTTCCCTTATCTTGTGGTTCTTGAGTTGTTGGAGCTTGTCATGGAGTTTTGACTCCAGACCTAGACAAAAGGAGGTCCCATGAACCCAAATATCCAAGCTTTATCAAGCTTTGGGCAAGTCTCCATGCATAAAACCTTTTATGGAGCTTGTTTTGGAATTTTGAGCCCTAGATGCCATGCATGAATGTACAGCTTGCAGCTATACGTGATAAGTAAGCCTTAGAAGGTTAGATCCTGAGTATAAGACGTCATTGCCACCTAAAACGTCTGAATGAGGAAATGGTCTGATGGGACTCGACGAGTCGGTGAGCTTACTCGATGAGTCGACTAGGGTTTTCCCCGATGAGTCTAGACACGTTGTAACTCGGTGAGTTGATGAGACAACTCGACGAGTTGAGTTGGACTTTCACGATATTTATGAGAAAACAAAGGAACTCGACGAGTCGTATAGATGCACTCGACGAGTTGAGTCAACATGGATTGTTGACTCAAGGGTTGACTTCTGTTGACTTTTAGGGTTTGGTCAAGACATGGATTATGGAGACCATGGAGGGGTAAAATGGTCTTTTACCCTTTCCAAGGGTTAGAGAAAGAGGTTAGCTTAAATTATTTGGATTGAGGTGATAAGCGTTAATTAGAGATGATTATGATGTGTAGGTGAGGATTAGATCGTTCGAGGGGTACGCGGTTTACTTGGTTACTTACGAGGTGAGTCTTCCCACTATACTTAACATGAATGGTAACATTGAGTGACCTAAGGGTCATGTATGCTTATTGAGAATTGTGATATCCTGTATTATGTCTTTGTGATTTATGTTATGTATTATTCCGTGCTTTATTGAGTTAGGACTGGAGGGTCCAACCCGAGTTGTGGAACCGGAGGGTCCACACTGAGACACATTGACCAGAGTATCTCTATCGAGATACAACCATGAGAAGCTAATGAGATGTGTGTGGTATTTTGGAAAACTCACTAAGCTTTGTGCTTACCGTGTTATGTGATATGTGTTTCATGTACTTCTCAGGATCACAGGAAGGCATCGGCTTGATTGTACACACAAGATGGATTTTATGTTTTAGAGGATCCTAGATTATTATCAAATAATTATTGATTGTGCTTTGTGATAATTTAAACAATTTTGGATTTTTGAAAAGTGATAATTGGAATTATGTGATTTGGAAAATGAAAAAAAGTTAGCATTTAATTACAGTGTTAGAAGTTGGTATCAGAGTCTTGGTTTGAGGGATTCCGATGTACTCTCGGGTATGTCTGGACTCAAACTGGGGAATTGAGAAATTTTTATAAAGAGAAACTATTTTTCTTAAACGAGTAAAAATTTTAAAGAGAAAACGACACGGAGCAGTGTATACAATCAGCCAGACCCTAAACGGTGATTTCCTAAAATACCCTTATTTGTTATTATGAGATATTTATGAGATATTAGGGATGCATGCTAGAGGATAGGTTAGGTATTTCATAATTTAGGGCTAGAGTTTCCTGATTTGTGATGCATTAGCCTAGGAGATGCTATTGAACAATGTTATTGTTGGATTAATGTCTATGTCCATAACTATAATTGGTAAGACTTGACTCGGCCCGACATAGTCCATTTGGGTTGCATGGCATCATGCACTTGGATAGACTATAATGAGAGAAATAAGACACTTATGGTTTTTAATATATTATAAGTTCTAGTATATTAATAATAATAATAATGAGATTATTTAATTAGTATTGATCAAGAATTAATCTAGAATTAATTAAGTGATCAAAAGAAGACTAATTAAATATATGGGTTGATTGTGTAAATCATCCATACTTGTATAGTGGGCTAATGCTCCATGGATAATCAAGTTGGGCTAAAACCCATAGGATGGTCCATGGATGCTCCATGGTGTATTTGAACCCATGGATCCAAGGAAATGGAAAGTCATGACAATTAGGGTTTACCCTAATTGTAACACTATATAAAGATCTTATTCTTGACAAAATCGGCACTAGTATTATTCTAGAGAGGGCTAGCAGATTTCATGAAGTGTAGAATTCTCTCTAAGTTATTCCAAGTGTTTATGGTGTTGTGTGAACCATTTGAGGTGTCACACTTGGGGCACTAGGCACTCAAGCTTCATGAAGACAAGCACTAACAAAAGGTATGTTATTCTAACTTGTGTTATTCAACGTTTAGTATGCTAGAATAGAACAATACCTTGGAAAGTTGATATTTGCATGTATAATAGAGAAAACATAGATCAAAGGTATTTAGGGTTGCATGTACACTTAGGAGTGTTAGAATGCCCATAACCCAACAGTTATCTGTTATTTGCCCTAAGTATGTGCTGAGTGGGTGTATCTAGCGGTAATATCTTAGAAAGAGTTCTCAGTCGAGGCATAATCTAGGAGAGATGCCTAGATGGGCATAGGAGGAGCCTACTGAGAGAGTAGTCTGATATTCATAGAGATAAAGTACTTGTGAATTAGGATCCTAGGAGGAGGATTTAGGTGACTACGGGTTGGTGTGGAAGGTATATTGGGCCCCTACTACTGAAAGCACCGGATCTGTATGCGAACCAAGTAAGAATCTTAGGATGCTAAGGATCATGTAAGGGTGGGTAATCGAGTGTGTGTATTGAGCTAGTCTCTGATGATTTTAGGTTTGCATTTAAGAGAAACTATGGTGATTACCCACAACAACCTCGGGGCGGTGGTACCAGTGATGAGGAGATCCCCAGGAACATTGTGGAGGAGGTGGTCGTAGCTATCAGAGAAGCCATACTAGATATGTTCAGGTCTATTAAGTCCACTTTGATGTTGCTGCAACCACTGCAGTCGTGGCTACTGCTAGGACATAGGGAGGTGACTCGTTGTTGTTCCGGGAGTTCAGTAACATGAAGCCACCAGAGTTTAATGGGACACATGATCCGATTGCTTCCATGAGATGGATCTACAACATTAAGGGATGTTTCTATATGTGTTCATGCATGGATCACCTAAGAGTTTGATTTGCGCTGAACCAGCTTCACTTGGGAGCGAAGGACTGGTGGAAGTTCTTGACTACTAGTTTTACTCTTGCAGACCATGTTGCAGTGACATAAGACAGGCTTACACAGTTTTTCCGAGACGAGTACCTTCCACAGGTAGAGAGGGAACAGCTAGCCCATGAGTTTTTGTCTCTCAAGCAGAAGTTAGAAACTGTGAACGAGATCACGAGAATGTTCCATGAGAGAGCATTGTTTTTCCCTTAGCACGTGTCTACTGAGCAGGCACGTGTGAGCCGATATCTTAGCATATTGAGGAGGGATATATGGGAGTTCATGGCGAACTTATCATACCGGACATTAGCTGTGACATCCCCATTTTCACGGCCATAAAAGACCGATTTTGTTTATGCTTTGTTTGAAAATCAGAGTATCATTTTAAATAAAAGTGTTGCGGAATTTGTCCCAAAAAAAATATGATAAAGATTTATCAAAAGCATTTCCAAGGAAATGTATTTCATAAAAAGACTTGGGATGTCATGTTCGATACAGATCAAAAGCATAAACAGTACAATATAAGCCTTACTACATTATTTCATATCTACAGGTCTATATCTGTAATCCCTAATCCAAAAAATCACATATATGCTCATGCGCCACTACCTGTAATACAAGAAACTGAGTGGGTCAGCCTTTGGAGCCTTGTGAGCACATAGGGTTTTCAACCCACAATAAATAAGTTTATTAATTTTATCAATCAACAATAACCCGATTACCTGTTCCCGTTATCCTCACTTTACGTCCGTAAAGACCTATCATAAGGGACCTAGCCTAAGGATCATCATCGGGATGAACACCACTACCAAGGGGGTTCCTTAGCAATAAATGTCCTAAAGTCAACCATGTAGAGGATGGAGTACACTGGTGAACACATCGTTCACAAACACCTACAGGTTGCAAGCCTGCTAGTGTTCCACTTGACTGTCTAGAAGAGTTTGTGGTCGTCATCTATACTCCGCTAGATGACTGGATCAACAACAACAACAACATCGAGGCCTCACATCATTTTATCATACATCACCTATTACATCTACCGATGTTTTACCCCAACATTTTTGTAGATATATAATACATATACAATTTAAATCATATAAAACTTGTATAAAATCGTTCATCCAGCATAGATAGCAAGTATAAAAATAATATACACACATAGCACGTAGTTTATATAAAATACTTCATATCTATGTGTAAGATGAAATGGACCATGCACTCACTTGAACAGGTGGTGATTCCGAACTCAGACAGCGCTTCGCTTCTTAAAAATAGTTTTCTTCGACGAAACCTAGTATTATTACCACTAGATTTTAGTCTATTATTCGTCGAGACTAATTAATAGTCTATCTATTATTACTATTATATAAGCGTTAAAAATACTTATATAACCCATAATAATAGCCCAAGTATTTATTATAAGTTCCTAATAACGTTACTATAATTAAATAAAAGTTATATTAAAAATAGCGTAGGCGTAGCTCACTTACAGCGGGTTTTATAGAAAATAAGGCTTTGCTTGGAGCAGCTTTACCGAGCCAAAAAGCTCTTCTTCTCGGAGCCGTCGAGCACTCTGGAGCTTCCGCTCGTGCTAGGGAGGTTTCCTAGGCTTTTCGGGGGATTTTGGGGCTAGAGATAGGTTCTAGAGAGAGAGAGTAAAGAGAAGAAAGAATGGGAAAGGTGTAAAGAAAATGAGGGTGGGAGAGGAGGTATTTATAGGGTGAAATGTGGCTGAACTTGGTACCACATGTCACCATCTGGTGGCAAGCCTTGGGGAGAAAACAATGGCCAAGATTGTGCCACGTCACCCATTTTCGCACAATACACTTCCGACTTCTAAAATCCGTAACTTTCACATACAAGCTCCGTTTCTGACGTTCTTTATATTCACGCGTAGGTAAAAATAAGATCTACAACTTTCATTTTGACTCCGTCGGATAATTCTCAACCGATCTTAAATTTAACAGTACGAGGAGATTATATTGTTAAACGTCCGCGTAAAATTCATAACTTCTACATACGGATTCTATTTTCATCTATATTTTTACCGTTGAGTTCCTATTAATGAGATCTTCAATTCTCATTTAGTTCACGTAGGCCAAAAACCGCTCGATCTAAAATTCGAGTTTCAGGCTGTACATTGTTAAGCCAAAACTTCGAAAAATCATAACTTCCTCATACAGAGTCAGATTTGGGCGTTCTTTTTATGGATGTTCTCGGTTTAACATATACTACAACTTTGGTTTAGATCACTAAGACTAAAAAGTCCTCCATCGTAAATTCAATATTTACGTCTCCCGGTGCCGTGTCGGTTTTGCCGTAAAACTTCGACGGGTCATAACTTCTTCGTTATAACTCAGAGTTTGGCGTTCTTTATATCCTCGGAATCCTTTTTTCTATCACTACAACTTTATATAAAGATATTGGGCTTATCTCACACTTTAATTTTGACGCTTATTTTTTATTCTTTATTAATTATACATTTATAATTAAATAATAAGAACATAAATACACATAATTCACATAATACTCAAGTATTTCATCTTTATTACTTCAAAAAGAGTTACAATAGTTGACCTAGACTATTACATCGTCTAAAATGTTTAGCCCTGAAACCCGGGCGTCACAAATCTTTCCCCCTTAGGATGATTCCGTCCTGGAATCATGCATCAGCAAACAGATGTGGATTGCGACTCATCATGTCATCCTCTGTTTCCCAAGTGAGATTTTGCTCATTCGAATGTTTCCATCGGACTAGCACTAAGTTGACCATCTTGCGTCGTAACTTCTTAGTCTTACGGTCAACAATTGCCTCAGGCTCTTCGATCAGCCTCTTATTCTTATCCATTCTTAACTCTGAGATTGGAATTATGTCAGGAACTTCTCCCGTGAATTTCCTCAGATAACACACATGGAAGGTGTTATGAATACCATCGAGTTCTTCGGGTAATTCGAGCTTGTAAGCTTGGTTCTTAATCTTCAGAAGAACTTTGAAGGGTCCAATAAATCTTGGACTCAACTTCCCTCATTTCCCGAATTGTATAAGTCCCTTCCACGGTGAGACTTTAAGCAAAACCAAATCTCCAACTTCGAAGGTCATCGGTCGCCTTTTCTTGTCTGCATAGCCCTTTTGACGATCCTGAGCTGCTAACATTCTTTCTCTGATCACCTTTAACTTTTCAGCAATCTCATGGACTATCTCGGGGTCTATAAACAGCTTCTCTCTGGCTTCAAGCCAACAAGACGGCGTACGACACTTCTGTCCATACAAGGCTTGATAAGGTGCCATCTTGATGCTCGAGTGGAAACTGTTGTTGTAGGAAAATTATACCAGAGGTAAGTGGTCGTCCCAGTTCCCTTGGAACTCGAGGGTACATGCTCTCAGCAAATCATCCAGTGTCTGAATCGTTCTTTCGCTCTGACCATCAGTTTGCGGATGGTAAGCAGTGCTCAAACATAACTTTGTACCCAACTCCTCTTGTAGACTCCTCCAAAACCTCGACGTGAAACGACTATCACGATCTGATACAATCGTAAGAGGAACACCGTGAAGTCTTACAATTTCCTTCACGTAAGCATTTGCGAGCTTATCCGTAGACCACTTCTCATTGACTGCTATGAAGTGTGCACTCTTGGTGAAATGATCCACGACTACCAAAATCATGTCGTGTCCGTTCTTCGTCCTGGGCAGTTTAGTCACAAAATCCATGGTGATGTCTTCCCATTTACCCATGGGTACAGGTAAAGGTTCTAAACTCCCATACAGTTTCTGATGTTGTGCCTTAACTCTCGCACATGTTATACACTCGGCCACATACTTCGCAACATCGAGCTTCATTGTCGGCCACCAGTAGTAGGTTTTTAAGTCCTTATACGTTTTAGTGCTACCGGGATGAATTGAGTACATGGTATTGTGTGCTTCTTCCATCAGAATATCTCTTATTCCTCCCATCTTAGGTACCCAAATCCGATCTTGGAATACCTTTAGTCCTCGACTGTTTGTACCGAACACTAACGTTTTGCCCAGACATTCTTCCTTTCGGTCATTCTTCTCTAAAGCTTCTTCTTGATCTTTCCTGATACTTTCCACAATCATCGAGACGACTTCAATCCTCAACGCTCTTGGCCTTTTCCTTTCAAGGTTGATTTTCCGACTGAGAGCATCAGCAACAACATTTGCTTTATCGGGGTGGTAAAGTATTTCACAGTCATAGTCCTTGAGTAGTTCTAGCCAGTGTAGTTGCCTCATGTTTAATTCTTTCTGATTAAAGAGATACTAGAGACTCTTATGATCAGTGAAAATCTTGTACTTCGTGTCGTAGAGGTAATGCCTCCATATCTTTAAGGAAAATACTACCACCGCTAACTCCAAATCATGAGTGGGTAGTTCTTTTCGTGCTCTTTCAATTGCCGAGATGTGTATGCTATCACCTTTTCTCTTTGGGTCAGAACACAACCCAACCTGACTCCAGATGCATCACTGTAAACCGCGAAGTCTTCAACTCCATCGGGTAAGGAAAGTATTGGTGCTTCACATAACTTCTTCTTTAGCTTCTCGAATGCCTCATCGTGTTTCTCACTCCACGTATATGTAGCTCCTTTATGGGTCAAGGTTGTTAATGGAGCAGCTATCGAAGAAAAGCCTTGGATAAATCATCGGTAATATCTGGTTAATCCTAGAAAGCTTTGAATCTCCGTGGGACTCTTCGGACGTTCCCACTTCATTACAGCTTCGATTTTTGTGGTGTCAACCATTATTCCCTCATGGTTAACCACATGACCCAAGAATTGGACTTCTCGGATCCAAAAATCACATTTGGAGAACTTAGGGTGTGTTTGGGTTAGCTTTTTTTTTATCATAAAAGTGATTTTAGGAAAAGTGCTTATTAGCTTATAGCTTTTTGAAAAAGTTGTTTTTAAAAAGTGTTTGGGTTGGCTTTTGTGGTAGGAAAAGCTGAAAAGCAAATAAGTTGATTTTAAAAAATATTTGGCTTAGCTTCTTAGATGTAAAATGACCAAAAAGGATATAGTTATATATTTAGAACCATTTACCATATAATATTTCATAGTTAGTAATTATTATACATACAATTGATAATTTTTTAAACTTTTTCTTTTACAAAATATATAATATTAATTTCTTTTACAAAGTAAATAATTTTTTCATTAGACCATGATAATATTAAAATTGAGTTCACATAAAAGCTAAATTGTAAATAATTCATAAAAATATCATAAGTGACGTAAAATTACATTCATCCTTACAATTCCATTATATCTTGCGCAATAATATCTCGTATCGCTGCCATATACAAATCATCATTATCCGTGCGATGTGTAGTTGGACCTTCTTCATGACCTTCACTACTAGTGTCACCTCCTCTGGGATTGTAAGATTCCTGTTGTGCCCTGTTAAACGCTTCATCAAACATACCAACCTTTCTAATATAGTTATGAATCGCCATCGATGCTATCACAATACGCACTTGGTTTTTGTACTTGTAGTTAACATGCATGTCTCTTAATAACGCCCACCTAGCTTTCCACACTCCAAAAGTTCATTCAATGATATTTCGCAATGATGAGTGGTGAAAGTTAAACGTCTCTTTCGCTCCACGAGGAGCACGCATAGCAGAAGTCTGTCCTCGTCGAAAATACGGTATATGATATCGAATACTAGTACCTTTGTATGGAGCAAGATACCCTTTAGTATTTGGGTATCCGGCATCAACAACATAATATTTATCTATAAATAAAACAAAGATATGTTATTCGTTTCAAAAAAAGTATTAAAAACATAAAACTTGTGTGTATAAGAAAAATTATACTAACCACCCCTTGGATGTGGAAAATGAAGTTCCGGTCTTTGTATGGCTTCATTGAATATTCTTGTATCATGTGCAGTCCCCTCCCATCCGACCCACACAAATGTAAAGCATATGTTAAAATCACAAACAACCATTACATTTTGTGTAGCGTATCCCTTTCGACCAATGTACTTTGCTTCCTCCTTTTTTGGAACGGATGCCTTTATATGTGTCCCATCTATAGCACCAATGCAATCCTTGAATGGATGATATTGACATTTGTTTAGTATATATTCAGGAACATCATCATTATAACTTTCAGTTGGTTTGATGATGTCGACACTCATCTTCAGCACGGATGCCAAAACTAAATGAAAATGCCTATGAATCGTTTCTCCAGAATGATTAAAAAATTCTTGAATAAATCTATTACTACATCCGTGAGCCAAATTCATCAAGAACATGCCTACTGATTCCTCAATAGACATATTTCTTGTTTGTTCCAATCCGTAATTTGTAACAAGATGTGTGCATAATTGTCTAAAAATAGGTACATGCAATCTAAACAGCTCATAACATCTTCTAGGATGGCCATTTAAAACTTCATTAATAAACATTTTCCCTGTGCGGTTTGAAGTGTGACATGGCGTATGTATTTTACGACATAGCAATATCCTTTTTAGAGCTAATCTACATAACATTTTGAATTCTATATCCTCTTCCACCAAACACACTTCATTATCATCGGATGAATTAGAATCATCACTATCCATCCTAGATAAGTCAAAAAAAATATCGATTACATTGGGTAAACAAAATAACCCATAAAATAAAATGTCGATTACATTACATCAAAGGATAAATGAAAGCATATAAAGTCATAACACACAAAGTCGTAACACACAAAGACATAACACCTAAAGTCATAACACATAAAGTCATAACACATGAAGTCACATAAGTCGTTATTTCATTAGTAACTTCAAGAACTCCATCTTTGCTTCATCAGTCGTCGGAAACATAAAAGCTTCACGAGTTTGTGATTTCGTGAAGGCAAACAATGCTTGTGAATAGTCTTTGGAACCTTCATTGAAACCGGGAAACTTTATGACAACTGCCATGCAATAAAATATTGTAGGAGATGGATTATTTTGTGGAAAGGTTTGTGTGCTTTTTGTTGATATGGCATCCAATAAAGCATCTACTTTTTCCTCATAAGTTGAAGTTTTACTCTTGGTTGATCGGTTGTTGCCAACATTCTTAGACTTCTTCCTTTTACCCGAACTACTTTCGAGGAAACTTGTAAAAAGAGGCTCATCATCATCTAAATTGATTTCATCACTATCTCCATTGCCCTCCTTATTTTCTTCATTTTGAAACTCTATCGGAGTCCTAGTTTGATTTCCAATGGCAATGGAATCCCGAAGCAAAAGAGTGTATTGAGTGTCGAACATGCTCAAATCTGCATCCCTAAATTTGCCATACTCTTTATTCTCCTACAAAGTAAGCAAATAATGTTTAACTCATCGATTTCACTATAGCATCATAACATAAAATAACTAAAAAGAATATTAAAGCATACCTTTATTTTTTTCCTCCCACCACTCAGGTGATGCATCTATTAAGCTTTTCGTTCCACCGATTCCGGTTTCAAGCCTTATTAACCGGTCATAAACCTTCCAATCTTTTTTCATGTTGTCCCATTTATTTTTAAGTTGTATTCTGTCAAAGGTTCTCCCTGTTTTTCTTTCATGTGTTTTATTAAATTCTCCCACCCTATCTTACTAAAGTGACGACCGTTTCTATTCCCTTTATTAAATTCATTCACACATGCATCAACGAAATCCTTGAAGCTTTGATTATCCCATACATATTTTGTTATATTCTTTTTTTTTATGGTTCACAATCAACAACATTAGTGTAGTTTTCATCCATTATCACAAAACTACATAAGAAAAAGATATAAACAAACTTACAGTTAACACAACTAACAGTTAACAAACCAAGGCCATTGATACACATATATCCAATTTCACAGTTAGCACAACTAACAAGAAAGGAAGTAAAACAACAAACCATGACAATTCATCAATTTCACTGTTAACATAAAAGTTTCATAGTTATACAACTAACATGTTCATCAATTTCACTTGTTAACATCAATAATCCCTTTCCAATTTCATGAATTTCTAGTTTTATAGTTATAATTACTCACTTTCATTGATTCCAAAAAAAATGTTGGATGGAATACCCACTGTGGGTACCGAACCCAAAAACCACAACAGTGAATTCATGAACACACAAAAAAAATAGATGAACATACATATCTGAGATGTAATAAACAGAAAAAATATCACAGAAGGAATTGATGAACAGATAAAAAAACTCGAAGATGCATGTCTAGATGCATCAAATCTAGATTCAAAAAAAAATCAGAGATTGAGGCATCTCTTACCCGATCGGAAGTAGAGATCGAAGCCCAAGCCGGCGCCGCCGAGGATGGAGCAGAAAACAGAGGAGGATGGAAGAGCAATTGGAGGTACAGATGAGAATAAGAGATATTGGTGAGAGATTGGGGATGAACGAATGCGAGTTTAATTGTTTTCACCTGTAAAATTGAATGCGGTGGGTGAGGGTATTTTTGTAGTTCTGGAGGTAAAAAGCTAAAAAGCTCTGATTCCTTAGCTTTTTGGAGTCTTCATATTTTGCTTGTTGAAAAGCTTCAAAAAGCTGGTTGAAAAGCTATTTTACCTTACCCAAACACAATTTTAACTTATTAGCTTTTGGAAAAGCTAATAAGCTAATAAGCAGTTTTAAAAATCTATTCCAAACACCCACTTAGTGTAAAGCTTCTCCTTCCTTAACACTTCCAATACTTCCCGTAGATGCTTTCCATGCTCCTCTTGGCTTTTCGAGTAGATCAGAATGTCGTCGATGAACACTATCACGGATTTATCGAGGAATGGTTTACAAACCCTGTTCATCAAATCCATGAATGTTGCAGGAGCATTGGTTAGTCCAAATGACATAACCAAGAACTCGTAGTGTCCATATCGAGTTCTGGATTCCGTCTTCTATATATCCTGTTCTCTCACCTTCAACTGATGATATCCCGACCTAAGATCGATCTTTAAGAAGTAGCTTGAACCTTGCAGCTGATCGAATAGGTCGTCAATCCTCGGCAATGGATACTTGTTCTTCACTGTTGCCTTGTTCAGCTCTCGGTAGTCTATACACATTCTCATGCTTCCGTCCTTTTTCTTCACGAATAACACCGGAGCTCCCCAGGGTGATAAACTAGGTCGAATGAAACCGTTGTCCAACAGCTCCTGAAGTTGCATCATAAGCTCCTTCATCTCCGTCGGTGCTAATCGGTAAGGTGCCTTTGCTATCGGTGGTGTACCTGGTAACAAGTCTATCCGAAACTCCACTTGCCTATCAGGTGGTAATCCGGGAAGATCTTCGGGAAAGACTTCCGGATAATCACACATAACCGGTATATTTTGCACCTCTTTTTTTTTCCTTCTTAGCATCGATTACGAATGCCAAGTACGATGCACATCCTTTGGACAAACATGTTCTGGCTTTCATCAGGGAGATGATTCCAGAATTCACTCTGCGTTTGTCCCCGTACACCATAAATGATTCTTTTTCGGAGTGGGTTTACCCTTACTATCTTCTTTCGGCATTGAATCTCAGCATCGTTGGCGCTAAGCCAATCCATACCCAAGACGATGTCAAAACCGTTTAACTCTATGGGTAATAGCTCTTCATGGAATTCGTTTCTGTTTAGGTCGATGACGATGTTCCTAATACGATTACTAACATGTACGAATTTTTCTTGGATAAGGTGTCTAAGTCCATAACTATTTCTGGTATGTACTTGACCCGACCCGGCATGGTCCATTTGGGTTGCATGGCACCATGCAATTGGATAGACTAAATGAGAGAAATAACACTTGGAGATTATTAATATATTATAAGTTCTAATATATTAATAATATTATTTGATTAGTTTGATCAAGAATTAATTTAGAATTAATTAAGTGATCAAAAGATAACTAATTAAATATATGGGTTGATTAAGTAAATCATCCATATCTTGTATAGTGGGCTAAAAGGCTCCATGGACCATCAAGTTGGGTTCCACCCATAGGATGCTCCATGGGAGTTACAAACCCATGGATCATGGAAATGAAGAGTCATGACACATTAGGGTTTAACCCTAGATGTGTCAACACTATATAAGTAACATGTTCTCCACCCAAAATCGGTCACACTAAGAAATAGAGGGCTTGGCCGATTTTGTGAAGTGAGTATACTCTCATAAGTTCTTCCAAGAGCATTTGGTGTTGTGTGAAGCATTTGAGGCATCACACTTGGGGTGCTAGGCTCACAAGGTTTCAAGGAACACAAACAACAACAAGGTAAGTTATTCTATCTATACTTTATGTTAAAATTGTTCCCCATGTATGCTAGATAGGAATATAACCTTGGAATTCAACTTTGCATGACAATTAGACAAACATAGATCCAAGGTTATTAGGGTTGCATGTACACTTAGGAAGTGTTAGAATGCTCAAAACCCACCAATTTTCCACTAACAACTTCTACAATTAGGGCATTATCAAGTTTTTCTACATGTAATGCTAGTTTCCCACCAAATTTACACGACACAAAGGAGTAGTTGGCTCCGGAATTAAATAATATATTGGCAGGCAAACCATTTACAAGAAATGTACATGAAGCGACGTCTGCTGCCTCCTTTGCAGCCTCGAGCGTCATCTGGAAGGCTCTCACCTTTGGCTTCGGTGGTATGTTGGGTCTTCCTGCCTCTTTTTTCGGGCAATCCTTTGAAATGTGCCCCTCCTCGTTGCACTCATAACAGACCTTTTTAGTGAACGTGCATTCATTAGCATAGTGCCTAGGCTTTCCACATTTGAAACAAGTGATCCCTCCATCACACTTCCCAGAGTGCTTCTTCTTGCACTTGTCACACCACTTTGCTTCTAATCCTCCTCCTCTCAAACCAGATTTCGAGAATTTACTCTTCTTTCCGAACCTTGAGGATCCGTCAAACTTTCTTTTCTCTCCCACCTCTGCTCTCTCCAGACCCTTCTCTCGTATCTGGGTCTCCACATTCTTAGCAGCCCAGATGGTGGCTTTTAGGCTGGTAGTTTGCTTGACCATTGGACCGAAGTCCGTTGGTAATCCGAGGGCAAATTTGTTAACCTTGGAGAGTTCAGTTGAGACGAGGTGAGGAACAAGCTTCATTTTCTCAGTAAATCTTGTAGTGTATTCAGCAACGCTCATTCTTCCCTTCTTCAGATTCTGGAATTCGTTGTTGATCTCCAGAAGATCCTACTCAGAGCAGTATTGCATCTTTAACTGCACCAGAAAATCCTCCCACGATATCTTGCTTGCTTCACCTTTGTGCATTGAATCAGCTAGTAGCTTCCACCAGCTTTGAACTCCAGATTTCAACAGAGGAACTGCGAGAGCGGTCTTCTGCCTGTTTCTACACTCGTAACTCTCAAACATCGTCTCCATCTCAGAGATCCAGTTCATGACTTCCACCGGTGTTGGGCTTCCGGATAGACTCGGTGGTTTGGATGCCATGAAATCCTTGTATTTGCATCCACATCCATTATTTCCTCCATCCTGGTGGTTTTGCCTAACTATCAGTGGGTTGGCTTGACCAATAGTCTCACTGTAGTTTCCCTCCTCAGTCTTCCCTTCGTTCAACTCGGGTTGTTCGATCTGTATGGTTGCTTCCTCACGATTTTGCTGGAGCAAACGCCTGGTTTCCTCCATTTGACGATCCAACATCGCATGGATCATCTCGTGCACTCCAGCCATCGTTATTGGCCCGACAGCGGCTTCCAAAACTGGTAATTGCTCGATCATTGGGGGTTGGTTTCTGTTCCCATTTGCATTCACGTTTCCTCTACGGGTCCTTGCCATCTTGATCTATACACCGAATAAGGTGAATTTAGATCTTTATTTAGGACTGATATTCAAATCATGCTTATCTCTCCGAAACGTTTACATGCTAGTTCTAATATCGTAGTTGTAGGTTTAGAATCCTAAAAACATAAGGTTTCCAGATGCGGTCGGCAACAGACCATAGATCCGAACAATTAACAGCATATCAGGCACAAAGCATTTAGCACATAAAATCATTTTAGGTATAATTCCTAAAATAAGCTAGTGCTCACACCTCACAATCATCGCTTAGCATTCTAAGTTTAAGTCTAGAAATCCTACAAATTCCTAGTTTGCTTAAACTAATGCTCTGATACCAACTGTGACATCCCCATTTTCACGGACAGAAAAGACCGATTTTCTTTATGCTTTGTTTGAAAATCAGAGTATCATTTTAAATAAAAGTGTTGCGGAATTTGTCCCAAAACAAAATTTGATATAGATTTTGTTGGAATAGTGTCTAAGGCTATAACTATATTCGGTGGTGCATGGTCCTTTTGGGTTGCCTTCACCATAGCAACTTGAAGGATGATTTATTAAGAGAGAGTAAATATTATAAGGAATAATATTTAACTATTTGATTAATATAAGTCATAAATTAATTGGTATTAATTTGGTGACTTAAAGAGATTAATTAAATAAGAGGGTATAAACTGTCAATTGTTTGATAGTTAGACTTTAGACTATAAATCCATTAGGATACACCTTGGACGGATTCTAAGAGCTTTAGGATAGCTCAAATCGTCCATAGGGTTATCTATGGAATGGATTTGGATAGCCTTAAGAGAAGATTATCCAATTAGGGTTTAGGGTGAAGCCCTTAAGGAGTCTAATAGTATAAATAGCCCCTATGGATGAGGGAATTCGACACACAATCTTAAGCAAGGAACCTCTGGTCGAATTCCTCCCCTCTCCTCTCTCCTAAATCATCTTACTTGCTATTGGTGTTTGTAAGCCATTAGAGGAGTGACAATTGTGACTCTAGAAGCTCCAAGACAAACAAGATCAACAAGGGATTCAAAGGTATGATTCTAGATCTGTTTTAATATTGTTGTTTAACCTAATTAGCCATTAGAAGTCTTGGATTCAAAAGCATGTTTATTAGAAAGCCTAGATCCAAGCAATAGGGTTTTGCATGCGCACATAGGAAAGTTCTTATGGCTAAAACCCAACAGTGGTATCAGAGCCTAGATTGGTTTTCTTTAAATTATTGCTTGAATAACTGGAACAAACCTGCAAAATTCGATTTTTTGGGTTTTGAGTCACTGACTCGGCGAGTTCCAAGGTGGACTCGTCGAGTAGGCCTGACTCGGCGAGTCCCCTTGTGCACTCGGCGAGTCCAGGCGTCAGGAATGGCCAGATTCGGGATTTTTTCATAATTATCTTATGGAAACTTACCTTAATCATATTAGATCAATGTAAATCCGATTTTTGATAAATATGACTATTATCTTGATCTAATTAAAGATATTTATCATCTAATAAAATATTTAATTTCCTTATATGATAATGATTAATTATTTTGGTAATTATCTTCAAAGAAATCAAGATAAATCAAATAAAGATAATTAGAATATTAATTGTTAATTGTAATTATTTGTTATTTGATCCTTCATGTTTTAAATGTTTAAAACCTACCCTAAAGTTTTGAAATTTATATTTGTGATTAAAAGTTTTAATTTAGACAACTTAAATTTCAAACCCTAGATTTTGAAAAGTTTAAAATGCAACCCTATACTTATATGATATTACTAGATTAATATATATATGTATAACTAAATGCTAGTCTTACCGCTAGTAGGCCTCATTCACGAAGCCGATCTATAAGGTGGGTATAAGGTTGCGGCCTATAAAATGGCGCTTAATGGGTGTACACTCACACCCACCGCTTGCTTGATTGGTGGAGGGTCATTAGTTGAACGGGTAGGATAGGGCAACCTCATCCTCTCATTAAAAGTATGATAAGAAATACGAAGTAACTAAATTTTTTAAATTTCCCAATCTTAGTTACTTTAGGAAAAGTGAATTGATGCAATCCCATGAAATTACACTTTGCACCTTGCTAAGATGGTAGTGGAGCGTGTGTGGTTTACCGGCACACTAATTGGTTCTAAGCGAAGGTGGCAAAGGGTGATTCATTGCTCATCATAGTTCGATGGAGCGTGTGTGGTTTACCGGCACATCGAATAGGTGATCGTTACAATGAAGGCACCATGTGAATTTGCATGGTAATTCACACCCGCTTTGTGATCCTCGGCATCCCAGTCACAAACAAGAGGGGCATATCGAGATTTAAACATGCCATTGAATAGTTCAATGAATCTCATCCGAACCTAGGAATTCTCAAAAAAAAATACTTAGGACTAATAGTTTAAGTTTTGTAATGGAGAATTAGTGAATCGTCATTCACTTACCTTCAATTTATTTGCATGTTAGATTACGGCATCCCTTTTCTAGTATGTAAATGTTATTGTTGGATCCTAGCCCTAATTTTCTTATTGGGTGATAATTAGGGATTATTATTCTAATCTATCTTTGTCCTTTTTCTAATTGAAGATGTCGAACGCAAACAACGCTGCTGCTAGTTCTTTCACGTTGATGAGCCTTTGCCAAAAGGTCACCTTCGATGGAACGAACTTTAGCGAATGGATAAGATACATTCGCACCATTGCTCGCTATGAGGATAAAGAGTATGTCCTCGATGAGAAGCTCGAGAAAATCAACCCCGAAGTTGCTACTCCCGAAGAAATCACCGCCTTTGAAACTCATGAGCGAGATGCAACGAAGGTACATTGCATCATGATCGCCACCATGAACTCCGAATTCCAAAAGTCCTACGAGGACATGTATCCATACGAGATGCATCAAGACTTGTTGGAGAGATACCACCAAAACGCGAGACAAGAGCGTTACGAGATTTTCACTAACATGATCTCCGCCAAAATGGGTCATGGAGAATCTCTTACCGTGCACTTGCAAAAGATGCAAAGGTATGTCGACCGCCTTCGCAAGTTAAATGTTGACTTCGGCGAAGACTTGGCGATCGACATGGTGCTTCACTCTTTGCCTCTGATGTACAACCAATTTAGGATGACCTACCACATGAACAAAGAGGAGGTCACTCTAAGCAAACTCTAAGGTCTCTTGAGGGTTGCTGAGAGCAATTTCAAGGACAAGTCTGTTGCACCAACTCCCAATCCATCCGCTGCTCCTGTCTTGGCTATTGGTCAAGGGAAGGGAAAGAAGAGGAAAGCTTCTTCGAACAACTATCGCAAGGTGAAAGCCCGAGATGGTTCCTCTTCTAGTGGGACCAAAGTTGATCCCTCTAAGCCCTACTCTAACCCGAAGGAGGCAAAGTGCCACCACTGTCACAAGATAGGACATTGGAAGAGAAGCTGCCCGGATTACCTGCAAGCAATCAAGGAAGGAAAGATCAAGCCATCTTTCGCAGGTATATATGCAATCAAATCTAACGATTCTAATCATGCTATTTCTTGGGTTCTTGACACCGGTTGTGGTTATCACATTTGTTCTAATGTGCAGGGACTAAGAAGAAGTAGGGATGTGGAGCAAGGAAGGATCAATCTAATCATGGGGAACAGAAGATCGTCGCCTGTGACCAAGATTGGAGTGTATTCTTTAGTGCTTAAGAATAGTTTAGTTTTGGATTTGAACAATTGTTGCTATTCGCCAGAAATGGCTAGAAACATCATTTCATTTCATGGTTTATATAGACAAGGATTTAGATTTTCTTTTAATAATGAGAATGGTTCTATTTTGGCTTATCTAAATGGTGTCTTTTACTTTGAAGCTATACCATGTAATGGAATATATGAAACTGTTATGATTGTTGATAACTTAGGAAATGATGTTTTGAATATTGATTCTTCCACTAGTATGGATAAAGCATCCTTGTGGCATTGTCGTCTTGGACATGTCAACAAGAAACGCATAGCCCAACTCCAAAAGGATGGAGTGTTGGAGTCATTCGACCTTAGGGAAGATGACACATGCGAGTCTTGTTTACTTGGAAAGATGACTAAGTCACCCTTCACGAGTACTTGTGAAAGGGGTGAGGGACTATTGGACCTAATACATACCGATGTATGTGGACCCTTTAGATCAACCACGAAGGATGGGAACCGCTTCTATGTGACTTTTACCGATGATTATAGTAGATATGGGTATATCTATTTAATCAAGCAAAAGTCAGAAACCTTTGAAAAGTTCAAAGAGTTCAAGAATGAAGTAGAGAATCAATTGGGCGGGAAAATCAAGATGCTTCGATCCGATCGAGGAGGAGAGTACCTAAGTCTTGAATTCCACGATTATCTCAAGGAGTGTGGAATAGTTTCGCAATTGACGCCTCCTAGGACACCGCAGTTGAATGGTGTGGCAGAAAGGTGTAATCGAACCTTATTGGATATGGTTCGCTCTATGATGAGTCGTGCTTCACTACCTATCTTCTTTTTGGGGTATGCCTTAGAGACTGCCGCCCATATCCTTAACCGAGTCCCTACTAAGAAGGTTGCCAAAACACCTCACGAGATGTGGATAGGGAAAGCTCCCTCGTTGGCACACATCAAGGTTTGGGGTTGCGAGGCTTTCGTAAGACGAGATACTCACGACAAGCTTGAACCTCGAAGTGAGCGATGTATTTTCATCGGCTACCCGCAAACTTCCTTTGGATATCTCTTCTATAGACCGAAAGATAATGTTATCTTTGTTGCGAGGAGAGGAGTTTTCCGAGAGCGAGAACTCATAGGCCAAGGAAACAGTGGGAGGCAAATCGAACTTGAAGAGATTCAAGAATCGATAGATGAAGGAACCTCTACCGCTGGCATTCAACCCGAGGAGGAAACTCTGGTTGAACCGATTGACGAATCCTTACCTATTAGACGTTCCGATAGAGTTAGAGTTCATCCCCAGTTTTATAGTTTTCATATTACTACCGAAGGGGACACGTATATTAGTGATGGTACACTAGTAAATCTTGATGAACCTAATAGCTATAAGGAAGCCATGGCAGGCCCGGAGTCTGCGAAATGGAAAGAGGCAATGGATAGCGAGATCCAATCCATGTACGATAACCAAGTTTGGAATTTGGTTGATTACGTGCCCAAACGTAAGACCGTAGGGTGCAAGTGGATCTTCAAGAAGAAGACCGACGTGGATGGGAACGTACACACATATAAAGCGCGATTGGTTGCGAAGGGCTTTATTCAAACTCCCGGAGTTGACTATGATGAGACCTTCTCACCAGTTGCGAAGATTAAATCTATTAGAGTGATGCTAGGAATTGCCGCATTTCATGATTATGAGATTTGGCAAATGGATGTCAAGACCGCTTTCCTTAACGGAAAGTTGGCTGAGGATGTTTACATGGCTCAGCCAGAGGGGTTTGTGGATCCGAAGCATCCGAATAGAGTGTGTAAGCTTGAGAAGTCCATTTATGGACTTAAGCAAGCGTCTCGCAGATGGAATCTTTGTTTCGATGAGAAATTCAAAGAGTTTGGATTTGTACGAAGCGAAGACGAATCTTGTGTATATGTCAAAGCCAGTGGGAGTATAGTAAGCTTCCTCGTTCTATATGTCGATGACATATTACTCATAGGAAACGACATCCCGACTCTGCAGGAGGTTAAGTCCTGGCTCGGGAAGTGCTTCGCTATGAAGGACCTCGGAGAGGCTTCTTACATTTTGGGAATAAGGATAGTAAGAGGAAGAAGTAAGAAACTAATTGGACTTAGTCAGAATACTTACTTGGAGAAGGTACTAAAACGTTTTAGTATGGAAAACTCAAAGAAGGGAGAACTACCGATACAAGGAAATGCCAAGTTGAGTAAGACTCAAAGTCCGAGTATCGAAGCTGAGATAGTAGAAATGAGCCGAGTACCATACGTTTCCGCAGTTGGCTCAATCATGTACGCTATGACTTGTACTCGCCCTGATGTAGCCTTTGCTTTGAGCATGGTTAGCAGATATCAAGGGAACCCTGGCAAAGCACATTGGATTGCGGTGAAGAACATCCTTAAGTACCTTCGGAGGACGAAAGAATGGTTCTTAGTCCTTGGAGGGAGTGATGACTTGAAGGTGCGAGGGTATAGTGACGCCAGCTTTCAGACCGACAGGGACAACTACCGTTCGCAGTCGGGCTGGGTCTTTACCCTAAATGGAGGAGCAGTGACTTGGAAGAGTTCCAAGCAGGAAACCGTAGCTGATTCAACGTGCGAATCAAAGTACATCGCAGCGAGCGAAGCGTCGAAGGAGGCAATATGGCTGAAGAACTTCATCGGTGATCTTGGAGTTGTGCCGGCCATAAAGGAGCCCATGGAGATTTTCTGTGATAACGAAGGTGCGGTTGCCTTGACCAAGGAACCGAGGGATCATGGTAGATCTCGACATATCGACAGAAAATATCACTTCATTAGACATCGTGTAGAAGAAGGACAACTCGTAGTGAAGAGGATATCATCAGAAGATAACCCAGCAGATCCGCTTACGAAGGGACTGAGTAGGGTTATGCACTTGCAGCATGCTAGGAGTATTGGGCTGAAGGATGATGTTAGCATAGGTTAGATAGTATTAGAAACGTATAATAGATAAATGTAATTAACATTTGATGATTAAATAAAGGAGTTTTATTTATGAGTAAAGTTACTGTCACATGTTAATTGTTTAACTATTTTTTCACTTTGCATGTTTTGACTTCCAGAATAATTGAGTTTATTAGGAATAATCGAATTATTCAAATGGTCCACAATCGTTCATATGTTGGGAGTAGATATGAATGAAGATTGTCATGAATTGGTGTGTAGAATGTCTAAATGGTGTTAGACATAGCAAGGGTTGCTGCAACGTTCATGAGTGCTTATGAACTGGTTTTGAGCATTGGAATAAACCCGCGCTTGCTGGAATCACTTTATGGAATACGATATAAAAGGTGATCGCAAGACGATAATATCATATGGTCTTAAAACCTAGATATATGGTTTATTATTTGTTAATTGATTGTGCATTGATAATGCGAAAACGCATCAGTAACTTGATGTTATAAAACGCATTGTTGTGTATGGTTGGTTAATGAATAAGTAAATGCATATAAGTCGAAGTTTATCTGTAAATTTTATCCTAAGAGGGTAGAAGAGATATCTTGGCCACTCGATGATTTGATTTGACTTATGTGCCGGGCCCGGTCAGAACTGAATTGATGTGTTCGATTAAGTTCTAAGTCAAATAAATCGGAGATCGAGAAATCTAAATGCTTGACTAACCATTCCATAGGATTGTCAGCATGATATCTAACAGAGGACTGTACGATCCCTTATCTAAAGGACAAGATTGATTAGATCAGAGTTGACAGCGTCTTTGAGAGCTACGATTGCAAACCGTATTGTACTTGTATAGTTACTTGACTTATCCAAGTGGGAGACTGTTGGAATAGTGTCTAAGGCTATAACTATATTCGGTGGTGCATGGTCCTTTTGGGTTGCCTTCACCATAGCAACTTGAAGGATGATTTATTAAGAGAGAGTAAATATTATAAGGAATAATATTTAACTATTTGATTAATATAAGTCATAAATTAATTGGTATTAATTTGGTGACTTAAAGAGATTAATTAAATAAGAGGGTATAAACTGTCAATTGTTTGATAGTTAGACTTTAGACTATAAATCCATTAGGATACACCTTGGACGGATTCTAAGAGCTTTAGGATAGCTCAAATCGTCCATAGGGTTATCTATGGAATGGATTTGGATAACCTTAAGAGAAGATTATCCAATTAGGGTTTAGGGTGAAGCCCTTAAGGAGTCTAATAGTATAAATAGCCCCTATGGATGAGGGAATTCGACACACAATCTTAAGCAAGGAACCTCTGGTCGAATTCCTCCCCTCTCCTCTCTCCTAAATCATCTTACTTGCTATTGGTGTTTGTAAGCCATTAGAGGAGTGACAATTGTGACTCTAGAAGCTCCAAGACAAACAAGATCAACAAGGGATTCAAAGGTATGATTCTAGATCTGTTTTAATATTGTTTTTTAACCTAATTAGCCATTAGAAGTCTTGGATTCAAAAGCATGTTTATTAGAAGCCTAGATCCAAGCAATAGGGTTTTGCATGCGCACATAGGAAAGTTCTTATGGCTAAAACCCAACAGATTTATCAAAAGCATTTCCAAGGAAATGTATTTCATTAAAAGACTTGCGATGTCATATTTGATACAGATCAAAAGCATAAACAGTACAATATAAGCCTTACTACATTATTTCATATCTACAAGCTTATATCCGTAATCCCTCATCCAAAACATCACATCTATGCTCATGCACCACTACCTGTAATACAAGAAATTGAGTGAGTCAGCCTTGGGAGCCTGATGAGCACATAGGGTTTTCAACCCACAGTAAATAAGTTTATTAATTTCATCAATCAACAATAACCCGATTACCTGTTCCCGTTATCCTCACTTTACATCCCTAAACACCTATCATAAGGGACCTAGCCTAAGGATCATCATCGGGATGGACACCACTGCTAAGGGGGTTCCTTAGCAATAAATGTCCTAAAGGAAACCATGTGGGGGATAGAGTACACCGGTGAACACATCGTTCACAAACACCTACAGGTTTCGAGCCTGCTAGTGTTCCACTTGACTGTCTAGAAGAGTTTGTGGTCGTCATCTATACTCCGCTAGATGACTGGATCAACAACAACAACATCGAGGCCTCTCATCATTTTATCACACATCACCTATTACATCTACCCATGTTTTACCCCAACATTTTTGTAGATATAAAATACATATACAATTTAAATCATATAAAACTTGTATAAAGTCGTTCATCCAGCATAGATAGCAAGTATAAAAATAATATACACACATAGCACGTTGTTTATATAAAATACTTCATATCTATGTGTAAGATGAAAGGGACCATACACTCACTTGAACAGGTGGTGATTCCGAACTCAGACAGCGCTTCGCTTCTTAAAAATAATTTCCTTCGATGAAACCTAATATTATTACCACTAGATTTTAGTCTATTATTCGTCGAGACTAATTAATAGTCTAGCTATTATTACTATTATATAAGCGTTAAAAAATACTTATATAACCCATAATAATAGCCCAAGTATTTATTATAAGTTCCTAATAACGTTACTATAATTAAATAAAAGTTATATTAAAAATAGCGTAGGCGTAGCTCACTTACAGCGGGTTTTATAGAAAATAAGGCTTTGCTTGGAGCAGCGTTCCCGAGCCAAAAAGCTCTTCTTCTCAGAGCCGTCGAGCACTCTGGGGCTTCCGCTCATGCTAGGGAGGTTCCCTAGGCTTTTCGGGGGATTTTGAGGCTAGAGATAGGTTCTAGAGAGAGAGAGTAAAGAGAAGAAAGAATAGGAAAGGTGTAAAGAAAATGAGGGTGGGAGAGGAGGTATTTATAGGGTGAAATGTGGCTGAACTTGGTACCACATGTCACCATCTGGTGGCAAGCCTTGGGGAGAAAACAATGGCCAAGATTGTGCCACGTCACCCATTTTCGCACAATACACTTCCGACTTCTAAAATCCGTAACTTTCACATACAAGCTCCGTTTCTGACGTTCTTTATATTCACGCGTAGGTAAAAATAAGATCTACAACTTTCATTTTGACTCCGTCGGATAATTCTCAACCGATCTTAAATTTAACAGTACGAGGAGATTATATTGTTAAACGTCCGCGTAAAATTCATAACTTCTACATACGGATTCTATTTTCATCTATATTTTTACTGTTGAGTTCCTATTAATGAGATCTTCAATTCTCATTTAGTTCACGTAGGCCAAAAACCGCTCGATCTAAAATTCAAGTTTCGGGCTGTACATTGTTAAGCCAAAACTTCGAAAAATCATAACTTCCTCATACAGAGTCAGATTTGGGCGTTCTTTTTATGGATGTTCTCGGTTTAAAATATACTACAACTTTGGTTTAGATCACTAAGACTAAAAAGTCCTCCATCATAAATTCAATATTTACGTCTCCCGGTGCCGTGTCGGTTTTGCCGTAAAACTTCGACGGGTCATAACTTCTTCGTTATAACTCAGAGTTTGGCGTTCTTTATATCCTCGGAATCCTTGTTTCTATCACTACAACTTTATATAAAGATATCGGGCTTATCTCACACTTTAATTTTGACGCTTATTTTTATTCTTTATTAATTATACATTTATAATTAAATAATAAGAACATAAATACACATAATTCACATAATACTCAAGTATTTCATCTTTATTACTTCAAAAAGAGTTACAATAGTTGACCTAGACTATTACATCGTCTAAAATGCTTAGCCCTGAAACCCGGGCGTTACATTAGCGGAGCTTTAGACCAATCAGGAGGAGGGAGATTGAGCTAGAGATGCAGACTAGAGAGGAAGAGGAGTCTCGGGGTAGAGACGGGACACCAGTACAGTCATAGTTGGCAACAAAGAAGGCAAAGCCCGCTGATACGAGAGCGGGAGACTAGAAGGGACGTAGTTGTGGCAAGTGTGGAAAGAGTCATGAGGGATCTTCCCGATCAAGGGTTTGCTACAAATGTTTCAAGGAGGGGAACATAACAAAAGACTACCCTAAGGGATTTGCGGTTTGCTTTCATTGCAACCATACCGGCCATCAGAAAGCCGAATGCCCTTAGCTCACTCAGGGATCAGTCCAGACTTCTACTCCTGCTACCTTGTGCGTCACTGATGGACCGCCAGTGAACGCCGAGGCTCCGAGGGCACATGGGAGAGCTTTCTAGTTGACTGTGGAGTAGGTCCGAGCAACGCCTGATGTAGTTGCTGGTACGTATCTCCCTATTTATGTTATTTTGAGATTTGTTTATGCTTATTGTGTGTTGTGTATATGTACTTTCCTTGTCAATTTTGTGTCTGCTTTGGTGTTATTTGACTCGGGTGCGAGTCGATCCTTTTTGTGTTTATCCTTTAGTCGTCACATTAGTGTCAGACGTGAGGCGTTGAGTCAACCATTGAGGGTTTCTATAGCCGACGAGCATGTAGTTTTTGCCACCGATGTATTCTGGGGATGTGTATTGGAGATTTTTGGTGTTGATTTCCCACTAGATCTGGCACCGATAGCGATGGGTGATGTCTATGTCATAGTGGGCATGGACTGGTTGAGCCGGTTTGGACCTTTGATTGAATGTAAGCGTCAAATGGTGACCATACGAGACCCTGGTAAGGGAGTGCTTAATATGTATGGCGAGGGGACCAGATCTAGACCAACTTTCTGTTCTGCTGCCAGGGCAAGATAGAGTTTACAACATGGATGTTTGGGCTTTTTAGCATATGTGATGGATATGAGGGTTGCCACTGAGAGGCCGAGTTCTATCTCTGATGTTCCAGTTGTGTGTGAGTTCCTGGATGTTTTCCCTAAGGAGTTATCAGGTGTGCCTCCTGAGAGACAGGTGGAGTTTTGGATTGATTTGGTTCCGGGTGTTGCGCCTATTACCAAGGCACCTTATCGCCTTGCATCGCCCGAGATGCAAGAGTTATCCTCGCAGCTCCAGGAGCTGCTGGGGAAGGGTTTTATTAGACTGAGTAGCTCACTGTGGGGAGTTCCAATCCTTTTTGTCAAGAAGAAGGATGGTTCACACCGGATGTGTATCGACTACTGGTAATTGAACAAGTTGACGGTCAAGAACTATTATCCACTACCAAGGATCGAAGATTTATTCGATTGGTTGTAGGGGGCGTCTTGGTTTTACAAGATCAATTTTTATATCTGGTATCATTAGATGAGAATTTGCGAGGAGGATATCCAGAAGACGGCCTTTAGGACTTGTTATGGGCACTACCAGTTTGTGGTGATGCCTTTCGGACTCACCAACACACCGGAAACATTCATGGATCTCATGAACCGGGTGTGCAGCCTATGTTGGACCAATCAGTGATCGTGTTCATCGACGACATTTTGGTATGCTCGAGGTCCAGAGAGCAGCACAAGGAACATCTTTGGGAGATTCTTGGAGTATTGAGGATGGAGAGGCTTTATGCCAAATTCTCCAAGTGTGATTTCTAGTTACGAGAGGTCCAGTTCTTAGGACACCTCGTTAACTAGAATGGGATCTTGGTCAACCCGACCAAGATTGAGGTAGTTATGCGATGGGAGGTGTCGAGTTCCCCATCCGAGATCAGGAGTTTCCTTGGCCTGGCAGGCTACTACTGAAGATTTATCAGAGATTTCTCCAAGATTGTCGTTCCTCTTACCAGATTGACCAGGAATAGTATTACTTTTATTTGGGGGCACGAGCAGTAGGCCTCATTCGAGACTCTTCGCCAGATATTGTACAAATCTCTAGTGTTATCCCTTTCCGAGGGGGTGGAAAACTTTGTAGTTTACTGTGATGTATCTATATCAGGAATAGGTGTTGTGTTGATGCAGAGGGGGCACATGATAGCATACATATTGAGGCAGCTGAAGCCTCACGAGACAAGGTATCCCACCCATGATTTGGATTTGGGGGCGGTGGTATTCGCCCTCAAGATCTGACGCCAATATCTCTATGGTGTCCGGTGTACCATAAACACGGACCATAAGAGCCTGAAGTACCTTATGGATCAGCCCAACCTGAATATGAGACATAGGAGGTGGTTGGATGTAGTTAAAGACTACAAATGTGAGATCTTGTATCACCCAGGCAAGGCTAATGTGGTAGCCGATGCCCTGAGTCGCAGAGTAGTGAGTGCTCTGATCCGAGACGTATGCATGAGGATGACGGTGATCATTCCAGTCTTAGATGCCATTCGGAAGGCTCAGGTGGTGTATGTGATACCATAGAACCGTAAGAGAGAGCGTATGATCGGACAACTTTCTGATTTTAAGATGGATAGTCGGGGGCTTATGACTTTCCGTGGGTGGATTTGGGTGCCATATACAGGCGAAGCTCGATATATTTTGATGGAGAAGGCTCATAGGTCGAGATTCTCGATCCATATGGGGGCCACCAAGATGTATTTGGATTTGAAGAGGGATCACTGGTGTCCCTGCATGAAGAGAGATGTAGCATCGATAGTCAAGAGATGCTTGACCTGTCGTTAGGTCAAGGCGGAGCACCGGCGTCCACATGGCCCATTGCAGCCTCTAGGGATTTCCCAGTGGAAGTGGGAATAGATTTCCATGGATTTTATCACCAAATTACCGAGGATCGCACAAAGTTTTGATGTGATATCGGTAATTATAGACTGGTTGACGAAGAGTGCTTACTTTCTCGCTATCAGTGAGAGCTCTTCTGGGGAGAAATTGGTCAAGATCTATGTTTGAGAGGTGGTAGCGCGACATGGGGTGCCGAAATTGATAATATCAGATCGAGATGTGCGTTTTACTTCCAGGTTCTGGAAGAAATTTCATGAGGACTTGGTTACTCGGTTTCACTTCAGTACAACATATCACCCACAGATAGACGGGCAGAGCGAGCGGACGATTCAGACACTCGAGGACATGCTACATGCATGTGTTATGGACTTTGGTGGAAGTTGGGACACTTATTTTCCCTTGGTTGAGTTTTCATACAACAACAACCATTATTCCAGTATTGGTATGCCTCCCTTTTAGCTCTTATATGGAAGGAGGTGTCGGACTCCCATCTGTTGGGAAGAGGTAGAGCAGAGAGTGATGGGGGCACTAAGATAGTGCACAAGAAGACAGAGCGAATCCAGCAGGTCAGATAGAGGTTACTGACGACCCATAGTCGTTAGAAGAGTTACGTCGACCTATGTCGTTCAGAGTTAGAGTTTCAGGTTGGAGATTTTATCCTTTTGAAGGTATCCCCATGGAAACGGGTGAACCGATTCAGGAAACAGAGCAAGTTGGGCCCTAGATACATTAGTCCTTTCAGGGTGATCGCCCGAGTGGGTAAGGTAGCTTACTGGTTGGAGCTGGCTGAAGAGTTAAGCCATATTCATAACACATTCCACGTATCCCAGCTGAGGAAGTGTGTTGCCGATGAGACGACAGTGGTTCCTTTAGAGGACATCCAGGTTGATGTAAGTCTGAAGTACATTGATATGGCGATAGCGATCTTGGATAGGAAGGTGAAGGTATTAAGGAATAAAGAGGTGCCCCTGGTTCAGGTTCAGTGGCAACATTGGAAGGGATCAGAGTGAACTTCGGAGCCGGAGTTTGAGACGCGGGAGCAATACCCAGAGTTGTTACCATAGGATGATATGTGCATGTTTAGCCCTAAATTTAGTATAGATTTTTATCATTTTTTGGCAAATTAATTGCATAATATGGACAAAAGGTACTTAACATTGTTTAAATTGTATTTTCAGTCCAAAAGAGAAGCTCAGAAGCGAAAGGAAGCAGGAGAAGCCGTTGGAAGCTCGAGAGTTGAACAAAGAAGAAAAACGCCAAAAAACAAGAAGGACTCAGCGAGTAGGGTCGGTTACTCGGCGAGTCGCATTGAAGCTTCGCAAACATCTTGAAGTCCTTGCCGTACACGGATTTTTAATGAGGGACTCGGCGAGTCGGTCACTAGACTTCACAAGTCACCTTTGTTTCCAGAATATTATAAATACGAACTTTGAGATCGAGATGGGGACTTTTCTGGAACCCTAGGAGGCTACTGAACGATTGGAGGTACTGCTAGAACGTGACAAGCTGCAGAATCAACCCCATATTCAATTGTGAAGAGAATCAAGACAATTTTGGTTTAATCTTAATAACCTTTTGAGTTGAATCATGTCTACATACTTTGATTTCGTTTTTCAATTTATGTTTATTGCAATCATGAGCTAAAACTCGTAACTTCTGTTTAGGGTAGATGAATTTGTGAACACGGATTGATTATTTGATTAGGATTAGTTTTAATTGGTGATTATGTTTTATTAAGCTTGTTAAAGAACCTAATGTGTTAGAAAAACTATTCTTCTGTTAATAAATCTGTAATTAAGTTGTATGAAAATCTCTTAGTTATTAATTTCATATAATTTATTGTGACCACATATTTGTATATCTAGGAATAACAAACGTGAAACTAGAATTAACTAGAAGATAGTAAGTTATTGTGTGAGCTTGTTTGATGAACATCAACAAGAGGTTAATTGAAGGGCCAATTCAATTAACCATTACAAGTCTTATTTAACCCGAATCAATAACTAGAAAATCCGTTAATTTTGGTAACTGGCCACTGCTTGAGTTAATTTGTGTTATAAGGATTAGTAATAGCGAACGTGAATCTAATTATCTTAATCGGTAGCCAATAAAGAATTAATCCAATACATTGAAACCATCCATGGGAACAAATGAGTCGAAGCTAAACAGAAGTCCTCTTTGTTATTGAATTTAGTTAGTAATTTCGTGTTCTAGTTGTTAATTAGTTAATTTGAGTGTTAGTTATTCTAATTAAGTTTCTAGTCTTGTAAAACTAGAGAAAACCCTTTATTTAATACTTGTTTTTTATATAATATTAGTTTTTAGTTTTAATTTTCCGTTTCCTATGTTCGATACCCCACTTATTTAACTACACCACAATTGATAGGTCCACTGCCTTTGTGTGTCAATTTTATAATTAAAAGTAGGATTAAAACTAGTTGAGTTTACACACATCAGAGGATGACTTCGAGGGCGAAGTCGATTCTAGTGGGGGGTAATCGTAACATTTCGACTTCCAGGTATAATATAATATTTAATTAAGTTATTTTCATAATTTTAGAGAAACTCGACGAGTTGGATGCCCCAACTCACTGAGTAGAGGAGTTAATTGGCCGCATGAAATCTAGAGTCTACTCAACAAGTTGGAGGACCCCAACTCGACGAGTAGGTGCTAAGTGAGAAAACCCTAATTTTTAGGGTTTGTATCCTATTTAAAGGACCTTAAGCCTCATTTCTACCACCCTTGTCTCCCTAATACCCTGTGAGAAACCCTAATCGTGTGTATTTGCTTGTGTGTGTGTGTTGTGTGTGTGTGTGTGTGTGAGAGAGAGAGAGAGAGAGAGAGAGAGAGAGAGAGAGAGAGAGAAGCTACCTTTGGGTGTTCTAGTGCATATTTGGAAGAGGATTGAAGAGCATCAAGCCTTGGAAGGAGAAGAAGCTTTTGGATGAAGTGTTTTTCTGTGCTAGCTTCAGTATGGAGGTAAAAAGATACCACCTTGAACAATTCTTTTGATAGATCTCCTTCTAGGGAGTTTTAGGTATTTTCCCTTATCTTGTGGTTCTTGAGTTGTTAGAGCTTGTCATGGAGTTGAGACTCCAGATCTGGACAAAAGGAGGTCCCGTGAGCCCAAAGATCCAAGCTTTATCAAGCTTTGGAGAAAATCTCCATGCATGAAACCCTTTATGGAGCTTATTTTGGCATTTTGAGCCCTAGATGCCATGCGTGAACGTAAATCTTGCAATTTTATGTGATACGTGAGCCTTAGAAGGTTAGATCCAGAGTATGAGATGTCATTTGTACCTAAAACGTCTAAATGAGGAAATGGTCTAAAGGGACTCGACGCGTCGGTTAGGGTTTTCCCTGACGAGTCTGGACACGTTGTAACTCGTTTAGTTGATGAGACAACTCGACGAGTTGATTTGGACTTTCATGATATTTATGAGAAAATGAAGGAACTCGACGAGTTGCATAGATGCACTCGACGAGTTGAGTCAACATGGATTGTTGACTCAAGTGTTGACTTCTGTTGACTTTTAGGGTTTGGTCAACACATGGATTATGGAGACCATGGAGGGGTAAAATGGTCTTTTACCCTTTCCAAGGGTTAGAGAAAGAGGTTAGCTTAAATTATTTGGATTGGGGTGATAAGCGTTAATTAGAGATGATTATGACGTGTAAGCAAGGATTAGATCGTTTGAGGGGTACGAGGTTTACTTGCTTACTTACGATGTGAGTCTTCTCACTATAGTTACCATGAGTGGTAACATTGTGTGACCAAAGGGTCTTGTATGCTTATATTGATAATTGTGATATCATGCATTATGTCTTTGTGATTTATGCTATGTATTATTCCGAGCTTTATTGAGTTAGGACTGGAGGGTCCAACCCGAGTTGTAGAACCGGAGGGTCCCCACCGAGACACATTGGCCGGAGGGTCTCTATCGAGATATAGCCATGAAAGTCTAATGAGATGTGTGTGGTATTTTGGGGAACTCACTAAGCTTTGTGCTTACCGTGTTATGTGATATGTGTTTCAGATACTTTTCAGGATCACGGGAAGGTGTCAGCTTAATTGTACACACGAGATGAAGTTTATGTTTTAGAGGATCCTGGATTATTATCAGATAATTATTGATTGTGTTTTGTGATAATTTAAACAATTGTGGATTTTTGAAAAGTGATAATTGAAATTATGTGATTTTGAAAATGAAATTTTTTTGCTGAAAATTTACAGTTCTACAAGTACCCTAGACGTACGTGCATGGCATCTGCAGATTCATCTCACGAGTACGCTAAGCGTACATAGCCTGGTACGCCCTACGTATGGCATTTCCTCAGGCCAATCATAAGAGCCCAAAATGTCCAAGCCCAAACCATTTTAATTTATTAACCTTATACAAATATAAATAATACTTTATAAATCTCGGACGTTACACGAATTCCATAAATGTTTTGGAGTTCTCGACTCAATGATTTAAAAAGAAATCTAAGGAGATTTGTTTTACGTTGATATATTGGTGAATATGAGAATTATCGCAATTATTAGAAAGATGTTGAAGGTCTTATGTCAATGTTAATCATAGTGTTTCTTGTTGATTGATATGATGACCCTTAAAAGATATAAAGAAATATAATTTAAAATGCGACATTATACAAGTAATGGGCTCTACCTCATGTCAAATATTGGTGTAATTAATAGATAAAATTTAATTTTAATAGTCAATTGAGTACAAAAAATACTTGAATGATTAAATATGTAAATTTATCAAACTCTTCTATTGTGATACAGCACCAAAAACCCTAAATAGTTTTACATGTAAAACCATGGTGATAAATTAAAATTATAATATCTTTAGGTTTAATCTAAAATTTTATTTATTAATTCTCATTTATTTATGGTACAATCAACGCGTGGGGATTATCATTGATTATTAGTTTAACTTTAGTGTATGTTTGATTCTATGTTTTAAAAATATTATTTTAGTGCTCGGATAAAAAATTCTGGTTTTGATGATCTAAATATTTATTGGTCAAATTCTCAATTCATATGGCTACAACAAAATTGATTAAAATACAATAAAAGAAAGTTTTATGTTTATATATCTAACCTAAGTTGTAAACATTGTATTACAACCGGGTAAAATAGGGATTAGGAAAGAGATCGGTTGAATGGGCATTGGTTTTAAGCATATTTATGGATTGGAACGAACCATCTCGTTTGTACATATACTTGGATGAAACCGCAATCGAACTGGTTTTGGTGAGAAAGTAGCAATGATTTTCATGAGGATGAAACTGATAGTGAATTTATTTCCCAAACCATCCTGTAACTGATGCATTTAACATTCAAATGTTAAATATTTGATTTGATCTTAATACAAAACTATATTTTGTTTTGCCATTATATTTTATGTTTCTTTTTTATGTATTGAATTAATATAAAACTTATGATTATTTATTTTTTAATATATTTGGATTGTTCGTACTTAATTCTCTAATTTGTATACATCAAATTTTTGGTTTTATATACATAAGTATACATAAATTAAAATATACGTGAAATTTTAAAAACTCGATTAATCTGTGGTCGAATCGAAAACTATTCACCGGTTAGATACAACCAAAAAAACAAGTATGTAAAGACATTGTTTGTAAGACACGTACTCACATTTCAAGACGTTTTTCATTTAAACAAAAAAATATCAATTTTAGTCATTTTACCTATTAGTTTTTAGATAAGGAAATATAGTAAATTACACTATGGTTTAGTGTAATTTGTCCGTTTGGTCTCTAATTTATTCTTTTAATTAAGAAGGTTTCTATTTTTTGTTTTTGTTATACGTTTGGTTTCTATCTTACCTAAACAAACTATTTTGTTCTTAACTTTTTAATTTATTTAAATTAAACACACCCTAACCTCACTCTTCACCTTACTTATCTCACCAATTTTATATATTTAAATAATAATTTTTTAACTAAGACATGGATCAAAGGCATAACAAAAACAAAAAGTAGGGACCAGACATATAACAAAAACAAACAGTATAGACTTTTCAAGTTAAAAAAATAAGTTAAAAATCAAAATGCAAATTACCCTAAACCATACGGACCATTCATGTAATTTACTCCCATGAATATTTATCACATATCATTCAAACTACTAATTACATACTAATTACATGATTATTCAATTTCGAACAACATAAACACATACAAACACTATCTCTTATTATTTCGTTGATTATAGTTGATCATTCATTTGAATCTTATATTATTTAGATCATATAATCATTTTAAAAAGCACATCCTAAGACACTCTAGTTCGGATATTAAATTAAAAAAAAGAAAAAACTAAAATTTGAAAAAGCGCAATCTCTGTCACTAAAGGTTTGACCGACCAAAAGTAGAAAGAGCGACCCCTTGTGTTTCTTGCGTTCTTCTTTTACATGCAAAAGCTTGCTTGCTTTTAGCTATTGTTAACTAAATCCCTTATTATTTTGTTTTATATATAGGACAAGATGCATAAAAATACTTTTTTTAATTATTAGTTTTCAGAAAATATTTTATATTTTCATTAAATACAGAAAAATCTTATATTTTCAGTTATCTTTTATATTAACCTGAATATTCGTTTTTTTTTTTAATTGTATGTTTTGTCTTTCTCATTTTTAGGTTAACATAGAAATAAAAATAAGTGACGTTGTCACTTTTCTAGGATAAATCATGAGAAATATATCATTTACTCAACGGTCATTTAGTTAAGCAAAATAAGTAATTAATATCTTTATTTTTTTTTCTAAGTCAATTTAAAAACGAACAAAATAAATATTATATCAAACAACTGATAATTTCTTTAAAAAATGAATAATTTGGTACATCTAAAAGATAACTGAAAATATAAATGTTTTTTAAATGTTGGTAGATAAATAGTTGTATTTTTCCACATTTTGTGGTTATACATATTAAAAATATAGATAAAATTTTAAATAGTATTAAAAATGTTTAAAAGTTGAATAATTATATTTTTTTATATTTTTTTTTCAACAATAGAAGTCTAATGGTTTAAATGCAAAATTTCATATAGAATATTCATGATTCAAACATTAACATTCCAAAATATTGTTGAATGTTTTGCATTTAACCTTCCAAATAAGTCTTAGAACGAGTTGACATAAGTCATTCACATGACATGATTCACCTTTTTTAAGGCTTGTTTATAGTAAAAGAAACACAACAAATTTAATATATATATATATATATATATATATATATATATATATATATATATATATATATATATATATATATATATATATAAAATAGTTGTGAGACCCATGTATTACATCGGTTTAATTAAAAAAAATATGAAATTTTAACAATTTGAAAAGTTTGAATTTATAAGAAAAATATAAAAAAATTGAATTATTAAAATTATTGAAACTTTAATGTATTGAATACATTACATATATAAACCCTTTCTAATAAATACTTTGCATATATATTACATTACACATTAAATGTGGAATTTTAATTTAATAAAATGAAAAATACAATAAAATGACAAGTGGAAAATAAAAAATAAATTTTTTTTAGAAAATGCCAAGTATCCAAATGAAGGAGAAGATGACATGTGGCAAAAAAAACCCTTCATTTATTATAGTACATGACACATTAAATGTGGAATTTTAATTTAATAAAATGAAAAATACAATAAAATGATAAGTGGAAAATAAAAAATTAAAAAATTTTAGAAAATGCCAAGTATCCAAATGAAGGAGAAGAGGATATGTAGCAAAAAAACATTCATTTATTATAGTACATTATAAATGTGGAATTTTAATTTAATAAAATGAAAAATACAATAAAATAACAAGTGGAAAATAAAAAAATAAAAAATTTTAGAAAATGCCAAGTATCCAAATGAAGGAGAAGATGACATGTGGCAAAAATCTCGTGTGTACAATCAAGTCGGCAGCTTCCCATGATCCTGAGAAGTACCTGAAACACATTACACATAACACGGTAAGCACGAAGCTTAGTGAGTTCCCCAAAATACAACGCACATATCATTAGCCTCTCATGGCTATATCTCGAATAAAACCCTCCGGTCAATGTGTCTAGGTGGAACCCTCGGTCCCACAACTCGGGTGGACCCTCCGGTCCTAACTCAGTATAAGCACACAAGACCCTCCGGTCACACAAAATTACCAATCAAGGTAAGTATAGTGAGAAGACTTACCTTGTAAGTAAGCAAATAAACCTCGTACACGAATCACCGATCTAGCCTTTGCCTAACACATGTGATAATTATCTCTAATTAACACTGCAATCACAACTCTAAATAAACCAAACTATTTTCTCTCTCTAACTCTTGGGATGGGTAAAAGACCATTTTACCCCTAGTGGTCTCCATAAGCCCTGTCTTGACCAAACCCTATGGTTAACAGAAGTCAACACTCAAGTCAATAGTCCATGTTGACCCGACTCGTCGGGTGCATTTATATGACTCGTCGAGTCCCCTCGTGCCACACCCCAAAACCTGAACGACGAAATCGTTCGGGGGTGGAGGATGTCATGTACAGTATCACAACAACGAATAGTAGTAAACAAGCAACAACATCATTCATTGCATTAGTAATATAATTTCATACATGTGTGTTCTGTCAAAGTTATAGACACCAAAAATATACATATCAAAATAAAAGATGAGTCTTGAACGAACTCCATCTTATCAAAAGCCCGACACCTGTACCTATCTAGTGGTGACCTAAGAATACAAGTTATTTTGAAAGAGAGTATCAACTTAATGTTGGTGAGATCATAAGTATATTAATGTCTGAGTTTGTATTAAAACGTTTGAAAGATGTTTTGTACAATGTTTTGTACAATGTTTTGTACAATGTTTTGTATAATGTTTTGTATAATGTTTGAACTCTCCTAGAAAAATTTATGTTTCCTACTAACTGTAGCCATTTACCAAGGCATCTCGTGTCTGTGTGTATGTCTCTTGTTAGAGTGTGTGTTTTCCTAATTCTAACTATCATTAACCAAAAATATAGTTTCTACATTACCGTGCATCGTGTGAATATTCACGAAGTGAATGTAATGGGAAAATATTATCGTACCGTAGTATTTGAAATAAGTGACTACCGTGGTACTAACTACCTTAAAACAAAAGGTGTTCCAAGTAACATGTGATCGACCTGTATCCTGCTACCGACTCTAGTAAAACGGCGATGTAAGATGCCGTAAGAAATGACATTTAGCACCTGTAGACTTGCAAGTCCCACTGTAGCGAGCAACAAGGTGTAGGGTAGTCAATCCAGTATGGATCTATACGCAAACTCATACGCTCCCCAATTAAGGCGATTCGGGATACAAGAGCGGTCATGGCAGGAAGTGCCATGACCCGCTCAATGGTTCACATAACTGCATGAATGTATATGTAATGAATGTGCTAACTGAAAGTGTAATCTTTCTTTGTATAGCCTGTATGTACTTAAATGTTTTGCGTGTGCTAGCTGTAATGTATGTTCTCTCTATCTAGCATGTACAGTAATGTACTGTGTGTACTAGTTGTAATGTATGTTATCTCTTTATCTAGCATGTATAGTAATGTACTGTGTGTACTACTCGAATTGACTCATGAATGAACTGACTCATTGTATGTTTCATTGTTCTAATAATAGTATTAGCATCCTCCTGTGCTACCCCTATGGTAACTTACTAGTGATGTAAGTGGTACGTATGAACATGGAAGTATACCCTTACTACCCAAGGGTAGTGAATGAACTGGAATAACCTTTATGACTATATATGTACACATGATATATAATTAATATTTAAACGACCTTCAGATGGGTACCCAATATCCCACCAGACCACATCTCAACGGCGAAAAGGAAATAGGGTGGACAGGCCTTCCTAAGCCTTTTAAAAATTTCTTATATAACTATACATACATATACATGCATTTGATAATAAGTATAAAAGAGTTTAAGTAAAAGTATTTGATAAGTAAAAGAGTTTGTAAAACAGTTTTGAAGCAATACAGTTTGATAAACAGTTTGAACAGTAAGAAAATCACTGGTTTTGTAGTTATTAATCACATGTGATTGATGTAATAACTATAAGTATTCAACTTGTATCCCCCCATAAAGCATTTAAAACATTTAAATCATTGATTAAGGGGTATGAACTCACTTGCAGTGAGTGGATTGGATTGAAGTGTCGGATGCGGTGCTAGGTGACAAATGGAGACTAGTACACACGCACGAGCCTAGTTATCATATAATGATCATATATATAACTAATTAGCCAATTTATAACTAATAAATTAAGTTGGGATACTCTAGAACTTGAAAACACTTTGTTTCAAGTGTTAAAGATCACAAGGGTTGCATCCAAGTGTTTGTAGGGCAAAGCTAGAGTGTTTGGGGCTTAAGGGTAAACTCCTTTGGAGTTTACGGTTTTCATGACCATTACCCAAGGAGTTTACGGCAGTAAACTCAAGGGTTTACGGTCGTAAACTCTACACTTTATGACCATATGTTGTTTTTGAGGTTTTACAAGTCCTTTGAAGCATTTCTACTTGGTGGTCAGGCCTTTGGAAGGAATTAGGGCATTATTACACTCCTTGGAGGAGTTTACGGCCCCAAGGTCATTTCCTTTTGGGTTTACTACCATAAACCCATATGGAAAGTGGTATTGCCATGTTTTCAAGTCCTTAACTCATCAAGGTAATTGTCTAGGTTAGATTTTAGGCCTAAGGAAGGAATATGGTCCAAATAAACTCACTTTGGGTGTTTACGGTTTTGGGAGATCCCCAAACCATAAAAACACAAAAATGATGTACTTTGGTGTTTTTCAAGGTTTAAACACATCAAGGGAAGGTTTAGACATCAAACTAAGGCTAGATAAAGGACTTAGGCACACTTTGGTGCCTTACTTGGTGTTTACGGCCCAAGAACATTCTTGGACCATGAACACCTTAATCCTTGTGTTCTTGGTACATTTTCTTGATGCTAACATGTAATATAAGCTTAATAAGACTCAAGGATGGGAGTACTTACTATAAGGAAGCTTGAAATGAGCTAAAAGTCCAAGAACACTTAGTGTGTGTTCTTGGTGTTCTTGGAAATCTAATCAAAACACAAAAATGGATGGATGAAAAGATGTACAATCACTAGATTAAGTGTTATACCAACTTGAAATGGCTATAACACTTACAAGTTTGAAGATCTTGAATTAAATCTTGGATGATACTTGAGAGGGTTTTAGATGTGTTCTTGAGAGTAAATGTAAAAATGACTAGTTTGTGGAGTAAACTCATGCTTAATGCATGAGTTCATGGTTTTAGAAGATTTTTCGGCCCAAACATAAAAGTTTGGCCGTGAACTTCTAAGACACGAGGTGTTTGCGATTTTTGAAATTTCAAGACTCGAGACAGCACGTCCTTTCACCTGTTCGTTTAAAGAATCATATTAAAATAATCAAACGAACTTTAAATTTGCTAAAAATAAGTAATAATGTAATTGACTTATAAATTGAAGTGATTGACTTTTAGTGTTTGACCGATTGAAAATTTCGGGTTGTCACACCTCGTTCCTTCAGAAATATTGCTAAAATCCAACTTAACTCGTCACGTTGTCTCATCAGCTAGCCGAGTTACTCATGTCCAGACTCGTCGGGGAAAACCCTGGCCGACTTGTCAAGTTGGCTTATCAACCCGTCGAGTCCATTAAGTCTATTTTCTCATTTAGATATTTTAAGGCAGAGTTACAACCCCAAAATGTAGATCTAGACTCCCAAGGCAGAGATACCATGTAAAGCTACAAGCTTTACGTTCATGCATGGCACTTAGGGCTTGAAATGCCAAAACAAGTTCCATTTAGGGTCCTAAGCATAAAAGCTCTCCTCTAGCTTGATAAGGCTTGGACCTTTTGGCTTAAGGGAGCTCATAAGGTCCAGATCTAAAGTCTCAATTTCTTGATGAAAAATCCATAAAACTCCTTAAACATGAGATCTAATAAAAATAATGAGCAAGGTGGTGACTTTTACCTTCAAACAGAAGCTAAAGATGGATAAACATTGGATCGAACAATAGCTTCTCGTTCCAAGCCTTGCCACTCTAAACGATTAGGGTTTCACACAGGGGATTAAAGTGACATGTGAGGTGGAAATGAGGGATTAAGGTCCTTTAAATAGGACACAATACCATAAAATTAGGGTTTCCTCTCACAGCGCCAACTCGTCGAGTTGGTCGTAAAACCCACATGACCAAATCCGTCTCCACTCGATGAGTTGGGGCCTCCAACTTGTCGCGTGGCTTGATCAACTCATAAAAATTATATAAATATTATACCTGGTGATATGTGCATATTTAGTGTGTTTTAAGTGTAGTTTATTATTCATATATTAGCTAAATTGTTGCATATTATGGACAAAAGGTACTTAAAAGTGTTAAATTATGTTTTTCAGTCCAAAGATGAAGCTCAGAAGCGAAAGGAAGCAAGAGAAGCGGTTAGGAGCTCAAGAGTGGAAAGAAGAAAGAAAACACCCATAAAAGGCTTCTACTCGTCGAGTTGCCTCTTGACTCGACGAGTCCGGTCGCGGATTCAGAAAGATAAGCATTCGGAAGTCAAGATAGTTATCAGGTTACGACTAATGTGAGAGGGACTCGACGAGTCACCATATGACTCGACGAGTCGGGACGCATATATAAAGATAACTCTATAATGCGAGAAGAGAGAATTCTGGGAAGTTTCAGAAGTGCTTAGTTGCGAATAAGAAGCCAGAAGAACCCTAGAAGTCGACCAAAGAGGCTAGAATCCAATCCCGGGAGTAATTAAGGCGTAATTTCACCATTCTACTTAATTCTTTTGTTTTGTCAATATGATTAAGCAACTTGAACTTATTTGTTTGCTGTTATTCACCTTAGTTATGAACTAATTTCTTTAGACTTCTGTTTGGGGATACAAAGTTGACAATATGGTTTGATTGATTGGTAGGATTAATTCTAAGTTGGTGATTAATTGTTATTTTAGCTTGCTAAAGAACCTTGTGTATGAATGATAATTTATTTTCTGTTAATAGGAAGATAATTGATTAGCATGAACATCTATTAATTATCAACCTCATATGATATGTGACCACTATATCATATGTCTAGAATTAATGAATATGAAACTAGGATTAATAAGGAAATTGAGTAAATTCATGTGCAAGCTTGTAAGATGACTATCGAACAAGAGGTTAATTAAGAATAATGAATTAATTAGCTATTGCAAGTCTAACTTAACCCGAATAATTAATCTAGTAAATATAATTAAATTAAGCAATTGGCCACTGTTTGAATTAGTTTATTTGCTAAGGATTAGGGTAGTGAACACAACTTAATCACTTGAATCGGTAACCAACGAAAGAATTAATCCATTGCACTATTATCTTAAATCAACCATAAAGTTAACCGAGTTGAACTAAACAGAAGTTTCTTTCCCATTATTGAATCTAGTTAATTTGTTCTTTTCTAGTCTTGCATTAGTTTTGGTTAGTAAGTTTCTAGTCTTGTAAAACTAGAGAAAAACCCTTATTTGCTAAAGTAAATTAGATAGAATTAGTTTTTAATTTAATTTGCCGTTCCCTGTGTTCGATACCCTGCTTATTTAGCTATACCACAATTGATAGGTTCACTGCCTTTTGTGTGTTATTTGATAATTAAAGTAGGATTAAAACTAAGTGAGTTTTACACACATCAAGTTTTTGGTGCCGTTGCCGGGGAACGGTTCTAAAATTAGCATTAAAATTCTAATTCAATCGATCCTTTGTGTAAGATTCATCTTACACAAAGTTAATTTCTGTTTCATTTTTTTTGTTTAAGTTTTAGTAAAAAAAAAAAAAAAAAAAAAAAAAAACAACACTGATTTTAACTTGAACTCGCCGAGTGCATTCGCCCCGACTCGGCGAGTCTGACGCTAAATCAGATTTAATTTTTGTTCTTTTTTACGCGTTTTGTTTTGTTTTAGTTTGCAGTTGGTTCATGACCCGAGGATCTGCTACGCCTCTAATTCCCCCGCTTGAAGATCCGGAAACCGCATTAAGAAGAAACAAGGGCAAAATCGTTGGAGAAACCGCTTCTTCAAAGAACTCACCACTCAAAAACTTCAAATCCGTTTTTAGCAAGAAGAGGAGCAGCAAAGTAGGAGCATCCAGTACGTCGTTGACAACCGAAGATCCGATCCCAAAAGACACCGATTACGAGACCGAAGAAGAAAGCGAGCACACATCCGAGTTTGAAGACGACTTAGCCACCGCTATGGCTAATATTGACGAAATCCCCATGGGGGAATGGAAGAAAAGGATGCGTGATGACACCGGCCCGGGACTGGTGCAACCCGCAATCCCCGCTACCGCTACGTTTGAACTAAAGGGCCATATTCTCGCTCAACTCAAGGAGATACCATTTCACGGGAGAGATCATGAAGACGCCTATAAGCACTTAGATGAAGCAAATGACGTGGCGGATTACTTCAATGTACCTAATGTGCCCCGCGAGGTCCAGCTGCTACGCATGCTTCCTGTCACATTTAAAGGAGCTGCAAAGGATTGGTTGAAGTCACTCCCTCCCGGATCAGTTACCACATGGGCCAAAATGAAAGAAGAGTTCATAGATCACTTCTGCCCACCTTCCAAGATAGCCAAGCTAAAGAAAGCCATCGCCAACTTCGAGCAACAACCCGGTGAATCCCTTTATGAAGCTTGGGAAAGATACAAGAGCCTACTTCGAAATTGCCCCCACCACGATCTCAATAGCCAACAAGAGGTCTCTATCTTTTATGATGGAGTAAATGTCACCACGAGGCAACTACTCGATTCACAAGGCCCACTCACCCGAAAGCCACCTCCGGAAATAAAAGAGTTAATTGAAGAATTCTCCAGGCACTCTAGAGAATATGACAACCCAAGGAACGAAGTGAGTCGCGGAGCAGTAAATTCGGTAAACGATGGTATGGCAGCGGTGATAGCTAAACTCGATAGCCTAGACCGAAGAATGACAAAAATGGATCAAACAATCCATGCTATTAGAGTTGGATGTGAAAATTGTGGCGGTCCCCATCTTACCAAGGAATGTGATCGAGACGAGAATGGTAATAAAAAGGCTCAAGTATTTTACTCCATCGGCGATAGATACGATGAAGACTGGAGGAAACCGAAGAAGGAATGGCTCCCTTACGAAGAGTACAGAAAGGCTAAGGAAGAAAAATATAAACAGAGGGAGAGGGGGTATTATCAAAAGGAAGAACCGGTGACGGACAAGAAGACGAATTTAGAAGAAATACTTACAAAATTCATAGCCGCGTCCGAGAAAAGACATAATGATCATGATGTGGCAATGCAAGAAACCAGAAACATGTTGAGGAATCAGCAAGCTTCTATTCTCAACATTGAGAAACAGCTGGGCCAACTTGCACATCAAGTAAACGAAAGAAGACCGGGCCAACTTCCGCGCGACACCCAACCCAATCCAAGAAATGAGAACGTGAGCGTAATAACCTCCAGCGGTGAAGAAGAATTGGCAGAAACACTAAGAGTTTCCAAGGGGAAGGCAGAAGAGGAAGAAAAACCAGAACAAGAAGAACTCGATCCGACTCGCCGAGTCACCAAAATGGACTCGACGAGTCCAGTCGGGAATAAAGAAAAAGCCAGTTTTCTGAAGCCATACAATCCTCCTTTGCCATACCCATCCAGAGCCATTCCTTCAGAAAAAGTTCAAGCCTATAGAACCTTCATGGAGCATGTCAAAGCTTTACAAGTCAATATGCCATTCGTGGACACAATGCTCCAAACTCCTAAATACTTTAACTTGCTTAAAGGCCTGTTTGCTGCTAGGAAAGATCTTGCTGAAGTCGCGGAGATATTGATGAGTGAGCTGCCTGAGAAGAAGGGTGATCCGGGTAACATAGTAATTCCGTGCCAATTTGGTAATGAAGTTTCTACACAAGCATTGCCTGATTCAGGGGCAAGCATTAATTTGATGCCCTATTCATTCTTTAAGAAGCTGAATTTACCAGCACCAAAGCCGGTAAATATGAGAATCCATTTGGCAAATAAAACGATAATTCACCCACAAGGCATTTGTGAAAATCTCCTTATCAAGGTGGACAAGTTCATTTTCCCAGTAGACTTCGTGGTGGTGGAGATGAAAGAAGACCCCGAAATACCAATTGTTTTGGGAAGAACATTCTTAAACACCGCTGGTGCCCTAATAGACATATGTGAGTCCACTTTGACATTAAGAGTGGGTGATGAGTCGGTGATGTTTAAAGCTAATCCAGAGGTCAAGCAAGAAGAAGTAAAAGGAATGGAGGCCCAACACGCCGATGTGGCATGCCTTGATACGATGCCATTTGGAGAAGAGTCAAGCACAAAAGAGGATGAGGACATAAATAGAAGCAGAGCAGAAGCTGATCACCAATTCACTACTAAACCTAGAGCACGGACCGCTATGAAGTATGAAGTTATCAAATTTAAAGAAAAGGAGGTTCAAAAATTGGTGAAAAAGCATGGGTTGAAAAAAAAGAAGAGGAAAAGAGAGGCCCAACCAGCTGAGGATGATACAGAGAAAAAGAGAAGAGACGAATTAAAAAGGGCTTACAAGAAGAAGATTCACGCCTACAAGACTAAGTATAAACCACAAAAAGTGAGGCGTACATTCCCGATGCTTGAAGATGACAAAACGTAAATGGGAAGGAGTCTAGCTAATGACTCCTCAAAAAGAAGCGCTTGGCGGGAGGCAACCCGTCGTTAGAGTTTGCTTTCTTTTACTCTTTATTTATTTTTGTTTTGTGTTTTAATTTTAATCTTCCAAATCATCGGACTTGTCTGCTTAAGGGAGCGCCTAGCTTAAGAGTGGGGTGAAAAGAATTTGAATAAATAACAAAATTTTTAAAAATTAGAAATGTTTTACAAGAGACTCGCCGAGTCTGACCCTGACTCGACGAGTACATACTGATTTCAGAAAAATTTTTAACTACGCGATTGGACTCGCCGAGTCTGACCCTGACTCGACGAGTCGAGCTTATTTACAGAAAAAAATAAACATTTTTGAAATTACTTTTACATCTAGTAGGGTTTTAACCCTAAAAGTTCAGTTTCCACACCACACTCGCCGGGTGCTTTTCTTTACAAACTCTCTCCCAAGCATTCAAGTGTTCTTCAACCTTTCTTCCAAATTCTCAAGAATTAAACTCAAAAGGTAACAACTTTCTTCTTGATTTCTAGATAGAATGTGATTATAAGGTCATCTGCACTTGCAATTTCATGAAAAAAAACCCGTTTTTGAAATAGTGACTAAATTCTAGGTTTTAGATTTTGTCATGAATATTGTTGTTTTGAACGTTTATTGTGGCCTTATTACTTAGTTGGAAGTCCCTGAACAAAACCCTTGCAAGAATTTAAAGGTTACATGGTTCAATTTTGTGAGACCCGTCGACCGACTCGTACAGGTCGCGCGACTCGCCGAGTCGGACATGGACTCGACGAGTCCAGTCGATTTGCAGAAACAGTTCGTTTTGTTTACATTCTGTGTTTTCAAGGTATGGTTTATATGTTTTGCAGGAATCATGTTTAGAAGAGGACAATCTTCAAGTGGTAGCCAAGGGGAATTTCCATGGTTAAATTTCCCACAAATCGAATCCGCTTCAACAATGCGGAAGTGGAAGAAGAAGCTTTCCGATATCAAAAAGAAGGAGGTCTATGTCCCGAACAGAATTGATTGGGAATGGTTGCAAAATGTGCGATATGAAGAAGAATTAGCTCCATACCTTTTAAAGGAGTTTCAACATGACGGCGAGTCAATGATATGTGATGGGTGGAGCCGGGTCTTCCGCATGCAAGAGCCGGTATATTTGGAGCTTTGCTTGGAGTTCTTCTCCACGGTAGCTTTTACCGGTGGAGTGGATTTATATCATCCGGCGAGCTTCACGTTTTGTCTTGGGGGTGAGTATCATCAATGCTCGGTGGTGGATCTTGCTTGCCGGCTAGGGATTTATGATCAACCTTTGGTTTCAACGAACCTCTTTCGGGCCTTTTTGGCAACCACTCACATGGTGTTTCCCGATGGGGTTACTAGCACGGGTTGGTGGAACACTATAGGGAATAAAGTTTATATACCGAAGTCTGCGCAGGAAGGGAGCATCCGATCCCCGACCCACCGCCTCATTCACCGCCTTATTTCCTCCACCATCAACCAAAGGAAGGACGATGACAAGGTTTCCAACCTTGATGTTTTCTACCTTTGGAGCATTATCACGCCCGTCGTCTTTTGCAACATCCCGTGGTTCATTGCTTCATACCTCTCAGCGGGTACGGTCAAAGATCGCAAAACATCGCGTATCAATGGAGGCATGTTTATCACTCGATTGGCTAATTCATTCGGGTTGATGAACCGTGGTGCCTGGAACCTCATGACATTGATCCCGACACCCCCATTTAATCCCATTCTTTTCCGCAGAGCACGAATCATTGAAGACTATGGTGGTGGCCATTATGCCATCCCAAATGATGACCCAGTTGTAGGTCCCGAAGCACCGGGAAGGAGGGTGAGATCGCGAAGGGAAAGGGATGTGGAGGATGAGCCGCCAGTGATTCCGGTAGAGACTGAAGACGTACCAATGGATTGGTACAATATAGAGATGAGGCGGATGCAAGACCAAATGGCGAGGGGGCTAAATTTTAGCAATCAATCCCACATACGACTTTTTGACCACTTCAATATTCCACATATTGATGGTGGGAATTATCCATATATTCCATCGTGGGACGAGAGGATTAGTGCACGCCAAAGCGGAGCTGGGGGAAGTGGAGCCAATGATGATGATGAGGAGGATGAGGATTGATTTTTGTGTTTTTTGTGTTCAAACAATTTGCAATTTTTATTTTGTTTTGTTTTTGGTGTGTATGCTTTGAGATATTATTTTGTTTAATAGTTGTTTGCTTTAGTTATTTTCAGGATTGCATTTTGATTGCTTAGGATGAGGTAAAGCATGGATGTTTTTACGTGTGAGAGCGAGTCAAGGAAGCGAGTTTTTAACGTCAAAGTGTCAAGTCCGGTCTTAGGGGTATGAGCGATTGAGTCCGCATGTGAGGAAGGGTTAACAAAGTTGTTAGATGCTAAAACAGTTGCTACATACCAAAATTTTTCATTCAGGTGCCAACTCGTCGAGTGCACTAAGCTGACTCGACGAGTCGCTTTGTATTTCCAGAAATTTTGAGAACGCGCGCTGCTACTCGGTGAGTCCATCATCAGACTCGACGGGTCGATCATTTTTTGAGCCGAACGACTGCTGATTTGATGCTAATACTTATACCACTTGCATCCTTCTACTTCCATATACATTCTTGAAGATCTTACGCCGATTTTCGCATATTAGAGCGACCCACACGAGACATGGATGAGATTTTTCCATGTATGAAGTTTATTGAAGATGGAGCTTAAATGAGAGTGATCAACCTATCCACTGCTATCCCAGGGGAGTTTGTTCCAATTCCCTCTTTATTTTTATGTTTTTATGCATAATATGCAATGAGGGCATTGCATCACATAAGTGTGGGGTAGGGGGTTGGTTACATAATAGTCAATTTTAAAAATTTTTGCATACCAAAAGGATTATTTAGGATCTAATTTAGAAAATTTTGGTAAAAAAAATTAGGATTCCATGTTAGAATTGTGTTAATAGTTGCATGACAACCCAAATGTTTAGTTGAGCCTATATACGTTCTAGTGCATTTGTGGCTTCCTTATTTCAGTGAAATCATGAGACAAAAACACGACCTTGCTCAGCCTGAGGGATGTAATATGTTTAGCAGCCTAAACCTGAAATGTATCCAGGAAGATTTTTATCGTTAGCCAATAAAGGTTGAGATTGAGCACCCCTGCTTAAGCATGTAGGATTTGAGTGAAAAAAGTGAGGTATACATGTAATATAAAAAAAAGAGAGAATTACACGAAAAAATTTGAAGAATTTTTGGAGCATCAAAGTTAAATATCAAATATGAAGATTGAAAATTCTGAAGAAATTCAAAAAGTTGAAGATACCAAAAATCAAACAACAAAGGTGGTGAATTCAAAGTTATCCAAGATCAAATTATCAAGCAAGTGAAGAATTCCAAAGAGCTCCATAGTGGTATCGAAAAGTTGTAATTCTAGATTATGTATGCTTGGGTTGCTCAATTAAAAATACCTTGAGGGTAAAGAGGTTTTCTGAGGATGGATTCGGAGGGTTGCATAAAATGAGCATAGTTCGGGGTGAGTGGGCGAATGTTTATGAGGATTGTGAGTATTTGAAGTATGGGGGGTTTTTAGGAATTTTAGACACAAATGCATGCGTTGCGGTCTTGGCATAATGGCTGGGTTGGATTGGAGTTATTATATGTGATTCTAATGTGTTAAAATTCAGTTTTGCTTGAGGGCAAGCAAAAGACAAGTGTGGGGTATTTTGATATGTGCATATTTAGTGTGTTTTAAGTTTAGTTTATTATTCATATATTAGCTAAATTGTTGCATATTATGGACAAAAGGTACTTAAAAGTGTTAAATTATGTTTTTCAGTCCAAAGATGAAGCTCAGAAGCGAAAGGAAGCAAGAGAAGCGGTTAGGAGCTCAAGAGTGGAAAGAAGAAAGAAAACACCCATAAAAGGCTTCTACTCGTCGAGTTGCCTCTTGACTCGACGAGTCCGGTCGCGGATTCAGAAAGATAAGCATTCGGAAGTCAAGATAGTTATCAGGTTACGACTAATGTGAGAGGGACTCGACGAGTCACCATATGACTCGACGAGTCGGGACGCATATATAAAGATAACTCTATAATGCGAGAAGAGAGAATTCTGGGAAGTTTCAGAAGTGCTTAGTTGCGAATAAGAAGCCAGAAGAACCCTAGAAGTCGACCAAAGAGGCTAGAATCCAATCCCGGGAGTAATTAAGGCGTAATTTCACCATTCTACTTAATTCTTTTGTTTTGTCAATATGATTAAGCAACTTGAACTTATTTGTTTGCTGTTATTCACCTTAGTTATGAACTAATTTCTTTAGACTTCTGTTTGGGGATACAAAGTTGACAATATGGTTTGATTGATTGGTAGGATTAATTCTAAGTTGGTGATTAATTGTTATTTTAGCTTGCTAAAGAACCTTGTGTATGAATGATAATTTATTTTCTGTTAATAGGAAGATAATTGATTAGCATGAACATCTATTAATTATCAACCTCATATGATATGTGACCACTATATCATATGTCTAGAATTAATGAATATGAAACTAGGATTAATAAGGAAATTGAGTAAATTCATGTGCAAGCTTGTAAGATGACTATCGAACAAGAGGTTAATTAAGAATAATGAATTAATTAGCTATTGCAAGTCTAACTTAACCCGAATAATTAATCTAGTAAATATAATTAAATTAAGCAATTGGCCACTGTTTGAATTAGTTTATTTGCTAAGGATTAGGGTAGTGAACACAACTTAATCACTTGAATCGGTAACCAACGAAAGAATTAATCCATTGCACTATTATCTTAAATCAACCATAAAGTTAACCGAGTTGAACTAAACAGAAGTTTCTTTCCCATTATTGAATCTAGTTAATTTGTTCTTTTCTAGTCTTGCATTAGTTTTGGTTAGTAAGTTTCTAGTCTTGTAAAACTAGAGAAAAACCCTTATTTGCTAAAGTAAATTAGATAGAATTAGTTTTTAATTTAATTTGCCGTTCCCTGTGTTCGATACCCTGCTTATTTAGCTATACCACAATTGATAGGTTCACTGCCTTTTGTGTGTTATTTGATAATTAAAGTAGGATTAAAACTAAGTGAGTTTTACACACATCACCTGGTACTCAGGATGTTACAATTTTCCTATACTAGAATTAGACTTCGCCCTCAAATTCATGCTCCTGAAACAACTCTGGGTACTGCTCGCATCTCGGACTCCGGCTCCTAAGTCCACTCGGATCCCTTCCGTTGTTACCACTGGACCTGAACCAGGGGAACCTATTTATTCCTCAAGACCTTACCCACAGTGAGCTACTCGGTCTGATAAAACCCTTCCCTAGCAGCACCTAGAGCTTTGAGGATAACTCCTACATCTCAGGCGATAGGCGATAAAGTGCCTTGGTAATAGGCACTACACCCCAGAACCAAATCAATCTAGAACTCCACATGCTTCTCAGGATGCACACCCAACAACTCCTTGGGGAAAACGGCCGGAAACTTACACACTATCGGAACTATGGAGATAGAACTCGACCTCTCTGTAGCAAACCACGTATCCATCACGTACACCAAAAATCCCATACAAACCTGCTATCCACATGCCTCTCGGGATGCACACCCAACAACTTCTTAGGGAAAACGGCCGGAAACTTACACACTATCGGAACTATGGAGATAGAACTCGACCTCTCTGTAGCAAACCACGTATCCATCACGTACACCAAAAAGCCCATACAACCCTGCTATAGACTCTATCTCGCCCTAGCAGTAGAGCAGAAAGCTGATCCAGATCTAGCACCCTTGCCATACACCATAAGCACCCCCCACTAGGGTCTTGTATGGTCACCATTTGACGCTCACATTCGATCACAAATCCAAAGCGACTCAACCAATCCATTCCCACTATGACACATACATCACCCATCGTGATCGGTACAAGTTCTATCGGGAACTCAACACCAAAAATCTCTAGTATACCTCCTCGGAATACATTAGTGGCAAAAACCACATGCCCGTCGGTTATAGAAACCCTCAGAGGTCGAATCGACGCCTCACATCGGATGGTGATGTGACGACTAAAAGCCAAAGACACGAAGAATCGACTCACACCGGAGTCAAATAACACCAAAGAAGGTACATAAATCACAAGAAAAGTACATATATACATCACACTATAAGCACAACAAACCTCTAAATAACATAAATAAGGAAATACGTACCAGCCACAACATCAAGTGTTGCATGGACCTTCTATGTTGTCAGCTGAAAAGCTCTCCCACGAGCCCTCGGTGTCTTGACCTTCGATGGCCGACTATCAGTAGCACATAAAGCAGTAGGAGCAGAACCCTGAGCTGATCCCTGAATAAGCTGACGACACTGGACCTTCAGATGGCCATTCTGGTTGCAGTGAAAGCAAACTATAAAAGCCTTGGGGAAATCCTTCGCCACGTGCCCCTCTTTGCCACATTTGTAGAAAATCCCTTCCCGACATGATCCCTCATGACTCTTGCCGCATTTTCCACAAGTGCGACCCTTTTGGCCCCTAGCTCTCGTATCAGCGGGCTTTGCCCACTTCGTCGCCAACTGCGACTGTATCGATCTCCTGTCTCTATCCCGAGACCCCTCCTCCTCTTTGCTCTGTAGATCTAGCTCAATCTCCCTCTGCCTGACATTGGTCTGATGCTCAACCAATGTCCGGTATGATGGGTTCACGACGAATTCCTGTATATCCCACCTTAGTATGCTCAGATATCGACTCATACGTGTCTTCTCAGTAGACACATGCTCAGGGAAAAACAAACAGCCTTTCATGGAACATCCTCGTGATCTCAGTCACAATTTCTATCTTCTTCTTGAGAGACAGAAACTCCTAGGCTAACCGTTCCCTCTCCAACGAGGGAACATGTAACACCCGTAGATCCAGGCGAGTCAATTTAGAGATAATAGGGGTCGAAAATGACTTTTCTACAAAAGATTATTTAGAATAAATAATCTTAACCAAGTTCTAGAATATGTATCAAGGGTTCCGCACATATAAAGAACGCCGAAATCCGAGTTATAACGAAGAAGTTATGGTCCGTCGAAGTTTTTCGGCAAAACCGGCATGGCACCAAGAGACGTAAATAGTGAATTTATGATGGAGGACTTTTTAGCCTTAGTGATCTGAACCAAAGTTTTAGTATTCGTTAAACCGAGAACATCCATAAAAAGAACGCCCAAATCTGACTTCGTATGAGGAAGTTATGATTTTTCTAAGATTCGGCTTAGCAGTGCACGACCCGAAACTCGAATTTTAGTTCGAGCGGTTTTTGGATTACACGACCTAAATGAGAGTTAAAGATCTCATTAATAGGAACTCAACGGTAAAAATACAGACGAAAACGGAGTCCGTATTAAGGAATTACGAATTCTTCTCAGTCATTTAAGAGTCTAAACTCCTCCTACTGTTAAAATTTAAAATCGGTCGAGAATTAGTCAACGGAGTCTAAATAAAGGTTGTAGATCTTGTTTTACCTATGCTTGGATATAAAAAACATCGAAATCGGAGCTCGTACGGGGTTTAGAAGTCAGCAGGGTGCTGCTGTAAAATGGGTGACGTGGCTGAATATGGGCCAAGGCTTTCTCCCCAAGAAAAGCCGTCAGGTGATGACACGTGGCACCGACTTGGCGAGTCCGTCAAGATTTCACCCTATAAATAGAGGTGTCGGTTTCCCTCATTTCCTCACCCTCAACCCTCTTCTTTCTCTCTCTAAGCCTCCCTACCCCCCCCCCCCAAAGCCTAGGGTAACTCCCTAGCACGAGGTGGAAGCCCCGGAGTGCCCGACGGCTCCGAGAAAAGAGCCTTTCGGCTTGGGAATGCTGCTCCAGCGAAGCCCGGTTTTGTGAAAAACCCGTTGTAAGTGAGCTACGCCTACGCTAGTTTTAATATAGCTTCTAATTAATTATAGTAACATCATTAGGACCTTAAAATAATTATTTGGGGTATTATTATGAGTTATATTGAGTGTTATTTAACGCTTATATAGTAATAATAATAGCTAGACTATTAATTAGTCACGGTTAATGTCAGACTAAGCCCTAGTCATATTGATACTAGGTTTTGTCAAGGAAATTGTTTTAAGAGTAACGAAGTGTTGTCCGAGTGTCGAGTCACCACCTAATCAGGTGAGTGCATGGTCCATTTCATCTTACACATAGATATGAAGTATTTTATATAAACTACGTGCTATGTGTGCATATTATCTGTATACTTGCTATCTATGCTGGATGAACGATTTTATACAAGTTTTAAATGATTTAAACTGTATTTGTATTTTATATCTACAAATATGTTGGGTATAACACGAGTAGATAAATGATGAGAGATAAAAGATGATATGAATGATCATTGGCAGCTATGGACTTAGTGCCTATTGAATAAATGCTGGTAGCTATGGACTTAGAACCTGATAGATAAACGTTGGTAGCTATGGACTTAGTACCTAGACACTGGTAGCTATGGATTTAGTACCCGATGAATGAACTTTAGCAGCTATGGAATTAGTGTTTTACGAATGAGCATTGGCAGCTATGGACTTAGTGCCAGTCCTATAACCCTGGAAGCGAAGGACTTCAGAATGAATGAATGTAGGACAGATGACTCTTAGGGTAGACTCTTAAGAGTAAGGAAGATAATGGGGATGGGTAATTGGGTTGATTGTTTGATTGTGTAAACATAATAATTATGTTATTGTGGGTTGAAAACCCTATGTACTCACCACGTTTCCCAACCTGACCCACTCAGTTTATTTATATCACAGGTGTTGATATGAAGTCACATTACACTGAGAGATTAAGGAGAGATATAGATCACTAGTGATAATGAATGTAAGTTCTGTTTATGCTTATGTTTCTATATTGATGATGACATACCAAATGTTCTAAAATGAATAAAAACACTTTTCCTCGGAAATTCTTTGATAACGTATTTATCATGTTTTACTGGGAACAAATTCCGCAACGTTTTCATTAAAAGAAATACTCTGAGTTTTATAAAGCATAAACAAAATCGGTCTTTTCTGGCCGTGAAAATGGGGATGTCACAGAACATACTTATCTCAGAACAGCTGTGTAAACCTTTTCCATGTCATTGCAGCATGATCTGCAGGAGTAAAACTGGCCGTCACGAACTTCCATCAATCATCGCTCCCAAGCGAAGCTGGTTCAGTGCAAACCGAACTCTCAAGTGATCTAGGCATGAACATGTATAAAAGCATCCCTCAACTTCATAGATCCATCTCATGACGACAATCGGATACTGTTTCCCATCAAACTCTGGTGGCTTGGTGTTCCTAAACTCCCGGAACAACAACGAGTCACTTCTCTGTGGCCTAGCAGCAGCTATGGCTACGGTGGCTGGAGCAGCAGCAACCTCAGTAATAGTGGAACATCGCTCGTCAAATGTCTCAATCAGTGTGGTCTTAATAGACCCAAACATCTCCGGTATCGCCTCTCGAATGGATGCGGCCACCTCCTCCGCAATGATCCTGCAGATCTCCTCATCACTGGTCCCACTACTCCCAGGGTTGTGGCTGTAACCACCATGACGTTTCTGAAACACAACACGAAAATCATCAGAAACTAGCTCAAGTATACTCACACTCGATTACCCATCCCTACATACTCCTTAGCATCCTAAGGATTCTTACTTGGGTTGCATACATATCCGATGCTTTCAGTAGTACAGGCCCAATACTACCTTCCAAATAATATGTAGTCACCAAAGTTCTGCTCCTAGGATCCCAATTCACAAGTATTATATCTCTCACGAATATCACAATACTCTCTTAGTAGACCCTGCATATGCTCATCTAGGTATCTCTCCTAGATTATCCCTCGACTCAGAACTCTTTCTAACTGATTCTTGCTAGACACTCCTACTCAGCACATACTCAAGGCATATAACTAATAACATTGATCAATAGCACCTCCTAGGCTAAGGCATCACAAATCAGGAAACTCTAGCCCTAAAAGATGAAATACCTAGCCTATCCTCTAGCATGCATCCCTAATATCTCATGAATATCTCATAACATAAATAAGTAAGGGTATTTTGAGAAATCACCGTTCGGGCTCTAGCTGATTGTACATACGGCTCCAACTCGTTTTCTCTTAAAAACTCTTACACGTTTTAGAAAAATCACTTCTCTTTGAAATTTTTCTCAAATCCTCAGTTTAAGTACAGACATACTCGAAGGTACATCTGAATCCCTCAAACCAAAGCTCTAATACCAACTTGTAACACCGCAAGTTTTCAAACAAAAATTTCATTTTAAAATCACATAAAATCTCATCAACGCAATTCAAAAAAAATCCCCAAAATGTCAAATTATCAAAACACATGTTCATAATTGTTCAAATAAAAATCCAGGTCCTCAAAACATAACTCCATCTCGTGTGTACAATCAAGGCAGCACCTTCCCGTGATCTTGAGAAGTACCTAAAACACATAACACATAACACGGTAAGCACGAAGCTTAGTGAGTTCCCTAAAATACCACACACATCTCATTAGCCTCTCATGGCTATATCTCGAATAAGACCCTCCGGTCAATGTGTCTTAGTGGAACCCTCTGGTCTCACAACTTGGGATAAATTATCATTCCTATCATCTCATCTTTGTAGGAGATTTTTTCCATTCCTATCTTACTATCTGGTAGGATAACATTTTACATATCCTATCTTAGGATATTTTACGATTCCGGTCTTATTGTCTTTGTATTTCAGGATATTCTATAAATCCTAACGTATTTTATATACTACTTGAAAGTGTCCCTTGAGGTAGTCGGATCTCTAAGATCATTGTAATGTATTACCATGAGCCCCATAATCGACGTTGTAGACTAATAATTTCCCTACATGACACTTCATCGCACGTCAAATAGTGTATGAGCAATAAAGAAAGTTATCATGTTACGATTGTAGTTAGCAATCGTAGGTGGGGGTGTCAATCCCCGCATAAATCTTCACATCGTTCTAGCTCTCGCAAGATTAACGATTATAGGTTCGGGGTAGCCAAATTTAATCAGGCTAAGGATGAATAATAACAGCTCACTAACGCATTAACATTAGGTATTTTATCTTTTATCTTTTCTTTCTTTGTGATTTCCTATAACTATCACAATATAAATTTTTTACTTTATATTTGATAATTAAAACTTTTGATCTCATCATTATCCTCTATGTATGAGAGTGTCTATATATATATATATATATATATATATATATATATATATATATATATATATATATATATATATATATATATATATATATACACACACACACACACACATACACACACACACCCTAATTATGGTTAATTTAAAACATGATATTAGGGTAGAATAACGATTAGGTACATTGCATATCCCTTTAGTTGACCAGCATTACTTCTAGGTACAATGTTATCCTAGGGAATTGGTCATTATAACTTCTAGGTAATATCTCTTTCTATACTATTGGACATCTTAACTCTTAGGCATAATATCATAGATTATAACTAGGCATAATATCTATGGCAATATTATCCTAAGGTTTCATGCTTTATATAACGATTGATATTTATAGATATAAATACATTTTGATAAAGCAGTTTGATAAGCATGTACCCCCCCCCCCCCCCCCCGGCCCTCTGTAAAACCTTTAAAATAGTGAAAAGGGGCTGTAAACTCACCTTAGTAGTGAGATCGGGGATGTCCTTGCTACTGCATCCGAAGTGTCGCACCATTGGTAGGATTTCCGAGATAGATCAAGAGAGAGAGAGATTTTTGGGTGTGAAATATTAAGAAAGTGAACACTTCTATTTATAGAGCTTATGTGTGCGGTGCACTTTGTGCGCATCGTGCACTCGACTCATGGCTATATCCAGAGTTTTCCATGTGTCACACTTCTGATGGTCTACGTCTCTCCAATCTCGATGAATTTGGGTATCAGACATGCGTGTCGAGCATGGTGCGAATTTGACGTGAAACTCTAAATCATTTATAAAAATTCATATATTCCTTATATGAATCTTGTTTCATACATATAACACTTGGATTTTTGGTATGTTTCTTATTTCCCTTTCATTTTGAAAATGTTACATTTTAGTCCTTGGAATAGTGTGTGGGCGTACCACATGGTACGCTTAGCGTACTAAGCAGATAATGGTCGAGATTGTGAGGCCTCATACGTTGGGCATACGAGGGTTACGCTTAGCCTACGTATAGGATAAAAAAACCCTAATTTTAGGATGGTACACCCTATTTAAAGACCTTAAGTCCCTAGGGCAGGCCTTTTTACCAGCCCGCAAACCTCCTAAAACCCTAAATCAACTCCTAAGCCTTCTTTGTGGTGTTCTTGAGATCTTGAGAAGATTTCGTGGTTATTTTGCCCTTTGTGAAGGAAGTAAATAAGATTGAAGGTGTTTTTCTTGGTGAGAAGTTCATAGATCCAAAATCATCACGCTATTTGCAAGACTTTGCAGGTATTAAGTTGCTACCTTGGCTTTTAGATGCTTAGATCTCATTATGTCTTGATTTGTTATGCTTTTGGTTCTTTTTCGGTTGGTTGTTGAGTTAAGACGTTTGAAAGACTTATTCGTGTATATCTGAGCATATTAGGAGCTCCTTAAGCATAAAGGTGCCAGGTTTATGGATTATTGGATCTCATGCATCCATTGAGTCATCTATTAGATAAAATTGCAAAAAAGGTCCTTATGTTTGTCAAAATTATGTGGTTTGGTCCAGAAAGGTTTGGTGGTGCATTAGTGGTCCAAATTTGAATACTCGTGCGTTTTTGGTCCATATTAGCTTGAAAAGTCTATTATACCATTTATATTTGTTTTCTTTATTATTTTTATTTAAATTAATATTTTTAGTTAATTAAAAATAGAATATGGGCTCTTTCTCTCTCTCTCTCTCTTGTGAAGAATACAAATCATCATCTTCTATTCTTTTATCTTCTTCGTGAATTTCAAGGTTTTTGATTTCTACAACAATATTAGTAGAAATACACACATGATGAACATATTTGCAAATGATCTTGATTTCTAGAAACAAGATAGACTCAAGGACAAATACGCATACACGCATACAATTTCAGATTCCAAATCATGTTTGTGTTTGTTCAAAACACTTTATTGATCTTCAATCATGGGTTCTCATCTTCTAGATCTAAGAAGTGAGGAGGTGGAGAGCTCAAGATGTCAAATTCAAGAACCAAACAACTAGACGATTTCAAAAAGTTGTGCGCAAGAAACAAAAACTAGATGAGCACCACCGCCATTGTATTATATATGTTAGAGATTATTGAACAAGTTACCTCCTTAATACTATAGACAAAAATGAATCAACGTCACTGTAGCCATCTCCATTGATGGAAGATGTTAGGCGTCATCCCCCGCCTCATTCCCCCAAAATCCACTGGTGAAAATCCCTATATTTCAATGGATCAATTCATAACATGTGTATAAAAATGGAAGATGTAAAGATGTTTGATTTCACACTTTTCCGCCATCAAATCACTAGCCACCATCAGATGCAACCTTCGATGTGGTTCCCAATCTTTTTTCCACTTCTTTCTTCCTTATATTTTATTAGATCCACCACTTTGATTATCTGGAAGTCGGTTTGAGTTTTGTTATTGATTTTGTTTTAGTTTGCTCTCCATTACCCTTCCAGCTTGCTCTTGAACCGATAGTCGGTGAGGAAGAAGATGATGTGGTGGTTGGTGTGATTTTTGGCTCTTGTGACGATTAGGTTATTTTAATTTGGGTTCCTTCATGTATTGGAAGGAAGTATTTGGACATGTTGCACTGTGTTATAGTAAAACAGGAGAAGAAAATAGAATGGTAATGCTGAATCATTAACAAAATAGAGTATATGTAGTTCATCTTCTTCACAATTTGGAGTTCATCAGTGGGTGATGTGAAGGAACAATGGGATCCAAAGAGAGAGAGAGAGAAATATATATATATATATATATATATATATCTATATATATATATATATATATATATATATATATATAGAGAGAGAGAGAGGTGATATTTTATTTTCTTTTTTAATCAAAATAATAAGGAAATTAAATAAAATAAAATAAAAAAGAAATAATAAAGGGTATATTTGTCATTTCATGTGGGGTATGGACCAAAAACTCATAAAATACCAACTATAAGGACCAAAACCACACAAGGTATCCAAACTTGAACCACCAATGACAAACACATGGATTCTTTTTGCAAATTTGTCCATTTATTAAGACCTTTTTAAGCTTAAGACCTTCATTTAGCCATGAATGAATGTAAAGTTATCAACTTTATGTGGTTAACCAGGTTAAGGAAGTCAGATCTACGTTTTGGAGCAATGTCTTATGGGTTTAAGAGCTGAAAATAGGAAGATGGCTGAATGCGAGGGTACGCTGGGCATACAAGCAGGTACGCTTAGCGTACAAGCCCTAAAGTGTGTACGCTGCACGTACGTGTTGTGTATGCCCCACATACTCAGTTAGTGGGCTTCACATATTGGATATTCGGTTGGGCATTGTTTTGGGCTATGATGCTTTGAGCTTGTTGGGCCACCTGAATTCTTGTGTTTTTGGGTTAGGAATATATTGGACATTTGATTTAGGCCTATGGAATGGATTTGGTCTCAATTTGGAGAATTGGGCCATGAATTGGGCCTTGGGTGGCTAATTAGGATTTGGGCCTTTTGGATTAGGAGTTTGAGTCTTAGTCTTGGACCAAACTAGGTAAGGGGTAAAATGGTCTTTTTATCCTTATTATGGTATGATAGTTATGGATTGGAATTCAAATTATTAATTGGATGTTATTTGGTATAAATAGCTCAGGGATTTATCGGACCAACAACTAGAGATCTTTCAATGTGATTTAACTGTTTGAGGTGAGTTTCCTTACTGTGTTTTGAGATGCGAAGGCACCAATTCTGGCCCATGTTTAAGATACGTTAGCATGCTAGTTGTCTACATGGCTCTTGCATGTGTTATGTATTTGTGTGCTTACTGGGCGGGAACCGATGTCGGGTGGCCCCAATGACCATCTTGCATGCTATAGATCTTTGTGATTATTGCATGTGTATGTGTTTATTTGATACATGCTATATGTATGATGGGCGGGGACCGATTTGTATACCGAGCGGAGCTCGATGTCGGGTGGGGCACGATGTCAGGCACGACTCAATTATGGGCGGGGCCCATTATGTGTTTATTATGTATGGTATGTGGTATTTTGGGTAACTCACTAAGATTTTTGCTTACGATTTTCAGTTTATGTTTCAAGTACTTCTAGTTCCAAAGGGAAGTGCTTGGGATTATTGCGGAGCATACACCACCTTGTTACGCGCTTTGTGATTACTCTGATTTGATATGATGTTTGCTACACTTGTTTTACCTGGATTGTATTGATGATGTTTTTGGAATACTATTTTTATGAAATTAAAAATGAATTTTGTTTGGGTCTTATTTTTGGGACGTTACAAGTTGGTATCAGAGCCTTGGTTTGAGGGATTCGGGCATATCCTCGGGTGTGTCTAAACTCAAACTGAGGAGTTGGTAAAGTTTTTCAAAAAGAAATGTACTTTTAAGAAAAGAATTCTCTAAGACAAGAAAGGGTGTGGAGTATGCAATCAACTGAGCTCAAGTATGTTTTCCTAAAATACTCGTACATTTTATCTAATATGGTTTGATTTGTAAATTTATGAATCGTATGCTAGTTAGGGCTAAGGATCTGCTCAGTTCTTTTGCATGATAGAATGCTAGGAGAGATTCCTTTGTATGCCTTTGGTTTGAGCTTGTAGACTTGCATGCTATTACTGATGAGTCAGTGATAGGATGGCCTGATTAGGTGATGCTTGGTTTTTGTTACTTGGTGCCCGAATGCTGCTTGCTTTGTGCTTCTAGGAGTTCTTACTAGCTTCAGCTAACTAGTAAGAAAATATGCTAAGTTACATATTATGGGAACTAAATAATTTTAGAAGGTTAGTTCTTAACTCTATTGCGTAGCTCTTTTGAGTCCAAACGTTGTAGTGCGTGACCTTTCATTCAAAGAATTACCTAGTTTTAGTGATATGTAATTGCATTCATGAGCTAGTTAGAGGGAGTTCCTTCTGCAACTAGTAGCAGGAGTGGTGTGGATTTTTCCCTAGGAAAACCTAGGATGAGAGCTAGTGTTAGGAGCCTTATCTGTGAGGGAAAGTTGTATGGATATAAAGTGACTTGGTTGAGTCAAGGCAACCCTTAAGGAAAGTATGGATAGATGTGGAAGGTAGTACGGGACCGGACTACTAGAAGAAGAGGGATTCGTACTCGATTCAAAGAGGGTTGCAACGAAACCCAAAAGCTTATGGAATTTGTGATCCCTTTATGTATATATTATGATGTGTATTGTGATGGTTTATATGGTCTAATTTCAGTATTGTGAGAATTTGATGAAGACCTGTTGGCAGTTCTGGTGCTGGTGAGGGCTCAGGCTCAGGTTCTAGAGTCAAGCAACTAGATGAGCAAACTAAGGAGTCCATCTCACATGAGATTACTAGTTGCATTCTGGAGAAGAATCCTATGATCTTCGACATGATCAAGGAGTACATTTTAGAGATTCTGGATGGGTGGTTGAGTTCCTTTCGCGCTGAGATGGTGGCCTTGGTTGGGGCGAGTTCTTTGACTTTCACAAAGTCTCGGGTATATAGAGCTTCAAACTATCTCGGGGTGAATGAACTGATTGCGAACAGGAGGTGGTTAGAGGATGTTGTGAACACCTTCCACACCAGTAGTTGCCTTGAGGAGGAAAAAGCTAGACTTGCTTCTTATCTTCTAAAGGATAACGCACATGACTGGTGGGAGGAGGTTGGGCACTCCATAGGTGATATTGCGGTTGATTTGATAACCTGGGATGATTTTATGACCAGTTCAGGGCTGAGTTTGCATCGGTAATTGAGGTGTAGCAGCTGGCACGAGAGTTTTAGGATCTCCGTGAGACTATTGACATGGTGGCTAAGACCACCGCAATGTTCCGGTAGAAGGCAGTTTTGGTTGTGAAGTATGTGGAAGATGAGGAGATGAATAACGATCAGTACCATGAGATGTTGATGAGTGACATTCGGCAGTTTATGAGCCAATCCAGCTGCAAGATGCTGGAGGATACAATAGTGAGAGCTAGGGAGAAGGAGATTGTCTTGGAGATAGAGAAGAAGAGGAAGCCAGATTATGTGTTGAGTGCTAAGAGTTCAGACAAGATGCCCACGGTATGTGATTCTAGATCGAGAGGTCATCAGCACCGGAGCCGTTGTGGCAAGTGTGGCAAGGTGCATGAGGGAGCATGCAGGATGAGTGGTTATGGCTTCTTTAAGTGCGGCTGAACGGGGCCTATTAGCAGAGATTACACTTCTACCACCACCACCACCCTGGTATCTTATTTGAATTGCTTTCATTGCAATCAGAGGGGCTATAAGAAGTCCCATTGTCCGAGTTTGGCTGTAGTAGGACCGGTGTTAGCACCCGTTCCTACGACTCTTCAGATTACTGACGACTGCCAGGGTCGGGCAGATATGCCTGTGGTGAATATCAGGGCTTTCCAGTTAACAGCCGAGGAGGCTCATGCAGCTCTAGATGTGGTGACAGGTATTTATGTTCTCCTTATCTCATTATTTAATTATATTGTCTTCTCATATTTATGTGTTTTGTTTTAGGATCATTCCTTTTGAACGTTATTTCTGCTTTGTTATTATTTGATTTGGGGACTGGCCGATCTTTTGTGTTGCTTGCGCTTAGAAAGAGGTTTGTTGGAGCTCTAGGAGAGTTGGATTGTCCTATTGATGTTGAGATTGTTGATGATAGGTGTGTTCGGGTTGCGAGGGTTCATCGGGGTTGTACTCTTCAGTTATTTAGCAAGCAGTATCCGCTATATCTGGTTCCTATTCCTTTGCGTGGGAACAAGGATATCACGTGTACAAATTGGTTGAGCCCTAATGGGGCTGCGATCGAATGTGAGCAGCAGTTAGTTCAGGTTCGGACCCCAAGTCGGGGAGAGTTAGTGGTTCATGAAGAGAGATCTCAGTGTGGTCCAATTTTATGTTCAGCAGCTAGGGATAGATGCTACATTCATCAGGGTTGTTCCGGTTGTGTTTCCTATGTTATGAATACCCAGGATAAGAGGAAGGCGACCGTGGAGGATGTTCCGATTGTGCGGGTGTAACGCCCGCAGATCCGGGCTAGTCAATTTAGAGGTAATAGGGTTCAAAAATGACTTTTCGACAAAAGATTATTTAGAATAAATAATCTTAACCAAGTTGTAGAATATGACACAAGCTTTCCGTACATATAAAGAACGCAGAAATCCGAGCTATAACGAAGAAGTTATGGCCCGCCGAAGTTTTACGGCAAAACCGGCACGGCACCGGGAGACGTAAATTGTGAATTTACGATAGAAGACTTTTTAGCCTTATCAATCTAAACAAAAGTCGTAGAATATGTTAAACTAAGAACATCAATAAAAAGAACGCCCAAATCTGACTTCGTATGAAGAAGTTATGATTTTTCTAAGATTCGGCTTAGCAGTGCACGGCCCGAAACTCGAATTTTAGTTCGAGCGGTATTTGGCTTACGCGACCTAAATGAGAGTTGAAGGTCTCATTAATAGGAACTCAACGGTAAAAAGACAGACGAAAACGGAGTCCGGATGAAGGAGTTATGAACTCTTCGCGGTCATTTAACAGTCTAAACGCCTCCTACTGTTAAATTTGAGATCGGTCGAGAATTAGCTGACGGAGTCTAAACGAAAGTTGTAGATCTTGATTTTACCTATGCGTGGATATAAAGAACGTCGAAAACGAAGCTCGTATGTGAAAGTTATGATTTTTCTAAGTTTGAAGGCTGATACGCGATAGGGGGTGACGTGGCACCACCAGAATTGGACAACCAACTCGGCGAGTAGGTCCCCCCTACTCGGCGAGTAGGCCAGTCAGCACCCCTATAAATAGAGGTGCCGGGTTCCATTCATTCTCACACCTTCAACCTTCTTCTTTCTCTCTCTATACTCTCTCTCTAAGCTCCCTTAAGCCCCTAAAAGCCTAGGTAAACCCCCTAGCACCCGAAGGAAGCCCCGAGGCTCCCGGAGTCCCGAGAAAAAGGGTTTTTCGGCTTGGAAACGCTGCTCCAACAAAGCCCGGTTTTGCGAAAAACCTGCTGTAAGTGAGCTATACCTACGCTATCATTAGTATAGCTTATGTTTTAATATAGTAACATTATTAGGAACTTATAATGAGAATTTGGGCTATTATTATGAGTTGTATTGAGTGTTATTTAACGCTTATATAATAATAATAATAGTCAGACTATTAATTAGTCACGGTTATCGTTAGACTAAACCCTAGTGGTACTGGTACTAGGTTTTATCGAAGGAATATCGTTTTGAGAGTATCGAAGCGCTGTCCGAGTGCTGGGTCACCACCTACTCAGGTGAGTGCATTGTCCCTTTCATCTTACACATAGATATGAAGTATTTTATATAAACTACGTGCTATGTGTGCATATTATCTGAATACTTGCTGTCTATGTTGGATGAACGTTTTATACATGTTTTAAAGGATTTAAACTGTATACGTATTTTATATATACGAATATGTTGGGTATGATGATGGGTAGATGAATGATGAGAGATAGAAGATGACGTGAGTATACATTGGCAGCTATAGACTTAGTGCCTATGGGACAAACACCGGTAGCTATGGACTTAGTACCTGTTAGACGTTGGTAGCTATGGATTTAGTACCTGTTGGGAATTGGTAGCTATGGACTTAGTACCTATTAGTTAGACACTGGTAGCTATGGATTTAGTACCTGTAGGAATTGGTAGCTGTAATGCCCGCAAATCCGGGCTAGTCAAATTAGAGACAATAGGAGTCGAAAACGACTTTTCGACAAAAGATTATTTAGAATAAATAATCTTAAACCAAGTTGTAGTATATGTCACGGGGTTTCCGTGCATATAAAGAACGCCGAAATCCGAGTTATAACGAAGAAGTTATGACCCGTTGAAGTTTCGCAACGGAACCGGTACGATACCGGAAAGCGTAAATAGTGAATTTACGATAGAGCGAGATTTAGCCTTAGCGATCTAAATGAAAGTCGTAGAATATGTTAAACTAAGAACATCGATAAAAAGAACGCCCAAATCTGACTTCGTATGAAGAAGTTATGATTTTTCGAAGTTTCGGACTAGCAGTGTACAACCCGAAATTCGAATATTAGATCGAGCGGGTTTTAGCCGACACGACCTGAACGAGAATCGAAGATCTCGTTGAGAGTAGCATAACGAGAAAAAGATGGGCAAAAACGGATGTCGGATGAAGAAGTTATGAGGATTTAACGGATCAATCATGTCCCGGCCCGTTAATAATATAAAATTTAAAATCGAGCCAAAATTAGCCAACGAAGTCTAAACGAAAGTTGTAGAGTACGTTCCCACCTTCGCGTGGATATAAAGAACGTCGAAAACGGAGCTCGTATGCGAAAGTTACGAATTTTTAAAGTTGAAGCATGAAAATGCGAAATCTGTGCGAGGGGGGTGACGTGGCGCGATCAGAGCCGTCGCTTGCGGCCCACGGTCTCGCTCCGGATGAAGGACGCAACACCTCGCCCTATGCCGTGCGTACGAAGCAAACGCCCTGCGTCGCTTCGCCCTACGCCCCGCGTCGCTTCGCTCTACGCCCCGCGCCTTATCCGTTCGATGACTGCGAGACAGCTGGCTTCGGCTGGCATCCACACCCGAGGAGTACGCCCAGCGTACCCTCGGTATGCCCCGCGTAGAGGCAGCCTTCGGCCCTATAAATACATGCGAGAAGCTCCGGATTTTTCACACCATTTCTCACTCTCTCTCTAAAATCTTTCTCTCTCTAAGGTTCCAAACCCTCCTTAAGGTCTAGGTGAACCCCTAGCACCCTAAGGAAGCCCCAAGGCTCCCGAAGTCCCAAGAAAAAGGAGTTTTTCGGTTTCGAAACGCTGCTCCAATTAAGTCCCGGTTTTCGATAAAATTCGCTGTAAGTATGCTACGCTTACGCAATTTTTAATATAGCTTTCAAATAATTATAGGAATGTTATTAGGTCCTTAAAATAATTATTTGGGCTATTATTATGAGTTATATTGAGCATTATTAACGCTTAATAATAGTCAGACTAATTAATTTATCGCGGTTATCATTAAACTAAACCCTAGTGATATCGATACTAGGTTTTATCGAAGGAATATCATTTTAAGAGTATCGAAGCGCTGTCCGAGTGCTGAGTCACCACCTAATCAGGTGAGTGCATGGTCCCTTTCATCTTACACATAGATATGAAGTATTTTAATATAAACTACGTGCTATGTGTACATATTGTCTGAATACTTGTTGTCTATGCTGGATGAATGATTTATACATGTTTTAAATGATTTAAATTGTATATTTATTTTATATCTACAAATATGTTGGGATAAAACATGGGTAGATGAAATAGTTGGTGAATGATGAAATAAAATAATGAGAGATAGGTGATGATAGGAAGGTGATGATAGATAGGTGATTATGAATCGGTGATGTAGGATACTAAAACCTTGTCCGACAATTTGGAGATGTAGTCATCTACCAGAGTATAGATGGCGACCGCAGACTATTAGTAACCCGTAGGTGATGAATTACGAGTCCAGGCGATGTTGTGGCTACGTATTCACGCGATGATAGTCTAACCCGTAGGTGATGAATTACGAGTCCAGGCGATGTTGTGGCTACGTATTCATGCGATGATAGTCTAACCCATATTATGAATTACGAGTCCAGGCGATGTTGTGGCTACGTATTCATGTTATGATAGACTAACCCTTATCATGATTTACAAGTCCAGGTGATGTTTTGGCTGTGTAATCATGCGATGATACCCTAAATCCTGCTAGACACATATTGAGGGAGTAATCCCCGGAATAGTATTTTCTATGCAATATAGGCGATGAACCTTAGGTAAAATTCGTAGGAACAATCATATAAGGAAATACGATGTAAGGAGATGAGAAGTAAATATGATATATGAGATGACCCTTGAGATAATATCTTTAGGGAAGACTAAAAGAAGATAATGGGGATGGGTAATTGGGTTGATTGTTTGATTGTTTAAACATAACAATTATATTATTGTGGGTTGAAAACCCTATGTACTCACCAGGTTTCCCAACCTGACCCACTCAGTTTATTCACATCACAGGTGGCGATATGAAGTGACATTACACTGAGAGATTTAAAGAGATGTAGATCACTAGTGTAAATAATTGTAAGTTCTGTTTATGCTTATGTTTCTGTATTACCGATGACATCCCAAACGTTTTAAGATGAATAAAAATACGTTTCTTCCAAAATGTTTTAATAACGTATTTATCGTGTTTTTCTGGGAACAAATTCCGCAACCTTTTTATAAAACGAAGTACTCTGATTTTTATAAAGCATAAACAAAAATCGGTCTTTTCTGGCCGTGATTTTGGGGATGTCACAGTTGGTATCAGAGCATTAGTTTAAGCGAACTAGGAATATGGATTTATTTCTAGACTTAAACTTAGAATGCTAGGCGATGATTGTGAGGTGTGAGCACTAGCTTAATTTAGGAATGATGCCTAAATTGCTTTTATGTGCTAAATGAATAGTTATGCTATAGTTTGATCGGATCTATGGTCTATTGCCGACCGGATCTGGAAACCTTATGTGTTTAGGATTCTAAACGTACGACTACGATATTAGAACTAGCATATAAACGTTTCGAAGTGATAAGGAATGATTTAACCGCCAATCCTAAGTAAAGATCTAGATTCACCTTATTCGGTGTATAGATCAAGATGGCAAGAACCCGCAGCGGGAACGCGAATGCAAATAGGAATAGAAACCGACCCCCGGTGATTGAGCAAATACCGGTAATGGAGGCCGCTACTGAGCCAGTCTCGATGGCTGGAGTGCAAGCGATGATCCAAGCGATGTTGGATCGTCAAATGGAGGAAACTAGGCGTTTGCTCCAGCAAAATCGAGAGGAAGTGACCGTTCAGATCGAACAGCCCGAGTTGAACGAAGGGCAGGCTGAGGAGGGAAACTGAAGTGGGACTGTTGGTCAAGCCAACCCACCAATAGTTAGGCAAAACCATCAAGATGGAGGAAATGATGGACGTGGATGTAAATACAAGGATTTCGTGGCATCCAAACCACCGAGTCTATCTGGAAGCCCGACGCCGGTGGAAGTCATAAACTGGATCTCCGAGATGGAGACGATGTTTGAGAGTTGTGAGTGTAGCAACAGGCAAAAGACCGCTCTCGCGGTTCCTCTGTTGAAATCTGGAGTACTAAGCTGGTGGAAGCTACTAGCTGATTCGATGCCCAAAGGAGAAGCGAGCAAAATGTCATGGGAGGATTTTCTGGTGCAACTAAAAATGCAGTACTGCTCTGAACAGGATCTTTTGGAAATCAACAACGAGTTTCAGAATCTAAAGAAGGGAAAGATGAGCGTCATCGAGTATGCTGCAAGTTTTACGGAGAAAATGAAGCTTGTTCCGTATCTAGTTCCAACTGAACTCTCCAAGGTCAATAAGTTTGCCCACGGACTACCAGCAGACTTTGGTCCAATGGTCAAACAAGCAACCACTTTGAAAGCCGCCATCTGGGCAGCCAAGAATGTCGAGACCCAAATAAGAGAAAAGGGTCTGGAGAAAGTTGAAGTTGGTGAGAAGAGGAAGTTGGAAGGATCCTCAAGACCTGATAATAAGGGAAAGTTCTCGAATTCTAACCTGGACGACCGAAGGAATGAAGCCAAGTGGTGTGAGAAGTGCAAGAAGAAGCACTTCGGAAGATGCGATGGAGATGTGACGTGCTATAAGTGTGGTAGGACCGGTCACTATTCTAGAGATTGTGCATTCTACAACAAGAAGTGCTACGAATGTGGAAATAATGGGCATATTTCAAAGAACTGCCCAAAGAAAAATAAAGCAACAAGACCAGAAACACCACCAAGGCCAAGGGCATTTCACATGATCCTCGACGAAGAAGAAAACCGTGCGAGGAATCAAGGATGAGGACTTCTTACCCGAAGAACGGATGATGCAGTAGCCATAGTTTCGTATGATGTAGCCTAGTAGAGGCATAGTCTAGGGTGAACTTGAACACCTATGTAATCGTTTCAAGAAATGATATAAAACCTTCGTTTTGCTATCTGATGTGTTGAATGATTGTATGAATTACTGCATGGTGACTTGGGAAACTGCGGGCCAATACTTGGGACGAGTATGAGTAGGTGTGAAAGGTAGTAGAGGCCTATACTACCGGAAGCACAGGACTCACGCTTGGATCAGGGAAAGTCACAAGGTTACCAAGAAACTAGTAATTGATTTCGATTTATTCAAGTGTGTTGTTACCATTGTTTCGGTAATGACTAAGATATTTGTTGATATTCCGACCCTAGCGGTCATATCAAATTGAGTCCGACTACGATAAGTAGGTTACGTGGTTCAGAGAACCAAGTTTGATGAAGCGTCCGACTTAAACCAAACAATGAAAATCAAAAGCGATCAATAGAAGTATCGCGCTCGATGTTAAAGAAGTTGGTAGCTAGAAATGCCTAATGTTAAAAGTGTGATTATATCACATTAGAACAGGAAGGAAGGCATAGACTGTTTTAGAATTTAACACTAAGAGATCTAAGTCTAAGTGTTGCAACATACGATGAGAGGTCATTAGAATATGACACATCGGTCCCTTGTATTAATAAAAGAACTTATCTTAAGTTCGTATCCAGTGAGGATCGAGATTGTGACTTGAAGGTCATAATTTGGAGTCTAACGTGAGATAGAGAGCGTATGCAAGATCGAACACCGCCTGTAGCCAAGAAATCTAAGGGTTAGATACACGTTCGAAGAAACATCGAAGTTATGACTTAGGATGAATATATAACAAATGGAGTCATCATATCAGCCCTTTTTCGTTGATGATTCCGGGACGTAATCATCCTAAGGGGGAGATAAATGTAACGCCCACAAATCCGGGCTAGTCAAATTAGAGACAATAGGAGTCGAAAACGACTTTTCGACAAAAGATTATTTAGAATAAATAATCTTAAACCAAGTTGTAGAATATGTCACGAGGTTTCTGTGCATATAAAGAACGCCGAAATCCGAGTTATAACGAAGAAGTTATGACCCGTTGAAGTTTCGCAACGGAACCGGTACGATACCGGAAAGCGTAAATAGTGAATTTACGATAGAGCGAGATTTAGCCTTAGCGATCTAAATGAAAGTCATAGAATATGTTAAACTAAGAACATCGATAAAAAGAACGCCCAAATCTGACTTCGTATGAAGAAGTTATGATTTTTCGAAGTTTCGGACTAGCAGTGTACAACCCGAAATTCGAATATTAGATCGAGCGGGTTTTAGCCGACATGACCTGAACGAGAATCGAATATCTCGTTGAGAGTAGCATAACGAGAAAAAGATGGGCAAAAACGGATGTCGGATGAAGAAGTTATGAGGATTTAACGGATCAATCATGTCCCGGCCCGTTAATAATATAAAATTTAAATCGAGCCAAAATTAGCCAACAAAGTCTAAATGAAAGTTGTAGAGTACGTTCCCACCTTCGCGTGGATATAAAGAACGTCAAAAACGGAGCTCGTATGCGAAAGTTACGAATTTTTAAAGTTGAAGCATGAAAATGCGAAATCTGTGCGAGGGGGGGGGGGTGACGTGGCGCGATCAGAGCCGTCGCTTGCGGCCCACGGTCTCGCTCCGGATGAAGGACGCGACACCTCGCCCTACGCCGCGCGTACCAAGCAAACGCCCCGCGTCGCTTCGCCCTACGCCCCGCGTCGCTTCGCTCTACGCCCCGCGCCTTATCCGTTCGATGACTGCGAGACAGCTGGCTTCGGCTGGCATCCACACCCGAGGAGTACGCCCAGCGTACCCTCGGTACGCCCCGCGTAGAGGCAGCCTTTGGCCCTATAAATACATGCGAGAAGCTCCGGATTTTTCACACCATTTCTCACTCTCTCTCTAAAATCTTTCTCTCTCTAAGGTTCCAAACCCTCCCTAAGGTCTAGGTGAACCCCTAGCACCCTAAGGAAGCCCCGAGGCTCCCGGAGTCCCGAGAAAAAGGAGTTTTTCGGTTTCGAAATGCTGCTCCAATTAAGTCCCGGTTTTCGATAAAATTCGCTGTAAGTATGCTACGCTTACGCAATTTTTAATATAGCTTTCAAATAATTATAGGAATGTTATTAGGTCCTTAAAATAATTATTTGGGCTATTATTATGAGTTATATTGAGCATTATTAATGCTTAATAATAGTCAGACTAATTAATTTATCGCGGTTATCATTAAACTAAACCCTAGTGATATCGATACTAGGTTTTATCGAAGGAATATCATTTTAAGAGTATCGAAGCGCTGTCCGAGTGCTGAGTCACCACCTAATCAGGTGAGTGCATGGTCCCTTTCATCTTACACATAGATATGAAGTATTTTAATATAAACTACGTGCTATGTGTACATATTGTCTGAATACTTGTTGTCTATGCTGGATGAATGATTTATACATGTTTTAAATGATTTAAATTGTATATTTATTTTATATCTACAAATATGTTGGGATAAAACATGGGTAGATGAAATAGTTGGTGAATGATGAAATAAAATAATGAGAGATAGGTGATGATAGGAAGGTGATGATAGATAGGTGATTATGAATCGGTGATGTAGGATACTAAAACCTTGTCCGACAATTTGGAGATGTAGTCATCTACCAGAGTATAGATGGCGACCGCAGACTATTAGTAACCCGTAGGTGATGAATTACGAGTCCAGGCGATGTTGTGGCTACGTATTCACGCGATGATAGTCTAACCCGTAGGTGATGAATTACGAGTCCAGGCGATGTTGTGGCTACGTATTCATGCGATGATAGTCTAACCCATATTATGAATTACGAGTCCAGGCGATGTTGTGGCTACGTATTCATGTTATGATAGACTAACCCTTATCATGATTTACAAGTCCAGGTGATGTTTTGGCTGTGTAATCATGCGATGATACCCTAAATCCTGCTAGACACATATTGAGGGAGTAATCCCCGGAATAGTATTTTCTATGCAATATAGGCGATGAACCTTAGGTAAAATTCGTAGGAACAATCATATAAGGAAATACGATGTAAGGAGATGAGAAGTAAATATGATATAGGAGATGACCCTTGAGATAATATCTTTAGGGAAGACTAAAAGAAGATAATGGGGATGGGTAATTGGGTTGATTGTTTGATTGTTTAAACATAACAATTATATTATTGTGGGTTGAAAACCCTATGTACTCACCAGGTTTCCCAACCTGACCCACTCAGTTTATTCACATCACAGGTGGCGATATGAAGTGACATTACACTGAGAGATTTAAAGAGATGTAGATCACTAGTGTAAATAATTGTAAGTTCTGTTTATGCTTATGTTTCTGTATTACCGATGACATCCCAAACGTTTTAAGATGAATAAAAATACGTTTCTTCCAAAATGTTTTAATAACGTATTTATCGTGTTTTTCTGGGAACAAATTCCGCAACCTTTTTATAAAACGAAGTACTCTGATTTTTATAAAGCATAAACAAAATCGGTCTTTTCTGGCCGTGATTTTGGGGATGTCACAGTAGCTATGGACTTAGTAGTTGTCGAGCACTGGTAGCTATGGATTTAGTACCCGATGAGTAAGATATAGCAGCTATGGAATTAGTGCTTTACGAACGAACATTGGCAGCTATGGATTTAGTGTTAGTCCTATGACCCTGGAAGTAAGGGACTTCGGAATAAACGAATGCAGGATAGACGACTCTTTGGTTAAATCCTTAAGAGTAAAGAAGATAACGGGGATGGGTAATTGGGTTGATTCTTTGATTGAACATAATAATTATATTATTGTGGGTTGAAAACCCTATGTACTCACCAGGTTTCCCAACCTAACCCACTCAGTTTATGTATATCACAGGTGACGAAATGAAGTGACATTACACTGAGAGATTTAAAGAGATGTATATCACTAGTGTAAATCATTGTAAGTTCTGTTTATGCTTATGTTTCTGTATTAACGATGACATCCCAAACGTTTTAAGATGAATAAAAATACGTTTCTTCGAAAATGTTTTAATAACGTATTTATCGTGTTTTTCTGGGAACAAATTCCGCAACCTTTTTATAAAATGAAGTACTCTGATTTTTCATAAAGTATAAACAAAAATCGGTCTTTTCTGGCCGTGATTTTGGGGATGTCACAGCGGGACTACTTGGATGTGTTTCCGGGGAATTTTTTTGGGGTGCCTCTGTAGAGGCAAGTTGAGTTCAGGATTGATTTGGTACCTGGTGCGGGTTCGATAGCCCAAGCACCGTATCGATTGACTCTTCTCGAGATGTTGAAATTGTATACACTGCTGCAGGAGCTGTTAGATAAGGGGTTTATTCGACCAAGTAGTTCGCTTTGCAGAGGACCAATCCTGTTTGTGAAGAAGTAGAATAGGTCCCATTGTATGTGCATAGACTACTGGGAGCTGAATAAGGTATCTGTGAAGAACCGTTATCCACTCCCGAGGATTAATGATTTGTTCGACCAGCTTCATGGTGCTTCTTAGTTTTCTAAGATTGATTTGTAATCAGGTTATCATCAGATGATGGTTAGGGATGCGGATGTGCAGAAGACAACTTTCTAGACTTTTTATGGTCATTACAAGTTCATGGTGATGACTTTTGTACTCACTAATGCTCTACCCATATTCATGGATCTCATGAACCTGTGTGCTGACCGATGTTGGATCGGTCTATGATTGTATTCATTGATGATATCTTGGTTTATTCCAAGACTCGGGAGCAGCACGAGGAGCACTTAAGGGGAGTGCTGGAGACTTTAAGGAGGGGGCGACTTTTCACAAATTTCTCCAAGTGTGAGTTCTGTTTGTGAGAGGTGTAGTTTATGGGGACATTGTCAACCAGAATGGTATTTTGGTCGATCCGGCCAAGGTTGAGGCCGTGATGCGGTGGGAGGTCCCGAGGTCTCCATCAGAGATTTAGAGTTTTCTTGGTTTAGAGGTTTATTATTGAAGATTCATCCAAGATTTCTCCAAGATAGTTGTTTCATTGACCCGGTTGACAAAGAAGACAGTTACATTTCCCTGGGGGCCTAAGCCGCATGCAACTTTTGAGACCTTGAGACACCAGTTGTGTGAGGAACCGATTTTGACCTTGCCGGAGGGTGTTGATGATTTAGTGGTTTATTGTGATGCTTCTATCATAGGATTGGGGGCAACATTGATGCAGAGGGGTCGCATGATCGCTTACGCTTCGAGGCAGTTGAAGCCTCATGAGGCGAATTACCTGACACATGATATGTAGCTGAGGGATGTGGTTTTCGCCCTCAAGATTTTGTGGCATTACCTCTATGGGGTTTTTTGTACTATTTACATGGATCACAAGAGCTTGAGGTACTCGATAGAATAGCCAAATCTGAATATGAGGCAGCGCTGGTGGTTGGACGTGGTGAAGGATTTTGATTGTGAGATCCTTTATCACCCAGGGAATGCCACTGTGGTGGCCGATGCTCTTAGCCTCAAGGCGTCTGCGGCTCTGATCAGAGACATTTGTTTGAGGATGACTATGATTACTCCATTGTTGTATCAGATTCATGAGGCACATGCCGAAGCTATGAAGGAAGAACATCTGAAGAGAGAGCGTATTGTAGGTCTTGTGAATCCATTCAATTATGATAGCCGTGGAATGTTAACTTTTCAATGGCGGGTTTGGGTTCTGTGTTGGGGTGGAGTGTGCTAGATTATGATGGAGGAGGCCCACAAGTCTAGGTTCTCCATTCATCCTGTAGTGATGATGATGTATAGGGATCTTCCTCCTGAATATTGGTGGCCCTACATGAAACAGGATGTGGCCTGGTACGTGGAGCGGTGCTTGACTTGCAGGAAATTCAAGGATGAACATCAGAGACCTCATGACAAGATCTAGCCGTTGGAGATTCCCTTTTGCAAATGGTAAGATATTACTATGTATTTTATCATGAAGCTACCCTAGACTGCATGCGGAGTGAATTCAATTTGGGTCATCGTGGATCATTTGGCCAAGAACATGCATTATATCCCTATCCATGAGAGTATTTCTACTGAGAAGTTGGTAGAAATTTATATCATGGAGGTTGTGGCACGTCATGGGGTGCCAGTATTTGTGGTTTCTGATAGAGCTGTCCGGTTTACTTCTAGGTTCTGGGAATGGTTCTGTAATGAGTTAGGCACTAGTCTTCATTTTAGCACAACATTCCATCCACATACTGATGTTCAGAGCGAGCGGGCGATTCAGACCCTAGAGGATATGCTGCGGGGGTGTGTCCTGGATTTCGGTGGGAGTTGGGATACATATCTTCCATTAGAAAAATTTTCGTATAACAACAATATCACACCATCATTGACCGACTTCCTTTCGAGATGCTCTACGGGGGGGAAGTGTAGTACCCCGATTTTTTGGGGCAAGGTCGGTCGTAGGGTTATGAGGAGTACTGAGGAGGTACTCAAGACTACTAAGTTGATTCAGAAGGTATGGATTAGGCTCCAGATAGCTCAGAGCTGGAAAAAGAGTTATGTCGACAGGCCCCTGTCAGATTTAGAGTTCCAGGTGGGTGATATGGTTCTCCTGGAAGTGACTCCTTAGAAAGGTGTCATCTGGTTCAGGAAGCAGGGCAAGCTGGGCCCCATGTATATTTTTCCTTTCAGGTTTTTGGCTCAGGTAGCCCAGGCTGCCTATAGTTTGGATCTTCCAGATGAGCTCAGTTAGATTCATAGCACGTTCCATGTCTCTTAGCTGCCGAAGTGCTTAGTGGATGATTACAATTTGGTACCATTAGAGGATATTCAGGTGGATGACTGCCTGAATTATATTGAGAGACCAGTGATGATTCTAGATTGGAAGACAAAAACCTTGAGGAATAAGGTTATCGAGTTGGTGAAGGTGCAATGACAGCACCATAAGGGTTCAGAGTGGACTTGGGATCCCGAAGATGAGACGAGGGATCATTATTCATAGTTATTCAGGGTAGCAGACTTCGAGGAGGAAGTCTGATTCAAGTTGGGGAGAATTTTAATAATTGGATTTTTGGTGTGTTCCTTATTGCCCGTTCATTTTGAAAATGTTGCATTTTAGTCCTTGGAATAGTACACAGGGCATACCACATGGTATGCTTAGCGTACTAGCTGAAAAGCTAGTACGCAGGGAGTACCACATGGTACACTAAGTGTACTAAGCAGATAACAGTTGGAATTGCGAGGCCTTATACATTGGGCGTACGAGGTTACGCTTAGCATACATGGAGGATAAGAAACCCTAATTTCAGGGTATTTCACCCTATTTAAAGACCTTAAGTCCCTAGGGTTGGCCTCTTTACTAGCCCTAAATCTCCTAAAACCCTAAATCGACCCTTAAGCCTTCTTTACGGTGTTCTTGACCTCTTAAGAAGATTTTAGTGGTTATTTTGCCCTTTGTGAAGGAATTAAAGAAGATTGAAGGTGTTTTGCTTGGTGAGAAGTTCATAGATCCATAAACATCACCCATTTTGCAAGGCTTTGGAGGTATCAAGTTCCTACCTTGGCTTTTAGATGCTTAGATCTCCTTATGACTTGATTTGTTATGCTTTTGGTCCTTTTTTGGGTTGGTTGTTGAGTTAAGACATTTGAAGGACTTATTATTTTAGATCTGAGCATATTAGGAGCTCCTTAAGCATAAAGGTGCCAACTTTATGGAGTATTGGGTCTCATACATGCATTAAGTCATGTATTAAGTCCTTTTAAGTTTAAAAGCTTCATTTAGCCATGCATGAATGTAAAGTTATCAACTTTACGTGGTTAACCAACTCAAGGAAGTAGGTACGCTTAACGTACAAGCCTTGAATGCGAGGGTGCACTTAGCGTACAAGCCCTAAAGCATGTACGATGCACGTACATGTTGAGTACGCCCTGGGTACTCAGTCAGTGGGCTTCACATATTGGATCTTTGGTTGGGCCATTCTTTTGGGCTTTGATGCTTTGAGTTTGTTGTGCCATCTAAATTCTTGTGTTTTGGGCTTGGAAAATATTGGACATTTGATTTAGGTCCATGGAAGGTATTTGGTCCCAATTTGGGAAATTGGGCCATGAATTGGGCCTTGGATGGCTAATTAGGATTTGGGCCTTTTGGATTAGGTGTTTCGGCCTTAGTCTTGGACCAAACTAAGTAAGTAGTAAAATGGTCTTTTATCATAATTATGGTCAGATAGTTATGGATTGGAATCCAAATTATTAATTGGATTTTATTTGGTATAGATAGCTCGATGATTTATCGGACCAGCAGCTAGAGATCTTCCAATGTGATTCAGCACTTTGGAGTAAATTTCCTTACTTTGTTTTATGAGTCGAAGGCACCAATGCCGGCCTATGTTTATGCTAGTTTAGTATGCTAGTTGTTTGCGTGACTCTTGTGTGTGTTATGTATTTGTATGCTTACCGGGCGGGACCTGATGTCGGACGGGGCCTGATGACCATCCTGTATGCTATGTATATTTGTGATTATTTCATGTGTATGTGTTTATTTAATATATGTTATATGTATGCTGGGTGGATCCTAATCTTTATACCGAGCGGGGCCTGATGCCGAGCAGGGCCCATTATGTGTTTATTATCTATAGTATGTGGTATTTTGGGGAACCCACTAAGCTTTGTGATTACGGTTTTCAGTTTATGTTTCAGGTACTTCCAGTTCCAAAGGGAAGGGCTCGGGATAATTATAGAGCACACACCACCTCGTTCTATGATTTGTGATTACTCTGATTTGATTGATGTTTGCTACACTTGTTTTACCAGGATTATATTGATGATGTTTTTCGAATACTAATTTTATTAAATTAAAAATGAGTTTTTTGGGTTTTATTTTTGGGACGTTACATTACCCTCTTTATATATTTGTATAGCTCTCTAATAGTACTACAACTTTCCTTAAGGCTGCATTGCTAAATTTTAACTTTAACTTTTAACATATATTTTATATTTTTATAAAAATCGTATCTTCTTTATATGAACTCCGTTTTTGATATTTTTCTTTTTAATGTTCTTATTTCTCAGAGTACTATGATTTTCATTTTAGTGACCTTAGCCAAAATTCAACCGATTTTTGTATACTATTTTGACATTAATAGCGTTATTAACGGGGTTGATTTTTACTTTTTATAAAATCATAAATCCTTTAATCGGAGTTAGATTTTTGTGAAGTTTATATCCTTGGGATCACTTTGTTGTGCACTTTTCAAGTACAATGATCATTATTAATAGTGGTACAATTTTTGGTCACTCATTTTAATCCTATTAAACTTGTTTATAAGTCGTATTGTATCTGATTATATTTTCCTGAAATATGGAAAACTTATTATTGTCATTTGTTGATGCTAATCTCTAATGATGATTTATCACGGGAATTTCCCAATTGTCACATTAGCCCATAACATTCTAGGGAAAAGAAAATGGGGGTAGCCCATGACACTTGTATGTAAGATCATGAGGGTAGCCATGGCAATGAATGTATGGTATGCGGTATTTTGGCAAACTCACTAATCTTTGTGCTTACGGTTTAAGTTTAAAATGTTTTTCAGGTACTTTCGGTTTCAGGGGAAGAGCCCAACATGATTGCATCGCATCCACTAGTGTTCCGCCTTTGATAATATGATTTGTACTATGATAACTATTTTATACAATATCATACTTGATGGGTTTTTGAAGGAATGATTAATGGTTTTGGTTGACTTAAAAATAATAATTTTTACTTAGTATTTTTGGGATGTTACAAGTTGATACCAGAGCCTTGGTTTGAGGGAATGGGGCACACTCTTAGGAATGTTTGAACTCAAACTGAGTAATTGGTAATCTTTTTAAAAAGAGAATGAATTTTATAAAAAGATTTTTTTTTATGAAGAAAAGGGGGCAGTGCATACAATCAGTCGAGCTCAAGTAAGTATTTCCCAAAACACCCTTACATGTTTATCTATTTCAACTATGTGTATATGTGTATAGCATGCTAGATTAGAGTTAAGGATCTACTCAAGTGAAACGACCCAAAAATACGACCCAAAAATTTCGTTTTTAATACCATCAAAACTATAATCAGAGTATCATATAAATAAATCATGCGTGATATGCCCCAAAATATAATAAAGTACTGTGCGGAAACTGTAACATACTATATCCAAAAACAACAACTAAATCAAATCCAGACTAAAGCTGAAATGGTGGTGTGTGCGATGCCGTCATCCAGAGCTCTTCCCTTTGCTTGCGGAAGTACCTGAAACCAAAACTGAAACTGTAAGCACGAAGCTTAGTGAGCTCCCCCAACTTACCACATACCATACAACAACATATAAACACATATTGGGCCTTGCCCACTGCATCGGACCGGGGCCCGGAAACTGCATCGGACCGAAGTCCGGAACTGACTGGGACCTTGTCCCCTGCATCGGACCAAAGTCCGGAACTAACTGCATCGGACCGGAGTCCGGAACTAACTACGTCGGACCGGAGTCCGGAACTGACTGCATCGGACCGAAGTCCGGAACTGGCTGCATCGGACCGAAGTCCGGAACTGACTGCATCGGACCGAAGTCCGGAACTGACTGGGACCGTGTCCCCTGCATCGGACCGGAGCCCGGAACTGACTGAGCATAGCATAACATATCATAACAAACATATTGCATACTGCATCGGGCCGCAACCCGGAACATAAAACACATAACACATAGCACATGAATTATGTCTGAACCACGAAGGCATCAAACATACTAACTACTACATCGGACCGAAGTCCGGAAACTACTATTAACTGGACGGGCCGGCATTGTGGCCTTAGACCCGCCCCTACGGGAAGGAAACTCACCTCGTAAGCTAGCGGATGAGTGTGCGGCTCGGAAAGCTAACGGCTGCTGCTCCTGAATCTCCTCGGCTACAAATCCATAAACACACTCAATCAATCACTAGCACTACACTCAGGGTAAAATGACTCTTTTACCCTTGGTCAAAGTTGACTTACTCAGGGCTGACTCGCCGAGTCGGGATATCCGACTCGCCGAGTCCTAGACTCTCCGCTCAACTCTTACATGCTGTTACTCGTCGAGTGTGGCATCGACTCGACGAGTACCCTCTGGATCCAAGAACTCAGATGATCTTCATCCGACTCGCCGAGTCAGATGAACAGACTCGACGAGTTGTTCTTAATCTTCAAGAAGATTGCCTTGGACTCGCCGAGTTGTATGAACAAACTCGCCGAGTCCCTCCATCACTGAGTCTACTCTTAACTCGCTGAGTCCACTCCCTAACTCACCTCGTCCACTCGACACTGAAGAAACTGAAGAACTCGGGACTCGCGACCTGACTCGTCGAGTCGTTCTTCCGACTCGCCGAGTCGCCGCCATGCAACATATTTTTACTCGATTTCTCTTGAATCCAACACATGCAAATGATAGATCTAGGTCCATTAAGCTGTTTTACCACGTAAAGTTTCCAACTTTACGTGCACAACCACATGAATGAGGGAAATAAGACTAAAATATGTACAATAAGGGTAGATCCATGGCTAATAAGCAATGTAACTCCAAAAAGACAGTGGATCTGGACTCTACAACACCCCAACACTCAGATCCAAAGGTATTTCGGCTTAATAACACATTCAAGCAAGCATAAAGCTTGGAACAAGCATCAAATAGCCCTTAAAAGAGCTCTAATGGAAGTTTAAGCATGAAACCAGAAGAGAACTCCAAAAATACCTCAATAAGTTCACACTTGATCTTGGATCTTGGCACTAGAACTCGTTTCCTTGCTTCCTTCTTCTTCTCCTTCTTCACCCCTTCACAAAATGGAACAAGATCACTTATAAGCTCACAAGAGGAAGGTTTAGGGTTTCTCACAGTGCTCTCAGGGGGAAAGTGACGAGATGGAGGCTATAATGGGGTTTAAATAGTGAGCAAACCCGGGGAGTTAGGGTTTCACCCAGACGGACGGACTCGCCGAGTCGCCGGCTCCCGCGTGCACAAGATGCGCGACCCGACTCGGCGAGTCAGGCTAGAACTCGCCGAGTCCCTCTTGAAAACTTAGCCCAAATCAAATTAATTAACATACCGGAAACGGGTCGTTACAATTCTCCCCCACTTGTTTCAGACTTCGTCCTCGAAGTCTGCTATGGCTGGATCTACGAATAACTCCGGGTAGTGCGTTCTCATTTCTTCTTCAGCCTCCCATGTCCATTCAGACCCCTTCCGATGCTGCCACTGCACCTTTACCAGCTGAATTACCTTGTTCCTCAAGGTCTTGGTCTTCCGTTCCAAAATTGCTATCGGCTTCTCGATATAATTCAAGCCGCTATCGACCTGGATATCCTCCAAGGGAACGACCGCTGTCTCGTCCACTAAACACTTCCTCAACTGCGACACATGGAAGGTGTTGTGTATCAAACTGAGCTCCTCAGGAAGATCTAACCGGTAAGCAACCCGACCCACCCGGGCCAAAACCCTGAAAGGACCAATAAATCTGGGGCCCAATTTGCCCCTCTTCCGGAACCTGATGACACCTTTCCAAGGTGAGACTTTCAGAAGAACCATGTCTCCTACCTGGAACTCCAAGTCTAAACGCCTCTTGTCGGCGTAGCTCTTCTGCCGACTCTGCGCAGTCTGCAGTCTACTACGGACCTGCTGGATCAGTTCCGTCGTCTTGAGCACCACTTCGGTGCTCCCCATAACCCGCTGACCGACCTCGCCCCAACAAATCGGGGTCCTGCACTTCCTGCCATATAACATCTCAAAAGGAGGTCGATCAATGCTCGCATGATAGCTGTTGTTATACGAGAATTCCGCTAAGGGAAGATACGTATCCCAACAGCCCCCAAAATCCAGAACGCATGCCCTAAGCATGTCCTCGAGAGTCTGAATCGTCCTCTCGCTCTGCCCGTCAGTCTGAGGATGGAAAGCGGTGCTGAAATGGAGACGAGTACCCATCTCGTCGTGAAACCGCTTCCAGAATCTGGACGTGAAGCGAACATCTCGGTCCGACACTACCGATACCGGCACTCCATGACGTGCCACAATCTCTCGCACATAGATATCGGCTAACCTTTCCGCCGATATACTCTCCTGGATCGGAATAAAATGGGCACTCTTCGTCAATCGATCCACCACTACCCATATCGAATCTACTCCACGTGCGGTCCTGGGAAGTTTGGTGATAAAATCCATGGTGATGTCCTCCCATTTCCACACGGGAATATCCAACGGCTGCATCTTGCCGTGAGGTCTCTGGTGCTCCGCCTTGACCTTCCGGCAGGTCAAGCACCTCTCAACGTACCAAGCGACGTCCCGCTTCATGCAGGGCCACCAATAATCAGGTCGAAGATCTCGATACATCTTCGTCGCCCCTGGATGGATAGAAAATCGAGACTTATGGGACTCGTCCATCAATACCTGCCGTACCCCACCCCAGTACGGTACCCACACCCTACCATGAAGCGTCATCAAACCCCGACTGTCGTAGTCGAACGAAGCTACTCGACCCACTATCCTCTCGCACTTCTGCCTCTCCTCCTTGAGACCCTCCATCTGAGCCTCCTTGATCCGCTCCAACAAAGGAGTGATTACCGTCATCCTCATACACAAATCCCTGATAGGGGCCGCCGACACCTTACGACTCAGGGCATCGGCCACCACGTTGGCCTTCCCTGGGTGATACAGGATCTCACAGTCATAGTCCTTCAGCACGTCCAACCATCTCCTCTGTCTCATATTCAAACTAGGCTGATCCATAAGGTATCGTAAACTCTTGTGGTCCGTGTAGATAGTACAGCGGACCCCATACAGGTAATGCCTCCAAATCTTGAGGGCAAATACAACTGCCCCCAGCTCCAAGTCGTGGGTAGGATAATTAGCCTCGTGAGGCTTCAACTGTCTCGAGGCATAAGCCACCACATGGCCTCGCTGCATCAATACTGCTCCCATACCTGTGATCGAAGCATCACAATAGACCACGAAATCCTCAACACCCTCTGGCAAGGTAAGGATCGAAGCCTCGCACAATCTCTGCCTGAGAGTCTCGAACGCCGCCTGCTGCTCAGGCCCCCAACGAAAAACTACCGACTTCTTGGTTAGTCGGGTGAGCGGCACTGCTATCTTGGAGAAATCCTGAATAAACCTCCGATAATACCCTGCTAATCCCAGGAAGCTCCGAATCTCAGATGGAGACCTCGGGACCTCCCACTGCATCACGGCCTCAATCTTGGCCGGGTCAACCAAAATACCCTTCTGATTAACGAGATGCCCAAGAAACTGCACCTCGCGTAACCAGAACTCGCACTTGGAGAACTTAGCGAACAGTCTCTCCCTCCTCAAAGTCTCCAACACCTCCCGCAGGTGCTCCTCGTGCTGTCCCTGCGTCTTGGAATACACCAAGATGTCATCGATGAACACTATCACTGACCGATCCAGCATCGGTCTGTACACGCGGTTCATGAGATCCATGAACGCGGCTGGGGCATTGGTGAGCCCAAATGGCATCACCACAAACTCATAATGACCATACCGGGTCCTGAAAGCAGTCTTCTGTACATCCTCATCCCTGACCCTCATCTGGTGGTAACCGGAGCGTAGGTCGATCTTGGAGAACCAAGACGCTCCCTGGAGCTGATCAAACAAGTCATCTATCCTCGGAAGTGGGTAACGGTTCTTCACCGTTACCTTGTTCAACTCCCGGTAATCAATACACATCCGATGCGACCCATCTTTCTTCCTCACAAATAAGATCGGCGCTCCCCAAGGCGAACTGCTCGGTCGAATGAAACCCTTGTCTAACAGCTCCTGAAGCTGTGTAGACAACTCCTGCATCTCAGGGGGAGCAAGTCGATATGGTGCTTTGGCTATCGGAGCCGCACCAGGAACCAGGTCGATCCTGAACTCAACCTGCCTCTCAGGAGGTATCCCCGGCAAATCCTCGGGAAACACATCCGGGTAATCTCGAACAATAGGAACATCATCGATCGTCGTCTTGCCCTTATCCCGGGCATCCAAGACGTAGGCTACATAACCGGCGCAACCCTGCTGAACGTAGCGCCTCGCCCTAGCGGCAGAGCAGAAGGTCAATCCTCGTTGGGGCCTCTCGCCCTGAACCACTATCTCTCCCCCACTGGGAGTGCGAACCCTCACTAGCTGAAGCTCACAATCAATCACCGCCCCATTGGGGCTTAACCAATCCATTCCCACAATAACTTTATTCCCGCGCAGGGGAATCGGAACCAAATCCACTGAAAACTGCTCCTCAAATATCTGAAGGGAACACCCTCTATATACTTTGTCGACCCTCACGGTCCTATCATCTGCTATCTCAACCTCTAATGGACAATCCAGTTCCCCCGGAGCTCTGCTAAATCTCTTGCTAAGCGCAAGCGATACAAATGATCGGGTGGCCCCCGAGTCAAACAATACCAAAGCAGGGATGCCGTTCACCGAGAACGACCCTAAATAAAGCGTACCATCAAATAATATTCAAACGATATATTAATAATTAAAAGATGAAAGAAATATACATACCCGTCACCACATCAGGAGTCGCTCGCGCCTCCTCTGCTGTCATCTGAAATGCCCTGCTCTTCGCCACCGGCGCATCAGCTCGGCCCTGACGGCCATCCGTGATCCTCAAAGTAGCAGGGGCTGGTGCATGCACCTTCCCTGCTGCAGCTAAACTGGGACACTGGGACCTTTTGTGTCCCCTCTGATTGCACTGAAAGCAAATCAGATCCGATGCTGTAACCGTAGTGGCAGGGGCCGTACAATCCCTACTCATATGCCCGGTCCGACCGCACTTGTAGCAGCCGGAACTCCCTGCCTTGCACGCCCCCTCGTGCAACCTCCCACACTTGCCACATCGACCGTGGCTCTGCTGACCCCTGGACCTGTGATCTAAAACCTTGGGCTTTTTGCCCACACTGCCTGCACCCGAAACCGCCTCCGGCTTCCTCTTCCTCTCCATCTCGAGATCAATCTCCCTCTCTCTGGCTCTAGCAATCATGTCGTCTAGTGTTTTGCAACTGGACCGGCTCACAAACATACGAATGTCGCTCCGCAACATCTTGTGATAACGGGCCTTCTTCATCTCCTCATCTGCTGCATACTGAGGAACAAGAAGGGCCCGCTCCCTGAACTTGGCGGTGATCTCCGCCACTGTCTCGGTAGTCTGGGTAAGATCCTGGAACTCCCTGGCTAACTGTTGCACCTCAATGACCGGTGCGAACTCCGCTCTGAACCTGGTAGAGAAATCAGCCCAGGTCATGGCATCCAATGCCGCATCATCCCCGATGGTATGTCCCACCTCCTCCCACCAGTCACGTGCCCTGTCCTTCAGGAGACAGGACGCCAATCTGACCTTGTCCCCCTCGGGACATCTGCTAGTGCGGAATGCGTTGGCCACATCCGCCAACCACCTGGTACTCGCTATGGGGTCCCATGCCCCGTGATAGTCAGGAGCCCCGCATGCCCTGAACTCCCTGAAAGTGAGTGTGCGCGACCCCATCACGGCCGCCATCTCAGTACAGAAGGTACTCAGTCTCTCATCCATCATCTCCAAAATGCCCTCCTTGATCGAACCGAAGATCACAGGAGTCTGCTCAAGTATGATGCGAGTAATCTCAGAAGAAAGGAACTCTCTGGTCTGCTCATCCATCTGTCCGACCTCCGGGTCGGATCCCGATCCTGATCCTCCTCCGGCATCTGAACTGCCGGCTGCTGGCCTCGGACGCAAAACTACCATTCTGAAACATATCATAACAACATCAGAACATTGAAATATTTCAAGGGATCATGATACGACTACTAGCTTCCTGGTCTAATCTTAGACTTCCTTGATTCGAGTACGGATCCTCTGCTTCCAGTAGTATGGGCCCCTACTACCTTCCACATCTATCCATACTTTCCTCAAGAACTGCCTCGACTTCCCCAAGTCACTTCTACCGCTGCTATTCTCTGCTACTCTCACCCTAGGCTTGCCCTAGAGAAAACTCGAGCTCAATACGACTGGTCCTCAGCTGCTGTAGGTCTCCTTGCACTGCCAGTTAGCCATCACCTGAACACCATCACATGTGATGAGGATCGGATAATCCTTCAAGTAAAAGATCCGTCCCTACAACGGTTGGACTCAAACAAGAGCTGCGCAGTAGGGCCAGTTCCAGCACTCTGGGATTATTCAAACCTGATTACATGTGGTGTGACGTGTCCACCTAATGGCTAACTCCCATTACTCGGAATCCCACTAAGCACAAAGCAAGCAGCATTCGGACAAGGGAAACAGACTCACGCAAGCTATTCTTATAACAAGAAACTGCACTAGCATAGGATGCTAAGCTCATACTATTAGGCATAACCTAAACAGGCTATCCTACTGCTGTCTACTCAATTCTAGCATGCAATATTCATAGAGCTGTAACACATAAGCAGGCACATAAGGCGTTCTCCTACACCCTTAGTCCTATTCTAGCATGCTGTTCTACTAAACTGAAATTGAACAAATAACTTGTATGGGTAATTTGGGAGTACTTACTTGAGCTCGGTTGACCGCATGCACACACCTCTTTCTTAAAACAATTCTTTTCCTTCTAAGTGTTTTCAAAATTCTTTTGTAAAAACATTTTATTAAAAATCTTTTATTTCCCCTTAGTTTGAGTTCAGATACACCCGAGAGTGTATCTGAATCCCTCAAACCAGGGCTCTAATACCAACTTGAAACGACCCAAAAATACGACCCAAAAATTTCGTTTTTAATACCATCAAAACTATAATCAGAGTATCATATAAATAAACCATGCGTGATATGCCCCAAAATATAATAAAGTACTGTGCGGAAACTGTAACATACTATATCCAAAAACAACAACTAAATCAAATCCAGACTAAAGCTGAAACGGTGGTGTGTGCGATGCCGTCATCCAGAGCTCTTCCCTTTGCTTGCGGAAGTACCTGAAACCAAAACTGAAACTGTAAGCACGAAGCTTAGTGAGCTCCCCCAACTTACCACATACCATACAACAACATATAAACACATATTGGGCCTTGCCCACTGCATCGGACCGGGGCCCGGAAACTGCATCGGACCGAAGTCCGGAACTGACTGGGACCTTGTCCCCTGCATCGGACCAAAGTCCGGAACTAACTGCATCGGACCGGAGTCCGGAACTAACTGCGTCGGACCGGAGTCCGGAACTGACTGCATCGGACCGAAGTCCGGAACTGGCTGCATCGGACCGAAGTCCGGAACTGACTGCATCGGACCGAAGTCCGGAACTGACTGGGACCGTGTCCCCTGCATCGGACCGGAGCCCGGAACTGACTGAGCATAGCATAGCATATCATAACAAACATATTGCATACTGCATCGGGCCGCAACCCGGAACATAAAACACATAACACATAGCACATGAATTATGTCTGAACCACGAAGGCATCAAACATACTAACTACTACATCGGACCGAAGTCCGGAAACTACTATTAACTGGACGGGCCGGCATTGTGGCCTTAGACCCGCCCCTACGGGAAGGAAACTCACCTCGTAAGCTAGCGGATGAGTGTGCGGCTCGGAAAGCTAACGGCTGCTGCTCCTGAATCTCCTCGGCTACAAATCCATAAACACACTCAATCAATCACTAGCACTACACTCAGGGTAAAATGACTCTTTTACCCTTGGTCAAAGTTGACTTACTCAGGGCTGACTCGCCGAGTCGGGATATCCGACTCGCCGAGTCCTAGACTCTCCGCTCAACTCTTACATGCTGTTACTCGTCGAGTGTGGCATCGACTCGACGAGTACCCTCTGGATCCAAGAACTCAGATGATCTTCATCCGACTCGCCGAGTCAGATGAACAGACTCGACGAGTTGTTCTTAATCTTCAAGAAGATTGCCTTGGACTCGCCGAGTTGTATGAACAAACTCGCCGAGTCCCTCCATCACTGAGTCTACTCTTAACTCGCTGAGTCCACTCCCTAACTCACCTCGTCCACTCGACACTGAAGAAACTGAAGAACTTGGGACTCGCGACCTGACTCGTCGAGTCGTTCTTCCGACTCGCCGAGTCGCCGCCATGCAACATATTTTTACTCGATTTCTCTTGAATCCAACACATGCAAATGATAGATCTAGGTCCATTAAGCTGTTTTACCACGTAAAGTTTCCAACTTTACGTGCACAACCACATGAATGAGGGAAATAAGACTAAAATATGTACAATAAGGGTAGATCCATGGCTAATAAGCAATGTAACTCCAAAAAGACAGTGGATCTGGACTCTACAACACCCCAACACTCAGATCCAAAGGTATTTCGGCTTAATAACACATTCAAGCAAGCATAAAGCTTGGAACAAGCATCAAATAGCCCTTAAAAGAGCTCTAATGGAAGTTTAAGCATGAAACCAGAAGAGAACTCCAAAAATACCTCAATAAGTTCACACTTGATCTTGGATCTTGGCACTAGAACTCGTTTCCTTGCTTCCTTCTTCTTCTCCTTCTTCATCCCTTCACAAAATGGAACAAGATCACTTATAAGCTCACAAGAGGAAGGTTTAGGGTTTCTCACAGTGCTCTCAGGGGGAAAGTGACGAGATGGAGGCTATAATGGGGTTTAAATAGTGAGCAAACCCGGGGAGTTAGGGTTTCACCCAGACGGACGGACTCGCCGAGTCCAGGTATGGACTCGCCGAGTCGCCAGCTCCCGCGTGCACAAGATGCGCGACCCGACTCGGCGAGTCAGGCTAGAACTCGCCGAGTCCCTCTTGAAAACTTAGCCCAAATCAAATTAATTAACATACCGGAAACGGGTCGTTACATCAAGATTACACGACGGAATGCTAATAGAGACGCCTTTATGTGCTTGTTGGTTGAGCTTTTAGAAAGACATGCTACTATGGAATTTCAGATGATTGGATAAAATAGTCTGATTAAGTGATGTACTGGTTAGATTTCCGATGCTCGAATATTTCTTGCTTTATGCATTGTGGGACTCATATTGATATGGATTAATTATTTCATGAATATGTCAAGTTGCATGCTGCAAAGGTTAAATAATCTTAGAGTGATTGATTTGACTCTATTTCATAGCTCTTGTTTGAGTCTAACTGTTGTAGGTTTGAGTCTTTTAGTCGAAGGATTATCTATGATTTGTTACATGTAATTATACACATGAAGTAGTTAGCTGACATTAGTAGAGGTTCTTCAGTAGCTAATGGCAGGGTAGGGTGAGGAACCTAAGAGAGCCTAGGAAGTGTTTTAGTGGGTTTGAATGTGATTTTTATTGGGTACTTGGAGTACCAATTTAAATAGATGACTTAGAGGATTTGGGATAATTCTTGAGGAAAGTATGGATGGGTGTGGAAGGTAGTATTGGGGCTGTACTACTGAAAGCACAATATCCATACTCAAATTAAGGAGAGTCATGGAGATTCTAAGAAGCCTGTAGAATGTGGATTCTTGGGTTATTCTCTGAGCATATATTGGTTCTTTTCAGTATGGTGATTTGTACTCGTGGAGGAGGTTCCAATTCAAGTTCAGGATCTGGTGTTGAGCTGATTGATGAGGGGATGTATGAGTTTATCACGTCACCTGCCGACATAGCTACATATCAGCCTCTTATGGTTTGTGGGAGGAATGCCAGGGTTCTAAGTTGATGCAGGATTAAGGAGATGGAGGGTGTTCTCCACACTAGTTCCTACACCATAGAAGCCAAGGTTCCACTTGCTTTAGACCTTTTGTGTCATGCATCAAGGAGTTATTGGGATTTGATTGCACAATCCATTTTGATTATTGAGTTAGAGACTATGTCATAGGATGAGTTAACGGCCCATATTAGGAAGAGATCCTCATTGGGTCTGCAATAAGTGTCATAGGAGGGCTCAACGAAGAAACCAAAGCCTTTTGATTTGTGAGTCAGCATACGGCAGGGTCGGGGCCATTGCAGAAAGTGCAGGAAACCGCATGATGGGGTGTGTCATTCTAGTGGTATGGGTTGCTACAAATGCAGTGGGGCTGGTCATGTCAGCATGGATTGTCCCTAGCGATCGAGTCCAATTTTCTTTCACTGTAACCGGGTTGGCCACAAGAAGGCCAACTGTCTGATACTGATGGGTGGATCGTTGCGGGCACCAGCTCCAACTATATTAAGGAGCTGAGCATTTCAGTTGTAGGCCAGGGAGACTCGAGTTCCACTAGATACTGTTGCATGCTATGTATCGTATTATATTTCTTCTTGCTTATGATATTTTAATTGTGTGTACAAGATGTTTTGATCATTGTTGAGTCTCAACCTAAGGATTTTTTTTTTCATATTTCTGAGGGTATTAGTATTAAAAGGTTGGTTATATACCAATTTGCATACGGAGAATCATGTTTATAAGGAATTTAGATGTATTGGTTTCAGGCATCCGAGTGGGAGACGCCAGTCAAAGATAGATTAAGCCCTACTAATAGGAAGAATGAGTGTTCTGCTTTGAAGGTTACCAGTTGAATTGAGGAAGTTTCAGTATAGGCCTATTGTATTTTGGAATTCGAGAGGGTCGAGATCTTTTGTGGTTGAGAGGTATGAGGGATTCGACAGAAAGCAAGTGTAGGGTGAGTTGCTACCATCGTCATGCCATTAGGGAGGTGTGTTTGGTTCTCGTATCGGAAGTTTCTAAGCAAGGATTTTGTTTAGTTAGTTGTCCTTGTTGAGACAACGAATATAGAGTTTAGAGGAGATTGTGTTGCTCACGTTGGATGTCAGTTGGAGGGTTGCTTAGCTCGTTGAATCAATTGCTACCGCTAGTAAGGAAGGATCTGTGGTGATCTAACAACTTCAAGGTGTAGGTGGTATATATTCATATGGACTTGTTCAGCTGTTGGAGTTGTTTGAAGGCATTTGAGTGTTATCGGTTGTTAAGGTTTCGAGTACGTTGACCCATCGGTGAGAATGGAGTAGCGTACATTTGAATTCCAAGTTAAGGTTTTCAAAATAACATTATTCATTTCAGGGAGTTTTTTTGATAAGTTGTACTTATAAAGGAGTTATTCGGTTACTTGTGATTGGGATAATTCTTTGAGTTGAGATGGTACCTAGTTGTGTTGCTCATCGATATAGATTGTGATCTCAAGTTGGAATCTAGGAGTTTTTTTTTTCTATGGATGGATGTCATGTAGTAAAACCTTTTGCAAATTACTCAAGGGCTCTAATTTCCTTTTTGACTGGTAATGCCAGGTGCATGTGTCAAGGACCAGGTGGGTGAAGTTATGGGTTGTCTAGGAAGTTTGAATGGTTATGAAGACTATTAGACTGTAGCTGAACCCAAGTGAGGGAGAAACGTTTGGAAATTAATGGAAAATTTTCCAAATACAAGTCAGCATAGATTTCCATAAATAAGGATAAATGAGTAGCCAGTGAGGATGGGGTATGAGTCAAGGATTATGGAAGGGATAACGTTAGTGGTTAGTCTAATCAGGGGAAAAGGGTTGAAGATTCTGGATTATCTCGTTTGAGGATAACAAGCAGCGACAACGACCTATGTAGGATTTGTGATTAGGTTCAAGTTGAGGGTGGCGTTAGAATCTCTCTGCTTGTTCTTATCTGATAAAGGATTGAGGTTCGAAGCATGATCCGAACACTTGCTTAGGGTCTAGCAAGTAAGGGTTTTCGACTTTTAATGATCTTAGGTTAAGTATCCATGTGGGTAGTTGGCAAGACCATGGGTTGGGCCCATCGCAGTTGTAGGAGTGTTGTAAGACTATGGGGTAGCCATGGCATTCAATAGGTTGATAAGTAGTTGTCGAAGTGTTGTAAGACTGTGGGGTAGCTGTAGTATTCACTAGGTGGATAGGCAGTTGTTGAAGTGTTGTAAGATTGTAGGGTAACCATAGCATTCAATAGGTCAATAGGTAGTTGTGGAAGTGTTGTAAGACTACAGGGTAGACATAATATTCACTAGGCCGATAGGCAGTTGCAGAAGTTTGTAAGATTGCAGGGTAGTTGTAGCATTCACTAGGCTGGTAGACAGTGGTGGAAGTGTTGTAAGACTGTGGGGTAGCTGTAGCGTTCACGAGATTGGTAGGTGGTTGTAAGAGTGTGGTTTGTCTACTATATGGCTAGTAGCAATTAATAAGCTGAGTTCGATCATTGCAGGAATCGTTGTGGAACTGTGGGAAGGCCACAACATTCATGGGATTGAGGAAGGTTGTAGGCTGATATGGGGTCAAGCGTGATGAAAGACTACGGCCGAGCTGGTAGCATTCACCTGGAACAAAGTAGACTATCGTATGTTTGTATGTTGATCATCTATGCCATCCCATGAGGATTATTGGAGCCATTTTGGTAAGAAGGATATGATAGATTTTCTTTGTTAGACTCTTGGGTGGAGTCTCATTGCTCGACCATGCATGCGATCGACAGTCTCATTAGTCAGTTAGGGATTTTTTTCATCCCAATTTAGTAGAAGGTCAGCATGGAATTATAGGAGACAGAGAAACATCTTGTTGCTCGATATATTAGCGGTTTACGGGTCTGAATCATGGACTCTGTAAATATATTTGACCCGGTGTCTGTTTTTGAAGCGCACCAACGGGCATTGGATTTTGAGAAACAAAGTCGTCGGGTGGGCGGTGCGTCTTCGATTGCCATTGCAGGAGGAAGTTCCGGGACGGGTGGTATGGTAAACATTGATTGCTTTTCTTAGAGCAATATATATATATATATATATATATATATATATATATATATATATATATATATATATATATATATATATATATATATGGTTGACTAATTCATCAAATTACATTCTACGGTTAACATTGATTGATTTTTTGGAGCTTTGCTATAATTTATACCATCTGGTCCATCACAGGTTGTCCCACCCCAATAGCAAAGCATTGTAACAACCTCCATCTAGAAAATGAGAACAAAACCTAAATTCAATCATAAAATTGCTCCAAAATATGAATGTTGAAGCAAATAATAATTGTAAATCAAAGTAGGAATCAAATATGGAATAACAATTGCAAATAAGCAAATTACAATTGTAAAGCAGAGTAGGAATCAAGTGGAATAACACTTTGCAAATAAGCAAATAACAGGTGGAATGCAATAGCAAATAATAGTAGGAATTAATCCAAAGCTAACTAGCTGAAATCGAAAACCAAAAGAGGAGTTGGACTTACAGGAAAATCAAGCTACAACCGAGTTTGTTGTGGTTGTAACCAGATTCACCGGAATCGATGAAGAATCAGGTCGTTGTCGTCTTTTGCAGTGGAGGAGTACTTGCCGGAATCTTCTGTGGTGGAGGTGTACCATCCGGCGTTCGTTTGTGGCCGAAATCGGAGCCGTCGGTGTCGGCTATGTCGAAGACGATGATAGAAGCGATCGATTGAAGACGTCGAAGTTGGGGACTGGGTATCGGAACATCGACTAGGTATCTAGGTCGCATTCTCATTTTTTTTTTTAGTTTTGACTTGCTATAACCCTAAATGGTCAATATTTTTAAAACTACACTTGTTTGGTAAATAAGTTTTTAAAAAACACTAATATTTTTTTTTTTTAAAAAAAAAAAAAAAAAAAACTCGGAATTACATATAACAATAACAATGTACATACCATCTATAGGTAACCTAAATTTTGTGTGGATTGGTCAAGACCCACTCTTGCCCTATATTGACTACGCTCCTGAATTAGTGTTACTTTGTGGGGATGAATATAATATGATGTTATTTATAATATTTTTTTATGAAGTATTTATAATTTGTATTCTACTGTTCTATGAACGTCATTTTAATATTTTCATGGTCTTATCCAAAACATTATATATTTTGTAAAAGAAATTTATATCATTTAATTTGAAAAAAAAAATTGTTAACTATAAAACATTTATATGTAAAGTATTAAATGGTTGTAGATGTGTAAACATGTCATTTTAGGTCATTTTACGTATAAAAGCTAAACTAAAGACTTATTAAAAAACAAATTATTTTCACCATAAAAGTTAATTTAAACACTTTTAAAAAACTCATTTTGAAAAACCATAAGTCAATAAGTACTTTTCTAAAAAAACACTTTTGAGGTTAGAAAGAAACACCCCCTTAGTCCGTTACGATCTCATATCAGCTAGAAGTAAATTTAGTTGATGAGTTATAAGTCTAAATGTCCACTTTTCCAATAACTTGGATTTTGAGAGTGAGTTCTACACTTGAGTTTATGGATTAATACGAGCCTAATATGTGATATGTTCATGTCATTTTGTACCAAAGTCATCCCCATCTTTCGAAGTTTCAATACTTTGAGTGTTGGCCTACAAAGTGGTTGCTTGGGCCTGAAAAAAGGGTGTCAGCTAGACCAACAATGAGTTGGAGTGGCTGTTTGTACCGAAAAGGGGGTGTCAAACGTAACAAACAAGGATGTTGACTCTTCAAAATGCGGGGTACTGTTACAATTCTACATCGGTCGAAAGTAAATTAAGTTCTTATAAGTTTAGATGTCATCTTTTCTTACAAGCTGGTTTTAAAAGTGATAAATACACTTAAATGTAGGGTTGATACATGCCTAGTACGAGCTAGATTCATATTATAGTCCCATCTTTTTGTTAGAGATTTAAAAGATAACAAAGATGTGAATGTGATAGTAGAGAGATATGTTAGGCGTGTTACTGATGCACTACCAACACAACTAATGAAACGTTAAAAGACCACTTGTGCAACAAATAAAGCATCTACATGACATTCATATCTTTTAACATACAACATGGATCAAACTTGTAATTTACTCTAAATTATTTGAAATGCATTTATTTTACATTTAATTTGTGCACCTTTTGACAATGAAGTAATTTACAGTAAAGCCCGTGAACTGGAAAACAATACAAAACAATAAGTTGCGTTAAAAGTAAACATTTTACAATAAAGCACAACTTCTTACAATGTTTAACATAACATACAGAAAAGAAAATCATAATTTCAACCAATACATTATTCTTACAGTACTTTCTAAACCTACACACTAGAGCAACCTTCCCTTTCTGATCCTACACAACGCACCCTTCAATTTCTGAACCTACATGATTACACCTTTCAGTTTCTGAATCTACACAATTCACCCTTCACTTTCTGAACCTACACATCGCACCCTTTAACCTCCAAACGACCATAATATCTTAGAAACGTCGGTCTGGGACCCAATGAGGTGCACTCGGGCTAAAATGGGTCGATATGACCCTGGAATCCAAAAGTTCCATGATAGGTGTGAAACTAACACATCTTGGAACTTTATACTGGTTTATGGATGCCCCGCGTGATATCGCGTAGTCCATCAACTCCTCAAAAGTACCATTTTTCACAACCCGAATCTCCAAGGGACCAATAGAATTATCCGCAACCCGACTCTGTCGATAAACCGAATTCAAACACTCCTCCATTGCCAAACAGCACTGATCCAACACCTCCTGTCCGGGCCCATGACCCGGATCCTTCACCAACAACTCCCAGTAAATAACATAGTGGCCTGGTATCGTTTTGGTGTCACCATAGCTCGTATACTCCACAACTGCTGTATCAAATTCTTTCAGAAGCTCCGAAGCCTTTTCAATGGCTGTCTGCAACTCGGTTTCGTCGGTTTTGTCAGCATCTATACTTAGCAAGACATTCTTTCTTCTAATGAACTTGAACTGCGGGGCGGAGTTGTGGAAACCCGTGACCCGGAGAATGTCTCCGACCCGGTACCTACAGAGACCCGAGTAGGTCGAAATGACGAGTTCATACTCCTTTCCGAGTTCGAGGTCAGCAAGGTCGATGAGTTGAGGTGGCGAGTCTTCCGAGTTTGGCACCGAGTTGGAGGAGTCATGTGGGATGAACTCAAAGTAACCCATGTTTGGCATAATGGTGTAAGAAACTTCTGAGGGTTTTACCATTGGGGTTAAATTTAACCCAAAGTAACACTCAGAAGAAGCATACATCGTACAAGTTTGAGGTAAGTTACCGCTGTAAAAATCAAGGATGGGAATATACTGAGCCATGGCCCCAGTAACAATCACGTCAAGGTACTTGGTATTCGGCCAAACCCGGGTTATAATCCCTTCCCAGTTCCCTTCACAACACTCAGTCGTAATGAACCGGGCTAGATCCGGGTCAGGGCTTAGAATCTTCGACATGCATGCCCGGATATCCGGGTCGGTGATTTTAGGGTTCAGGTATCCGGTTTCGATATCAAGGGCGAGTTGTTTCCAGTTTAACGTAAGAAACTTAATGGCCCGAACCAGACCGGAGGCAAAAACCGCCCCACACCGGAGAACCTGCTGCCGGAAAATGAGACCACAGAGCATTTGAGAGTACATGCTTTGGAAAGAATCGACACAGAGAATGGTTTCGTTAGGGCTGGTGTAGACGTTGTAGGGGTCGTAGGGCCGGGTTTTGAATTGTTGGCTTTTGTAGTAACTTGTGAGAACCGGTCTAGCCACTAAACCGCTTGGGGTTTTCGTCTCGGCTTTGATGAATAGGAAGTATAGACCCTTTCCTTTGTCTAAACCGGGAACGTAGCTGCAACATAACACAATAATTCATTAGCAAATAGAAAAAGTTTGGTTTTAATTTATAGTATATTGTTTTAAATAATTAATTAATAGAATAGTGTAATTAGGTTGTCTATAATTCAACGTAAACAGTTTATTGAGCATAAAATACTCATATATTGACCAACAAGTTAATTTAACATTTAAATAAAATAAAATAGAGGAAAAGTCTAAAGTAACGCACAGATTCATGACAGGCATCAGAAGACTATAGAGCTTCTGTCTTCGGTCCATTTCTTCTGCAATGGTTGGCATCAGTTTTCTTTCCCCAGCTGATGTACCAGAACTGCAAAACCCACAATATTTTTTATTTTTTAATTTAATTAAATCTCTATAAAAGACAAATACTTTTGCTAATTTTTTAATCGAGCTACATGAGTTCTGAACAAACCTTGTGAGGAATTCGGAGATAGGGTGGGAGGATAAGATCGGAGAACGATCGCCATTGGCGATACGTTGGATATACGGCTGGAGATCTTCGTAGGACACCACCGGAACTTTGGATTTAAAAGTTTTCCGGTCAGTGGCGCCGCCGAGGTTCCATTTCTGGACATACTCAGCAGAAGCATTTTGGGTCAGGATTTCACACAGAACATTCTCCTGAACGGAGTCACAGTTTTTTGTCATCTCTTCTATAAACTGAAGAGCTTTTGCATCTTTCTCCGTCGCCGGCGGACCTAGCGGTGACGATGTTGCTGAATCAACAGCCATGATTTAGAGAGAGGGAGAGAGAAGGTCGGAGAAAAGCTGTGTGTTTTATGGTGTTGTTGTTGTTGTGAGTTTTGGTGGAGCGGTGGAGGTGGTATATATAAGGTGGTGAAAGGCTATTTCGGGCTACATGCCACGTCAGATGCCACATCAGAAACATTGATGATATAGTCTTTGTGTAGACTAGGGGACAGGTGGGACCGGTACACGTCATCATGTCTGGAAAGGGGATGGAAAAATGGGGACCAGGGTATGGACACGTCAGAGGGGGCTGGTAAGGAGATTTGTCTGGTAACCGGAGTAAATGGCTGCTTATGGTGAGACTGTTTTGCCGGAAAACGACGGCGTGCCGGCGAACTCGGCAACTGTCATTGTTCGTACAACAAAGAAACACAGGTTCGTTTTTTATATTAAGTGTGATGCTTCATGCTTGAAAAAACAATGGGTGTTTAAGTTGGGTGATCATTCATTATATATTCATTTTATTGATATTTCACGTGATTAAAAATTAATATATTTTTTTCAATAAAAAAATATAAAGAGATAAATAGATTACGTCAAATATTAATATTAATAAAAATATATATTACTTCAACTAGGATAATATTTATAAGTTATAAAAATTACTAAAAGATAACATTTGTTTGAAAAACAAATTATAGTATTATTTACACAAAAGAGGTAACGACTCTATTATATTAATATTGAGGAAATTATTACTAAAGATGAAAATAATTCTATGGTAGCTACGTGAAATATACGTGCTTTTATGTGTCTTTCTTCATTAAATACTGTAAACTTTCTAATTAAATGAGGATGAAATACACATTAAATTGATATATTTTTGAAGGACATAATGACTGAACTTCAAAACAAACAATTATTAAGCAATAAAAAAAAAAAAAAAAATTGAACTTTTGGATTGACGGATAGTCGGTTTCTCAACCAAAGGTTGAGGTTCAAGTTTTGATATGGACAAAAAACAATGAAAATTTGAAGAGTGAAACAAATGCATAGATTTAAAAGTTAAATAGTGATAGTGTTTATAACTCATTCTAAAAAAGATTAATGGGAAAATGATTTTTGAGGGTAAGTAACTGTTGTTTTCATTTGGTTTATATTCTTTTTTTTGTGTTCAATATATTATTAAATTTGTTGTTTGTGTTCACCATAACCCTTTTGATCGATTATCACATGTCAAAAGCCGATCAAATAGATTATGGTGAACATAAACAACAAGTTCAATGATATATATTGAATATGAAAAAAAAAAAAAAACAAAATAGATGAAATGAAAACAAACCCAACAGTTAGTGACCCTTAATAATCATTTTCCAACAATTAATTAATATATCTATAGGAAACAATATCAAAAGATGTAACAAACTATAAAATCGTACATATAAACAAATTTCACATATTTATACAACATTGATCGTGTATAAGTTTCTCTACAACTTATAATGATAAAATCCTGTAAGAATATATTTAAATTTTCAATTGGAATTAGTAAGAAAAATAAATAAAGGTAGCTTTCATATTAGCATAAAGTAAAGTAAAGTTAATGAAATGGACATGAAGTGATTGTCAAATTGAAATTAAAAAGATTATCACAAGCAAAGCCTGATTAGTACTAATTAATTGGTTATTTACTATATCTTATTCTGGTAAATTAGCATTCACGTGGTCATCTTTGGTGTTGTCATATCTATGTTGTTACAATTCTTATTTTCTAATTTAATATGTTATAATAATGACAACAAAAGTTATAATTAATGTTCTAATATTATTCTCATGCTATACTGTTTTTGTTTATTTTGTCGACTACTGATCTGCAATTTATTTATTTAATAAAAGTTCTAACTTCTTGTAATTGTTTACGTTGTTTTCTCCTATTAAATTTCTTTTATATATATATATATATATATATATATATATATATATATATATATATATATATATATATATATATATATATATATATATATATATATATATATATATATATATACATACACTATGCAGGTTAAAAAATAATTGATAGATTACTAAAAAAACATATCTTGTTTAAAATGGTTAAGTTGTTTACATTAGCATTGATATAATAATTTTTACATTAAGTTTATATATATAACCACAACTAATTTGAATAATATTACTCAATGTTTTCTATCTGTTGCTTGCACTTAAATAAAACTTAATATTATTATCGAATTAGCGTTAATTTTTTTAATAATTGTTATAGTTGATTAATTTAAAATTTTACTTATGTGATTATCTTTTAATTTATATGATAGATATAGATATTTTTTGAAACGAAAAATATAATAAATACAATTTATGCTCATAACATGACTTGAATTCTTAACTTCAAAAAGAAAGAACAACACATAATACAGTATGAATATAAATAAATTTACGTTACTTTTTAAATATTATATGGTTAATTAATTTATAAAATCACTTTGAAAAAGGTTTTATTACTATAAAAAAAAAAAGTAGTTTTTGGATATTATTCAGTTAATTTGACAATTCAATTGATGTTTGTATTTATCATATTTACATGTTTTAACTATTTAAAAACTTATCATTTTTTAGTTTGTTAGAGATTTTGGTTTAAGTTTTAAATCTAATACCATATTCAAATTTAAAAAAAAAAATCAAATATACTTTATTGATAATTTAAAAGTTGAATATAAACATTGTTTTTAATATTATATTTAAATTAAAATATTAAGTATATTATTTTAATAATTCAAATAATCTATAATACAAATGATAATATTTATATTTTGGAAGCTAAATAAGGTTGGAAGTTGAAAAAATAGAAGTTTAAAAACAATATATTAAGAATAAATATGGTTCTATTTTATATATATATATATATATATATATATATATATATATATATATATATATATATATATTGGTTTTTATATATGACAAATAACAAAAAGAATATGAAAAGTAATATAAATTTTACTAACATAAAAACATTAAAACATATATTTTAAATTTATATTCAAGAAACATTCACATAATCACACCAAAATGAATACATAGAACTTAAGATACCCTTAATATATTCGATATATTTAGAAACATAAAAAAACTTTCATTATTTATGCAACAAACCCTATTTCTTCAACTCTTCATATATCTTTAATTTTTCATATTTGAATCACAAAACTATTTCAAACATATGAATGTTTTTTTTGTAAGAAAATCTTGTTTATATACTACTAACATGGCTAGAAATATATATAAACAAGGGTAAATTAAAAATTCAATAGAAATGACAATAATTTTAGATCAACAAAGTTGAAGGTTTTTGAAGTATTGATTTTTAAAAGAAAGTGTTTAATTGTTAAGTATATCGGGGAGAACTAAAGGCAGGCATCATAGTCAATGTTTTGAAATAATAAAAGTTATATATGGTGGTATTATCTCTTTTTCTAATTTATTTCTAGATATTGTTCATTCTACTTTCTTTACATTTCAATAAAAAGTTTATGGTTATATGTTTAGAACCAATAGAAAAATATGACAACTTTTTAATTTAATTGTTACAATTTCTTAAAGATGTATACTTTTAGTTTGCAATGTCTTATATAATTTTTTTGACTAAGCTTCGTCGTTGATTATGAAACTAATTATATAATTACAAAGTAGAATTAAATTACTACATCCGTCCAAATTAATTATCCACATTTGACTTTTGAAGTTTTTATTCTTCAAGTTTGGTTTTAAATATTTTTGTTTTTTGAGAGTTAATACTTGATGCAAAATATATGAATGAATTGTATTTTAAACGTCTTTTCATTGTTATAAGTTTTATCAAGTAATATATAATACAAATAAAAATATTTAAGGTGAACGTTGAAGAAAAAAAACTTCAAAAATCAAAAGTAGACAATTAATTTAGGATGGAAATAGTTTAATGAATACATTACTAGAATATATATGAGTTAAAAAATATGACAACATTACAAAACGTCTAATCTATATATCTATTATAACATATACCATTTTCATGCAATACATTCACTTAAAAGTTCGGTTACAACTTAAATTTTTTTTTTTTTAACTAAAATTAATTAGTAACTACAATTAAAGTTGTAACTTTTATATATATATATATATATATATATATATATATATATATATATATGATTAGTTATGTGTACTTACAATTTTAATTTTAATATAATTAATATCTACAAGTGGAGTTCTCTTAAGTTATAGTTAGTAAGTGATAATTATTATATTTATTTGGTTAATATAAAAATATAAATAGTTAATATATGTACATGAGATTGATAAAGTTTGGTGCATAATATGGAAAAGATATCAATTTATATAAGCGGAATATAAAAATTTTGTGTATATTTTCTGAAAATAATTTGTAATCCCTTATATTGTATTTTCTAGACCAAATGAGATTCACTAACATAAGGATCACTAATAATACAATATTAACATGACATTTGTACTATTATATATATGATTGTTTTATTGTAGTACTTCATATATATTATTAAGTATGTTGTTGATGTTGTTTATATTATCGTGTTAAACATTAAATTATGTTCAGTTATTCAAGTTTATGAAAATATTATTATTATTAGATAATATATGTTGTGGAGATCATGATATATTTAATTTTTGTATTGAAATTATATCTAAATTTTATAGGTATATAATATATAACATTTTAATCCTATTATATTACTCAAAGGTTTCTATCTACTGTTTTCACATATATAAAAGTTAATATTATTATCTATTTAGTGTTATTTTATATTAATTGTTATGATTGATTAATTTAAAATTTTACTTATGTGACCATCTTTTAATATAATATATTACTCCTAAACTACATCTAAATACTACACATGTTTATAATGAGACTTGGACCTTCAATCTCAATGAGGGAGACAAAATCGAATACCTTATAGATACAAATAATTTTATGTTACTTTTTAAATATTATTGTTAATTAATTTACAAGCTCAATTTGAAAAATATTTTATTACTATAAAAAAAATAGTTTTTGGATAATATTTTAGTTAATTTTGACAATTTGATTGATGTATGTATTTAACATGTTAGTATATTTTAACTATCTAAACAAAATTATCATTTTTTAAATATTTTAAGTTTATTTGAGATTTTGGTTTAGGTTTTAAATCTTATATCATACTCAAATTAAAAGATCAAGTATATTATATGGATAATTTAAAAGTTGAATATAGACATTATATTTAACATTATATTTAAATTAAAAAACTAAGTATATTATTTTAATAATTCAAATAATCTACCATATTAATGATAATATTTTATATTTAGGAAGTTAAATAAGGTTGGAAGGTGAAAAAATAAAAGTTTCAAAACAATATCTTTAGAATAAAAACGATTCAATTATATATATATATATATATATATATATATATATATATATATATATATATATATATATATATATATATATATAGGAAAAGTGAATATACCTTTAAGGGTATATAAGTTTAGGTACCCAAACTAACTATACTACATCATTTTGTATCATATATATATATATATATATATATATATATATATATATATATATATATATATATATATATACATTGTAATTGTCCAATGTTCTTATAATTCAATTTCTAACTTGATTTACTTCCAAGATTTTTATCAATTTCACATTTATATTCCTCTTACATAATTTTCATTTTCAACTATAATATATATAGCCTAGTAGGTGTTCGGCAAAAAGATGTGATTTAAGAGGAAGATAGTAATGAAATTTTAAAAATTTTGAAAGTAAATCAAGTCAAGGGTTGAAGTTTAAGAACATTATAATTAATATATTAAACAAAATGATATATGATAATGAGTTTGGGTACCTAAGCTTATATACCCTTAAGGGTATATTCACTTTTCTATATATATATATATATATATATATATATATATATATATATATATATATATATATATATATATATATATATATATATATATATATATATATATATATATATACCTTCAATTTTGTATATGACAAATAACAAAGAGTATAAAAGTAAAATAAGTTTGCAAACATAAAAACACTAGAACATATATTTTAAAATTAATTTGTATTCAAGAAACATATTACACACTCATAAAATCATATAAAATGAATACATACACTTGATATATTTGATAATTTTTTAATATAATAAAATTCTCATTATTTTATGCAACAACCCTCATTTCTGAAACTCTTTATATCTCTTCAATTTTTCATATTTCAATTAGAAAACTACTACAAAAATATACATGTTTTTTTGGAGGAAAATTTTGTTTATATACTATTAATATGGTTAGAAATATACGAATAAGGGGATAGTAAAAAAATCATTAGTAAATGACATTAATTATAGTAACATAAAAATTCATTTACTAAAGTAATTATAAGAAATATATTAAAAGCTCTTGAGTGGCTATTATTAATGGATTGTAAGTTGAAAAGTCTTGGGGGTTTTAAATGAATATGATGCAAGTATATGACATATCTTAAACGATATTCACTAGAAAAATCTTTTTTATAAGATTTATAAAGATGAATATAAAGATTTTAGAGAAACTTAATAAAATTTTCATGTTTTATGCAATAAAACTTATTTCTTTAACTTTTCATATTTGAATCACAAAATCATTTCAAATATATTAATGTTTTTTTGTATAATTTTTTTTTGGGTACTAGACTAGAAATATATAAATGAAAACAACATAAAAAGTCATTAGTAATTAATTTTAGGAACAAAAAATTAATTTACTTATTTAATTATTAGATAAAAGTTAAAAGCAGTAATATTTATTAATTGGTTGAAAGTTGAGAGGTTATAGGGTTTCAAATTAATATGATGCAAGTATCACATATTTCTTGAACCATAGTAATTTGGATGTTTTTTTTTCTAAAAGATACTAGATGTAATCTCTAAGGTTGCCATAAAAGTAGGATTTGTTTCAAAATTGTTTGTACACAAAGATTTGTAAGTTCTACAACTGCAACTATATTTGCTATAAAAGAAAGACCAAAGAATTATTTAGCTGATGGCGTTTTGGTAAAAAATACGGTAAAATACAAAAAATCTATGTATTTGCACCATTGCGCAACCTAAGTAATTTATATAGGGTAAAATGGTATAGGTTTCCATTAGCGGAGTAGGATTTGGCCAACATATTTACAAACTTCTCCATTATCCGTCATCTATATGGATCAATCTATTCATGCAATTCGTGTCTGCTGGGATACTTGTAGCATGTCTTACTTGACCAAGGACTCTGACCTGGATGAAAATGGAAATAAAAGGCTTAAGCTTGTTACTTTAGTGGTGACACATGTGATGAAGATTAAAGGAAATTGAAGATTGAGTGGCTTTCATATGATAAGTATAGAAAGGTAAAATAGGAGAAGTACAAGAAAAATGGTCACATGTATTATCAAAAAGAGAAACTGGCTCCCGAAAAGAAGAATAGATTTGAAGAATTTCTTGCTCAATTTGTAGTTGTATCCAAAAAAAGACACGATCAAACTGATGTTGTTCTCGTAAATCAGCAAGCCTCGATCCGTAAAATCAAGCAACAAATAAGAAAACTTTCAAGGTAATTCAATGAGCGCTTACTAGGCATACTTCCAAGCAACACGAAGACCAATCTAAAACCTCATGCCAAGGTCATAACAATAAGGAGTGGTAAAATTATTAACCCTTTAGTTCCTATAACTACAATGATTCATCAAATGTGCAACAGTCGGAAGAAGAAAACGACCAAGAAAAGGCCACTACCCAGCATCCACGACGTGGTGACCACGGGCCCATGGCGTGGCCATAAGAGGAATAGAAGAAAACTCCTCCAGTAAAAGCATATAAGCCAACTCTTTCCTATCCGAATCGGGCTAAGCAAGACAAACAAGATGAGGACTACAAAAAGTTTCTGGAACACATTAAGTCTTTACACATCAATATATCATTCATTGAAGTTGTTGCATAAATGCCAAAATACACCAAGTTCCTAAAATACATTTTCATAAACCAAAAGAAGATGGAGGAAGCTTCGAAAGTTATATTAAACAAGAATTTCTCAACAGCTATGCTCAATAGCTTGCCGAAGAAGAAGGAGATATGGGAAGCTTGAAACTTCCTTATCAATTCGGGAATCTTTCAACTAGTCATGCTCTCGCTAATTCGGGAGATAATGTGAATTTGATGCCATAATCATTTTACAAGAAGTTGAATCTCCTGGAGCCAAGGCCAATACACGTGGCAATTCATCTAACCAGTAAGATGGTGACATTCCGGAGAGGTATTTGTGAAGATCTTTTGGTTAAGATTGATAAGTTTGGATTTCCCACAGATTTCGTAGTGCTTGACATGGAGGAGGACAATCAAGTCCCTATTATCCTTGGAATACCATTTCTTTTCTCTACATGGGTACTGGTGGACATTAGGGAATCAAAACTAACACTTCAGGTTGGAGAAAATGCAATAACATTTGGTTTTGATAGAACAATGAAGCACTCAAAGATTAGAGATGACATTGTCTTTTCAGTTGACACATTTGACTCATTCACAGAGAAAGAGATGCAAGAGTTGAAGGAGAATGAGCTAGAAGGTTACATGACTCTGAAAGAGGATGATTTTGATTCTGAACATGACCTTGAATAATTGGAAAGGATAATGGAAGAAAGCAATTTTGAAAAGAATAAAAGGCTTTCTGAAGAAGCTTCACGAGGTGGCTAAACTGTAGCCATGATGTAGTTGTAAGAAAACTCACAACATGATAGGGAGAAAAAAACCCCATGACATGGAAATCAGAAGCCCATGTCGTGGCCATTAAACAGAACCACAATGCAAGTCTCAAACCCTTACCCGATCATTTGGAGTATGCTTTCTTAAAAGATTACAAACATAATATTGTGATCATAACATCGGATTTGAAGCCTAAAGAGGAGAGCTTGGTAAAGGTATTGAAAAAATGAAAGAATACAATCACATGGACATTTTCCGTCATCAAGGGGATAATACCTTCATATTTCTCACATAAGATAATTCTGGAATAAGGCTCTAAGCCTGTAGTTCAGCCACAACGTAGACTCAATCCGAACATGCAAGAACTGGTGAAGAAGGAGGTGATGAAGTTGTTGGATTCTAGGATTATTTACTCGATTTAAAATAGCCAATGGGTGAGTCTGGTTCATGTTATTCCAAAGAAAGGAGGGATAACGGTGGTGACAAATAAGAAGAACAAGCTCATTCCTACTAGTACAGTAGTCGGTTAGCAAATGTGTATCGATTTTTGCACGTTAAGCAATGCTACTTGCAAGGATCATTTTCCTTTACCGTTTGTTAATCAAATGCTTGAAAGATTATCTGGTCACATCTTCTATTACTTTTTAGATGGATTTTTAGGTTACTTTCAAATTTCGATTGATCCATGAGACCAAGAGAAGACCACATTCACATGTTGAAGTGGTTCTTTTGCTTATCAACGAATTCCATTTGGTTTATACAATGGTTTATGCAATGTGCCAACCACCTTTCAAATAGGCATGCCCGCTATCTTTCATGACATGGTGGAGAAGTTCATGGACGATTTGTCTATTTTTGGTTATTCATTCGATAATTGTCTCTCTAACCTTGATTTAATACTTGCTAGGTGTGAAGAAACCAACTTTGTCTTGGATTGGAAAAATGTCATTTCATGGTTAGAGAAGGAATAATGCTAGGACATAAGGTTTCCAAAGCAAGGATAGAGGTGGATCAAACAAAGATTGACACAATTTTGATCTTGTCGCCTCCAACTAACGATAAAGGGGTGCGGATTTTATTAGGCATGCGAGATTTTACCGCCGGTTTATAAATGATTTTTCCTAAAATAACAAGACCCTAACTCAATTACTTTTGAAAGATGTTACTTTTGATTTTTCTATCGATTGTTTGAAAGCTTTTGAACTTCTTAAGGAAAATTAACAACTGCCACCATTATGATAGCTCCAAATTGGAACCTTCCATCTGAGTTGATGTGTGATGCTAGTGACTTTGCATTCAGAGTGGTTTTAGGAAAAAAGTTTGAAAACCATTTTTAACCAATCTATTATGCAAGAAAAACACTCAACCCAACTCAAGAAAATTACACCACCATGGAAAAGGAATTACTAGCCATAGTTTATGCTTTTGATAAATTATGTCCTTACTTAATATTTTCTAAAACAATTGTGTTTGTTGACCATCCTACGTTGAATTATTTGTTTAGCAAACAAGATGCAAATCCAAGGTTGATGATATCGGTGTTACTACTTCAAGAGTTTGACATTAAAATAAAAGATGAGAAGGGAATGAAGAATGTAGCAGCCGATCATCTCTCAAGATTAAAGAACCCAAAACTCGAGGAGCTAAAAGAAGAAGAGATTGATGGCAACTTTACGGATGAGTACTTGATGGTTTTTGAGAGAGAAGAGCCTTGGTTCATGGACACCATGAACTAACTTGCATGCAATCAGAGAAACCAAAACTTGAGGAGCCAAAAGGTCTCTCTTACAAGAAAAAGAAGAAGTTTTTTTTTTCCAAACTCAGGTACTATTTCTGGAACATCCCCTCTTTATTTGGAACTTGCACCGGCAGGATCATTAAAAGATGTGTTTTTGGGAAAGAAGCTAGAGACATCTTATATCATTTCCAAAGTGGACCTATAGGAGGCCATCATGGAGCTCACTATACGAGAAAGAAAGTGTTTGATGTAACAATATTTTGGCCTACCATATTCATGGATGCAACAACCTTTGTCAAGGAATGTGTATCATGTCAAAGATCGGGGATTATCACATCACACAATGAAATGCCTCAAAACATCATTCAAGTTTGTGAGGGTTTTTGATGGTTAGGGGATTAACTTTATGGGACAATTTCCAGCTTCATGAGGTAACAAGTACATACTTGTAGTGGTTTATTATGTGTCAAAGTCGGTGGAAGCGCATGCTTTACCCACTAATTACGCACATGTTGTCATTAAATTTCTAAAAAAAGCTATTTTCTTGTTTTGGCATGCCTAGAGAATTAATTAGTGATTAGGGAACCCACTTTTGCAATGAAAAACTTGCAAGGGTTTTACAAAAATATGGTGTAGACTATAGGTTTGCAACACCTTATCACTCTTAAACACATAGGAAAACCAAAATAACAAATCGAGCACTAAAAAGAATTCTCGAAAAGTCGGAAGGAAGTAATAAAAAGGTATAGTCCACCATGCTTGATGATGCATTATAGGAGTTTCGAACCGGTTTTAAAACTCCAATTGTTACTACGCTTTATAGGCTAGCTTTTGGTAAAAAAATGTCACTTACCGGTTGAAATCGAACTTAATGCATTTTGGGCTTTAAAGACTTGTAACTTTGAATTTATCTTAAGTGTATACTAACCGTATGATGCAGATAAATGCCTTAGAGGAGTTAAGAATTGAATCATACACTAACACTTTGATTTATAAGGACAAAATAAAGAAATGGCATACTGTTAGGTTAAGAGGAAATAAGAATTTTGAGCTCGGTCAAAAGGTCCTACTCTTCAACTCTAGGATGAAGCTCTTTCAGGGAAAAATAAAGGTAAGTTGGTATGGACCATTCGTGGTCAAATAAACCTTTCCATATGGAGCAATTAAGTTATACAAAGGAGATGGGACTACGTTTATAGTTAATGGACATCGCGTAAAGCATTTACAAAAAGGGAATGACAAGGGAAGATAAGGAAGGAAAGGACATGGTAGTGGAAGAAACCGCTGCAATGTAGGGGGAAGTAGTCCAGCTCAAGACTCCTTAAAAGAAGTGCTTACTGGAGGCAACCTGTGGTTTGCATTTTCTTTTCATTTTACTTTTGCATTTTCTTTTCTTCCATTTTATTTTTTTTTCCAAGGGTTTTTACTTTTTAGTAGTTTTCATTAATTCTTTTTGTGAGGGCAAGTAACGAACAAATGTGGGGTGTGGTGAATTTTTGTTTAAAAAAAAAACCTGGCTTACAGTAGCCACGGCGTGGATGAGCTTTTCCTACATCGTGGGCTACAAGAAAATCCCAAAAATTGCAAACTTTTAAAATGCCACAGTGTGGGGTTGAGTTTTACGCAAAAGAGTTACTTTTAAACCCTAATCGATCATTTCCCTCATTTTTACCACGTGAATTCTCTTACACCATCACCTGCCCTCTAGAGCTGTTTTCGCAATCTTCTTTCTTTTTCTTCGATTTAATTTGATTTATCCACAAAGGATAGTGATTTCCTACTCTAAACTACTTATTACTACATACTATCTGTTTTTGGTGCTTTGATTTAAATATTACGACCGGTTTCAAGAAGTATACAAATCTAGGTTTTGTTAGTTTGGTTGAAATTTGCTCTATTTCGACAGTTTTAGTGGCTTGATTCATGATTAATATTCTTGAAATATGTCCTCAATAAGACCCCTTTGATTGAAATTGGATACAACATCAGATTGTGCCCAAATTGGACCAACATGTTCTTAGTGTTCATATGCCATGGCGTGGCCCTACGTGACCACACCATGTTCTTAGTGTTCATACTCCGCAACGTGGCCCTACGTGACCACGATGTGGGAACTGGTTAGGGAGAAGATATTTTTTCTTTCTTGATTTTATGATATGTGTTCTGTTGGTAGATATGTTTTGTTGTGTTATTTTGCAGGAATGGGATCCTAGAGGCAACCTGGTTCACAAAGGGAATTCCCATGGTATAATTTTCCAAAAGTTATGGCACCTAATGTATATTTGGAATGGAAAAATAAGAACGAAAGACATTGATATTCCACCCATTTTGGACTGGAATTGGATTCAAGTTGTAGGCCTCTTGGAACAAGTCGATCCATATTTAACTAAACTGTTTTTACAAGACAGAGTGTGACTTACTGACACGAGATAGAGGCATTTGTTTAGGATACAAGAGCCAATGCATGTGAAACTTTTTGTGGAATTTTTCAACATGGTTAATATTAGGATAATGGATGATATTAATGATCCTGAGAATTTCACCTTTTGTCTTGGGGGACAAAGAAGGGAACTAAGTCTTAATGAGATATCTTAGCGTTTGGATCTATACAACAGATCAGTGGCAACATTTCCTGTGTTCTTCGTCTTTTTGGATCACTCTCATAAGAATTTTCCACCAGAAGTCATAGAGTTTGGGTATTGGACTGAGATTTCTAATGGGTTTTACACAGGAGGAACTGCAAATGAAGGGAAAATTAGAAAGGTCGTGCATCGATTCATCCATCGGTTGATCATATTTTCCATCAACCGGAAGAAGGAATGTGATAGAGTTCCTCTACTTTATGTGTTTTTTCTTTGGTGTATCATTACACCATATATATTTTGTCACATCCCCTACCATGTAGCATACTTCTTGACAGAGTGGATATGGAACAACATATCCAAGTCTCCTATTTATGGTGGTATGTTGGTCACCAAACTGTCTAGATCTTTTAAAGTCTTTGATGAGCCTAAGGCTAGGTTTCTAATGAGGAAGGATGGCCGCCCATTTCAGCAATGATTATTCAAGACTGCTCAAATAGTAAATGATATACGAAATGACACCTATATGGTGCCGGTGGATAATGAGATTACGGTTCCAAAAGATTGGATGAATGTGAGCCCGAGGGTCGACGAACATGATCCTCAAGATACACATGTGGATGACAAGATACCTATGGATCCATATCACATTTTGGCTGGACAGTATGGTGTTAACATAGGTTGGAGCTTGTACTTTATCGGGTACTCTATCATGGTGATGATACACCATCTATAATTAGTGCCCCTAAGTGGAGCACCTCCCTGTTACATTTACAAACCATATTGGGAGGATCGTTGGGCCTAACATAGAGGAGTCATGGGTACTACTGGGGCTGTAGATGGAGATGATGAGGAAGAAGAGTGATTATCCTTGATTTATGTTTATTTATTTTTGGTGTCATTTCAACTATGTTTGTTTTTGTTTTTGGTGTGTTACGATTTTCGTAACTTAGGATTATGGTAGTATTTACTTTTTGTATTCCTTTTTATCATGTGTTATTTTTGTTTCTTAGAAATAATGTTAGCATTAAGTTCAGCGGGTTGATAGGAGTGTGTAATTTTGTTTCCTGAGAAACATGAAGAGAGGTTAAGTGAGGGGTACAACGTGTGATCGAGAAGAGTTTTTAAGAGATTTTTTGAGTCTTATCGACATAATAACTGAAGAATTAGATCCAACATCATAATGAAAGGATATGTCATCCCTGAAATGACAATAAACAGAATGATTAGTATTCTAAATTTCCAGTAGCCACGGTGTGGCCATATAGGACCACGACGTGGCCATGAAGGCTTTCTAAGATACAGACATGACGCTATTTGAAGCCTACGACATGGCTACACTCTTCCACAGTGTGGGGAATCGCAATTACACTTACTGATTGTTCATTTTCTACCATTTAGAGTCCATTTTCACAGTGCATTTAAAGATTATTCCTACTAAAGTCCTAAAGTTCTGTTCTATCATGTTTATGAGATGTCAACCACACAACTTTCGATTTTAACCTTGCCACCTCTATTCTAGGGGAGGCTATTTCAATTTATTTCTTTACTTTTATGTTCTTTAATTGTGTTTAGCATGTATTGAGGATATTGCATGAATTAAGTGAGGGGTAGGGGGTGAGATATAAGAATACAAGCACATTGAAAAGTAAAGAATGAAAATTGACTAGGATTATAGTTTTTTAGAGAGACTTGAAATAATGATCTAAAATTGATCCACTATATGTTCTAGTGTATTTGTGGCTTCCATGTCCTAGTGCAATAATGGGACAAAAACATAACCTTGTTTCATTTGACGGACATAATATGTTTAGCATAATATACCAGCAATGTATCTAATAAAGCTTATGTAGTCATTACATCTTAGACTAATGCCTCTAATCAATAAAGGTTATAGTTAAGCTCTTTAGTTTTTTAGATTTGAGTGAAAAAAATTGGAAAAAAGAGAAATGTTGAGTAAATAAAAGCTTATAATCTCTGAAGATTTTAGATATTGAAGAATGAACCAAAATCACCAATAAGTCAATTAAGTATTTTATTTTAATCTAATTGTTCTTTTCTAGGTTATTTTTCTCTATGTGTGCTTTGGTGATTAATTGAAAATTACCTTGAGGTTAAGAAAGATTTCTTAGGATATATTCACAAGGATGTATAAATGAATGTTGTTCAGAATAACTGGGAAATGTTTATGAGGAAACTTGGAAATGTTTATGAGGATTGTGAGTATTTAGAATTGGGGAAGTTCTTAGGAAATAAGACAAAAATTGACTCCTTGCGGTATTGATGTAAAAGGTGAGATCAAAATGGATTGACTTGTGCGATGTTGGTAGCTAGGGTTTCGATGTGATGATATGATGATAAAATCAGTTTTGCTTAGGGCCAAGCAAAAGGCAAGTATGTGGTTTTTTGATATCTGTATATTTATTTATATATTTCATGCATTATGTTAATAATTTTAACTTCAATTATGTTGAAGGTAGCACAAAAGGTACTTAATATATTTAAATTTTGTTTGTAGCAGTGAAGACATGCTCGGGATTAAAAGGAAGCAAAATGCAGAGCTGGAAGCGAGAAAAACTAGACCAGGTTAACTAAAGTCAAAGGGATTAAGAAATCTTAAGCCCACAGTGTGGAGAGCCTTAGCCACACCATGGTGATAGGAATAATCATGATCTTCTGGCCGACTTGGGGAACACGCGTGGGAAATGACCACCATGTCATGGAGGCTATTTGCCACGGTGTAGGTATAGAATTTGGAAATTACAAATATATCGTCTAATCCATCAACCCTACATTATGATTCAAGTTATTTTTGACTTTTGGAGGCCAGAGATGTACTGGAAGATAGAAGGAGATCTGATTTCTATTGAAGTTTAGTTTTGAAGAGATTTAAGGTAATAATACTTCTAAACCTTTGTTTTACTTTGTTCTTCATTTTTTTCCCAAGTGAACTTCGGTTTTGATTGGTTTTTTCCAGTATTTATGGGCTAAAAACCCTAACTACTGTTTAGAGTAGAGTATCATTATGACTATGTGTTGATTGATTAGATCTTGGATTGTTGCTAGTTACTTATTTGTTATGATAGCTTGTTAAAGAACCTTTTTGTGTTAATGATAACTACTTTTCATATTTATTGTTGAGTTTTACTAAATTTACATGATCATTCTTATTTGTTAGACTTGTATTTTTTGAATTTCTGATCATCAACGTCAAAACACTAGAGGTTTGATCATAAACCTAGGGTTAATTAGAAAAGTGGGTCAATTAACGTCGAAGCTAATATGTGATAACTATTCAAGTGTTAAATTGATGTTATTATCCACTAATGTCAATCATTAGTTCAAGTCTAGTGTAACGCAAACTTAGTATTAGTATTCTTATTTCTTTGTCCACCTAATCATTGAATGAATGAATCAGTTTTACTAAAGGATTAGTCTTTTGATCATAAATTCTAATCAACTTAGGAATCAGTAAGCAACAACTATTTAATCCATTGCACTTTCCAATAAAATCAACCATAGTAGTAGTGTGAATCGTATTTAAACAAAAGTCTCTTTAATATCTTGCTTTACACCTTAATTTAAATTACTTTTTGTTAGTTAACTCGTTTTTGGTGATAATTATTTTTAAGTAAGTTGGACTTGTAAAACCAAAGAAGAACCTATCTTTAATTGCTTTTAAATTAGTTAACTTTTAGTATATAAATTAGTACATAATCATTCTTATCCCCCTTGTGTTTGACACCCTATTTTCTTACTATACTACTATTCGATTAGGTACACTGTCTATCGCATTTAGCTAGCTTAAATAGTTTGGTTTATAAATTAAATACTAGTATATAAATTGTCTACCAAGTTTTTGTTGTCATTGTCAAGAAATGGTTTCATTAATTACTTAATATTATTATGCTAACTGTTATCGATAATTTCTATGGAATTTATTTCATATAAAGTTAATTTTTTGTTCAGTTTTTCGAGTGTTTTTTTGTTTCTTAGCTCGCCACGTCGTGGACACACTGGCCCATGCTGTGGTCGTTGAATGAACAATTTTATGTTTATTTATGTTTATTCTTTTTACGCGTTTCCTTTCTATTTTTTATGTGATATATGACCCGAGGATCAAAATTTTCAATAGTGCCACTACTTGAAGACCCTAAATCTACATTCCACAAAAAGAAAGACAAAAAGGCGGGGGAATCAAGTAACACATTTCAAACCAAAAAAGTTAGAATTCTTCGAAAAGACTCCAGAAAAGAAGGGAATTGGGTACTTGCCAGAAGCAGACACCGAAAATAATTTAGAAGAAGACATGAAAAGCGAGCTAGACGAGTTAGTAGATATCACATGGATGATTATGGAGGAGTACAAGAAGAGGGTGCCTAATGAAAATGGATCGGGTCTTGCCCTACCCAAACTCCTAAATGAAACCAACATTGAGCTCACGAGACACATTCTCGCAATGCTCAAGTACATTCCATTTTTCAGGAAAGACCATGAAGACGCGTTTGGGCACATCAATAAAATGTTGGACAACGCAAATTTCTTCAATGATCCAAATGTCATGCGAGAAGCAGTGGTACTTAAAATGCTACCAATAACCTTTACAGGAGCAACGAAAATCTGGATAAAGTCACTTATGCCCTTAGCAATGACAACTTGGACGAATCTATGGGATGCTTTCATTAAGCAATTTAGCCTACCTTCAAAGATATCCAAGCTCAAGAAGAAGATAGCAAACTTCCAATAAAATGATGTTGAGTCTTTGTACGAAGCATGGGAGAGGTATAAAAGTATGCTTAGGAATTGCCCCAACAAGATCCATATGTGCAACAAGAAGTGTCTATCGTTTATGATGGGGTAAATGTTAAAAAAAGACAAATCCTTGAATCTCAAGGACCAATGAACAAGAAAGATTCGGGTACAATTAATGAGTTGATTAAAGAATTTGCAAAACATTCACGTTAATATCATAACCCACGAGAAGATGCTACAAGAGGCAATGGAAGTTTGGATGGAGGCAATGATAACTTAGCAATAATAATGGAAAAACTAGAGTTAATGGACCGATGCATAAAGAAGATGAATCAACTTATCTATGCAATTTGTGTTGGTGTGATAATTATAGCAGGCCTCACTTGACCAAGGACTATGACCTCAACAAAAATGGTAACCGGAAGGCTCAAGATTATTACTCTAGTGGTGATAGGTGTGATGAACATTGGAGGAAACTAAAGAAGGAGTGGATGTCATATGATAGGTGTGATGAACATGGGTATTATCAAAAGGAGCAACGGGTTCCTGAAAAAAAAAAGAACGACTTTGAAGCAATACTTGGTCGATTTGCACCCGCATCCAAAAATAGACTTGATGAAACCGATATTGTTCTCCGAAATGAGCAAGCCTCGATCCATAACATCGAGCAACAAATAAGACTACTTTCAAGGAAATTCAACGAGCACTTACCAAGTACACTTCCAAGAAACGCAAAGACTAATCTAAAACCTCACGTCAAGGTCGTAACGACAAGGAGTGGTAAAATTATCAACCCTTTAGTTCCTCTAACTAATGATAATTCATCAAATTTGTAATAGCTAGAAGAAGAAAACGGCCAAGAAAAGGCCACTGCCCAGCAGCCAAAAAGTGGTGACCACAGGCCCCTGGCATGGCCGTTAAAGGAAGAAAAGAAAACTCCTCCAGTAAAGGCATATCAGCCACCTCTTCCGTATCTGATTTAGGCTAAGCAAGAAAAACAATATGAGGACTATAAAAAATTTCTAGAACAACTCAAGACTTTACAAATCAATATCTCGTTCATTGAAGCTATTGCACAAATGCCAAAATATGCCAAGTTCCTAAAAGACCTCACAAACTGAAAGAAGGAGGAAGCATCGAAAGTTTTATTAAATGATATTTGCTTAGCAACTATTCTTAACAGGTTGCCAAAGAAGATGGCAAATCCGGGAAGCTTGACACTTCCTTGTCAATTTAGGAATCTTGCAACTATTCAGGCTCTTGCTGATTCGGGAGCTAGTGTGAATTTGATGTCATACTCATTTTACAAGAAGTTGAATCTCACAGAGTCAAGACCAACACGCGTAGCAATTCATCTACTCAATAAGACGGTGACATTCCTGATATGGTGACAATCAAGTCCCTATTATTCTTGGAATACCATTTATTAGAACCGCTTGAGCTGTTGTGGAAATTAGGGAATCAAAGCTGACACGTCAGGTTGGAGAAGATGGAATAACATTTGGTTTTGATAGAGCAATGAATCACTCAAAGATTAGCGGTGACATGGTCTTTTTGGTTTACACATTCAAATCATCATGGAGAAAGAGATGAAAGAATGGAAGGAGAATGAGCTAGAACACTGCATGGATCTGAAGGAGGATGATTTTGATGCCGAACATGACCTTGACGAAATAAAAAGGATACTTGAAGAATGTGATTTTGAAGAGAATAAAAGTCTTTTTGAAGAAGCCCCACAATGTGGCCAAAAAGTAAGAGTTGTTTGCTTGCATTGTTACCAGAGGGCCTCACATCATGAGAAAATATGATCACGTCGTGATCCCTAACATATTAGGGTTTCTGCCACGTGTTATGCTCTCAGACAGCTACATCTTCGGAAGTTCATAACTTTTGCAGACGAGCTCCTATTTTTATAGTCTTTATATCAACGCATAGGTGGATACATACTATACAACTTTCTTTTATATTACTAAGGCTAAAAACTACTTTATCGTAAACTCACTTTTTACGATTCCTGGTGTTATGCCGGTTTTGTCGCGAAACTTCAACAAGTCATAAAGTCTTCGTTATAACTTGGATTTCGACATTTTTTATATCTCCAAAATCTTTGTCCCGACCACTAAAACTTTCTTCATAGATATTGGGTCTATCTATTATTTTAATTTTGATGCTTTTTTATTATATCTAATAAATAAGTATAATGCACATAAAATCACATAATTCACGTAATATTCAAATAATTTCTCTTCATTACTTCAAAGTAGTTTATAGTCGTTGACCCTATATATTATACCATTATGATAGTGCTTAGCCTAGCAACATGGGCGTTACATGAGTGGACGAGGACTAAGCGTGATTCTTGAAGGATCGTCAACTAGATTGATTTTGATGATTCCAACACAATGGGTTGGAGGAAGTTGCAGTGTAAGTTCATTGGATTTATGGTATTCGAGAGTGCTGAGATCTTTTTTGGTGGTAAAATTTAAGTTTTTCATTAGAATGCATCTGTAGGGTGAATGTATATAATATTCATGCTATCAGGGTTGAGTACATGGTCCCTACTTCGGAAGCATCTAGGAAAAGATCTTGTTGGAGCCGACTGTCCGTTTGGGACAGTTACATAGAGTTGAGAGAAGCATGTGTCGCTTGGGTTAAACGTCAGATGAAGGGTTTGTTAGCTTTTGGGTCAATTAGAAAAGAAAGCTATAAACCAAGCGGGGGATTGTTGGGTCTAAAATTATGGTTTATACTTTGCTTTTCAAGGAAAATGTATTATTATGTCTAGGACCGTAAACAACTCAGTGTTTACGGCTATATATGTGTTTACGGTTGTGTGTATGGCCGTACACAGGTCTATGGTCGTAAACCAGTGTACGACCATCTGTCTCATATATATAGGGTGAGGAGTGCTTGAGAGAAAGGGGGCTAGAGAAGGAGAGTATTTTGTAGAGAGAGAAACTAGAGAGAAGATTAGTGTGTGTGAGAGAATATAATGTGTATGGAGCATCACTCATATGTTTGAATACATCATAGATTCAAGTTATTCTTCTTCTCCTTCTCTTCTATTTTGATCTGATATCATCCGTTTGATTGGGATTCCGCATCATCAAACAGATCTAATTGATACACAACCAGATTGGGGACTTACAAGTGGTATCAAAGCTTGGACTGTATCAATTAATTTTGTTAGATCTGGAGCTTATTTGATCTTATTTTTGAAGGATTTCTATGTTTTTGGATAGATCTTGGCAAATTAAGGGGGGTTTGTTCTTCGCGTTTTTCATAAAAACGAGTTTTGGATCAAAAAGTGTGAAAAACATCATTTTTCTTCGCATTTGAAGCAGAGTTTACGGCCACGGAGTTTATGGTCAGAGCTTACGCCCTCGGAGTCTACGGTCAGTGTTTACAGCCTCGCCTCGAAGTATACGGCTCGATGTATGACTCCGAGTATATGGCTCTCACGTGTACGACTCGGTGGTTTACGGCTAGAGTATACAGCCTCGGTGGACGGCTTGGTGGCTTACGGCTCAACAACATCAATCGGCATCACACACACATCTAAAAAAATTAGAAAGCGATTTTGAGGTTGTCGGGATTCGAACCCGGGTGCTTCGCTTCAACACCCCAACACGTTCTCCACTTGATCTAGCTTGCTAGATGCTTCTTTCATTCCCTTTTTAATTCAAATATTATATCTTTGGTTCGTAATTTCTCATTTTTAACACATTTAACCAAAAAAGCAATTTCTTTTATTTTTAATTTTCATTTTCTACCCAAAGTTTTTCTATCTTTTATTTTTGACTTTTATTTTTAACTTTTTACTTAAAATTTTGACTCTCACTTTCAGGTTTGACCTTTGACAACAAACTTTGAATTTCTCACTTAACCTTCAAATTTTCAAATTTAGCTTTTCGGTTTGACTTTTCGGTTTGACTTTTTGAATTTGACTTTTAACATTGACTTTTGAGTTTTAGTCAAAGGGCATATTTTTTTTATTTATAAAAATGAGTTCCTCAAACATCCCGGTCACTGAAGTTTCATGTTCTGAATCTTGTGAAACTACTATTAAATTTCTTCGTGAATAAATTGAGTTACTAAAAAGGGAAAATGAGGACCTAAAGTACAATGGATATCAACTTAGGAAGGCACAAAAACCCTTATAAGAACAATTAGAGACCAAAACCAAGGACTTCTGAAAACTACAAGAAGAATATAGCAATAAATGTGCAAACTATAGATATGTGACAGAACAACTTGTTGAGTTAACTGATGAACTTGACATATTGAAAAATAAGTTTGAAAATACAGATTTTAATTTTAGAAAATTTGATGTGTCAAGTGAAGTAGTTGCATCCATGATAGAACATAGTTTAAAATTCAAAGATAACCAGCAAAAGGGTTTAGGGTATGATAAAGTGCATCCTCCTTTTAATCATACTTGTGAGGATAACCCTTTGACCAAAGAAGAAGTGGACAAAGAGGCACATCTCAAATATGGAAAACCTGTTGTATTTGTGCCAGCAAGTGGTCCTAAAATTGAAAATACTAATGCCTCTACTTCCTATACAGATCCACCACTAAGGCATTGCAAGAAAGCAGCTGAAGAGAGTGTGTCTGATAATAGTTCTGTGTCAAAGTCTGATGACTTAATTTTTTTGATATATTAGATGATATCTTTGATAATTCTATCGTGGTTGTGCCAGAAAGTGTTGAGCTGAATGACTCTAATGCTTCTACTTCATGTGCAAGTAAAGTAACAGAAGATGAGAACAAGGAGAAAACTATTGAACAACCGAATTACTGCTTGAACTCTAAATCTGCTGCTTCTAACTTAGTCACTTCTGATCAACATGATGTTGGAAAATACAAGCCACCAAAACAATCGAAACCGACGACTTGCTGCAATTGTGTTTGTGGGAACAATAAGAAACAAGGCAAGGACATGCCACCAGGGGCAGGATGAAACAACTTCCTAGTGAAGAAAAAGACTTGCTTTCACTGTGGAACACCTGGACACATTGCTCAAAATTGTCCTAATCAAGCAAATGTTCCCTACTATGCATAAGGCTGGCAAAATGCGCCAAGAGGGAGATTCTCCCAAGGAAATCCTTCAAGGTCACATTGAGACAATGGCGACTAGAATACCACAAAGGGAAAGAGTTCAACTCCCAATACCAAGAATCAAAATCCAAGGTCAAGAATGGAATTACAGTAAAAAAGTCCAAACCAAGAGATGCTCCAACGAAACCAAGACCGACTAGGTCAAAGTCATCTCAACAGCCGACTTCAAGTTCAAAATAGAGTGCCGAGGTACCCATCCGATCGAACAAGAAATGGGTTAAACCCAACTACCGATAGGTACCGAAGGTTCAATCTCCCAAATCTCCTAATGACTCTAATATTTCTTCATCCGCTGTTTGTGGTAAACATGATATGTCATGGGAGAGGGTACATTGCAAAGATGACAAAGGTTGACCCAGTTTTAAAATGGACTGGGTTCCAAAGACCAACTGATCCCGCTCTGTGTCATAGCAACTATGGAGGCATATCATCAGTCTTCATTTTGTTGGTAGTGGCTGTTCTAGGCACATGATAGGGGACATATCACAACTGTACAACATTCGAAACTTTGTTCGAGAGTATGTGTCCTTTACGGGAAAGGAAAGAAAGGAAGAAATGAGAGGATCACATAGGGCTTGTGCTTAATGACTTGAAGAATTTTCGGATCTGTTATGAGATTATGCGTGCTGTTCTCAGACCTTCTGGATGCAGATTCAATCGGTGACTTATGGTTTGATTTTTCTTCTCAATACTCCTGAGTTTATCTGACATTGTTTCATTTTGAAGACAATTATTTTATTTCTTATAGTTTTTCTCTGGCAGGTATTTTTTGGGAAGTGATATCAGTTAGTCTAAAACATGTGTAAAGGACTGAATCTGAATTGTCTAGACTCTGTGATCAATGTGCTAGTCGGCACGAAGGACTTGACAGTGTGGATTTAGATAGGATTTTTTCGACTGACCATATGATGCTAGGGTAGATTGAGCAGTGAGATAAACAAGGGAACCTACAGGATACACTAAATTAATACGCATCTAGAACTGTGGCTTAACTTTTCCTTGATGTACAGACTTATGTCCTTAATTCGGGTTCTGATAGGGCGACTGGGGGGTTCTGATAAAGTAGGTTTTTATAAATTATTGTCTTGCATTCTGTCTTTCAGTCATATGTTGCTTCCTCTGCGTGATTGGAAGAGATTTGACCTGGATTGCAACATATGCAACTCTAATTCTACACACCTCCTTATCTATGCAATTCTTTCTATTTGTTAGCCATATGCTATCCCCTCTGCGTGATCAGAAGATCCGACCTGGGACACAGTATATGCAACATTCTACCTCTCAATCCCTCTATCTCTGTTAGTCATTTGTTGTCCCCTCTACATGATTGAAAAAGATCCGACCTGGGACACAACATATGCATCTATCTTAGAATCTGTCTTCATCCTTAATAATTGTTTACTCACCTAAAGTAAGGAGTCCTTAGGAAGTTCTTGATAACCAGGGTATACTGGGAAGTGGGGAACACGTTCTAGTGCGTCTAAACTTGAACCATTTAGAGGTTGTCTATAGATCTCACTGCTTAATTTAAGTGGACAACAATACTCGTGGCCGTCGTCAGCTAAATGGTATACTTGGAAAAGTTTGTTAATATTCTTCGTGTTTAAGTGGACCACAATACCAGGAACTGACCAGATCTATTCATAAAGGTGAAGGTACTAATAAAAAAAAGTTAAGACTGTCTCATAACTTTGACCCCAAATATTTTTGTTTTTATAAAATTTGTTCATAGTTTTCCTGTATGCACAAAATTTAGGGGGATAATTAAAAAAACAAACAAAAATCAGAAAATTTAAAAATCAAACAAAAATTAGAGAATTAAAAATCCAAAAATAGTGTTATTTCTGTTTTATTTCTTGTTCAGAAAATATGAAAAATCCAAAAATTTTGTTTTAAGTTTTCTTTTAGTTTTGTCTTGTCTTGAAAAGTGAATTCAGGTGTAGATGAGACTCATGGAGACTGTATCGAGATTTTCTGAACCGAAACTTCATTCGTGATCATCAAAGAATTCTCATTCGATGGAACAAGAAATGAAGATTATTCTTTCAACTTTCAATTTGTCAACCGCTGAAGCAAGGTGAAGCTTTAATTGAAGATTATGTGTCAGATTGCATTGAAGCCTTCTCAATCAATTTGCTGCTATCTTTGTACCTGTTGAAGTAATCTAGAATATTCATTCTCTCTGATATTCTATCTAAAGATTCTCAAGCTGAATGCACTATCTTTCAAGAATCAGTACCAGAAGCCTCCTCACCCAATGTGCGTTTAAAGTCAAATTTTGAAGAAAATACCAACTGCTCAAGATGAAGTTATTTATTGAAGATTCATCAAGTTCGCCTTGAAGTCGTGAAGAATTTGAAGATTAATGTTGAAGCCAAGCTCCCAATGAAGATTAACAAGAAAAGCCAGCTACCTTTTTAGGGGGTGTTTGTTGGGTCAATTAGAAAAGAAAGCTATAAACCAAAGGGGAGATTGTTGGGTCTAAAATTATGGTTTATACTTTTGTTTTCTAAGAAAATGTATTTTTATGTCGAGGACCGTAAACAGCTCAGTGTTTACGGCTATATATGTGTTTACGGCTGTGTGTACGGCCGTACACAGGTTTACGGCTGTAAACCAGTGTACGGCCATCTGTCTCATATATATATATATATATATATATATATATATATATATATATATATATATATATATATATAGGGCGAGGAGTGCTTGAGATAAAGCGGGCTAGAGAATTAGAGTACTTTGTAGAGAGAAAAACTAGAGAAAAGATTAGTGTGTGAGAGAGACTCTAATATGTATGGAGTATCACTCATATGTTTGGATACATCATAGATTCAAGTTATTCTTCTTCTCCTACTCTTCTATTTTGATCTGGCATCATCCGTTTGATTGGGATTCCGCACCATCAAACGTATCTGATTGATACACAAGCAGATTGGAGACTTACATTAGCTCGTTGAACAGATCAGTATCATTAGTAATGGTAGAGTGATTTGTGATTTATCTAGCTATTTCAGGGTGTGGTGGATGCACCTTTGCATAGGTATTGCTCAGTGGTTGATATTGTTCTAGAATTTTTGATTTGTATCAATTAGCGGTGATGTGGGTGCATTAATCTTTTGTCAAGTGTGGAGCAATGGATATTTTGTATCCCTGGTTAGGGTGTTGGAGCAACTTGGATCAAATTTTTGAAAGGGCCTCAGATATACGTAGAATCAAATTACGGTGGGTTGCGCCAGTAGGGTTAGATTGGAGTTAATATGGTATCTGTTTTGTTAGCATTTAGGTTAGTAATGGAGTTCTTTGTTCAACAAGTGGTTTGGTTCAGTGGGTTGAGAAATTGTAGTATTCGTTCCATTATTTAAGATTGGAATTTTAACATGAAAAGGTTTTATGTTTGGGATGTATATTGATATGGATTATTGATTGTAATTTGGAAGTCTTAGGGTGTTATTGCTATTGGTTGTGGACATATTGTGGAATTCTTAAATTCGTTAGGGAGTGGCTGATTCATAGTAGGGGAGAAGCGCTTGGGAGCCTCAAAAACATTATCAAGTGTGAAACAACTAGGAGTTTTGTATCTTAGAACATAAGGATAATGAGTTCATGGTTACGGTATAAGTCGTGGCTCATGCAAGGAATGATGTTCATGAGGCTATTGTAACAAGGGAATCAAAGGTTAACAATTTAGGTTTTCTTATTTGGCGACGTGAAGCAGAGGTAAGGGTACATTTCAGACCCTTGTCTAGATTCAGGTTGAGGGTTATGTTAGGACATCTCTTCCTGTTCTTGTCTGATGAAGGCTCTAGGGTTCGAAGCATGCCCTGAATGCCTGATTGGTGCCAACAAGCTGGGTGTTCCATTCATATTGATCTTTGGCTAGGTATTCTTGTGGGTATCTATCATGACCATGGTTTGGTCCCATATCAATTGTGGAAGTATTGTAAGACTGCAAAGTAGCCGTAACATTTACTAGGTCGATAGGCGGTTGTGGAAGTATGGTGAGTATAAAACTTAGCTATATCATTATATATGATGAGTTAGGTCATTTCAGAAATGGTGGTGAGACTGTGGAATGGTATGTATTCTAGCATGGTAAGGCTACTAGGCTTTGGTAAGGGTTAAGTGGGATGTTGACTGGGTTCTTGTAGGGTGGTGGGCTCACGATCCTATGTATATAGGCCCATCGGGTGCTAGTTAGGAATCTTCATGTACAAGTTTAGGTGATGAAAAGAATGGTGAGGAACCATGAGCTTCACATTCCAATGAGTGGATGGTGTCACAACGTGTCGTGAACCATGATGGATTTCACTTATGTGTTGGGTTGGTAGTTAATGTGGAGATCCATAGAGTGTAATTTGATTGGTCTTTGGCATAATTGCGTATTTTGAATAGTATGGGAATATTGTTGATGGCTCAGTAGCCGATGGATATGGGTTGGGTTTTAGTAGGATTTAGACTTGTTAGAAAATTCATAGTTGTTTATTGACAGTTCCTCATGGGGCTCCTTAGCGAGTCTTTATTCATTGTTACAAGATTGGTTCCAAGTGGTTTGAGTTGCCAGTTGTAGTGTTCGTTGTAGCAATCCTAGATGAACTGTTAATCAATAGGTGCACATGCGTGCATAGGAATATAAAAGTTGCCCAAGATTCTCTTTCAGATTAATCATTGATACGTTCGTGGAAGCGGTGGAATGGTGATGACTTGACAAAAAGTCAAGTGTGTATTGAAAGATTTAGGGATATTTCTGAGCTTGGATTGGATTGCAATTCTTGATCAAAATATTTTCAATATTTTTATACTCGGTTTAGTAGTGTTCTTGGTTAGAGACTTAGGTAAGTATGTCAGGTGGATGGCCAACAGCCATTGTGCTTTTCCATGGAAATTATTGTTGGATTAGTGTCTAACTCCATAACTATTTTGGTATGCACTTGACCCGATGATGCGTGGTCCTTTTGGGTTGCCTTCACCAAAGCAACTTGATTGGAGAAATATATAGAGAGAGAGAGGATAATATGATTTATTAATATGTTATAAGAATAATATATTAAAGGAGAAATCATATTTGTTTAATTAATATTGGTCAATAATTAATTAAGAATTAATTTTGTGATCAAATGAAATTAATTAAACTAGAGGGGCTGATTTGTAATTATGTGATAGTTACAAAATAAGGTAAGGATTATCTTAAATATAGGGTGAACGAATTTGAGGTGATAAGGCCTTAGAATTCGACTACGATAAGGATTCAAGGATTATCTTATGGATTGCTTTGTGGATAAGCAACTAGATAAGGATAATGACTGAAACCCTATCTCTACACCTATATAAACACCCCTTGGCTCATGAATTCGTGTATCCCTTCCCAAGAAGTCCTAAGGACGAATTCTAACCTCTCTCCTCTCTCTTTATACCTTCTCCATTTGCTCTTGGTGTTTGTAAGCCATTAGAGGAGTGACACTTGTGACTCTAAGCCTTCCAAAGTCAATTCAAGGTGGGATTGGGATTGTTATTGCTACATAACAATCAAGGTAACATTATAAACTCATTCTTATGTTAATATGATTACTTGCATGCTAGGATTAGGGTTTATAGTCTTGGATTCAAAGCATGTACAATAGAGAAACCTAGATCCAAGCATTAGGGTTTGTATGAGCACATAGAATGTCTTATGACCAAAACCCAACCGTGGTATCAGAGCCAAGGATGGTTTCAATTTTATTGATGCATTGTATATATGAAAAATTCGATTTTTTGGTGTTCTAGAGGCTGGACTCGCCGATTCCATAACTGAACTCGCCGAGTCCAGGGTGACTCGACGAGTCCAGGCTTGACTCGACGAGTCAACTCGTCAGATAATGCTTATCTCGGGATTTCTTGCTGTTTTTGGATATGGATAGTTACCTTATCATGTTAGATCAATATTAATCCGATTATATGACATATTTGACTATATCTTTGATCTAAATGAAGATATTTATCAATTAATAAGATAATTGTTTCCTTATAAGATAATTGATTAATTATTTTGAGTAAATTGATAAATTGTTTTGCAAGAAATCATTAAATAAATCAAATATGGATAATTATGTGATTAAATGTTAATTTAAAATTATTTGTTATTTGATCCTTGTTGTTATGAAAAGTTTCATATTTTGTCCTTTAGGTTTTATAGTTTAAATTTGAACCCAAAAGTTTTGTTGTTTTGAAATTTAAATAGTTGAAACCCTAATGTTTTGAAAAAGGTTTCAAAACTTGCCCTCAAGTTTTGGAATTTAAAAGTTGATTAAAAGTTTAATTAGGAATGTTAAATTCTAAAACCCTAGTAATATTTTGAAAAGTTCAAATACACCCTTATGGTTTTATTAATTAATTAAGGAGTATAATTAAAAGAGATTTAATAAATCCATAAAAGTTTAGGTTAACCATTTAATTGAATTAAAAGTGTAATTGTTAAAGTTGACCACATAGTATTTTAAAGGTGTAAAATGCGACCTATACTATATATAACATTAAAAGTCTAACATTATATATATATATATATATATATATATATATATATATATATATATATATATATATATATATATATATATATATAAGTAAAAGTCAGTCTTACCGTTAGTAAGCCTCATTCACGAAGCTGGTCTATAAGGGGTGTTTAAGGAAATTACCTATAATATGACGATTGAATGGGTATCCACTCTTACCCACCGCACTCTTGACTAGTGGAGGGTCGTTAGCCGAACGGGTAGGATAGGACGAAACCTTCCATTATAAGTATAATGAATTACTAAAGTAACTAAATGTTTTTCTAATTCCCAATCCTAGTTACTTAGGCAAAAGTGAATTGATGCAATTCCATGAAATTACACTTTGTGCCCTTGCGAAGGCGTTAGTGGAGCGTGTGTGGTTTACCGGCACACTAAATGGTTCTAAACAAAGGTAGCAAAGAGTGACTCAATGTTTGTCACAGTTCGGTGGAGCGTGTGTGGTTTACCGGCACATCGAATAGGTGATTGTAACAAGTGAGGGCACCATGTAAGTTTGCATGGTTATTTACACCCGCTTTGTGATCCTCGGCATCCCAGTCACAAACAAGAGGGGCATATCGATATTTAAACATGCCATTGAAATGTTCAATGAATCTCAAAGGATCTAGGAGTTTTCATAGATTTAAAAATTAAATTTCTTTTTCGTTTTTCATGGTGGAAATTAGTGAATCGTCATTCACTTACCTTCAAATATTCTGCAACTAGATTACGGCATCCCTCTTCTAGGTTGTAGCGTATTGTGTTGGGTCCTAGCCTTAGCATCTCATTTGGGTGATTTACTAAGGACTCAATCGATCAACTAACTTGAATTTCGTTTTCTCCTGTTTTCTAGATGTCAAAGTTCGACAACTATGGTCTTCCCAAATCCCGTGGAACAAGCATTCCACATGAAGATGATATTCCACGATTCGATCGAGGAACAAGAAATCATGCTTCACTTCCTCCTCCTCCTCCAATTATTCTCCCTAACCCACAAGATTGTAAAATTGAAAGGTTCAATATCACTCAAGCCCTTTTAGCAAGTAAACATAAAGAAGGCAAGTGGGTGTGTGCACATGTCTTAGGGATAAAGTCACACATTGATAAGTTAAGAATGATGGGATCCGTTGTCAGTGAAGCGATGGCTATTGATTGGGTTCTTCAGTCACTTCCTAACTCGTATAGTAAGTTCGTCAGAGAGTACTATATGATGAACCACGACGTGACCCTTATTGATATCACCTATATGCTTATTGCTGCTGAATCAGCAATGGTATGGCGCAATAGAAAAGCAAAGTTGATTGGTGAATCTGCCTTCAAGACCTCTATGGATATAGACAATGGGAATGAAAGACATACAATGATCGAAAAGTTTGATCATAAAAGAAAGGCGATGTCTAAAGTAGTTTCATGTGTTCTTCCAAAAGAGTCAAATTACTTTTATTGCCAAGAGAAGGGGCATTAGAGGCGAAGTTGCCCTATTTACCTAAGAGATCTAAGAGATGTGAGAGTCAAAAGTATGTCTACGCTTCAGGTAAAATCCACTATCTAACTCCGTTAAGTTCCTATTCATTGATTCTTAATACATGATGTGATAAGATTGCATTTGAATGTTTTGAAGGATCGGTGAAAAGAAAGGAAGCTTGATAAGAGAGCAAGATGAATCTAATCACAAGAGATGGATCTTGATCGCATGGACTTGAAGATTGGATTTTGAGCTTAGATAGTTATGATAGAGTTGTTAGAAATTTTCCTTTTACATAGTTTTCAATAGATTTTGCATTGTAAGGACAAATGTTTTTCCGCTGTTTTCATAAATAAAATAAATTTTGACTTATTTATTTACTTCCTTGCAATGAAATCGTTTTGAAAATTGATGTTTGCATATTTCTACAACGAATGGATATGATTCTTAATTATGTTATTTATGGAATTATCGAGAATTACCAAATAGGGAGAGTTTCTCATCGCCCAAAGTTTCAATTGGACTGAAATTTGGAATCACGCAACTTGGTTGCATGATGAATGAGAAATTTCATATTTGGAAATTAGACAAATTCGTTGACAAAGTGTCAAGTGAAGGACTAGGAGATCGAGTACACTAACTTGTGTGTTGATCAAGTTCACCATAAGAATAACAAAGATATTCGTCATGATTTACTAAAGGCTTAGTAAATATGATTACACTTACAAGATTAAGTGTAATTCTGAATTGATTAAAGGGTTTAGATCAATAGTAGAACGAATAAGAAGAATCAAGTAGGCAGAAAGATAAAAGTTTCTCCATTCTAAGAAGAAGGGAGAGTAGCTTTTATGCTTTATAATGGGTCTTAATGATTAAGAACCATATCTCAATTGATCCTCTAAGTGAGTCTTAGTACAAATGTATGTCTAAGAAGAGGATTCAAGAATTGAAGAAATGGTTAAATCAAGAAGTCAATCATACTTCATTCCAATAAAAAGTCTTAAAGTTAAGATTGTGACAATGAGTGAAAAGTATTAAAAGGTTTATAACATTCATCAAATGTGGAAAGTTGTGATGTCTTGAAGAAGACAAAGATCAACTAGGACCAATTTATGAAGTGCTTTGATAAAATCTATACTAACTCTTGAATATTTGTTTGTCAAGAAATGTTCATTGACAAGAGAATCTTATATGTCAAGGAGTCAGTGGGAGTCTTAAAGGTCTTGAAGAGTTTCAAGAACAAATCAAATAAACCTTATCAATCATCACTAGCACACGAGTTGAGGTTTACAACCTATCGTGTTGACATTATTATTTTTTTTGTGCCGTTCCAATTGAGTTAATTATGCATATGAGTCCTATGAGTTCTCATTTTGAACGCATAAAAGGCAAGGCACCTTAATCAATGAAAGGTACATTGATAGGAAAGAGTGAGCTGCTTAACTGCTTGGAAGACGTGGTGGGCAGCTGTGCTACCATAAGGCAAGAAATCAAGATTAAGAAAGTCTGATCCATATGAATTTGAATTTGTCTTAAACTTTGGTTTTAACAAATTCACATGGATAGGAACACATACACCGTTTAAATCTAAGTGTCATAAGATTTCCTCCTTCATGAAAATGATTGTGAGGAAATGCTTTCACTAAGAAAGATTTTAAGAAGATAGTGATTGTAAAATTGCATTCTCGAATTCAATTATGGTTACGGTATCCCTTTCCACAATTTGAATTGTGAGGTTTGGCAATTAGTCTTAAGTGTTTAGAAACACATATGAACTATCGAAGGAAAAGGTGTACAAGTTCAAGAAGCCTTGATAAAAGATTATCAAAGCACTAAGTATTAGAAACATGGACTTAAGAAATTCAATAGGTATTGTCTTTCTGAAAGTTAAGATGTTTATGAATATATGTCGAAGCTAGTGGGAGAATAAGTGTTATGTTTTATAGTAATCATCATGATAGTGGGAGCATAAAAGTTATGATTGTATGATTATTATGGAAAGTTTTGCAAGTTGGCAATATTAATTATAGAAAACAAGAGTCATACCTTGCAAAGTCGTAAGGGTTGTATAGTTGTTTTGCTATAATTAAGGGAGAGAATATTATGCTTCATTTCAAATCTAAAGACTTAGGTTGAGAAATGTTAATAAATTTAGTCAAAGGTACATAGTGTTTTCTTAAAATTTCGATTATGATTACGGCATTCCTTTTCACAATTCGAATTTTAAGAACATAGCAAATAAAACATTGTGCATCGTGTCCCATACGCTTCGGGTATAGGATCGATTGCAAATGCTTTAATGTTTGACCATTCTAAAATTTTCCAAATGTCTAGCGCATTTAGAGGGAAAAGGGACTAGAATCGGTTTTGAGTAAAATAATTAAACAACTATCAAAGAACAATCCAAAGTTCGACAAGGATTGGTTGCTTGTGAGTAGTTGGAAGCATGGTATTAATGGACCATATTGACATTATGATGAATAGAAAATATTATATTAAAAAATGAGTTGTCATATGGAAAGTATGGAAATGTATCTATATTGGGAAGTAAATATGGAAAATCTATGACTAGATTAAAAACTTTTATGCAAAAGGATGTTCAAAGGAATGTACTTTGAGTGAGAGACATCATATCTAAGGAATTGTCTTGTAACAATCTCCGTTAGAGGACTTTGTAATATCATTGGCAATAGTCTTTGTGACTTTGGTGCAGTGACATTATGAAAGGATCGTTGCATAAAGTGTTAAGATCTAGCATATTCTATAAGTAGCGAGAATTTGATATTCTTACACTTATGAAAAAGGATTTGGAGTTGTAAAATGAGAATGATTGGAAATGTGTTCAATTTGTCTATTTCACAAAAGTAAGAACCATAGGTAAACATTGTGTGCATGCTAGGAGCATGAGACAAGTGTTGGAATTCAAGTAAGAAGTTGATTACCCGAAACGAAAAATAATGAGTAATCGATATGGTGATAAATAAAAGGAGTTTTATTTATACTCAAAGGTTTGAGGCCATATGGGATTAGTATTATTCTTGTGTTTCACTTTGCATGGTTTGACTTCCAGAATAATTGAGTTTATTAAGAATAATCAAATTATTCAAACGGGCCACAATCGTTCATATGTTGGAAGTAGATATGAATGAAGACTGTCGTGAATTGGTGTGTGGATTGTCTAAAGAGCATTAGACATAAGCAAATGTTTGCTGCAACGTTCATGAGTGCTTATGAATATGATTTGAGCATTGGATTAAACCCACGCTCACTTGGATCACTCCATGAATTGTATTACGAGTGATTGGTGAGACGATAACATCTTATATTCTTGAAACCGAGATGTGTGAGTTGTATCTTGCTAATCGGTTGCACATTGATAATATGTAAACGCACTAGTAACTTGGTGTTATAAAACATACTGTTGTGTGTGATTTGGTTAGTGAGTGCAAGCAAGCATTGTATCAAAGTTTATCCGTTCCTTTTATTCAAAGAATAAAAGCGATATCTTTTGGGCCCCTCGATGGTTTAGTGATGACAAACGTAAATGCTCAGCCGGGCTAGGGCTCATTTGATTTGTTCAATTAGTCTGTCGTCATAAATCAGAAATCGAAGTAGTACAAAGAGAATGATTAAAAATCATATCTCATACGATATCTAGAATGGAGGAATATATGATCCCTTATCTAAGGACACGCGTATCTGATATGATCAGAGTTGACAGCGGCTTTGGAAAGCTACGATTGCAGATCGGGATCTAAAGTCATACGCATAATAGTTGTTAGACTTATCCAAGTGGGAGACTGTTGGATTAGTGTCTAAGTCCATAACTATTTTGGTATGCACTTGACCCGATGGTGCATGGTCCTTTTGGGTTGCCTTCACCAAAGCAACTTGATTGGAGAAATATATATAGATAGAGGATAATATGATTTATTAATATGTTATAAGAATAATATATTAAAGGAGAAATCATATTTGTTTAATTAATATTGGTCAATAATTAATTAAGAATTAATTTTGTGATCAAATGTAATTAATTAAACTAGTGGGGCTGATTTGTAATTATGTGATAGTTACAAAATAAGGTAAGGATTATCTTAAATATAGGGTGAACGAGTTTGAGGTGATAAGGCCTTAGAATTCGACTATGATAAGGATTCAAGGATTATCTTATGGGTTGCTTTGTGGATAAGCAACTAGATAAGGATAATGACTGAAACCCTATCTCTACACCTATATAAACACCCCTTGGCTCATGAATTCGTGTATCCCTTCCCAAGAAGTCCCAAGGACGAATTCTAACCTCTCTCTTCTCTCTTTATACCTTCTCCATTTGCTCTTGGTGTTTGTAAGCCATTAGAGGAGTGACACTTGTGACTCTAAGCCTTCCAAAGTCAATTCAAGGTGGGATTGGGATTGTTATTGCTACATAACAATCAAGGTAACATTATAAACTCATTCTTATGTTAATATGATTACTTGCATGCTAGGATTAGGGTTTATAGTCTTGGATTCAAAGCATGTACAATAGAGAAACCTAGATCCAAGCATCAGGGTTTGTATGAGCACATAGGATGTCTTATGACCAAAACCCATCAATTATAGGGTAGTGGATTCCAGATTTTGTGAAGTATAAGTCGGTGCAGCCGCAACTTTGAAATTTTCCTGGTTCGAGTAGTTCACTATGAGTAGGGTCGTACAGTTAGGAAAAGAGATATGGGGGTCGCATTTGAATGTTTTCAAGGTTTTATATTGTTGTTGGCATTAGTTGGGTTCTGCATGGTCTCCTAGGTTTTCAATTTAAATGTGTTGATGATATGAAATGATGAAAGGGAGTAGGTGAAATAGTGCTAGTATAGTTTTCAGGAATTCTAACCAAGTTAGATTTCGATGATGAAATCCAGTTTAACTTGGGGAGCCTTGTAACCCTTTTTCCAGGATGGATTGCTTTAAGGTTTTATGAGGTCAAAAGCCTGATTTTGGGTGACAATCGAGTGTCACGACGTGACCATAGGGTGGTCACAGCATGACAGGCCAAGTGAGAAATGCATATCAAATTAGTCATCACGACATCACACATAGGTGGTCATGACATGAAAAGGTTGCAGCCTAATCCCATGATCTTTTAGGATTTCCTACATATTTAAGCCCCGTTATCTTGAATCTAGGGTTCATTATTAGCCTCCATCCCCTACTAACACTCCCCCTTGAAGTCTAATCCTCCATAGTTGATTTTTAGCTCCATTTAGGTGTTTTCTAGCCTAAAAGAAGAAGAGATAGAGATTGGTGCATCAACTCATCATTAAAGCTTCACCATCGTCCATTTTCACACCTTCTAGACCCTTGTGAGTTTCCAAGTTCAATGATTTTTGACTCTATAAGCTTAGATATAGGTTTTATGCACCATGTCACAAGTCTAGGCTTGATATAGTGTTGGGGGTCCATACCTTTGATGAGATAAATGTTGGATCTAAACATGGTTAGGTTTTGGGGCTCTTGCATGAGATCTAAATACCATTTCTTCCTTGTTTTGACCTAGCTTATGCTTGGGACATGCATATCCAAAAATCTATGAGTTTTATGGTGTTCTTGGACAGAGAAGGACTTATAGAAGCTTTAGTTGCAAATCTTAATGGATTAAGAACTTAAAGATCAAGTTTATCTGGAACACTGACACATTGTGATACCTTGGGGTGTCACGACATGATAATGATAGATCTATAAATGTTTTGTTTTACTACATCACAATGTGACCAACAGATGGTCACAAGGTGACGATCGAGTGAGTGACTTTAGAGTGTGGACATTGACTATTGATAGTTGACTTTGCTATTAAGTAAGTTTGACTTTAGGTTCAAATGGAGTAATTTGAGTAGTAGGTTGAGGCTTGGTCCATGTTTGTTGTCTAGGTCACATGTAGACCTGGTATTTAGAGCAGTAATCAGTTCAACTACCTTTTGACCTTTGAGGTGAGTTTTCCTCACTGTACTCGTGGGTCAAAGGCACTAATGTTGGACCACTAGGTTGTGTTATATATCCTGGTATATAGGATGTTGCTATGTTGTAGTGACCTTTTAGATTGGTAGATCTATATGATTACCTATACTTGTTGATTATTTTTTTTATCTATTACATATGTCGAGATATTGGTGGATGAGTTGATGCATGATGCAAAGAAACCCTGGATGGTTGGGTTATGGTAGTACTACTTCGTATGGTAGACCAACAAAATGGATATGGTTGGATTAAGGCAATATGCCAAGAAACCCTATATGGTTGTATTGAGGTGGTACTGCTTCGTGTGGTAAACCACTAAACCCAACATTGTCGGGTCGAGGAAATATGCCAACAAACCCTAGATGATTGGGTTGAGGTGGTACCGTTTCGTGTGGTAGACCAACAAACTCAGGATGGTTAGACTAAGACAATATGCCAACAAACACTAGATGGTTGGATTGAGGTTGTATTGCTTTATACCGTAGACTTAGAAACCCTGGATGGTTCGGTTGAGGCAATGTGCCAAAAAACCTTGGATGTTTGGGTTGAGTCCACAGGCCAACAAACCCTATATGCATTTATTGTATTTGTTAATGTATTGTCATGTGGGGTATTTTGGGGGAAATCGATATGCTTTGGATTATAGTTTAATTTCATGGTTTCAGGTACATCAGATGATTAGGGCAAGGTGAAGGCATGATTATGCACATCATCCTTGGATATTTTATCAGATGGTTCTGGGATATTCTGCTTTATGACTTTGTTTTTGGAAACAATATTTTTGTATGATTTATGGATTATAAAATGGTTTTAAAAATGAAAATTTTTACTATAATTTTTTTGGCTATAGCATACTCATCAACTTCATTAACTAGATTGAAGGTCTAACAAAAATACCCGTCTGAAGAACTCAAAGTGATAACATATTAAAGCTCACTGATGCCTCAACTGAAAAGTTCCTGATTAACAAGGGCATTGAATACAACTTTTCTTCTCCCTACACTCCACAACAAAATGGTGTGGTCGAAAGAAGGAATCAAAACCTAGTTAAATTCTCTCAGTCTATGTTGAACTTTGAAAATCTTCCTCTCTTTCCTTGGGCTGAAGCATTCTCCATATCCTGCTTTACTCAAAATCGAAGCATAATCCACCGATGATTCAACATGATACCGTATGAAGCGATGATTAGTTGTAAGCTGAGCATCTCGTTCTTACATACTTATGGATGTAGATGTTTCATAAAAAAACAACCATGATTAACTCACATAGTTTTAACCAAAATCAAATGAAGTTATCTTTTTAGGATATAAAAATATTATCGAGTTCGAAATCATCGAACTTATTTAATTGAAGAAATCTTTGACATTTATTTTTTTGATAACTTTGTTCAGAATTTAGAACCCATTAATGTTACAACACACATCATGGAGTCTGATGCTCCACCTCCCGGGTCTCAGAATTTTCAAGTTACATATGAAGTCGATTTCGAAAGCCTGTTTGGACCTATAAAAACATCTCTTGACTCGAAATCTCAAACAAGACGGTCCTCAACTCCTACTCATGTTTCTCAAAATATGTTTGTTCCAGCCCCAACCTTTCCACAATTTGATTCTGAAGTTTTCCCATCTCGGGTTGAGAGGGAGAATATCTCTTCCTCCGTGTCTCGAAGGAAAGAAAGCAATCCAACCCTCAAATCAAAATGGTGATGGATTTTTAGATATAGCAGATCAATTTACTAAAATATATCCAATTCCAAAACAACATTGAAGACGATGACAACCTCTTTGACTTTTTGAACAATGACAATGCTGACATATATGGTTTAGAAGTTCAGGGGGAGCATCATCCTCAAATTCAAATTATTCAGCGGGAGCTACACAACCCCATTGTTGATGTTGGATCATCTACCACACAAGAACTTCCTACATTTCATATCTCATCAAAGGATCATCATCCGAATCAAGAAATCGGAAATTTTAACGCTAGAGTCCAAACTCACTTTGCTGATATTCAAAATGAGTGTCACTTCTTGGCATTCTTATTAATAGGTTTAACCAAAATCCATCAAAGAAGCTCTAGAACATCCTGATTAGATTAAAACCATGCAAAGAAGAATTAGTAGAATTCGATAGAAATCAAGTGTGAAATCTTGTCCTTCCTCCTTAGGATCATTGTATTGTTGGAACACGATGGGTTTTCCAAAAGAAATTTGATGGTGCTAGAGTCATTATCCAAAAAGAACCATTTTGGTAGCAAAAAGATTCACTTAAATCAATGGCCTTGACTACGATGAGACTTTTGCTCATGAATGATTTTCTCAATGGTGAACTTGATGGTGAAGTGTATCTTCAACAAGCTCTTGGGTTTGTGAGTTTATCATATTTGAACTACTACTACAAAATCCAAAGTTTTGTGTATGGGTTCAACCAAGCACCTCACGCCTGGTACAAGACACTCACTTGTTTTATGAAGCGTTCTCATTTTTAAAGAGGAATTATTGATGCTACATTGTTTTGAAGATCAAACGGATAATATCTCATGTTAGTTCAAATTTATTTTGATGACATCATCTTTCGATCAACCGATCTGATGATGGTTGTTGTCTTTGTTAAGCTGATGGTTAGTTGATTCCATATGAGTATGAAATGTGAGTTAAGTTTGTTTCTCGAACTATAAGTTAAATAGAAAAATAGATGAATCTTTTTTAATCAAGAGAAATACATTTCGGAACTTCTAAGGAAATATTTGATGGGCACCTGTGCATCTTCAAAAGTTCCAATGGGTTTCGGACACAAGATCTTCTTGGACCCGTCTAGTGTTGTCGTTGATCAGAAGAAGTATAGGGGAATGATTGGAAGGATGTTGTACCTCACTACAAGTCATCCGGACATCATGTTGTCTACATGTCTATGTGCTAGATTCTAGCTTAATCTGAAGATGTCTCACTTTTTGGTTGAAAACAAATCTTCAAATATCTCTAGGGAACAAGGATCCTTGGAATTTGGTACCCGAAAAATGAAAGCTTCTTGTTTCAAGCTTATTCGGACTCAAACTATGGAGGACTTCAAATCTATAGGAAAAGTACATCTGGTGGTTGTTACTTTTTGGGTGGAAGATTGGTTAGCTAGTCATCTAATAAACATAACCATATTGCTCTTTCAACAGCCAATGTGGAATACATTGCTGCTGCAAGTTGCACCTCTCAAGTTCTATGGATGAAATCTCAGCTGTTAGACTATGGTTATCAATTTCCACAAATTCTGATCTATTATGATTCTCAAAGTACTATTTCAATCACTCATAATCCAATTCAATACTGCATGACCAGACATATTCATATTTTGTACCATTTTATTAAAGATAATGTCCTAAAAGGTAACATTGAGATCATTTTTGTTCCATTTTACGATGAGATTGCTGATGCCTTTACTCAGGCATTACATGGAATCAAATTTAATGGTTTTCTGAATAATATGGGAATGATGATGCCTCATCCTCAATTCTTGCAAAAAGTTTGTACTCTTTGAGGGAAACAACAGAAACTTAAATAATTCTGAACCAAACATTTCTCACCTCAGAATTTTTTTTCTCGATAACTAAAGGATCATGATATGCATTTTTTTCTAACTCTTTCTTCTAGTCTTAAGTTATTCAGGATGTCATTTCATTGTAGTTCAGTTCGAAATGCCCTTGTCATAGATTTTAAGAATGTTCTACCTCATAGTATTTCACATTCCGAAATCTCGTTATTAAATCTACCTTGGAATTCAAATCCGAGTTGGTAATGTGATCTCATTACATATCTCTTTCCAATCTCTGCTCCTTTAGCAATCGAAACTTCTCAAATCTATGCTTTCCAAAACTTGACCTCTAAGATCTTCATTCATTATTACCTATAATATTTCTTTAGAGATTGTGCCATTTCTTGAACTTATATCAAGTATTAATGTTCCTTTAACTTTCTCTTTGAAGTATGTTAAGTGATCCCATCTCGGAACCCAATGATTCCAAAATCCTTTTTTAAATAAATAATAAACTAAATTTCAAGGTTACCATTTAAGTGTTCCTTCCGAAACATTTCTCAGGATGATTTAAACATTAATTTTTTTCATTATCCAATTAATTACAAATAAACATGCTTTGGCACACATTTTAATAATGTTACTAGTGTTTTCTAAATCGAATCTATTGAAAAAAAAAGTGACCCTCTTTCATCTAAGGAACCGTAGACTTGAAGACTAGGTGGTACCGATTAGAAGAGTGGAATCGGAGACTGATTGTTTTTGTCTCATATCAACCGCAGACGTGAAGATCCAACCACTGAGATGGACGATGCATGAAGACTCTTTGGTTACTTTACCTGACATTACTTGTATGCTTTGTATTACCCGATGAATCTTCCATGGTCACCGAAGTTAGTAGTTTAATGTTTGTTTATTCCTTAATGAAACTTTCGGGACTCTATAAATAGAGCATCCCTCTTCATGTACTAAATGCAACTTTCTAAACTTTTATTGCAATACAATGATTGTTCATCTCTATCTATTATTTTATGATAACCTGAGTCCTTCTTCACTTTAAGTTGATTGTATTACAATGATTGTGCCATAGTCTTTTATGAAATCTCATGTGGTGTTGCCCCAGATAACTTTAACATCATCATCAACTACAAATCTACCAAGCAGATCTGGGATGTGCACAAGAATCTTCACTAGGGGTCAGAACAAGCACAAGACAAAAAGCTCACCACTGCTCTTAAAAAAATTCAACAACTTTAAAGCTCTTCGTGGTGAAAGTATTGAAGATTCATTCAAAAGGTTCAACCTCATCAATACAAAACAATCAAATGTCCGTACAGTTCGATGTAATCACGAAACAAACCTACAACTTCTGAATGGTTTGGGTAGACATTAGACTACTACTAAGATGATAGTTCAAAGAGACAGAACAATCCACACTCTGTCACTGTTCAAACTCTACGGTGAACTACAAGCATAAGAATCGACATTGTTAAAGGATTTTGAAAACTTGGGCGGCCACTTGCCTTGATGGCTCAAACACCGCATTTCAAAACTCCTCAGTAACCATATACTGTGGAGTCATCATACCAATCTTCATATAACAACTCTCTACAGTCTTATGAAACTGATGTAGAACTTGAAGACGAAGAAGAGTTTCAGGATGCCATTGCCCTAGTCAACAAACAGTTTAACAGACTTCCACCACCCTGATTTCAAAAGAACCAAAAGTTCACCAAACCACCCTTTAACCACAATTTCAACCCAAAAAGTAAGCATCCAAGATATCCCAAAAATTCTCATCATCCACAAAATGCCCAACAAAAAAAACCCCCCCGCAGATCAACCAGTCTTTAAGCTATCAATTGTGTGCTATAGCGGTGCTATAGTGGTGCTATAGCGTTTTGCGGAGGTCAAGAACCGTTATTTTCTGTTTAGCATTTTCATTTCGCGGTACCGCTATTAGCGGCGCTACGGGCGCTATTCCGTTTTTGTTAACATTTTTGGCCATTTGGTTACTTTTTTCAATGAAAAACTAGTCTTAATGATCTCACTACACTTTCATTTTAAAAAGGCCGAACAAATAACATAATTAAAAGCATTCAAAGGAACTACGTCTACCAACAACTTTTTTTCTCATCTCTTTTTGAACTCATGCCAACTTGAGTTGCCATGGTCACACTCCATTAATGTTTTTTGTAAATCAACCCACGCCTATGAGGCCACGACTTGGGACTTAACTCCTTAAATCAACCACGGCCTACTAATACTTATTGAGCCCATGCAATCCAATTAAACTCTATTTGACACTTTTACAGTATCTAGTTTCCATAATAATATAATAGAATATTAAGTTATGTTTTTATATGACTTTTTAGGTTTGATAATATTAATTCTATATAGACTTATAGTAATACTAAAATATATAAATTCTATATAAATATAATATAAAATTATAAATTATATGTAATATTAAAAAACCGCTATACCACCACGATAACCGCGATCTCAAATAGCAGCATGTGACCGCTATTGAAATTTTGACCGCAATAACTGCATAGACCAGTCTTCAGACTCCGGTACCCCTACCGAAGACAAAGACGGAGTTCTTGTTTATCATAAGTGTCATAAACAAAACCACTTTTCCAGAGACTGAAAAGCAAATGTGGTAAATGACAACGCATTTTACCTCAGAATGGCTCAATAAAATGGATGATCGGAAAAAGGAGAAGGCAAGAGCTTATATTGCTCAAGTGAAAAGGGATCGCCAAGTATGGTCCTCGGGTGATAAAGAAGAAGAAGTTGAAAACTTCCGCAACAAAGGGAAATTTTGCATGGATGCAGAAAGTAATGAAGATGAAGCTTCCAAACTACAGAAGAATTATTGCTACATGGCCAAGGATGGAACTCTCAGTATAGTGGAACAGTTAAAAATCATGATTTAGTCTCATAATCATAGCATGCATGATTGTGAACCTTACATTGAAAGACTTTATGACACTTGTGTTGTTGTCCTTTTAGACTACAATAAAGCCCTAGACGAAAAGAGCATAGCGTCCCAAGAGCTATACCCTGTGAGAGGAAGACTAGAAGACAAAAGGCTTAAGGTAGCCATGTTAGAAAAGGACTTATTGTTAGAAAAAGATGCTAGAATGTTGAATGAAACTCAATTAGATATTGCTTTAAATCAATGGGACCTTGCCCGCAAGGAGATTGTATGTTTAAATCTTTTAATTGAAAAAATGTTTAATGAGAGTGAAGCTATTGAGAATCTTGTTAATAATGGGACCGTAGACAACACTTATAATTGGGGATGGTCCAATGGGTTCTCAACTGATGAGACCTCTTTCAATGTTGAACATCCCTTTGTCCCACCGGATAGACATTTTCAATATCCAGTTAACAATAAGACATATCCCAAAGACATCCAATGTCACTTCAGTAGACTTCATGAACTTAGCAACAATTGTGTCATTAAGGAAATTATTCATGAATCCTTGGGGAATTTAGATGAATCCATACCCATTATTGGCATAATTAGTCTGGGATCTCAATCAAGTTTGGTTATTAATGAAGAAATTATATTCGAAGGACATGAACTAACTATAGAGTGCCCATCATTGACTTCCAAGTCATGTCCTGTTCAAAAGTCATCTTTGACTTACTCTGCTGTACTCTAGTCTTGTCTACCGCATGCGCAAGTCAAAACCATAACTACTCGTCAACCTATTTTGCATGAGTTCCTAATTAATAATTTTGAATTTGGACAATGTTCCCAAAGTCATGAATATTTAGTTCTAATGACTCAAGTCCTCGACCTTATCTCAAACCAAGAATTTCAAAAAATCACAGGTAAATACTTCTTATGTGGTATGACCAAAAGTTAAAGGTAACTTAGCCTTAAAAGTAAAATAAGATCTCGAAGTGAAAAGAGGGAAAATGATTTCAGGAATAAAGATTTCAAAAACAAGTCAAAATGCCAAACAAAATCAATTTTGAAAAACCCATTACTGCAGAAATGTAACATCCCAATCTGAAGGCATAAATTTAATGATATATATATATATATATATATATATATATATATATATATATATATATTAAGAGAAACTCGATGAGTTGGGAGGTGTCGAATTGTCGTGTAGAGTTGTGATGGCCGCACATTTTTTCAAGATCTACTCGGCGAGTTCGAAGGCCCCAACTCGACGAGTTGAGGGCAGAATATGAAACCCTAATTTTTAGGATTTTACACCTTATTTAAACACTTTATGACTCATTTTTGGCCTCCCTTATCATCCCCTTAGTCCAGAGAAACCCTAATCCATGCCTCATCTCTGATTTAGAGAGAGAGAGAGAGTGTGTGTGTGTGTGTGTGACCTTAGAGAGTGATTTTTGGTGCTCTTTTGGAAGGAACTTGAAGCTTAAAGAGGATTGATTCAGAGGAAGGATTTAGATCGGGGGTTTTCATTGTTGTTGCGACTATTTTGAGTTATAAAGTCTATATCTTGATCATCCTTTTGCTGGATCTCTTCATTTGAAAGTTTATGGCCATTTTTAGCTTATTTTGGGCATTCTTGGATTTGAGCATGTTATGAAGCTATGACTTCATATCTGGACATCTCATGGCCTCCATGGACTTAAATTCACCAACTTTATCAAGTCTTGTCCCTCCTTCATGCCCTAAGTCCCTTAGTAAGGTTTGTTTTAGTGTTTTAGCCTCTTGATGCCATGAATGGATGTAAAGTTAGCAACTTTACATGGTATTTTAGTTGTAAGGGACCAGATCTGTGGTTTATGGCAATAGACACACTTGGAAATTGGCTGAATTCTTTAAGACTAGGAGAACTCGATGAGTTTTCTAGCCAACTCGGCAAGTTAAATCGAGTTTTCCCGTTTTTTGGACAACGTAGAAACTCGACGAGTTGTTCTAACAACTAGCCGAGTTGATTCGGGTCTTTCTTGATTTTTATGAGTACTGAAGGAACTCGACGAGTCGATAGATGCTCTTGACAAGTTCGGTCAACATGGACTGTTGACCTTGGCTATTGACCTTGACTGTTGACATTGACTTTGGCCATGGTTGACCAAGTTTGACCTTAAGGGTATTTTGGGTATTACGGGATTTTGTTGGAATTAGTCTCATGGTGGTTGTACAGTTGAGTTTGGAGATGTGATTTAAGAGTTGGATCTTGTAAGTTCAGCACTACTTGAGAAGTGAGTCTTCCTCACTATACTTTTGGGTCGAAGGCACCAAGGCTAACCCATTGGATTGATATCCTAGTAGTTATTGATATGCCGAGTATGAATCAGATATGCATGCTAGCTTGGTATGCTAATCTGGTAGATCTGTAGGACTACCTGTGATACTATCTGATAATTTGTATGTGTATTTATCTGTTACATGTCGACATGTTGTGTGGGTTGGCTTGAGGTTTTACTGCTCCGTACGGTAGCCAACAAACCCTGGAGTATGCCAGATATAAGCTGAGGGTCAAGGAGGGCATGCCAGACTCATACTGAGGACTCATAAGAATTCGAGATACGAGGTGAGGGCCGGGCAGGGCATGGAAAACTCGTACTCAAGGCTAGTCATTTATATTCTAGTATGAGGACTAAGGGAGGAAGCCAGACATAAGTTATGGGCCCAAGGGAAAGCCAGACTTATGATGTGGGCTCGAGAGCAATCCAAATATGTGTTGAGGGCCAGGAAGGACATGCCAGGCTCATATTGTGGGCTCAAGGGTAATCCATTCTATAGAGTTATGGACCCATTACATGTTATTATGTGTATTATTTGTATGTATCAGTATTTTGGGGGAACTCACTAAGCTTTGGCTTACATTTGTGGATTTTGTTTCAAGTACTTCGGATGATCGCCATAAGGCGAAGTCTTGATCGTGCACCTCCTCATATTTTATCTCATGGTTTCCTGGGATTACTCTGATGATAAACTATTTTGAAAACAATTTGTAATAAATGGGGGGTTTTTAGGTGTTTTAAAAAGTTTAAAATTTCTATGAATTTCATAGATGTTATAAGTTGGTATCGGAGCCTTGGTTTGAGTGAATTGGAGAAACACTCATGTAAATCCAATCTCAAACTAAGAAAAGGTTTTCAAAAATGATTTTCAAATGGTTTTCAAAATAAAAAAGAGGAGGCGATGTATACGATCAGCCGGAGCCAGTAAGTAGACCTCAAAATACCATACTGTTATTTTATATCGTGATATGTTAGAACAGCATGCTAGAGACAGGCTAGGGATCTTCAGGAATTGCATGATAGAATTGCCTTATTATATGATGCTTGATAGCCTAGGGACTTCTTTTATGAAATTGACATCATTACTGTAGTTGCTTAGTGTATGCATCATGGTTATATAGAACTAAGATCTTTTTTCCTGAGAATGTTTGGTTTGGACTTATTTTATGTTCTTGTTTGATGAAGGGGTTAGGGTAAGATCAAATATTCGAATGTCTATAGGGTCAAATGTTATGTATGGCTAGAATACACGAGTGTTGCGGGGTTGGTAGAAGTCTCATGGTTGAGTTGTGTGAGGTCAGTCGGCCGGTCGTGAGATGTTTAGTTTCCTCATGGAGTGAGGACTTTGCATTCTTTTATGCTTATAAATATTGCTAGGGTGTTTTGATGATCCTTGAGACAAACACAGGTAGGTGTGGAAGGTTGTATGGTCCCGTACTGCTGAAACCACATGACCCATATACGTATTAAGGAAGTCACAACTCTTACGCTTTTCGTTGGGAGTTTGTTCCCTATTGTTTATGTGGATTATATGATATCTTCTTGGTGTATTTTCAGTATGGTGACTAAGAGGCGATTTGAGGCCGGATCCGAGTCAAGATCAGGAGTTGGCAGTCAGGGCGGGCCAGCATTGCCAGGGACCGTTAGTCAGATGAAATCAGATGAGTTGGATGCTAGGATTCAGGAGATCCTGCATTATGAGTTTGCTTTACTATTCAGGTCTTAGTTACCGGAGATGTTTGGGTCTATTAACACTGGCATGGTTGAGTACTTTGATAAGCGGTATGCAACCATTGCTGAGACGGCTGTCACTATAGCCTCCGCAGCCGTGGCGACTGCAGGTGGTGTGGCAGGTTGGGCTTTTTAGTATCTGGATTTCGATAATATGAAGCCCCTGATTTTGGATGGATTTTAGGACCCGATCATAGCCATGATGTGGCTATCTGATGTTGAGGAATGAATTTTCATGTGTTCATGCCCTGTTGACTAGAAGGTTAGGTGCGCTCTAAACTTGTTGAGGTCCGGAGCAAAGGATTGGTTGAGACTTGTGTGAGGATCATACTCTGATGACCAGAGGTATGTAGTATCTTAGGATCAGTTCAGGGAAATGTTTCGCACTCACTACATTCCACAGGTTGAGCGAGAGAGGTTGGGTCAGGAGTTTTTGGATTTGAGACATGAATCGGAGTCGGTGACAGAGATCACCAGGATGTTTACTGAGAGGGTGATGTTTTCCCCGAGTTTGCTTCTGAGCAGTCTCAGATGACCTGTTATCTGTGCATGATCAAGATGGATATAAGGCAGTTTGTTTCTACTCAAAGGTGTGATACTTTTTTGGAGTTACAGGAGGCCGCTAGGAGGCTTGAGCTTGAGACTGAGATTTAGATGAGGGAGCAGAGACAGGCCCCGGTGTAGTTGTATCCTACACCAAAGCAGTTTAAGACTGCTGATGTCAGATCTGGGAGACGAAGGGGCCGCACTTGTGGTTAGTGCGGCAAGGCGCACGAGGGTGCTTGTCGGTCATCATCTGGGTGCCACAAGTATGGCCTGAAGGGTCACATGGCAAGGGATTTCCGCCAGTAGGATCCAACACTCAGTTCTAGGGTTTGCTATCATTGCGACCAGGTTGGGCATGTGAAGGCCAACTGCCCATTGCTCACCGGCAAGCCGACGCATGCCCCAACACACTACATTGAGGGTCACTGATGGGAGTTTGGGAAAGGTGGAGACCCCGAGGGCACGATGTTGTGCTTTCCATCTCACTGCTGAGGAGGCCAGGACATTACCAGATGTTGTGACTGGTATGTTTCTATCCCTTATCTTATTGATTATGTTTATTTTATGAACATCTTTGTACCTATGATAGGTACATTCCTATTGAAATCCATGCCCACTTTAGTGTTGTTTGACTCCCGTGCTAGTCGGTCCTTTGTTTCTCGGTCCTTTAGTAGGGAGTTTGCTTTGCACATGGGGGATTTGGAGTGTCCGTTGTGAGTTTCTATCGCCAACAAACACGGGGTTTCTGCTTCTTTGGTTTATCAGAGATGTGTTCTAGAGATCTTTGGGGTGTCCTTTTTGATTGATTTGATTCCGATTCCTATGGGGGATGTATGTGTGATCGTGGGTATGGACTGGCAGAGTCAATTCAATGCCATGATAGATTGCGAAGGTCGGTGTGTGGTAGTTCGAACCCCAAGTGGAGGATAACTGTTTATTTGTGGAGAGGGCACCAAACTAGGTTCAGGGTTTTGTTCAACAACCATGGATCGATAGTACATTCAGCATGGGTGTGCAGGTTATTTAGCATATGTGGTGGATACGCAGGTCAGGGATCGGGTTTTAGTTTCAGAGGTTCTAGTCATCATAAAGTCCGCTAATGTATTCCCGGAGGAGTTACCCGGAGTGCGTCATGAGAGGCAAGTCGAGTTACGGATTGACCTTATGCCAGGTGCGGATCCTATTGCTATGGCTCCATACCGATTGAAACCGCCTGACATGCAGGAGTTGCCATCTTAGCAAGAGGAGATGTTAGGCAAGCAGTTCATCCATCCGAGCAGTTCTCTACGGGGAGCGCCGATTCTTTTTGTCAAGAAAAAGGATAGTTTGCATCGGATGTGCATTTATTATAGGGAGATGAACAAGTTAATGGTAAAGAACCGTTATCCTCTTCCGCAGATTGATGATCACTTTGATCAGTTTCAAGGATCATCTAGGTTTTCCAAGATAGATATGAGGTCTGGGAACCATTAGGTCAGGGTCACAGAGGAGGATGTGGAGAAGATCGTGTTTCGGACTCGTTATGGGCATTATGAGTTTGTGGTGATGCCTTTCGGGCTCACTAATGCACCTATGGTATTTATGGATTTGATGAATCGGGTATGCAGGCCGATGCTTGATCGATCGATTATTGTGTTTATTGATGATTTCATGGTGTATTCCAAGACCAGAGAGCAGCATGAGGAGCATCTTCGTGAGCTTCTAGGGGTTTCAAGGTAAGAATGGCTTTATGCTAAGTTCTCGAAGTGTGAGTTTTGGTTGCGAGAGGTTCGTTTCCTTGGACACCTTGTTAACTAAGATGGGATTTTGGTCGATCTGGCCAAAATCAAGGTGGTGATGCAGTGGGAGGTTCCGAATTCTCCCTCAGATATCAGGAGTTTCTTTGGGTTGGTAGGGTACTACCGGAGATTTATTCAAGATTTCTCTAAGGTTGCAGTACCCCTCACTCATCTGATGAGGAAGGGGGTGGATTTGCGGTGGGGCCCTGAGTAGCAGTCAGCATTTGAGACCCTTCAACAGAGACTTTGTGAGGCCCCAATCTTGACCCTTCCGGAGGGAGTTGATGATTTTTGTAGTTTTCTGCGATGCGCCCATCACCGGCTTGGGATCAATCCTCATGCAGAGAGGACGAGTGATATCTTATGCGTCACGACAGTTGACGTTGCATGAGACGAGATATCCCACAAATGATCTTAAGTTGGGAGCAGTGGTTTTCGCTCTCAAGATTTGGAGGCATTACCTTTATGGGGTCAGTTGAACCATTTACACGAATCACAAGAATTTGAGGCATATTATGGATAAGCCGAACATAAACATGAGGCAACATAGGTGGCTAGACATTGTCAATGACTACGACTACGAGATCCTTTACCATCCACGTAAAGCAAAAGTGGTGGCGGATACCATGAGCCACAAGTCAGTTGGATCTATTTTTCCGATGATGTACATGAGGATATTTTTGGATTATCCATTTGTGGGTTTGATTATGGACGCTCGGACTAAGGGTGTACGAGAGGAGAATTGGAAATTTGGGGTGAGATTACTAGATTTGTGCCTGACAGTCATGGATTGTTGACCCGTTGCGGTCGGGTATGGGTTCCTATGTCTGGTGGGGTCGGACATATTATATTTGAAGAGGCTCATAAGTCTCGTTTTTCTATCCATCCGGAGGCCACCAAGATACATCGGGATCTGAGATTGAGTTACCGGTGTCCGTGCATGAAGAGAGGGATTGCTTGGTATGTTGAGAGGTGTCTGACCTACAGGATAGTCAAGGCCGAGCATCAATGGCAGCATGGCTAGCTGCTGCCTCTAGAGGTTCCCATATGGAAATGGAAGCAGATTTCGATGGACTTTATCACCAAGCTATCGAAGAAGACAAGGGTTTTGGATGCTATTGTGACATCCCCAAAATCACGGCCAGAAAAGACCGATTTTTTGTTTATGCTTTATAAAAATCAGAGTACTTCATTTTATAAAAAGGTTGCGGAATTTGTTCCCAGAAAAACATGGTAAATACGTTATTAAAACATTTTCGAAGAAACGTATTTATTTCATTTTAAAATGTTTGGGATGTCATCGTTAATACCGAAACATAAGCATAAACAGAACTTACAATGATTTACACTAGTGATCTACATCTCTTTTAAATCTCTCAGTGTAATGTCACTTCACTTCGTCACCTGTGATATACATAAACTGAGTGGGTCAGGTTGGGAAACCTGGTGAGTACATAGGGTTTTCAACCCACAATAATATAATTACTATGTTCAATCAAACAATCAACCCAATTACCCATCCCCATTATCTTCTTTACTCTTCAAGGATTTAACCTAAGAGTCATCTATCCTGCATTCGTTTATTCCGAAGTCCCTTACCTCCAGGGTTATAGGACTGACACTAAATCCATAGCTGCCAATGTTCGTTCATAAAGCACTAATTCCATAGCTGCTATGGTCTATTCATCAGGTACTAAATCCATAGCTACCAGTCTTTATCTAATAGGTACTAAGTCCATAGCTACCAATGTTCAACAGGTACTAAGTCCATAGCTACCAATTCCCAACAGGTACTAAATCCATAGCTACCAACGTTTAACAGGTACTAAGTCCATAGCTACCGGTGTTTGTCCCATAGGCACTAAGTCTATAGCTGCCAATGTATCATCTTCTATCTCTCATCATTCATCTACCCATCTCATACCCAACATATTCGTATATATAAAATACGTATACAGCTTAAATTCTTTAAAACATGTATAAAACGTTCATCCAGCATAGACAGCAAGTATTCAGATAATATGCACACATAGCACGTAGTTTATATAAAATACTTCATATCTATGTGTAAGATGAAAGGGACTATGCACTCACCTGAGAAGGTGGTGACTCGGTACTCGGACAGCGCTTCGAAACCTAATATTATCACCACTAGATTTTAGTCTAATATTACCGTCACTAATTATTAGTCTTATTATTATTATTATTATTATTATTATTATTATTATTATTATTATATAAGCGTTTAAACTATACTTTCCAACTACTATGTACAGACAGGGGCCAGACATAAAACACCGGAGGGCAGGACCATTTTGGCGTATAGCACTTCTGAAATCCAACAACCCTATGCGGCCCTTTAAACCAGATTCCCCGTACCGCGAGTAGTTAAAAGATATTATAACGACACTTATATAAGTTACAATAATAGCTCAAATATTTATTATAAATTTATAATAACAATACTAATTTTAAATATAAACTATATTTAAAATAGGGTAAGCATAACTTACTTTCAAGGGGATTTTAGCTAGGAGTCGGGCTCTGCAGGGGCAGAACTTCGTCGCTGAATCTTTCTAAGAAAGATTCGTGCAGCGCTTCAGCGCTCACCTTACTATACTAAAACTACAGAAAGAGAAGTCGAATCACGAGGAACCAAAATGCTCGGGGGATAAGGAGAGAAAGACTCTTGAATCAAGAGAATGGTGCAAGAAATATGAGAGCCCAAGGCTCTTATTTATACTAATTGAATTTTCAAAAACTACCCTCCATAATTACTTAATGACCTTTTAGTTATATAAACAACTAAACACCCCTCTATAATACTATTTTAAATGGATTTAATGATATTTGTACTAAACTAATGTCGAAAGAACTCAACATTAGTCTTATAATGACCGCATCGTCGATACCTTTCTAATGATATATACATATGTATATATATGTGTACGTATACACGATTTATACTTTATTTTAATACGTAAATATGCTATTATAATTTGTAACTCGTTCATACGAACTCCGTTTTTGACGTTCTTTATATCCACGCGTAGGTGGAGACGTACTCTACAACTTTCGTTTAGACTCCGTCGGCTAATTTTGACTTTATTTTTAAAGTTATATTTTTAACAGGCCGGGACAGGATTGATCCGTTAAAATCTCATAACTTCTTTATCCGATGTCCATTTTCGTCTGTCTTTTTATCGTTACGCTACTAATAACGATATCTTCGATTCTTGTTTAGGTTGTGTCGGCTAAAAATCAATCGATCTAAAATTCGAATTTCGGGTTGTACACCGCTAATCCGAAACTTCGAAAAATCATAACTTCTGCATACGAAGTCAGATTTGGGCGTTCTTTTTATCGATGTTCTTAGTTTAACATATTCTACGACTTTTGTTTAGAGCGCTAAGGCTAAATCTCTCTCTATCATAAATTTACTATTTACGCTTCCCGGCGCCGTGCCGGTTCCGACGCGAAACTTCGACGGGTCATAACTTCTTCGTTATAACTCGGATTTCGGCGTTCTTTATATGTACGGAAACCTTGTGACATATTCTACAACTTGGTTAAGATTATTTATTCTAAATAATCTTTTTGTCGAAAAGTCGTTTTTGACCCCTATTGCCTTTAAATTGACTAGCCCGGATCTGCGGGCGTTACAATTATCTCCACCTTAGGATGATTACGTCCCGGAATCATCAACGAAAAAGGGCTCGTATAATGACTCCATACGTCATCTCTTCATCCTAGGTAATAATTATAACTTCTATATTCCTTCAAGTCTATCTCTTAGACTCATTGACTGTAAGCAGTACTCGATCGTGCACCTGCTCTCTACCTCAGGCTAGACTTTAAATTATGACCTATCATCATGTGATGCACGTTTAGACTTAGGTCTCTTAGAGTTAAATTCTAAAACAGACTATGCCTTCCTTCATGTTCTAATGTGATATAATCACACTTTAACATGTAGCATTTCTGGCTACCAACTTCTTTAACAACGAACGCGATACTTCTATTGATCGCTTTGATTTCAATTGTTTGGTTTAAGTCGGACGCTACATTGAACTTGGTTCCCTGAACCACGCAACATACTCATCGTAGTCGGACTCAATTTGGTATGACCACTAGGATCGGAAATCAACAATCTTTTTAGTCATTATCGAAACGATGGTAATGACATACTTGAAAAAAATGAAATCAATTACTAGCTTCTTGGTAACCTTGTGACTTTCCCCGATCCAAGTGTGAGTCTTGTGCTTCCGGTAGTATAGGCCTCTACTACCATTCACACCTACTCATACTCGTCCCAAGTATTGTCTCGTAGTTTCCCAAGTCACCATGCAGCAATTCATACAATCATTCAACACATCAGATAACAAAACGAAGGTTTTATATCATTTCTTGAAACGATTACATAGGTGTTCAAGTTCACCCTAGACTATGCCTCTACTAGGCTACATCATACGAAACTATGACTACTGCATAATTCGATCCTCGGGTAAGAAGTCCTCATTCTTGATTCCTCGCATGGTTCTCTGCTTCGTCGAGGATCATGTGAAATGCCCTTGGCCTTGGTGGCGTTTCTGGTCTTGCTGCTTTATTTTTCCTTGGGCAGTCTCTGGACATGTGCCCCTTGCCTCCACATCCATAGCATACTTTGTCATTATGCGTGCAGTCTTTGGAATAGTGACCAGTCCTCCCACACTTGTAACAAGTCACTTCTTCGTTGCACTTTCCACCATGCTTCTTCTTGCATCTATCACACCATCTTGCTTCACCTCCATTTGCTCCTCCAAGCTTTGAGAATTTGCTTTCCTTGTTCGGCCTCGAAGATCCTTCAAACTTCCGCTTCTCTCCTACCTTATCTTTTTCTAGACCCTTTTCTCTTATCTGGGCCTCTACGTTCTTAGCTGCCCTAATAGCTGCTTTCAAAGTAGTTGCCATTTTGACCATTGGGCCAAAGTCAGTGGGCAGTCCGTTAGCAAACCTATCAATCTTGGAGAGTTCAGTAGGCACCAAGTAGGGGAATAGCTTCATCCTTTCGGTGAACGCGGTGGCATACTCATCAACACTCATCTTTCCTTTCTTCAGGTTCTGAAACTCGTTGTTTAGGTCTATCAGATCTATCTCCGAGCAGTATTGAATTTTCAACTGTTCCAAAAACTCTTCCCACGACATCCTTAAGGCTTCTCCTCGTGGCATCGTATCTGCCAATAGCTTCCACCAGCTCAAGACTCCAGTTTTCAGCTGTCTTACTGCGAAGACAGTCTTCTGTTTCTCGTTACAGTTGCAGCTCTCAAACACCATCTCCATCTCAGAGATCCAATCCATAATCTCAACCGGCTTCGGGCTTCCTGAGAGACTTGGTGGTTTCGCACCCAAGAAATTCTTGTACATCCGCCCATCCTTGTTGTTTCTCCCTTCTGGGCCATCCCTTTGCTCACCTTGAGTCCCTACTTGACTCACTTGGCGGCTGTAGTTCCCTTCCTTAGATTGCTCGGAAACTAGCTCCGTCGGTTCAACATGTACGGTAGGTTCGTCCCTGTTCAACATTTGTCTCATTTCTTCCCTTTGTTCAGCTAACATAGCCCGAATCATGGCTTGAACTCCAGCCATGGTGACTGGCTCAGGCGCAACTTCTTCAACGACAGGTATTTGCTGAACCACTAGGGGTTGGTTTCGGTTCCCATTCGCATTTACGTTTCCGCTACGGGTTCTTGCCATTTTGATCTCTACACCGAATAAGGTGAATCTAGATCTTAATTTAGGATTGACGTCTTAAATCATCCTTATCACCCCGAAACGTTTATATGCTAGTTCTAATATCGTAGTTAAACGCTTAGAATCCTAAACACATAAGGTTTCCAGATCCGGTCGGCAACAGACCATAGATCCGAACAAATCATATCATGCGCAAAGCATTTAGCACATAAAAGCAATTTAGGCATTATTCCTAAAATAAGCTAGTGCTCACACCTCACAATCATCGCTTAGCATTCTAAGTTTAAGTCTAGAAATAAATCCATATTCCTAGTTCACTTAAACTAATGCTCTGATACCAACTGTGACATCCCCAAAATCACGGCCAGAAAAGACCGATTTTTTGTTTATGCTTTATAAAAATCAGAGTACTTCATTTTATAAAAAGGTTGCGGAATTTGTTCCCAGAAAAACATGGTAAATACGTTATTAAAACATTTTCGAAGAAACGTATTTATTTCATTTTAAAATGTTTGGGATGTCATCGTTAATACCGAAACATAAGCATAAACGGAACTTACAATGATTTACACTAGTGATCTACATCTCTTTTAAATCTCTCAGTGTAATGTCACTTCACTTCGTCACCTGTGATATACATAAACTGAGTGGGTCAGGTTGGGAAACCTGGTGAGTACATAGGGTTTTCAACCCACAATAATATAATTACTATGTTCAATCAAACAATCAACCCAATTACCCATCCCCATTATCTTCTTTACTCTTCAAGGATTTAACCTAAGAGTCATCTATCCTACATTCGTTTATTCCGAAGTCCCTTACCTCCAGGGTTATAGGACTGACACTAAATCCATAGCTACCAATGTTCGTTCATAAAGCACTAATTCCATAGCTGCTATGGTCTATTCATCAGGTACTAAATCCATAGCTACCAGTCTTTATCTAATAGGTACTAAGTCCATAGCTACCAATGTTCAACAGGTACTAAGTCCATAGCTACCAATTCCCAACAGGTACTAAATCCATAGCTACCAACGTTTAACAGGTACTAAGTCCATAGCTACCGGTGTTTGTCCCATAGGCACTAAGTCTATAGCTGCCAATGTATCATCTTCTATCTCTCATCATTCATCTACCCATCTCATACCCAACATATTTGTATATATAAAATACGTATACAGCTTAAATTCTTTAAAACATGTATAAAACGTTCATCCAGCATAGACAGCAAGTATTCAGATAATATGCACACATAGCACGTAGTTTATATAAAATACTTCATATCTATGTGTAAGATGAAAGGGACTATGCACTCACCTGAGAAGGTGGTGACTCGGTACTCGGACAGCGCTTCGAAACCTAATATTATCACCACTAGATTTTAGTCTAATATTACCGTCACTAATTATTAGTCTTATTATTATTATTATTATTATTATTATTATTATTATTATATAAGCGTTTAAACTATACTTTCCAACTACTATGTACAGACAGGGGCCAGACATAAAACACCGGAGGGCAGGACCATTTTGGCGTATAGCACTTCTGAAATCCAACAACCCTATGCGGCCCTTTAAACCAGATTCCCCGTACCGCGAGTAGTTAAAAGATATTATAACGACACTTATATAAGTTACAATAATAGCTCAAATATTTATTATAAATTTATAATAACAATACTAATTTTAAATATAAACTATATTTAAAATAGGGTAAGCATAACTTACTTTCAAGGGGATTTTAGCTAGGAGTCGGGCTCTGCAGGGGCAGAACTTCGTCGCTGAATCTTTCTAAGAAAGATTCGTGCAGCGCTTCAGCGCTCACCTTACTATACTAAAACTACAGAAAGAGAAGTCGAATCACGAGGAACCAAAATGCTCGGGGGATAAGGAGAGAAAGACTCTTGAATCAAGAGAATGGTGCAAGAAATATGAGAGCCCAAGGCTCTTATTTATACTAATTGAATTTTCAAAAACTACCCTCCATAATTACTTAATGACCTTTTAGTTATATAAACAACTAAACACCCCTCTATAATACTATTTTAAATGGATTTAATGATATTTGTACTAAACTAATGTCGAAAGAACTCAACATTAGTCTTATAATGACCGCATCGTCGATACCTTTCTAATGATATATACATATGTATATATATGTGTACGTATACACGATTTATACTTTATTTTAATACGTAAATATGCTATTATAATTTGTAACTCGTTCATACGAACTCCGTTTTTGACGTTCTTTATATCCACGCGTAGGTGGAGACGTACTCTACAACTTTCGTTTAGACTCCGTCGGCTAATTTTGACTTTATTTTTAAAGTTATATTTTTAACAGGCCGGGACAGGATTGATCCGTTAAAATCTCATAACTTCTTTATCCGATGTCCATTTTCGTCTGTCTTTTTATCGTTACGCTACTAATAACGACATCTTCGATTCTTGTTTAGGTTGTGTCGGCTAAAAATCAATCGATCTAAAATTCGAATTTCGGGCTGTACACCGCTAATCCGAAACTTCGAAAAATCATAACTTCTGCATACGAAGTCAGATTTGGGCGTTCTTTTTATCGATGTTCTTAGTTTAACATATTCTACGACTTTTGTTTAGAGTGCTAAGGCTAAATCTCTCTCTATCATAAATTTACTATTTACGCTTCCCGGCGCCGTGCCGGTTCCGACGCGAAACTTCGACGGGTCATAACTTGTTCGTTATAACTTGGATTTCGGCGTTCTTTATATGTACGGAAACCTTGTGACATATTCTAAAACTTGGTTAAGATTATTTATTCTAAATAATCTTTTTGTCGAAAAGTCGTTTTTGACCCCTATTGCCTTTAAATTGACTAGCCCGGATTTGCGGGCGTTACAGCTATCTGGGTCATCGTGGACCGATTGACCAAGAGTGCCTATTTTCTGGCAATTCGGGAGACCTCATCGGCCGAGAAGTTAGACGATGTGTATATACGTGATATCGTTGCTCACTATGGGGTTCCGGTCTTGATTGTCTCAGACCGTGATATTCGGTTCACCTCCTATTTTTGGCAGAAGTTACATGAGGAACTGGGTACAAGACTGCATTTCAGTACAAATTATCATCTGCAGACAGACGGTCAGAGCGAGCAGACCTTTCATACCCTTGAGGATATCTTGTGGGACTGCATCATTGATCTCGGAGGGAGCCGGGACTCCTACTTACCCCTTACAGAGTTCTCCTACAACAACAACAACTTTCATTCCAGTATTGCTGCTTCACCTTTTGTGTTGTTGTATGGGCAGAGATGTCGTACCCCAGTCTGTTGGGGTGAGGTTAGTCACCGGGAAATGGGTCGGACCGAGGTGGTTCTGTAGACAACAAGGATGACTCAACAGATCAGACAATGATTGCAAACTGCTCAAAGTCGACTGAAGAATTATACCAACCAGCGCCGATCTGAGTTGCTGTTTTAGGTCGATGACATGGTGTTACTAAAGGTCTCACCCTGGAAAGGTGTGATCCGCTTTAGGAAGAAGAGAAAGTTGGATTTCGAAATAGTGAGCCATTTCATATTATTTCTAGGTTTGGCAACGTGGTGTATAGATTGGATCTTCCGGAGGAGCTCAGTCCGATCTACAACACTTTCCATACTTCGCAGTTGCAGAAGTGTGTATTGGATGAGAATACGGTTGTGTTACTAGATGACATTCAGGTGGATGAGCGCCTGAATTATGTTGAGAGGCGTATAGCTATTTTGGAGAGAAAGGTGATGTTTTTAAGGAGCAAGGAAGTACCTTTGGTGAAGGTACGATGACAACATCGGAAGGGATCCAAATGGACCTGGGAGCCAAAGGCTGAGATGCGGGAACATTATCCGGATTTGTTCACAGTAGCAGCCTTCAAGAAAGAAGCCTAGTTCAAGTGGCAGAGATTTGTAACATCCCAATCTTCATGTATGAATTTAAATCTTTATATATATTTTCAGGGGAACTCGACGTGTTGGGTGGTGCCGAATCGTCGTGTAAAGTTGTGATGGCCGCACAATCTTTCAAGATCTACTCGACGAGTTGAAGGCTGAATATGAAACCCTAATTTCTAGGGTTTTGCATCCTATTTAAAGACCTTATGACTCATTATTGTCCCCCCTTATCGTCCCTTAGTCCACAGAAACCGTAATACATGCCTTATCTCTCATTTTGAGTGTGTGTGAGCTTAGAGTGTGATTTTCAGTGCTCTTTTGGAAGGAACTTTAAGCTTGAAGTGGATTGATTCAGAGCAAGGCTTTAGATCTGAGATTTTCATTATTGTTGCAGCTATTTTGAGGTATAAATTCGATATCTTGATCATCCTTTTGCTAGATCTCTTCAATTGAAAGTTTAGGGCCATTATTAGCTTATTTTCGGACCATTCTTGGATTTGAGCATGTTATGAAGCTATGACTTCAGATCTGGACATCTCGTGGCCTCCCTGCACTTAAAGTCACAAACTTTATCAAGTCTTGGCCCTCCTTCATGCCCTAAGTCCATTAGGAAGCCTTGTTTTAGTGTTTTAGCCTCTTGATGCCATGCATGGACGTAAAGTTAGCAACTTTACGTGGTATTTCAGAAGGGACCAGATCTGTGGTTTGTGGCAGTAAATTCACTTGAAAATTGGTTAAATTCTTTAAGACTAGGAGAACTCGACGATTTGCCTAGCCAACTCGGTGAGTTGAATCGGGTTTACCTGTTTTTCCTGTTTTCTGGATACTGTAGAAACTCGACAAGTTGTTCGAAAAACTCAGCGACTTGATTAAGGTCTTTCTCGATTTTTTTGAGTAGTGAAGGAACTCGACTAGTCGATACATGCACTCGATGAGTTGGGTTAACATGGAGTGTTGACCTTGGCTATTGACCTTGACTGTTGAATTTCACTTTGGCTATGGTTGGCCAAGTTTGACCTTGAGGGTATTTTGGCTATTTCAAGATTTGAGTGGAATTAGTCTCATGGTGGTTGTAGGCAGTTGAGTTCAGAGCTGTGATTTGCGAGTTGGATCTTGTCAGTTCAGCACTACTTGTGAAGCGAGTCTTCCTCAATGTACTTTTGGGTCAAAGGAACCAAGGCCGGCCCATTGGATTGATATCCTTGTAGTTATTTATATGCTAAGTATGAATTAGATATACCTGCTAGTTTGATATGTTAGTATGGTAGATCTGTAGCACTACATGTGATACTGTCTGAGTATCTGTATGTGCATTTATCTGTTACATGTCGACATGTTGTGTGGGTTGAGTTAAGGTTGTATTGCTTCGTGTAGTAGCCAACAAACCCTAGAGTATGCAAATATGATCTGAGGGTCGGAGAGGGCATGTCAGACACGTACTGAGGGCTAATCATTTATTTTCCAGTCCGAGGACTGAGGGAGCAAGCCAAACATAAGTTGTGGGCCCGAGGCAAGCCAGACATATGATGTGGACTCGAGAGCAAGGCACATATGTGTTGAGGACCAGAGAGGGCATGCCAGACTAGAACTGTGGGTTCACGGGTAATCCAATCTATAGAGTTGTGGACCCATTACATGTTGTTATTATGTGTATTATTTGTATGTGTCGGTATTTTGGGGGAACTCATTAAGATTTGGTTTATACTTGTGGATTTTGTTTCAGGTACTTCGTATGATCACGGGAAGGCAAAGGTTTGATCGTGTACCTCCTCGTATTTTATGTCATGATTTCTGCGATTACTCTGATGATAAACTATGTCGAAAAAATTTGTAATAAATGTTGGTTTTGGATATTTTTAAAAAGTTCAAATTTTTTATAAATTTTATGGATCTTTCAAGAAAATTTTCAAAAACGCACTATAGTCAATGGATCTTGCAGAAAAGAAGCCTATTCTTAAGTCCCACATGCATGCATTGGTTAAGACAGTGTCCCATGTTACCCAGGGCTCCAAACTCTTTTGGGTATCGAAACTAACCAATTGATTGTGTAGGCAATGTGCATAGAGGAATAAGAAGAGGAATGTTTAATCGATAGTGCCTACTCCTTGCACATTTTGGGAAGGTTAGAATACCTTCGAGACTTCAGGCCAATCAGCGGTGGCGGATACGTCACCTTCGAGAACAACGCAAATGAGATTATCAGGGGTTATGGAGTTTTGTTTATGTGGAGCTTCTATATTCAATGATTTGATTACGTAGAGGGTATTAAACATAATTTGATAAGTTTTGGTCAATTATGTAAGTCAGGTCATCGGGTCAAATTCGACAATGAGTATTGTTACAAAATGACGAGTGACTCGAACACATGCCTAATCAAATCTATGGTCGAAGGGACAATGTACCCATTAGATTTTTCTCTGATCATCGTTAAACTGAAGTTGTGTTTTCTTTCAAAAGCAGTGTCTTAAATGAGTTGGTTATGGAACCGCAAACTAGCTCTCCTTAACTTCGGATACATCAACAAGCTGGTCATTGAAGTGTTAGTCTGAAGACTACCAATCCTATAGTATAACAATGATACTCTGTGTCATTAGCACCCATCCTCGGGTATTCAAACTCGATCCTCTTCTAATTTAGATAACCATTGTCATTATGCAACATTCATGCCTTCGGTCAAGCCCATAACAACAAAAGAAACACTTATGGAGCCCGAATGGATCATTGCAATGAAAGAGGAACTAGATGAGTTTGAAAGGAATAATGTTTGGAAATTGGTACCGAAGCCAAAAGGTCACACAAATCGTCGGTACCAGATGGGTGTATAAGAACAAGTAAGATGAATCTAGTGTGGTGGTAAGAAACAAAGATCAATTAGTCGCCAAGGGGTATCTTTTCAGTGTATGCTGCTCGTAAAAACATCAAGGTTCATCTGTTGGATGTAAAAAGCTCGTTCTTAAATGACTAACTAAAAAAGGAAGTATACCTGCAACAACCTCCAGGTTTTGAAAGCTTAGAATTCCCAAATCATTGTTACAAGCTGGAGAAAGCAGTATAAGGTCTAATGTGACATCCCCATTTTCACGGCCAGAAAAGCCCGATTTTGTTTATCCTTTATAAAAATCAGAGTACCTCTTTTAATAAAAATGTTGCGGAATTTGTTCCCAGTAAAACATGATAAATACGTTATCAAAGCATTTCCGAAGAAAAGTATTTTTATTCATTTTCAAACATTTGGGATGTCATCATCAATACAGAAACATAAGCATAAACAAAACTTACATTCATTATCACTAATGATTTATATATCCTTAATCTCTCAGTTTGATGTGACTTCATGTCAACACCTGTGAAATAAATAAATTAAGTCGGTCAAGTTGGGAAACCTGGTGAGTACATAGGGTTTTCAACCCACAATAAATAAGTTTATTAACTTTATCAAACCAAACAAACCCGATTACCCGTTCCCGGTATCCTCACTTTACGTCCCTAAAACATCTAACACAAGAGACCTAGTCTAAGGGACTTTCATCGGTGTGACAACACATGCTTCGGGGATTCCTCAGCAATTCATGTCAAATAAGGCAACCATGTGGGGGATGGAGTACTGCTGGTGAGCACAGAGTTCAAATAAACACCTACAGGTTGCGAGCCTGCTAGCGTTCCACTAGACTGTCTAGAACAGTCTGTGGTCGTCATCTATACTCTGCTAGATAACTGGATCATCAATAACATCTATAACGATGTCTCTCATTATTTTATTTGGTCATACAACAACTATTACATCTACCTATGTTTTACCCAACACATTTTGTAGATATAAAATACATATACAATTTAAATCATTTAAAACGTGTATAAAAATATTTCACCCAGCATAGAAAACAAGTATTCAGACAATATGCACAGTTGCACACATAACACGTAATTTATATTAAATACTTCATATCTATGTGTAATATGAAAGGGACCATGCAGTTACCTGGTAAGGTGGTGATTCCGAACTCAGACAGCTCTTCGCTTCTTAAAAAGATAATTTCCTTTGACGAAACCTAGTATTATTACCTGTGGCACCTGGTTCCTGGTACGTAAAATATTTATCTAAGTAATTGTCATTTTAGCCTTGGACTCGGTGAGTTGTAGGTCTGACTCGCCGAGTAGGGATGCGGTCCGGGGGCACGCTTAAGTTGGCAACTCAGCGAGTCCATATCCTAGACTCGGCGAGTCATCGTTGTTTGATGAAACCCTAATTCCAAGGGTTTGCCCCTATTTAAGCTAGCTTGTGCGACCCAAGCTCGCCCCCATTCACCCTCAGAGCCCTATATCTCGTCCAAGCTTTGTTTTTTTTTGTGAGTTTGAAGCATTTAGTGTGTCCTCTTGAAGTTTTGGAGTGGGAAGAAGAGTAGATCAAGAAGAAGAAGAGGAGGTCAAGCATCTTTGAGCTATCTCAGTGTGTTCCCTAAGGTATAACTCGTTTTCCCCCTTGTTTTCATGCTTATCGTCCCTTATAGCTCCATTAAAGTCCTTCTTGAACCATTTCCAAGCTTGGGTAGGTTTGAGGGTTCGTAATAAGCTGATTAACCTTTAGATATAGGCATGGTTGAGCTCCAGGAGCTCAGATCTACTGTCTTTTTGGAACCATATTACATGAAAGCCCTAGATCTACCCTTTTCGTGCATTTTGGACCCTAAAACTCTCATGGTTGCCTATTTACACATAAAGTTGGAAATTTACGTATAAATCAAGCCCCAGGATCACGGATCTATGTATTGCATGAGTTGGATTCGAGCAAAATCGACCATATAGTAATTGCATGGTAACGACTCAGCGAGTCGTTCATCGGACTCGGCGAGTCGAGACGCGAGTCCCCGAGTTTTCCCCCTTTTCGTTATGGCGAGTAGTGTAGTGAGTCCGGGGTGGACTCGGTGAGTTGGAATCCGAACTCATCCATGAAGGAACTCAGCGAGTCAATGCCCTGACTCGGCGAGTTCAAGACAATATTCTTAGATCAAGAGCAGACTCGACGAGTTGTTCATACAACTCGGCGAGTCACAGCGTAGAGTGTTCTTCGGATGAAGGCGAACTCGGCGAGTTGTTCATACAACTCGGCGAGTAGGATGCGAGACTATTAAGACTTGGGTATAGAGAAAGGGACTCGGCGAGTCGGCGAGTCTGGTCAACTGGCAGTTGACTATGACTTATCTCATGACTTGTTAAGGGTAAATGGGCAATTTACCCTGAGGGTGGTTAGCAGTATTTGACTAAGTGTTTGGTGGGAATTACAGCCGGAGGATTTCCGGAGCAGCAGCAGCAGCAGACAGACTATTCCCACACAGATCAGCTGCTACTACGAGGTGAGTTACCTTCCAGTAGCGGTGGGTCTAAGGCCAAAATGTCGGCCCACCAGTAGGAGATGTATGTTAGATGATTGTCTTTGTGATATCATCTAGGTTTGCTACTACCTGATATGTTATATGCTAGCATGATATGTTATATGTGATAGTAGTAGAGTTCAGTTGTTAGGATCGAAGGGTAGTCAGACACCCCAGATACGCCTGGCAGTATGTGATTATATGTTTGCATGCTGGCTTGTTATGTTATATCCGATAGAGGTAGTAGGAGGGGACCAATCCCCGAGTTCGGTTGCTAGGACCGAAGGGTAGTTCAGGCACCCCATATATGTATGATAATATGTTATGTTATGATATATGTGATAGTAGCAGTAGAGGGTGAAATAGTCCCGAGGTTCGGTCGACAGGACCGAAGGGTAGTCAGCACCTCAGAATGGCTAGACATGGGTAGTCAGCACCCAGAATGGCTTGACACGGGTAGGTCGGCACCCCATAATGGTCGTACCGGGTAGGTCGGGAACCCCAAAAATGCCTGGCAATATGTATGATATGTGATTGTATGGTATATGGTATGATGGGGGAACTCACTAAGCTTCGTGCTTACAGTTTTCAGTTTTGGTTTCAGGTACCTCTTCTTCGAATGGGAAAGAGCTGGCGCGGTAGCGGTCCATCACACACATGTTTCGTATTCCGCATCATGAGAACTTCCTGGGGATCTATACTCTGACATTATTATGTTTTATGAAATGTTTTCCATACATGTGATATCTTTATAAAATGTTATGATCAGTAAACGTTTTAATTCGAATGTTTTGCTAAGTGTATGTTTTCAAAAATGAAAATTTTGGCTCGTATTTTTGGGGCGTTACAAGTTGGTATCAGAGCCCTGGTTTGAGGGATTCGGACACACCTTCGGGGGTGTTTGAACTCAAATAGAGGGATTAAAAGATTTTGGAAAGAGAAAATGTTTTCTAAAAGGCTAAGTAAAGGGTTTTAAGAAAGAACAAAGTGTGTGATGTGTGCGACCGGCCGAGCTCAAGTAAGTATTCCCCAATGTACCCATACAAGTTTATTTATGTTTATCAGTTTCTATAGAACAACATGCTAGAATAGGACTAAGGAACTAGGAGTGATGCCTTACGTGCCTGCTTTATGTGCTTCAGTATATGAAAGAGTTGCATGCTAGAGTTGAGTAGACAGTAGTAGGGTAGCCTGTTTAGGTTATTCCTGATAGTACGAGTTTAGCATTGTATGCTAGTTCAGTTCTCTCTACGAGGATAGAGTTGCTTGAGATTGTTTTCCTTATGTCCAAATGTTGTTTGCTTTGTGCTATGTGGGCTTTGAAGTGATGGAGTTGACTGTTAGGTGAATACGTTAAAGTCACATGTGATCAGGGTTGAATAATCTCAGAGTGTTGGATTTGACTCTATTGCGTAGCTCTTGTTTGAGTCCTAACCGTTATAGAGATGAGTCCCTTACTCGAAGGATTATCCGAGCCTCATCACATGTGATTGTATTCAAGTAATAGTTAATTGGCATCACCAAGAGGCCTTCAGCAGCTGAGGACTGGGTTGGGTGGAGTCAGAGGTTTCCTAGGATAAGCCTAGAATAAAGAGTAGCAGAGATCAGCGGTAGCGGAGGGGACCTAGTTGAGTCGAGGCGGTCTTTGGGGAAGGTATGGATAGATGTGGAAGGTAGTATGGGCCCGTACTACTGAAAGCAAAGGATCCGTACCCGAACCGAGGAAGGCTAAGATAACACCAGGGAACCTGTAGTGGGTGTGATCCATCCAGGGGTATCAGTATCACTAACAGTTGTTATTTCTTTGTATTTCAGAATGGTGGTACTACGCCCGAGGCCAGCAGTTGGCAGTACAGGAGAGGGATTGGGTTCGGGATCAGGTTCCGAGCCAGTAGATGAGAGGCTGCGCGAGTTCATCGCGTCTGAGATCAACAGAGGTATCCTTGAGTCGACCCCCATTATCTTCGGGTTGATTAAGGAGGGGATATTGGAGATGGTGGAGGATCGCCTCCGGGGATTCAGGAGTGACATGGCATCTGGTCAGTCGAGATCTCGCACACTGTCCTTCAAGGACTTTCGGGGCAGTGGTGCACCGGATTTTCATGGGGCGAAGGACCCCATAGCTGCCAGGCGATGGATTGCCGACATTGAGTCTGCACAGATGATTAGCTTCTGCCCTGAGGGGTCGAAGGTGAGGTTTGCGGCAGGGTGTTTGCGTGATCGAGCTAGGGATTGGTGGGAGTCTGTGAGCGACTCGTTGGGAGCCTCGGCTGTCGAGGCTATATCATGGTCGGAATTTGCGACCAGGTTCAGGGCGGAGTTCGCGCCGGCTGTCGACCTTCAGCAGCTGCCCAAAGAGTTTTTGGACATGAGACAGATGACGGAGACTGTGGCGGAGATCACCGCCAAGCTCCGGGAGAGGTCATTGTTAGTGCCCCAATATGTGGGCGATGAGGACATGAGGAGGACCCACTACCATGACATGCTCCGAGCTGATATTCGAGAGCATGTCAGTTTTTCAGCTTGCCCTACCTTGGACTCTATGATTGCCAGGGCGAGGGAGAGAGAGATAGATCTGGAGCACATCTGGAAGAGGAAGACTGAGGAGGGACATACAGGAGGGCTTCGGGGAAGAAGCCCAAGGGATCGGATGGTAGGCCGAAAGGCCAGTCAGGACCGACCCGCTGCAGGAAATGTGGTAGGCCTCATGAGGGGGCATGTAGATTGGGATCGTCGGGCTGCTATAAGTGCGGCAAGGCGGGGCACGTCAGTAGGGATTGTACCACCCCTGCACTTGTGATTCAGACATTGGAGTTGCTGTGTTTCCACTGCAACCAGAGGGGCCACAAGAAGGCCAATTGCCCCCAGTTGACAGTTTCAGCGTCGGTAAAGGCGCCAGCTCCAGCGACCCTGCGGATCACAGATGGCCAGCAGGGCAAGGCAGAGGCTCCAGTGGTGAGGAGCCGGGCATTTCAGCTAACCGCCGAGGAGGCACACGCTGCACCCGATGTGGTGACGGGTATGATTCTTTCCTTCTCACTTATTTATATGATGTTATGATATTGATATGTACTCGGTTTATGTATCTATATGTGTTAGGATCGTTCCATGTGAAAGGTATCCCATTCCAGGTGTTGTTCGACTCGGGTGCTACCCGATCGTTTATTTCCCTTGCGCTTAGCAAGAAGTTCGCTGAGTCCTCGGTATGTTGGATTGCCCTTTAGAGGTAGAGATTGCCGATGATTGATCGGTGCGAGCATCAGCAGTGTTCAGGGATTGTGTTTTGAGGTTATTTGAGGAGCGTTATCTGGTGGATTTGGTTCCCATACCGTTACGGGGGAACAAGGTGATTATAGGCATGGATTGGTTGAGCCCTAATGGGGCGGTGATAGATTGCTCACAGCAGCTAGTGCGGGTTAGGACCCCAATTGGGGGAGAGTTGGTGATCCACGGCGAGAGGCCACAGCATGGACCTATAGTATGTTCAGCAGCGAGAGCTAGGCGCTACCTTCAGCAGGGATGCGCGGGGTATGTCGCGTACGTTATGGATACCCGGGAGTCGGGTAAGGCGAAAATGAGCGAGGTTCCAGTGGTGCGAGACTACGCTGACGTGTTCCCGGAGGAGCTTCCTGGAATACCTCCGGAGCGTCAAGTAGAGTTCAGGATCAACCTAGTTCATGGTGCGGCATCGATAGCCAAGGCACCCTATCGGTTGGCTCCTCCCGAGATGCAGGAGTTGTCTACGCAGCTGCAGGAGCTGCTAGACAAAGGATTTATTTGTCCGAGCAGTTCACCCTGGGGAGCCCCGATCCTGTTTGTGAAGAAGAAGGATGGGTCACACCGGATGTGTATAGATTACCGGGAGCTGAATAAGGTGACGGTGAAGAACCGTTACCCACTCCCGAGGATTGATGACCACTTTGATAAGTTACAGGGAGCATCTTGGTTCTCCAAGATCGATTTGCGTTTAGGCTATCATCAGATGAGGGTTAGAGAGGAGGATATACAGAAGAGCACGTTTCGGACACGTTATGGCCATTATGAGTTTGTGGTGATGCCGTTTGGACTCACCAATGCTCCTGCTGCGTTCATGGACCTCATGAACCGCGTGTGTAGACCGATGTTGGATCGATCTGTGATATTTTTCATTGATGACATCTTGGTTTATACCAAGACTAAGGAGGAGCATGATGAGCATCTAAGGGAGGTTTTGGAGACCCTGAGGAGGGAGAGCTTGTATGCCAAGTTCTCCAAATGTGAGTTTTGGTTGCGTGAGGTGCAGTTTCTTGGGCACCTCGTCAACCATAACGGGATTTCAGTAGACCCGGCCAAGGTGGAGGCCGTGATGAGATGGGAGGTTCCAAAGTCTCCATCCGAGATTCGTAGTTTCCTAGGATTAGCAGGCTACTATCGGAGGTTCATTCAGGATTTCTTCAAGATAGTCGTACCCCTGACACGGTTGACTAGGAAAGCCATGGTCTTTTGATGGGGGCCTGAGCAGCAGGCAGCGTTCGAGACTCCGAGGCAGAGATTGTGCGAGGCGCCGATCTTAGCCCTACCCGAGGGCGTGGAGGATTTTGTGGTATATTGCGATGTGTCGATCTAAGGCTTAGGCACAGTGTTGATGCAAAGGGGGCATGTCATTGCTTATGCCTCGAGGCAGCTGAAGCCTCACGAGGCGAACTACCCGACACACGATTTGGAGTTGGGGGCGGTGGTCTTCGCCCTCAAGATATGGCGGCATTACCTTTACGGGGTTCGTTGTACCATTTACACGGACCACAAGAGTTTGAGGTACCTCATGGATCAGCCGAATCTGAACATGAGGCAGCGTCGGTGGTTGGACGTGGTAAAGGATTATGATTGCGAGATCCTTTACCACCCGGGGAAGGCCAACGTGGTGGCCGATGTGCTTAGCCGCAAGGCGGCACCAATCAGGGATGTTTGCATGAGGATGACCGTGGTGACTCCTCTGTTGGAGCAGATTCGAGAGGCCCAACAGGAGGCTATGAAGGAGGAGCATCGGAAGAGTGAGCGAATAGTGGGTCAAGTTACCTCTTTCGATTATGATAGCTGGGGTTATTGACACTACACCGTAGGGTGTGGGTGCCGTATCATGGAGGCGTGCGCTAGATCTTGATGGAGGAGGCGCACAAATCCCGATTCTCTATTCACCCAGGGGCGACGAAGATGTATAGGGATCTTCGCCTAGACTATTGGTGGTCCTGCATGAAGCGGGATGTGGCATGGTACGTCGAGCGGTGCTTGACCTGCAAGAAGCTTAAGGCCGAACATCAGAGACCGCATGGAAAGATGCAGCCGTTGGACATCCCGTTTTGGAAATGGGAAGATATCACGATGGATTTTATCACGAAGCTTCCCAGGACCGCGCGTGGAGTAGATTCGATTTGGGTCATCGTAGATCGATTGACCAAGAGTGCTCATTTTATTCCGATTCAGGAGAGCATTTCGGCCGAGAAATTGGCCGACATCTATATTATGGAGATTGTGGCACGGCACGGGGTGCCAGTATCCGTTATCTCGGACAGGGATGTGCGTTTTACTTCCAGGTTTTGGAATTAATAAATCATTTATTTTGATTTCTAATTAATTTACTAACAAAGTAATAAATTAATAAATCATTTTTCTCTCTCATAGTTATCTTATTCAATTGCCAGGTTTGAAGGCAACCCAAAAGGACTGTGCTTCTATTAATTCAAGTATATATCAATTATAGTTAGTGGCTTAGGCACCTAATCCAACACAAAACCCGTTATTCTTATTCTTTGATACTAAAATGATATTCCCAAGGGACCTATCCTAAATGATCACTATATACAATACCGCTTCAGGGTTTCCTTAGCAATATATATATATATATATATATATATATATATATATATATATATATATATATATATATATATATATATATATATATATATATATATATATAAGTAAGGCAACCAGGGGGATGAAAACACAATATATAATCTCGGATAGCATGACTCATTAACACCTACAAATTAAAAGTCTGCTAGTGTTCCATTGGAAAAGTGTCTGTGGTCATCATCAATACACTGTTAGATGTTTGATCTCAGTAGTATAGTAGTATTGTATTGAGCGTGGAGTCTCACCCTTATCTCTTTTCTTTCTCTGGTCTCTCACCATTTATCTTATATATCTCTCTCTCTCTCTCTCTCAACCCCTTTTACCTAATAACATTATAAGTACGTTAAAATACATATATGATTATTTCGAATAAATCATTATCTCATTTAGAATAGATATCAGGAACACATATATTACACACATATGGAATTTAAGCAATTAAATACTTGATATCTATGTGTAAGTTGAAAGTAACTATGCACTCACTTAAGAAAATTGGATGCCTTGGAATTTAGGCAGAAATTCGCCTTAGCACTTAGCTTTCTCCTTTAATGTGACCTAGGTTCATATCACAAAGTCTTAGTTTTATATTCCTGGAAACTAATGATAGTTGATACTCCTCACTAATCCCAATGTCTACATCAAGATCTATCAAGTAAGGAATAACCAAGTATGATTATATCAGAGGTAGGGTCTCTTTGATATACAGAGTATATTGTTTGGAAATCCCACTTTAAAAACCTCATAAAATCCAGCCTAGCCATCATCCTCGTAAGTAGATCAATAATTATAATGACTTGGAATCACTCATAAATCTTATTTATAGGTTCATAACAACGACTATAACTATAAATATACGTTACACTTGAAATAAAATAAGTGTAGCTTAACTTACAGAGTTTCCAAAGAAAAATGGAAATTATGTGGGCATAATCTCGCTCTGAAAGCTCTATATATCAGATGCTCCGGGGCCTTGCTAAAGTAGTCGTTAACTAGAAAGTATCAAGACCAAAGGGTGGAAAGTATTCCAGAGGATTCTGGATGTAAGGAATGGAGAAAATGGCTAAAGTTTGAGTTCTATTTTTAGCTGAGAATTTGGACTGTAGGTTGTGCACATGGCCTGTGTGGGTTGACGTGGCTTTAATCGTTGTTTGACGCATGGCAGCTAACAGGTGGGGATGTATCATCTTTTCGGTGCGAGATGTGCACCTTGTCGGCATGCAAGGACTTTTAGACATCTTCAAACATTCATATCTTCTTCATACAAGCTCCATTTTTTACGTTATTTATATCCACATGTAGATATCGATGGGATATAGAATTTTCTTTTACACTAGGTTGGCTAATTTTAAATTTATTTTTAAAGTTATATTTTTACAAGCTTAGACTGTTAAACTTCGTATAAAAATCATAACTCTTTCATATGACATCCCTTCGCGATTGTCTTTATATCGATAAACTCTTATACATGCAGTGCTGCGCTGAAACTTCGAAAAATCATAACTTCCGCATATGAAGTTAGATCCCGACGTTCTTTGTATGCATGCTCTCAGTTTTACAATTACTGACATTCATTTAGATTGATTAGGCTAATAAGAAACCTATCTAAAATTCACTTTTTACGACGTGTATAGTCGTATAAGTTGAATCACAAAACTTTGAAGAAACATAACTTCTTCATACGAAGTCGGATTTTAGAGTTCTTTACATGTACGAAATCCTCGTCACATACACTATAACTTTGTTTAAGGTTATTTACACTAAATAAACTTCTATCGAAATGTCATTTTTATCGCTTATTATATTTTAATTGTCTAGCCCGACTTTGCGGGCATTACAAACGGCCACGACGTGGTGACCATTGACCATTGACTTTTACTATTGACTTTTGACCGAAGTGACATTTAGTCAATTTGATAGTTTTATATGGTAGACTAAGGTTTCACCTTGGGTGTTTTATTAAGTGGTGTGTAGCCCCAGTCTTGCGACTGTACAAGCTTTGGTATATTCAACGATTATGAGGCGAGTCTTCTCACTATACTATATAGGACGCTAGGTGTCATTTGAGCTAGTTATCTTTATGACTCTTGTTGTTTTGTTTGCTTGAAAGACTATGGGAGAGCCTATGACAACTGTAGGGGTGTTGTAAGACTATGGTTAGGCCGTAGCATTCACTTGGAATGAAATAGGCTTGTTGGCTAACATGTTGTGCAGGGGTGATTATAAGACTATGATGTAGCCCATATCATACCACTTGGGATAAAATAGGCTCGTTGGCTGCAATAGTATATATTGATTGTTTATAGTTATGTATGGTATGTGGTATTTTGGGGAAGTCACTAAGCTTTGTGCTTACGGTTTAAGTTTAAATGTTTCAGATACTTCTATCAGCAAGGGAAAAGAGCCAGCTTGATTGCATTGCATCCACCGATGATTTCCACACTACGAGATTTACTCTTATTTTTTATGGAAACAATATACTCATGTTTTGGATTATTGACTTATGAAGTTTATGGAAATGTTTTTATTTACTTTAAAATTTGAAATTTTTTCTCTTGGTATTTTTGGAATGTTTCATTTTAGGTGTAATAAACCTAAACAAATAATAAAATTCACAGCTTGGTTACGCTAAATGAAAACACATGAAAGCCAGATCGAATCCACAAGGACACAACCTAAAAATCAATGTCTCCTTGCATAAGACATACTAGTTAAAACAAAAATTTTAAAGGGGAATTTTTAATCATTAAAATAAAACTGAAAATAAAGTTACATTGAAGAAAGGTGCTTGAAAATAAATTTAAGAAAAATTCAATATTAATAGATGTAACAGTTCTGTTGCAACTTTCCTAATTATGCAATTAGTTCAGATATGATTATTTAATAAGTTTATTATATAAGCTAGTACTGAAAATTACAAACAAGCTCTAACATCTAAATTTAAGCTCTTTGAGTTAAATATAATTTTTCATTAACTTAATCAAATAAGCACTAAATAAATTAGAATAGATGCATTAGGGTTTGTGTAAAATTCCCAGTAATATTCACTATTTTTGACAAGTTCGGAAGCGTACAAATATGTGATTTTTATTTTATACCATAATTAAATCCTAGCGTGGAACCAATATGATATTTGTTACTTATTATCAGTTGATTAAAACAGTTACAGATTTTAACAACTGATTAACTAGATTGACTTAATCATACTTCAAGTGATCAGTCATAAAATAATTAAAATCAAACATTTCGTTAAACCAAAACAGAAACCACTAAATAGAAACACAAATTAAAAATCAAATCTAATGATTAATCACACAAAAGGTTGAAGTCTTTGCAAAATTGAAAACTAGGATTTTTAGCCAGATACAATTTTAAAGAAAAAAAAAACCAAAAAAAAAAAAAATAATAACTAGAAAGTAAATCTTAAAAACCAAACTAACTAGTTGAATCTTGTTCTTTAGATCTTCATAAATCGTCAAAATATGTTAGAAAAGTCCGAAAATTCGTTTAGATAGGTATAAAACAAGTCTTGCTCGGTGAACCCCTTTAGGTCAAATAATGAGTGGTATTTATAGATTTTCCTCAAAACCAACCACTTACGCGGCACGTAAGTGGCATGGACGCATCAAGTAGCGTCAAATTGTGTCTGAATCAAATTAAATGAAGTACGTTGCAATTTCGAAGCCTTGGGAAAGTTACATGATCGTGTAACTATAAAACATGATCATTTTGATCATGTAACTTCAATGTGATCTTCCAGGAGTGTTTAAAAGTCATATAAATGTTGCAAATTGAAAACACGATCTTGTAAAAAAACAAGATTGTGTAACCATATTACTCTGATTTTTCCTGTTCTAGCTTCCTCGAGTGTTTCAGCTCTAACTGTGTCCAAATGCTTCTAGGATACTATTCCATTTCAAATTACCTAAAGCGGGCATCAAAACATAAGCAGTGTGGACATTCTCGTGAAAAAACACGAATTTTCCATTAATTACACTAAAAGTAACATAAAATGATGCACAAAAAGACATCTAACAAATCTCTTCAAGCTTAAACTTTACTTATTTTCACGTAATAAAAGATATTAACATTAAAATTAGAATGAGCAAATGTAGATGACTACAAAAGGAACAAAGACAAAAATTAAACTAAACCTAAGAAAACTTAAAATTAAACTTAAATAAAAAATAAAACTATAATGTCATAACCAAAAATACTTTCACCCTTTTTTACATGATGAGACTTCACATCAAGGAAGCTCTGATGGAATCATAGACTTTAACGTCAATCTAAATACCTCTAGTGTAATCCAAGAACCCAAAGCCCTAAAAGTGTTTAATGGTGCATATTAAAAAACCAACCATAAAATTGAATGATCATTATACCTTAATTTACTTTGTTTACAAAAATGACATATTTTGGAATTTTATTCTCTTTTAATTTCACCATAATTCCCCAACTTAATCGATATTGTCCTTCCTTCAAATCATATGAAAACATTTGATACAGTTGGCCCACTCGAAGGGGGCCACACATCCTCCATCTTCAATCGATGGTCGCAAATATTATATCATTCAGGTTCTTTAGGTTGAGCATTTATTCGTTCTTCAACTTTGTTGAGAAATCTTCAAATATACTTACATTATTAGTTTAATGTTTCTTTAGATAAGACTTGATCGATTACTTTTTGTGAGTTGAATATCACATCTGATTTGAAAAGTCTCTCGCCCATACGTAATTAGGATTGCATGAATGTAGTTGGAGTTGTGTTGATATGATCATGATGGCCCGCTCAGTCTTCAGAACTTCTGGATGTACTTAGCTAGGTGAATAAAATATGGATCCCTCCTAAACCTATTAGGACGAGGAAATCAAACAGGGTCGATGTACTGGGGGTCAAGAGTTTTCAAGTTGTGATTTTACTTAGAAATTTCGAGAAATTCGTTCCAATACTATTTTATTCTTACTTAGAGAGTGTTTTGATATATGATATATATTGTCTCTTACAACTTCCTGATTATTCAGGAATATTAACAGACTTGTCGGTATTAAGAGTGTCATTTTTAATCCCTATCGTTTTCCACATTTACAAAGTACATTACAAATTAAAGAATTTCATCAATTCATGCAACTTTTGTTTACTATAATGCAAAACATAAAAATAAATATTTTTGGTTAACGTAAAAATAACTGAATTTTTTTTCTTAAATTTTATAAATTCATTATATAAAATTAACTGAATAACTAAAAAAGTACTAAAAATGTTGAAAAATGAAAATTTTTGAAAAAAAAAACATTGGAAAAAAATATATGTTCTTGAAGATTTTTTAGAAACTCCATTCTCAACCTTTAAATAAGCAATGTACTTAATTTTTCGAGAGGAATTGACATATTAGTATGACATAATTAAATAAAAGATCTCGACTTAGAAAGAATGAACTTGGTATTTGCAAACAAATATGATTTTTTACGAAGCTTTCATAGAAACTTTGAATTTTCCGGCAGCTCGGAAGATCGTTTGATTTCCCCAATCTTTCTTGGAGCGACGATCGATTTATTGAAAACAAAAAATAAAAACAACTCAGGTTGCTTTTCAGAAAGCTGACTCTTTAAAGTCGTTGGCTTCTCTTTCCATATTTTTTAACCGATGAAGGTTAGGCACTTCATCAACTAAACTCTTTTTTTCTTTTATCCAAATCCTTAAAATATATTGTTGGTTCTAGAATAATATTTTGTTGGTTCCAGATCTGATACTCATGAGGTAGAATATAAAAACAATGCGTTTTATCAGATGATTTTTCTTTTCAGCTTTTTATATTTTATTTATTTTCGTGAATCCTCAACAACAACCAATTCCTCCTCCTTAAGTTTGAATTTTTTTTGTGGTTTTAGATCATTTTTTGTCACTTAATTTTTAGTTTTGTGCTTATTTTGTTACTTAACTTTTTTTAAATTTTAAAAGGTCATCAAACTTTTGGTTTTATGCTAATTTGGTCACTTAACTTTTTGTTTGATCACTTAACTTTTGAATTTGTACTCATTTAGTCAGCTAACATTTAAATTTGTGCTCATTTACTCATTAAACTTTTAAAATATTTTAAAAGTTTAGTGACCAAATGAACACAACGTTAAAAGTTAGGTGATTAAATGAGCACAAATCCACAAGTGACCAAACTGAAAGTTAAATGACTAAATGACCTTTTAAAATTTAAAAAAAGTTAAGTGACCAAATGAGCACAAAATCAAAAGTTAAGTGACTAAAAATTACCTAAACCCTTTTTTTGTCGGTTCTTTTTTTTGCGTCAGACTTTTAATAATCTCTCTCTCTCTCTCTCTCTATATATATATATATATATATATATATATATATATATATATATATATATTCTTAAATTCACATACGTTTTTGATGTGACTTGAACCATTAATCTCAAGATGAGAGAACAATACCCGATAATGTTGGGCTAAAAACTCTTTTATGGAAAAATATTAATTTGTAGAAAACAAGTAAGAGACTTATTTCGAACAATTTTTGTTGTTGGTATTGATGTAATAAATTATACAAATTCGTGTTTTATAGATATTTAAAATAGTTTATAAACCAAATTTGATATTAACACGTTTATATATATATATATATATATATATATATATATATATATATATATATATATATATATATATATATATATATATATATATATATATATATATATATATATATATATATAGGTTCATGTTCATTTGAGACCATTCTAATTTTGTGAGACCGTGAGACCAAATCTAAAAATAATTTTAAAATGCAAAATAAATGGAAAAATCCAAAAAAAAAAATTTAAAATATTATTTTCGGAACTTGAATTAACTAAAAAAATAAAAAATAAATAAATAAAAATAAAATAAATCCTGTTTTTTTTTTTTTTTTTTTTTGAAAAATACGTGAAATATTCTAAATAGAATATTACACTGAGATATTCTAAAAAATAATTTTAAAAGGCAAAATAAATGAAAAAATCTCAAAATTCTTTTTTTAAATATTATTTTCGGAACTTGAATTAACTAAAAAAAATCCTATTTTTTTTTTTAAAAATACGTGAAATATTCTAAATAGAATATTACACTGTACATATGTTATAAATAATTTTAAAATGCAAAATAAATGGAAAAATCAAAAAAATCTTTTTTTAAATATTATTTTCGGAACTTGAATTAACTAAAAAAAATTAAAAATAAAATAAAATAAAAAATTAAAAAATGCGTCTCACGGTCTCACAAAATTAGGCCGTCTCACATGAACCTAATCATATATATATATATATATATATATATATATATATATATATATATATATATATATATATATATATATATATATATATAATCGTTCTTTAAAGTAATTTTACCATTTCCATATATTTAATCATTTACTTACCTAATGTTCTTACAGTTTCAGCCAAGGTTGTCAAGATCGGGATCCTACCTAGGATCGTTTTTGGGTTTGCAAAATCGGAATCGTAAGATCGGGATCGAGATCCTAAGATCCCACAAAATAGAATATAATTCTAATTTATAATATTAATCATAAAAAATATTTCAAACATTTAATTTTTCGTTCAAAAGTTATAAAAACTTTAAAATATTAGTCATAAGTCACAATAAAAATGATAAATGGTAGATTGGTAAAGGGTAAAAGACATAAAATGGTAAAAAAAAATCATTTGAAATTTTTTTTAAAGGAAGGTAGGGTCGGATCGGATCTCGATCCTACGATCCTACCTACGATTTTACGATCCTACCTGCGATCCTACCCAAAATACGATCCTTTTACGATCCGGATCGTTTTTCATACATAGGATCGTAGGATCGTACGATCCTACGATCAGGATCGCGATTTTGACAACCATGGTTTCAGCTGTTAGGTAGCTTATCATACAAAAACTTTTTTTTTTTTTTGTTTAAAACTAAGATTTTCAAACTAAAACTAAATTTCCATTCAAAAACTAATTTTTCATTCGGTCTATAAACACATCCTTTAACATAAAAAAAAATACAAAATATTTAAAATTAGAATTAGTTGTGTACCAATACAAGCTAGTTATCCATGAACAAACCAAAAACAAAAATAATATATTATTTTATCGAAAATAGAATCTATATGAAAGTTTAGTCCCCCAAACACGAACGTTAATTAGCAATTTAGCATGAATGGATTAATTAATGTTAAATGCCAGGGGTTACCTTCAAGTTTTGATAAAAGTCAAACATTTCTTGGCATCATCTTCAGATACCAATCCATGCATTCCACATTACATATAATAAAATACTCCCCTTCTTTTAATCCAAATGTTTAAATTTGACTCGCAATTTGAAAACATGGAACCATGTCCATTGGAAATAAAGCATCATTCATATCACAAAATAAAGAAACATAAATATATAAATTAGATTAGTATGTTTTTTTGTTTAGTTTTCTAATGCTTTATGTTTAATATTTAAACGTTTAGAACAAATTGATTAATATTTTTATCAGTGTTTACCCAACTTAGTCCCGATTAACCTTTGATTAATCTCTAAGTGCTACTCAGCCGATTAGAGGATGTCCAACGATTAATCACTGCCTACATAATAAGTGAAACAATAGAAAATGATAGAATTTTAACATTTTAGAGAAATTGCGTCTCATTAGAAACTATTTAAAGAGTGATTAATTTCTATTAACCATATTAACTTATTTTGTTATGATATTAATGTTATTTAAAAGCTTTGGTATTATATATATATATATATATATATATATATATATATATATATATATATATATATATATATATATATATATATATATATTCTACGAATTAACAGTTTCCGATTAATTTCCACATAGTCATTTAATCCTTTAACCTCATTCCACCAACTAGCTAACATCAAAAATTTTTTACAACCTTGATTTTTTTATTTTAGTACGGCCAATGACAAAACTGATCCACACATGTTAAATAATGATCAAATAAGTAAAGAGATGCATTGGTTGATACTAATGCCACTTCAAATTCTTGGGTAACATTCGTTGTTTTTTCTCCCTGTTTAACATATTAATTGTGACGATTGAATTTGTAACATGTCATATTAACAAATATTATAACAAAAGCATATAATTGATATCCTTTTAATTATAAAATCAAAATATAAGAATATTTTTTTCGTATCTAGGATTGTTTAAAGGATTATTAAGGTAGTCATCTAATCAAATATATGATTTATTCTTCTAAAAAGAATTAGCACTAAAATCTCTCAAATATGAATCCTATTTTCATATTTTCGTTGGTTCACCTATAGGAACAAGACGTCTTCCAATAATTGGAAAACGTGATTGCGTAATCCATTGATGCCTTAATTTTGTATTCTTTGTCGTTTTTGAGTTATATATTTTGCTGTTATTCTAAAAAAATGAATCCTATTTTCATCATGTGAAAATTCGACCTACATGTCATTCTATAATTTGTTATTTTATTTATAATAATAATAATAATAATAATAATAATTAATATAATTATTATTATTATTATTATTATTATTATTATTATAAAAACTAATTTCTTCTACAATTTTTTTTCTTGAGTTTAAAATAAATCCATGTTCCTGTTTGCTAACTGGGGGACAATACAAGACCCCGAATATCCACTTAAATGACCCAACTTATATTATGAAAATTAGGTCATGTTTATAAATGTATGCAAATTATTTTATTCCTGCTAAATAAAGTACACAAAGTACATATGTTGGAATTTTAGAGATCATATATTTATAGAAGCATTACTGTTATAGTCAATCTTATTTAATGAAAAAATGCGATATTTTTATATTTATAATAATATTTTTTTTAAATGAAATTCTTTTTGATTTGTACATAGATACGATCATAAACATTGTCTAAAGTATAAGAACTTAGTTTATATATATATATATATATATATATATATATATATATATATATATATATATATATATATATATATATATATATATATATATATATATATGAAGATAAGGGACATAAATTAACAAAAAAAAAATTGTTTTTCTATCGAGAAGACCAGAACTATTATGGTATTTTATCAAAGGAATTAAGGGTTAAAATAACATTAAAGAAAGTTTAGGACATCTTTAAGAAGTGACACACCACTCACATTCAACATGATCTTATAGGGATTTGTTGAATTATTTTAAAAAGAAAAGAAGTTTAAATACAATGGACTATTATTTGTTATGGTTATAAGGTCATATGGTATGATACCATACTGATCAGACCTTACTACATCTTAATTTATTTCTTCTTTTCAAATTGAACCTAATTTAATAAAAATGAAATTTTATAAAACTAATAAAAGGAAAATATTTCATTAATTTAATTAAAACAATTAAAGTGATAAAACGATAATTTAAATAAAACGACTATATAGATAATACGACGATTAAAATAAAATGACTACAAAATACGACTAATTATAATATATTTTTTTTTCATAATATTCCTCTAGACCTCAAAATAATATTGAACTCGTTGACGGTGAGATGATCGATTGGTTTTGTTAAAAATTCCAAATCACATGTTTTTTTGCTTCTCTTCACGAGTTTTTTGTTTCGCCTCTCGAGCTTTCTTTTTTCTCTCTTTCTCAAAATTCAAACTACACTCGAAATTCAAATTATAAATTTCGAAACTAGAAGATACATTTTGAATGTTAGAGTCACTTCCAACACTAGATGTATTTGATGAATACCCTTACTTTTTCGCCCTATCTTACTCCATCGGTCGAACTACTTCTCCGAGTTCGAGCTCATCCGCACTATTCAAATCAACCCCAAAATGCACATCCGATGAAGTACTGTAACATGTCTTTGAAACTTTTGTTATTTTCTCACCGCCTTATTTTTCTTCCCCGTACTCTTTTATCCATTTCGGGGATGTGGATGAAAATCTCCACACATCAATACATTTGAAAGACTTTTTAATATCAACAAAATATATTTTAAGCGTCGTGTCGAAAATTTGATCACTTTCCTTGTTTTTCTGTTGAGTAAGCAAGTTGTTGTAAATGTCGTTAAATTTAGTAACCGACTTGTTCATCTCTCGAAACTTGCTACAACATTGGTATTTTGTACAGTATTCCCCACGACCCATGACACTAAAAAACTGCTCCATAATGCATCGCCAAAAGTGCTTATCTTTTTGCGCATTTCCGATTTGCGAATCCTCAAAAATGTTGACCCATGACTCGGCTAATGTCATCTCTTCATACATTTGCCATTGTTGATCCGCATCCATCTCTATTACCGAAACCGACACTTTTCCTTTCCCATGTCTTTTTGCGGTTGGATGGTTCGGCTTGTGTTTCGCGAACAACATCGGGTTGGTTTTTAGTGACCGATTCGGGTTCGGTTACCGGTTCCGGATCGAGTTGTGTTTCTCATACGAATTCAATATACGGGATGAACTCGGGAAGCGAGGAAAAATTTTGAAATATGTTTGGGCTTAGAGGTTGCATGGGGGTAATAGTAAACTTGTTGGGGAGAAGGTTGGGGTCGGACGAAATCATGGATGGATCAAGTTGGGGACGGTAAACCGACGCATCCAACGGTCGAACGTTTGGGGCAAATTTGCCCCAAACGGTAAACTAAGGATTATTCGGATTTATTTTTTTGGAAGAAAGATGTTTGAAAACTTGTGGAATTAAGAGTGTTGTGTGTGATATATGTGTGAGGTATGATTTTAATTTATAATTGAATTATTAGGGAAAAAATTGAAAAACTAATCGTTGACAATAGTCACAACCCTCAAACGGTCCAAAATCACTTGTCGAAAGGTCACCACCCGCACGTTAAGTGGCTTGAGTGCATTAAAGGGGGTTGGAGCTACGTTCGCAACACACTGTGTCGCAGAATCAGGAACCAAAGTGTCGCATTAAGTAGCTTGACTGCGGTAAAGGGGGGTCAGAGCTATGTTTGCAACACACTGCGACGCCAAATCAGCATCCATAGTGTGCGGTAGAGGGTATACCGGCCATTTTAACTAGTCAAATATTATAACAGGAGGTGTGATCATCTTTTTGAAAAATATAACCAATATAACTATCCATGGATTTTACAAACTGTATTTACTTTCACGAGATTTCTATATGAACGACTTCTATTTAAATAAATGTTGTATATTTTGCATAATAATAGATATTTTTATAAAATATGAAGAATGTTTCTGTAAAACAAGAGTAATTTTATAAAATATAAATTATTATTTAACAATATGAATAGTTTCGGAAAATAATTAACTTTTTTTCATTATAATATGATGTAATTTCTTAAAAGAAATTCACAAAAACCATTATGCAAAATATATGATTGTTAGAAGTGTGTGTGTGTGTATATATATATATATATATATATATATATATATATATATATATATATATATATATATATATATATATATATATATATATATATATATATTAGTTGTGAAAGTCGTATATTATACGGATTAATTAAATAGAGACAATTAAATGAGAAGTTTATTTGATTTTGAAATATGAAATAAGTGAAAATTATGAAAAAAAAAACATGCAAAAAATAAATTAATTAAAATTATCAGTTTACTTGTTAGACCCGTGTAGTAAACGATTTATTATGACAAGTGGAAATGAATAATGAAGTAATTGACAATTGGAAAATAAATATATTTCAAAATTATAATATAATAACATGTGATCAATTAAATGAGAAAATGACAAGTGTCAATAACGTTTTCATTTATTAGTATATATATATATATATATATATATATATATATATATATATATATATATATATATATATATATATATATATATATATATATATATATATATATATCTGTTTAATTGTTAGACCCGTATAGTAAACGATTAATTCTGACAAGTGGAAATGAATAATGAAGTAATTATCAAGTGGAAAATAAATATATTTCAAAATTATGATATAATAACATGTGACAAATTAAATGAGAAAATGACAAGTGTCAATAACGTTTTCATTTATTAGTGTGTGTCTATATATATATATATATATATATATATATATATATATATATATATATATATATATATATATATATATATATATATATATATATATATATATATATATATATATATATATATATATTAAAAGGTAATTATATGTTGATCCGCCTTCTCTTCTTTTTTATCGTTATTCATTGTCATTAATATTAGGTAAACACTACATTTGATAATTTCTACACGATTGCAAAAAATGCCATATGTAGTTGCGAAGTGGAAATAAATAAGAAAATGATAAGTGTCAATAAAATTATCATTTATTAGGGTATATATATATATATATATATATATATATATATATATATATATATATATATATATATATATATATATATATATATATATATATATATATATATATATATATATATATATATATATATATATATATATATATATATACTAAAAGGTAATTGAATGTTGATCTGATTTCTCTTCTTTTTTATCATTATTCATTTTCATTAATATTAGGTAAACACTACATTTGATAATTTTTACACGATTGCAAAAAATACCATATGTAGTTGAGAAGGAAATTTAAGTTGAATTTCATATATTTTCGACATTTGTGAGAAATATTGTAACACCCAAAATCCTAAATGTTATAAAATTTATGTTTTAGAAGACAGTGGACAAATGTCGAACCAGACAATGATGATGCATTGATGCCCAAGAAATTTAATGAACTTAATTTAAATACATGCCAAAATTGTATTAAATTAGAAATAAATTAGGAACCACTTCATTTATGGTTATTAATATTTCAAGGAAAAATGATATAAAAAGCTTTAAAGTTTACAAGTTCTTGTTTTCCAACATTGTTTTTTTTAATGATTATACTTATAATTTGTAACATCCTAAAAACTCAAGAAATTTAAAACTTTTCAAAACAACATTTTTTCTAATAGTAGTGTTATAAAACCAGTGTTTTTAAAATATTATTTAAAATCAGAGTCTCAGGATCAAGTTAGTTGAAACCAATGATGTGTACGGTCATGACTTCGCATTGTCACGATCCACTGAAGTATCTAAAACCATAAACCAAAACTGTAAGCATAAAGTTTAGTGAGTTCCCCTAAAGTACCACTATAAAAATAAATAACATATACCAACAAACAATAACATGCACACAGAGCCTTCATTCTGACTGGAACACCCTGTCGGCCTTCAGTCTACCTGATACGCTCACAGAACCTACAACATGATTGGTACGCCACACCGGGCCTTCCGCCCATATGGAACGTTCTCCGGGCCTTCGGCCTGACTGGTATGCCCCATTGGCCTTCAGTCTATCCGGGACGCCCTGGGTCTGTTGGCCTACAGCACAAAGCGGGATTGTCTCAACCCAACCACATATAAACAATGTCGACACACATATCTAACAGACAAGCATACAAATAACCAACCAATAATCAAACAGATCCTTCAGCCTGACTGGTACACCTCATCGAACTACAGTTTATCTGGTACGCTCGCAGAACCTACAACATGACTGGTATGCCACACCGGACCTTTAGCCTATCTGGAACATTCTCCGGGTCTTCGGCCTGATTGTTATGCCCTACTGGCCTTCAGTCCATCCGAGACGCCCTGGGTCTCTTAGCCTTCAACACATAGCAGGACCGTTTCAACCCAACCACACACAACATGTCAATATATATATATATATATATATATATATATATATATATATATATATATATATATATATATATATATATATAACACATATAAGCCCAATAAATCATAACAACATATCGACGGAAATGGGTGGTGCAGCGCCGGGAAGTGAAGGAGGATGGCCGTCGGTGGTGGGAGGCATAAGGGTGAAGGTAACACCCTGGTGCTTCTTTTAGGGTTAGGGTAATGCAACAGTTAATACCCGATATCCACTCAAACTTCATTCCATAATATCACAAATAGTCCCTCCCCATAGGATTCTTTTCACAGAAAGTCCATAATTTACTCTTTTAACCCTAGCCTTCAAAACACTTTACAAATTGAGTCCGAAATTTACCATTTAGCCCTTTCTTCCCATAATCTATCCATTATAAGTCCCAATAATTTACCAAGTGGTCCTTACCTTCATAAATATTTACAAAACCAATATGAAAGTTACACTTTTAACCCCTAATTTCTAAATTATGCCAATTTACTCATTGAAACCAACACCTTGCTATTTAATTATTGATTTGGTGTTACTATTCATTCATTAATTTATTTTATTGATTTATTAAATAAACAAGATGTTACAACTCTCCCCCACTTAAATTAGATTTCATCCTCAAAATCTTTCCTTACCATTCCTTACAGGCCCAACCACTCTAGTAACATGGTCACCATCCTGGGCACACCCTAGCCTTCCCAGGGTAGTCGTGACCAATCTTCGCATAGTCCTAAAATACACAGATGAACGAATTCCTCGCAACAATATAACATCCACTCGGTCTTAAATATGTTGTCTCGAGATGGTCTGAATCCCTAACAGGCCACTCATATTGAATCATTATCATTGAATCTAGTCTGTTTATCCCTCAACCGACTACTCAACTTATGATAACTTGAGGCTCCCACAAGAAAGCTGAAACCACAGACCTAATTGTCCCTACAATTCATTTAGCATAACCCAAGCAATCTGTTATTTCGTCCGAACTTGAAACCTAAAACACAAATACTAATACTGCCAATCGCTGAAACTATCCGAACATTGAACTGCTTGAAGCAGTATGCAGCCACATGGATGCTTGCCAAAATCTACCAAGACCTGCGTGGTCTTAATTCGTTCGCCAATCCTATGAAATATCGGGTTCCAGCCTAATTGCGGAGTCAAAAGAGTCACGCGCAGTCGCTCCATGCGACTTCTGAACGAAATCCTTGTTTGTCAATGGTTTTCGTTAGCTATCTTACCACTATAGCTCTACCAACCTCCTGATCCAACCGGTCAGGTCCATGTATCGAATCCTGATGTCTCCAAACCTAAGGCTAAGACTGATGGCTACATGACCAATGGTAGCCTTATATCATACACGAACCTAAGAAATCCATTGCTTCCCTGATCTCATAACTGTAGTGGCGTTCCAACAATCTTATCACTAGCTTAACCAGATCTAATCCCCCTGGGGAAATCTATAGGGTTTTGAGCATTCTATCACTCCTAAGGTCTACATGCAACCCTAGAAATATTGGATCTATGTTTGTCTAAAATACATGCAAAATACTTTTTCCAAGGTTCATAATCTTATCTAGCATACATGGAGAACTTTACCATAAAAAATAGCTAGAATTACATACCTTGTAGTTGATTTGATTCCTTGGAAACCTTGAGAGCCTAGCACCCCAAGTGTGATGCCTCAAATGTTTCACACAACACCAAATGCACTTGGAATAAACTTTGAGAGTGAATGTCACACTTAGAAATCGGCTTGCCCTCTATATTGCTTCTAGTGGCCGAGTTTGGTGAGCTTCATATCCTTTATATAGTGTGTTACATCTAGGGTTACACCATGTAAACCCTAATGTGACATGATTTTTCATTTCCATGACCCATGGGTTTGTAACTCCCATGGAGCATCCTATGGGTCTTAGCCCATCTTGACAAACCATGAAGCCTTAAGCCCACTATACAAGTTATGGTTGATTTACATAATCAACCCATATATTTAAATAATCTTCTTTTTATCACTTAATTAATTCCAAATTAATTCTTGATCAATACTAATTAAATAATATTATTAATATATTAGAACTTATAATATATTAATAAACCATAAGTGTTATTTCTCTCATTTTAGTCTATCCAAATGCATGATGCCATGCAACCCAAATGGACCATGTTGGGTCGGGTCAAGTACATAACAGATATAGTTATGAACTTAGACACCTTATCCAACAAAATCCATAAACCAATATGTGGATTTCCATATCCTCATTGCTACACCCGAATTGGTGGGTACTACTGTTCCTTCCGCGTCCTAATAACGTGATCATACTATCTACCAACCTAGTGAATGTTGCGGCTACACCCACAAACTTACATCACTCTAGCACTATCTGCTAACCTTTATGAATGCTACAGCTACACCCACAGACTTACAATACTTCCCACACTACCTTACCACTAGTGAATGCTACAGCTACACCCGCAGTCTTACAGCACTCTCCATACTATATGATCGCTATTGAATGCTACAACTACCCCCATAGTATTTCAACACTTTCCATACTACCTGATCGCTAGTGAATGCTACGGCTACCCCCACAGTCTTACAACACTTTCCATACCGGTCGAACATGCACTCAACCTAACACATAATTGAACTTGAGTCCTAACTGGAGCTCTAACCTGTCACACCCCAAAACCAAGAACGGTGGAAACGTTCTCGAGCGGAGGACGTCATGTACAGTATCATAACAATGAAAAGTAGTAAACAAGTAACAACATCATCCATTGAATTAATAATATAATTATTATACAATTGTGTTCTATCAAATTCTGATAAACAATAAAGCATAAATCAAAATGAAAGATGCTTCTTGGTTGAGCACCATCTTCCTGAACCTTGCATCGGTACTTGTCTATGGTTGACCTGAGGATACAAGAAATTTTGAAAGTGAGTATCAACTTTGAAGCTGGTGAGATCATAAGTATTTTAGTGTCTTATTTCATATGGAAGAAATTAACTGTAAGTATAAAAATGTTTTGAATGATCCTAGGAAACCCTATATTTCCTACTAACCGTATCCTTCTACCAAGGCATCTAGTATCTGCGTGTGTGTCTCTTGTAAGAGTGTGTATTTTCCCAAACCTGACTATAATTAACCAAAAATATAGTTTCTACATTACCGTGCATTTTGTGAATGTTCACGAAGTGAATGAAATGGGAAAATGAAATGGTACTATGGTGTAGTGTCGAACTACAACCGTACTAATTACCTTAAGTCTAGGGTAATCTCGTAATTACTGCAGTATTTGTAATAAGTGACTGCCTCTGTACTCCTATTGCCTTATTTGAGGGATAAGGCCTAATGTGATGGTTAGATCCCAGGCTAAACGCTCCCCTGTCAAAGGGATTTTAAGACCTATACACGTCCATGCATGTATGCATGCCGTGAACATCCACATTACTATGATCATGTATACCCGATATAACTATCACAATGCGTTGCGATTCATCGGTATAGTTAGATCCTGAACTTGTTCTATGCTATAGCACGTAATGATGTCTGTCCTATCAAATTATATGTAACCGCACTCATGTAAACGAATATATGTAAACGTACTCATGTAAGCGTAATCATGTAAAACATATCTATGTAATAGTATAATAATATACTGTAATGTTCTGCGTGTGCTAGCTGTAACGCGTGTTCTCTCTCTATCTAGCATGTATAGACTCATGAATGAACTGACTCATTGTATGATATCGTGTTCTAATAATAGTTCTAGTATCTTCCTAAACTACCCCTATGGTAGTTTACTAGTAATATAACTAGTACGTATGAACATGGGCGTATAGCCTTGCTACCCAAGGGTATTGAATGAACTGGAAGAACTTTTATGACTATATATGTACACATGATATATAACTAATATTTAAACGACCTTCGGACGGGTACCCGATATCCCACCACACCACATCTCAAGCGCGAAAAGGAAATAGGGTGGATAGCCTTCCTAAGTCTTTTAAACATTCCTTATATAAATATACATATATAGGCTTGCAATTTATAATATAAAATTATAAAGTAAGTTTTGTAAAACCTTTGAACATAACTATTATCTAAGAAACGATAAACTTGATGTCAATCTATAAAATGGTTTGAAAGTGTGGGTTTGATAAAACAGTTTAAGTATAAAAGAACATTTGTTTGAAATAAAATTATAAATGAGTTTGAAATGAAGCATACAGAGTAAAGTGTACAACTTAATAAGGAGTTTTAATCATATAAAATGTTTATGAAAATCATTTGAAGGAAACTATTTGGTAAAACGGCTAATGAGTAGCCAATCATTGGAATGCTGCTTACTAATCACATGTGATTGATATAGTAACTAGCATGATTCTACTTGTATCCCCCCCCCCCCCCCCCATAAATCATTGGAATGCTGCTTACTAATCACATGTGATTGATATAGTAACTAGCATGATTCTACTTGTATCCCCCCCCATAAAACATTTAAAAACAGTTAAAATATTGATTAAGGGGTATGAACTCACCTGTAGTAAGTGATTGGAATGAACTGAAGAGGTAGGACTGCTAGGTGTCAAGTGAAGTCCTGAACACACTCTATGGTCCTAGTTAACATATAAATTCACATATATGTAACAAATTAGTTTATATACAACTAATAAACAAGTCAAGACACCCTAGGACATGCTAAACACCTTTATCAAGTGTTATTAGCCTCTAGGATTGCATCTAAGTGTTTGTAGGGGAAGCTATTGTGTGTAGGGCTCAAGGAAAACTCCACCATGAAGTTCACGACCCTAATAACACTACCAAATGAGTTTACGGTCGTAAACTCATGGGTTTACAGTCGTAAGCTCATACTTAGGTTACCATGTTGTGTTTGATGCTCTACAAGACTCTAGGAAGCATTTCTACTTAATGGCTTGGTCTATGGAAGAGTTTAGGGCATAATATAACTCCTTTTAGGAATTTACTGCCCTGGGACCATATCCCTTGGAGATTACAGCCGTAATCTCCCTTGGGAGGATGTTTATGGTGTTTTCAAGTCTCATACACATGTAGGATAGGTTCTAGACTTTTACCTAAAGCAAATGAAGGCCTTGTTGGGTTATGAGCATTCTAACACTCCTAAGTGTACATGCAACCCTAAATACCTTGGATCTATGTTTTCTCTATTATACATGCAAATATGAACATCCAAGGTATTATCCTAATCTAGCATACAAAATAATGGATATAACAAGATAGAATACATACCTCTTTGATAGTGCTTGTCTTCATGAAGCTTGAGTGCTTAGTGCCCCAAGTGTGACACCTCAAATGGTTCACACAACACCATAAGCACTTGGAATAACTTAGAGAGAAATTAGAACACTTCATGAAATCGTGTAGCCCTCATACATACACATAGTGTTAGTCATAGTCACGATTTCTTGAGCCATGGGTTTCTTTTATATGGTGGCTATTAGGGTTACACCATGTAACTCATGACTTTACCCATTCCTTATGCTCCATGGATTTTAACCTCCATGGAGTATCCATGGGTCACCCCATGGACTTAGTCCAACATAAGGAATCTTGGATCACAAGCCCACATATATAAGAATGAATGATTTACACAATCAACCCATATATTTAATTAGTCTTCTTTTGATCACTTAATTAATTCTAGATTAATTCTTGATCGATACTAATTAAATAATCTCATTATTCTTATTATTAATATACTAGAACTTATAATATATTAATAACCGTAAGTGTCTTATTTCTCTCATTATAGTCTATCCAAGTGCATGATGCCATGCAACCCAAATGGACCATGCCGGGTCGGGTCAAGTCTTACCAATTATAGTTATGGACTTAGACATTAATCCAACAGTCTCCCACTTGGATAAGTCTAAAACTATTATTGCGTATGACTTCAGGAACCAACTAGCAATCGTAGCTCTCAAAAGCTTCTGTCGAACTCTGACCTTGTAGATGAACTCTGATCTGGTCAATGACTTGTCCATTAGATAAGGGATCATATATTCCTCCATTCTAGATATCATATGGACTGAGACATGGATTATAATCATTCTCTCTGTCCATTAGTTGTTTCCCGATTTTCGATTTATGACGACTGACTAATTGAACAAATCAAATCAGTCCTGGCCCGGCCGAGCACTTCCATTTGTCATCATCAAATCATCGAGGGGCCCACAGATATCGCTTTTATCCCGAAGGTAAAAGGAATGGATAAACTTCGACTCATATGGCTTGTTCTACTACTTGTTGAATCATACACAAAGACACGTTTTATAGCACCGAGTTACCAAATGCGTTTCGTGTAATCAATGTACTATCAACTCATAGTAACAACTCATATCTCTAGGTTTGAAGAATATAAGATATTATCGTCTCATGATCACTCGTGATAAAATCCATGAAGTGATTCCAATGAGCGCGGGTTGAATCCAATACTCAGAACTTATGAGCACTCATGAGTGTTGTAGCCATTTGTCCAACACCTTAGACCTCTATAAGCCAACCCATGACAGTCTTAATTCATATCTACTTCCAACATATGACCGACTGTGGATGGTTTGAATAACTTAGTCATTCCGGAAGAATAACCTAGTTTATTCGGGAAGTCAAAACATGCAAAGTGAAACACAATAATAATTGAATCCAATATGGTCTCAGAACTTATGAATATAAATAAAACTCCTTTTATTTATCACCATATGATTACACATTATTCATTGTATATTGTTTCAGCTATCAACTTTTATTCTTGAATTTAAAATAATAGTTGTCCAATGCTCCAAGCATGTACACTATGTTTTTCTAAACACTAGTCATGCCATACACCAAGTATGCATAATATGTTTGTCTATGATCTTTATTTTGTGAACTAGATCAAATGAACATAACTTCAATGATTCTCTTTTCACACTCCCAAATCCTTACTGCAAATGCAAGAATTCCAAATTCATGTCATTTACTGAAATCTGTTAGATTCTAAACTTATATGCATCGATCCTCTTGTAATGATTATGCACAAAGTCAAAAAGACTTAACAACAATCATTACAGAGCATTCCAAAGGAGATCAACTCCTTGGAACCATCCTTCTTGCATTAAGTTTCCTTAATCTTACACAGATTGAAAATTCTAACTTTGAAACATTTCCAGATTCCATTTCAACTATCACTTCTGAACAAGAGTTGCCTCCTTACAGATTATGTCAATATGGTCCTTCCAGAATTATCACTATACTTCCAACTGTCCTTGAGTAACCAATCTTTGGTAAACCTTAGATTGTCCTCGACAATTGTTTAATCCTTTTAGTCATATCCAGTTCTAAACCTTTTTCCCTTCTTAATGCCCTAGACATTTGGAAAATTTTAGAAAGGATGAATATAGCACATGTAACCGGTCCTATATCCGAAGCATATGGGACACGATTCATGATGTCTCACATAAAGACTAAACCAGTCTTTTGCTATAACATTTCCATTTCTATTTGCCAAGTTCTCATAATTCAGATTATGAAAAGGGATGCCGTAATCATAATCGAATTTAAGAACGCAAATAATGGACCCATATACAGAATTTCCTTATGTTGAGCCATTCCAACATGAAATTCATATATATCCTTGACTAAATGATTAAAACCTCATGATCTAAGCTTATAGATTTGAGATGAAGTATAATTTCCTCTCCCTTAATTATAGCAAAACAACTCTTTCCCAGTTGAAACCTTTTGTTTTCTCTATAATTAACATTGCTAACTTGCAATACTTATCATAATTATCATGCTCCCACTAACATGATGATTATTAGCATAACACTTATGCTCCCACTAGCTTTGACATGTACTCAAAAAACAGCTGGACTTCTAGAAATCAATACTTTATTGACTTTCTTACCAAAGTTCAGATTTCTGATACTAGATTGTTTTGATAAGACTTTATCAAAAACATACACCTTCCCTTAGATAGCTCATGGGTGTGTCAAAACAATTTTAAGAACTATGAAAAGGGATGCCGTAATCATAGTCTTGATCGTTTTGACCTTTGCCATTTCTCACAAGTCCAAGTTAGTGTGCCGGTAAACCACACACGCTCCACTAACGACTTTGAGATCAAAATTGCTATCTAGCTAAAATCTACTTAGTGGAAGTGTTTCCTCACCATCATTTTCATGAATTGGAGAGAAACCTTATGACACTTAGATTTAATGGTGTATGAGTTCCTACCCATATGAATTTGTCAAAACCATAATCACAAGACAAGGATAATGACAAATCCAAAACCATATGGATTGAACTCAATCTTAATTTCTTGCCACCTGGCAGCTCAAGGGCCTACCATTGCTTCCAAGTTGTTGTGCAACACATTGAGAACTCTAAGAACTCATATGCAAAGCCAACTTTAACTGGAATGGGCACAGAATATGTCAACACGATAGGTTATAAACCTTAAGTCGTGTGCTAGTGAAGAACTTTAGGTTTTATTCTTGATTAGTTCTTGAGACTTTCAAGACCTTTAAGACTCCCACTGTCCTCTTGACCTATAAGACTTCCTTGTCAAACATCCAAGAGATAGTGTGGATTCTAATCAAGACAAACACTTCACACAATTGGCCTTAGTTGGTCTTTGTTTTATCCAAAACATCACAACTTACCAATTTCAAATGTACAAGAGTAGAAAACTTTTACTCTTACATTTGATAAGTGTTTTAAACCTTCTTTAAGACATGTCACTCAAATTACAATCTTGGAGTACGACTCTAAGACTTGTATTGGAACGAAGTATGACTCATCTTCTTGATTTAACCATTTCAACAATTCAAGATCCCTTCTTCTTAGTCATAAAAAATGAACTAAGACTTCCTTAGAGAACAAATTTTGATATGGTTTCTTAATCATTAAGATAATCACAAAGCTGATACTAAAGTACTCTCCCATCTTTTCAGATTTGAGAAACTTTTATCCTTCTGCCTAATTTGATTCTTCTTATCCGCTCTGCTATGCATTGGAACTTTTCCAATGTCTCAGAGTTACACTTAAGCTTGTAAGTATAATCATTTTTACTGAGCTTTAGTAAACTATGACGAATAGCCTTACATCTTGTGTGGTGGACTTAATCAGTGCACATGACTATGTACTCGACCCCTTAGTCCATTACTTGACTCACACATTCATGTGAATAAGTAATTAGTCTTAATTTTTCCAATACTTGAAAGTTCTCATTCATCATGCTATACAACTTGCATGATTCCAAGTCCTGGTCCAATTGAGACTTTGGATGATGAGAATCTTTCCTTGTTTGGTAAATTTAGACATTACCACAAATGAAAGAATCAATTTCATATTTCCACTCTTGCTATTAATGGAATCGTATAAGCAACAATTTTTCCTCAAATGCCATTGTAAGGATATTTTAAAATAAATAAAATCAAAAACTTTCTTTTATTTTAAAACTATGCGGAAAAACTTATCCTTACAACCCATATGAAAAACTTGTTGTTATCTATTCCTTAGCAATATCTCATAACTCCTAAGAATTAGCTCAAGAATCCGATTTTTCAAACTACGCGATAGAAATCCATCTATGCGATCAGATTCAGCATATTCTTTCTTTAAGTTCCTTTACTTTTCTTTGATTCTTAAAACATTACCATGTGACCCAGTCACAACATGTATCAGGAATCTCAGAATAGAAACTTAACAGAGTTAGATTTGTGGACTTTTACCTGAAGTAGAGTCAATCTTATTGACTTTAACATCCTTAGGTAAATTAGGCAGCTTCGCAACTAATGAACCTTACTTTGGCAATATAAACATATGGACCCTTTGATAATGGTACACGGGACTATCACAGGCTTAGCTTTTCTCTTTACCATTTGTTCAACCGAGTTGACTATGGCCGATCCCTTTCCATTGGGAAGAGAATGCTTTTTCTGTATTTCCAGTGTCACCATTGTCAATGTCCATAAAGTTTCATGAAGTTGATCTTAACAATAGATAAGATCATTAAGGGTCTTGTCATAGTCTATTTCATAGGTGTCCCAAAGGAACTCACTATGTGACTTAGAAAGTGATTGAACCACCAACTTTCTCAAGACTTTGACACCCAACTCTCCCGGCTTGTCAATATGTGACTACATCTCCAAGATGTGATCACACCTAGACCTTGCCTTGCCATTAGGGCTTGAGTGATCTTAAACTTTTCAAGAACTTGTGGGTTAGGGAGAATAATTGGAAGAGGAGAGAGAAGTATGATATCCATGGGACATCATCTTCATTTAGGAAAGCTTGTTTCAAGAGATTTGGGAAGATCATAAATGTCTAATCCAGACATGTTATGGGAGATATTCAAGATAGTTGATCTTTGAGTCCTTAATATGACACCCAATATGAAAATATTAAGGCTAGGACCCAACAAACTATTTTATAACTTAGAAGAGGTATGCCGTAATCCAAGCTATAAAACAATTTGAAGGTAGGTGAATGACGATTCACCAATTTCCACCAAGATAAACGAAATGTATTATTAGGTTTTAATTGGTTTTGAAACTCCTAGATCTTTTGAGATTCATTGAACTGTTCAATGGCATGTTTCAATCTCGAGTGTGCCCTTCAGGTTTTGTGACTGGGATGCCGAGGATCACAAAACAAGGTGTGAAGTAACCATGCAAATTACTTGGTACCCTTAAGTGTTTACCCCTCAATCGATGTGCCGGTTAACCACACACGCTCCATCGATACTATGATAAACATTAAGTTACCCTTTGCCTACCTTGTTAAATACGAGTTAGTGTGCCGGTTAACCACACGCGCTCCACTAACCGACTCAAACAAAGTGCAAAGTGTAATTTCGTGGATTAGCACCTTATTCACATTTTTCTAAGTAACTAAGATTGGGTATTATTAAAAGTTTAGTTACTTAGTATTTATCATTAATACTTTTAATGAAGGGAGAATTATAGTCATGTCAAACCCGTTCGGCTAACGACCCTCCACCAATCAAGCGAGCGGTGGGTGAGAGTGAACACCCATTAAGTTGCCATTTTATAGGCAACAACCTTATACCCACCTTATAGACCGGCTTCGTGAATGAGGCGTACTAGCGGTAAGACCGACTTTACTCTTATACATATAAATATTATTAACTTATAATATTATAAAGTATAAGGGTTGAATTTTAACTTTTAAAATTCTAAGGACTAACTTGGAATTAAAGTATTCATAAGAGAAAACTTTACAAATTCCAAAACTTGAGGGCAAGTTTTGAAACTATTCAAAACTAATTAATTCCATAACTTATGTATTTAAAGTAGTTTTAATCCAAAAACTCTTCAAGTTCCATAACTTGTGGACAAATTATGGAAGACTTTAAATTAATAAAGAATTAATCTTTTCTTTATTTTATAACTTATAGAATTAATTAAGGTTACATATTTTATTTATTTATTTTTTAATGAAGTGACTCTTGAACCTCCATAACTTAAGGACAAGACTCTTCATCTTTTTGTAACCTTTGCCAACTTTATGAGTTTTATGAGTCTTTAATGTGACTCTTCATGTAACTTAAGGATAAGTTACACAAACACATTTTATACTCAACTCTTAGATTAATTTGGATTGAAAACAACTTTTTCACTCAACTTTTCTATTAATCTAAGCAACTCATAAGAACAAGATAATTCAAATCAAACTTTTTCATGTAATTAGTCTAACCTTTAAACTAATACAAAACATGAATCTATTGACAATTATCTTGAAAATGGATTAGCATGAACATTACCACATTTAAAAACAAGTTTATAAGTTCAAAACACCTTAGGGTAATGTTCCTAGTCCATTTCTAGCCAAAAACCTCGAAGATATGCTGTCTGGGGTCCAACTCGTCGAGTGCATGAACTCAACTCGGCGAGTTGGATGCATTTTGCCTTGGACTCGTCGAGTCCCTTCATGGACTCGACGAGTCAGCTGGGCTGACAGCATCAAAACTCGATTTTTCAGCTTCTATTGCAGGTATAACAAGAAAACAAGCCTAGGCTCTGATACCACTGTTGGGTTATGAGCATTCTAACACTCCTAAGTGTACATGCAACCCTAAATACCTTGGATCTATGTTTTCTCTATTATACATGCAAATATGAACATCCAAGGTATTATCCTAATCTAGCATACAAAATAATGGATATAACAAGATAGAATACATACCTCTTTGATAGTGCTTGTCTTCATGAAGCTTGAGTGCTTAGTGCCCCAAGTGTGACACCTCAAATGGTTCACACAACACCATAAGCACTTGGAATAACTTAGAGAGAAATTAGAACACTTCATGAAATCGTGTAGCCCTCATACATACACATAGTGTTAGTCATAGTCACGATTTCTTGAGCCATGGGTTTCTTTTATATGGTGGCTATTAGGGTTACACCATGTAACTCATGACTTTACCCATTCCTTATGCTCCATGGATTTTAACCTCCATGGAGTATCCATGGGTCACCCCATGGACTTAGTCCAACATAAGGAATCTTGGATCACAAGCCCACATATATAAGAATGAATGATTTACACAATCAACCCATATATTTAATTAGTCTTCTTTTGATCACTTAATTAATTCTAGATTAATTCTTGATCAATACTAATTAAATAATCTCATTATTCTTATTATTAATATACTAGAACTTATAATATATTAATAACTGTAAGTGTCTTATTTATCTCATTATAGTCTATCCAAGTGCATGATGCCATGCAACCCAAATGGACCATGCCGGGTCGGGTCAAGTCTTACCAATTATAGTTATGGACTTAGACATTAATCCAACAGGCCTTAGGCACACTTTGGTGCCCTAGTTTGATGTTCACGGCCCAAGCACAATCTTAGGGCTGTAAAATCTCAAAAGAGGGGTTTTTGGATGTGTTAAAGTCCCTAATTTATGTAGGAGTAAACCTAGGTAATTGTCCAAAGCTTTAGGAGTGTTAGAAAGACTCTTTGGTCCATGTTTTGGAGTTCACGATCCAAGAACTTCTTGGGCCGTGAACACCCTAATCTTGGTGTTCTTGTTTGTTTTCTAGTCTTAAACACACTTATATACAAGCCTAAGTTCGTTACCTAACATGGGGAAAAGACTAGGTAGCATTTAAGCCATATATAGGAGTTTACTCTCCAAGAACGTTCTTGGGCGGTAAACTCCCGAATCTCACAGATTTGCTATGTAATATAAGTTATTAAGCACATTATAAGCATTATAAGACAACTAGAGAAGTGTACTCACGATTTGGGATAAAAACCTGAAGATCCGTGAGAGAGAAAATGGCTTTTCTCTAGTTGGAAATGTAACTAATGACATAATTTGGTTAAGAATTCTATTTATAGTCCTCGGATTTTTGGCCGAAAATATTATTATTCGGGAAATGAACTATAATATAATGAAGTTTTGAAATACTCGAGTTTCGAAAACCCATGTGCATCCACTCTCCTGATATCTCCTTAAATGTAAAACCCTGAAATACTCAAACTTATTCGGAAAAGTCTGAAATTCACTATAACTGGTCTAGCTTCTATTGACTTGATAATGTTCGTACAAAATGGAAATTTCAGGTTGTTACATCATCCCCCTGTTAAAGGGAATTTCATCCCGAAATTAGAATTTAGATAAGGAAGTAGGTAGAAGTGATCGAGTTGTTAGGTGGACTTCCTAAACGATTGGTTCTCGCTCTCCTAAGTGAAATCGGGTTCTCGGTTGGTATCCCAATGAACCTTCACTAACGGGCGATGGCGTTGCTTCGTCCGCTTGACCTCTCGGTCGAGGGTCACTACGGTTCTAATACGAAGGCGAGGATCTCGACGAGTGGACTTACAAGAGTCCTAACGGAAAGGTATGGTTTCACGATCGAGACGCGAAGAGTAGAATGTACGTTACTGAGTTCGCGGAGTAGATCTAGTCTGTAAGTTTTAGGACCGATTCTGGTAGGAATCTCGAAGGTCCTATCTATCTTGGATTTAGCTTTCCACGCTTTACGAAGCGTATTAAGTCGTTCCCAGAGTGAGACTTCCTAAAGAACTTGGTCTCTCACTTGGAATTTCCAAGGTTTTTTTTCTTGCTCAACCTCCCAGTCAAGGGCCACCCCTTGTTGGGTCAAAGTCGTAAGGGTTTCTGTAATTTGAGAGGATTTCTGAATGGCCTATGATAGTAGGTCGGTAAGACCTAGAATTTGGCGAATGACTATCGGCGTCTCTGGTTTCGACAAATTCTCAACGGTTTTGACAAATTACAAGAGTACTCAAAATTTCCCACATCACTAACAGTGTGTCATAGAAATTTGACTCTTCAATTTCAAAACTCGTGCCTAGTAAACTTTGCAAAAAGTACCTCTGAAGGTAATGTTCCCATGGTTTTCTTCTTACTACGAGGGTAGATAAGTAATTCGTTACATGGAGTAATGACAAACTGATCCAAGTAAGAAAGACGTACCCTACTCATTTAGCTCATGAATACTATGGGTGTAGTGGTCCTATCTGAGGGGTATTACTACGGACTCGAAGTGTCCGCATTGAGTTTGGAAGGTAGTATTCCGGACATCCTTCCCTAACACTCGAACTGGTGATATTCGGATACCAGACCCATTTCTGAAAGTAATTCTTTCCTTGAGTTTGCTCAACCAAATCATTTATGCGAGGCAGAGATAACGATTTCTACTGGAAAATCTTGACAAAGTCCTCGATAGCCGAGGTACATACAATGCAATCCATCGATCTCTGGAAGAATATAACCGGGGTTCTCCAGGGTGAGAAGCCTAGTCTTCTAATTCTATTTCTGTGTAGTTCGCTAAGTTGTCCGGGCTGTTCTTGTGTCTCCGTAGGTGTTTAAGCTGTAGGGAGATCCGTTTACGGGAGTCATACTGGATTCTAAGTTTGTTCACATGACGATGTGATTACTCGTAGTCTTGAGCAGTTCTCCGTCCTGAAGTTCATATTAGAATTCATAAATGGTTTCATAATCACAATTTCATGTATACGAGTCGTATATAATTAAGATTGAAAAGGTAGTCGAATAACTGATTCTTCTTTAAGCTCACATCCCATCGGGGAAAAAGAAGTTAAAGTGGAATCATCAATTCTAAACCTGTAGAACCTTGATTATATGTCACTCTTATGTATACATTCCTCAGTGATAGATCAATCGCATGAATCCTTGGATTAAACTTGACGTACTGCACGAGTGGTACTTCGGGGATTTCTTCGGAAAGAAAATAACTAAGAGGTACTCCTGTCATGAGTACTTCGGTGTTTTGATATGACGGCTTCGTTGGAAAGCGATCTAGAAGAAAGAGATGTACGTATGAAGCTGTTTTTGTGAAGATCAAATTGAATTGAGTCGTATGATAATGTCGGAATCATACTAAAACTTAAAGACATTAGATTTGAACATAAGACTTTTACATCCAAGGGCCAACTACTTCTGCATCTAACACCCGCAACTAACATCACCATCTTCGTGCTACTAATCCTGTTTTAGCAACAATAGTGCCTTGAACTCCGAGGTTATTCCATAGGCAAATATCGACCATATACGAACAAATGATAAAATCACTAAACTCTGACTTCACTGGAGAACCATCCCACTCATTACCGACCAAGGATCTCCTAAATAATACTCCTACACAGATCTTGACAAAGATCCAGAATGATAACGGTACACGTAGAACCTACTTCACAAGATGCATCCCTCTGTGGTTTCATCAAGGACTTTTCAGCATACAGGATGGCATATATGATCCTTGATAACCCTAACATTAGAAGAGAACCAACCCGAGATCTGACTTATCCAAATTCACTCACAATTCCCAAGCGATACGTATTCCCAACATCCACCTAATAGCAGTAGATGATGACATACCCACAACATCTGGAGGAATACTGATCACCTTCAGCTGACATGATCAACCTTACCACACCTGCAACAGCCTAAGCCCTTGGAGTGACAAACTCCCTTGTGCACTTTCTTGTACGTGCTGTACTGACTTCGGTCCTGCTGGCCTTTTACCCGATGATCAGAAGTCATGGGTCTCTTCCCGGGACCCTATACTATACACACATGGCACTAACCTCTCTTCTCAAAGTGCTCTAAATCGATCTCGCATCTGCAACTTCTTAGAAATCATATCCTTCAGGGTCTGACACCTTGTCACGCTCACTAGCTTGCTTGCCAATGGCAAAGCTGCAACAATTGGAACATCATCTGTAACATATACGTTCAAATATCGTGTATTGTAAATTATAAAAGTGAATAATATTACGAAATATTATGTAAATTTGAATGTTGAGTTCTAACAGATGGTTTTTACTAGAAATAAAGTTAAACTATGCTTAGAATCATTCAGAAAGTATTGGAAGTCTTATGAGATTCCAATCAAATGCCAAATAGTGAAATTTAGCGAAAATATAAAATTTTAAATAAGTAAAATTTTATTATTTAAAGTTGTAAAGAATCTCGTTAGAAAAGTTTAGGCAAAAACCTCGTCGAAATCCGAGTTATAACGAAGAAGTTATGACCAATCGAAGATCCGCGACAAACCCGGCACGACGCCAAATGACGTAAAAAGTGAGTTTTTGATAAAACCACTTTTTAGCCTTCTTAATTTAAATGAAATTCGTATTATTCGTTAAACCGAGAAGTTTGGTAAAAAGAACGCCAAAATCTGACTTCGTATGAGGAAGTTATGATTTTTCTAAGTTTCAGCTTAGCAGTAGACAACTAAAAACTCGAATTTTAGATCGAGTAATTTTTATCCAACACAACCTAAATGAGAATTTAAGGTCTCATCAATAGTAGTACAACGGTAAAAAGTTTGACGAAAACGGACGTCGGATGAAGAAGTTATGAATTTTTAACGGATTTTTCTGTCCCGGTCTGTTAGAAATAATAATATCAAAATTAAAGTCAAAATTAGCCGACAAAGTCTAAACGAAAGTTGTAGAGTGTAATTTTACCTATGCGTGCATATCAAGAACGTAAAAAACAGAGCTCGTATGTGAAAGTTATGGATTTTAGAAGTTTTTGGCTCAAAAACCGAGAAATTATGGATAAGAACCGGGAATTTTCGCATGAACAGTAGCCGCTCTACCCGGAACCGATGTGTGTCGCATGCTGATTCGACCGAGGGTATGGTCCAATGAACTTCCGATGTGCATCGCTGCTGTTGCCCCGTGTCCGAGGTTCTGGTCGAATCCGAAGTTGGCACGTAGCCTTCTCGCATTCGAGCCTCGCCCAAGCTGCCACTTGTTCCGAGCCTTGCAGCCACCTGCCCTCTTCCCCTCGCTTCGGATCCAACACTCGTACCTATATAAGGGGTGCGAGACCTCCCGACTAATGTTGGATTTTTAGCACTTTTTCACTTCTTATTCCATATTTTGGCTATTTCCACTTCCCCCGAAGACCCGATATAATTTTTAACACCCGAAACACGCCTCGAGGTGCCCGTGAAGCCTGATAAATTTATGTTTTCGGTTTGAAGTCTTACTTTCGCAGAGCCCGATTTTCAATATATCTCCCGGTTTTTATAGAAGAAAGTTATTTATAGTAACGAAGTGCTGCACAAATTACTATTTTAACCCCAGGCTATTTCAAGGTGAGTTCAATATATAGGAACAATTGTATGTTATGTATTATATGTGCTATGTGCTTTTCAATGTTATTATTCCGGGTTATTTTCCTGTGATATTCTGGTATTGACTTTGAGTCTTTGTCCATGTAGAGAAAATCTCGTATTAGTAATATACCTTTGATCGTGTAGATCATGTCCTGTAATATTTTTGGTATTAGCTTTGTGCCTTTGACCATGTAAAGCATGACTCGTATAACTTTTGATATTGGTAATGGGCTAGGTAGGGCTAAAATCCTGTATATGCTAGCAAAATGATAATCAGAAATTTATATGTCTTCTATGCCATTTGGGCTGAACTTTATTGATGTATATCAAGCATTGAAAAGTATATCTTTGAATAAAGTCTTTGATTGATATGAACGCCTATCACATGATTTTACATATGTATTTGTTGTTTCTCTTTGGTTCTGCCATATTGAAGTATATATATGACATAACATTATATTGTATCTATTATTAAACTCACTAAGCATTATCTCTTACCCTCTTAATATTTTAATAAATTGCAGGCAATAAGCATCAAGTATAGCCATATACTGTCCGAAGAATTAGAATAGTTTATATTATTACTTTTGTGTTTAAGTTTTATTATGTATAAAATTACAATATCCTGGGTAGTTTTGTAATAAACTTAAACTTAGTCGGTTTGTATCCAATGTTTTGTAACAAGACTATCTTGTATAATAAAATATTATTTTATGAATATGCATGTAGCATGTTTCTGAGCAATGAGGTATATAATTCATGAAAGTATCGAGGAGGGTCTTTCATCATCTGTCCCTAAACCGGGTCACAAACTCTTCCATGAAGCTTCTCAGATTCTCCAAGATTCTCACCGAGTATGGATCTTGTGCTTTCAATAGTACAGGCACAATACTATCTTCCACACCTATCCATACTTTCCTCAACAGTCCTCCCTAATCCTCCAAGTCACTTCCTCAAACCAGTACACCCAAGTCTCACTGAGCCTCACTACTAACCCACTAAAACATATCCTAGGCTTTCCTAGACTCCCGTACTCACCCAGTCCGCAGCTACTGAAAGATTCCTAGTATACCTCATGAATATAGCTAGCTCACATTACTAAGAGTCCCACAATGCACAAAGCAAGCAACATTCAGACAATGGAAAATCTAACCATCATATTCCAATCAAACCATTGTATCCTCTACATAGGATATGTACATGTAATTTAAAGGCTCATACAATCAGGCATAACCTAAACAAACTATCCTATTAGTGACTGATAAGTACTATCATGCAAGTCTACAAGCACATACAATAGGCATATAAGGCATCGTTCCTAGATCCTCATCCCTAATCTAGCATGCAATTCTCATAATCATATAATATCATAGAATAACATAAGATAACATGTATGATTATCTTGGGGAAAACTTACTTGAGCTTGGCTGATTGCGCACATCACACACCTTGTTCTTTTCAAAGTCCTTTTCCCATTCAAATTCTTTTCAAACTTCGTATTATAAAATGATTTTTCCTTTGAAAATTTTCATACCAAGTCCTTAGTTTGAGTCCAGACACACCCGAGAGTGTGCCCGAATCCCTCAAACCAAGGCTCTGATACCAACATGTAATATCCCAAAATTTAAGGCCAAAAACTTCATTTTTAAATAGGTTATTATGAAACCATAAGTAATAAAACATCCATAATAATATCTCATATCAAAACCAACGTGTCAATAGTCAAACATGTTATCATGAAATAATATCAAAGTGTAATCCCAAAGATCTCATGTGTGGAAGACATAGTGCGATGCGCTACGATCAAGCCAGCTCCTTTCTTTGAAAACGAAGTACCTGAAGCCAAAACTAAAAATCGTAAGCACAAAGCTTAGTGAGTTCCCCAATCATACCACATTCCATACAACACACATCCTACCAAGTATATCCGAGTGTTGGCCTATCCATTCAATATCTTTCAACCGGTATCTAGGGACTGTTTCACCCCTATCACTACCACATACTAACATATCATAACATACATAAATATATTGTCAGGCATATCTGGGTTTCCAACCTACCCGTACGGTATCTTTCAACCGGTAACCAGGAGCTAACCTCCCCTTCGGTATCTTTCAATCGGTAACCAGGAGCTAACCTCCCCTTCGGTATCTTTCAACCGGTAATTGGGGACTATTTCACTCCTACCACTACCACATAATAGCATAACATAACATACTTCTAGGCATGCATGGGTTCTGACAACCCCTTTAGTATCTTTCAACTGGTATTCGGGGACTATTTCACCCCTACTACTACTAACACATATAACAGAGCATCCTAACACATAGAGCATATCAGATAGTTGCAAACCATACAATTATCACAAATACAATGATCTCATACATAGTCACCTACTAGTGGACCGGCATTGGTGCTTTAGACCCACCTCTACTGGAAGGTAACTCACCTCACACTACTAAAGTCCTGCAGACGCAAGCCCAGCTGTTGGATGACAGATTCCCGAAATGACAATATCAAAACATTACCCAATTAATAATTAATTGGGTCCCAACACATAACCATAAGTTCTTGGAGTAACAAGTTACATTACCTCATCTTGGTTTGATTCAAGCACAAGGCCCGATCCAAAGGCCCAAAATTCAAACTAGGAATCAAAGCCCAACATATGCCCAATTTTCCAAATTAGGCCCAAACCTTTACATGGTCTTATTCAAAGGCCCAACCATTTAGTCTAGTCCAAACATGTGGCATTATAATGGTCTAATATCTCATAATCATGAAGGCCCAATTATGGCCCATCTAACCTTCACATGGGCCTTACCCTAAATCCCATTAAATTATTTTAGTCCATACGATTGTTCTTGGATGGCCCATTAATAACCCAATTACCAAATCCCAATGGAAAGGCCCAACTCAAGGCCCAAGTGAAATTAGGATTTCACATAAAATGACAATTAGGGTTAAGTTTTTCTCACTTAACCCATTAAGGACTTAATCCATTAAGTCCATTACTCCTCTAAATAAATCATATGGTGTGATTGGGCTTTATACACAATTTCATTCCAATGGCCCAAATGTGGGTCCCGATAAGTCCAAGCCCATAATTCCAAATTTAGGGTTTTCTAAACCCTAATCAGGGTTTTCCAACACATCATAACCCAATAGGCCCAAAAATGAAGTCCTTTGATCCATTAGGGTTCACTATGCCCATTAGTCACATGTTTGGGCTTTTAGGTCAATTAGGGCCTTATTGGGCCCATTAGGGTTTCATTGGGCCCACTAGGGTTTATTAGGACCATTTGGGTTTTAGTCCCTTTGTCCAAACATCCCAAACGAGTCACAATACAAATGAGGCACACCGCCACCCGACATGGCGGCTGGTGGCAGCAGCCACCACCCTACGGTGGTGGTTTTGAGTTTCATTTCCCTTATTCCTTTATCAATTACATCATACAACACAAAAAACCCCCATAAATATACATACACTAAGCTAATGCACACACACACACAACCACCATGTGGTGGCTGACGGTTGTACGTGGCGACGACCACCACCTCACAGTGGTGGTGGTGGCTTTTCTCGACCAAAGTCGTGCATATAACCCCACGAATTCCAAATACAACTTGTAAACTCTAATATTCACCCACACAACCACCGCTTAGGCGGTATAAGTCAACAATACAACGACAGCATAGTAATGGCCACCATGGTGGGCTGCCATGGTGGTTCCCACGCTTTTCCAGCCAACAGAAAACAAGCACGCACGCACACACGGACACGAGCTGAGCAAGGGAAACGCACTCAAATCACAACCACCTTTGTGGTGGCTAATGGCAGTCGGAAGAAAATGATGGAAGAGCCTTCATCATTGGTTGAGAAGGCGATGGTGGCTGCTAGCTGCTGTGGAACGATCCCAGTAGTGGGCGGTGGTCGAAACGGAACCGGCAACAACCGAGGGCGTTGTGAGCGGCATCTGAAAAGGAAAGAAGAAGGATGCGAATGGTTTAAGGGGTGGCAACGGACACCCGTGGACTTCACGTTGTTGAATGCTCTCGCCGGAGGATAGGGACTGCAATGTTTGGCGGCTCGGCTAGTCGGAATCAATGAAAATGGGTGGTGCGATGCCGGGAGGTGAATGAGGACGACCGTCGGTGGTGGTAGGCATAAGGGTGAAGGTGGCGGCGGGTGCTTCTTTTAGGGTTAGGGTAATGCAAGAGTTAAATACCCAACACCCACTCAAACTTCATTCCATAGTGTCACAAATAGTCCCTCCCCATAGGATTCTTTTCACAGAAAGTCCATAATTTACTCTTTTAACCCTGGCCTTCAAAACTCCTTACAAATTGAGTTTGAAATTTACCATTTAGCCCTTGCTTCCCATAAACTATCCATCTTAAAGGCCAATAATTTACCAAGTGGTTCTTTTCTTCATAAATATTTACAAAACCAATCCGAAAGTTACACTTTTAACCCCCAATTTCTAAATTATGCCAATTTACTCCTCAAAACCAACACCTTGCTATTTAATTATTGATTTGGGGTTACTATTCATTCATTCATTAATTTATTTTATTTATTTATTAAATAAACGGGATGTTACATCTTGGTGTGAAAATCAAAAGGAAGAAAAAGAAAGAGAATTATTCAAAAATGAATATGTTTCTCTTATTGAAGTCCCAAGTGATCTTCATGCTCTTAAATTTGTTAAAGATGTTCAAGAAAAAAGAATTCAATACAATTTTCATGAAGATGTAAAAGTTTTTTGTTAAATTGGAGTTCAAAACGAAGATTGCTTGAGTTTGTGTGATTCGTTTGAAGGAATGATGCCATATAGAAAGCCTGCAACCCAAGAAGTTCAAATGTATCAAACTCCAAAAGATTTGATTCAAAATTGCATAGTTAAAGTTGTTTAGAATGATGTTGTTTTTGAATTTAGAACTTCAAGATCCAAAGATGAAGAAGAAAAAGAAGAAGATAAAAAACAAGAACAATTGGGTTTCTAAAAAAAATTCTTCAAATGTTGTCTTGAAGCTAAAATCAATGAAGAAAATTTAGATTCCAAAGCAACAATCATCAAATGTTTCAATGAATTCGAATTTCAAACCCAAAATTGTTGAATATTCTCATGAAGATGAAGTTAGATCTTGGAGAAATTAGAAGAATAGATTGTACAATGTGCATCGTGGGTGGTATAATGTGAAGTTTGGATATTTTCTTGTACCAACCAAAGAACTGAGATCTTCAATGATCAATTCATGTGATGCAAATGGAAAAAGTATTATCAAGAAGGTTTCTCAAATTCTCAAATGGATTCCGAAAAATTCATGTTGAGATTGATACCTTGTTCTTGAAGATCCGATGATGAACATTTCAGGTTTTCTCGAAATTCAAATCCAATCATTTTTCAATTCGTGCATTTCGTTTTTGATTTTTGATCATTTTGATTCATTGGAGCAAATTTGTTTCAGCCCCATTGATGATCCAATAATTCTTTTTTAAAGATCAAGCCCAATCAAAATCAATTCTCATTACTATTCATCTAATTTGATGCCAATCCATTTTTTTCTTTTTCTTTTATTGATCTTTTATTCGATATACCTGGTCCATAAGTACATTTTATTTTTACTTGTTCATCAAATTGATTCCCAATTACTTTTTCCATCATGATTGAAGTTTTCATATTGAATTTTGTATCTCAGAACTGAATGAGTTTTTGATCAAAATCACTTAATTGGAATTTAATGTGTATTCGATTGATGATATTTGATGTCAAACTCATTTTTTACTATACTGATTGTTCTTTCTAATTGTGCATCGAAATCAATTTTTATTAAAGGTGCTCAAAGTCAAATTTAACTAGTACATCGAAAGTTTAAGGAACCGATTTCAACATGTGGATAGAATTTGTGCAAAATTAGAGTCGAACTCGATTTTAACAAGTGTTAAATCGAGTCGACATAAAATCGATGTTGATTGTTGTTGGATTATTGTCTAAGTCCATAACTATTTTGGTATGTACTTGACCCGATGATGCATGGTCCTTTTGGGTTGCCTCCACCAAAGCAACTTGATAGGATGAATTATGGAGAGAAATGATTAAATATGATTTATTAATATATTATGAGAATAATATATTAAAGAAGAAGTCATATTGTTTAATTAATATTAGTCAAGAATTAATAAGAATTAAGTTTGTGGCTAAAAGAGATTAATTATACTTTAGGGACTAGAATTGTAATTATAAGATAATTACAATTGGCTATGGATTGCCTTATATTATAAGGTTGGACGAATTCCATGGGGAGACCCATTAGAAATCGTCCAAGGCTTATTAAGGAAGTGTCCATGGGTTGCTTAGGGCCTAAGCATCCAAATTAAGGTTTCCTAGTTGAAAACCCTAATAGCCTACATGTATATATAGTGCCCTTAAGCCTCAAAAACGTGGCGAACTAATTGGTTAGGGTATCCACATGTTTTGGGCAGCTTCCTTCTCTTCTCCTCTTCATCCTCTTGCTCTTGGTGTTTGTGAACCATTAGAGGAGTGACATTTGTGACTCTAAGCTTTCTAAAAGGATTTGAGATTGTTATTGCTACATAACAATCAAGGTAATATCTTAAACCTATATATATGTTAATATCGATTATCATATGCTAGAATTAGTGTTTATAGTCTTGGATGAATTGCATGTACAATAGAGAAACCTAGATCCAAGCATTAGGGTTTGTATGAGCACATAGGATGTTCTTATGGCTAAAACCCATCAGTGGTATCAGCGCCTTGATTGGTTGCTATTGTATTGATGCCTTGTATGTTTGTTCAAGCTGAATATCAAATTTTGGCCTTCTGTTCGAACTGACTCGGCGAGTCACTACTTGGACTCAGTGAGTCTGCCCTACTCGGCGAGTTCCAATGTGTGACTCGGCGAGTCGGGGCGTCAGACAGATGGAATATCAAGATTTCTTGCTGTTTTCCTGAAGGATTAATACCAAAAATGTATGTTTATGATAAAATCCGATTTTTATTATATTTGGGTGATTATCCTTCATAAAACAAAAGATAATTTCAAATCTTTTGAATAATACTTTCCTTATATGATAAATATGGATTGTTTAATTTATTTGGTAATTATCTTATGAGATTAGGTCAAATATAGATAATGATGAAATTAATTGTTTAATTTATATTATTTGTTATTTGATCCTTGTGTTATGAAAAGTTTCAATTTTCCCCTTTAGGTTTTATAGTTTAAATTTGAACTTAATAGTTTTGTTTGAAATTTAAATAGTTAAAACCCTAATGTTTTGAATAGTTTCAAAACTCGCCCTCAAGTTTTGGAATTTAAATTTTGATTAAAAAGTTTGATTTTGAAATATTTAAATTCTAAACCCTAATGTTTTGAAATGTTTCAAAACTTTCCCTCAAGTTTTGGAATTTAAATGTTGATTAAAAGTTTAATTTATAAATGTTAAATTCTAAAACCCTAGTATTCTTTTGAAAAGTTCAAATCACACCCTTATGGTTTAATTAATTAATTAAGGTGTATAATTAAAATAGGTTTAATAAATCCATAAAAGTTTTGGTTTACATTTTAATTGAATTAAAAGTATAATTGTTAAATTTGACCACATAGTATTTTAAAAGTGTAAAATACACCCTATACTATATATAACATTAGAAGTCTAACATTATATATATATGTATGAGTAAAAGTCAGTCTTACCGTTAGTAGGCCTCATTCACGAAGCTGGTCTATAAGGGGTGTTTAATGAAATTGCCTATAAAATGGCGATTGAATAGGTATCCACTCTTACCCACCGCATTCTTGACTAGTGGAGGGTCGTTAGCCGAATGGGTAGGATAGGACAAAACCTTCCATTATAAGTATAATTAAGTACAAAAGTAACTAAATGTTTTACAAATTTCCAATCTTAGTTACTTTAGGCAAAAGTGAATTGATGCAATTCCATGAAGTTATACTTTGTGCCCTTGCGAAGACGTTAGTGGAGCGTGTGTCGTTTACCGGCACAATAAATGGTTCTAAGCAAAGGTAGCAAAGGGTGACTCAATGTTTGTCATAGTTCGGTGGAGCATGTGTGGTTTACCGGCACATCAAATAGATGATTGTAACATGTGGGGGCACCATGTAGATTTGCATGGTTATTCACACCCGCTTTGTGATCCTTGGTATCCCAGACACAAACTAGAGGGGCATATCGAGATTTAAACATGCCATTGAAATGTTCAATGAATCTCAAAGGATTTAGGAGTTTTCATAGATTTAAAACTTAAATTTCTTTTTCATTTTTCATGGTGGAAATTAGTGAATCGTCATTCACTTACCTTCAAATATTCTGCAACTAGATTACGACATCCCTTTTCTAGGTTGTAGCATATTGTGTTGGGTCCCAGCCTTAATATCTCATTTGGGTGATTTATTAAGGAATCAATCTATCAACTAACTTGAATTTATTTTTCTCCCGTTTTGTAGATGTCAAAGTTCGACAACTATGGTCTTCCCAAGTCCCGTGGAACAAGAATTCCACATGAAGATGATATTCCACGATTCGATCGAGGAACAAGAAATCATGCTTCACTTCCTCCTCCTCCTCCCATTGTTCTTCCTAACCCACAAGATCGAAGAATTGAAAGGTTCAATGTCACTAAAGCCTTATTGGAAATGAAACATGAAGATGGTAAACCCTTGTGTGCCCACATTCTAGGAATGAAATCACACACTGATAGGTTGAAAATGTTGGGTGTGTCATTCCCGGATAAGTTGGTTGTGAATTGGGTTCTGCAATCACTTCCTAAATCATATAATGAGTTCAAAAGAAAGTATTATATGATGGATCATGACGAAAACCTCAATGACCTAACTTTCATGGTCATTGCTGCTGAATCAGAAATGATTTGGCAAAACAATGGAGCATATTTGTTGGGAGAGTCAACCAACCATGCTTCCGAGGACATTCTAGGAGAACTGACCTGCGTTTGCTGCCAAGAGAAAGGGTGTTCGATACAAGTCAGCCCTAAGAGTCTGAAGAGTCCAAAAGATGGGAGAGTCAAAGAGTATGACCGTACTTCAGGTAAAATCCACTATATAACTCAACTTAAGTTCCTATTCGTTGATTCTTAATGTGATAAGATTGCATTTCAATGTTTTGCAGGATCAATGAAAAGAGAGGAAGCTTGATGAATGAGCAAGATGAATCTAATCACGAAAAAATGGATCTCGATTACATGGATTCAAAGATTAGATTTTGAGCTTAGAAAGTTATGATAGAGTTGTTAGGAATTTTTATTTTGACTACATAGTTTTCAGTTGATTTTGCATTGTGAGGACAAATGTTTTCCGTTGCTTTTATGAATAAAATAAATTTTGGTTTGACTCATTTATTTATTTCCTTGCAATGAAATCACTATGAAAAATTGGTGTTTGCATATTTTTACAACAAATGGATGTGATTCTTAATTATGTTGGTTTTGGAAATGTCGAGAATTTAGCAAATAGGGAGAGTTTCTCATCACCCAAGTTTCAATTGGATAGAAACTTGGAATCATACGACATGTATTGCATGATGAATGAGAAGTTTCATATTTCGAAATTAGATTAATTCGTTGACAAAGTGTCAAGTGAAGGACTAGGAAATCGAGTACACAATGTTGTGTGTTGATCAAGTCCACCGCAAGAGTAACAAAGATATTCGTCATGATTTACTAAATGTTTAGTAAATATGATTATACTTATAAGATTAAGTGTAATTATGAGTTGATTGGAAAAAGGATTAAATCAATAGCAGAACGAATAAGAAGAATCAAGTAGGCAGAAAGATAAAAGTTTCTCTGTTCTAAGAAGAAGGGAGAGTACCTTTTATTATGTTTTATGATAAGTCTTAATGATTAAGAACCATATCTCAATTGATACTCTAAATGAGTCTTAGTACAATTGTATGTCTGAGAAAAGGAATTGAGAATTGAATAAATGGTTAAATCAAGAAGTCAATCATACTTCGTTCCAAAACAAGTTTTAAAGTTAAGATTGTGACATTGAGTGACAAGTCTTAAGAAGGTTTATAACACTCATCAAATGTAGAATATGGAAAAAGTATTTCGTATTCTTGCGCATTTGAAATTGGAAAGTTGTGATGTCTTGGATAAGACAAAGATCAACTAGGACCAATTTTGTGAAGTGTTTTGTCTTGATAAAAACTACACTAACTCTTGAATATTTGTTTGCCAAGAAATGTTTATTGACAAGAGAATCTTATATGTCAAGGAGTCAGTGGGAGTCTTAATGGTCTTGAAAGGTTTCAAGAACAAATCAAAATAAACCTTATCGAACATCACTAGCACACGACTTGAGGTTTACAACCTATCGTGTTGACATTATCTTGTTTCTGCATCGTTCCAATCGAGTTAATTATGCATGTAAGTTCTATGAGTTCTCATTTGAATGCATAAAAGGCAAGGACCTTGATCAATGAAAAGTACATTGATAGGAAAGGGTGATTTTCTTAACTACTTGGAAGACATGGTGGGCAGCCGTGTTACCATAAGGCGAGAGATCAAGATTAAGAGAGTTCGGTCCATATGAGCTTGAATTTGTCGAAAGCTTTGGTTTTGACAATTCACATGGATAAGAACACATACACCGTTAAAATCTAAGTGTCATAAGATTTCCTCCTCCATGAAGATGGATGTGAGGAAATGCTTTCACTAAGAGAGATTTTAAGAAGATAGTGATTGTGAAAATTGGATTCTCGAATTCGATTATGGTTACAGTATCCCTTTCCATGATTCGAATTGTGAGATTTGGCAATTAGTCTGAATTGTTTAAGACACACATATGAGTTGTCTTGGATAAAGGTGTATGAGATTAAGAAGCTTAGATAAAAGATTATCAAAGCATCAAGTATTAGAAACATGAACTTAAGAAATTCAATAGGTATCGATTTTCTAAAGGTTAAGTTGTTTCTGAACACATGTCAGAGCTAGTGGGAGCATAAATGTTATGTTTATAATAATCATCATGATAGTGGGAGCATAAATGTTATGATTTTATGATTATTAAGGCAAGTATTGCAAGTTAGCAATATTAATTATAGAAAACAAGAGTCATACCTCGAAAAGTTAATGGATGAATAGTTGTTTTGCTATAATTAAGGGAGAGAATATTATGCTTCATTTCAAATCTAAAGGCTTAGGTTGTGGAATGTTAATAAGTTTAGTCAAGAGTACATAGTGCGTTCTCAAAATTTCGATTATGATTGCGGTATCCCTCTTCATAGTTCGCATTGTAAGAACGAGGCACATAAAATATTATGGCAAAAAATTGATAAAGTATCATATCTTTATGTAAGACATTATGCATCATGTCCCATACGCTTCGGGTATAGGATCAATTGCAAATACTATAATATTTGACCATTACAAAATTTTCCAAAATGTCTAGCGCATTTAGAAGGGAAAAGGACAAGATCGGTTTTGACTAAGATAATTAAACAACTATCAAAGGATGATCCAAAGCTCGTTGAGGATTGGTCGCTTGTGAGTAGTTGGAAGTATGGTATTGGATGGAACATATCGACATTATTATGAATAAATAAGATTCTATTAAGAATGATTTGTGATATGGTAAGTATGGAAAAGTTTCCATATTGGGAGTTAGATATTGAGAATCTATGTCTAGATTAGAAACTTTATGCAAAAGGATGTTCAAAGAAATGTACTTTGAGTGAGAGACATCACATCTAAGGAATTGTTTTGTAACAATATCCGATAGAGGACTTTGTAATTTCATTGGCAATAGTCATTGTGACTTTAGTGTAGTGATATTACGAAAGGATCATTGCGTAAAAATGTTAGAATCTAGCATATTATATAAGTGGCAAGAATTTGATACTTTATCACTTGTAGAAAGGATTGGGAGTTGTGAAATGAGTATGATTGGTAATGTGTTCATTTAATCTATTTCACAAAGTAAGAACCATAGGTAAACATTGTGTGCATGCTAAGAGCATGGGACAAGTGTAATAATTCAAGTAAGAAGTTGATTACCCGAAACAACAAATAATGAGTAATCGATATGGTGATAAATAAAAGGTGTTTTATTTATACTCAAAGGTTTGAGGCCATATGGGATTAGTATTATTCTTGTGTTTCACTTTGCATGTTTTGACTTCTTGAATAATTTATTTGGTTAAGAACTGTCAAATTATTCAAACGTGCCATAGTCGTTCATATGTTGGAAGTAGGTATGAATGAAGACTGTCGTGAATTGGTGTGTGGATTGTCTAAGGAGCATTAGACATAAGCAAATGTTTACTGCAACGCTCATGAGTGCTTATGAATATGATTTGAGCATTGGATTAAACCCACGCTCACTTGGATCACTTCATGGATTTTATCACGAGTGATTGGTGAGACGATAATATCTTATATTCTTGAAACCGAGATGTGTGAGTTGTATCTTGCGAGTCGGTTGCACATTGATAATATGTAAACGCACCAGTAACTCGGTGTTATAAAACATATTGTTGTGTGTGATTTGGTGAGTAAGTACAAGCGAGCATTGAGTCAAAGTTTATCCGTTCCTTGTATCCAAAGAGGATAAAAGCGATATATGTGGTCCCCTCGATGATTTAGTGATGGCACCTAAGCGCTTGGCCAAGCCGTGACTAATTTGATGTGTTCAAATTGTAGTCTGTTGTCAGTCGTCATAAATCTGAATTCAGGAAACAGCACATAGACAGAGAGAATGATTTAGATCCATGTCTCAGTCTATACGATAATGTCTAGAATGGAGGAATATATGATCCCTTATCTAAAGGACATGCGTATCTGATAAGATCAGAGTTGAAAACGGCTTTAGAAAGCTACGATTGCAGATCAGGATCTGAAGTCATACGCGGAATAGTTATTAGACTCATCCAAGTGGGAGATTGTTGGATTAGTGTCTAAGTCCATAACTATTTTGGTATGTACTTGACCCGATGGTGCATGGTCCTTTTTGGTTGCCTTCACCAAAGCAACTTGATAGCATGAATTATGGAGAGAAAGGATTAAATATGATTTATTAATATATTATGAGAATAATATATTAAAGAAGAAATCATATTGTTTAATTAATATTAGTCAATAATTAATAAGAATTAAGTTTGTGGCTAAAAGATATTAATTGTACTTTAGGGACTAGAATTGTAATTATAAGATAATTACAATTGGCTATGGATTGCCTTATATTATAAGGTTGGACGAATTCTATGGGGAGACCCATTAGAAATCGTCCAAGGCTTATTAAGGAAGTGTCCATGGGTTGCTTAGGGCCTAAGCATCCAAATTAAGGTTTCCTAGTTGAAAACCCTAATAGCCTACATGTATATATAGTGCCCTTAAGCCTCAAAAACGTGGAGAACTAATTGGTTAGGGTTTCCACATGTTTTGGGCAGCTTCCTTCTCTTTTCTTCTTCATCCTCTTGCACTTGGTGTTTGTGAACCATTAGAGGAGTGACATTTGTGACTCTAAGCTTTCTAAAGTCAATACAAGAAGGATTTGAGATTGTTATTGCTACATAACAATCAAGGTAATGTCTTAAACCTATTTATATGTTAATATCGATTATCATATGCTAGAATTAGTGTTCATAGTCTCGGATGAATTGCATGTACAATAGAGAAACCTAGATCCAAATATTAGGGTTTTATGACCACATAGGATGTTCTTATGGCTAAAACCCATCAATTGTTTGATAACCAATTGTGATACATCAACTGGAGTTGTACTTGGTTTGATTCGATATTGCTTAAAGTCGAACTCGACCTTGATAAATGCTCATTGTAGAGTTTGAATCAAATTTGAAACTAGTTTCGATGATATTGCTTGAAGTCAAATGAATCTTGGTTTTGGGTTATTAGAGTCGAATGTACTTGGATTGGAGTCGAACACAGTTTTGATTGATTTTGCTTTTTGATTCGATTCAGGAAATCGATTTGTAGTTAATTGTAAATTCGAGACAAATTAAGTATCTGGAATAATTTGTTCAGTTTGAATTTGACAAATTATTAGAGTTAACCTGGCATTGGTAGGAATCGAATTCGACTGTTGTTGATATTGTTGTTTCCATCAAGAATGAATATCGACAAGGCGATTGAAACGAATCCTCAAAAGTTCATTAATTTGAAATCGGGATCAACTGATGTTGTTACTCATGTCCTGGAAACGAGTTGGGAACAAAAGCAGTTAGCTTGGAGTCGAACTCATTGATTTGAACATATTTTGATTGGATTGATGTTCGTTCGAGTTAATGAAGCGTCGAATGCCACAAAATCGAATGTATTTTCTTAGTGTCGAACTCAATTTCGACTATGTGTTCCTTGGAGTAGTTCGAGTCGTCTGGGATCGAATGTGATTTCGACTAGTTTGATTTGGGGTTGTGATTAAATCGACTGCTGATATGGTTTGTTCGCATCTGGAAACAAAATTAAGGAAGAATACATGAATATTTCAATTCAAGTCCCTTATCTTTCAGCGTATTAAGTATTAACAAATTCTACCCTATTTCGAATTGGAGTAATATTTTGTGAAGAATGAAGATTTTTCAATTCCACTTCCTACAGTTGATGTGAATCAACATTTTATGCCTAGTTTCGCATTTGGGGTAAAGTTTCGCATTTGAAGTTGTTTTGACAGAACAGGTCCTTGCAAAATTTGTGAAACTGTCAGTTGATACCCAGTTTTCGAATTTCTTTCAACTCTCACCCAAAAGTGAAATTTTGAATATTTTCTCGAATTTTCATGATCTTTTTTCATGCAAGATTTTTATGGTTTCATTTTTTGTCACACGTCGAGGGGGAGTTTCGTCAAGTTTATTTCTCAAGAGCTTCTCATCCTTTATGGGTTTTATAATCATTTGATGATTATAAAAAAGGGGAGAATGTGGAAATGGGTATTCAACGCTTCTCGGATATTCTGTTTTAAAGAAGATTTGAAGACCGGTGATTACTTCGAGGGGGACTTGGTCTTGATCATGGGCTCGTTTGAAAATTAAAGTCGAGATATCTACTTTGAGGGGGAGAATGTTAGGGCGCAAAGTTCTCCTTGGATGTAGTTTACCTTCTTCTAATGTGTAATGGGTTGTGTCTTTCCTATAAATAGGAACTGAGTGACTCTTTATTAATGTAAGACCTATTTTGGAGAGATTAGGATAGTGAGATAATTATTGCAAGACCCACTTTGTAATACTTTACTAGATCTGATGAAAGCTTAAACAAATTCTATTTACGCTTTGTCTTCTTCATGATTAATCGATTCACTTGATGTTTACTATTTCGCACATGTCATCATAATTGGGTCATTACAAAATAGACCCGATACCAGTTTAAAGATACCGAAGAGGGTGAAATGGACCTAATACTAGCTGAAAGATACCGAACATGGTCAAATAAACACTGTACGGTTGAATGATATCGAAAGGGTGAAATAGACCCAATACCTGTTGAAAGATACCGAAGGGAGTGAAAGAGATCCAATATGTGTTTGACTGTTATATATGTATGGTATGATGTATTCTAGGGAGGAACTCACTAAGATTTGTACTTACAATTTTTAGTTTATGTTTTAGGTACTTCCAGCCCAAAAGGTAAGGGACCAACCTGATTACACTACATCCACCTATGTTTTTTCGCATCACATGACTTTGGGATTTTGTACTCTGATAATATTTTACTATGATATATTCTCGACTGTTTTGATATGATTATCATATGATTAGAATTAAAATTAAAATGAAAATTTTCTTTGAATTTAAATAGTTGAGTCATATTAAAGAGCTTCATCAACAGGTTTGTATGTAGATTGAGAAGCATAATATACATTATGCTGATCGAGCTAATAAACATTGCAAGCGAATTTTTAATCATGAAGGTGATATTATGTGGATACATTTAATAAAAGAGAGGCTTCCAAATAGGCGTTTCAACAAACTCGATCCAAGAGTTTATGGTCCTTTTCATGCTTTGAAGAAAATGAGTAATACCGCATACAAGATAGAATTAACAGGTGATTGCAATGTATCTGCTACAATCAATGTTGTAGATTTGTGACCTTTCATTGGCAATGATGATGATGAAGCAGACTCGAGGTCGAGTCCTTTTCAAGATGGGGAGGATGATGCAAGTGGTACAAGTGTTGATGCATGGATTAATGATGTCAACACTAGTAGGAATGGAAGTATGATGACATCAACACCAAATCTGCTAAAGTGATGCAATAGCTCGAAATTGGAGTAAATTCACAGAGGTAATGTAAAATGGGCCAATTAATAAATTTCATCATGTTGCCATGATATGTGGCCTTTTTGGGACATTTAAGATTGTTTACGGCCTCAAAACACATTTTTTCTGTTTTTTATTTTATTTTTAGAAACTTTTTATTTTGATTTTGATTTAGATAATTGATTATGGATTCTTTTTCTAATCAATTATGATCTTTTAGGGTTAAGAGCATATGCCTATCTGATCCTCCTTATAAGGATCTTGTTTTTCAGTGTTTGCGGATAGTTTTTTTTATTAATAATTAATAAAGAATTCCGACTTTGGAATTAGCTTTGTTCTTTGTGCTCCTGTTGTTTGTAATTTTCCATTCAATTCGATCATTTGGGCATCACAAAATGCATGAAAAACTTGGTTGCAAAAAAATAACAATTATAAAAAAAAACAATAAGTTGTCATAGAAAATATATTTTGCGATTTCTTTGCTAAAAGAAATACCGAACAAATTTTCCAAAACCAAAGGTCATTAAATACTTAAAAATCATACTAACATATAAAATATGGCTCTAATAACACTGATGGGGTTTGATACATAAAATAAGAGAGTTTTCATAAAAACTACAACGAAAACTTTAAAAATTCACAAGTAATTTTTGAGTATATTTTCAAAAACAAAACCACCAATGATCCTTTTAAAGAGGTTATAATGATATTAAAACCAACCATAAGTTGTTTTAGAATGACAACCTTTGGAGCCTTTGACTCCACTTGGTTTTAGGGTGTTGATGAAGATGGAATGATCAAAGAGGATGATCTTCTGGAGAAGTATCCACCATCAAGAGTAAAGCACTTAGAATACTAGTTCTCATCTTGTATGAAGTATTTCTTAAGCCTTTTAGTGCTTATCTTAAATAATCACTAAATAAGATGCACTTCTAAGCATCTTATCTTCACTAGACTTCAGGATACAAGAAGAAGAGAGGGAGAAGAGATGGATTCAACTATCAAGAGAAATATAGGAAAAAACTAGCCAAAAATTGCAAGCCCCATGCATTCTTTTATTGTCCATGTAAAGAGAAAGTTACACCATTTAATAATGTAAAACAGAAAAAATTATTCCTGTGGTATGCATTTTTTTGGGGTTTTAGTGCAAACCAACACTTTTTTGGATTGGTGGTCCTTTTGAGGTAGTTTCGTTGCATATTTGGTCCCTCGGTAAACTGAAATGACTGTAATGCCCTTCTGATATATTTTTATATTTTTATCTATTTAAAGTAATTGAAAAAGAAAATAAATAATTAAATTGGACCCACAAATTTATCTCTCTCTCTCAGTCTCTCTACACAAACACATGTACACAATTCCCACCCCCATTCTTCCCCAGTCAGACCACTCACCTTCATCGCTCCTTGCTACATCCCACACCTTCGTCTTCTTCTCTCGCTCATTTGTTTGAGTTCACCCCTAATATTCACTTCTCATCTCATCCACCACTCTTTGAACCTCTTTCATCTCTTCCTCCCTCTCAAAACAACAATCTGCATATTTGGAAGAATTCTTAGCTCATCATCGCTTTAGGAAGGATTCACACACACACTTTTTGAAATCATTTGAGAAGTTGTAGATATACCAGGAGACAAAATCAATTTCAAATATGTCAAGATTCAACCACTTTAAACCCAGTAAACCCTAATGGCTCTATTAATAGGTGTGTATGTATGTATTTTCAGTCACAACTCTCAAGGATCCGATTTAAGGGTGGTGTTTAGTGGTTCAGGAAAGGGCTGAATGAAAGTATTCGATTGTGGGTGATTAAGGTGACTTTAGAGATGGTTTATCAAGAGGATTAAGGGTAGTGTTAAGTTGCAGGGTTGATAATCAATGATGATTCTTGAAATTGATAGTGATGGTAGGGGTGTTGGTATGTTGAACCCGATTCTGAAAATGGTTGAATAGGTATCACATTATTTGTTTTATCAGTTACAATTTGCTTTACAATTTGTAAACCGATTCTACCATATCTGATGTCGATTCATTCTTGTTTCTGTTAGAGTAATCTCGATGGTGACTCTTGAATGATTGAGATTTGTGAAATTTTCTTCTAATATTGGATGGAGGTGATGATGGTGTGACTGAATTTCTATGGTTGTGGAGGTGGGTAGATGGTGATTGATATGATAAGAAAACGGAGTGGTGCAGGTTGTTGTGGAAAGGGAGAGATGATGATGGGTGATTCATAAAGAAGACGATTAACATGCCCCATTTCTTCATTTGGTAAATCATGTAGAGAGAGAGAGAGAGAGAGAGAGGGCTCCTTCTTGTTATATTAATTATTAAAATAAATAAATTAGTATTATATTTAAAAAGAAATGAAAGGAAAATGAAAAAATACCCCAAGGGTATTATAGTCATTTTAATTTTCAAATGGACTATTTTCACATACAAACTAGTCCAAAAGGACCACAAATCCAAGAAAATCATAGTTTGGATTAAAACCCAAAAAAAAAAATGCAAACCATAGGTACCATTTTTGCAATTTTGTCTGTAAAATATTCACCTTACTTTATAGGCATAAGGAACAAAGGAAGGAGGTTGAGAAGCAATCTCCCACGCCTTCTCTAACTTTTGGCCATGGAGTAAAAGGCAACGCAAAATCATTTGCTAGTTTCTGTAGTTACATAAAGGTAACTAATGGTAACGAACTAGTAAGTCTAAAGTTTACTAAAGAGTCCAACACTTTGTACATAACTTATTAAATCATATCATATTATATAATAACTAGTTATACTCTCTTTAATTATTATTTTCATAAAAACAATAATTATTCCTTAATTAAGTACAAGAGCTGAATAATTATTAATAATCATATTAATAAGAATATATTCAAATTGTACCAACTTGATAAAGATGTGACCATACATATTATATGTTATTAACAATATCATTCAATAATGATCTTTCAATAATGATTATTAATAATTATTCAGCTCTTGTACTTAATTAAGGAATAATTATTGTTTTTATGAAAATAATAATTAAAGAGAGTATAACTAGTTATTATATAATATGATATGATTTAATAAGTTATGTACAAAGTGTTGGACTCTTTAGTAAACTTTAGACTTACTAGTTCGTTACCATATTTACTAGTGTTGGACTCTTTGAACGTATAGATCCAACAATATTTACACTGCAACAAAGTTTATTATTTCTATAAAATATTCCGAAAAGTTAAAAGCGAATAGCAACACTAGTAAACTTGTCCCCTTACCAAAATGAAGAGAGATTCCAACTGATAGTGCTTCATGTGGCTCAATATAATTTAGTTAATGGAGGTATATATTGTGTTATATAGTCGAAAGTGGCACCAATGAATGGAATTTTGTGTTATATGTGCAAATATGTTTTTTTTAAAATTCACAAACGGTTAAGTTTCATGTTAAATGGATTCTTAGTTTATAATAAAATATTATTGTTCCATACTTCCAGTACTACCCCTGATGATTCTTAGTAGTCTCCGATAAGTTTTATAAGAAATAAAAAAGGAAGTAGTTATATGTTGTTTCTGTTGGGGCAATTTGTAAAAATCATTATGTTAGAGACATTAATTTTGAATAGTGTGCAAAAATATCCTATAACATTTTATCTATCACTTAATTATTCTTAAGTTTTTTTTTATTGAAGTTGGGACTTCATTTATGTAGAATATGTTATGGTTGTTGGTTTTACTCGTAAGCATGTTATATATAATAAACAAATAAATGCATGCATGGTATGAAACATCAAAGACTTATAAACCATTGTAATAGAAAGTTACAATATTAAGAATCAGTATCGAATATAACTGAATACAAGCATTAAAAAAAGAAAGGTAAGTAATAATTTACATATGTACCTAAATAACCATCAGGATGAGGAAAAATTGTGACTTCCAAAGCCCTTAAGCAACATACATCACATGTCAAAACCAAAAATAAAGGCGCAACATTCAAGTTGATAGAAGTATTATCAAATTTGATCCCCAATACAACATTAAATAATTGTTTTTTGCAGTCCTACAATCAAAATTATCAAGATGTTAATTACAAACTACATGTACAACCTAAAAAAAGCAAGTAATTTGAGAATCATGTTACCTAAAGTATAATCGTTTCCATTTAATTAATTAATTTAATGATAAAACAATTAAATGTTGAATATAATTACTATGTACCTCTCCCGAGACCAAAGTATCTCACCCGTGACTGTGAAACACTGTCGTTTTCTCACCTTTATTGCTTTCACTACTTATTTTTGAGAAAAACATTTTTTATCTTCTGCAAAAATACATTCTGAAGTTGCATCTTTGATTACACTCAAACATCTTCATAGTTGCTGACTCGTTTTTTTCGCTCGGAACAAAACCATCTAATAAATATTTAAAAGTTAGACAAATATTTCTAAAGCATAACTCATAAAAAAAGAAAAAAATGCACTTATATGACATTCCTATTATTATCATCATTTTAAAACTTTTTATTTATGTTTATTAAAAAAAAAAGAGCTTATTTATAAATGCAGAATTTGGTCCTATAAAAGTATTTCCAAAGAAATCTTTTTCATTGATTAATAAAAGCTTGGGATCTAATACATGATATAAAAACATAAGCATAAATAGACTTTACAATATCTTATACTATCAATCTACATTCGCTTGAATCTCTCATCATTCATGTATCTTTGTACTACTACATGTGATTCAAAGAAGTCGACTGGGTCAGATAGGAAAACTTGGTGAGTACATAAGGTTTTCAACCCACTATAATATAGTTAATATATTTAATAATTAAAGACTTAACCCGATTACACATCCCCATTTTCTTCTTTATTCTTCCCTACAGATCTATCCCAAGGGTTATCATAGTCATCGTTACTGACAATAGGTTTCTTTCTATATTCATTCTTAAGGATCTGTCCTAAGTGTTATTTTAATCATCGTTTTCTGACAATACTGTTACATGGATTTCTCCGCGATACATTTCAATAGGTTTCTTTCTATATTCACTCCTAAGGATATGTCCTAAAGATCATATTAATCATTGTTGTTGACAATATTGTTATAGGGATTTCTCCGTAATACATGTCGGTAGGGTAGAGTACATCAGATAGGCACGAAGTCCATCACCTACAGGTGATAAACCTACATGTGTTCCAATAGACTGTCATCCAATAGTTCGGTGGTTGTCATCTATACTCTGTTAGATGACTACATCTCTTAGTATAATAGTATTATTTTCATCTCTCATCATCGATCTCCCTCATTATTAAATTCCTCCCTCATTACCTATCACTACCCAATATATTATAGGCTGGAAATACCTATATAGTAAATCCTGTAAAAATCATCTTATATTATTTCATGTAACACAAAACATTTTTGCACATAAGCACATATATCATTTAATTATCTAAATACTTCATATCTATGTGTAAGACGAAACTAGCTATGCATTCACTTGTTAAAGTGGATGACTGAAAAGTCGAGCAACACTTCGCTTCAGTAGTAAGCTTTTCATTCAATATGACCTAGGTATGAACATCATTAAGTCTTAGTCTAGTTTCATAATATTGGTGACTATAATAATTATAGTCTAGATTCATCAATAACCCCAATGTCTACAATAATATGCATCAAGTAAGGAATAACCATGTAGGATCATATCGTAGGTAGGGTCCATTTGGTATACAGAGTATACTATTTGGAAATCCAATTTTAAACATCTCACTAAATCCAGCCTATAAATCACTCTTATAAATAGCTCAATCAATATAAAGACTTGAAATCACTGATAAATCTTATATATAAGTTCATAGTAATTACTATGACTATAATTAAAAGTTACACTTGAATAAAATAAGTGTAGCTTAATTTAAAGGGCTTTTAGTGAAAACTCGGAATTATCCGGGCAAAACTTTGATCTGGGAGCTGCAATTCACCAGCTATCTGACACTGCAGGCTTCACTGAAGTGGTTAGAAACTCAGGAGTAAGGGGCTAAAAGCTAGAAAAGATTCCAGGGGGAATCAAAGAAAAATGCAAGGAATAGGCTGAAACTCGCAGCTATATATAGCTAAATAAGAAGAGCGTGCCATGTAAATGGTCAGGTCAGGTGACGTAGCATCTGTCGAGTGGTGACCCATGTCGAAATCCAATGGTGGATCATAAGCGTGTCGTGCCTCTTGTCTGTGCACAACTGTGCGCGAATATTTTTATTTTCTTCGAAAATTCATATCTTCTCCATATTAGATATCTTTGAAGAAATGATAAAAATTCAGTAACCCTTAGACTTGAAGAGTCCAAGTGATGAAAATACTTAAACAAAGTTTCAATATCATCAAGTGGCAAGTAATTTAGAAAATAAATAGTTGTGAATCAACCAAGTTAATAACAAAACATTTTTTATGGCTAAGATCAATGATTCAAATGTTTCTCATATTCATTAGAATTCAGTTACAAGTGTTTGAATGTAAAACACAATAAAACTGTCAAGTTGCTATCTGAAAACTAGTCTTAATAGTAATTGTGCAGAATGAGCAGTAACAAAGCAGGAAGAGCAAAATCGAGCTAGGAAGATCAACTTTATAATGGATTCGAAGGGGCCTATTATAGGCTTTGGAAAAGCCCATGACATGGCATGACCAATTAGGTGTTGACACATTTGTCCTACTTAACATGAGAATGGATGGAATATTCCAATTCTATTAGTATTCCGTTAGAGTTCCATCCAAGTTATAAGTCTTCATATTTCTAAAGCCTTCTTTATCAAAATTCAAAATGTGATGATCAACATGAGCATCGTGTTGCTCTATGGTCTTCTAAGATGTCATCAACTTCCATAAGTGTCACTGATAAAGTTGAGTTGTTTCTTGAATGTTGGAATATGTTTTTAACTTGAAGATGTACAATAATGTGTTCATGATGGACCATGAACTAAATGCATGTGCCATTGAGTATTTGGACGTGCATTCATTATACATGATATGCCATGTGCAATCTTGTTGAGTCATCAATGTGATGGTGTTGATCCATTCACCTCTTGTTGAGCCATAGAGTTACGGATGACCCAAAAATGTTTATGATGAGCCATCAATATTCGAGATGATCAATCAATGTCTTGATGCTCCACATATGATATAGATGTGCCATCTGAGATCATGATGATCCAAATTGCTTTTAGCAAGTGCGCCAAGTGAGATGCAAGTGCTCCATGTCAACTACAAGTGCTCCATGTCAACAAGAAGTGCTCCATCTTAACTTCAAGTGCTCATGGTCAACTTCAAGTGCTTCATGTCAACTCCAAATGCTCCATGAAAACTTCAAGCGCTCCAACATGTGATTCTTCAAACACTTGTTGAATATTAAGGATCTTTCCAACCTGAAACATTTTGATATTGTTTGTTCTTAAATTTAAATCAATACTCAATTTATGTCAAGTGACAATCACATAAAAAATGTTGGCGCAAGAAGAAGAGAGAAGGAAAGAAGGAATTTGAGCCAATAAGAAGGCTGAAGAAAGAGGCTATTTACAAGTAGGGAGGTTGTGAGCAGGAGGAGTTGGTGCAAGAGGAGAAGAAGTGTATGGCTAAGAGGAAGGATGGCATAAGAAGAAGAGATGGCATAAGAAGAGAAGGATCAGTTGGCACAAGAATGAGTTGGTCCAAGAGGTTTTGGCACAAGAGGGAGTTGCTGATGGTGCAAGAGATGGGATGGCACAAGAGGGAGGTTATGATAGTGCAACACATGTTGTTGTGCCAAGGAGTTTGCGGGGTTTTGATCATACGCCACAAGGAAAGTGAATGGAAGATTTGCATTACAACCGAAGTTGCGCCAAGTGAGGTGTTGTTGCGCATGAGTTGTGTTGTGCCAAAGCTCGTGAGGATGCGCAAGAGGAGTAGCTATTGATCGAAGCTACATGTTCTAATGGCGCAAGAGGGAGTTGATCATACGCCAAGTAGAAGTTGTATTACAAAGGTTGCACCAAGCTCCTTGTGAATGGGAGGAGTTGTGCAATTTAAAAAACATTATTTGGAGTGTTGTGCCAAAGGGGTGAACACAAAAATGATTTTGGGTCAAGAAGGTTTCTTCCAAAAACAAGTTGAGCATGGCACAAGGTAGGATGACACAAGATGAAGAAATTAGCACAAGATGGAGAGATTGGCACAAGGTGATAATGTGCCAAGGAGATGATCCAAATCAAGGGTTGGAAGAAAATGCTTGCAAAGGGATTGGAGTTGTGCCAATTTCTTGCTCCAAGGTCTTGTTCACAAAATGATGTTGCTCCAAACTAAAAAAAAATCAATTTTGCTCCAAAACAAAATTTGATGTTGCTCCAAGTGAGTATGAGAGTAAGAATTTGTGAGAAAGAGAAAATAAAGAAAGAGAAATAGAAGTGAAGTGTTTATAGGGCTTCTCAATGGGCCAAAGTAGAGCTTGCATGGGCCAACTTGTAGACTTAGAAGGTTGGGATGATACTCAAGTATAAATAGGAGAATATCAACTTTATTCGCAAGCAAGAGAATGATGAATTGAGAACCAAGAAAGAAAAGTTGATGCATGCATGGATGTTCCCTTAGAGAAATGCATGGTACCTAAGGAATGTTTATGACATACTCGATATGTGCACAACCTACTTGAAACGTGCATGTCCTGATTGAAACTTGTATGGCCTAAGTGATACATATAGAATCCATTAATAATGTGTATGGAACATTAAAAACATGTATGTAACCTTTGTAATGTTATATAAGGACATGTTGATCCAAATAGCCGGGAGCACCAAGTGGCTGAATATGTTCCAAGTTCTTAAACGTGTTCCAATGTTCTTGAACATGCTCAAAGTTCTTGAATGTTCTCTAAGTGATTGAAGATGCTTCAAGATGGTCCAATTGGCTTCCAGCTGATTCAAGGTAGTAGAGATTGTCTATGATGATCTAAGTGATCAAGTTGATGAAGATAGTCTACGATGCCTCAAGATGATCAAGATGAATGAAGATGCTTCATTCATTCGTCCAGTTGGTCTAAAGAGGTGTAGATAGTTCAAGATGATCCAAGTGCATGAAGTTTCTCCAAGTTTGTGGAGATGGTCCAAGGTAGTCTAAGTGCACGCAAGTGCGCCAAGTTAGTGAAGATGATCCAAGATGATAAAGATGAATGAAGATTCTTCATTCATTTGTCCAGTTGGTCCGAAGAAGTAGAGATGATCCAAGAAGAATGTAGATGGTCCAAGATCCTTCAAGTTAGTGAAGTTGCTCCAAAGTACTTCTAGTTAGTCCAAGTTAATGAAGTTTCTCCAAGAGAATCAAAGATGCCCCAAGCTGAATGCATTTGCTCCAAAATTTGGTCAATGTACCCTAAGTTGTTCCATGTTGACCCAAGTGCATGAAGTTGCTCCAAAATGCTTCCAGTTGGTCCAAGATGGTTCACAAATGTCCTTTAAATCTTTTGATCTTTTCCTTCTTCACTATATACGAGAATGCTCCACAAATCAAGACAAGCACATATGGTTTTCTTGAAGGGGATGGTCCACTTGTCATAAGATGCTTCACTTGGTTAAGGATGTTCCGTGATCAAGTAAGTGATATTCTCTATCTAACTTAGCTGCTTTACCTAGATTCTAGGGCATGAGTTGATCAGAAAGTATGAAAATGAAAACACTAAACAATATAACTTTTATAATGATGTGTGTGCATGTGGAGAGAGAATATGAGAAGGAAATAGTAAAATGTGGTGAAGTGTGTGCATGTGGAAGAATTTTATCTAAAGGAAAATCTAAAACTTAAAAGGGTGACTGATTTAGAAGCATTGTGGATTATCTTGTTGTCGCTTACAGATTTATGAAGAAACTAAATTCTGTCTATGATCCTTCACTTCGCATTATACAGAATAACCCGATTCGTACTCACCAATTGTGTCTCACCGCAATGCATATATTTTTGTCTAAGGCCTAGTTACTTCCCAAATCGTAAATACTGACAATCCTCATAAATGTTCCCCACTTATTTTGAACAAAATTCATTTTTGGCATTCGTACCACCTATACCCTTGTATTTACCCCTTTCATTGCAAAGGGTATTTCCAAATTCCAAGTGACATGACTTTAAAAGAAAAATACTATATATAATAATTGTCCAAAGAATATAACTACACTCTTTTCTTTTTCTTTTTTGATTTTTCTTTTTTGATTTTTTAATTATTTTTTTAATCTTTTCTTATAACTCTAACTTTGACAGAGTACACAAGGAAATAATTCCTAGTTTTATTTCTATTTGTACTTTAGTTCGTGACTTTTTAAGAAATTCATTGGGGTGCTCACAATCACTTAGGTCACTAATGGACTCCATAACTTTCTATGAAACGCTTTTAAATGATATTTCTTCCCATCCATCCAAGCTTTGATGATTAGGTGGATAGATGTAAATATATCCTCGCGAGGGGGGGGGGATACTCATCTAGTCCCAAATGTCAAAGATTGACTCCACTCCTAAACTATAACTTATTGAATATATAACTAGACTCAAAGTGTAGAAATTAAACAGCTAAACTAGGAACTTCTCTCACTTTGTTTTAATGAAGAAGCTTTTTATTAGGTATAGATATTCACAAAGCAAAACTTTTTTATGTCCCTCAAACTACACAAATTCACATTTTTGTCTCATGAGTTCACTAGAATAGGGAAGCCACAAATATACATATACTATAACACATTGTCTTAACTAAACCTTAGAGTTCACCTCAAATTATCCCACTTAACATTAGTACTTGATGTATGTTATAACTCTAAGTAGAGTATAACAATGAAGCTTGTTAATGGTGACTAAAGCACCAATATTAGTCGTGTACTAAAGCAAACTGAAGAACAACATAATTTGGTATTTGGAAAATCATTAAAGTGTGGAGCAACTAACCATCTTCATTTGCATAGTTATGATAAAAACTTGCATTATCTTGAAAAAAATGAAAAATAAAATCTTTTTGTATTTTTTTTGTTTAACGTAAAGTCAATAGGCAGAGAATAAAATTTTATGGTAGTTTTCTATTGCATAAAGTAAAATCTTTTTGGAATTTTCTTTTGCGTAAAATAAAGTGTCACGCCCCAAAACCGAGAACGGCAGAATACATTCTGGGGTGTAGGATGTCATGTACAGTATCATAACAATTACATAATAGTAAAAACAAGCGACAACAACCATTGTATTACTATAGTAATTGTACATACAAGCATGTTCTGTACAGTTTGATAGACACCAAAAGTATAATAAAAAATAAAAGATGGGTCTTGTATATACTCCATCTTCTCAAAAGCTGCACCAGCACCTGTCTATTTTTGACCTGAGGATACAAGTTATTTTGAAAACGAGTATCAGCATAAAACTGGTGAGTTCATAAAAATTTAGTGTCGTTGCTTGTATAAAAGTGTTTACAATCATGTAATATAAAAGTTGTGATTAATGTTTGAGAATAGTAAAACTCCCTAGAAAATCCTATATTTTCCAGATTTGAGCATTTGTAAGTTTAATCCTTCGAGTGTGTAAAAGTATTCCCATTGAAACTTTCAGTTACAAAAATAAGATAATAGATCTCATTCAAGTAAAGTAGATGAGGAAGGATATTGCCGGTTGGCTGTAGTAGTGTTGCAAACTTCAATTTGTAATATATATCTATTTACTTTGGGAAATTAGCTTAACCTTTAGTTCTTAGTGTGTTAATTTAGATAAGGATATGATTTCTCATGTAACCATACTAAGTGATAATAGAGAGCCCGATGACCTTCCCGGTTATATGTAGTGTAACGATGTGTTGTCAACCCTGGGCCTAGTCGGCTCAGACTGTAGTTAGCAGTCGGGATGTACTAGTGTCCGTCCTGTATAGATCTATACATGTAGTGTTGCTTTCCTTCTGGGAAGCTCTGGTTACATGGTATTTGCGCAGTAGAGTGCCATATAGAGGGATAGTGTGTCATATTCTGGATTTGTGTATTCTCTTGTATTATAGTATAGTGAACTTTTAGTATAGTGTATAGAGTGTTCTCTTTAACATGCATTAACTTGTCGTAGTAGCAATTATAGTGAGTATCATAGTAATAGAGGTAATAAGCAGTAGTCTTAACTATACTTATTAAAGTTAAATAGAGTGTGGGTTTGCATGCCTTTGATCTACAAAGGTATTAAATAAGGTGAAGACTTTCATATCTAACACAAATATATATATGATATATAACTAAGAATTCAACGATAGTCGGACGAATAACAGTATACCCTAAGACCACAATCAAACAAGAACAGGAAATAAGGCGAGCTATCGGTCCTAAGTCCTTCAAGTCTTACTTATATAAATATATTGGTATAGATATAGTTTAAAAGAAAAGTAGTTTAAATACAGCTTGAAAATAGTTTAATAACAATTTAACATAGAAAATGCGTTTGAGAATTATTTAAAACAGTTTTGTTGACAAGTAGCTAAAGTATAGAAATCCTTTTCGATTGCAAGTTATAAATCACATATGATTTGGTACTATAACTTTTTGTATTTAACTTGTATACCCCCCTAAAACATTTAAAAACATTTGAAAGGTTAATTAAGGGGTATGAACTCACCTGTAGCGAGTAGATCAGGTGGAAGTGTCGGATGAGCGCTTGGTGTCAAGTGAAGACTTGAACACACTTTATGACCCTATTAACATATGAAGACATATGTTTACATGTAATTAGTGATTAAGACACTAATTAAACATATATAGACATCCAAATGCGAAGAAAAACTCTTTGGTCAAGTTTTAGGAGGCTATTGGGTTGCAAGGAAGGAGTGTAAGGCCCCACTATGGAGTTTACTCCTCAATTACTCACCTAAGGTGAGTTTGCGGTTGAGGGACCCATTTCCCCCATGATTTTACGACCATAAACTCATGGGAGGGGTGTATTTTTGTGCTTTTAAGCTTCATGCCTCACCAAGGAAGGTTCTAGGGTTGATTTCAAGGGTTTAGAAAAGTGGTTAGGGCATGAATTGCCCACTTTTTGGAGTTTATGGTCCTTGGACCCTTTTTGGGGAGTTTACTACCATAAACCCATGATTTTACGGTAGTAAACTCATGGTTTATCCATCCATTTTGTGATTTGGGGTCCTTAGGTCATTTATGCAAGTTTCTAGGTCAATATCCAAGCATTGGGAGGGTTTTGGGGCATCAAAACCCCTTTGTTGGGTGTTTACGGTTCATGAATGTTCACGGACAGTAAAGTCATGTTTACCCCCTCAAAGGCACGATTTTGGGTTTCTAATTTCATGCATGCAAGATTCCAAGTCATAGACAAGCATTAGAAGGGTTTTGGTGGGATTTTGGGGCCTTAAAACCCCTTTATGGGAGTTTACGGTTTTGGGAGGTGTTCCCCAAATATAAAATCTAGTTTTTGGGGTATTTGGGTGATTAAATCCCTAATTTGCAAGAATACAAAGCAAAACAACAAGCTAGGAATGATTACTTATAGATTTGGAGCTTGAATGAGGTGTTCCTAGGCCAAAACCCACTTGTAGAGAGAGAGAGAGGGAGAGAGTAAAGAGAGAGAGAGTGTTTGTGACTAGAGCGGTAAAAAGTTGAAGTTGTTGACCACTCAACCCTTATATAGGGTTTGAGTTGGTGGCCAGGTGGAAATCTACCCGATACCGACGTTAAACGAGGCTTATGCTCGTACCCAGCTTAGTCGTAAACTAAAATTTTTCCATAATTAAATTCGAGGGTGTTACATGTGTATTTATTTCGTTTCAACCCTTATGAAATAAAATAAAAACATTAATTTATTTGTCTAACCCAAATCTTAACGAAAATAATAATAAAATATTTATATTAACGGAAATGGGTTACGATGACGGAATAAATTTCAGGTTGTCACATAAGGGGGCAAAAATAAAATATATTTGGAGTTTTCTTTAAAAAAAAACTTTTAGAAAGAAAAATTCAAATGCTTAGAGAATCTGGCTTAAGAATGCCAAGTCATTCTAGAAAGTGTAAGAACTTGGACTCATCCAGAGCTTTTGAGAACACATTTGTAATCTCTTCATTTGTAGGAACAAAATGATGCTCACTGTGACCTTTCTTAATGTTATCTTTTAGGATGTGATACCTGATATCAATATGCTTCATCATTGAGTGGTTGATTGGATTGTGAGAGATTGCAATTGCACTCTTAGAGTCACAATAGACGGGGATCAATTGCATTTTGAATCCATAATCTCTTAGCTGTGTTTTCATCCAGAGAACTTGAGAAAAACAACTAGCTGCAACAATGTATTCAGCTTCAGCAGTAGAAGTTGAAACACATGTTTTCTTCTTTGAAGTCCAACAGACCAATCTGCCTCCTAAGAATTGACAGCTACCATAAGTGCTCTTTCTGTCAAGCTTGTATCCTCCATAATCTGAGTCAGTAAAGGCTTGGAGATAGAAGTTGCCTTTAACAGGATATAATAGACCCAGAGAAGCAGTTCCTTTCAGATATTTGAAAATTCTTTTGACTGTCATGCAGTGTGATTCCTTTGGATTGGCTTTAAAGCACGCACACATACACGTTCAAAAGATGATGTTTGGTCAATTAACTGTAAGATACAATAATGAGTCAATCATTCCTTTGTAGTGCATCTGATCTACAGGTTTCCCATCATTCTCTGAATCACATTTGTAGGATATAGACATTAGTGTATTTGCATTTGATGCATTCTCAATGGAGTATCTCTTCAACATGTTTTTAATATAATTCTCTTGACCAATGAAGTTCCCTTAGCAAACTCATCACTAAGGTCTTTTTTGGTTAAACCGAATATGATATCATTGATGTAGATTTATACAACAATTAGATGGTTGCTATGGATTTCACTAAATATAGTGGGATCGATAGAACCTCTTTGAAATTTGGAGTCTTCCAAGAAGTTAGAAAGTGTTCCATACCATGCTCTTAGGGCTTGCGTTAATCCATATACATCCTTTTGAAGCTTATAGCAATGGTTAGGGAACTTATGTTCTTTGAATCCAAGAGGTTATTGAACATAGACATCCATATCGATTTCACAGTTCAAGAATGCACACTGCACATCCATTAGGTAAACATTAAAGTTATTGTGTGCAGCAAATGCCAAGAAAATCCTTATGGCTTCTATTCATGCAACAGGTGAAAATGTTTCATCGTAGTTTATGCCTGCTTGTTACGAGAAGCCTTTGACAACCAGTCTGGAATTGTTCCTAATGATGACTCCATCTTCACCACTCTTGTTCGTATAAACCCATCTTGAACCAACAATTGATACTCTTTCTGGTGTTGGTACTAAGTCCCACATATTGTTGCGTTCAAATTTAGCTAACTCTTGTTGAATTGCTTTTACCCAATCTGCATCTTGTAGAGCCTCATTGATTCCTTTAGGCTCTATCATGGATAAAAAATCTTGTATATAAGCATTCATTCTTAGTTGCTGAACGAGTCACTACTCACTGAATCTAGATGACGTATGATTTGTTCGGCTAGATGATCCTTTGTCCATTTTGTGAGATGAGTTTCCTTACGAATTTGAGGGGTGCAAACTATCTCGTATTATACTTTTGGATGAGGTGGGTAGTCATAAATGAATGTTCCTTCAAAACGATCATCTTGAAAGAGTTCAGAACTACCCAAAACAAGTGGTCCCTCCTCCACTGTTGTATGCTTGAATTCAACAGATGGAGCGGATGTGATGGAATTTGAAGGACTGGAACCATTAGAGTGGGGTTCCCCTGAAACCATGGACTAGATGTGTGGGAGGATTATAAAGTACCTTTAAGAATAGAACCATCCAAAGGTGGTTCCCCCCTCAAAAGATATAGTGACTTGTGTTATGACTGGTTGAGATTGATAAAGGGATGTTGGGGTAGATGGTTAAGAAGATTCTAAAGGAATTTTAGGAATATAAACATTCGAAGATGGTTCCTCCTCAACCTGATCTTTGGTGATGTTGGAGTGTTTTGATGGTTGAAGAGGTTAAGAGACATCAGGAGCAGCTGTTTTTGTGAGCTTTTATGATTCTAGGGCAGAGGGTTGAGTTGGAAAGAGGAATTCGAAATCTAATTCAATAGCATGGACTGGAGTAGGTGTATTAGCATGCGATGTTTGGTTCGTTTTATCAAAAGGTACTTCCATTTAAGGACCAAAGTGGTTTGGATCTAGAACCCTCACATATCTTTCAGCAAATGTGACATCACTGCTTTCCTCTATCACCCTGGTTCACTTGTTCAGAACTATATAGGATGCATCATGAAGGCAATATCCAAGAAAGATACCTTCATCAGCCTTGGGTGTGAATTTGCCAAGTTGATCCCTATTTTTTTTAATGTAGCAACGACAACCAAAGGCGTGAAAGAATTTAACGTTGGGCTTGCTCTTGTTCATTACTTCGTAAGGAGTGACTTCAAGCTCGTTGTTGATATGGGATCTGTTTTGAGTGAAACAGGTGACTGTAGTGGCTTCAGCCCAGAAGTATTGTGGGAGGTTTCTGAAGATCAACATGGATTGATCAGCTTCACAAAGTTTTCGGATCTTCATTTCAATTACACCATTCTGTTGTAGAGTGTAGAGTGCATAAAAGATGTGCTCGATGCCTTTGGATACAAGAAAGCTATCTAAGGCTTTGTTCTTGAATTCATCACCATTATCACTTCTCATCCTTCTAAGTGGATTTCCTACCCTAAATTTTATGTAGCGAATGAAGTTAATTAGCTCATTGGTGGTTTCATATTTGTTTCGCACAACGTACACCCAAGTGAATTTGGTATGGTCATTAACAATCACAAGAATGTATTCCTTATCACTTAAGCTAGGAACTATAGTAGTACCATACAGATCGATATATATATAAGCTGAAGAGATTCAGATGCACTATGTTTTGTTATACTTTTGTGCAGAGTTTTGGAAATTTTGCCTTGTTCACAGGCAGCACAAAGTATATCATTGTCAATTTAAATATAGTAGTCCATTCACAAGATCCTTTCCAATGAGTTTGTTGATATCACTGAATTTGAGGTGAGAGAGTCTTCTATGCCACAACCAACTGATGTCAGAAGCAACTTTGGAAAGAAGACAGATATGTGGGGTTCCCTCAATTAGTTCAATATCAAAAGGATACACGTTCCCATTTCATGGGGAATCAACAAGGATGCGCTTGTTCTTATCCATAATCAAACTCGTGGTTTTGGTGAACAAAACCTCATGATCATTTTTATATAGTTGTGCAACACTAATAAGGTTATGTTTAAGACCATCTACATATGTTACACGTTTAATGGTAAAGTTTCCGTTCGATATGTTTCTATATCGTATAACTTCTCCCTTCATGTTGTTTCTGAAAGTAGCAAACTAACATGGCGATGTGATCTTGAAGTCTTTGAGGTAACCTTTGTGCCCAGTCATGTGCCTGGAGCATCCATTGTCAATGTACCATGTATCTTCGTGTGGTACCCGACATAAAAATCTTGCATTTAGAGAGAAAGTATTAGCTTTCTTCGTACTTGTTGGAGTTGGGACAATCTTTTCTTGTTTATCATTAACCTTTTTAGGGTTTTATTGTTTTTCAGAGACCTTGTTTTTAGCTTTCTTAGTGGTTTTCTTTTGAGTTTTGGTCTCTGGGAAAGATGGTGAGTTGGTGAACTGGGTAGGAATTCCTAGATAAGGAAATCCATAGTTCACAGGCATTCCAAATTGATCAAACATGGGAAACTGGGTATTTCCCCCCACACAGATTGATCATTAGAAACCTAGAGTTTCCCCCAAACACGTGGTTCCCTCCTATGGATGGAGTAAACCCACAATATAGACCAAAAATAGAATTCATAGGGTAATTATTATTCTAATACAGTAATGGGTTGGTTTGAACAGGTATTGGTCTCATCATTTCAGACACATTAGAAAGATTGTTAGGTCTGAAACTATTTGAGAAACCATGATTTGAAGGAGAGGTTCTTTGAGTCTTTGAATTTTTGGGAGGAATGGTGTGTTTGGTCTTCCCTTGGCTAGACTTAGCGTTTGGTACTCTCTTAGTCTTTCTTTCCTTGTCATTATTTGTAGTTTTAACCACTTTGGGTTTTGAATGATGAACTACAGTTTGACGTTGTTCTTTAGAGACCTCAATTTTCTCTTTTCCCTTATCTTTATAGACATTAGTTGGCTTTATAATTGTCTCTTCTTGTTAAGGAATGGGTGAAGGGATTTTTATTGGAACGAAAGGTCTCTTAAGTATTTCAACAATAGTTTACTCATCACTCACAATCTTCAAGGTTTCATCCTTGCTTACTTGAATTAGATATTTCCCAGTCTATTGTTTCTTAGAATAATTAAGTTTTACATCCTTTGTTCCAGAGGCTGAGGCATTGAGAGATGGAAATGTTTCTTGACTGAAGAATTCAATGGGTTCAGTCTTCGAATATCCTACCAACTTATATGATTTAAGTTGTTTATCAAGATATTTTGAGCCAGAGATATTTAATTCTTCAGAAGTTGCATCTTCTGAATTGAAACTTTCCATGGTGGGATATTCAAGAGAAAATTCTACTGGAGAGTCAGACTTAGTGTCCAAGTCTGGAAGATCATAGGATGATGTGACTTTTAGTGGGATGCTTGAGAATGAAGTGGTAATTACATCAGGACTATAAGTTACCACCTCTTCTTTATCCTAGTTAGCTTTAGTGAAGAAACTTGGATCACATGGTAACAACTTTGGTTAAGTATTGAGACCACGATTTGCTTGTTCATTGCATCATAACCAAGACCATATTTAATCCATGATGGTTTTGGTTCCTTGAGAATGGCATGTGAGTTCTATTTAAGAAGGGTTTTGGATGGCTTATAACTATTGATTTTTTGTGTTGATTTGGGTGTACATCTCACAATTATCTTTCGCAATAATGCCACGTTGATGCAATACAATTTCATATTGTTCAACTGGCTTAAGATGTGCCCTAATTTTGATTGCAATGTTATTCTCTAACTTAGCCATATTACATCTCAATTCTTCAAATCTAAAATAAGTGGCTATCAGTTCATCTTTGTAGTAACTGACACAACATTCAACATTGGTCACACATTCTTTGATTATTTTAGAAATGTGGGTAATATCATCTAGAAAAGGATCAATAGTTAAATGATTATCACGAAGCATGAAGTGTACATTCTCGACAACTTGTTGATGGGGAGGAGAAATCTCTTTGTCATCATCAGCCATAAAGCAAAAGTAGTTTTTGTAGGCTTCTGTTTATTCTACCCGATCCACTTCATTATTTGTTTCCCGGACTTCCACATTTGGAGTTTCCATGACCATGAAAGCTTTGTCTTTGACTTCTTCTTGATCTTCTCTGCCTTCTGAAGGTAGTATGCTTCATATTTGACCTTCTTTGACTTCATTTTGTAATCCTTGGCAAAATGATTTTCACCTTGACAGTTATGGCACCTAATTACTTCATTATCATCATATGACTTTGACTTGTTATCTGGAGCCCTTGTGTCCGTTCTTTGAGAGTTGTAACTTTTGTAATGTGATTTCTAAGAGTTGAAGCTTTTTTGTTTGTTGTTTCCTCATTGGTAATTTCCAATTTTTTGATGATAGTGTTAAGGTTGTTGATAACTTTTGCTCTAAAGGTCACAGTTGGATTTTTCACAACCTTCTTGAAATTTGGATTGAACTTGGTCAGCAGTGCCAACAATTCTTCTTACTCATTTTCCTCATTGATTTAAGGAGATTCCATTGTGGTTCTAATGATATATTGATGATATTCCATGTACCCATTTACTATTTGAAGAGGTTGTCGAGTTGGCATGTAGGGATTTTGACTGTACTCTTGAGCCATACTCGAACTTTGATACGGATATGCTCCATATCCTTGGTTGGCAAACTGGTTAGCAAAGTGGTTTGGGATAGGATTATGATGTGCAATCAAGTTTTGAGAATGATTTGTCATGGATGCTGAATTTCCCAAGGCAAGTCCAAGATTGTTAACGGGAGTTACTTGAGCAAGCTTGTTGACTTTTTGCTCATGTTTTTGTAGTTCAACATACAGATCAAACAAAGGCATGGTATCTAAGTTTGTTGTAGTTTGTAGTATGATTATGTGCACTGTATCCAATTTAGGAGATAGATTGTTCAAGAATTTCAGATTGACATCCTCTTGTGATCTTTCACCCTTGAGCTTCTTCAGCCTATTGACAACAATGTTGTACCTGGAATATGCATCAAAGAGAGTTTCATGAGGTAACATTTTGAAGGTGTCCATATCTATCAATGCGACTTTCTTCCTGTTTGCAAGAATCTTGTCAGTTCCCTCAAATTATTTCTTGAGTGCATTCCAGACGTTGAAGGGTGAACTCTTATCTTCATCAAGAATTTGCTCATAGATGTCAAAAAGGAATTCCAGATAAAAGATCTTGCAACGCCTTAGCCTAAAATTTCTTCATTTTCCAATCATCAAGTTAAGTAGCAATGGAAACGAATCCATAAATGCCTTTAGAGGTTTCTGGAGAGATGTCAGCTTCAGGAACTCTAATATCCTTCAAAAATTCTGCAGTATATTTCCCAGTAGAAATAAAGGTCTAGATGCCAGAGTCATGACCTTCCACGTCGTACTTGATGCGATTTGCCCATGAAGAGTATTCACTTAGTACAAGGATAGGTGCACGATTTCCTACTCCAAGACATTTTACAACTGAAACTAAATAGAGAACATTTTGGTTTTGATTCACACTTGCCATTGAGAACAAGTGATACTAGTTTGAAACTTTAAAAAAAAATTGTGAGAATTTTCTAAGTCTCAAAGTCGATCACACGAGCTCTGATACCAACTAAAAAGATGATAAAATTCAGTTGCTCTGATACCAACTAAATAAATGATAAAAATTTAGTAAACCTTAGACTTGAAGAGTCCAATTGTTTAAAATATTGAAACAAAGTTTAAGAATTGTCAAGTGGCAAGTAATGTGGAAAATAAAGATTTACAAATCAACCAAGTTAATAACAAAACGTTTTTTATTCTTAAGATCAATGATTCAAATGTGTCTCATATTCATTAAAATCCAGTTACAAGTGTGTGAATGTAAAACACACTAAAACTCTCAAGTGGCTCTCTAAAGTCTAAAAAATAATTGTGTAGAATGAGCATAAATGAAGTAGGTTGAGCGGAATTGAGCTAGGAAGGAAACTTTATAATGGATACCAAGGGGCCTATTTATAGGCTTTGTAAATTCCCAAGACATTGCTTGAGTAATTAGGTGTTGACACATCATCATGACTTAGTCATCAGTTAACACCTTTGCCCTACTTAACGGAGAATCGATGGAATATTCCAAATTTGTTAGTTTTCCGTTAGGGTTCCATCCAAGTTACGAGTCTTCATATTTATAGAGCCTCCATGATCAACATTGAAAATGTCATGAGGAACGTCAGCATCATGTTGCTCCATGGTCTTATAAGATGTCATCAACTTCCAGAAGTGTCATTGATCAAGTTGAGTTGTTTCATGAATGTTGGAATGTGTCTTGAACTTGAAGACGTACAATCATGTGTTCATGATGGACCATGAATGAAATGCATGTGTCATTGAGTATTTGGATGTGCCTTCATTGTACATGAGGTACCATGTGCAATCTTGTTGAGCCATCAATGTGATCATGTTGATCCATTGACTTGAGTTGAGCCACCAAGTATTCATGTTGATCCATCAACCTCTTGTTGAGCCATAGAGTTATGGATGAGCCAACAATGTTTCTGATGAGCCATCAGTATTCTAGATGATCAATCAATGTCTTCATGCTCCACATATGATCTAGATGTGCTATATGAGATTATGATGATTCAACTTGCTTTCAACAAGTGCGCCATGTGAGGTGAAAGTGCTCCATGTCAACTTCAAGTGCTCCATGTTAACTTCAAGTGCCCCATGACAACTTTAAGTGATTCAACATCTGATTCTTCAAACACTTGTTGAATCTTAAGGATACTTCCAACCTGAGACATTCTGATAATGTCTGTTATTAAGTTTAAAACAATACTCAACTTATTTCAAGTAACAATCACATAAAAATATTTTTAAAACTTTTTTTGACATATTTGTATCCACACATAGCTGTCGACGAGATCTACAACTTCCTTTAGACTCCGTCGACTAACTCTCACTTTATTTTTATTATTTATTTTTAGTAGGCTTAGCCTGCTAAAATCCGTATAGAATTCATAGTTTTTCATACAATCTCCGTTCTCGATTGTCTTTATATCGACATAAAGGTATTAACGAGATCTTCAACTCTCATTTAGATTGTTTTTCCTAACAATCGACAGATTTAATTTCGATTTCTATGTCGCAAATTGTTGTGCTAAAACTTTGAAAAATCATAACTTCCCCATATGAAGTCAGATTTGGACATTCTCTATATGCACGCTCTCGGTTTTGCGACTACTACAACCTTCGTTTAGATTACTTAGGCTAATAATAAATCTATTAAAAATTCACTTTTTACGATGCGTATAACCGAATCAGTTTAATCACAAAACTTTGAAGAAGCATAACTTCTTCATACGAAGTCAGATTTCAGTGTTCTTTAAATGTATATAATCCTTGTCACATACTCTATAACTTTAGTTAAGATTATTCACCCTAAATAATTTTCTATCAAAAACTCATTTTATTGATTATTATTCTATCCCGAATATGCATGCATTACAAATTAGCAAGTACATGTCGACATATGTAACAAATAACAATAAATAGCAAGTACATGTAGTTATATAGATCTACCATTCTGACAGATCACTATAACATAGAAACATCTTATACATTAGGATACATATCACAATCTAGTGGACCGATATTGATGCCTTCAACCCAAGAGTACATTAAGAAAACTTATCTCAAAGTCTAGAAGATAGTTGAACTGATCACTTATCCAAATACCGGCTCTATAGGTCACACATAAGACAACCAAGGACTAAGCCTCAATCTAAAACTTAAAATACTCTAATTGATCTGAAGTCAAAGTTGGTCAAAGTCAACTTCAACCAGATTACGTCATGTATACATGATGTCTATGCCCTGCGTAGAGCACAAGTTGGCTGTTACGAGAGATAAGAAGGCTAGGTGTTGCTTAGCCAAAACTATGGGTGAATAAGAGAGACCAACCTCTCATTTTTATAAATTAACAACCCTAAAACATCTGGAAATGACACTCCAATCGTATGGAGTAGCTATGAATTATATACACCATCGTAATGGTGAAAAAAATCATGAAAACATGAGCAATACTAGATCTAACATAAAAATACATCAAGGTGGGAACTTTATACCTTCTGGAGATTGTTGAGGGATGAGACTTCTGGATCTAAACTGATTTCAGATCCCAAGTGGTTCCACAATCTTATTTTTCCTTCACAAGTGAACAAAAAAGACATTCAAGGACCAAAACTCTCAAAAAGGGGATTATGGTTTCAAAAGGGTTGTTTGGAAGGATGGAGGTTGAGGATGGAAGGGCCTCATGGAAGTTAGAGCATTTAAATAAGGATCAAAACCCCAAAATTAGGGTTTTGGTCCTAGGAAGCTACGTGTTGCATAGCTTGATCTATGTCATGCATAGATCATTAAACCCTCACATTTGGAATCCCTCCTATGGGTTGCGTAGGAGCTTTACCTACACCCCGCATATGACTAAAATCCCAAACGACTTAAGCTTTTAAAATAAGGAAAGAAATCTATGTGCAACGACTGGGTGTTATAATTCTACCCCACTAGAACTAGATTTTGTTCTCGAAATCCTCCGCTGCAAATCTACTCGGATAATACTTACGCATCTTTGCCTCGGGCTCCCAGGTTTACTCGGAACTTTTTCGATGTTGCTACTGAACCTTGATCAAAGGTACAACCTTGTTCCGTAAGGCCTTTATCTTCATATCTAGTATAGCTACTAGCCTCTCCACAAAACTTAGGCACTCATAGACCTGAATGTCTCCCAATGGAACAAGCACCAAATCATTAACCAAACACTTCCAGAGCCGAGAAACAAGGAGGGTGTTGTTCATCTGACTAAGATCCTCAGGAAGATCCAATCGGTAGGCCACCTTGCCTGTAATGCCTGAGTTTCAGAGCTACACATTTTAGATGATGTAATAGTCTAAATCAACTATTGTAACTCTTTTTGAAGTAATAAAGATGAATTATTGGAGTATTATGTGGATTATGTGCATTTATATGCTTATTACTTATTTATAAATGTATAATAAATAAAGAAAAAAAATAAGTATCAAAATTTCAGTGTGAGATAAGCCCAATATCTTTACATAAACTTGTAGTGGTCGAAACAAGGATTTTGGGGAGATAAAGAACGCCAAAATCCGAGTTATAACAAAAACGTTACGACGTGTCGACGTTTTGCGACGGAACCGACACGACATCGGGAAGCGTAAATAGAGAATTTACGATAGAGAGACTTTTAGCTTTAGTGATCTAACCGAAAGTCGTAGAATATGCTAAACCAAGAGAGTCCATATAAAGAACGCCCAAATCTGACTTCGTATGAGGAAGTTATGATTTTTCTAAGTTTCGAAGATCTCGTTAATAGTAGCGTAACGATAAAAAGATAGACAAAAACGGACGTCAGATGAAGAAGTTATGGATTTTTAATGGACCAATAATGTCCCGACCTGTTAAAGATATAAAATTTAAAACAAATCAAAATTAGCCGACAGAGTCTAACAAAAGTTGTAGAGTACGCTCCCGCCTATGCGTGGATGTAAATAATCTCGATAACGGAGCTCGTATGCGAAAGTTATGATTTTTTTAAATCGGAGTGTAAAATTGCAAATTTGCGAGGGGCTGATGACGTGGCCTCATCTCGACCGTTGCTTGCTGATCACGGACTGAGCTTCGGATCTGGACACATCGCAGCTCGGACGCCGAAGGCTCGCATCGGACGCCCCGTGTACGAGTACACCACTCGTCGGAGAGGGTTACGCCCAGCGGTCTTCGATTGTGCAGTTACGCAGCATGCCACGATGACCCATCAGCGAAGTAACGCGTTTCGACCTTATTCGAAGCTACACCCGTCGTAGCTCTTCCGAACGCCCAACGTTCCGAGGACCTCCGGCCTATAAATAGATGCGACCTTTCTCGGATTTTCACACCATTCTCACTTTTCTCTCTAACTTCTTTCTCTCTCTAACCCATTCCAACCCCCCTAAACCCTAGAGAATCCCCCTAAAACGTGAAGGAAACCCCGAGTCTCCTAGAGTCCCGAGAAAAAGGGTTTTCCGATTTAGAAACGCTACTCGAAGCAAAGTCTGTTTTCTATAAAACCCACCGTAAGTGAGCTATGCCTATGTTATTTTTAATATAGTTTTTATTTAACTATAGTATCGTTATTAGTAAATATAATAAGTACCTGGACTATTATTATGGGTTATATAAGTATTGTTTAAATGATTATATAATGGTAATAATAGTTAGACTTAACCCTAGTGGTAATGATACTAGGTTTTGACAAAGGAAATTGTTTCAAGAGTAACAAAGCGTTGTCTAAGTTTGGAATCACCACCTTGACAAGTGAGTGCATAGCTACTTTCATCTTACACATAGATATGAAGTATTATATATAAATTAAATGCTATTTGTGCATATTATCCGAATACTTGTTGGCTATGCTGGATGAATGATTTTATACATGTTTTAAATAATTTAAACTGTATAAGTATTTTATATCTACGAAAATGTTGGGGGTAAAACATGGGTAGATGTATTAAGATGATGAGTGATAAAATGACGAGATGCCTCAATGTTGTTGTTGATGATTCTGTCATCTAGCGGAGTATGGATGACGACCATGGATTCTTCTAGACAGTCCAATGGAACGCTAGCAGGTTCGCAACCTTTAGGTGTTTGTGAACGATGTGTTCACCAGTGTACTCCATCCCCCACATGGTTCCCTTAAGGACATTTATTGCTAAGGAACCCCATTAGCATTAGTCTCCATCCCGAAGTTGATCCTTAGTGTAGATCCCTTATGATAGGTATTTTAGGGACGTAATGTTAGGATAACGGGAACGGGTAATCGGGTTATTGTTGGTTGATGAAATTAATAAACTTATTTATTTTGGGTTGAAAACCCTACGTGCTCACCAGGCTTCGAAGCCTAACCCACTCATTTTCATGTATTACAGGTAGTGGCGCTAGAGCATAGATGTAATGTTTTGGATGAGGGATTACAGATATAGGCCTATAGATATGAAATAATGTAGTAAGGCTTATATTGTACTGTTTATGCTTTTGATCTGTATCGAACATGACATCCCAAGTCTTTTTAATGAAATAAATTTCCACAAAAATGCTTTGATAAATCTTTATCATATATATTTTAGGAACAAATTACATAACACTTTTATGAAAAATATTACTCTGATTTTCAAACAAACATAAAAAAATCGGTCTTTTATGGCTGTGAAAAAATGGGAATGTCACATTGCTTACCCTATTCACTACTCAAAATGGTCCAATGAATTTAAGACCGAACTTTCCCCTCTTCCTGAAGTGTATCACACCCCTTCTTGGGGAATACCTTCAGCAAAACCATGTCCCTGACCTGGAACTCTAACACAGATTGTCGTCTATTAGTATAACTCTTTTGTTGGCTTTAAGTTATCTGTAACCTCTGGCTGATTTTTTTGATAAGAGCCATTGTCTTAAGGACTACCTCAGTCCTCCCCATGAACCTATGGCCGACCTCTCCCTAACAAACTAGTGTACGACACTTCCTTTCATAGAGAAGCTTGTATAGCGGTGCACCAATACTAGAGGGATAGTTGTTGTTGTAAGAAAAGTCAGTTAGGGGAACGTAGCAGTCCCAACTCCTATTGAAATCGATAACATAAGCCCTCATCATATCTTCGAATGTCTGAATGGTCTGCTCACTTTGTCCATTTGTATGAGGGTGATAAGCAGTGCTGAAATGCAGCCTCATACCCAAGTCATCATGAAATCTCTACCAAAACCGAGAAGTAAAGTGTACATCACGATCAGATAAAATAGAAACAGTCACACCGTAGCGAGCGATAATCTCACGTACATAAACATCAACTAATTTCTCAGCCCATGAACTCTCCTGAATAGAAAGAAAATGGGAAATCTTGGTCAGAAGATCAACCATGATCCAAATAGCATCTAATCCTTGGCCGTCCTCGACAAGTTGGTGATAAAATCCTTGGTGATTTGCTCTCACTTCCAGATGGACACCTCTAAAGGTTGTATCTTCCCATGCAGACTCTAGTGCTTTGACATGACCATCCTTCAGATTAGGAATCTCTCCATATACCATGCAATCTCATGCTTCATACACGACCCCCAATAGCCGAGTCTCAAGTCCCGATACTTCTTCACGGCTCCAAGGTAGATCGAGAAATTGGACATGTGCGCCTCCTCAATCACAGTGTGTTGGAGCCCACCAGAAACTAGAACCTAAACAAAACCACACTAGGTTAAATTCCCTCGACTATTGGAGGCAAAGCTATCAATCTAACCCCTGAACCTCTCACTATTCCAATTTTCCCTTTTGATTCCCTTGGCCTAATCCTCCATGATCAAATCCATAAGTGGTGAGTTTATAGTCATCCTCAAAGAGTGCCCTCGATTAGAACTGACAGTTGCCTTCCGGCTCAAGGCATCGGCGACCACATTGGCCTTCCCTAGATGATAAAGAATCTCGTATTTAAAATCCTTGACAACGTCAAGCCACTTGTGTTGCCTCATATTTAGATTCAGCCGATCCATAATATATCTCAGAATCTTGTGATACATATGGATGGTACAGCAGACCCCATATAGATAATAATCTTGAGGGAAAACACTAATGCCCCCAACTCCAAATCATGTTTTGGGTATCTAACCTCAAGAGGCTTCAACTACTTGGATGCATATGCAATGACCATGTCCCGCTGCATGAGAAAGACCCCTAAACCTGTAATTGATGCATCACAAAATCCTCAACACATTTAGAAAGGGTCAATACCGTGGCATCACATAACTTGCTCCTTAGGGTCTCAAACGCAACCTGTTGCTCAGGCCCCTAATGGAAATCCATACTCTTATTCATCAGGTGATTCATGGGAATAACAATCTTCGAGAAATCCTAAATGAATCTCCTATAGTAACCAACTAGCCCCAGAAAACTCCTAATATAATATGGGGACATTGGGACCTCCCACTACATAACTGCCTCAATCTTGGCTGGATCAACCAGAATCTCGTTCTGGTTGATGAGGTGTCCCAAAAACTAGACCTCTCATAACCAAAACTCATACTTGGAAACTCGACATAAAGCCTATCCTCTCTCAGTACTCCAAGTAACTCCTGAAGATGCTCCTCATGCTGCTCCCTGTACTTCGATTAGATCAAAGTATTATCAACGAAAACAATAATTGACCAGTCGACCATCGGCCTACATACTTGTTCGTCAAATCTATAAATGTTTTCGCTGCGTTTGTGAGTCCAAACGAAATCACCACGAACCCGTAATGACCATAATAAGTTTAGAACATTGTCTTCTCAACATCCTCCTCTTGGACTCTCATTTGACAATACCCCTACCTCAAATCAATCTTGGAGAGCCAATATGAAACTTGCAATTGATCCTAGAGTTCATCAATCCTAGGAAGTTGATAACTATTCTTCACCGTTAACTTGTTCGAATCTCGATAATCTATGCACATACAGTGAGACACATCCTTTTTCTTTACAAATAGAATCAGTGCTCGCTAGGGTGAATTGCTCGATCTGATGAACTGCTTTCCAAACAACTCCTGAAGCTAAGAGGAAAACTCTTGCATCTCTGGTGGTGTGAGGCAATATAAATCCTTAGCAATTGGGGTCACACCGGAGATCATATCAATCCTAAACTCCATCTGACTCATGGGAGACACATCTGGTAAATCCTCCATAAATACATCTAGGAATTCTCTGACTACTAGCACATCTGAAACCAAAACGTTTCCCCTCATCCCAAGTGCAACCACATATGTGAGTTAACCAACACATCCATACTGGAGATATTGTTGATCCCTGGCAGTCGAACAAAAAGGTGAACCAAACTAGCTACTCATGACATAAATAGTTAGTATTCCCTCAGTTAGGGTTCAAAATACGACCAGTTGTCTCTCATAATCAATCATGGCTCTAAATTTGATCAATTGATACATCCCCACAATCATGCACACATTCCCAATTGGGATGGGAATCAAGTCAATCGCTTAAGACTCCCTGAATATCTCCAAAGTATAATCGTGAAACACGCTCAAAGCATAAACATTATGTTCATTGGTAATGGAAACTAGAAATATACACTCCAGCTCTCCAAGGATCATATAGAAATTTCTACAGAAGGCCTGAGATACAAAAGACAGACTCACACCCGACTCAAAAAGCACAAGAGCAGGCAGGGAATTCACTAAGAAGGTACTTATCAAAACATAAATATAAGCAAATAGGAAATAACTTGACAACATAATAAATAGATACATACCAGTAACAACGTCATGTGCTTCCCATGCCTCCTCAGCTATGATCTGAAATGCATGATCCCTGGCCTTCGGGGCCTCGGCCCTCTCCTAGCATACATTTGTGGTACAAAGGGTGGTCGAAGCTGGTGCAAGTACTAGTCTAGCAGCCACAAAGGGACAATTGACCTTTACATAGCCAACCTGATCATAGTGGTAACAAATCCTAATACTCGATAGTAGAGCCTACTGACGACAATCGCTCATGAAATACCCCTCCTTGCCATATTTGTGGCACCCAGATGCTGTTTGGAATGCTCCATCATGCATATTCTTGCAGTTGCTAGAAGTGCAGCCCCTCTAGCCTCCAGATCATGAATCGCTGTTCTTAAACCGCTTTATTGTTGACTGTGACTGAACTAGGGTTTACATCTTCTCTCTAGATTGGGTCTCAATCTCAATCTCCTTCCTCCGAGTGAAAGATAGCAACTAAGAGAGTGAACTATACCTCTAGGTCGACACAAACTCATGGATCTCCTTCTTGAGCATGATCAAATACCATGACATCTAAACTTGATCTAAAGTAGTGTACTCGAGGCAGAAAATAACTCGCTTAGTAAACATCTTACTGATCTCCGTCACTGACTTTGTCATCTAATTTAGCGAAAAATACTCCTGGGATAGCCTCTCCCTCTCGACCAATGCAACATACTCAACACATAAAATATCAAGGAACTGCTCCCAAGTCACTGTGGCCCTCTCCGCAGGTGAATAAGTAACTGTTACTAGTTGCCACCAATATTTCTATAATGTTCGAAATATATAGTGAATTGTCGAAGTACATTTAGGGTTGTGTAGTGTCGAAGTTGATGTGATGTATTTTGAAAGTATGTACTACGTAAGGCATAGTTAAAGGTCAAAGCTTACATGTCTAGTACTTATGTATTTTTTTGTACATGTCTATTCACCCTATAAATAGGGTAAGTAGACAATTCGAGAGTAACTTTTGAGAGCATGAACATTTTTACTCTTTCTGTATTCATGTACTTGTTCAGAAAAAATTAAAGATCCAACATGAATATAATGTTCTCAAAGCTCATGAGAGTGAAATCAATGAGATAGCTGAAGAAGGGAAGATGAATCTGGGAGGTCCATTGGCGTTGATGTCAAAGGTGTTAGTGAAGGACTCAGAGAATGAAGTTACTGAGTTGGTAGGTTCTGAAGATGAAGGATTCTTGATGAACTCAGAGAATGAGGTTGTGGCTTACCATTCTAACAACTAAGCATTAACAAAAGAAGAGTTTTCCTCTAACCAAAGCACTGTCAAAAATACCCTAAAAAAAACTCCACAAATTTTCAAAGAAAAAAACCGAAAAGAGTTTGGGAAGTTAAATCTGAAAAATCAAAAGTTGATAATCAAACAAATGAACTAGTTTTGAAAATTCAAAAAAGAAAAGAACAAATTTTTAATGAGAATGTGCAAAAAGATGCAAAAGAGGAAGGTATTTCAATGTCAAAAGCACGAAACAGAGTCAATTATAAAATTGTCAAGGTTTTAATGAAACAAAAAGTTTTTAAGCAAAAACCAACTGAATAAGTTAAGACGTTTTCTAAAAATAAGACTTTTGTTCAAAATAAGTCCACCCATAAGCAAAATGATTTTAAAAAGGGTCAAGCTAATGTTCACAAACCAGTTCGAACACCAATTATTCAAAAACAAAGAAATGAAAATATTGTACAAAACCAATGTCCAAGGAATTGTGTTTCAAATTCTCAAAATGAAAGGTTTTCACAAAACAACTTTCAAAGAAATGTTGTTTATCGTCATGAAAAAAGAAATTTCCATCAATTTCGAGGTCAAAGAAGTTTTCCACAAGAAGAAAAGGTTTTTAATCAAACATCAGTCGGTTACAACAAACATTTACAAAATTGGTTTCAAAACCCTCCAAAACCATCGTTTCCAAAAGGAAGTTTTGAAAAATTGGAAGTAAAAGGAAGGAAAAATGGACCGTTTGATCCAACAAAACCTCACTTTCCAAATCCAAAATCGAAGCCACAAGTCAGAGCTTTGTTTGTCAAAGTGAAAAATGATGTGAAGAATATCAACCATTGGCTCGGAGTCAAAGGGAAACTATACCAATCTGGTAAGTTCTCTGAAGAGAAAATTAAGGATGCATACAAAAGCTACTTGAACGAGTCACAAAATGGTAGTTCATCATTAATGGAATCGACTCCGTCAGTGAAAAGATGGAAGGAAATACCCAAGACAAAGGTTGAATCACAACAAACGTAGATGGAAAAGGGAAAGCTAGTGTCGAACCTAAGTCGTTGAATGATTACATTTCAATGCCCAATTTTGTCAAACTTGACTTAATAGATAGCTTAAAGTTGAAAGTTCGTAAGTGGGTACTAGGTTCATCATTTCACCATGCATTCCAAACTAATACACAAGGACCGAAAAGCCTTAGGGACCTAAATTCTTTTAATTGATTGCAGGTACTGTGTGACAAGAAATACGATGAACACCAGTATATTGATAGTGGTTGCTCTCATCACTTGATAGGTAGGAAGGAGAATCTGCATGAATTTTGAAGTCTCGATAATGTTGGAGTTGTGAAGTTTGGAAATAACCAAAAATGAAAAGGTTATGGGAAAGTAACGAATGGAAAGTTTACAATCAACTAGGTGGCATATGTCGAAGGTCTTCAATACAACTTGATAAGTGTTTCACAACTTGTTGTGGGCACTAGATATCAAGTAGTCTTCGATGAGGAAGGTAGTGTCATTTCAAACATGGAAACAAAGGAAGTACTACTTAAGTCTAAAAGGAAAGGTGGTATGTTCACACTCGACATAAAGCCCATTGTCAGTGTTCCCTCAATCTGTTTACTTTCGAAAGCATCATTTAGTTTTAGCTGGCTGTAGCATCGAAGACTCTCATTTGAATTTCAAAAATTTAAACAAACTAGTCATACATGATCTTGTTTGTGGTTTACCACTATAAAAATTTGATAACAATTCGTTATGTGCAGCTTGTGAACAGGGAAAGCAACATCGTCAAGGTCATCCCATCGTCATCAACTAAAAGATCATCGAACCTCTAGAACTTCTTCACATTGACCTTTATGGACCTTCGACTGTTGAGACTCTCAATAAAAAAAAGTACATATTAGTCATTGTTGATGACTTTTACGAGGTTCACCTGGGCGTTCTTTCTTCTTTAGAAGTCCCAAAACTGCTTAAGTAATGATCGATTTCATCAAGCACATTGAACTCAGTCTAAGAAAGAAAGTGGGGAAAATTAAAACCGATAATGGATCAGAATTCAAGAATCAAGTTCTTGATTTATTCTTGGCTGAACTAGGGAATATGCATAATTTTTCATCTCCTTACACACTACAACAAAATGGTGTTGTCGAATGGAGAAATAGATCACTATGCGAAGCTTCGAGGGAAATCTTAACCTATGTGAACTTGCGTTAATATCTCTGGGCAGAAGCAATCTTGATGTGTTTTCCATAAAAAAATCATTTATTCATCATTGTTTTAACATCACCCATTATGAAATCATAAATAATCGAAAACCTAATGTGAAAATTTTCCATGTTTTTGGTTATAGGTGCTTCATCATGAAACTCAAAGATAATCTTTCAAAATTTTAATCAAAGGCGATGCAGGAATATTCTTGGGATTCTCGCACAATTCAATAGCATATAAGGTATTGAATAAATGTACAAGGAAGATTTATGATACATACAATCTTACTTTCGATGATTATCATGTTAAATGCGTCGAACAAACTTTCTCACAGTAGTTAATTCTTTTAGAAACCAATGATGAGTCAGCTACTGTTAATTCTTTTGATATTGATTATGAATTAAATTTTGGTGTTCTAGATAGAGCGATAGATGATGAAGTTCATGCTGAAGATAATTGGATTCCTGAAGTATCGAAGCATTCTGATGATTCAATGGTGACTAGGAAAGAAGATTATTCTCAATCTACATCAACCTCACAAGTACACATCGAACGTCTATCGGTTTTGCACAGTGATCAAGTGGAGGGGGGCACTTGAGTTCGATGTCACAAGATCATATACATGAGTCTAATGTTGAGGGGGAGCATGAGCAAAATGAACATCAGTTCGATGGCAAGCAAGGATAGAACAATGTTTATGTCGAAGGGGGCATCACCATCAAAATTCATTAGTCGAGGGGGAGCTAATTGGATTATATATAATGTAGATGTCGAGGCGAAGCATCTGAATTCTAATAATTTTCATGATGTTTCTGATAATATGTCCAATGCAAGTGAAGGTTCTGAATCGAATGAAATATTCGAAGATGCACCTTTGGATTTTCATCCTGCATATCTAACGATGGATAAATTGATGATAAACCATCCTAATGAATAGGTTATTGATGATCCTCAAGCTAGAGTTATGACGCGTGCACAAATTCGAGCTAAAAACAAGGTACTGAATGTTCACCAGGAATTCTGCATGTTTAATGTCTTTATTTCAAAAATGGAACTAGAAAATGATAAAGTTGCATTGGAACATCCTGATTGGATTATTGCCATGCAATCCGAACTTTCTGGATTTGAATGATATAAGGTTCGGAGATTAGTTTCAAAACCTGATGATGTTTCGGTCAATGGATTAAAATGGATCTTTGAAAATAAAACTAACAAATAAGGTAATGTCGTTCAAAACAAATACAGACTGGTTTTAAAATGATATTTGCAACAAGGAGGTATTGACTATGCTGAAACCTTTTCCCGGGTCGCAAGACTTGAGGCTGTTTGTATATTTCTTGCTTATGCAACACACAAAGACTGATGTGTACCAAGTGGATCCCAAGTGCGCTTTGTAAATGAAAATTTTCCTAATCATTGTTATATACTTGATAAATATGTTTATGGCTTAAAACAAGCACCTTGAGTCTGGTATGAAACTCTTACCAATTTCTTGAAACTCTCTAAATTTAAACAAAGATCAGTTGATCCTACTATGTTTTAAAAGAAAGTAGGGATCATTTAATGCTAGTTCAAATTTATGTAGATGATATTATTTTTGGCTCTAATGACCTTTTGTTGTCTAGGGAAATTGAGAATATGATGAAAACCAAGTTTGAAATGAGTACGATGGGTAAGATACATAATTTTTTGGGCTTGAATATTCGTCAAAGCAGTGATGGAATTTTCATAAATCAAGAGAAGTATTCTCGTAACCTGCCTGAGAAATTTGGCATGACGAATAATTCAAAATTGAAAGTACCAATGGTAGTTTGCGTGCGCTTAGGTACTTCATTAGATAAGCCTACTGTGGATCTCACTTTGTACAGAAGCATGATAGGTTCTTTACTATACTTAACTGCTAGTAGACATGATATCATGTTTGTTGTTTGCAATTGTGCCAGGTATCAATCGAATCCCAAAGAACCCCATCTAATAGCAGTGAAGAATATCTTTCGATATCTCAAAGGAACTGTGTCGTTGGGTTTATGGTACCCTTCAAAGACTGGATTTTTCTTACAAGTGTTTTCTGCTACAAGCCTTGGATGGTGTAAACTTGGCAAAAAAAAGCACAACTGGTGAATGTCAAATTTTGGACAGGAAGCTTGTAATTTGGCAATCGTAGAAACAAAAATGTGTTTCGATCTCCACAGCAGAAGCAGAGTATGTTGCTGCTACATCTTGCACTTCTCAGGAAATATGGATTCAAATCCAACTTCGTGATTACGTAATGAGTATGAAAAAGATACCTTTATATTGCGATTCACAAAGTGTCATACGCATCTGCCACAGTCTGGTTCAACATTCGAAGACAAAGCACATAGCACTTTGATACCATTTTATCAAGGATCAAGTCGAAGATAGTAATATCAAGGTTCATTTTGTCAAGAAAACGGATCAACTTGTAGATATTTTCACAAAAACTTTGGATGAGAAATCATTTCTAAGGATCTTGAATGGTTTAGGAATGATTAATGCAAGCTCCGTTCTAGGTCTGTCATCATCGTGAATCAACAGATGTCGAAGTAATGCTGAAGTGTTTAGAAGTTACTGTTCACCATTCAACATTCGACCACCATCTCTTTTGAAATGCCTCTGAATAGTTCAGATCTACCTTCATTGTCTGAGAAGAATTGTTGTTTGATGTACACTATCGGGAAGTGGATACTTCTTACATCGAATGTTTGGTAACATTTTATTTTTTCAGTTTTACAAAAACAAAAATCCAAATAGATTTTCTTATTTTTGTCTTTAAATTTCAAAATCAAAAACACCAAAAAGATTTTCTTATTTTTGTCTTTGAATTTCAAAAACAAAAACTTCAAAAACATTTTCTTAATTTTTTTTTATGTTTAGAAAACAAAAACACCAAAAAGATTTTCTTCATTTTGTTTTGCATGTTTAACATTTTTCTATGTCTCTGTGAATCAAAATATTGTGGTGGCAAATGCTCAATAGAATATATTTAAAAGCGGGATAGGTACATTTTTCTGTGTCTCTCTGAACCTACATATTGTGGTGGAAAATTCTTAATGGATCTCTCACTACGATTGTTCCTTCCTAATCAGGCTATATTGACGTTAGTCAAAGAGCTACCTTTCTTTACTCATTTTGCGTAAAGAGATTACTACATAATCCATATCATTCGCTCAGGTAAACAGTGTTTTCTTAACCCATCTATTTCACCAAAAAATTTCTTCATGATTACACACTTCACTTGCATATCCTCGACATCTCGGGTAAAACCAACCAGAATGTAGATATTACACAAGTTTGTGTTAATGATCCTGATTTATTCTTCCATGATGATGGTGAAACCAAACAATCCTAACTTTTAAATAATTGATAGTGAACTTTATGTTCAAAATCCTAACTTAACATTTTTTTCTATACCGCATTTCAATATTCAAAATTGTATTCCTTTCATTATGAGTGATCTTGACAAAATGTTCTTTAACCAAGACATTTTTGCCCAAGAGGATCCAACACTTAATTTTTCATGGAATACGATTTCTGTCTAAATATCTTTTTGAACCTTTGACACTTAAAAATTTTTGTCACCTTTACTTGTCCCTGACTAAAATAGTCATACAAGTAATTTTTTTCATTTAATTCACACTTCTGTTAAGTTGTGGTTTTAAACGAAATTGTACCTACCTTCGATGTCTATGCAAAAAAGAAGCCCTTCGATGCTCATTGACGAGTATTTTGTGACATCCCCAATTTCACGGCCAGAAAAGACCGATTTGTTTATGCTTTGTTTTTAAAATCAGAGTAATCTTTTAAAGAAAACAGTTGCGGAATTTGCTCCTAAAACAAAATATGATAAGAATTTATCAAAGCATTCCTTTAAACAAATGTATTTTCATTATAAAAAAATCTCGGGATGTCAAGTTCCGATACAGACACATAAGAATAAACAGAAATTACATTTATTTACCCTAATGATTTACATCTCCTTTAAATCTCTTAGTGAAATATGTATTTGTATTGATACCTGCGATACAAAGAAAACTGAGTGGGTCAGGCTTGGGATCCTAGTGAGCATATAGGGTTTTCATCCCACAATGTTATATCATATATTTATAAATATAGAACATTCAAAGTTGTACAATTTCACCATATAAAGGCAACTCTTATCCCACCCCATCGATCCTCACAACGACAGATCTAAACTCTCGTATCTAAAATTTTCCTCTTTACCCGATCCTTAATCACGGATCTAAAACTAACCTTTTCACCCGATCCATACTCACGGATCTAAAACTAACCTTTTCCCCTGATCCATTCTCACAGATCTAAAACTAACATCCTAATATGATCCATACTCCCGGATCAATAAATGTACCCAATCCATACTCCCAGAATAGGGACAATTAACTATACCTTAATCCTGATCTGATCCGTACTCCCGGATCTATAACTGTGCCCAATCCATACTCCCGGACTAGGTATAATTAACTTAGTATTAATCCATACTCCCGGACTAATAGCAAGTTTATCTCTTTACCTGTTCATACTCCCGGATCTAAAACTAAACTCTTGGTCTAATCCATACTCACGGATCTAAAACTAGCCTCTTGATCCGATCCCTACTCACGGATCTAAAACAAACCTCTTGATCTGACCCATACTCACGAATCTCATCTACCCAAGTACTACCCAACATATTTGTTGTTATAAAATACATATACAGTTTAACTAATTCAAACCTATATATTTCATCCATTCCACCAACATCTCAAATAAACAACAATATATAAACACATAACACGTATTTCATCGCAAATACTTCACGCTTATGTGTTAGAAGAAAGTAACCACACACTCACAAATATAAACAACGATATACTTAATACATTCAAACAATACTTGTATTATTATCGAATTTATGAAAGGGACTATACACCCACACATATAAAAAAAACATTATATTATACACATAGCACATATTTCATAGCAAATACTTAATATTTATGTGTTAGAAGAAAGTGACCACCCACTCACTTGATCAAAAGATGATCGGACAGCACTACGACTTGTAGAAGTAGTATTCTTCGGTGAAACCGGGATCACTTCACACACCGGGTTTCTCGCGGGCAGAGCTTCGGCTCGGAAACTTTTTTCTTCTCGAGATTTTCTGGCTTCAGGACTTGCTTTGGGTCTCGGGGTTGATACCGGGGCATCGGGGGTACTTCATTTCACGTAAATCGAGGTAGTATGGGTGAGAGAAGAGAGAACGACCAACCAAACTCGGTTGGCCCTTCAAATCTATTTATAAGGCAAAATTGGCCCTTGCCACATCGTGGAACCTTTTTTTGCCACGTCGTGGGTTTGGTCGTCACTGCATGCGTCATTTCAAGTTTCATCTGGGGGACTCCCGGAGGTGTCAGAAGACCTGCCACGTCGTGGCACTGCTTTCCACATCGTGGTCTCTGACACAACTTTGGGGTTCGTGCCCCGAACTTCAGAAATTCATAACTTTCGCATACGAACTCCTTTTTCAAAGTTCTTTATATCGACGTAAAGGTAAAATTATGCTCTACAAGTCTCGTTTAGACTCCATTGACTAATTTTGAATTTATTTTTAATATATTATAAGTATATTACTTATATATTATCTTTAGTAGGCCGGGACAGGAAAACTCCGTTCGAAATTCATAACTCCTTCATCTGAACTCCATTTTCATCTGACTTTTTTTATTGTTGGACTAATATCAAAGAAATATTTGAATCTCGTTTAGATCACTAAGGATAGATATCTATCTACCTTAAATTCACTATTTACGTTGCGCTGAGTCATGCCGGTTCTGTCGCGAAACTTCGACAGGTCATAACTTCTTCGTTATAACTCGGATTTTGGCGTTCTTTATATGCACGGAAACCTTGTGACATATACTACAACTTGGTTAAGATTAATCCTTCTAAATAATCTTTCATCAAAAATTCATTTTTGATGCCTATCGTCTCTAAATTGACTAGCCCAGATCTACATGCGTTACAATTATCACCCCCTTAGGATGATTACGTCCCGGAATCATCAACGAAATAGGGCTTGCATAATGATTCCATACATTATCTCTTCATCCTAGGTAATAACCGTAACTTCTATGTTTCCTCGAAAGAGTATTTAACTCTATGGCTTTCTTGACCGTAGACAATGCCCAATCTTGCATCTGCTTATCGTACTATGCGATACTTTCAATCGTAACCTTCAAGTTACCAAATAAGTCCTTATTGTGGACTCCTTCTTCTTCTTAGCATAAATACTTTCCTTTATCTATTGTAACAAACCGATGGATCGTCTTCTAATGACCTCTCATCGTATGATGCAACGCTTAGACTCAAGTCTCTTAGAGTCAAATTCCAGAATGGAATATACATTCCTTCACATTCTAATGTGATATAATCACCTTTTAGCATCCAGCATTTCTAGCTACAACTTCTTTAACAACGAGCGCGATACTATCGATCGCATTAATTTCAACCTTCTGAGTTAAGTCAGATGTTACATCAAACTTGGTCCTCTGGACCATGTAACAAACTCATCGTAGTAGAACTCAAATTGGACATGACCACTAGGGTCGGAATAACAACCATCTTACTAGTCATTACCGAAACTGTGGTAATGACATACCAGAATAAAACGGAATCAATTACTAGCTTCTTGGTAACCATGTGACTTTCCCCGATGCAAGTGTGAGTCATGTGCTTCCGGTAGTATATGCATCTAATACCTTTCACACCTACTCATACTCGTCCCAAGTATTGTCATGCAGTCAACCAAGTCACCATACAAGAAAATCACACAACAATTTAACACATACGAAAGTGTCCAAATAATCATAGAAATTTCCCTAGACTCTACTAGGATTTCTTCATTGCTCAATCTATAATCATCAATTCTACTTCAACTCGATTGGTGATGGAAATTCCAAACGATGGGACAACTTCAAGAATTACACCAACCATTCCATCATCCTACCAATCGAAGGTGTACTTCAGACGTACCATACTCCTGTAAACGTTTTGTTATTTTATCAAACATAAAGTAAAGGCATGACACCACTCTTACGATATCTTCCGATAGGTGTCATTCACTATCACAAACCCTTTTCATTTCCTTCATTTACTCAATTCTCTACAAGTCTTCACCATGACCTTTTGTACACCCAAGCAGACGTTCGGTGTACCGGTGAGAATTTAAGATAAGAAAGCTTCATTTACGATAAACGTATAAATCTTCTTATCCCTCCGAAACATTTAAATGCTAGATCTAATATCGTAGTTATACACTTAGAATCCTAAACACATAAGGTTTCGAGATGCGGTCACCAACAGACCATAGATCCGAACAAACAATATCATATATGGTAGACATATAACATTTAGCACATAAAAGAATTTTAGGCATCATAAATATACTAGTGCTTGTGTCATTTTAGGTGTACTACCTACCATATTTTAGACACGCTCCTCACAATCATTACTTTGCATTCTAAGTTTAAGTATAGAAATTTCCTACAAATTCCTAGTTCTCTTACACTAATGCTCTAATACCAATTGTGACATCCCCAATTTCACGGCCAGAAAAGACCGATTTGTTTATGCTTTGTTTTTAAAATCAGAGTAATCTTTTAAAGAAAACAGTTGCGGAATTTGCTCCCAAAACAAAATATGATAAGAATTTATCAAAGCATTCCTTTAAAGAAATGTATTTTCATTATATAACAAAATCTCAGGATGTAATGTTCCGATACAAACACATAAGCATAAATAGAAATTACATTTATTTACCCTAATGATTTACATCTCCTTTAAATCTCTCAGTGAAATATATCTTCGTATTGATACCTATGATACAAAGAAAACTGATTGGGTCAGACTTGGGAGCCTGGTGAGCATATAGGGTTTTCATCCCACAATGTTATATCATATATTTATAAATATAGAACATTCAAAGTTGTATAATTTCACGATATAAAGGCAACTCTTATCCCACCCCCATCGATCCTCACAACGATAGATCTAAACTCTCGTATCTAAAATTTTCCTCTTTACCTGATCTCTACTCACGGATCTAAAACTAACCTTTTCACCCGATCCATACTCACGGATCTAAAACTAACCTTTTCCCCTGATCCATACTCAGGGATCTAAAACTAACCTCCTGATCTGATCCATACTCCCGGATCAATAATTGTACCCAATCCATACTCCCGGAATAGGGACAATTAACTATACCTTAATCCTGATCTGATCTATACTCCCGGATCTATAACTGTGCCCAATCCATACTCCCGGACTAGGTACAATTAACTTACTTTTAATCCATACTCGCGGACTAATAGCAAGTTTATCTCTTTCCCTGATCCATACTCCCGGATCTAAAACTAAACTCTTGGTCTAATCCATACTCACGGATCTAAAACTAGCCTCTTGATCTGATCCCTACTCACGGATCTAAAACTAACCTCTTGATCTGATCCATACTCACGGATCTCATCTACCCATGTACTACCCAACATATTTGTAGTTATAAAATACATATACAGTTTAACTCATTCAAACCTATATAGTTCATCCATTCCACCAACATCTCAAATAAACAACAATATATAAATACATAACACGTATTTCATCGCAAATACTTCATGCTTATGTGTTAGAAGAAAGTAACCACACACTCACAAATATAAACAACGATATACTTAATACATTCAAACAATACTTGTATTATTATCGAGTTTATGAAAGGGACTATACACCCACACATATAAACAACTTTATATTATACACATAGCACATATTTCATAGCAAATACTTAATATTTATGTGTTAGAAGAAAGTGACCACCCACTCACTTGATCAGAAAATGATTGGACAGCACTACGACTTGTAGAAGTAGTATTTTTCGGTGAAACCGGGATCACTTCACACACCGGGTTTCTCGCGGACAGAGCTTCGGCTCAGAAACTCTTTTCTTCTCGGTATCTTCGGGCTTCGGGACTTGCTTCAGGTCTCGGGGTTGATACATGGGCTTTGGGGGTACTTCTTTGCACGTAAATCGAGGTAATATGGGTGAGAGAAGAGAGAATGAGCAACCAAACTCGGCTGGCCCTTCAAATCTATTTATAGGGCAAAACTGGCCCTTGCCACATCGTGACACCTTTTTTTGCCACATCGTGGGCTTGGTCGTCACTGCATGCGTCATTTCAAGTTGCATCTGGTGGACTCCCGGAGGTGTCAGAAGACCTGCCACATCATGATCTCTAACACAGCATTGGGGTTTGCTCCCCGAACTTCGTTTTTGACAATCTTTATATTGACGCGAAGGTGAGATTATGCTCTACAACTCTCATTTAGACTCTATTTGCTAATTTTGAATTTATTTTTAATATATTATAAGTATATTACTTATATATTATCTTTAGTAGGCCGGGACAGGAAAACTCCTTTCAAAATTCATAACTCCTTCATCTGAACTCCGTTTTCGTCAGGATTTTTTTATCGTTGGACTACCATCGAAGAAATCTTCGACTCTTGTTTATATCACTAAGGATAGATATCTATCTACCTTAAATTCACTATTTACGTCGCGCTGGGTCATGCCAGTTCTGTCCCGAAACTTCGACAGGTCATAACTTCTTCGTTATAACTCAGATTTTGGCGTTCTTTATATGCACGAAAACCTTGTGAAATATACTAAAACTTGTTTAAGATTAATCCTTATAAATAATCTTTCATCAAAAATTCATTTTTGATGCCTATCGTCTCTAAATTGACTAGCCCGGATCTACAGGCGTTACAATTATGGTGATGGAAATTGAAGACGATGGAACAACTTCAAGAATTACACCAACCGTTCCATCATCCTGCCAATCGAAGGTGTACTTCATATGTACCATACTACTCTAAACGTTCTTTTATTTTATCAGACATAAAGTAAAGGCATGACACCACGCTTACGATATCTTCTGATAGGTGTCATTGACTATCACAAGCCCTTTTCATTTCCTTCATTTACTCAATTCTCTACAAGTCTTCACCATGACCTTTTGTACACCCAAGAAGACGTTTAGTGTACCGGCGAGAATTTAAGATAAGAAAGCTTCATTTACGATAAACGTATAAATCTCCTTATCCCTACGAAACGTTTACATGCTAGTTCTAATATCGTAGTTATACGCTTAGAATCCTAAACACATAAGGTTTCGAGATGCGGTCGGCAACAGACCATAGATCCGAACAAACAATATCATATATGGCAAACATATAACATTTAGCACATAAAAACATTTTAGGCATCATTCCTATCCAAGACGAGCCGACTTTTCCAGAATCTGACCCACTATCCAAGACAACAAGTGGCAGTTTTCATTTGTGAAAATTTCAAATTCAAAATTTTTCTTTGATTATAAAAGGATTTTGGTGGACTAAATTGAAGACTTCAAGCAATTTGGTCTAATTTTCCCCCAAATATTCTATCACGATAGTCGTATTTCAACAAAGCTTTCAAAAACCCTAACAATAGCGACACCAACCGATCATCTTGATCCATCAAACACCACCATTGAAGAAGTAACATCTCAGCCATTGATGAAGATTCAGAGTTCCAACTATCGTGTTCAACAAGATGTCATGAACTGCCCTTAACAATTACATATGTTTATTATTGCTCTTAATCACTTTGTTCTATCGACAATTATGTCTTCTTCTTTCTCAGTACCAATGACATGGATATCTATAGCATGATCAACCATAGTATTCAATAAGACGACTAAAGTGGTGATGTTTCAAATGACAAATGACAAGTTGTACAAGCTTACTAAGAGGAAATTTGCTCAAATCCTGAAGATCCAAGTACATATTTGTTTTATGAAGTTACGAATGAACAGATTGTTCACATGCTCAATCAGATGGGTCACCAACCACCACTCATCGGAATCAGTCATTTTTGAAAGACTGTTTTACCTTGCATCTAGAACTTTTTGTTTGGGATTTCTCTATGTTGTTTAACTGGTCACAGTTCAGGGATCGATAAAGCAAAACTAGAAGTATATGCCATGATTGCAGGTCTTTACTATGATCTAAATTTTGATTATGGAACTCAGTTATGGAAAGAATTGGAACAGGAATTGCTCACACAAATGTCACAAATGGTGTATCGTATGCAAGGTATTGGAGCTTGATTTTAAGGGATGTATATGAGAAAGTTGGTATATTGGTACCATCCAAAGATGCTAAGGCGGAATGTTCAACATATCACACTCCCAATATTGTAATTGATGATCCTAATTTGTTTACTAATGTGGCTCGAATTCCAGATGCGATGTTACACAAAATCAATCCTACGAATCCAATTTTGGTTCATTATTTTTCAACTATCAACCCACATATGGAAGTTGGTGTTTTATTGCTCAAAGGGGTTGAAGCCACATCGAAGGCTGTGAAAGCTTCGAAGAAACTAAAGAAGCCTGGTCAACAATCATCAGTTCCTGAGCAAATCGAGAAGGAGGTTCCGAAACAAGTTCATGAGAAATTTGAAAAGGAAGTTTTGAAGGAGGTTATTCCAACGAAAACAAATATTTTGAAACAAACTAAGAAGAATCCTCATCACCCTTGTCACTCTCCTGAACCACCGATCGTTGAGGAAGTACATGTTGCGCCTTTTTCTTGATCAAAAGAGGTATCTAGATCAAAGTGGATAATGAAAATCCGTAAACCCCAACTTAATCGAAGGAGTGTGCATATTCGTGATGTTCCAGTTCCAGTATCCCCTGTCTCGAAGAAATGCAAAGCACAAGAGATGGTCAGGAACATCAATAAGAAGATGAGACAGCTGGCTCATTCACTTGATGAAGTTGTCGTCGAAACTTATCTTGATAGTGGAAGTGAACAAACACATGTTTGTTATGAAGAGTCTGGATTCGGCTTCAAGACACCTCAAAGGGACTCTCCGATTAAGTCGACTTTTGAGCAGACTGGAAGTCTTGGTCGATCTGTATACATATCTCATATAGATACAACCACTAATTTGGGTGAATCAATCTACTACCATTCCCGTGACGGCGGTTATCATGCCACTCGAGGTTTTGAGGACTGAGTCTATTACAGAGGAGGTTCGGATCTCATACATCACTATGAGCATATATGATATTGATACAAATGTCACTATGGGTGAAGGGATGACGCATAGCGAAGTCCAAGGTACATCTTTCATTGACACCTCTTTTATTCATACTACACTCATTTTATCTTCTATTATCGAAACCATCCTCATTGATTCTTCAACTTCTTTACCATCATTTTCTTCTACTATCCCATCTTCATTACATGCTTCTACCATTTCACTAACTTTTTTTCAATATCATTAATCAACCTATTACTTCACTTTTCTCCTCCCTATCCACTGAAGGTGAAAAGTCTGTTCTAAAAGATGAACCGAAAGATAATGGTGTTATGGTATCTTTTGTCGAGATTCAGTAAAACCTGGAGGAAGACAATATACCTGATAACATGCTTCTATTAGGGAAATAGTACAAAATTCTTAATCATAAGTTGAATTCGTTGATATACATTCAGGATGATACATGTGGTTGAAATTCAGTTTCTGGTATTGAAGTGGATGTTATGCTCAAATGACAAGAGCATCGATTAAAGTTAGCTATGGAGAAAATTGAAAAGAAATATGAACACCATCTGAAGCATCATGCTCGAAATTTTGTGTATGAGGTGCAAAAGCTTCGTGACGTTGCAAAAGAAAGACATGATATTTTTGTTGAAGAAGTCAAAAAGGTCGAGGAATCTGTCCATCTCAAAGTTGTTGAGTTGGAGTCCGAGATGACGCAGAGGTGGAAAATATTGAGAAGAGTTATTCCATTCTTCATGGAAAGGTAGATGTTCTTGCTGATGTGATCAAGAAGCTTGTGGAGTGTAACACTTTGCTTTCTACCAAGATTAAAGCCAAGATAGAAACAGATTCAAAGGTGTTTGAAAAACTGGAGGAGTTTCTGGGAAGGTTAGAAGAATCTTTGACGAAGCTTGATGTGTCTCATCAATCTAATGTTTCTCAGGAGTCTATAGCAAAGATGGTTTCTTCTCTTGAAGCGAATCTCAAGGCCGAACTAGCTCATTTTCTCATGTTGGTTCTTCTGATGCCAACAAATTCCCCATCTGCTAAACATATGGTGCAAGGAGGAGATAAAGTGGTTGGCTCTTCGAAGGATCCTAATCAAGGTAAAGTTGTAGGGAAGGTGGTGTTTACGCAAATTCCAACATCACTTCCTGTTTCTTTAACAACTACTTCGACTACAACGACTTCGAGACCTATAACAAAAGGCATTTTCATTAGACAATGTGTTGGGGGATCAAGTTCAAGTTCGAAACCACCTTCTTCAATTGATGATTAAAGTAACAAAGGAAAGGGTATTAAAATTAATCCTTCAAAAGAAGAAAAGAAGAAAAGGAGAGAGAAGGAAATCACAAGGCAACATCAAGTAAACAACATTATGAAATAATGAAAAAATGATCCATCGGGTTTAAATAAGGGTAATCCCAGTAAACATTAGTGTTATGAAACAATAGAGCAAGTCGTTTCTTCAGAAAATATGCATGATTTCATATAATTTCTAAAGGAAAGCTACGAGATTGAAAATACTGACTTCCATTAGCTGAATTTTCCTATTAATCACGTAATGTTTATCTCTGCTCAGTATCAACTGGTTGATAGGTTTGAAGGCAAAGATGAGTATAAGAGATTGAAGATGAGATCCATGCTATTTTGGGAAAGAAGGAGGAAGAAGTTTCTTCTTCAGTCAAGATTGTCAAGGTGTTAAACATTTCGAGGGAAATCTTGTTCGAGGGATTGTTGCATAATTTTCAATACCATGTGATCAGAGAAAATAATGTTGCTTGTGACTTATCTGTGGTTGATTTCCCTCTTATGAACCTGAACGATAATATCAATGTTACGAAGATTCTAAACATTGTTGATGTGTTGAAGCTTCATAAAATAACAAGGATGATTTCTTGATTGGTTTTGCTCATATCAAAGTTTTCATAGATAACTACTATGATTTCTTAGTGACGAATATTCAACATGCTATGATGGTGAGCTGAACTTCAAAGGTTTCTCAATCAATGATGAAGGGGCAAGTTAGTCTTAAATACTATGTTGATGGGGAGATTGTTCATAAACCTTTGGGAGTTGTTTTTCTTTGAAAGAGAAAGAATGGAAAGATGACCAAGTTTCTGTTTCAAGTTTGTGATGTGGAGAGGTACACGAACTCTCAGTATACTAGTCTTCTGGTTTGTCTTGGAAAATGTAAGAAGAATTTTGCAGAAGATAAAGCAAAATTTTGAAAAACAATCATTTGGTCTACGAAGGTTTGCATGGTACTTCACCAGGCCATGAAGATGATGAAGACATAAGTTCGACACTTCTCACTAAGGAGGAGATTGTAAGGTTTGAAATATGTAGTGTTATTTCAAAGTACATTTAGGCCTAGGTAGTGTCAAAGTTGATGTGATGTATTTTGAATGTATGTATTATGTAAGGCATAGTTAAAGGTCGAAGCTTACACGTCTAGTCCTTATGTATTTTTTTTGCAGGCATCTGTTCACCCTATAAATAGGGTAAATATAGGATTCGAGAGTAACTTTTGAGAGTGTGAGCACTTTTACTCTTTTTGTATTCTTGTTCTTGTTCAGATGAAATTAAAGAGCCAAATAGATTATATTTACATCGTTGTTCTTATCGCATTCTGTTATTGGTTTCATTCTTAATACTCGATTCAAACACACCACACTTTTGCCCCCAAACGAAAAAGGTTTAAGGAAAACTTGACCTTTAGGTCCTCTAGGCACAAGCATGTGAAGAAAAATCCCTCCATATCAGATATCTACCTCATGGCAACATTCAGGTCCTTCACCCCATCAAACTCAGGGGGATTCATGTTGCTAAAGTCCCGATACTGCACTATCTCTCTCCCCTAAACTCCTATAATGGCAATGGCGGTAGTGGCTGCAGCAGCAACAGCCTCGATGACGGCATCATACTGCTCATCATATATCTTGATCATGGTGGTCTTGATAGACCCAAATACCTACGGGATATCCTCCCTAAGTGTCATGGTCACATGGGTGGTGATCATCTCATGAATCTCATTATTAGTCAATCCTAGCCTCTTCCGGTCGCTATCTCCTGATTTTGAACCTCTAGTGATCGCCATACTAAAAACAAATCGAAATACACCTAAAAGCCACAATTTATACTACTACATCATTACGAAATCACTAAATCCTCAGGGTTCGTAGCATTCTATACTCACCCTCTCAAGAGTGGCTAATCATTCCTTATGCTTGTCTCCTACAAACTACATTCACTCATGAAACATCCACTAACCCTACAACCACTCATGTATTCTAATCATACATAACAATAAATAAGGCCAAATCAAACATTCGCATGCAACAAAATTTTAGTGATGTACGACTATGATGCACGCACTAAGCAACCACAGTAATAATGCCAGTTCCATACAACATATCAAAAAAATTCTCCTAGGATATCAGGCATCATAAATCAGGTAATTCACGCAATTCCTGAAGATCCCTAGCCTAGCAACTAGCATGCAAGTCTATCATATCATCAATACACAAACAAGTGTGAGTATCTTGAGGAATACTTTCCTTGGATCTGGTTAATTGTACACATCATCACATCCTCTTTGTTGAACATTTTAGAGTTAATTTTGAAAACTATTTTGTAGATCATTAGTTTGAGTTTGGAATCATACAAGTGTTCATCTAGTTCTCTCAAACCAGGGATCTGATACCAACTTGTAATATCACAAAAATCATGATAAAAGTTTTTCATTTTTCTAAAACATTTCCACAAACCAAAAAAATAATCAACCATTGTTTTAAGACAAATCCATAAAGTCAGAGTATCTAAAATCTCTCAAAACATATATCAGCATGATGATGTGTACGTTCACTCCTTTTCCTTGCCATGATCACCTGATGTAACCGAAACCATGAAACTAACAGTTGTAAGCCAAAGCTTAGTGAGTTCCCCTAAAACACCCTACACATAACACAAATACAATGCCACACAAGGCCTACAACATTAGGCTTGACCGCTACCTGAGCCTTCAACAATAAGTTGGACCATTCTTGAGCCTACAACATAAATTGGATTGCTCCCTTGGCCCAACAATATCAAATGGACCACTTGGGAATCTTGTGCTTCAGCACAAAGCACGAACGCCTCAACCCAACCACAATATGCTGACATATACAACAGATAACAATAACCATAAGCACATGTAATCATATAGATCTACCAATATAGCAGATAACTACAGTATAGAAAAATGTTATACACAACGATACATATCAAAATCTAGTGGGTCGGCATTGGTGTCTTTGACCCACATGTATAGTGAGGAAACTCATCTCGAAGTCTAAAAGATAGTTGAATTGATCAAAGATCCACATACCGACTCCATAGGTCACCTATTCAACAAAAGGACCAAGCTTCAATCTACAACTCAAAATACTCTAATTAACCTAAAGTCAAAGTTGGTCAAAGTCAACAGTTAACTACAAAAAAATCAACGGTCAACTTCAACCAAATTACACCATGCGTCCATGATGCTCTACTCCCTGCGTAAAGAATAAGGTTACTTTTATGGGACAAAACAAGGCAATGCACTATGTAGCCAAAACTATGCTATGCGTAGCACGATGTTGTTCACTTTTCTCAATAAGTGCTTCATAAAGAAAGTTAAGCCACCAAACTTCCAGATCTAAACTAGATTGACGTCTTAATGGATAAAGTCTCTGAATTTATCCATTTGCATGCATACAAAGAGAATTAATCCAAACCCAAGGTACAAAAAGCCTTCAATTTCTCAAAAGCTCGTACATGTGTGGATAAGAGTGACAAAGCTCTGATTTTTTGGACTTAACACCTTAAAATCGTCTGGAAATGACACTCTAATGGCCTGGAGTAGCTCTTACTCATATACAACATGGTTATGGGGACACTCTAAAAACACATCAAGGTGGGAACTTTATATCTTATGGAGATGGTTGAGGGATGGAACTTCTAGATCTAAGTTTATTTGAGCTCCCAAGCGGTTCCACAATCTTCTTCTTCCTTCACATTTTAACACAAAACATACTTAAGGCTTAAAACTATAAAAAGGGGATTAGAATTTCAAATGGGTCATTTGAAAGGATGGAGGTTGAGGATGGAAGGTCCTCAAGGGAGTTAGAGCCTTTAAATAGGGCTCAAAACCCCAATATTAGGATTTTGGTCTTGGGCAACTATGTGTTGTGTAGCTTGATCTACGCCCTACGTAGATCATTAAACCCTCGCATCTGGAATCCATCATATGTGTTGCGTTGAAGCTTGCCCTATGCCCCACATAGGACTAAACTCCCAAAAGACTTAAGCTTTTAAAATAAGGAAATAACTTTACCTACAAGGATCGGGTGTTACAATATACTCCTTATGAATAACTGCATAAGAAGTTTAAATACAAATGTTAGGACTAAAGGCAATAAACACAATGATATTTGTAGTGATTCTTGGATTAAAAGTACACACACAATAAGTTAAGCTTTCACCAGATTTTAGTTTCATTTGATTTTAGGTTTTTTCCTTCTCTCTTAACGAATTATGTTACTATTTATACTTTTTAGGGAGATCTTTATTTAAAGAATAAAAGAGTTTATTAAGTTTTATACATCATGAGGATGTGGAATCAAATTTATTTTATCATGTGCCTTTTTCTGTCAAGTTTTTTAAGTGTTTAACTATTTTTTAAAAACTTTGAGGTTTCAATACTTCTAAAAGTTGAAAATAAAAAATATAATCCTTTAAAACTCTGAGATAAAAAAAACATGTTTTAAAATAAAATGACCGCTAATTAATATTAATAATAAACTTTATAAGCCACTTCAAGATCAAGAATGAAAGATAATAAACAAATTAGTTATATTATATAAGGGAAAGATGAAAGGTTAGATTTGTGCGTGAAACAATTTGGGACAAATAGAAAAAATAAACCTCAAATTAATGTGGTAAAAGATAAATCATTTATCTCGAACTTCATTGATATGGATAACCTCCCAAAACTTTAACAGTCTGAAAACTTTCTAAGGGTAGAAAATGATTAATGACTATTTAAACTTTTTAGGGATATCTTTACTTAAAGAATGAAAGAGTTTATTAATTTTTGCATATGGTGAGATGTGGGATCAAATTTGCTTTATCATGTATCTTTTTGTGTCTTGTTTTTTTTTTTATCTAAAATTGCTTAAAAAACAAAGTTGAAGTGAAAGAAAACAACTATAATTAAAGAGGCTAACATGTTTTTTTTATCTCACATTGCTTAAGTAACGTAACTCATATACAAACATCTATAAATAAATAGGCTAAAACATTTCTTTTCTTATATGTTTGTTTTCATGTGTTCTTGATTGTAACCGGTTTAGACATCAATTGCAACATTCCAAGATTCATTTTGTCGACCGTGAGTTCTTTTTAGAACTATTATATTTTCTACTTTTTGTGATATTCACCTTTGATAGAATATAAAACGATGATATTCAGATGATCTTATTTAATGAAAATGTCATTATTGTAAACTTTCGATTTAGTTTTTAACCTCAATGAGAGCCTTAAGAAAAATATTTTTTACCCCATTCATGTCCAAAAAAATTCAATGGGTTTAATGTATAATCTTAAGACCTAAAATTTATATAAAAGTTTATTTTTTTAAACATTTATATAACTACAACGTTCAACTTAATTATTTAAACAATGTTTAGACGTTCATTGTAAGAAAAAATATATATGTATACTGATTAGAAATTTACATGTATCATAATTCAATAGACTATAGAAAACGCATACTATGAACATGCAAAATCAGTTTTTAAGTGTTTAATTAGTTTTTATAATAACTTTTAGGTTCCAATACTCCTAAAAGTTGAACTAAATAATATAACCTTTCAAAACTTTGAGATAAAAACATGTTCTATAATAAAATGACTACTAATAAACATTAATAAAAAAATTTAAAAAGCCACTTTATGATCAAGAATGAAAGATAAGAGAAACAAATTAGTTTTATTACATAGGGGAAAGATGAAATGTTAGATTTGTGTGTGAAGCTGTTGGGTACAAAATTATCCCTATATGACTTTGTAAATGGTTTGATTTTTATCGACCCACTTACATGTGGTGTTTTAGCCTTGTGATATGATATATATATATATATATATATATATATATATATATATATATATATATATATATATATATATATAGAGAGAGAGAGAGAGAGAGAGAGAGATGTAAAAACCTCTATATAATGTTGGTTCATACCACTTGTAGAGGTGTGCTTGAGGGATGTAAAATTGAGCGTGTGTGTGTTAATTATGTAGATTTAAATCTAGATCTTTTTTTGTGTAACAACATACATAGTCGAATGCATCTCTTAAACACCCAAATCACCGTGTTCATTGTGTGTTCTTTAATTCCGCATGTCAAATCAATGTTCATAATTCACTACATTTGGTATCAGAGTGGGTCTTCGAATATCAACATGTTTTTTTTGAAGAAACGATTCTCAGTTTGGCTAAATTTGTCACAATTGGAGCATTTATGGTGAGTCTCTCTCTATGATCTCTCTAAATCTCATTGATTCGTGCGTTGCGTTCTTGATTCTTTGATCGTTTTGTCTCAATGGATCGAAATTCGTTTTAACCCCCATTGATTGATCCATTTATTGTTGCTTAGATCAAAAGTTCATAAATAAAAATCAAATTCCAATTTTTTTTGAAGTTACTGTTCAATGTTCATGAGCCCAATTGATCTAAATTTCAAAATATGTTACTGTTGACGTATCTTGATCCCAAAAGTATTTGATCTGATATCTTAAAATCCTGAGCCCAATAACTTCTTAAATCCATCTAAACAAAAATCGGTGGTTGATAAACTATTTCCAATCGTGATACAACTTTCCCAGTTTATAAAATCATAATAAAAACACAGTACAATTCCCTAGGAAGATCTCATAGTGCGGAATACAAAGCGTGTGTGTGATGTGCTGCTACCGCGCCAGCTCCTTCCCCTTCGAAGAAGAGGTACATGAAACCAAAACTGAAAACTGTAAGCGCGAAGCTTAGTGAGTTCCCCCATCATACCGCATACCATACAATCACATATCATACATATTGTCAAGCATTTCTGGGGTGCCCGACCTACCCGGTACAACCATTCTGGGGTGCCGACCTACCCGTGTCACGCCATTCTGGGGTGCTGACTACCCATGTCAAGCCATTCTAGTGTGCTGACTACCCATCGGTCTTGACAACCGAACTTTACTACTATCACATACAACATATCATGCTAGCATATAACATATCAGGTAGTAGCAAACCTAGATGATATCACAAAGACAATCATCTATCATACATCTCCTACTGGTGGGCCGGCATTTTGGCCTTAGACCCACCGCTACTGGAAGGTAACTCACCTCGAAAGTAGCTGATGAAGTCTGTTTGTTGAGCGTCTAACTGCTTGATCGCAAATCCTCCGACTATAAACCATAAACATAGGTTAGACACCCATGAATACCCTTAGGTCAAAAGACTGACCCTCCCTTGGCCCAAGGTCAACCCCTTGGTCAAAGTCAATGTCCATTTGACTAGACTCGCTGAGTCATGGCTTGGACTCGCCGAGTCCTTTTCCTAGTAACTCGGTCCTACTCAACCAGTCCTTCCCAATCACTGAATCATCCTTCACTCATGACTTGGGACGATTGAACTGACTCGTGACCCGACTCGCCGAGTTTGAAGAACAACTCGCCGAGTTCCAGGCAATCTTCATAGGACTCGCCGAGTTGTTCATCCAACTCGCCGAGTTCCACCTTGGGACTCGCCGAGTCCCTATGAACCATTTCCCATATAGGCCAAATCTGATACATGCAACGCTTCAAAACCATAGATACATGTTCCTTGAGCATGCTTATCAGGTAAAGTTGCAAACTTTACGTGCATGCATGACCCTATAAGCTAAAAAGGTCAAAACCAAACTCCTCAAGAGGTCATAGACTCAATGGGGACCTCAATCACTTCAACCACAGGAACTTTATGCTACTAATTCATCCAATAAGTCCAGATCAGAAGTCCTTTCGGATCATTAAGCACCACACATGGAGCTTGGTGTTCTAGGGCTTGAAAACCACCAATTTGGGACAAAAATAGCAACTAATGATCTAAAGATCAAGGTAGAGACTTTTCTACCTGAATGGAAGCTTCTCCCTGAGTAGAGTTCGGATCTACTCCTTTCCTTGCACTCTTCAACCACCTCTTTCTTCTTCTAAGCTCCAATCTCCTTCACAAGGCCAAAAACTCTCTTTAGATCAATAAGGGGGGCTAGGGTCTCACTCTAATGCTCTCTGGAAGTGTTAGGGACAAAGGAGGCCAAGATAGAGTGTTTAAATAGGGTGCAAACACCCGGATTAGGGTTTTTGCCCAACCAGGGCCTATTCGCCGAGTCCGGGGACCGACTCGCCGAGTCCAGAGTCCAAATCCCGCACCTTGACCCACTCCTACTCGGCGAGTTGGCCCATCAACTCGCCGAGTCCAAGGCAATATATAAAGGAAATAAATAGCAAGGGGTACGTACCGGGGACCAGGTGCTACACAACTGAGAAAAGTCAAAATTGATTTCTTGGTTCTCAGTCAGTGAATTTTGTTTTAATTTTTGAGAATTAATGGATCAATGTTCGATGTTAGAAGAAGCATTGAGTATCAATGGTGTTGGATTTAGATTTAGTATTGACAATCGATGTTCGAAGGAGATGGCTTGGGAACGAACTAAGATTCACGAACTCAAATGTTCGTTTTTTGGATTTTGTGGATTTTGATGGCCTTAATAACGAATTCATTGTGATTGAGAATCGAAGGACGGTGAAGGAATGAATTCGATTGATTTCTATCAGATATCCGTGTGTTGGGTAGCTTAAAGAATGAACTGTGAATTTATAAATATCGATGGGTTCAATGTCAATGTTTAGTATCAATAAACGATTTTGAAGGATTTGCTTTTGTGCTGGTGATTGATGTCGAACATTAAGGATTGGAATCGAACAAAAAATGAATTGGGATAGAAAATTTGAAGTATTGCGGTTGATAATTGGAACGATCTGGGAATCGATATTACCATCTTGAGGTCCCGGTAATGAAAGTGATGAACGAAGTTTGGGATAACAATGGTGTGGCTAATAACGAAATTTAAGTTTGACTAACGAAGGTTTTGTGGGTTGTTGTTTTCCTAAGTCGATGGTCAAAGAACGAAAATTGAAAGTCAATGGTTGATTTTTTATATACCGTCGAAAGTTTATCAAAATGGGGAAGACACACAAATTTTCAAAAATGGTCCTTAATATTTCGAAAGTTTAATTGTTTTGACCCACATTCGAAATTTGCCATTATTTTGGAAATTTTGGAAAGCAAAGGAAGATGTTTTGAATTTGGTCCATGTTATTTCGAAAGTATGACACTTTTACTCATTTTTGAAAGTTGGGTTAATTTTCAACATTTTGGGACAAAAGGCAGAAGTTTCGAAAAGGCTCCCTGATGTTTCAAAAAGTTGGATGGTCATACCTAATTTCGAAATCAGGGTCATAAATATGAGAAATTGAATAATTTTCGAATCAGACCCCTACAATTAATGCGAATTGATGCTTTCTACCCAGTTTCGCAAATGGGGGAGAGTTTCACATTTTTGATTATTTTAGGATCACCGGGTCACTGTAGAATTTTGAAATCGATAATTTCTACCAAAATTCGGAGAAATTTTGTCAAAGGCGATCCATGAACAAAGCTAAAAATTGAAGACTTTTTCAGATTTTCCGGATTGAAGCTAAAAGTTTATGCCACATGTTAAGGGGGAGTTTTGGCCAAAAAAATTCTGAATAGAACACTTTCTCTTTCCTTGTTGGTTTTATAATCAAATTTCGATTATAAAAGGGGGAGAAATTTATATGGAAATTCGAAAGTTGAATTTTCCATATTACGCGGACTTGAAGACCGAAGTCACCTCGACTTTTTGAAGTTTATGAAATGATTCAATTGGAGAGTCGGAAGTGATTTTGGTTCGTGATGGGTTTGGACTTATTGAAGATTTTTGGTGTGTGTTTTTATACTCAACTTTAGGGTGATTATTTGAAGTTTGAGAAGCTATGAAGCATTCGTTGATGCTCATTTCGTATGGTCTCACATCCTAAAACCTAAATTGAAGAATCATGGAAGAATTGAAGATTTTTAGTTCATCTCTACATGTGTCACGCTTGAGGCTTGGATCGCGTAGTTGCTCGATTTTGGAAGATTTGAAGTGGGTCATTCATTCCTAACTTTGAGGGGAGAATGTTGGGTATAAAGTTATCCATATATGACTTTGTAAATGATTTGACTTTTGTAGACGCACTTGCATGTGGTGCTTGAGCCTTGTGATATGATATGATATATATATATATATATATATATATATATATATATATATATATATAGAGAGAGAGAGAGAGAGAGAGAGAGAAATGAAAACACCTCTATATAAGGTGGGTTCATACCATTTGTAGAGGTGTGCTTGAGGGATGTAAAATTGAACGTGTGTGTGTGTGTGTTAATTATGTAGATTTAGATCTAGATCTTTTTTTGTGTAACACCATACATAAACGAATGCATCTCTTAAACACCCAAATTATCGTGTTCATTATGTGTTCTTTAATTTCGCATGTCAAACCAATATTCATAATTCACTACAGAAGCAATGTGATATATATATATATATATATATATATATATATATATATATATATATATATATATATATATATATATATATATATATAATACATCTACGTACTCTTTATGCCTTATTTTTTAACAATGTAAAATGACTTACCAATGTAATCATCTTTATCGTTTTATTCACATTTAGGTAACTTCTTTATTTTTATACACATTAGACCATTTAACTTTTTATATGTGTTCACATATTGCCATTATCACTAGCTATAGCATGTGACGATGGTAATATGTGAACAACCTAACAAGCTAAATAGTTAAATGCGTATTAAAAAAGTTGCTTAATTGTGAATAAAACAGAATGTTAATTACTGTGATAAGTTTTTTTCCTCACTTTTAATAGCAATTTTATTTTTCATTTTTGTTTGTATTATTTTTTTCAAATGTTATTTTTAAAATATCCATAATTTTCTAAATATTAATTAAAGATCAATTTTAAACTTCACTTTTTAATTAATAAATATGTTTTGTTTTGTGAAATATTTTATATAGCCTCTTATAATTGTTTTTCTTTTGTTTTTAAACATATAAAATACTTTTAAAATAAATAGTATCTAACGATAAAATTAAATAAATTAAATATGTAACAATAGGGAGGGTCTTTTAGAAAAAAAAATATTATTTGCAAATAAAAAAACAAAAAATTGGTCACATTTAGAAGTTTATAAACTTTTAATTATTTTTTAATACAATGTTTTAAACTAGTTTTTCACGAAAGTATTTTAAAATGTTATAAAAAAAATATTAAACTGTCATACAAAATCTATGAAACACTTTAAAATATTATAAAAAAGTTTAGAAATAAATGTATGAAAGTTATAAAAAAAAATTTTATGAAACTATATTAAAAAAACGTTAAAAACTTGTAAGAAAATTTTAAAACATTTAAAAGGTATTTGGTTTAAAAGCACTTGTATTAAAATTAATAAAATATAAAAAAAAATAAAAAAATAAAAAAATTATAAACAAAATTAAAAACATTATATTAGAAAATATTATAAGAAAAAAATATCATAAAAATGTTGTAAGACTTTATAAAAAAAATTTTAAGCAATTTGTTAAAAAAAAAAAAAAAATTGTTCACATTTAGACAACTTTTTTTTTTATATATACATTTGACCATTTTAATTTTTAAATGTGTTTACGTGTTCACATTATCATTTTTCCCCGAAAGTCATTTTTTTTTTAAACAAAGAAGAATTATGAACAAGACGAAAAGATAATCACCCTCGTAAATCATTTTCCTTTTAAACCAAACTTTGAATTTTTGTTGTATGGCTTCATTTTGTTTCATGATTGTTAATTTATTCTAGAACGAAGCGACTTGCATGTTTATGAAGACATTTTTATAGAAGTTTTAAATCATAATCTATATGTATATGACATAATTTTTTTGTGAATTCTATTACCGACATGGCGACATTAACATCGACATAACAAACGAAATAAAAAGATTATGTCCTTTTCGAGTTGAAATTAAGTTGTTAGACTCGAAAAATATTCCACGTGTGTTCTTTCTACGAACAAGATGAAATCATTCCTTTTCTACGAACATGTGTTGCATACCTTTATAAAGAAAGTTGATCCAATAAGTAATAAGAATTGTCAAAGTCAACAAAGTAATTGTAAGGAGTTACCAGGAAGCATCATTTATAGTAGAATTCGTTCCTGAGGCGTTCCTAATTACGATTTACGAAGAGGTTGAGGTCCTAGAAAATAACAATGTGAGGTCCCATTTTAACTACCAAACTATATTATTCGCCCATAAAATAAAATAAAAAATAAAATTAAAAAAAAAAAATGTACCATGGACAATATACGTTTTATACCGTCTATCAAGTATAGACTCGAGAGGGCATAGATTATAAATTGAATTTTTATGAATTTAACAATGTTGAATAATAGTCGTTTGAGTGTTTTTGTGTTTAGAAAAAAAATTGCAAATCCCATCAAGCTTTTAGAATGACTTTTGCTTTTTAATTTTGTTTTAAAAAGCCAAAAGATGTTGGAGTAATAAAAAAATTCTTTTGAAAATAACTTTTTGTATAAAAGAAAATAAAGGGTTTCAAAAACTCACAAAAACTTGATTTTTTTTTTTTTTGACTTTACATGTTAAAATTATATAAAAAAATCATTTTCCTAATCCAAACACATTTTAAATAATTTTTCTTGCAAAAAATCATTATAAAAAGAACTTTTGATGTTCGAAAACAATCTCAAACAACTCTAGATGACCCACATAAATCTTTAAAATACACATAGAAGGTCAATTGAAAAATAATTAGATTATTTTGAGCATGTGAATGTTTCAACCTTAGATATTTTGTATAGAAATCTACATGTAAACTATTAGGCTCTAATAAGTATCCAAAATGTATATTTAATTTTATCCAAACAATAAGTTTATTATTAAATATATTGATTGGATCCAAATCCAATGAATATCATTTCAATATAAATGTTTTATTGTCTAAGGTCTTCTTAACTTGATTTCTATATAAATCATTCGATTGGTTTAAAAATAAATAAATAAATAAATAAATAAAACAATGTTTGACTTTGGTTTTCACATAAAGCAATTTTACAAGCACAACCGCCAATGTAGAATTATTGTAGAATTAAAAAGCTTCATTTGTGAGAAATTTAAAGTGACTTTATAAGATAATATTGTCACAATAGATATGTAAATGGTATAAATGTTTTATTTGGATGGCTTAAACCGAGATCGATCTCTCTCTCTCTCTCTCTATATATATATATATATATATATATATATATATATATATATATATATATATATATATATATATATATATATATATATATATATATATATATATATATATATATATATATATATATATATATATATATATGGTGTGATCCGTTGAAAACACATATTTCCGAAAACCTAAAAACTAAAGGTGGAACGCTAGATTAAAATTAAATCATTAAGGACATAATCGTCAGCTTACCAATCTTATTTAATGTTTAATTTATTTTGTTATTGGAAAGATTAATAAAAAATTCTTAAAAATAACATACTAAAACTAATTTCATATTTTCTTTATATATATATATATATATATATATATATATATATATATATATATATATATATATATATATATATATATATATATATGGTGTGATCCGTTGAGAACACATATTCCCGAAAACCTAAAAACTAAAGGTGGAGCACTAGATTAAAATTAAATCATTAAGGACATAATCGTCAGCTTACCAATCTTATTTAATGTTTAATTTATTTTGTTATTAGAAAGATTAATAAAAAATTCTCAAAAATAACATACTAAAACTAATTTCATATTTTCTTTTATAAATTAGTATTCGATTTGTTTTAAAAAAAATGGAGATTTTTTAATTTTTTTCAGAAAACATGAATTTTTTTTAAAAAATTGAAAACAAAATATTTTATAAAAAAACTGCAATTTTTTCAAAAAAAAAGTTGCAATTTTATTTTAAAAAAGTGCATCTTTTTTCAAAAAAAAAATACACTTTTTAAAAAAAAAAAAACTACAATTTAAACAAAAAAACTACAATTTAAAAAAAAAAAAAAACTACAATTTTTTATAAAAAACTGCATTTTTTTAAAAAGTAAATTTTTAAAAATCAGTAAATTAAAAAAAAAAAAAAAAAAAAAAAAAAAAAAAAAAAAAACTCTAATTTTTTAACAAAAAAATCAACATTTTAGGTGCATATATGTATATTTTTTAAATACATATATGGACATTTCTTATATTATAATATTCGTAAGTAAATCATAAAAAATCTCATTTTTATTAATCAATCTATAAACATAATACTACAAGTATTTATTCGCTACAAAATAATATATATATATATATATATATATATATATATATATATATATATATATATATATATATATATATATATATATATATATATATATATATAACTACAAATATTCACAATGTTATCATTTCTTCATATCAATATTTTCATATTATCTTCAATTTATCACTTTTCACCTCTTAAATATTTTCCACAAATTCTTCAAAATCTACAAGAATTTTAAAAAAATGATTAATGCAAGAACACTCACGAAAATGCACATGTATATATCATGTAAGATTCACATGTGATTATATAATGTGATATTCACATGTGATTGTATCTTTTAAGATTCAAATTTGAAATTCACAAGAACATTTTAAAAGTAATTAACAAATAACACTCACACAAAATGCATGTGTGCATATAGACGTAATTCATATGTGCTTCACTTATGATTGACATGCGAATCACATATAATTCATATGTGATTTACATGTGAATCATATGTAATTTATATGTGATTCACATATGATTTACATGTGAATCACATGTAATTCATTTCTAATTTACATGTGAATCACCTGTAATTCATATATGATTAAATTGTGATTTAAATGTGAGTCAAATGTAATTCATATGTGATTCACTAGCTATTTACATGTGAATCACATGTAATTTATTTGTATTTTACTTGTGAATCACATGCAATTCTTATGTGATTCACTTGTGATTTACATGTGAATCACATATGATTCATATGTAATTTACATGTGAATCACATATGATTCATATGTGATTCACGTGTAAATTCATTTTCATCAAATTTTATGGAAAAAAACACATGAATGTGAATTCTGGTAACTGAAGTTTTTATATCAATTGTAAGCATTCATTTTATCATGTTAATGAGATTAGAATTGCATTAAGATTCAAAAAGACATACCTAACAGAGAAGACCGAAATATGCCTTTCACCTCTGTAACTCCTCAAGTATCCATCAACATATTAATTACATGTGCAACCACCTGATGCATATCTCCATGTTTTGCATATAGAAATTGAGTGACTTATAGAATAAAACTCATTTATAGGATCATGTCAACATGGCATAAAAATAAATTTGGTACATATGATGGCATAAGTAATATTTTTCATTAATCACTAACTAGAATAAAGAAGTAGGAAAAATATTTGAAGTTTAGAATATGTGGACCTACATAATCCTTATGATACTGGTCACCAATTATTCTTAAAATATGAACTTCAGACAATAAGAAAAGAAGCACATAAAGACACATAATCATGCTATATAAAGTTTGATCGTGTTAATTTCTACCAAAATAGAATAAAGTTTTAAAAATGGGCTAATTTTAAACTCAAAATCTATAGAAACTTGTAATTAGCAACTACTATCAACTCGCCGTCATTAATCTCCAAACCAGTAAACCCTAACAGATCCGTCATCGATATTTATCGTATGCACTTGAGTTTGATCTTTAATGGAGATCGGTTTCAGTAAGACGTGACGATGAGTACTCCGTCGATCCACCGCCGAAGGATTTAGGTCTTCGATGATCACTACTACAATCAAAGATGAACACGACCGACATCGATCTATTGGTTTGTGAATATGTTGTCAATGATTTGGAGATTAATCACGGTGGATTGATAGTAGTCGCTAATTACAGATGTAGAGGTGGTCGATCCAGCACGATGAAGGAAATAAAAATGGTACTGACGATGATTGATTCATTGCACCGATTTGGATGAACGATCTGAATTGGGGTGAAGAAATCTTTTTGAGAAAGTATCTATGTGTGTGCGTTTGATACGAGAGTGACACAATTTTGGGAAAGCAATTTGATTTTTAGGAATTTAATTTTTAGGATAAATTTTTTCATACTGACATTACCCTTAATATCACATTTGCAAAAACCTAATATACCACTAGATTTAGTCATATTTACAAAGTATGCCACTAATGATCTAATCCATCCAAAGAATTGATCCAACCTTCCACTTTTAGTTCTCAGGTTCTATGGAAACTATAGGTTCTCAAATGATCCTTCATATATATATATATATATATGACGATTCACTTGCGATTCTAAAAAAAATATAGATCTTGATATTGAACCTCAGCCACATATTTCTTATTTGTTGCTCTAATGCTCCAACGTACCGGTAGGAACGGGGTATGCCTAATCATAAATTATTACATGGCGGAGAGGTATAACATCGGTGGCGAATCTAGAATGAAATATCACGTGGTTCCCAAATTAAATGAAGCCAATAAAAAAATCAACAACACTTGTGGGGTTTGAGTCGGATCGTGTACCTTAAAAAAATGGGCTGACCAGTTCAACCTGTTAAAACCGATTAAGTGTCACCGATTAAAAATTACAAAAAAAAAAAGCCCGATTAAATGATAATTGAAAAAAACCATACGGTTTAACAAAAAACTAGTTGATTGTTAGTCCTTTCATAAAGTATAAAAAGAAGACTAGGAGTCTTTAGCATGTATGCTTCTTTTTATAAGAGCAATTTATTTGATATTTTGAGAGTGGCGATTAAGAGTGGTTACCATTTTGTTATCAATCACATAATTTAAAATAAAAAAGTGCCCATAATAACTTTTTTTTACCTCTTTTTAAAATGATTTTTAAGATTTTTTTTTAAAATAGGTCCTCTATTTTTTCTAAGATAATTCCTAATTTATCTGCTATATATATTCTGAATGAAATTGAAAATTGAGGTACGTCCTAGGACCTACCTGTAACACCCAGAATCAGAAGGACCAAGAAAGGAAAGGAAACCCTAAGTCAAAAGGGGTCAACTCGTCGATTTCTTCCTTGGACTCGACGAATCAGAGCAGGATCCGTGTGCAAGGTTAGGTGACCGACTCGACGATTCGGAGAGTGGACTCGGCGAGTCTGGTCTGGGTTAGGAAGCCCTAATTCCGGGACTTGGTACCCTATTTAAGTGTCTTATTCTCTTCCCTAGAGTTCATTTACAGCCTCTCTCGTTCAACAAAACCCTATCCACCCAACTCCATTGATTGAGCTAGTTCTTGCCTTGAGAGTGAATTGAAGCTTGGAGAAGGAGGAAGGACCTTGGTGGTGCAAGAAGAAGCTATAGATCCAGAGTTGGGGTAGCATTTCGGACCATTTAGAGGTAAAAATCTTATACCTTGACTGTTAATCATCTAGATCACCTTTCTAGCATAGATTTGGTCACATTTGGACCATTTCCAAGGTCAACCCGAGTATTAAGCCTTTGAGGATGGATTGGACATAGAACTGGACACTCTTGAGCTTTAGAAGCTCAAAATTGTTGGCTAAATCCAGCTAAGGTACCATTTCATGGCCTCGGCCTTCCTTGTAGCTTGGAATATGTGTTCTAGCCTCACAACACCTTGCATGCACGTAAAGTTAACAACCTTACATGCAATGCTAGCATAAGGAGTCCAGATCTATGAGTTGGAGGTGTTGGTATGGACTGGAATTGGCAGAATAGAGATGTCATAAGATGGACTCGGCGAGTCAGTTCATGGACTCGACGAGTCGGGTTGCAAACCCAAACCCTTCTGTTTATGAGTCGGATCAGTGAGTGGGATTAGAGAAGGACTCAGCCAGTTTGTGTCCTTATTGGACATGAAGATCAGGGTACTCGACGAGTTCAAAAAGGAACTTGGTGAGTCCAAGGCAATACTCCTCCATTCAGCCAACTTCCATTTCCACCTCTTAATCTATAAAGTCTTTACTCCAAAACCTAGATCTGACTTCCATGGGCTGATTTATCACATAAAGTTGCTAACTTTACATGCATGCATGGCTTAATGAAGCTCTTAAAGCTCAAAAGGACTTAATAGATGACTTAATGCATGCACGAGGCCATAAACACCATAAAGTTGCTAACTTTATGCCTAAGAAACTCATAATATTCCCAGATCTAAAAGAATAAGCTCCACAAAAGACTTAACTCATCAAGCTAACCCAAAAAAGGACCAAAAGCATAACAAACCAAGACATGAAGAGATCTAAGAAAGGAGAAGACAAGTTATGAACTTTATACCTTAAAAGACTTGCAAAATGAGTGATGATTCTAGATTTCTAACCTTCCCACTAAGCAATGAACTTTCAATCATCTTCAATCTTTTTAATATAAGAAAAATAAGCACCAATTTCTTCTTAAAAGATCAGAGAGGTTGGTAAAGAGGTTTTAGGACAATGGATACTAAGGGACCAGATTTAGGGTTTTAGGCCAATGGAAGTTGGTAAAGAGGCCATCCCTAGGGCCCTAAGGTCCTTAAATAGGGTGTAACACCCAAAAAATACGGTTTCTTATCCTCCACGTACGCTAAGCATTACCCATGTACGCCCAGCGTACGAAGCCTCGCACCTGCGACCAACTTCACCTTAGTACACTAAGCGTACCATATGATACGCCCCACGTACTAGCTTCTCAACTAGTACACTAAGTGTACCATGTGGTACGCCCTGCGTACTACTCCAAGGACCAATATTGCAATAAATTAAATATAAAAAGGGAAAATAAGGACATACTCTAACAAGCGTTACGATTCTCACCTTCTTGAATCAGACTTAGTACTTGGAGTTCGCTTCCCCGAATAACTCTGGATAATGCTCCCCCATCTCATATTCTGGTTCCCATATCCACTCCGAACCCTTGTGGTGCTGCCATTGCACCTTCACCAACTCGACAACTTTGTTCCTTTAGGTTTTCGCCTTCCGATCTAGAATCACAATCGGTCTCTCAATATAATTCAAGTGTTCATCCACCTAAATATCCTCTAATGATACCACTGTGGAATCATCCACTAATCCCTTCGGCAGCTGAGAGACATGGAACGTGCTATGAATCTGATTGAGCTCATCTGGAAGATCCAAACGATAAGCAACCCAGTCCACCCGAGCCAAAACCCTAAAAGGACCAATATACTTAGGGCCCAGATTGCCACACTTCCTAAACCAGATGACACTTTTTGAAGGTGACACGTTCAGGAGAGCCATATCTCCCTCCTAGAACTCTAAATCTGACTGGAGCCTAGCAGCATAACTCTTCTGCTGACTCAAAGTTGTCTGGAGCCTATTCCAAACCTGTTGAATCAGCTTAGTGGTCTTGAGTACCACTTCGGTACTCCCCATAACCCGCTGGCCAACCTCGCCCCAATAGATATATAAGTCTCAAAATTAGCTTGATATATCAATCGAATTCACTTGATGGTGCAGAATCCTAATCAAATGGATGATGCAAGATAGAATGGAGAATAATAATAATAATAATAATAATAATAATAATAATAATAATAATAATAATAATAATAATAATAATAATAATAATAATAAGAACTTGATATATCTCTATGAATTAATGATATTTAATGATTCTCCAAACATAAGATTCACACACACTTCTTCTCTCCAACTTTCTCTCTCTAGAATATATTCCTTATGGTCCCCCCTCACAAGTTCATGCCTCACCGTCACCCTTAATTATATATATATATATATATATATATATATATATATATATATATATACACACACACACACACACCTATGGACTAAATCCTAAGGCCCAAACCCATTACCTGACCAAAAACCCATGAGTTTTCAGTCCGAACTACAACAAGACCCAAGATGGTTTTCGGTCCTAGACCGAAAACTACAAATGCTTAGAAAAGCAAAGTATAAACCATATTTTTGACCCAACAATCCCCCCTTGGTTTATAGTTTTCTTTTCTTTTGACTCAACAAACTCCCCTAGGATTGTAGCTTGCCTTGTCAATCTTCAATATGAGCTTGGCTTCAGCGTTTATCTTTGATTTCTTCACATCTTCAAAATGAACAAATGAATCTTCTAAGTGAGTGACTTCATCTTGAACAGTTGGGCATTTCTTTAAAATTGACATTGAACACATGTTGGATGTGGAGGCTTTATGTAGAGATTATTGAAAATCAACAGTTTTCAGCTTGAGAATCTTCTGAGAGAATAACATAGAGAATGAATCTTCTGGATCACTTCAGTAGGTACAAAGATAGCATCAAATTGATTAAGGAGGCTTCAATGCAACTTGTCACATAATCTTCAAGTCAGCTTCACCTTTCTCTTGGGGTTGAAAAATTGTATGTTGAAAGAATAGTCTTCATTTCTTGCTCCTTCAAATGAATATTCTTCAACAATCACGGATGAAACCTTGGCTCAGAAAATCATGATATAGTCTCCATGAGTCTCATCTATATCTGAATTCACTTTTCAAGACAAAGAAAATTTTGAGAAAAAAACAAAACTAAAAGAAAACTTAGCACACAATATTTTTGGATTTTTCATACTTCTGAAAAAATAAAACATAAACAAAAATATTATTGGATTTTTTATTTTTCTGAAAAAATAAATAAAACATAAATAACAATATTTTTGGATTTTTGGTTTTTGTTTGATTTTTTTAAAAAATTTAATCCCCTTAAATTTCTACATAGAGGGAAAACTATGAACAAATTTAACAAAAACAAAAATAATAACTAAATTTAAAACTTTTGGGATCAAAGTTGTCAAGCAATTCAATATAATTTATCTGCATATGACTGCATGTCTAGATCTGGTCAATCATCGATATTGTGGTCCACTTAAACACAAAGGATATTGACAAATTTGACAGATTATAAGTGACAAGTCATTGTGATCTTATTCCTAATGGACCATTTAGCTGACAATGACCAATGATATTATTGTCCACCTAAATTCAATAGCGAGATCTACAGATAACCTATTAAATGGTTCAATTTTAGATGTACTAGAACATGTTCCCCGCTTCCTGACATTCCCTGGTAATCAAGAACTTCCAAAGAACTCCTTACCTAGGTGAGTATTCAATCATTAAGAGAGAAGATAGATATAGAAATACATATGTTGTATCCTAGGTCGGATGTTTTCCAATCATGTAGAGGAACAACATATGACTAACATGGATAGGGGTTAGAGAGATAGTAAAGTGCATATGATGTATCCCAGGTCGGATCTTCTGATCACGCAGAGGGGACAACATATGGATAACAGATAGAATGAATTTCATAGATAAATATATTCATAGAGATAGAGTTGCATATGTTGCATTCCAGGTTGGATATGTTCCAATCACGCATAGGAGGCAACATATGACTGACAGATAGAAAGCAAGAAAATAATTTCCTACAAACCTACTTTATCAGAACCCCCCAGTCGCCCTATCAGTACCAGAATTAAGGACATGAGTATATACATCAAGGAAATTTCGAGCCACATTTTTATATAATTAACTTTTAGTGTATCTCGCAGGTTCCCATGTTTATCTCACTGCTCAATCTACCCGAGTGTCATATGGTCAGTCTAAATGAAACTATCTAAGTCTACAGTGTCAAGTCCTTTCAATTGTCAATCTAAGTCTAGTCCTTTTGAACCCTTCGTGCCTACCAACACATTGAACACAGAGTCCAAACAATTCGGCTTTAGTGCATTACACGAATATCAGGTTGCCCTTTAGCACTAGACTTCATATCACTTCCCAAACAATACCTACTAACGAAAGACTATAAGAAAATAAAATATTATCTTCAAAACGAGTCATTGTAATAAGAACTCAGGAGTATTGAGAAGAAAACTCAAACCATAAGTCATCAATTGAATTAGTATACAAAAGGTCTGAGAACAGCACGCATATTTCAATCTCAAAATAGATCCGAAAATTCTTCACATTGTTAAGTACAAACCCCATGTATGATCCTTTCCTTTCTTCCCTTCCCACAAAGGACACATGCTCTCAAACTAAATTCTGAGTGTTTTAAAGTTGAGAGATGCCTCCTATCAAGTGCCTGGAACAGCTACTATCAACAAACCAAAGTCTGATGATATGCCTCCATAGCTGCTCCAGCACAAAGTGTAAGATTAGTTGCTCTTTGGAACCCAATTCATTTTGAAACTGGGTTGACCTTTATCATCAGTGCAAGGTACTCTATCCCATGACATATCTTGTTTATCTCAAACAGAAGATGAAGAAATATTAGAATCATTAGTTGATTTGGGAGATTGAACCTTTGATACCCATCTATAGTCGGGGTTGACCCATTTTTGTTCAATCGGATGGATGCCTTGTCACTTTCTTTGGAACATGAAGACGACCGCTGAGATGAATTTGACCTAACCGGTCTTGGTTTCACTGGAGCATCTCTTGAAATTGGCTTCTTGGCCGACATTTCCTTCTTGACTTTGGGATTTTGATTCTTGGCCTTCTGCGCGTTCCAGTCACCATTGTTTGAACGAGGCCTCAAAGGGTTTCTTTTGGAAAAGCTCCCTCTTTGTGCATTCTGCCAGCCTTGTGCATAGTAGGGTACGTATGTGCATTTTGGACAATTTCTAGCAATGTGTCCAAGTGTTTGACAATGAATACATGTTTGTTTCTTCACGTACGAGTTGTTTCTGCCTGCCCTTGGTGGCATAACCTTGCCTTGTCTCTGATTGTTCCCACAACCACACTTGCAGCAGGCACTTTGTTTCGCTTGTTTTGGTGGCCTGTATTTCCCAAAAGCATGTTGATTAGAAGTAACTGAGTAAGAAGCACAATATTCAGAGTTCAAGGAGTCATTGGTTTGTTCAATAGTGTTCTCCTTGTTCTTATTTTCTACCACTTTACCTACACATAAAGTAGAATCATCAAAAACGTTCACCTCAACATTCTCAGTTGGCCCAGATTGTTCAGTCTTAACTGAAGCTGGTACAGTGATTTGGCCATACTGAGCAAGTATTTCTTTTTCATTGGTCTCAAGGGGTGGATTATATTTGTTGTGACATCCCCAAAATCACGGCCAGAAAAGACCGGTTTGTTTATGCTTTGTTTAAAAAAAATCAGAGTTACATTTTAAATGAAATTGTTGCGGAATTTGTCCCAAAACAAAAATATGATAAAGATTTATCAAAATCATTTCCATAGAAATGTATTTCATTAAAAGACTTGTGATGTCATGTTCGTACAGATCAAAAGCATAAACAATACAATATAAGCCTTACTACATTATTTCATATCTACAGACCTATATCCGTAATCCCTCGTCCAAAACATCACACCTATGCTCATGCGCCACTACCTGTAATACATAAAACTGAGTGGGTCAGGCTTGGGAGCCTGGTGAGCACATAGGGTTTTCAACCCACAATAAATAAGTTTATTAATTTCATCAATCAACAATAACCCGATTACCCGTTCCCGTTATCCTCACTTTACGTCCCTAAACACCTATCATAAGGGACCTATCCTAAGGACCATCATCGGGACGGATACTACTGCTAAGGGGGTTCCTCAGAAATAAATGTCCTAAAGGCAACCATGTGGGGGATGGAGTACACCGGTGAACACATCGTTCACAAACACGTACAGGTTGCGAGCCTGCTAGTGTTCCACTGGACTGTCTAGAAGAGTCCGTGATCGTCATCTATACTCCGCTAGATGACTGGATCAACAACAACATTGAGGCCTCTCATCATTTTATCACACATCGTCTTATTACATCTACCCATGTTTTACCCCAACATTTTTGTAGATATAAAATACATATACAGTTTAAATCATTTAAAACTTGTATAAAAACATTCATCTAGCATAGATAACAAGTATACAGATAATATGCACACATAGCACGTAATATATAAAATACTTCATATCTATGTGTAATATGAAAGTAACTATTCACTCACTTGAAAAGGTGGTGATTCCGAACTCAGACAGCGCTTCGCTTCTTAAAAAGAATTTTCTTCGACGAAACCTTGTATTATTACCACTAGAGTTTAGTTTATTATTCGTCGAGACTAATTAATAGTCCAGCTATTATTATTATTATATAAGCGTAAAAAAAATACTTATATAACCCATAATAATAGCCCACGTATTTATTATAAGCTTCTAATAACGTTACTATAATTCAATAAAAGCTATATTAAAAATAGCGTAGGCGTAGCTCTCTTACAGCGGATTTTATAGAAAACCAGGATTTGCTTGGAGCAGCATTTCCGATTCGAAAAGCTCTTCTTCTCGGAGCCGTCGAGCACTCTGGGGCTTCCGCCTCGTACTAGGGAGGTTCCCTAGGCTTTTCGGGGGATTTCGGGGCTAGAGAGAGGTTCTAGAGAGAGAGAGAGAGAGTAAAGAGAAGAAAGAATGGAAAAGGTGTGAAGAAAATGAGGGTGGGAGAGGTGGTATTTATAGGGTGAAATGTGGCTGAACTTGGTGCCACATGTCACCATCTGGTGGCAAGCCTTGGGGAGAAAGCAATGACCAAGATTGTGCCACATCACCCATTTTCGCACAGCACACTTCCGACTTCTAAAATCCGTAACTTTCACAAACGACCTCCGTTATTGACGTTCTTTATATCCACGCATAGGTAATAATAAGATCTACAACTTTGATTTTGACTCTGTCGGCTAATTCTCGACCGATCTTAAATTTAACAGTACAAGGAGATTATACTGTTAAACGTCTGCGTAAAATTCATAACTTCTACATACGGACTCTGTTTTTGTCTGTCTTTTTACCGTTGATTTCCTATTAATGAGATCTTCAACTCTCATTTACGCTGCGTAAGCCAAAAACCGCTCGAACTAAAATTCGAGTTTCGGGCCGCGCACTGCTAAGCCGAATCTTAGAAAAATCATAACTTCCTCATATGAAGTCAGATTTGGGCGTTCTTTTTATGGATGTTCTCGGTTTAACATATACTACAACTTTGGTTTAGATCACTAAGGCTAAAAATCCCTTCATCGTAAATTCACTATTTACGTCTCCCGGTGTCGTGTCGATTTTGCCGTAAAACTTCGACGAGCTATAACTTCTTCGTTATAACTCGGATTTTGGCGTTCTTTATATAACTTCTTCATTATAACTCGGATTTTGGCGTTCTTTATATCCTCGGAATCCTTGTTTCAACCACTACAACTTTATGTAGAGATATCAGGCTTATCTCACACTTTAATTTTGACGCTTATTTTTATTCTTTATTAAATATATATTTATAATAAAGTAATAAGCACACAAATACACATAATTCACATAGAACCAGAATATTTCATCTTTATTACATCAAAAAGAGTTACAATAGTTGACCTAGACTATTACATCATCTAAAAATGTTTAGCCCCGAAACCCGGGCGTTACATTTGTCATCGAAGGGAGGTGGTACACTATGATACCCTATATCCTAAGTTTGATTATCTTTTAATGTTAATTATTTTTCTATCATGGATGCACTATATCACTAAACATATCAAATTTCTTAAAGTTGAATTCATCATCTTTATATTTTGCTTTTAATGCATCATGTTCGGTAGTCAAGTTAGCAAGCCGTTCCTTAACATTGTCATAATTCACACATTTATTATTGTATTCTTCTTGAAGTTTCCTAAAGTCCTTTGTTTTGGCCTCTAGTTGTGCTTTTAAGGGTTTTTGACCTTTCGTAAGGGTATATCCTTCATATTTAAGATCCTCATTTTCCTTTGTTAATAAATCGACTTGATCTCGAAGAAATTTAATAGTAGTTTCACAAGATTGAGAGCATGAAACTTCATTAACCGGAACGTTTGCAGAACTCATTGTTTACCAAAAATGCCTTTTGACTTAAAAAGTCAAACTTAAAAAGTAAAATTTAAAAATCAAATTTAAAAAGTCAAACTTAAAAGTCAAACTCTAAAAGTCAAACCGAAAAGTTAAAAGTGAAAATTTGAAAGGCAAACGAGAAAGTAAAAGTTTAAAGTTAGAAGTCAAACTTGAAAGTCAAAGTCAAATTTTAAGGTCAAAAGTAAAAAAATAATAGTAAACAATTAAAAGTCAAAACTTTGGGATGAAAATTTGAAAAATTAATTTTTAGGCCAAAATTGACAAAAATCCGAAAATAAAACCGAATTTGCAAAGCTATATGATTTAATCATGGAAGATATTAAACATCTGGCATGCTAAATCAATTGGTAAGGGTGTGGGTTGTGTATACAAGAGACCGAGGTTTGATCCTTGCTACATGCAAAATTTTTGAATATTTGCTTCCGACAACAAACAACCGTGATTTACAGCAAAAAACGTCTAGTTTTTGCCAAAAACACGCTTTTTCAACTTTTTAGCTCCAAAACTCGATCAAAAACTCGTTTTTTATGAAAAACACGAAGAACAAACCCTTAATATTTTGTCAAAAACTATCCAAAAACACAAAATCCTTCAAGAAAAAGTGCAAAAATGCTCTAGATCTTTCCAAAAAGATTGATACAAACCAATCTCTGATACCAACTGTAAGTCCCAAAATTAGCTTGATGTATGAATCAGATCCACTTGATCGTGCAGAATCCCAATCAAGTGGATGATGCAAGATAGAATAAAGAAGAAGAAGAAGAAGAAGAAAAACTTGTTGTATCTCTATGAATTAATGATATTCAATAATGCTCCATACATAAGATTCACACAAACACACTTCTTCTCTCTAACTTTCTCTCTCTAGAATATATTCCTTATCGTCCCCCCTTACAATTTTGTGCCTCACCCTCACCCTTACTTATATATATATATATATATATATATATATATATATATATATATATATATATATATATATATATATATATATATATACACCTATGGACTAAATCCCAAGGCCCAAACCCAATACCTAACCGAAAACCCATGAGTTTTCGGTCCAAAATACAACAAGACCCAAGATGGTTTTAGGTCCTAGACCGAAAACTATAAATGCTCATAAAAGAAAAGTATAAACCATTTTTTTGACCCAACAAAATCAGGGTCCTAAACTTCCTCCCGTAAAGTGTCTCGAAAGGACGTCGATCAATGTTGGCGTGATAACTGTTGTTATACAAAAATTCAACTACCGGAAGATACGTATCCCAATTTTTTAGGTTATATTTTATTGGGTTGGGCTAGGCATCTGTCTGTATGAGTCTTGTTAGTTTGTGCTTATGTAGTTAGGATGTTTGCGGTTGGGTGAACCGAAAACATGTTGTTTTCGGTTCACATGGTGTTTGCGGCCATAATCATGTTTGCGGCCGTGAACCCATTTGCAGTCCACTGTTCCTATAAATAGGTGTCAGTCTTTTTAGAGTCGTGTTCGGGTGTAAGTGTGTGTTCCTGTGTGCCCGATGTTTGTGGTCTTATATAAAATTGTAAATTTGGGAACCTTCTTGCTTCTACTCATTCTTTTGTTTATTGATTCTAGCTTGTTATTGTGCTTGATCACTGGTTGGATCCATATTTGTGGATTTACAATTGGTATCAGATCCAATCTAGTGTCAAACTTGTTCAAGCTATGTTTGCGGTTGGAGTTTCTCTTCATTTTCGTCATTTTTCAAGCCTGGTTGTTGGGTTTTGCTATTGTTTGTGATTTCAAGGCGAAAGGAATTAAGGATCTGTTTGAAATCAGTTGTTTTCATCATTTTTGGGTATTTTTTCTTCAACTGTTCATCAGTTTATGGTCGTGAACACGTTTTTATTAAGAAACAAGTGTGAGAACTAGAATTTTATTAAGAAACAACTTTCCACTGTAACTGAGGAACTCAACACATTAAAAATTCGTTTTGAAAATGTTGATTTTCACTTTAAAAAGTTTGATGTGTCAAGTGAGAATGTTGAGACTATGATAGAAAAACAAATCAGATGGAAAGATAAGAAACAAGTAGGTCTAGGGTATAAGTGTGTCCCTCCTCCTTTTAATCACAATTACACTGCTACACCTGTGACCCAGGAAAAAATGGACAGAGCGTAATTTATTGAGTATGACACACCTGCTTTACCCGTAACGGAAAGTAGTGCTTGGGAAAAAGATACCAATGTTTCTACTTCCTATGCAGATTCACCTTTAAGTCAGGGAAAACATACAGCAGAGAAGAGTGTGTCTGATAATAATAGTGCATCTGATGTTTTTATTTCAAACACTGCTAATTTTGTTTCTAAAATGATGTTTTGATTTGTGATGACTTTGTGTCAAAGTCTGTTGAACCAGTTGTTTTTGTTAAGTGTGGTGATGTATTTGCTAAATCTGATGTTTCTATCACAAGCACATCCACTCCACCCACACCTGTCACACCACCTGAGTCTTGAACATGCACGTGTGGGAAGAGTAAGGGAGTAAATAATAATAATAAACGAGAGAAGAGTGGTACCAATTTTCATGCAAAGAAACAAACTTGTTTTAACTGTGGAACTGCTGGACATATTGCTCGCAATTGTCCAAATCGGGCATTTGTTCCTTTTCATGCGCACAAAAGAGAGAGCGAGTTGTGAGGAAGATCTCTCGTGAGAAAATTCTCGAGACCTCGTTCTCATGAATGTATACAGTGACAGGAAATGGACTGAGCTTAAAAGGAATAAATAGGTTTTAAATGAAAATACAACATGTACTTTTACGAAGCCGAGCATGGCTAAGCCAAGATTGGATTCGACAAAGTCTTCATGTGGGTCTTCAGCTAAATTAGACGGAAATCAGAACGACCAAAACAAAAGAAAATTGTTTCCAAATCACCTGTAAATGTTTCTAAACCTAAATACCAATGGGTGCCCAAGAACTTAAATGTCCAATCATCTCAATCTTCTACTTGTACATTTGGTGATAAATCAAAATCAAAAAGTGAAAAAGAATTTTTTTTGCTAAAAAGGGGAAACCTAGTGTTTCAATGACATGGGTTCCAAAATCTAACTAATCTTGCGTATCGTGTAGGAACAAGTATGGAGGAATGTCATCAGACTCTGGTATGTCGACAGTGGTTGTTCCAGGCACATGACAGGAGACATATCCTAGCTGCATGACATTCAAAATTTCAACGAGGGTTATGTGTTCTTTGCGGGAGGAGAAGGCATAAAGATTACACAAAGAGGAACTGTTACAAATAGAGTGCTGAGTTTTGAGAACGCCAACTACGCTCCCGAGTTAAAGCATAGCTTATTGAGTGTCTCTCAAATCTGCGACAAAGGCTACTCAACTAACTTCACCAATAAAGAATGCCTCATTTTAAAGCCTGGAATCATTATTCCTGAAGATTGGATCTTAGTAAAATCAAAGAGGGATGGAAATGCTTACATCATAGACATGAATCATAATATCCCGGAGCAAGTCACATGTCTCTTCTATAAAGTCTCTGAGCATAATGCCATACTTTGGCACCGTTGACTCCGTCAAGCTAATGCCAAGAACCTGAATCGTCTTGCCAAGAACGAGATAAAGCGTGGTTTACCTGTCAAAAACTTTATTACTTTTGAAAAATGTGTGGCGTGTGCACAAGGAAAACATCATCACAAGCCCCATCTGCCAAAGGCTATCAACTCAATCAACAAGGTTCTCCAATTGTTGCACATGGATTTATTTGGTCCGGTCAACGTTCTTAGCTTCAACAAGAGCTCCTATAGCTTGGTTGTGATAGGTGACTACTCGAGGTTCACTTAGGGTTTCTTCCTATCTAAGAAGAGCGGAATTTCCGATCTGATCAAGAAGTTTGTGATGATGATTGAGAATCAAACAAATGAGAAAATGAAGGCGCTCAGAAGGATAATGGCACAAAATTCAAGAATGTTGTTCCGGATCATTTTTGTGCCAAAAAGGGTATAATGCTTCAGTACAGTGCTGTTCACACACCTCAACAAAATGGTGTTGCTGAACGACGTAATTGTACTCTAATCAATATCGCAAGGATGATGCTATATGATTCTAAACTTCCGGTCTTCTTATGGGCAGAGGCGATCAACACTGCCTGCTATGTCCATAATCGTGTCTTGATCAACAAAGCCCAGATGAAGATGCCATATGAAATTATGTACAATTACAAGCCATCTGTTGCTCACTTCTGAATTTTTGGATTTCCTTGCACCCTCCTTCACTTAGAGTCCAACCCCAAGTTCAATTCGAAGGCTGATGACTGCTACTTCGTGGGATATGTTGCGCGCACTACTTACCGTGTATACAACAAGAAAACCACGCAAATATTTGAATCTTTCAACGTGTGTTGGCTGGAGTAGAATGAGAAAGACGCGCAAGTCGGTCTTGTCTGGTTATTTGATTACGCTTCTTTATTTAAATTAATTAATGTTTTTTCAGATGATGTGTCAGGTTCTTGCTCAGGTTCAAAGTTTATAATTCAAGATGCAGAGGAAGATGTCGTGTACAGAACTCCTCTGTTGCCTCCTTCGACTCCTAGGGTGGATGGCTCTGCTCCAAGTACTTCTTCTGATTATCCAAGTCAAAGAATCAATCCTAATGTTGAAGTCACTCCACTCACTCCTGCTGAAAGAGAGTTCATGACCAGAGATACTTCCACTGCTACTCACACTTTCATGGAGCTTCTCTTTCCCGAGCCGATTGAAAATGAGTATGTGGCAAGCACCTCTCATAGTTCAAGATCGTCTGAGGCGGATGAATTAGCAGATGAAAAACTTATCAACATCAATAACCATCCTATCACACTCAATGATATCAGCCATGAAATCCCCACCAGACTTCAATGTGATCATCCATCAAAAAACATCATTGGTCAACTAGGCGACAAAGTCAAAACAAGGAGTCAGTGCGGAGATGTCAACACATGTATCTACTCTTGCTTCTTCTTTCAAATCGAGCCAAAGAATGTAGAAATGGCACTAAATGAGCCTAGTTGGGTTGATTTTATGCATGAGGAACTTAATCAATTTGAGAAACTGGGGGTGTGGAAATTGGTTGAGCCGCCAAATGGCAAAAAGTCTTTGGATACGTGTTGGGTGTTCTGTAAGAAGCAAGATGATTATGGGATAATTGTGTGAAACAAAGCGCGTTTGGTCATTCGTAGGTTTCGGAAAATTGAAGGACTTGACTACACTGAAGTGTACGAACCTCTAGTGCGCCTTGAAGCTATATGTATCTTCCTGGCTTATGCCTCCTACATGGGGTTCACAGTTTATCAGATGGACGTTAAGACTGCCTTTCTATATGGAGCCGTGAAAGAAGAAATTTATGTTGATCAACCTCCCAGTTTTGTCAACTCAAAATTTCCAAATCATGTCTACAAATTAGACAATGCTCTGTATGGGTTACATCAGGCTCCTCGGGCCTAGTATGCTACCCTAACAAATCATTTGCTCGAGTATGGTTCTAACAGAGGCACAATTGATCGGACGCTTTTTATCAAGTATATGGATGGAGAAATCATTCTTGTTTAGATCTACGATGATGACATCATTTTTGGTTCAACGAGTCCAAAGTTGTGCACCGAGTTCGAGACCATTATGAAGAAGAGATTCGAGATGAGCTCCTTGGGGGAAATGACCATGTTTTTGGGTTTGCAGGTCCATCAAGATTCAACCGGAATCCTGCTACATCAAGGAAAGTATTTTGAAGACATGATTTAGAGGTTTGGGTTTAAGGACTCCAAAGCTGCCTTGATGCCGATGGCTGAGCATCCCATGTTGTCTCCATATCCTGAAGGTGAATCTGTAGATCAAACAGAATACAAATTGATGATCGAATCCCTAATGTATCTGACTGCGAGTAGACCCGACATCATGTTCGCAGTCTCTTAGTGTGCATGTTATCAGGCTAATCCTAAAATCTCTCATTTAATTGCAGTCAAAAGAATCTTTAGGTATCTCAAAGGTAGCCCAAAACTGGGTCTTTGGTATCCTAAAAATTATGATTTTGATTTATATACATTCACTAACAACAATTATGGAGGTTATGAACTTGACCGAAATCAACTTCCAAGGGATGTCAATTCTTAGGCGGCCGTCTGGTGTCTTGACAGTGCAAGAAACAACAAACTGTCTCAACCTCAACGGCGGAGGCGGAATACGTTGCTGCTTTTGCCTGTTTCTCTTAAGTCATTTGGATTCAACATCAGCTGTTGGATTACAGTTTGAATTTTCTTGAAACTCCTATCTTTTGTGATAACGATGCTGCAATCCAAATAGCCAAAAACCCTGTCCGGCACTCTAAAACCAAGCACATTGATATCAAAGTTCATTTTATCATAGATTGTTATGAGCGTTCACTCATTCGATTGGAGAACATCCACACAGATAATAATGTGGTGGATCTGCTCACACAATCGTTTAACAAAGTTCGATTCGATGTGCTTGTGGGCTTTCTAAAAATGCTACGTTTTGATGATTGATTTTTGTTTTAGGTTAGTTTAAATTTGCGCATTTAATTTCCTTTCTCTCCTATGCACAAATTTAGGTGGAGAAATAAAAACAAAACAAAATTCATAAAATTCAAAAATCCAAAAATAGTGTTATTTATGTTTTATTTTATTTTTTTGAAAATATAAAAAAAATCCAAAAATAGTGTTAGTTCTGTTTTTTTTTTCTTCAGAAAATATGAATAATCAAAAAAATTCTCTTATAATAGCCTGTCTATAGGTGATGTGTCGGGAAGTGATATCAACTCAGTGATAACAGGAAAATTTTAATTTGTGTAAGGTACCAACACTAAACTGACTAGGCTCTATGTTCGATGCGCTGGTAGGCACAAAATATTTAAATGAACTAGACTAGGTATAGATTGACATTTTAAAGGACTTGACAAGTCATTAACTTAGATAGTTCTGTTTGTTCTGACAATACGATGCTCAGGTAGATTGAATAGTGAGATATACATGGGAATCTACATGCTACACTAAAGTAATTAGTATCTAGAACTGTGGCGTAATTTTCCTCAATATATGGATGTATGTCCTTAATTCCGGTACAGATAGGGAAACTGGGGAGTTTCGATAAAGTAGATATGTAGAAAGTTATTTTCTTGCTTTCTTTCTGTTAGTCATATGTTGCATCCTCTCCGTGATCGGGAGACCCGACCTGGACTGCAACATATGCAACTTTGTTTCTATGCATCTTCTTATCTATGAAAATTCTTTCTGTCTGTTAGACATATCATGTCTCCTTTGAATGATAAGTTCTTATTCGACCTGGAACACAACATATTCACCATTCTATTTCTAAATCCCTCTATACAGTTAGTCATATGTGTATCCCTCTGTGTGATTGGAAGATCCGACCTGGGTGTACAACATATGCATTCTAAATCTGACTTCTCTCCTAATAATTGTTTGCTCATCTAAAGTAAGGAGTATTCTATAAGTTCTTGATTACCAGAGTATGTCAGGAAGCAGGAAACACATTCTAGTACATCTAAAATTTAACATTCTATAGGTTGTATGTAGATCTCTCTGCTAAATTTAGGTGGACAACAATATATGTGATCGTCGTCAGCTAAATGGTCTTCTAAGAATATTATTTAGGATCATATGTTCAAATGTCTTGTTACCTGTACTATGTCCACATATGCCACAATTTTTCGTGTTTAAGTGGACTACAATACCGACGATTGACCAGATCTAGTCATGAAGGTGGAGGTACTGAAAAACGGATTAAGACTATCCTAAAACTTTGATCCCAAAATCATATATATACATATATATATATATATATACACACACACACACACACACACGCTGAAAAGAAATTTGTGTTATTTTATTTTATTTTTATTTTTTTATTTTTCCTAAAAATTGAAAAATTAAAATTTTAGTCAAAATTAGTTTAGTTTAAATTTTTACATTTTATTTTATTTTATTTTAAATTTTTTAAGTCCTCAAAATATTTTATTTTTGAAAATTTGGATGTATTGGGTTTGGGTTTGAAGCTTATTGGGTTTGCAGCCCATTAAACATGGGCCGAGAAGATCCAATGTATAAATATATGGTTTCCGGCTGTAATACTTTTCACTCTCATTCTTTGTTTACGTCCGCAAACGCTCCTCTGATTCTTTCAATTGTTCACGACCGCACTCTTCGATTTATCAACTTTTTGTTATTATTGTCTGAAATTGATCCCTGAATCGTGTAGGTACTTTATAGGCGAACCCCACAAAGCTATTTTCACACAAATCGATCATGTGTTGAGGGTCTATTGGAGCAAAATCGTTTATCGGCATATGAACAGCATTTACAGCCGGACACCCGTTTACGACCGTAAACCCGTTTACGGTTGTGAACCTTTTTTGACCATAAAACTTGTTTTTCATTTAAATATTTTTTTAAGGCCAAATAATTTGAAAAATGAGAAAACTTAATTTTAATTGATTAATCATTAATTTTCTCACTTGGCTTAGTTGGTGCAGATCAAATGGCGGACTTGAAATTTTCTGACAATCACAATATAGTTGGAGTTCAAGTCTATGATCCATGGACTCCGGTGACTTCGTGTTGCTGAACTCCCAGTACAGCAACGAGTCACCTCCCTGTGACCTGGCAACAGCAATGGCTGCGGTGGCCGCAACATCAGTAAGATCAGCATATCGCTCATCAAAAGTCTCGATCAACGTGGTCTTGATAGACCCAAACATCTCCGGTATCTCAGCTCGTATGGCCGCAACCACCTCCTCATGAATCATCCTATGAACCTCCTCATCGCTGACACTACTTCTCTCTGGAGTATGGCGTGTACTCACTGTGATGTCACTGAAATACAACATAAAAATATCAGAGACTCGTTCGAGTGTACTCGCACTCGATAACTCACCCCTACTTGCTCCCCGGTACCCCAAGGATTCTTACTTGGACTGCACACTGATCCGATGTCTCTAGTAGTATGGGCCCTATACTACCTTCCACACCGCATCAACATTCATCCCAAGTCCTCCTCCTAGGATCCCAAATAACAAGTACTCTATATCTCACTAAACATATTCTTCCCTTCTCTAGACTTCTCATAAACTCCTCACTGCTACCGACTCACTCTCGAAGCATCTCATAGTAGCAGCAATCTCCTAGGATAAGGCATCACAAATCAAGCCACTCTAGTCCTAAATATGAATACCTAGCCTACTCTAGCATGCATAACATATCATATCATAACTCTTAACACATAATGTAAGGGTATTTTGGGAAATCACCATCCTGGTGCTGGCTGATCGTACACACTGCTCTGCTCTGCTCGTTTCAAAACCTTTTACTCTTTTAGAAAAAATTGTTTAATTTATGAAAAACTTCTCAAATCCCCAGTCTAAGTTCAAATACACCCAAGGGTGCATCCGAATCCCTCAAACCAAGGCTCTAATACCAACTTGTAACAACGTAAATTTTCAAAACAGTTTTTCATTTTTAAAACATACATTTACTCATAAAATAATGTCAAAACATAATGTATCGAATGTTATCATCACAATACATATCCCGAAATCTCAAAACATAAACTCCATGAGTGTATACGGATCATGTTGGTGCCTTCCCGCGATCATCACTAGAACCTGAAACATATAACATAACAAGTGTAAGCATAAATGCTTAGTGAGTTCCTCAAAATACCACATACAACACTTACGCCACTCAAGGCCACAGTACGACCCTCCGATCGATGTGTCTCAGCGGGACCCTTCAGTCCCATAGCTCGTTGGACCCTCTGGTCTGGTCATAGCTCGTTGGACCCTTCGGTCCAGTCTATATCGTTGGACCCTCCGGTCCGATCTACACAATTCATAGCATACATATATCAAAGCACATAATCTCAAACATACACATAGCACACAAGACCCTCCGGTCTACACTTATATACCACTCTAGGTAAAGTATAGTGAGAAGACTCACCTCGGATATCTCGGATAACCTTGCACACGTATACACTGATCTAGCCTCCGCCTAAACACATAAACAATTATCTCAAATCAATAATAGCTCTCCAGGCTAGACTAGCCTCTTCGATGTCCTCTAAGAAGGCAAAAAGACCATTTTACCCTTCAAATGGTCCACAAGTCTAATTGTTGACCAAATCCTAAAAGTCAACAAAAGTCAATGGTCAGACTTTGACCAGACTCATCGAGTGCACTCGTGTGACTCGGCGAGTCCATGCATGTCTTCTTCGACCCTGATCCTCACTCAACTCGCTGAGTCAACCCTTCACTCAACGGGTTATCATAGGTCGCGAATCGCGGGGCAACCCGACTAGACTCGTCGAGTCCCTTTATGGACTCGGCGAGTTCCTCCCATGATAACACTCAAACGACCTTCTGAGGTTAGATCTGCTTCTCCAACTAGAATATCTAACCTTCTAGCACTTGAAAGTCGCATAAAGGTTCAAACTTTACGTTCATGTAATGCATATAACACCATAAATGGAGAAATAACCTTTAAAATGGGGATCTACTCTTAAGACTCACATGAAAGAACATAAAGGTGGAAGTTTGGGACCTTTTGGACTTCTCAAAGTCTAGATCTCTCATCTACACCCACTGGGACATCATGTGCTTCAAGATCTAACTCAAAATGGTGCAAAGGAAACCCTACATTCAAGGAATCTATCAAATACACGAAATGGGAAGGAACTTGTACCTCAAAACGTGAATCTCAGTGTGAACAACACAGATCCAAGCTCCACAATCGATCTAGCTTGGATTTTCCCACTCCTTCTTGCAAGATTACACCAAAGGATGAAGAATTAGCCTCCAAATTGCACTCTAAGATCTCTTTGCTCTCTAGGGTTTTCACGGGGAAGTAGTTGACACAAATGAAGGCCATAAGGGCCTTTCAAATAGGGCTCAGGCCCTGAGATTTAGCGTTTCACTTTACATCACGGACTCACCGAGTCGACGCATCGACTCGTCGAGTCCGATCATTAATCCAGTTAAAAATCCGCGATCCTACTCGACGAGTCTTAGCGTCAACTCACCGAGTCCCTCCACAAAACTCAAAATAAATAATTAAAATAATATACTTGGGAATCCAAATGTTACATATCCATTTCCTCAACATCTTCCAGATAAATTTGGTCAAGATCAGCAAACGAATTTTGAGGAGGTAGATCTACAGCTACAAACGCGTTGTAGCAATTCACAAGGCTGGAGGCTAGAGCCAAATTTTCTTCAACTTCCTTGGGAGTGGATATAGAAGGACAAGCTTTTGAAGAAGATGCTGAATGTGGAACAGCACGGGTTTGTGCATAAGGCATGGATGATGATATGGCATAGGTTTTTGGTACAGAGAAAGCCTGAGTTTGTGTAACAGTGAATGATGAAAACACATTGTTCGATGAAATTCCTAGATTGGCCATTGAGTAGGAATTCACCTGGTTTATCTCTCTTTGCTTATCATCCAAATTTCAAGCTTTAATGATAGCCATCATTTATGCCAGAGTGAGTCGGTTGAGATCTTTGGTTTTCTTGATTACAGAGACGTTCATGTCCCATGACTTGGGAACAGAATTCAGCAATTTCTTATTAATCTCTGAGCATGGTATAGAGATTCCAGCAGTGCTCATTTCTAAGGTAAGAGTAATAAATCTCTATAATTGGGCCTCTAGAATCTCCCCAAGAACATGGTTGAACATATTGAATTTTTGACGAAGCATGTATTGTGTGTTTTGTTTCATATCTTCATTTCCTTCATTGACCTCTATCAGTGTTTCCCAAAGAGATTTGCAGAAGTATATTCCCTGAATCCTTGAGCGATGTCAGGGGATAAAGCCATTGTCAGAGTAGCAAGTGCCTTTTCCTGTTCTTCAATTTTCTCAAAATCTTGATCAATGTATTCTTCAAACACTTTGTCAATTACGGTTCCATTATCAAGAGTAGTGGTGATTCTAGCTGGACACCTAAGAATGCTGCGCCAAATCTTGAAATCTTTCATTTTGATGTATTTTTCAATTATGTATTTCCATTTAGGAAATCCTTCGGCAGACAGTAGACGTTGAATTCTTGTGTTAGTTCCCATGGTTGAATCCATCTCGTGATCAATTGCACTGTTTTGTGGTTCCATTTTTTTATAATTTCAATAAAAAATGAACTTGTTCAAAAATCAAAGAAGATCACAAATGAAAAAGCTTTACAATTGAGAAAGGTTTACAGGCGTAAAGGGTTTATAGAAGAGAAAGGTTCACAGTCGAATAAGGTTTACAACCGACGAGGGTTTACGGTCGTAAACTGGTTTATAGCCAAGAACAGTTAACAGATGGAAATGATTCACAGTTAAAGTGGTTCACAGCCAAAAATGCAAGGCGTTTACAGCTGCAAACGTCCAGATTTTTTACAAAATGAACGATTTCAAGCAGATTTTCGATCCTTTTAGCCTTAAATTCACAATCAATAGCAAAAACACAATAGTAACAATGAATGATTTTCAATAAGAAGCTTGAACAACACCAAAAATGGTTACTAAACCGGCTGTAAATTAAGCTTGATCAGTTTTGACACTAGATTGACTCTAATACCAATTGTAAGTCCCCAAAAACTAAGAACCAACTAGTGATCAACACAAAGAACAAGCCAAAATGATAAGAACAAGAAGGAGTAGAAGCAAGATTGATCCAAATTGCACACATTTATATCAGCTGGAATGTCAGGTACAATGGACTCAAAACACACACACTTGACCATAAATTGCTACTACCATCTGACATCCACTGATACTTTATAGGGAACAATAACTGCTAACACATTTACAGCCGTAAACTCATTTACATCCGTAAACACCATACGGACCGTAAAGACCACCGAACCGTAAATCCTAAAAATAGATGAACAAATACAAACACAACCCATACAAATGAATGCCTAGATCAAACCAACTAAACATGGCCTAACAAGTACCGATGCCGAAATAGCATAAATGAGTCGGGTACAATATGCTTCTGTCATTGGCTCGATCATGTATGCTTTGATATGTAGTCACCCTGATGTGGATTTTTCCTTGAGCATGGTTAGTCGATATCAAGGGAATCCTGGTAGAGATTACTGGATAGCAGTAAAGGACATTCTTAAGTACGTGCAGAGGATTAAGGATTGGGTTCTTACCCTCGGTGGAAATGATAACTTGAGAGTGATAGGGTATATTGACGCCAGCTTTCAGACCGATAGAGATAATTTTCGCTCTCAATCGGGCTGGGTATTTACCCTAAATGGAGGAGCAGTAACATGGAAAAGTTCCAAACAGGAGATTATGTCTGATTCAATGTGCGAATCAGAGTAAATAGCAGCAAACGAAGCGTCGAAGGAGGCAATATGGCTAAAGAACTTCATCAGAGACCTTGGAGTTGTACCAGCTATAAAGGAGCCTATGGATATTTTCTATGACAATGACGGTGCGCTCGCCTTAACCAAGGAACCAAAGAATCATGGTAGATCTAGGAACATCGATAGAAAATATCACTTCATAAGACATCGAGTAGAAGAGGGACTCCTCGTAGTGAAGAGGGTATTGTCAGAGGATAACCCAACAGATCCACTTACGAAGGGATTTAGTAGGGTTAAGCATTTGCAGCATGCTAAGAGCATTGTCCTAAGATATGATACTAGTTTTAGTGATTAGATAGGAAGTTAGAAACTTGTAATAAATAAACGTAATTGAAATTTGATGATTAAATAATAAGTGTTTTATTTATAAGTAAAGTTTACTGTCTTTTGTCAATTGTTTATTTTATGTTTCACTTTTTGCAAGTTTTGACTTCCAGAATAATATGAATGTTCGAACTATCCATAGTAAATCATACTTTGGAAGTAAGCTATGAGGTTAGACTATCATGAATTAGCTTGTAGATTGTATAAGGTGTTTAGACATAGCAAACGTTTGCTACAACGTTCATGAGTGCTCATGAAATAAGATTTGAGTATTGGATTCCACGCTTGCATGAATCACTTCATGGAATTTATCATGAGTGATTGTGAGATGATAATATCGTATAGTCTTCAAACCAAGATATATGGGTTGTTGATTACGAGTTGGTTGTGCATTGACACTACGAAAACGCATCAGTAACTTGATGTTATAAAACGTGTTGTTGTGCATAATTTAACAAGTAATTAGTACAAGCATATAAGTCAAAGTTTATCTGTTCTTATTATCCTAAGAAAAAGCGATATCATGGGCCCCTCGGTGATTTTATTTTGACTTATGTGTCGGGCCCAGTCAAGACTCAATTGATGTGCTTAATTAAGTTCTATGCCAAAAAAATCAGAAATCGAGAAACAACTTGTTGGATAATGAGTATGACTTCATTACATGTCTTTTTCCACAAAATATATGGAAGAACAGAGGATTATATGATCCCTTATCTAAAGGATGCGTTATTGACTAGGTCAGAGTTCGAAATTGACTTTTGAGAGCTATGATTGCTAATCGGACTTTGAAGTTATATTGGCAGTTATAGTTATTAGATGTATCCAAGTGGGAAACTGTTTGATTAGGTGTTTAAGCCCATGACTCTAATTGATATGTACTTGACCCGATAGTAGCATGGTCCTTTTGCGTTGCCTTCACCGGAGCAATTTGATAGGATGGATATTTGAGAAAGAGGTTATTTGTGATTTATTAATGTATTATATGAATAATATATTATTAGTGGTATTGATCAAAAATTAATTTGGAATTAATTTAGTGATTAAAAGAGACTAATCAAATTTGCAGGGACTGATTAGGTAAATCAGTAATACTTAAAGTTTGGGTTAATGATCCATGTTGATTAGGGATGGGCTAAATCTATGTGAGAGTCCATGAAGAGTCAATCCAAAGGGCCTATCATATGGATTATTAGAATACTTAAAGGTTTAAGTAAATTAGGGTTTTATGTGTAAAACCTAGGAATTCTGCAATATAAATGTAACCCCTAACACCCCTAAAATCGGCCAAGACTTCCAAGGTGAAACCCTAGCCGATTTTGGTACTTCCTAACCTTTCTCTCATAAGCCTCCTCTTGCTTTTGGTGTTTGTGACTTATTTGAGGTATCACATTTGATGTACTAAGCTCTTGGAAGGCCAAGTCCTACAAGCTACAACAAAGAGATATTCATCTAACTTGGTTTATGTTGTAAATCTCAAAATTGTATGCTGGTTAGGGTTCTTGCTTTGGATAAATGAAAATTGCATGTATAAATTGAGAAAACTCAGATCTAAAGCATTAGGGTTGTATGTGCACCATAGGATTGTTATAGTGATCAAAACCCATCATGATCATCCCAAGCTTTTCCCCTTGGAACTAGAAGCACCTGAAACATAAACTAAAATTGTAAGCACAGAGCTTAGTGAGTTCCCCAACATACGACACACTATACATATAAAACACATAACGGCCCCCGCCCAATGAGTATAATGGGCCCAACCCTAACTCGCATATCGGGCCCTATCCAATGAGTATAACGGGCTCCACCCTAACTCATACAATGGGCCCCGCCCAGTGAGTATAATAGGCCCCACCCTAACTCATATAACGGGACCCGCCCATATACAATTCATATAAGCATAACATGTAATAGCATACAGAATATCCATCGGACCCACCCAGTAAGCATACAAGCACATACACATACAAGTGTTACACAGACAACAAGTATTCTAACATAACAAACCATGGGTTAGCATTGGTTCCTTCACCCTGCTAAACACAGTGAGGAAACTCACCTTGAACTACTGAATCACACGAATAAATCTATGGCTACTAGTCTGATAAATCACCGAGCTATCAATACCAAATAACATCCAATTAATAATTGGATTCCAATACATAACCATTAGTCCATATTTAGGATAAAAAGACCATTTTACACCCTAACTAATTTAGTCCAAGACTAAGGCTCAAACCTACAATCCCAACGGCCCAAATATATAATATTCATATAAGGCCCAAACATGGCCCAATTTTCCAAATAGGGCCAAAATCCCTTCTATGGTCTTAATCCAAGACCTAAAAATATTCCCAGCCCAAAACACTAGAATTTATATGGCCCAACAAATCCCTAAACATCTAATCCCAAAAGAATGGCCCAAACCGAAGATCCAAAATCCAAAACCCAAATAGCTGAGTACACGGAGCATACTCAGCACGTATGCATATCGTACTCGCTTTAGGGTGTGTACGTTAAGCGTGCCTGCTTGTACGCCCATCGTACTCCTCCATTCAGCCAACTTCCATTTCCAACTCTTAATCCATAAAGACTTTACTCCAAAATCTAGATCTGACTTCCTAGGGCTGATTTATCATGTAAAGTTGTTAGGTTTACGTGCATGTTGGCTTAATGAAGCTCTTAAAGCTTCAAAGGACTTAATAGATGGCTTAATTCATGCATGAGGTCATAAACCCCATAAAGTTGCTAACTTTATGCCTAAAAAACTCATAATATGCCCAGATCTAAAAGAATAAGCTCCACAAATGACTTAACCCATCAAGCTAACCCAAAAGGGACCAAAAGCATAATAAACAAAGACATGAAGAGAACTAAGCAAGGAGAAGACAAGATATGAACTTTATACCTCAAAAGACTTGCAAAATGAGTGACGATTCTAGATCTCTAAGCTTCCAACTAAGCAGTGCACCTTCAATCTTCTTCAATCTTTTCAAAATGAGAAAAATAAGCACCAATTTTTCTTATCAAAAGATCAAAGACACAACAATGGAGGCTAAGGATCGAGATTTAGGGTTTTAGGGAAATAGAGGTCGGTAAATAGGCCAGTCCTAGGGACTTAAGGTTGTTAAATAGGATGCAATACCATAAAATTAGGGTTTCTTATCCTCCACGTACGCTAAGCGTAACCCTCGTACGTCCAACATTCGAGGCCTCGCACCCGTGATCAACATCACCTTAGTATGCTAAGTGTACCATGTCGTACGCACTGCGTACTAGCTTCTTAGCTAGTATGCTAAGCGTACCATGTGGTACACCCCGTGTACTACTCCAAGGACCAATATTGCAATAAACTAAATATCAAAGGGGGAAATAAGGGACATACTCTAACAAGCATTACAATATGTAACATCCATGAAATTATAAAAAAAATCTAAACTTTTTCAAACCAACCAAAAATCGTAATTGTTTGCATTGTAGTTTTCAAAATATGTTTAACATCAAAGTTTTCCCAAAATCACAAAACACAACATGAGGAGGTGCACGATCAAGCCTACGCCTTCCCACGATCATCTGAGGTACCTGAAAAATAACCCAAAACGATAAGTCCAAAGCTTACTGAGTTCCCCAAAACACCAGTACACAAAAAATAGAACAAGTATAATAACAACATGCAATGGTCCACAGATAACAGACTGGATTACCCTTAATCCCACATATTAAGTCTAGCTTGCCCCCTGGGCCCACAGATTATGTATGGCTTGCTCCTCAGCCTGATCAGTCCTCGGAGTGAATACTACTAAGCCCTCATTACGAGTATGGCATGCCCTTCCCGGCCCTAAGCTTGTATCTGGAATGCTTATGGGCCCTCACTATGGGTCTGTCATGCCCTCCTCGACCCTCAGCTCATATCTGGTTTGCTCAAGGGTTTGTTGGCTATAGCATGGAGCAGTACAACCTCAATCCAACCCGCACAATATGTCAACATATAACAGATAATATCAAATACAGATAAAGAAACAATATCACAGGTAGTCCTACAGATCTACTTGACTAGCATATCAAGACTAGCATGCATATCTATACCATACTTAGCATATCAACAATATCAGGTTATCAAACCAATGGGCCAAACTTGGTACTTTCGACCCGAAAGTATAGTGAGGAACACTCACCTCACAAGCTACATATAATTGATAAGGCTCGACTCCGATTTTTAGCTCTCAACTCAAATGTTTACAACCACCAAGTTGCAAATCCATCAAAATCCCAACAATACCCAAAATGCCCTCAAAATTCAAACTTAGTCAAACATGGTAAAACTTCATAAATCCACCTAGTCAACCTAGTCGAGTCAACCCAACCTAGTTAACTCAAAATTGGTTGATCCATGCGAGTATGCGGGGCGTACTCCGGAGGTACGCTCGGCGTACGCAATCCTCACATTGACTAATTACGGGGGAGACGGCCGAGTATGCAGGGCATACTCCCTCCTATGTGGGGCGTACCCTCGCAACTCCATTTTCGTTATTAAGTGCTTAATGGCTTAAGCACTTGAGCTCAGACTTCAGATCTAAGGTCCAGAGGCAAACTAGGGTCATAAAGTTTCTAACTTTATAACTTTCCACGTCCAAAAATTCCTTAATGCAATGTCTTAATCCATTAAGACCTTCTACAAGAAGCATGGAGCCAAACTAGTTAAAGGGATCTCATTTTTATGGCTTAGAACCCTTCCTAGGGTCTAGAAGGACAAATCAAAACGTTCAACGCCAAACATGCAAAGAAATGGGACTTTTGGGACAAGAAGAGCACATAAAGCTACCAAAAAAGAGATCCAAGTAAACAAAGCATCATGATGTAGAATTTTTACTTTCTGGAGTTTCCCAAGAAGGTGATGATCCAAGATCTACAAGCTTGTTTCAACTTCTAAGCTCCTTGATGCAACTCCTTATTCCTTAAGCACACAATGGACATACTTTTAGCTAAAAATACACTCTTATGGGGTTAGGGGTTACCATAAATGAATCAATGGCAAGGAGGTTGGAAAGGTAGGGGTAAAGGAGCTTAGATACCTCACAAAACCCTAAAAATTAGGGTTTCACTCGGACATGAGTACGCCTAGCGTACATATGTGGATGCCCAGCGTACTAGGGTATGCCCGAGTATCCTTAGCGTACTCACATGTACACTTAGCGTACTCCTACCACATCTAAATAACAAATTTTCCACTAGGGCTTCCTATGGTCACTTCCTTCCAATTCTACGGACCAAAAATGACATAATTAAAACCAAGGGATGAATTTGAAAATAACTGAAAGTCGGGGTGTTACAACTCTCCCCCACTTGAACTAGAATTTGTTCCCAAAGTCTGCTGCAGAAAACAAATCTAAATAATGCTCCCGCATCCTAGCCTTCGGCTCCCAGGTCCACTCGAAGCAACTCCGATGTTGTCATCTTACCTTTACCAAAGGCATTTCCTTGCTATGGAGAACCTTTACTTTCCTCTCCAAAATAGCTACTAACCTCTCAACATAGCTTAGGTGCTCATCAACCTGAATATCATCCAAGGAAACCATCACATCCTCATCTAACATGCACTTTCGCATCTACGAAACATGGAAAGTGTTGTGATTCTGACTGAGCTCCTCAGGAAGATCCAATCTACAAGCAACCTTGTCAACCCTGGAAATAACCCGGAATGGACCAATATATTGATGACCCAATTTCCCCATCTGCCTGAACTGAATCACACATTTTCAAGGTGAAACGTTTAATAGCACCATGTCATCGACCTGAAACTCCAACCCGAATCGGCATCGGTCAGCATAGCTCCTCTGCTAACTTTAAGTAGTCTTCAATCTCTGCATGATCTTTTGAATCAACTATGTCGTCTGAATTAACCACCTTGGTCCACCCTATAACCCTGTGACCAACCTCACCCCAATAAACTGGGGTACGCCATCTCTGCCCATACAAGAGCTCAAAAGGTGGAGCACCAATGTTGGAGTGAAAACTATTATTGTAGGAGAACTCGGCAAGAGGTAGGTAAGAAGCTCCCACCAAAATGAATGACACAGGACCACAACATATCCTCAAGGGTTGGTATCGTCCACTCACTCTGGCAGTCGGTCTGTGGATGATAAGTCGTGCTGAAGTGCAACCTCATGCAGAGTTCCTCATGGAACTTCTGCCAAAAATGGGAGGTGAACCGAACATCACGCTCTGAAACAATGGAGACCGGAACCCCATGACGAGCAACGATCTCGTGAATATACACATCGACCAAATTCTCGACCGAAGAACTCTCTCGAACTCCAAGAAGTGGGCACTCTTGGTCAATCAATCCATGATGGACCAAATAGCATCGAAACCCTTTGTCGTCTTCGAAAACTTGGTGATGAAATCCATTGAAATCTGCTCCCATTTCCACATGGGAACCTCCAGAGGCTGCAGCTTGCCATGTGGCCTTTGGTGCTAAGTCGTGACCATCTTGCATGTCATGCACCTGTCCACGTACCAAGCGATATCCCTCTTCATACACGGCCACCAATAGCTCAATCTCATATCCTGATACATCTTGGTAGCCCTCGGATGGATAGAAAAACGAGACTTATGAGCCTCCTCCAACACAATTTTTCAGATCCCACCAGACATAGGAACCCATACCCGACCACAACGGGTCAACAACCCACGACTATCCGGAGCAAATCTGGCTATCTCATCCCCGATCCTCTATATCTTCCAGTTCTCTTCCCAAACACCCTTGGCCTAAGCCTCACTAATCAATCCTACAAGTGGAGAATCTGATGATATCCTCATACACGATACCCCAACTGAAAACCCAGCCGACTTGCAGCTCAAAGCATCTGCCACCATGTTCGCTTTACCCGGATGGTAAAGGATCTTGCAGTCATAATCCTTGACTACATCTAGCCACCTGCGCTGCCTCATGTTCAGGTTCAGCTGATCCATAATATGTCTCAAAATTTTGTGGTTCGTATAGATAGTATAGCGGACCCCATAAAGATAATGACTCTAAATCTTGAGGGAAAAAACCACTACCCCCAACTCCAGATCATGTGTGGGATACCTCATCTCGTGCGGCTTTAGCTGACGCAAAGCATATGCTATCACCCGTCATCTCTGTATGAGGATCGCCCTCAAAGCAGTGATGGAAGCATCAAAAATACCACGAAATCTTTAGTTCCCTTTAGGAAGGTCAAAATCGGGGCCTCACATAATCTCTGGCGAAGGTTTTCAAATGATGGTTGGTGCTTAGGGCCCCACCAGAAATCCACCCCCTTCCTCATCAGACGAGTAAGGGGTACTGCAATCTTGGAGAAATCCTAAATGAATCTCCAATAGTAGCCTGCTAGACCCAAGAAACTCTTGATATCTAAGGGAGATTTCGGAACCTCTCACTGCATCATAGTCTCGATCTTGTCCGGATCGACCAATATCCCATCCTGATTAACGAGGTGTCCAAGGAACTAAACCTCTCATAAACAAATATCGTACTTCAAGAACTAAGCATAAAGTTGTTCTCGCCTCAAAAGCAACAGAAGCTCGTGAAGATGTTCCTCATGCTACTCTCTAGTTTTGGAATATACCATGATATCATCGATGAACACAATAACCGAACGATCGAGCATCACCCTGCATACTCGATTCATCAAATCCATAAATATTGCAGCCGAATTTGTGAGCCCAAATGGCATCACCATAAACTCATAATGCCCATAACGAGTCTGGAATGCAGTCTTCTCCACGCCTTCCTCTCTCACCCTAACCTAATGATATCCCAACCTCAGATCTATCTTAGAGAACCAAGACGCACCCTACAACCGATCGAAAAGGTCATTAATCTGCGAAAGGGGATAACAGTTCTTCACCGTTAGTTTTTTCAACTCCTAGTAATCAATACACATCCGGTGTGAACCATCCTTCTTCTTGACGAACAAAATCGGTGCTCCCCATGGAGAACTACTCGGCCTGATGAACTGCTTGCCTAGAAGCTCCTGCAACTGGGATGACAACTCTTGCATCTCAGGCAATGCCAAGTAGCGCGGCGCCTTGGCAATCAGGTCCGCACCTAGCACGAGGTCAATCCTTAACTCAACCTGCCTCTCAGGAGGCACACCGGGTAACTCCTCCAGAAATACATTGGAAAACTCCCTAACAACCGGGACCTCTGAAGCTGAAATCTGATCCTTAACACGCGTATCCACCACAGAATTCAAATAACCCGCACACCTGTGTTGAATATACTATAGAGCTCTGGCTATAGAACAAAACCCTAAACCCATCATGGTTCCCTCTCCATAGATGACCAACTCTCCACCACTTGGGGTTCGAACTACCACACACTGGCCCTCATAATCAATCATAGCACTGAAATGGCTCAGCCAATCCAGTCCCACAATCATGTAGACATCCCCCATGGGGATAGTGATCAAATGACTCGGATAAGACACCCCAAAGATCTCTCCAGAATACAACCCTTATATATTGATGATGCAAAACCCCATGTTCGTTGGCTATAGAAACTCGCAACGGATAATCTAGATCCCCAATGGGCAGATCAAGCTCTCTACTAAACGATCGAGACACAAAAGACCGACTCGCTTCCGAGTCAAACAGCACTAGAGCAGGAAAAGAGTTCACTAGGAACGTACCTAATAGAGGCATACAGATAATCATAAAATAAAACAAAATCAACTGAATAATACATAGAAACATAATGGTTACAACATTTGGAGCTACCTTGGCCTCCTCGGCAGTAACTTGGAAAGCACAACCTCGAGCCCCCGGGGGCTCCACCCTGCCCTGACTCCTATCAATTATCCTCAAAGTAGCCGACACTGGAGCCTGCATCGGCCTAGTCGCAAACGATGGACTGTTGGCCTTCGCATGGACAACCTAGTTAAAATGATAACAAATTGTGGAACTGTGTGTTAGGGCCTGCTGGCGGAAATCCCTAGCCATATGGCCATGTTGGCCACAATTATAGGTTATAAACCTCAATTCGTGTGCTATTGACTAACAATAAGTTTATTCTTGATTAGCACTTGAGACTTTTCAAGACCACTTAGACTCCCACTAACCTCTTGACATATAAGATTCTCTTTGTCAAGGAACATTACTTGTCAAACAAATATTCAAGAGTTAGCGCGGTTTCTTATCAAGAATAACACTTCATATAATTAGTCTTTGTTTTATTCAAAACATCACAACCACCAATTTCAAATATGCATGAGCAAGAACCATTTATTACTCCATATTTCATAAGATATGTAACTAAAGTACAATCTTGGAGTATGACTCTAAGACTTGATTTTGGAATGAAGTATGATTCATCTATTTGATTTAACCATTTCAACAATTCATGATTCCTCCTCTTAGCCATACAAATGCACTAAGATATCCTTAGAGGATCAATTGTGATATGGTTTTCCATAATCATTAAGATAATCATAAAATACGATACCAAAGTACTCACCCATCTTTTTAGATTAGACAAATTTTTATCTTTCTACCTAATTTGATTCTTCTTATTCGTTCTACTATACATTAAAACTTTTCCAATGATTCAAATTTACACTTAATCTGGTAAGTATAACCATATTTACTAACTCTAGTAAATCATGACAAATAGTCTTATCGTTCTTTGTGGTGCACCTGACCAACGCACAAACAAGTGTACCCAATCCTAGTCCTTCACTTGATTCACATATACATGTGAACAAGGAATTTAGTCTCAATTTCCCAAATATGAAAATTCTCAATCATCATACAATACAAGTTTCATGATTCCAGGTTTCTATCCAATTGAAACTTGGGTGATGAGAATCTTTCCTTATTTGGTAGACATTACCACAAATGAAAGAATCAAATCCATTTTCCAATAATCCTATCAATGGAAACTTATATAAGCAACAATTTTTCACAAATGCCACTGTAAGGAAACTTTGAAAATAAGACAAATTTCAAAATTTTCTTCATTTATAAAAATTACGGAAAAACTTTTCCTTACAATGCAATTACAAGTGAAAACTATGTTTTAATCTATTCCTAAGCAATCTATCATAACTCTTAACCATGAACTCACAAATCTGATCACCGAACCATGCGATTAAAATCCATCTCTACGCGATCAGACTCGGCATACTCTTCCTTTAAGTTTCCTTTGATTATACAAAACATCAAGATGTAATAACATTACATCATGTATTAAGAATCAACCATTAGGAACTTAATAGAGTTAGATAGTTGACTTACGTGAAGCAGAGTCAAACCTTTTTTTATTCTACCTTCTCTTAGATATTTCAGGTAGTCTCGGTAGCTTCGCTTCCAATGTCCCTTCAAATAGGAATAGAAACAAATGGCTTTGGGAAGAATATATTTCAATCAAATTTGCTTTACCAGTGCACCAAATCATTTATGATTTAACAACAACATCCAAATAGGTAGGATCTATAAGGTTCTTGTCGTGGTTTGTCATATAGTAGTCCTTAAAACTCACTATATGACTCAGGAAGTGACTGCAGAGCCCATTAAACAGCCAACTTCCTTGAGACTTCGATACCCAACTCTCCCAGCATATGCAAACTTTCCATCCTTGAATTTGTTTACTAATAGGGATTGAGTGACCTTGAACTTTTCAAGTCTTTAAACTTGTGGGTTAGGGAGAATAATTGGAGGAGGTGGAGGAAGTGAAGTATGATTTCCAGTCCCACTAATGCATGACAAAGGGATTAATCTTTCACCATGATCGTCATGTGGGATATCATCTTCATTAGGAAATCCTTTTCCAAAAGGATAAGGAAGACCATAGTTGTCAGAAATAGACATGTATGAGGGAGAAATTCAAGTTAGTTGATTTAAGTCCTTAATATAACACCCAAAATGAATATATTAAGGCTAGGACCCAACACAATATTTTACAATTGCAAAGAGGGATGCCATAATCCAATTGTAAAATATTTGAAGGTAGGTAAATGACGATTTACCAATTTCCACCATGAAAAACGAAATAGATTATTAAGTTTTAATTGGATTTGAAATTCCTAGATCATTTGAGATTCATTGAACTTTTCAATAGCATGTTTAAATCTCCATTGTGCCCTCTCAAGTTTGTGACTGAGATGCCGAGGATCACAAACAAGGTGTAAATAACCATGCAAATTAGCTTGGTACAGCCAATGTTATAAATCACCTAATTAATGTCCCGGTTAACCACACACGCTCCATTGATCTATGATTAACATCAAACTACCCTTTGCCATACACTATCAATCCCAGATTAGTGTATCAGGTAACCATAAATGCTCCACTAACGACTTAACAAGGTCCAAAGTGCAAATTCATGGGATAGCACCACTTTCACATTTTCCCTAAAGTAACTAAGATTGATAATTTAATAAAGTTTATTTAATTTATAATTATCACTCTACTTTTAATGAGAATTCATGTCCTATCCTACCCGTTTGACTAACGACCCTCCACCAGTCAAGGAAACAGTGGGTGAGAGTGGACACCCATTAAACTGCCATTTTATAGGTAGTAACCATATACCCCCCCCCCCCCTTATAGACCAGCTTCGTGAAAGAGGCCTACTAATGGTAAGACTGACTTGTTCTTATACATATATATAAGTATTAACTTTTAATATTATAATCGTATAATGGTGTATTTTACACATTTAAAATACTTGATGGTTTAATCTTATTAATTAAATTATACTCTTAATTTAATTAAACTTAAACCATGTCATTATGGAATTATTAACTCTCTTTTAATTAAGCATTAAGCACTTTAATTAATTTAATAAAAACCATAAGGTTTGAATTTTAACTTTTAAAATTCTAAGGCTTGGAATTAAAGTATTCTTAAGTTTGACTTTACAAATTCCAAAACTTGAGGGAAAATTTTAAACTCTTCAAAAACTTTTCATTTTCATAACTTATGAGTTTAATGTGGTTTTTGTGAAAAACTTTTCATGTTCCATAACTTGAGGACAAGTTATGGAAGACTTTAAAACCTTTTAAAAATAAGACTTTTCATTTTCTATGAGTTTTAATGGTCTTGAATGAGCCTCTTCACATAACTTGAGGACAAGTTACAAAAACTCTATTGAAGAACAACTCTTAGATCAACTTTGGTTAACAACATTATCATATAATAAATCAATGATCTAATCTAACTTATATTGCAAGACAACTCATATCAAATAATACAAATAATCACTTTACTATTTTAATATTTGACAATTATCTTTTAAATGGATGAGGATCATTATTACCAATACAGAAAATACAAGTTTTATGATTGCAAAACATTTTGTGGGGATGATCCTATCCATTTCTGGCCAAAAACTCGAATTTCTGAAAATATGCGCACCAACTCATCGAGTACATAAAATGGACTCGCCGAGTTGATGGTTTACTGAGTGGACTCGTCGAGTCTAATTATGGACTCGTCAAGTTCATCTGTCAGACAATAGAAATTTGATTTTTCCAGCTTTGAAACCAGCCAAGCATCGAATATAATAGAAAATAACCCTTGGCTCTAATACCACTATTGGGTTTTAGTATACTACAACAACCTATGGTGCACATACAACCCTAAATGCCTTGGATCTATGTTCTCTCTAATTATACATGCAATATTTTTCCCAAAGCAATAAGCCTACAACTAGCAAACAATTTAACAATTTGAAGAATTCAACTAGTTAGATAACTTACCGCTTCGTAGGACCTGTAGTTATTGGGCTTATAAAGCTTTAGCACATCAAGTGTGATGCCTCTAATGTGTCACAAACACCATATGTAAGAGGAGGCCTGAGAGAATAGACTAGTTATCACCAAATCAGTTATTAATGTACTAGGAATGCATGGGGGCCGATTTTGGTGACTGTGGGGTACCTTTTATAGTGTGGTCAAGGTTAGGGCTTCATCCATGTAACCCTAATGTGCCATGACCTTCCATATCCCTTAAGTTCCATGGGTTAAACCTACATGGACTATCCATGGACCATTTAGCCCATCCTAATGGATCATTGGCCCACACTATAAGAATCATTGATTTACATAATCAACCCCATATATTTAATTAGTCTCTTTTGATCACTAAATTAATTCCAAATTCATTCTTTATCAATACTAATTAAATAATATGATTCCTCAATTAATATATCATACTTATAATATATTAATAAATCATAAATAACCTTATTCTCAAAAGTTCATCCTATCAAATTGCACTAGTGAAGGCAACCCAAAAGGACCATGCTACAATCGGGTCAAGTACATCCCAGTTATAGTTATGGGCTTAGACACAAAATCCAAAAAAATCATACTTGGAGAACTTTTCATAAAGCTTCTCCGCCCTCAAAGTCTCCAATACCTCTCTCAAATGTTGTTCGTGCTGCTCCTTGGTCTTACAATAGACTAGGATATTATCAATAAAAACGATCACCGACCGATCCAACATCAGTCTGCACACTCTGTTCATGAGATCCAGAATGCTGCTGGGGCATTGGTGAGCCTAAATGGCATCACCACGAACTCGTAGTTCCTGTATCGAGTCCTGAAAGTTGTCTTCGGTATGTCCTCATCCCGAATCCTCATCTGATGGTATCACGACCGAAAATCAATCTTGGAAAACCAAGATGCACCCTGAAATTGATCGGACAAATCATTGATCCTCGGTAATGGATAATGGTTCTTCACCATTAGTTTGTTCAGCTCTCGGTAATCAATGCACATCCTGTGGGATCCATCATTATTTTTCATGAACAGGATCGGAGCTCCCCATGGGGAACTGCTCGGACGGATAAACCCTCGATCTAGTAGCTCCTGAAGTTGCGTAGATAACTCCTGCATCTCGGGCGGTGCTAGCTGGAATGGTACCTATGCTATCGGAGCGGCACCTGGTACCAAGTCAATATGAAACTCCACTTGCATCTCTGGAGGCACTCCCGGTAACTCCTCGGGAAAGACATCCCAAAACTCCTGTACGACTAGCACACTACCCACATCGGTCGTGGTCTCAACACTCGTATCCGATATATATGCCAGAAATCTCATACATCCCTGCTACAAAAATCTCCTCGCCCTCGCAGCTAAACAAAGGGTTGGCCCCTGCGAGGCCCTCTCACCATGAATAACTAGTTCTCCCCCACTTGGGGTTCGAACCCTCACCAACTAGTGTTCGCAATCGATCATGGCCCCATGGGCCCCCAACCAGCCCATTCCGACTATCACCTTCAGCCCTCGCAACGATATCGAGACTAAATCAACCCGAAACCTCTCTTCAAGAACATTCAGGACACAACCCTGATACACCCTTACTGCACTCAGGGTGTGGTCGTCTACAATCTCTAACTCAAGCATGGAATCCAAAGTTCCCAGTGCATCGCAAAACTTCTTGCTAAGTGCAAGAGACACAAACGATAGGGCAGCTCCCAAATCGAACAAAACGTCAGCAGACATACCATTGACCAAGAATGTCCCTATACATAAGCACAATTTATACATAAACACAATAAATTTAGAGCAAGGAGATATAAAAACGTACTAGCCATAACGTCTGGTGCTATCTGATCCTTCTCAATAGTCAACTGAAATGCATGGCTCTTTACTGCTGGAGCATCTGCCTTAGCAGGGCGGCCGTCAGTAATCCTCATTGTGGCAGGCGCAAGCACCGCCACTGCTCCTCCCCCTTCCTGCAACCTCAGACAATCAGCCTTTCTATGGCTATTCTGGTTGCAGTGGAAACAAATCAATCCCTTCTTGGGGCAATCCCTGCTTACGTGGCCCTGCTGACCACATGTATAACATGTCGGGCCCGTCCCCCGGTAAACTCCACCATGAAATCTCCCACACTTGGCACACCAGCCACAGCCCTGCTTGCCCCTACTAGATGAATTCAAGGTCTTAGGCTATTTAGCCTGACCTACTGATGTATGTGCCAGCTCAGCATTCCGCTTAGTGCGGAATTCCAACTCCATCTCCTGCTCACGGGCCTTCTCCACCATCTCATTCAGGGTTTTGCACCCTGTGAAGCTCACAAACTCCCAGATATCATCCCTCATCATGGAATGATACCGCATCCTCATCGTGTCCTCATCGGTAGCATACTGTGGGATTAACAATGCTCGTTCCTGAAACTTGGTGGTGATCTCCGCCACAATCTCGGTGGTCTGCTAGAGCTCCTGAAACTTCCTCACCAATCGTTGCACCTCAATAGTTGGTGAAAAATCTAAATCAAATCACCAAACAAACTTGGTTCATGTCATCTCAGCCACACCGATTGCTCCCACCTGACTAGTCACCTCGCCCCACCAGTCTTGGGCTCTGTCTCTCAGTATACAAGAAGCAAAACCCACCTTTGCCGCATTCGGGTAAGATGTAACATACACGTTCAGTTATCGTGTTATGTAATTTTAAAAGTAAATAATATAATGAAATATTATATGGTTTTGAGTATTGAGTTCTAACAGATAGTTTTTACTAGAATTGAAGTAAAACTATGTTTAAAATCGTTCAGAATGTGTTGGAGATCTTATGAGATTCCAATCAAATGTCAGATATTGAAATTTAACGAAAATATAAAATTTGAAATAAGTAAAATTTTATTATTGAAATTTGTAAAGAATCTCGTTAGAAACATTTAGGCGAAAACCTCATCGAAATCCAAGTTATAACGAAGAAGTTATGACCAATCGAAGATCCGTGACAAAACGGGCACGACGCCGAATGACGTAAAAAGTGAGTTTTCGATAAACTACTTTTTATCCCTTTTGATCTAAATGAAAGTCGTAGTATTCGTTAAATCGAGAATTTCCATAAAAAAGAACGTCAAAAATCTGACTCCGTATGAGGAATTTATGATTTTTCTAAATTTCGGTATAGTAGTAGATATCTAAAAACTCGAAATAAAGATTGAGTGATTTTTATCCGACACAACCTAAACGAGAATCGAAGATCTCGTCAATTGTAGTTCAACGGTAAAAAGACAGAAGAAAACGGACGTCAGATGAAGATGTTATGAATTTTTAACGGTCTTATCATGTCCCGGCCTGTTAAAAATATAATAATAAAAATAAAGTCAAAATTAGCTGACGGAGTCTAAACGAAAGTTGTAGAGCATAATCTCACCTACGAGTGATTATAAAGAACGTAAAAAACATAGCTCGTATGCAAAAGATACAAATTTTTGAAGTATGGATATTCGGAGTACGCCCAGTGTACATGAGTACGCCCAACGTACTCGTGTTCACGGTCCGAGATTGGCCACGTCGCCTATTCCTCGCAATCGACACGTATCACACAAGTTTGACACGTCCGATGCCACTCATCAGAGTATGCCGAGCGTACTAAGTTGTACGCCTAGCATAATGGCAAATAGAGCAGTACGCCCAGCATCCTAACTAGCACGCCCAACGTAGTGGCTGTTAGAGTAGTACGCGCAGCGTACTCATAATTTATGCCCAGCGTAATGGGTGTTTCAGCTACTATAAATAGAAAACAAAGCCTTCGGGTTTTTGTTTAGAAAATCTATTCCCTCTCACTCTCTACTCTCTTTTAAGCTACTTTTAATCCCTGAAGTCCCAATATCATCCCCGACACCCGAAGCAAGCCGAAACGCCCCGAAGTTCCCGAGAAAATCATATTTTCAAGTCGAAACTCTGCCCACGTAAGGGCGGTTTCAACTAAAACCCCCGATTCGTCACAGAAAGTCATTTTTAGAGCCGAAGTGCTGCCTAAATTAATATCTTAACCTTCGGTTATTTCAAGGTGAGTTCAATATATAGGAACACTTGTATGTTATGTTTTATATGTGCTATGTGCTTTTATGTGTTATCATCTCGTGTTATTATTTCAGTTATTTTGATAGCAAAGATGTACCTTTCGCCACGAACTGTATGACATAAGCATCGCTTGGGTAAAAGTATGTAGCCTCTGGTCGTGTAAAGCATGTCTCGCTAGAGAATGAATTCTACCTATATGACATTGGCAAAAGTTTATATAAGATTGAAAGCCTGAAATCTGCCAAAATGTTTAAATCAGAAAGTGTATGTCTTCTGTGCCATTAGGGTCGAAGTGTTATTGATGTGTATCAAGTATGAAAATTGTTGTGTCTCATTGATTGTATATCTTTGAATCAAATCATTGATTGATATGGAAAGTTTGTCGCATGATTCACATATGCCTTTGTTGTTCCTTATTGTTCTTTGCTTCTGCCATATTGAAGTATATATGTAGCATGTTTTGGAATAAAAATGTTTCAATTATGAAAGTGACGGTCTTTCACAAGAACTCGTACGTTGGGCGTTCTCGATATCTGCCACCCAGCCTCGGCTCACAATGGGGTCCCTGACCCCGAAAAACTCTGGCGCTCTGCACGCCTTGAACTCCCGGAACGAGGGAGTTCGGACCCCGACTTGGCCTGCAGTAATCTCGGCTCTGAATGCCTTGAGCCTCTCCTCCATAATCTCCATCATACCTTCCTTGACCATCCCAAAGATAACTGGGGTGGCGTCAAGGATGCCCCTGGTAACCTCGACTGCAATAAGCTCACGCAGCCTCTTGTTAATGGCCTCAGTAGTGTCACCGGATCCATATCCCCCTCCGCTCCAAATAGTGTCACCACCATACTGAACTGCATGCAATGTCGTAAACCATAATGATCAGGATGCCCAAATAGGGTATCTTTCCACACCAGTCCTCCTTAGAGCTTCCAGATCTAACATTAGTTCATGTACATGTCATGTGCTTTCAGTAGTACGGGCCCAATACTACCTTCCACACCTACTTGTACCTTCCCCAAAGCTCTACCTGATAACTCTGATTCATCCCAAAACAAATCATATCCATAAGACTACTGCATATCTCAAATCCTAAGCGATCCTAAGATTTTCTCTACCCATATCAATCCCAACAATTATAAGAGGTGTCCTTTATGCATGCAAATTTGTAACATCCCAAAAATCGAGACCAAATTTTTTTTGTTTTTAATTATATTACTTGTAAAATCATTTGAGGAAAAATATTACTGATATCCCATCAAACCACAAAACCACAGTTACATGTCTCAAAAACCAAAATGTCAAATAGTATAATATCGTAGTACAATCCCAGGGTTCTAAAATCCGGAATCATGTGTGTGTGATGCGCTGCTACCCTGCCAGCTCCTTCCCCTTAGACGAAGAGGTACCTAAAACCAAAACTGAAAACTGTAAGCACAAAGCTTAGTGAATTCCCCCATCATACCACATACCATTCAACATACATACTGTCGGGCTATTCTGGGGTGCCCGACCTACCCATGTCAAGCCATTATGGGGTGCTAACCTACCAATGTCAAGCCATTCTGGGGTACTGACCTATCCATATCAAGCCATTCTGGGGTGCTGACCTACCCATGTCAGGTCGTTCTGGGGTGCCGACCTACCCTCTGGTATATCTCAACCTGCCATGAGGACTATTTCACCCCTACCACTACCACACAATAACATATCATAATCATATGGTCAGGCATATCTGGGGTACTTACCTACCCTTCGGTCCTAACGACCGAGTCGGGGGACTATTCCCCTCCTACTACCACTATCACATATAACAAATCATGCTGTCACATAAGACACATCAGGTAGTAGCAAACCTAGACAATTATCATAAATACAATCATCTAAATACAACTCCTGCTGGTGAGCCAACATTATGGTCGTAGACCCACCTTTACTAGAAGGTAACTCACCTCAATGTCGTGTAGTGTCTGCATTGTCCTCGATATGGAAATCAACTCTTCTCGACTCCTAGATCCCTACACAACATCCTTTCTAAATTACCATTTCATACTCATAACATCTACAAGGGTCAACTCAAGTCCAAGTCAAAGTCAAGGTCAAAACCTTGGTCAAAGTCAACTTTGGTCGAAGTCAACATCTAGTTGACTTGACTCGCTGAGTTGGTCCACCAACTCGTCGAGTCCCCACGTCCACAAAATGCTACAACCCCGTCCCTACTCGTCGAGTCTAGCAAGAGCTCGACAAGTTCTCCTTCAACAACACATCGGGGCCTTTTTCAACTGACTCGCCGAGTTCATTCTTGAACTCGTTGAGTTCATCTTCATCCGTATGAAGGTAGTTAGTCTATGACTCGCCGATTTCTCCTTGAACTCGTCGAGTCCATCTTCATGTAGTTGGTTCATTCCCTTGAACTCGCCGAGTTCCCCCTTGAACTCGTTGAGTCCTTCGATCTTCAAGTCCATATCAAACCCCAACAGTTTGAGTTTTCCTTCAACTCAACCAAAGACCATTTCCAGAAGATGTTTGGGGGAAACTACGACCTGACTCGCTGAGTCACCTAAGCGACTCGCCGAGTCCATCTTTGTCCAAAACTATACAGTTGATTTTAATCGGTCTTAATGCATCCAAACCATAGATCTGACCTCCTAGAGTCCATATTATACGTAAAGTTCCAATCTTGACGTCCATGCATGAGGTTTTTGGCTCAAAAAGCCATAAAAAGGGGGTTTATATGTTGCATGGGTCTCCCATGGCCATAAAGTTGGCACCTTTATGCCATGGGAGCCCTCAATGGTTCCAAATCTGAAGTACAACTCCAACTATACACACAAATTCGAGTATAGCTTCACTAAAGCTTAGAAAAAGATAGAGAATAGCCCCAAATCAAGAACTAAGTAATGAATAGCCAAGGTATCAGCTTTATACCTCAAATGAGTAGGAGATATGCCAAGACTTCTGGATCTACTTGCTCTCTCTTGATCTCCCAAGCTTCTTTCTCCTTTTCCAACTTCAAATGCACACAAAAGGCGCCAAAAAGCTCAAGAACACTCAATAAAGTCTTAGGGTTTTGAGTTAGGGTTTCTCTGGGTTGGGCGGGACGATGGAGGTTGGGTTGAGGCAAGATAAGTTGTTTAAATAGGGTGCAAACACCAAATATTAGGGTTTTGTCCAGACAGCCCTACTCGTCGAGTCGGTCTCCTAACTCGTCGAGTAGGTCACTTATCCTTCCGATCAAGTCGAGTCTACTCGATGAATTGAGCCTCCAACTCACCAAGTCCCAGCAAAAAACATGAATTTACTTGAATTTAAATACGTAACAGGAACCGAGTGTTGCAAAATTATACACAGAAAAGGATCAAATAGATTTTCGAATAATAGATTCTACACTAGGACCACAACCAGATGAGGAACAGGAAATAAGGCCAAATCAATCATTCTAAGGCTATAAGCTCCTAACCGTATACAATTTTTAAGAGCATACACATAGCAAGATCCATACGATTATCATAACTCAAATATCAGTATAACATGGCTAACATATTGGGGGGACTACTTACTTGGCACGGTCGATCATACGCGTTGCACTCTCCTGTTTTCCATTCTTTAAAAGTTTTAACTTCCATTTTATTTTATTTTTTGAAAACAATTTTATCATTTCCTTAGTTTGAATCCCGATGCACCCAAGGGTGTGCCTGAATCCCTCAAACCAAGGCTCTAATACTAACTTTTAACAACCCAACTTTTCAAAAGAAATTTTTCATTTTCAATCCATCAAAATACTTTCCACAACCATGAAATCCGAATACAATTGTTTTCAAAATTCACATCAAATACAATTTTATTTCCAATCATCAGAGTGTCCCATAAAAAGCCTGTGTGAGAGTGCACGTCGTGTCATCAGACCTTGTCCATGCCCTTGGGCTCAGATGTACCTGAAACAAATCCACAAACTGTAAGATAATGCTTAGTGAGTTCCCCATAGCATACCCCACACACAATCCACATAACATATATCATATTAGCTATAAAAGCTACATAATCAAATAAGCCAAGCATACAACATATAAGGAAGCCAAGGAAACCGTCTATGGTCTTACACCTAGTGCAATTGGAACCACCACGTGGTCTTACTACCTGCCATGGGAACCCCCACATAGTCTTCCTGCCATTGGAACCCCCACATGGTCTTTCTGCCATGGGAACCCCCACATGGTCTTCCTACCAAGCAAACATCATACAACTAATCATGCAAATATACTAGTCGGGTTAACCGAGTAACTCTTCAACTCGCCGAGTCACTTATGTAACTCGTCGAGTCCCTCGATGTCTAGAAGACCGAAAACTCAACCCTACACCGAAATCAACCCTGATCCCGGAAATGAGAAAACCATGCTCGACTCGTCGAGTCAGCTAAGGGACTCGACGAGTTCCTTCAGTCCGTTTCAAGTTCAACCCTTTTCACCCTGGTGCAGATACCACGTAAAGTTGCAAAACTTACATGCATGCAAGACCCTTCAAGGCCATAACATCGAAACTAGGCTTCTTACAAGGTTTTTGTGCATGGAAAGGGGCTAAACTATGTAAAGTGGGCAACTTTATGCCATTGGGGACCTAGAGGGGTCCAAATCTGGAACCATATCCTTGTGATAGGTCCAGATCCAAGTTTGACTCCATTTTCCCCTAAAATGGTCATTTACTTCCAAGAAAAGGGATCTAAGCAACTAGAGCTCAAGGTGATGACTTTATACCTCAAGATGGTGGCCAATAAAGTGTAGATGTCGGATATACTGCTTTTCTTCTTGCTCCTTCTTCTTCAAGCTCTAAAATCCTTCACCAACACACCAAAATTGCTCACAAAATCTCTTGCTCTCACTCTAGGGTTTTTCTCTAGTTGATGAAGTGGTAAGGGAGGTCACAAGAGGCGGGTTATGTTCTTTAAATAGGGTGCAAACCCAAAATTTAGGGTTTTCTCTTTATAGCCCTTACTCGTCGATTCGGACCTTCCAACTCGTCGAGTAGATCCCGAACCCGCATCCTCATATTAGTCTCTACTCGATAAGTTGTAGCATCCAACTCGTCGAGTCCATGCACAAAATAAATTAGCCAATACCTGGAACAGGTGTTACACGACTCAAATGCCTACAAACACCAAGTGACCAATCCATCAAAATCCCAACAATACCCAAAATACACTAAAAAGTCAAACTTCATAAATCCATTGGGTCAACCCAGCCGAGTTGACCCGACTGAGTTAGCTCAAATTTGGTTGATCCATGCGAGTATGTGAGGCGTACTCCGAAGGTACACTCAGCGTACGCAAGCCTCGATTTGACTTGTTAAAGGGGATTTGACTGAGTACGCGGGGCGTACTCCCTCCTACGGGGGGAGCATCCTCGCAACTTTATTTTCTTTATTAAGTGTTTAATGGCTTCAACACTTAAGCTCATACTTCAGATCTAAGGTCCAAATGAATAATAGGGTCATCAAGTTCCCAAATTTATGACTTACCATGTCCAAAAAGTTCTTATTGCAAGGTCTTAATCCATTATGACCTTCTACAAGAAGCATGGAGCCAAACTAGCTAAAGGGACCTCATTTTTATGGCTTAGAACCCTTTGTAGGCTCTAAAAGGACAACTTAAAACATCCAACACCAAACATGCAAAGAAATAGGAGTTTTGGGACAAGAAGAACACACAAAGCTACCAAAAATGAGATCCAAGCAAACAAAGCATCAAGGTGAAGAATTTTTACCTTCTAGAGCTTCCCAAGAAGGTGATGATCCAAGATCCACAAGCTTGCTTCAACTTCTAAGCTCGGAGATGCAACTCCTTCTTCCTTAAGCACATAATGGACACACTTTTAACTCCAAATACACTCTTATAGGGTTAGGGTTTGCCAAAAACGAATCAAGGGCTTGGAGGCTGGAAAGGTGGGGATAAATGAGCTATAAAGGTGCTTAAATACCCCCACAAACCCTAAAAATAAGGTTTTCACTCGAACATGAGTACGTACAGCGTACATATGTGTACCCCTAGCGTACTAGGGTACACCCTAGTATGTTTAGCGTACTCACATGTACGCTTAGCGTACTCCTCCCACATCCAAATTACAAATTTGCCACTAGGGCTTCCCATGGCCACTTCCTTCAAATTCCAATGACCAAAAATGACATAATTAAAACCAATTGATGAATTTGAAAATACATGAAAGTCGGGTGCTACACTATATATATATATATATATATATATATATATATATATATATATATATATATATATATATATATACACACACACACACACACATCTAAATTACAAATTTGCCACTAGGGCTTCCCTTGGCCACTTCCTTCCAATTCCAATGACCAAAAATGACATAATCAAAACCAATGGATGAATTTGAAAATACCTGAAAGCCGCGATGCTACACTATATATATATATATATATATATATATATATATATATATATATATATATATACACACACACACACACACACACACACACACACACACATCCAAATTACAAATTTGCCACTAGGGCTTCCCTTGGCCACTTCCTTCCAATTTCAATGACCAAAAATGACATAATTAAAACCAATGGATGAATTTGAAAATACCTGAAAATCGGGATGCTACACTATATATATATATATATATATATATATATATATATATATATATATATATATATATATATATATATATATATATATATATATATATATATATATATATTACAAATTTACCACTAAGGCTTCCCTTGGCCACTTCCTTCCAATTCCAATGACCAAAAATTACATAAGTAAAACCAATTGATGAATTTGAAAATACCTGAAAGTTGGGATGCTACACTATATATATATATATATATATATATATATATATATATATATATATATATATAATCGTATATTTCAATTAATAAGTGTGTTTATTGTTTGCACTTTTAAAAATATTATATAAATCATTTGGTCATTAGTGAATAGTTATTATTACGTTAATACACAAAATTAAAACATTACTTTAGTGTTACTTTAATATAATTTTTTGTAAATGAAAAGAATTATGTAACTAATTTCTTTATTAAACTAATTTCCTTACTAAACGTCAAAAATACCCAATGTCTTTGTTAAATCTTACAATAAAAATTAAAAGAAGTTGATATATACCATTACCAATTTTTACCAACCAAAATTGTTGATATCCAAACATATTTATACCAAGTATACTTGGTACGGTAGTGGTAGCATATTTTTTATACCAATTATAATTAGTAGGGTACATGATTTAGAAAAAAATCGATACCGTATCAATTCCACCCCTAAGAAATGATAGTGATTTCTAATAGAAATTTTACTTGGGAAGCATTTTTTACATGTTCTGTACTTTGGATATCCATTTCCCAAAGTTTTATTGTGTGATTGTGATCTTCATTCAAGAAGATATTTGTGTGTATTTTGATCTCATTATCATATGTTAATTTTCGTTGTCAATTTTTAGTTGTAGAGTCTTGGTGCTGTGTAGAACTTGGTTTTCTTTTTATTAAAAATGTTTACTGTTTAATTTTTCTTATTAAGAATCTCGTATTTTTATTATGTCTCGGACTTCAAATCGGCTTGGATTGGCCTTGTGCACCACATTCATATATTATTCTCATAAATCATCTCATCAAAACAGAAAATTGGGATGACTAATTCGTTTAATTAACAATTTCTTACGCATATTTTTATTCCAATCTCACCTCCCACTTACTTACTGGGTTGAGGCCCTCAACATGGAAAATCATCTTCTAAATAATCCTCCAATAAAATCCATTAACAATGCAATTCCATACACAAGGCTTTACCAAAAAGCACATTCTCACAACTATTTATGTGTCTTCAGTTGCCTTTGTACCCTCGTCTCAACACTCTGCACAAACTCTCTCCTCCATTAACTCCATGTATTTTCCTTGGGTACCCATCCAATGATTGTGGATACCATTGCCTTAATCTCGTAACCAAAAACATCATAATTTCCATCATGTAACATTTGACAAAAGTGTCTTCGCGTATATATCAATGACTTGTACATCACCTCCCTCATATTCTTTTCTCGATACAAGCAACAAACATGCTAAAAATATCTCAATATCTTCCGCTCATCACCTCATATATTCAAACCACCCACCCAACACCTCAAACACTACCACACCTACTCCAACATCCACTCACTTTTTGACATCCCCACCAATATCCCCCTTGCATCCCACTACAACCTTCGACAAACCTTTGATTAGCTCAACCGGCAAATTTGACACTTGTATTAATTTTACTTATCTAAAATGGTCGTTGACACTAAAATGACTAACATCATTGTCGATACATAAAGAAATATTCACGTTATGGCCCTACATGTAACGCGACATAATATTTAATATTAATTATATGATAAACATTGACATAAATAACAGTATTTACTCTTGGTTTTTCCTAACCTAGTATTAAGTTTATTGTGCCTAAGTTTGAGCAAAAGACACAAGCCAGCCATTTGATTCCTTCTCATGAGCCCTTCCTCTATTTTGACACCCCATTGAAGGGGCAAAACCCCTATAGATATTCTCTTACATATCTACTATGGACTTTTAACAAGTCTTGTCTCCTGTTTGTAACTAATGATTATCCTAGCAAAGGTATGATATGCGCAACTCGACAACACATTTTGTTGTGAAATTTTTAATGCATTAATTCAACAATTGGATGCATTTGTGATCGAAAAATTAAAGTTCAATTAAATCTTTTCTACCCAAAAATTGAAATTAACGTTTTACGTTAAAGTAAATAATATCCATAAAAATTCAATACCATCAACATTATTGCGGTATTAACATACACAAGGTAAAATAGACAAGAATTGTTAAAACACTTATCGTTGTTCAGCTTGCATATCTCAAACAAAATTTCAAGTTCATTACATGATTTCATCATTATTTAATAGTGTATTTCATATCGAGTAGATTAACAAAAACTATATATATATATATATATATATATATATATATATATATATATATATATATATATATATATATATATATATATATATATATATATATATATATATCTTACATTCTTACATTATCAGTGTCTTCGATAAAATTAGTTGTTAGCAGGTAGCTTGTAACTTATAGTGTTTTGTTAAACACTACATGAAATAACATTTGGATTTAGAGTGGTTTGTTTAAACTAAACGCTAAAAGTTTGTATTGTCAAACGATGATTTTTGTACAAAACAAAATGTTTTGTCGGATGCTAGAAGCTAAAAGCTCTCAAATGATCTCAAACGTTCTGTATCGAACATGCCCTATATCGGATTAAGTATCTAGCTTCTCTTTTAACTTAACACCTGATAGTCTATCATCATCGAGCTTGTCTTTGGAAGGCATATATATATATATATATATATATATATATATATATATATATATATATATATATATATATATATATATATATATATATATATATATATATATTGCATTATCAATAACTCTCCCAAATTCATAAGCCTGAGACTTAAAGATCTATGTTTTTGTTAAGAAATGACATTGTTTTAGCTTACTAGTTCATTTAACCTTGATTTGAAGTTGAATATAACATGAATAATGTACTTAATATATGATTACAGAATCTTTATAAATAAATAACAAAACTTTACAAATTAAATTATCAGTAGTGCATGATACTAAAACGAGTAAATATAGCAACACTGGAGGCATATAGTGGAGAAATTGCTAGTTGATGCATCATTTGGGGCATTGGATTCGATAAAGGGGATGGATTTTTTTGAATATTTTAAGGTAGACTATGTAGTACCTAAGATTCCTAGGCCTACCAAATCTGCCTCAGACCCCGTCGAAGTCACACCACTAAATTAACTCATTTCATTCCAAGGACGCCGGAAAACGGCACATTTCCGGTGAAAATCAAATTTATTTTGATATTTAATATTTATGTTAATGTATATTAGTGTGATACAGTTTTATATTTTTTTTTATATATGTTTAAATATTTTATTTTTTGATAAATGTAAAAAACATAACTATTTATCTATCAGTATTCAAAAAAAAAAAAAAAAAAAAAAAAAAAAAAAAAAAAAAAACAAGGAAAAAAAAAAAACAAGGAAAAAAACAAAACAAAACAAATAAAAAACCATATGTTTTGTTTGGATTGTTTGGATTAGAATAACTCTTATATTTTTAGTTAGCTTTTATATTAACCTAAATATCCAAAAAAAAAAGTAATTGCTAGTTGTTTTGTGACATAAAATTTATCATTTTCGTTTTTAAGTTAAAATAAAAATAAAAATAAATGGTGTTGGCTTTTATCTAAGGTAAAACGTAAGAAATATATCATTTGCTTAACGTCAATTACTCAAACAAAAATAAATAATGTTGTTTTTTTATTTTATTTTTCTATGTAAACCAAAAAAGAATAAAAGAAATGTAATTTCACAAAACAATCGATAACATCTTAAAAAATATATATATATATTGATAATCTGAAAGGCAATTGAAATTATAAGAGCTTTCTGCATCTAAACAACATATACGAGGTTTTCTTAATACCGGAGATAAATGGTTGTATTTTTCTACATTTTGCCTATTTATATATATATATATATATATATATATATATATATATATATATATATATATATATATATATATATAGAGAGAGAGAGAGAGAGAGAGAGTAAACCAAAGAATCTATGTATATCTTACATTTTTCCTTTTAAAAATCCACTTGCAACCTAGAATGATCAAATAAAACCATGAGTAATGTCATAGATAGAATACATCTCATCGTGAATTGTTTATTTTCGAAAAACATCTTGAGATTTCATTGCATCATCAAATATTTTAGGATCCTCTTCAAATGTTTTAGGATACTAATATGCAATGTCCTCTCATGAACCCTAAAGCTGAAAATCAAGATCGAAAGATTTAGATTCTTTCTCTTTTGCTTCTCTGAAGCTCAAGTGATTCATTTGTATTAGGTACATCTTCAACTTCTTTATTAGTTTCACCCGAACTAGGAGCCATATCATTTAGTCTATGTATGGATGAAAAACAATTTTTATTAAATATTGCATCTCTTGATTATATGATACAACTAATTGAATTATAATCATTAGGTTCTAAAAAAAGAACCTATAAGCTTTGGAATACTCAACATAACAAATGTAGATAATATGACAACAAAGAATTCACTAATTCCTTGAAAAATCTATTTTTGCTTTGCTCATCGGGTAAATATTTTTATATATAATTTGGGAGCTAATGGTAAATACTACCAAATTTTTCTTAAACGATCAATCATGTAATACATATTCACATATAAGGTAATGTACTCAAAAATTGGCTTTATAAGCTTACCCTTGTGGATAATCTATCCATTGTTCGATTTTGTGTTCTTGTTTTGAGGCTACTTTTTGAAGCATCGGTTTTTAGTTTACTTTACCCATATGAATATTCCATCTGATTTTTAGTTCTCGTACTCATAAAGTAAGCCTTAAAACCCTAACTTATGTTTCAGTTACATCATGTCTATTGATAAACATTGACTACTATTGAAACCGTAACTATATCGCTTTCTAGCAAGGACTCAAATCTTTTATCGAGAGATCCAAAGAACACAGTGACGGCAGAGGTCAAACTGGATGTTGAAAATGTGATACCAATGAATTTATACAAATAACAATAAAGAAATTTCATATACATTTGAATGGTTTCAATCCACATTATATTAAATGGAAGTATCACGGTGAAAGTACAATTCTTATGGTTTTAGATGACATAGCTCCTATTAACGAGATGGTCAACATTATCGTTGATGTCATAGGTGGTTAACACATAAATTTATATATGTTGGTCATCGATGATGCAACGAAAGACACATTCTTGAATATGAAAGCGATGCTATGGAAAATAATTATTTTTGAGCTCATAGTAGTCTATCGGGTTGGAGCGGACTAGGGTACAAAGAATGTACCACTTGCAATGAAGACATTCCTTCATACAATTTAACACATAAAGTCATATATATGTTGGTCACAGATGATTCCTGGTGCTAACAATCCACAAAGAAAGGGTTTGGACTTTAACGGGCAACATGAAGCTATAGATGCTCCTTGAAATTGGTAATGAAGAAATACAAGGTTAACTAGATCACATCTTGCCTCGTCGAGCGGGTAAAATAGGTGCTAAGAGAGGTTAGAATGATTTCGAGTTGAATTGGTCTAAATGAAGCATGTTCTTCGAACTTGATTATTGGTCTAATCTGCAGCTGAAGCACAAGTTAGATGTTATACATATCGAAAGAAATGTGTGATAATTTGTTGGGTACTCTTATGATGAACGATAAGACTAATGACACACCAAATGCACGTGTCAGCTTGGGAAATCTTAAAATTTAGAAAGGGAAATTGTTGAAAAAAAAGGTAACAAGTTATATAAACCCCATCCTAAATACTCATTCACAAACACTGGTCGAAAACATTTTTGTGAATTTATAAAAGATGTTAAACTATCGGATGTGTTTAGATCTAATATCAATAAGAAAGTGACAGAAAATAATACTAACATTGTTGGGATGAAATCTCATGACTACTAAATTCTTATGTAACGTTTGATATCTATTAGAGTCAAAGGATTTTTGGCCAAAGATACATATACTCCAATAGTAGAGTTTTTTTACGTTTTTTAAGCAACTTTAGGCAAAAAGACTATTGGTCAAGGATATAAGGAAGCAAAGGTAGTTGTTATTAAAATCTTCTACAAATTCAAAGTGATCTATCATCCATTCGTTTTTTTGATATTGTGGTTCATTTAGTTTTTCATTTACCTAACCAAGCGGTTTGTAGAGGCCCAATATATATGAGATAGGTGTATCCCTTCAAAAGGTAGTTTGGTATTTTGCTAAATTGTTAAGGATTGTTAGTTTGATACTTTTGTTAAATTGTGAAGGACTTAATGCGTTTGATATTTGTTATGAATTTGGTAGTTTGATACTTTTGTTAAATTATAAAGGACTTAATGCGTTTGTTATGAATTTGTTAGTTTGATACTTTGCTAAATTGTTAATGATTTAATGCATTTGTTAGGATTTTGGTAGTTTGGTACTTTGCTAAATTGTTAAGGACTTATGTCTTTGTATGAATTTAGAAGTTTGGTAGTTTATTAAATTTTTAAGAACTTTAATGCATTTGTCATGAATTTTGTAGTTTTGTAGTTTGTTAAATTGTTAAGGACTTAATGTATTTGTTATAAATTTGATAGTATGGTACTTCGTTAATTTATTATAAATATAAATAACAGAACTAATTTTTTTTGAATATATATATATATATATATATATATATATATATATATATATATATATATATATATATATATATATATATTCAAAAAAAATTAGTTCTGTTATTTATATTTATATTATTGTTGCCATGTGTTGTATTTGAAATGGTTGTAGCTTAGTTCTGTTAGTTATGCAATAGAGACTATGATGGACTACTGTGAAATTTGGTGGCTCTTGGCTCTTGCTTTGTGAAGGATATAATGATTGTCGTAGGCCAGTTAGCCGCATTTTGCTTAAAGCCTTTTTTGTGATGTTGGGATGTATGAGTAATATCCATCGAACAAATGGTTGTAGTATTAGTATCTTTAAAAGCGTGAAGTGATGATATCAGATATGGTTGGTTATTCAGCAAAATTATGGTTGTAATAATGTCTGACTTAATATTCTCTCTGTGCATTGCTGCTGGAAATAGTAGAGGTCTTTTAAGGTTGTAAAAAACAAGTATCTGTCTTCAACACATTTCAAATCAAAACACAAGGCTGAGTTGCAGAGACAATTATATGCCTTCTTTATGCATGCTTTTTCTCTCTTTGTTGTCATGTTGCCTGGTGGCATACTGCCATTGTTTCATCAGTTGTGTGTTTCTTTTAACATTTTTATGGCAGATCTATTAAATTTTTTAACTTAATAAATATTGTGCGCCAAAAATGTAAATTTTTTTGTAAGGTTGATATCTTTAAATAGGGTATTAAGTATATGTTTTATCAATTAAAATATGTTGGTCAAAATTTAATATAACAAAAACAAAAAAGTCACTACGCATACATCTTTTAGGCAAAATAATAATAATAATAATAATATAGTATATTACTTAAGAGGAACTCCAATAGCCTTTAAAATGATGCAAAGCCTTTAAAAACCACTCTAAATCTATAAGATTAACTCCAATGGATACACAAAACTAGTGTTTATGTGTGAAAATGCATTTTAATAGACCACTAAATTCAAAACAAAAATTGTGTAATCGAATAAAGGCTTCTATATTTGGTGTAATATTATTTGTCACACAAAAACACATTTTTGAGTTGTTTAATACTATTTTGGTTAGTTGTTATAACTTTTACAATTTTATTAATTGTTATAGTTTATATTATAATATTAAAATATGTTTTTTTATGTAAATTGGTATGGTTGGAGTAAAAAATGTTTTGATGTTAAAAATACATTTTTTTAGTTTATGTTTGGAGTTGCTCTAACCTTCAAAATCATCTATCATTTTTGTGAAGCCTCATGGTTGGTGTGTCTATCTCCCTAACATGAAATTTATGTTTTCAATATAACTTCATTATTTTATTATATTTATTACTTTTAACATTATTATAATTATCATATTATTTCATATAATGTAAAATTTTAATGTGGTCACCATCTTAGTGTTTTTTTTAAATATTTTTTTGTTAGAGTTGGTCTAACACATGCATAGATATTTTCTTTCTTTCTTTCCTGTTTCCTTTTTCACAAACACATACATGCCCCTTTTTTTTCTTTTTTTATAGTTTAATATATTGAAAATAGTAAATAACTTTATTTATTTTATCATAAAACCTAGGTTTTTGTATTTTCTAAATCATTTAAATAACCGGCTACCTTATTCAAAGCCTAAGCGTTGATTATATATATATATATATATATATATATATATATATATATATATATATATATATATATATATATATATATATATATATATATATATATATATATATATATATATATATATAGAGAGAGAGAGAGAGAGAGAGTCAAGATCAAATAAAAAGGAAATTTTTGGTAGGAAGGTAAGAAGTTTTTTTTCTACATATTTTTTTTCACGAACAAACAAAATGAATCATTAGATGATTCATTTGTAAGATGATTCACAAGAAAAAATTATCAAAAAAACATCTCGATGATTCATTTATATAATGATTTTGTTGTTATTCATTAAAATTGTCATAAAAGTGATTTTTTCTTAATTTACTTAAAAATGAATCATAAAGATGTTTTTTTGAGAATTTTTTCTTGTGAATCATCTTACAAATGAATCATCTAGTGATTCATTTTTTTTGTTCGTCAAAAAAATATGTAGAAAAAAAAACTTCTTACCTTCCTACTAAAAAAAATTTCTTACCGAATCTATATATATATATATATATATATATATATATATATATATATATATATATATATATATATATATATATATATGGAAAAGTGAATATACCCTTAAGAGTATATAAGCTTACGTACCCAAACTCATAATAATACGTCGTTTTGTTTGATATGTTCATTATAATATAGTTAAACTTCAATCTTTAACTTGATTTATATTCAATATTTTTAAATTTTCATTATTATTTTTCTATTACATCACATCTTTTTATCGAACACTTACTAGGCTATATATATTATTGTTGAAAATAACAATTATGTAAGAGGAAGATAAATATGAAATTTATAAAAATCTTTGAAGTAATTCAAGTTAGAAGTTGAATTATAAGAACATTGGACAATTACAATGTCTATATATGATACAAAATGACGTAGTATGCTGAGTTTGGGTACCTAAGCTTATATACCCTTAAGGGTATATTCACTTTTCCTATATATATAAACTTGTTTGAAAGACATGGTAGTTTAACAAAATAGAAATATATAGGGTAGAGCATCTCCAATGGTTATTTAAAGTTATTGCTACCGTACTATCTATTAATTTTAACCTCTAAACAAATGATTTCTCTAATGGTTAAAATTATTTTAATAGTTTTTTCTTTAAATTTAACTAATTTACCTTAGTCTACCTAAAATATTTAATAGAACATCTAATTTAATTAATCCTTTTTCAAACACAAATCATATCTTAATATGAAAATATATAATACAACTATATCAAGCCTTTATTTATATACCTAAAATATGAAAAATTATTATGTTTTAGTTATAAAAATAGAATAAAAACATTGAAAATATTATAAATTAGTTATAAATTAGAGATGCTCTTAGTTACAGAATGAAATTGCTTAGCAATTAATGCAAAATATTAATGAACAATTTCTAAAAAATTGTTATTGTAGTTGTATTGATTATATTTCAATATTATAAAACTAAAATTATTTAAATTTCAGTATTGAAAAACTATATTAAATTTAAAAAATCAATTTATTTATATTTCAATTTATTTTAATTGCTTGCAGACGTTAAAAGGCAATCTTCTTTCTGCATATTACAAGCATTTGATCCATCTTTTTTTCTACAAACAAATTTCGTAAACTGCATATATTTTACCTCTTAAAAAATAAACGTCATGTATCTGACTAAATACATATGTATAATGCACTCAGAATTTAATAGCCCAATTTGCTTAGATAGTTGACACTTAAAATCACTTCTTAAATACAAATTTTATTAGGCCTAAAAGAAAACTAGTTTCCAAGGATATTTACGAATAATAGCTTAGCGTGAAATAGGAATAAAATTGTAACGAATCTAAGTCATATGATCATGGGGAACAAATCATCTGTACCAAACAAAGCAAAGAAAAAGCATAAAAACAAGACCACATGCACTGCATTTAACTTGCAAAAGCAAGGAGCAAGTAATGATGAATAAACCCAAAAATGCATAAGAAAGTAGTTATACAATGTTTTTTTTTCAATATATAATAATAATAAATTCTAAAAAAAAAATACCTATGGGCTCAGAATCCATAGAAACCCTTTTTTACCTAAAGGGAAGTTCCACATGACTATTTTGTCCGTTGGTTTACACAGTGCAATGCTTTGCTACATGGTTCCAGAAGCAACATTAAGTACCTACACCAAATAGTTATTAATATAATTACATTATTATAAAAAGATATTCTGTAAAATTGGAATATCTGAGTTTTAATCCAGTACGTTATAAACCACAAAAAACCATTATTCTATTTGAAATTTTATATCGAAATTATAAATGTTTGTGTAAGCATAATGATATTAGCAAAAAAAAAAAATGAACATGACAATGATCATTTGAAGAAACAGAAAATGATATTATTTACTTTTTTCTATCAAGACTTTGTTTATAAATATGTTTGACCATTTCTATTCCTCGTATGTTCATGTAGCCAGATTTCAGGGACAAAATCTTCTTTTACAAAGATATGAAAATAGTCAACAACGTGGAATATTAAGGTATTGATAATATTTGGAAATATATATATTTCTCCTTTGTAATCTTTTGGTTTATCATTGATCTTTTCATATTACTCTTAATCAGTCAAGACCCATTCTTTTTCTGATTCCAAGTTCTAACACTTTGACCAAAAGCTTGTTATTAAACGTATGAGTTTTTAAGTTTGGTATCTAATTATATGTTTCCTGGGTATCAATTTGATAGTAAATGTCACTTTATTTTTAACTTTGTGAAGTAATGGTGTTATTTATCATGTTTTTAGATTAGTATGAACACAACACATACGCCATGAACAGTTAACATCTGTATTCAAACTTCCAACTAATACTATCGCAAAGCATCACCTTCAAATGAAATAACATCGACTTCTATTTGTTTTTTTTTATGTTAATCAGTTTAAGTTAAAGTAACTTTCAGCTCTTATTGGATCTCTTCCTTCAAATACAAATACAAGTAATTTGGGTTTCTTGCTTTTAATTGCTAATAAATGACTATTATCATTCAGATTGTTGATCGTAATTTGAATTGGTATCATCAATGTCTTGAATTCTTTGATTTAGCTTTTCAATCAGTGATCAATTTGTTTCAACGTCAATTGATCCATCAATTGCTTCAAAAAACTGGTTTTCTATTTTGAAAATGTCCATCCAATCACTGAAACTGTTTTCTATACCATCAATCTTTTACGCCATTGTCAGATCAAACTTGAACTTGGTCTGATAGCAATTGTTATATTCTAGGGTTTAGTGCAGAAAAGGTTCACTAATATTGAATGATTGTAACGTAATGATTACAAAACTAATTGTTGTTTTAGATAATTTAAACTGCTCTCCATGATTAGTTTGCTATGGTTATACAGTCTTGAGTCATGATTTGTATATTAAGAGAGTGATTAGTTTATGGCATCTTTGTTCTGGGTATCTCACTATTCACATATACCACCATTTGAGATTAGTTTATGGCAAACCCGTTATAATTTGTGCTTTACTGATGAGCTTCTATAATAACTCCACAAGACAAATATGTCCACTCTGAGAAGATATTTCTTCCATTTTGCTTTGCAGTAAAATGTTGCAAGTATCTTAGGTGTTCTAAAGAGTCTAGAGGTAAGTATGAATTGCTCGATACAATAACATATATGTCCACTATCATGGTTGATCACATCATATGCATCCTTGTTAATTTCCAGAATAAAGCATTAATTGTAAAGGAACAAAGGCATTACCCTGAGAAAGCTCGCAGCAAGCGCGCGCCTCTACGGCGACGTGAGACGTTAAGCGAGCAGCAGCAACCACACTGTGTAACGGCAGCAGCGATTGAGTGCAGCCAATTACTCCTCCAATAGTCCTTTTTAAATATATCACAGGCAATAATGAAATGAAATTAAATGATCATGTTAATTGAGAACTAAATGGTGATGCGTATTGGTACTTATGTTACCCGAAACCAGGGATGGAAGATGTGGGGCCGGGACGGAGGCGGTGGCTGTGAGTGTGAGGGCTTGGTTGCGGAGGAGGACGGAGACGAGGGAGAGGAGTGGTGGTGGAACGACGGATTGTTGAAGATCTTGCGGTGGAGATCAACGACCTCGGTAGGGATCCGCAGCGCCAAGCCATTGTTTTTGTGTGAAAATTGAAATACTGAAAACAATTTTAAGGGTTCAAGGCTTTAAGCCGCAGTCTATTTGGGCTAAAATTCTTAAAGATTGTAGAAATGGGTCGGGCCGATCTAGGATCTACTAGTTGCTTAATTTCATTTTATCAATTCAATTTTAGAAATTGCTTTCTAAATTTTCTACATATTTATTTTTATGTATGTTTTTTTTAATACTTTACTTTTACAAGCTAACTTTTTATAAAATCTATTTCTAAATATATTTTTTTTTTATGAATATAAAGCTTATAAATTCATTTTTACCTATTCGTTCTGACAAGCTCATTTTCTCACCTTTATTTAAAGTTGTAAAGAATTTACAAATTTTGTTAAAGGTAAAAATATTTAAAAAAAAATGTACGTATATTTTCGATAAAAATGAATTTGTAAAAAAAAATTAATGTATAAAATATAATACTTTAAAAAATTAGCAAATTTGTAATAAAAAATAATATGCAAACCTGAATTATTGAAAAAATGGGTACAAATTTTTGTCATAAAAAAGTAGGTAACATATAGACATGTTTAGATTCAATAATCAGTTTTAGGGTATATTATACATTGTTTAGTTTTGAAACCAAGTCTCGCGACTTTTGCTTGTCAGCTTAAATTGATTAAATGACTAAGGTAGTGTTTGTTTTTTGTCTGCAGATCTGCGAGACGTCTTCTATCTGCGCCGCGCAGACATTAGTCTTCGCAGACTGTTTGTTTTTTTGAAGACTGCAGACCTAAAAATGTTTGCGCGCCCTCTTCTTGGCGCAGATATGGACCAGAGTCTTCTAACATCTTCAGACATCTTCTAGCTTAAAAAAACATATATATCTTTATTTTTTTTAAGTTTTTTTTTAATTTATATTTTTTCCAACTTTATTAATGATAAACAATATGAAAAAAAAAAATTACAAAACTTAAAAAAAAACATTTGACGATACAAACATGATATTTTTAACAAATTTATAAATAAAAATTTATTATAATAATAGTCGTTGAAGTTGTTTATATAAATATGAAAAAAAAAATCATAATATATTCTTATATTTTTTTGCCAAAATTTTGTAAAACTTTATTTAATAGAGTATCATCAATTTCTCGAGAAAATATTTATCGTACGTTTTTAATAGATTTATTTGAAAAAATCGAAGTTTATTTCCATCTATTTATGTATCAAATTCTTTGATCACTAATTATAATGTTTAGTTATAACTTTGCAATCAAAGTTGTTGGTTTTTATCAAATATGTATATGAATTAATACCATTTTTATTTTTATTTTTTATATAATAATACATAAAAGTTGATCTAGATTCTTATATATTTATAATAAAGTCGTAAAAATATATAAAAAATTCGCTTTGAAGTTTTAAAAAATCAGTTTATTTAGATTTCAGTTTATTTTAATAGCCCGCAGATGTTAAAAAAACAAACAGTCTTCTTTTTTCAGACTGCAGACGTTTGGTCCACCTCTTCTACTGCAGAGGTCTACAGATGTGGTCCGCAGATTGCAGACATTTTGCCTCAGAAAAAACAAACAGCACCTAAGACAATTTTAGTCATCAATCAGTTCCATTCAAAATATCTAGCTCGGTTAAAAAAATACTATGAACGTACAGTGCGATTTCAAGTCAAAACCGCAAACTATATTGTAAAGACAAAATATTATGGCATGGTGTAGTTAGACTTGAGGGAGTAGTCGACAAAGAGGCCCCAACAAGGGTGTGGTGGCAAGGAAAAGGTTGAGATGGAAGGTGTGGTGGTAAGGAAAAGGTTGGGCTAGACATAGTTGGGGGTTAACACTATATGTTGGTCATTGATGATGCAATGAAAGACACATTCTTGAATATGAATGCGATATTATGGAAAATAATTATTTTTAAGCTCGTAGTAGTCTATGAGGTTGGAGCGAACTAGGGTACAAAGAATGTCCGACTTGCAATGAAGACACGTAGTAGTTTATATGGGCCTTACCCAAATGTCCCAAAGGTCTAAGCCCATTGGGCCCATTAAAGTCCAAAACCATTAGGCTCACAAGGCCCAATACAAAATCTTGGCCCAACTAGACATGTCCAAAAGTCCCAAAACTCTCAAATTCTTCTGACCAAAAACCCAACACAAAAACCCAAAGCCCAAACATGAAACAAGCCCAAAGGCCTATAGAACCACGAACACGGGGAGTACGCTCAGCCTATGTTAGGCATACTCGAGGAACCTGGATCGCGACCAAAGAGAAGGTACGTTGGACGTACCTCTAGTTACGCAGGGCATAACCGCAGATCCTCCAAACTCAATTTATGACTTAACCGGTTAAGCACTTTGCATCTAAACTTCAGGGAACCTCCAAATAAAGCCCTTAATGCATAAAGTCGGCACCTTCATGCATTTGCATGTCCCAAAGGGAAACCAATAACCATTTTAATCCATTAAAACCCAATCAAGAACATGCATGGACCTTATCTAAGCATCAAGAAAGCATTTTTATAAACTTACAACCTTAGATTTGCTAAGAGTGGCAACTCAAAGCTTCTGGAGTGGTCTCCAACCACTAGATGTTGCTCATGAGGTCAAAATGGAACCAAAACCCACATAATCTTAGATCTTAACTTCTAATGATCAAGCTAAGAAATTTTTACCTTTAATAAGCTGAAAATGCAGTAAAGAGTCCAGATCCACAAGCCTTTCCTTGAACCACCACCTTGTACCAAGCCACCACTTCTTGAAATACACTAGAATCCACCAAAAATGCACATACAAGGCTCACCACGCTCTTGAATAAAGCTATAGCTCAAGATTTAGGGTTTAAGACAATGGAGGATGAAAGAGAAGCTCACACCTAAAACTTAAGGTGCTTAAATAGTGAGTCAACCCTAAAAAATAGGGTTTTGGAACTCAGCACACTACGTTAGGCGTAGTTTTTGTACGTTGGGCATACAACTGTAAGTCCCACGTTTCACTTATCCATCATTACGATGGGCATACCCCTAGCTTCCGTTGGGCGTACCCAGCCAAATATACGCATGCATCCTTGCATGCAGGGGACTGCCTTGCCAATTATTTCCATTAGGGACCAAAACTGCCAATAACTTCAAAATACAATAACTCCTTCATCATAGGTCCGTTCCAACATACCTTATATCCACGAAATGGTGGAGAAAAGCCTCATGCTCCTAAAAACACACCCAAGCCTTAAAATGTAATGTCCGGGTTTCGGGGCTAAGCATATTTAAGTGGTGTATAGTCTATGTCAACTATTGTAACTCTTTTCGAAGTAATAAAGATAAATTACTTGAGTATTATGTGAACTGTGTGTATTTATGTGCTTATTATTTATTTATAAACTTATAACAAATAAAGAATAAAAATAAACATCAAAATTAAAGTATGAGATAAGCCCGATATCTTTTACATAAAGTTGTAGTAGTCGAAACAAGGATTTCGGGGATATAAAGAACATCGAAATCCGAGTTATAACGAAGAAGTTATGACCCATCGAAGTTTCGCGACGGAACCGGCACGGCACCGGGAAGCATACATAGTGAAATTATGATAGAACGGATTTTAGCCTTAGCGATCTAAACAAAATTCGTAGAATACGTTAAACTGAGAGCGTCCATAAAAAGAACGCCCAAATCTGACTTCGTATGAGGAAGTTATGATTTTTCGAAGTTTCAACTTAGCAATGTACAGCCCAAAGTTTGAATATTAGATCGATCGGTTTTTAACCGACACAACCTAAACGAGAATCGAAGATCTCGTTAATAGTAGCATAACGATGAAAATACAGACGAAAATGGACGTCGGATGAAGAAGTTATGAGATTTAACGGACTAATCTTGTCCCGGCCTTTTAATAATATAACTTTTAAAATAAAGTCAAAATTAGCCGACGGATTCAAAATAAAAGTTGCAGAATACGTTCCTGCCTACGCATGGATAAAAAGAGCATCAAAAGCGGAGCTCGTACACGAGAGTTACGAATTTTTAAAGTTTGCACTTGAATTTGCGAGGTCTGTAGCGAAACCGATGATATGGATCGATCCGGGTCATCCATCATTGATCACGGAACACACTTCGGATTCGGACACCTAGCTCACAAAACGCAGCGCGCACGAAACAAACGCTTACCGTCCAAGGGATGCCTCGCGTCCGAAGGGGAGCGCTGCGCGTAAAGCTGTCTTCTACGGTTTTGAGAGGGTCCACGTCGCTCCATCAGTAGAGTGCCACCTGTTGTACGACCGAAGCTACGCCCCACGTAGGCAAAGGGAACGCAATGCGTACCTACGAGGCCTCGCACCTATAAATAGAGGTGCGAGGGCAGCTGAGATTTTAACACCCAAACTCATTCCTTCTCTCACTGATTTCTCTCTCTAGGGTTTCTAACCCCCCCCCCCCCCATAAAGCCTAAGTGAATCCCCTAGCACCCGAAGGAAGCCCTGAGGCTCCCGAAGTCCCGAGAAAAAGGGTCTTTCAGTTTAGAAACGCTGCTCCGAGCAAAGTCCGGTTTTCTATAAAACTCGCTGTAAGTGAGCTACGCCTACGCTATTTTTAATATAACTTATAATTAGTTATAGTAATGATGTGTGTAAAACTCACTTAGTTTTCATCCTACTTTAATTATCAAATAACACACAAAAGGCAGTGAACCTATCAATTGTGGTATAGCTAAATAAGCAGGGTATCGAACACAGGGAACGGAAAATTAAATTAAAAACTAATTCTATCTAAGTTGATTAAGCAAATAGGGGTTTTTTCTCTAGTTTTACAAGACTAGAAACTTACTAACTAAAACTAATGCAAGACTAGAAAAGAACAAATTAACTAGATTCAATAATGGGAAAGAAACTTCTGTTTAGTTCAACTCGGTTAACTTTATGGTTGATTCTAAGGTAATAGTGCAATGGATTAATTCTTTCGTTGGTTATCGATTCAAGTGATTAAGTTTGTGTTCACTACCCTAATCCTTAGCAAATAAACTAATTCAAACAGTGGCCAATTGCTTAATTTACTTATATTTACTAGATTAATTATTCGGGTTAAGTTAGACTTGCAATAGCTAATTAATTCGTTATTCTTAATTAACCTCTTGTTCGATGGTCATCTTACAAGCTTGCACATGAGTTTACTCAATTTCCTTATTAATCCTAGTTTCATGTTCATTAATTCTATACATATGGTATAGTGGTCACATATCATATGAGGTTGATAATCAATAGATGTTCATGCTAATCAATTATCTTCCTATTAACAGGAAATTAATTATCATTCATACACAAGGTTCTTTAGCAAGCTAAAATAACAATTAATCACCAACTTGGAATTAATCCTACCAATCAATCAAACCATATTGTCAAGTTTGTATTCCCAAACAGAAGTATAAAGAAATTAGTTCATAACTAAGGTAAATAACAGCAAACAAATAAGTTCAAGTTGCTTAATCATGTTGACAAAACAAAAGAATTAAGTAGAATGGTGAAATTACGCCTTAATTACTCCCGGGATTGGATTCTAGCTTCTTTGGTTGACTTCTAGGGTTCTTCTGGCTTCTTATTCGCAGCTAAGCACTTCTGAAACTTCCCAGAATTCTCCCTTCTCGAATTGTAGAGTTATCTTTATATATGCGTTCCGACTCGTCAAGTCATATGGTGACTCGTCGAGTCCCTCTCACAATAGTCGTAATCCGATAACTATCTTGACTTCCGAATGCTTATCTTTCTGAATCCGCGACCGGACTCGTCGAGTCAAGGGGCAACTCGACGAGTAGAAGCCTTTTATGGGTGTTTTCTTTCTTCATTCCACTCTTGAGCTCCTGACCGCTTCTCTTGCTTCCTTTCGCTTCCGAGCTTCATCTTTGGACTGAAAAACATAATTTAACACTTTTAAGTACCTTTTGTCCATAATATGCAACAATTTAGCCAATATATGAATAAATAAACTACACTTAATACACACTAAATATGCACATATCAAAATACCCCACACTTGTCTTTTGCTTGCCCTCAAGCAAAACTGAATTTTAACACATTAGAATCACATATAATAACTCCAATCCAACCCAGCCATTATGCCAAGACCGCAACGCATGCATTTGTGTCTAAAATTCCTAAAAACCCCCCATACTTCAAATACTCACAATCCTCATAAACATTCGCCCACTCACCCCGAACTATGCTCATTTTATGCAACCCTCCGAATCCATCCTCAGAAAACCTCTTTACCCTCAAGGTATTTTTAATTGAGCAACCCAAGCATACATAATCTAGAATTACAACTTTTCGATACCACTACGGAGCTCTTTGGAATTCTTCACTTGCTTGATAATTTGATCTTGGATATCTTTGAATTCACCACCTTTTTGTTTGATTTTTGGTATCTTCAACTTTTTGAATTCCTTCAGAATTTTCGATCTTCATATTTGATATTTGACTTTGATGCTCCAAAAATTCTTCAAACTTTTTCTTGGAATTCTCTCTCTTTTTTTTTTTACATGTATACCTCATTTTTTCACTCAAATCCCTACATGCTTAAGCAGGGGCGCTCAATCTCAACCTTTATTGGCTAATGATAAAAATTTTCCTGGATACATTTCAGGTTTAGGCTGCTAAACATATTGCATCCCTCAGGCTGGGCAAGGTCGTGTTTTTGTCTCATGATTTCACTGAAATAAGGAAGCCACAAATGCACTAGAACGTATATAGGCTCAGCTAAAAATTTGGGTCTTCATACAATTATTAACACAATTCTAACATGGAATCCTAATTTTTTTACCAAAATTTTCTAAATTAGTATCCTAAATAATCCTTTTGGTATGCAAAATTTTTTAAAATTTGACTATTATGTAACCAACCCCCTACCCCACACTTATGTGATGCAATGCCCTCATTGCATATTATGCATAAAAACAGAAAAATAAAGAGGGAATTTTGGAACAAACTCCCCTGGGATAGCAGTGGATAGGTTGATCACTCTCATTTAAGCTCCATCTTCAATAAACTTTATACACGGAAAAATCTCATCCATGTCTCGTGTGGGTCGCTCTAATATGCGAAAATCGGCGTAAGATCTTCAAGAATGGATATGGAATTAGAAGGATGCAAGTGGTATAAGTATTAGCATCAAATCAGCAGTCGTTCGGCTCAAAAAATGAATGACTCGTCGAGTCTGATGATGGACTCGCCGAGTAGCAGCGCGCCGTCTAAAAATTTCTGGAAATACAAAGCGACTCGTCGAGTCAGCTTAGTGCACTCGACGAGTTGGCCACTGAATGAAAAATCTTGGTATGTGGCAACTGTTTTAGCCTCTCACAACTTCGTTAACCCTTCCTCACATGCGGACTTAATCGCTCATACCCCTAAGACCGGACTTGACACTTTGACGTTAAAAACTCGCTTCCTTGACTCGCTCTCACACGCAAAAACATCCATGCTTTACATCTCTATACCATCCTAAGCAAGCAATCAAAATGCAATCCTGAAAATAACTAAAGCAAACAACTATTAAACATCATAATATCTCAAAGCATACACACCAAAAACAAAACAAAATAAAAATTGCAATTGTTTGATTAAAAACACAAAAACACGAATATCAATCTTCATCTTCCTCCTCATCATCGTTGGCTCCACTTCCCCCAGCTCCGCTTCGACGTGCACCAATCCTCTCGTCCCACGATGGAATGTATGGATAATTCCCACCATCAATATGCGGAATATTAAAATGGTCAAAAAGTCGTATGTGGGATTGGTTGCTAAAATTTAGCCCCCTAGCCATTTGGTCTTGCATCCGCCTCATCTCTATATTGTACCAATCCATTGGTACGTCTTCAGTCTCTACCGGAATCACTGGCGGCTCATCCTCCACATCCCGTTCCCTTCGCGATCTCACCCTCCTTCCCGGTGCTTCGGGACCTACAACTGAGTCATCATTTGGGATGGCATAATGGCCACCACCATAGTCTTCAATGATTCGTGCTCTGCGGAAAAGAATGGGATTAAATGGGGGTGTCGGGATCAATGTCAGGAGGTTCCAGGCACCACGGTTCATCAACCTGAATGAATTAGCTAATCGAGTGACAAACATGCCTCCATTGATACGTGATGTTTTGCGATCTTTGACCGCACCCTCCGAGAGATATGAAGCAATGCACCACGGGATGTTGCAAAAGACGTCGGGTGTGATAATGCTCCATAGGTAGAAAACATCAAGGTTGGAAACCTTGTCATCGTCCTTCCTTTGGTTGATGGTGGAGGAAATAAGGCGGTGAATGAGGCGGTGAGTCGGGGATCGGATGCTCCCTTCTTGTGCTGACTTCGGGATATAAACTTTATTCCCTATAGTATTCCACCAACCCGTGCTAGTAACTCCATCGGGGAACACCATGTGAGTGTTAGCCAAAAAGGCCCGAAAGAGGTTCGTTGAAACCAAAGGTTGATCATAAATCCCTAGTCGGCAAGCAAGGTCCACCACCGAGCATTGATGATACTCACCCCCAAGACAAAACGTGAAGCTCACCGGATGATATAAATCCACTCCACCGGTAAAAGATACCGTGGAGAAAAACTCCAAGCAAAGCTCCAAATATACTGGCTCTTGTATGCGGAAGACCCGGCTCCAACCATCACATATCATTGACTCGCCGTCATGTTGGAACTCCTTTAGAAGGTACGGAGCTAATTCTTCTTCATATCGCACATTTTGCAACCACTCCCAATCAATTCTGTTCGGTACATAGACCTCCTTCTTTTTGATATCGGAAAGCTTCTTCTTCCACTTCCGCATTGTTGAAGCGGATTCGATTTGCGGGAAATTCAACCATGGAAATTCCCCTTGGCTACCACTTGAAGATTGTCCTCTTCTAAACATGACTCCTGCAAAACATATAAACCAGACCCAGAAAACACAGAATAAAAAAAAACGAACTGTTTCTGGAAATCGACTGGACTCGTCGAGTCCATGCCTGACTCGGCGAGTCGCGCGACCTGTACGAGTCGGTCGACGGGTCTCACAAAATTGAACCATGTAACCTTTAAATTCTTGCAAGGGTTTTGTTCAGGGACTTCCTACTAAGTAATAAGGCCACAATAAACGTTCAAAACAACAATATTCATGAAAAAAATCGAAAACATAGAATTTAATTACTTTTCAAAAACGGGTTTTTTTCATGAAATTGCAAGTATAGATGACCTTATAATCACATTCTATCAAGAAATCAAGAAGAAAGTTGTTACCTTTTGAGTTTAAATCTTGAGAATTTGGAAGAAAAGTTGAAGAACACTTGAATGCTTGAGAGAGAGTTGTAGAGAGAGGCACCCGGCGAGTGTGGTTGTGAAAACTGAATTTTTAGGGTTAAAACCCTATTTGATGTAAAAGTAATTTCGAAATGATTATTTTTTTTCTGTAAATAAAAATCGACTCGTCGAGTCAGGGTCAGACTCGGCGAGTCCAATCGCGCAGTCAAAGTTTTTTTCTGAAATCAGAATATACTCGTCAAGTCAGGGTCAGACTCGGCGAGTCTCTTGTAAAACATTACTAATTTTTAAAATTTTGTCATTTATTCAAAATCTTTTCACCCCACTCTTAAGCTAGGCGCTCCCTTAAGCAGACAAGTCCGATGATTTGGAAGATTAAAATTGAAACACAAAACAAAAATAATAAAAAAAACTAAAGAGTAAAAGAAAGCAAACTCTAATGACGGGTTGCCTCCCGCAAGCGCTTCTTTTTGTGCGAGTCTTTAGCTGGACTCCCAACCTAATAAACTTCTAATAAATTCGATGCCCATCCATCCGTTGCATTGAATATCTTCTTTGGTGGACCAATTTGTGAAATTTGGCTCTTTACTTCTAAAATTGGCCAAACGAGCTTGAATACATAAAACCCAAGAATATTGACAAGGGTTGGAACCGGTTGGATACTAATCATAAATGGATCATGATTTAGAACTTTCTCCAAAGTTGGAATCGTCACCCCATGCTTTGAAACACAAACCGAAAATACAGGGGGGCATGTCATGGTAATGGTCAAACCACAGCTTGGTTCCTACAACTCGGCTTGTTCTTGTTCTTCGTCTGACCCCTCTGCCAGCAACCTTTCTAGTTCCTCCAAATCTCTTTCTGGATTAAATTCTTCATCTTTTAACTCTAGCTCTTGTGACTCAGATTGTTCTTGTGTGTTGGGCAAGATGTTATCTAACCATCTATCAAATTTCTTCAAATCTTCATCCCATCCACACTCCTCATCTTCTTGCTCAATTTCCTGTACTACTTCCTCAATAAAAGCATCAAAAGCATCGAGATTTGGAAAATACATAATAAATAAAAATAAAAATAAACTAAATAAACTAAAAAAATCAATAAAAAATAATAATAACAATTAGCAAATAATATTAACTATTTAGAACCGTTCCCCGGCAACGGCGCCAAAAACTTGATGTGTGTAAAACCCACTTAGTTTTAATCCTACTTTAATTATCAAATAACACACAAAAGGCAGTGAACCTATCAATTGTGGTATAGCTAAATAAGCAGGGTATCGAACACAGGGAACGGCAAATTAAATTAAAAACTAATTCTATCTAAGTTGATTAAGCAAATAGGGGTTTTTTCTCTAGTTTTACAAGACTAGAAACTTACTAACTAAAACTAATGCAAGACTAGAAAAGAACAAATTAACTAGATTCAATAATGGGAAAGAAACTTCTGTTTAGTTCAACTCGGTTAACTTTATGGTTGATTCTAAGGTAATAGTGCAATGGATTAATTCTTTCGTTGGTTACCGATTCAAGTGATTAAGTTTGTGTTCACTACCCTAATCCTTAGCAAATAAACTAATTCAAACAGTGGCCAATTGCTTAATTTAATTATATTTACTAGATTAATTATTCGTGTTAAGTTAGACTTGCAATAGCTAATTAATTCGTTATTCTTAATTAACCTCTTGTTCGATGGTCATCTTACAAGCTTGCACATGAGTTTACTCAATTTCCTTATTAATCCTAGTTTCATGTTCATTAATTCTAGACATATGGTATAGTGGTCACATATCATATGAGGTTGATAATCAATAGATGTTCATGCTAATCAATTATCTTCCTATTAACAGGAAATTAATTATCATTCATACACAAGGTTCTTTAGCAAGCTAAAATAACAATTAATCACCAACTTGGAATTAATCCTACCAATCAATCAAACCATATTGTCAACTTTGTATTTCCAAACAGAAGTATAAAGAAATTAGTTCATAACTAAGGTAAATAACAGCAAACAAATAAGTTCAAGTTGCTTAATCATGTTGACAAAACAAAAGAATTAAGTAGAATGGTGAAATTACGCCTTAATTACTCCCGGGATTGGATTCTAGCTTCTTTGGTCAACTTCTAGGGTTCTTCTGGCTTCTTATTCGCAGCTAAGCACTTCTGAAACTTCCCAGAATTCTCCCTTCTCGAATTGTAGAGTTATCTTTATATATGCGTTCCGACTCGTCGAGTCATATGGTGACTCGTCGAGTCCCTCTCACAATAGTCGTAATCCGATAACTATCTTGACTTCCGAATGCTTATCTTTCTGAATCCGCGACCGGACTCGTCGAGTCAAGGGGCAACTCGACGAGTAGAAGCCTTTTATGGGTGTTTTCTTTCTTCATTCCACTCTTGAGCTCCTGACCGCTTCTCTTGCTTCCTTTCGCTTCCGAGCTTCATCTTTGGACTGAAAAACATAATTTAACACTTTTAAGTACCTTTTGTCCATAATATGCAACAATTTAGCTAATATATGAATAAATAAACTACACTTAATACACACTAAATATGCACATATCAAGTAACGTTATTAGGAACTTATAATAAGTGTTTGGGCTATTATTATAGGTTATATAAGTATTGTTTACCGCTTATATAATAGTAATAATAGCTAGACTATTAAGTAGTCCAGATGAATGATAGACTAAACTCTAGTGGTAATGATACTTGGTTTTGACGAAGGAAATTGTTTCAAGAATAACGAAGCGTTGTCTGAGTTCGGAATTACCACCTTGATAGGTGAGTGCATAGTTACTTTCAGCTTACACGTAGATATGAATTATTTTATATAAATTACGTGTTGTGTGTGCATATTATCTGAAGATAGATCAGGCTATTGTGATTATGTTTTGATTTGGTTCTATCTGTGTAGGGGTCAAGCAAGTATGGGGTTTCAGAATTTCAGCAGCGGTATATTGGTTCGATAATTCAAGGAAGAAATGTCTTGTTTAGCATTTGGATGTTCATCTCCCAGTTCGTCTCGTGTTGTTCATTATGTTCATGGAATTGTTATCATCATGATGAGTCTTTTATTGAAAGATTATTTAATCCCTTTGGCCAAGTGGAATGGAATTAGAAATGTTTTGGTATGGGCGGTATGTCAGGGATTTAGGCCAATTCAAGACTTTAGATTTCAGGTTAAGTAGAAGTGGTTATTTTTGCATGGCATTGTTCTAGACTGAGAAAGAATTCGTTCATCTGCGAGTTGGGAGATCCCTACTAGGGTTGGTTTCGGTCGCCTTGGTAAGGATGTGGTATGATCGGGGTGGTGGTCGTGTTGCTTAGGATGTTTAGCATGCTTGGGATGGTAAGGAATGATTTCGAGGATGAAATCTAATTTAAGTGGGGGAGAGTTGTAACACCTTGTCCTGAATATTTTCCTATTTCAAGGCGGTGACCAAAGATCGGGTATTATCAGGCTTCTCGTTACCTTTTCATGGAAATTTGTTTGAGAAATTTTAAGGAAGTATCATTTGATAAAAGTGTAGAGCTTCTTGTTACCTTTTCATGGATATAAGGGTCGTCGAAATCGGGTTTATAGTGAAGAAGTTATGGCCTTCAGAGAATTGCAGTGTTTAAGGATAACCCTACTACGCGGGGCGTACATAGGGAGTACACAAGGCGTACTAGTGTGAGGTTCAGTACACGGGGCGTACATTGGTGTACGCTTAGCATACTACGAGGGGTTGATAGTGGATGCGAGGCCTTGTATGCTAGGCGTACGAGGATTATGCGGGGAGTACGAGGAGTTAATGAAAACCCTATTTTAAGGCGTTGCACCCTATATAAGCACCTTAAGTCTTTAGGGATGGCCTCTTTACTAGTCTCTAAGCCTCCAAAACCCTAGAAATCGACCCTTAGCCTCCATTGTTGTGCATTTGAATCCTTGAGATGAAATTGGTGTTTGTTTGCTCATTTTGAAGAGATTGAAGAAGGTGGAAGATTCATAGCTTGGTGGGAAACTTAGAGATCCAGAATCATCACTCATCTTACAAGTTCTTTGAGGTATCAAGTTCATACCTTGGCTTTTGAATGATTAGATCTCTTTATGTCTTGATTTTCATGCTTTTGGGTCCCTTTTTGGGTTGATTGATGAGTTAATACGTCGAAGGGCTTATTTTTTAGGTCTGAGCTTGTTATGAGATTCTCAAGCATAAAGGTGCTAGCTTTATGAGCTTTATGGTCACATGCATGATTAAGTAACCTAATAAGTCCTTTTGAGCTTTAAGAGTTTCATTTAGCCATACATGAACGTAAAGTTAGCAACTCTATGTGATTATCCAACTCAAGGAAGACAAATATACATTTTGGAACAAGGTCTTAACGAATTAAGGAGTAAAAATGAGATTTGGCAAAATGGATTAGTACGTTGGGCGTATAAGCTCGTACGCGTTACGTAGAACCCCTAATGTGTGTACACTTAGCGTACAGATGAGTACGCCCCCGTGTACTCACTAGGATTTGAGTCTGGTGTTTTGGGCCCTATTGGGCCATCAGGTTTTGGGCTGATAGTTATTTTGAGAAGGCCCACAATGGGATTTGGCCCCAATTTGGAAAGTTAGGCCATGAATTGGGCCTCGGGTGGCTAATTAGGATTTGGGCCTTTTGGATTGTGAGTTTGGGCCTTAGTCTTGGTCCAAACTAGGTAAGGGGTAAAATGGTCCTTTTACCCTAATTATGGACTGATGGTTATAGATTGGAATCCAATTATTAGTCGGATGTTATTTGATATTGATAGCTTGGAGATTTGTTAGACCAGCAACTAGAGTGATTCGACAGTGCAATGTGAGTTTCCTCCCTGTGTTTTGGCGGGTCGAAGGCACTAATGCCGATGCATGACCTATTATGTTAGAATACTCATTGTCCGTGTGACACTTGTATGTGTATGTGCATGTATGCTTACTAGGTGGGACCCGATGGTTATTCTGTACGCTATTACTTGTTATGCTTATGTGATTAGTATGTGGGTTGGGCCTGTTATACTCATTGGGAGAGGCCTGTTATACTCATTTTGTGGGGCGCGTTATGCAATTTAGGGCGGGGCCCGTTATGTGAGTTAGGGTAGGGCCCATTATACTCATTAGGCGGGGCCCGTTATGTGTTATGTATGATATGTATGATATTTGGTATTTTGGGGAACCCACTAAGCTTCGTGTTTACGGTTTTCAGTTTATATTTTAGGTACTTATGTTTTCAAATGGAAGAGTTCAGGATGATTACAGAGCATACAACACCTCGTTCCGCATTTTCTTAACTTATTCTGATGTGAAATGATGATTGATACATTAGTTTTATTTGGATTTATATGATGATGTTTTGGAGATACTAGTTTTATTAATTTAAAAATGAAATTTTTGGATCTTAATTTTGGGACATTTCAGTTTGACTTTTCAAACTCAAATCGGATTTACCCCCAGATAACAAATTGGGTTCTACAAAACTGGTTCCTAAACCACCCAGAAATTTGGTAATAGCTACCAAAATTTGGATTAAACTGGTTTCAAATTGGATTCGGATTATTGACTAGATTCGATTCGAATTTTGACTGGATCCGAATCGGAATGTTGACCGGATTGGATCCTGGATTTGTGCATCTCTACTTGTATTTGATGTTACACCTTGAGAAAATGTTACCTTAAGCCATATATATATATATATATATATATATATATATATATATATATATATATATATATATATATATATATGTATATAAATGAATAATAGTAAGGGTAAAGTGAATATACCTAACAACCTTATATAAGCTTAGGTACCTAACCACATTATACTACATTGTTTTGCATTATATTTCCATTGTAATCGTCTAAGGTTCTTAAACTCCAACCCTTAAATTGATTTACTTCAAAGATTTTCAGACATTCACCATTATATTCTTCCTACACCATTTGATTTGTAACGGTAGTATATGAAGCCCACCAGGGGATCTCCGATAGAAAGACGTGATTTGAATGAAGATAATGATGAAAGTCCAAAGATTTTGGTAGCAATCAAGTTATGAGGTTGAATTTTAAGAACTTTGGGTGATTATAATGCAAATATGATACAAAATTACGTAGTATCATGTGGTTAGGTGTCTAAGCTTATATAAAGTTGTTAGGTATATTCACTTTACCCTAATAGTAAAGAATATATATATATAAATATATATATATATATATATATATATATATATATATATATATATATATATATATATATATATATATAAAGTATATACAAAATTTTTGCCTTAAGTCATTCTTAACAAACGTCATAACTCGCCACGACTCATAAAGTTTGAGGTTTGACATTGCCGCTATAAAACACCTTACATTATTTAGAACCTTTGATTCTAAGACCTTTTATTTGTTGGCTCAAATTGACTAGACGACTAATCCAAGTTTAGTCACTAATCAACTCCATTCCAAATACCTATCTCAGTTAAAAAAAATATTACGAGTGTTTGCATTGCATTTTAAAGTCAAAACCGTAAACTATATTGTATAATGTGCATTAAAAAAGTACAAATTATAAAATGCACTTTAAAAGATTAAAAGTTCTAAACCATGGTATGTGATGGGGTCTCATGTGTTTCAGTTTAGATTCCATAAACAAATTATATAATTATTATTTTTATTCGAACCCGTGTCATTATTAAAGTTCAAATAAAATTATTATTGCACTGTGTAGTTAGGTTTGAGGGAGTGGATGACAAAAAGGCCTCAACAAATGTGTGGTGGTTAGGAAGAGGCTGAGGTGCAAGCTATGGTGGCAAGGAAAAGGTCGAGGTGGAGGGAGTTAGGGGGTAGTTGGCGCACACTTGATAATGGAATGTCGAAGAAAGAGGAAGAAGATGATGATGATGGTGGAGCCCGATATCCTCGGCATCCACTCCTTCAAGCCTTAAAGTTTAAAAATAAAAGATATGTTAACAATGATAAGTTCGTAGCAAAAAAAAAAAAAAAACATAAATTATCATTTTTACTCGGGTTAATGTCATAAAAGGGTAACCAACTATCTAAAATGTTTAAAAATACAATTCAACTAAAAAACGTCATTAAAAGGTAACAATCTATTGTCTTGTTTTAAAAATATCATTGTTAGAACGGTGTTTTTAAAAAAACAAAACAATTGTTGGAATGATATTTTATAAACCAAAACAATTGTTCATTACATTATTTTTTTAGTTGAATGGTATTTTATAATATTTTAAATAGTTGGTTACCCTTTTATAACATTAACCATTTTTACCCTTGTTTACTAGTAGATAAAATTCAAACACAAAAATCATATCGATAAACAAATAGAGATGACAACGAGGACGGGTAATATAGGGGACCTCAATCCCCATCCCCACCCCTAAATACTCATTTCAATCATCATCTTTATCGGGGAATATAAATGAATCCTTATCCCCAACCCCAACAAGGACCGGGGATCTTCAATAAGAAATCGGAGATTTTTTTCTCCTTTAATATGACAAATTTTATGTAAAGAAAAACTCTAAATTTTAATTTTACCTACACAAGTTTAAAGATTTTAAAAAAACATAAAAATATTCATATATTGCATAAAAACTATAAACAAATTTTCTTCCAAATTTAAATATATACATGGAAAATCAAGTAGAAAAAAATTATCAAATTGATATTTGAGGTAAAATAGATAAACCAAGGAAAAAAATTATATACGATATTAAATTAGATTAAAAGAAGAAGGAAAAATATAATTTCAACCAAATAATTATTAATAAGTTGGGTTACTTGGATCTTAAATATTATAACTTATACAATAAATATATGTTTTATATTATTTTTATATATTAATATATATCGGGGCAGAGACTAGGAGTATCCTCATTTCATTTTTTATTCATTCCATTTTTTTATTTAGAAATTCCCTGTCCACATCACCGATCAATATAGAAATTTGTCGCTTAAAACATGTATGGGTTTCAGATTTTCCATCGAGTTTTTTTCGATCCCTACAAACAAAACTTAGAAAGTCATAAAACACTTAAACACATATTTGCAATTTATTTATATAATATATCATATTAATGAATTAGGCTTTCCCACCACATAAACAATCGAAACATTTCTTTTAAATTCATTTTCTTACCGCATAAAATAATAAATACCTTACCAAAAATTGCCAATTTTTTCAAAACTAAATTTTAATCAGCTCCTTAACAGATAGCAACCAACTTTTGGTACATGTAGATAATGTTTCAATTTTTATTTGCAATCAAGACTATTAGTCTTTGGTATGGTAGAACGTCATTAAAAGCGTTGGGAAGAAAGAGGATGATGTTATGTACCCACTACTCTAAGACACATATCATGATCAATCGGTCAAAATGAATTCACTTACAAAAGAACTAAAATTCAATATACAACTACTTAATCTTTACCATAAATAAACATATTCGTTAATCGATTAATATTTACTATAAATAAACATATTCGTCAATTCAAAACTTCTAGTTCATTATAATTGTCCCACATAATTTAAGGACGAAAGGAAATAGAGTTGGAACAAAAATAATAGGTTTACTACATGCATAATGCATATATGATATGGTATAATTGTATAATGAAAATTAAACTCAACCGTGACAAATTTCCTAATAAAAATACATAATTTATACGAAAAAACTGCGGAAAATCAATTTACAGGGACATTTACATCGGATTCTCGCCGTCTTTCATCTCTTTCCGCCTTGAACCTCCTCAAAACCCCGTCCATTGCAATATCAAAAGCGTCCTTCATGCCGCCATTGTTACTCTCATCATCGCTATACACGATCTTGGGTATAATTTCTATAACTCTTTCTCTCATCTTCTTCACGACATCCTTACTGTAATTCTCCAACACCCCCTTTATCGATTTCCTTCCCGCTGAAACATCATTGTGATCTATGAAAACCGAGTAGCTTTCCGGTTCCTCCGGCAAGTACCATTCGTACTGATCGTACATCGTCCTGTTCCAGAACAAAACCGGCACCGCTCCGGCAATCATGCAATCAAACACCGATCGTCTCGTGAAACTATCTCCTCTCGGCTGCAAACAGAATTCCGATCCAAGTAACGACTCCATTATCGCCGAGCTTCCGTTCGCACATGGCGTCACTGCACAATCCACCACCCGGCAAGTACCGGAAACAGACTCATTCCGGCAGGTTTGTAACAGTAGTCCTCTAATATCATCGCCGACGTCTTCACGCGCCGCACCGACGAAAGTGAAAAGGCTTGTTCTGTTGTACGTTCGTATGAAGTTTTGCCATGTTCGGATGTCGGAGATTGAACGGGGGTGGAATCCGGTGGGGTAAGGTATCCCGATGTCGTGGTAGTCCCCCGGAGCTCTCTCGATGGTGAAACGTGTGACAGTTTGCATCTCCGGCATGTTTAAGAAGGTGGATCCCCATCGCTTTTCCGGGTCAGTTAACCGGCGGAAATCCCATGTGATCCTACCCAGAACTATAACATGATCAGAGCCGTTGGATCTTTGCCAGTACCGTTGCATCTGGACCCACTTTATTAACTCCACGGCATGGAAATCACGTTCGTCGTTAGTACTGTCGGTGAAGAGATATTTTCCGACGGCGAGTCCAGCGTAAAACGGTATATAGAAAACCGTAGCAGATTCCGGCTCCATGGTTCTGCATTTATGCTTCAGGATCCGGTTATGAAAAATAATCTCCGATGAAAACTGATTCGTCCGATGCCACACCTGAAGTAAGTTCTCCGGTATTATCCCGGCGAGCTCGGTAGCAGTTGTTCCATAACCGCCATTGGTGGCGACGCCGCACTGCCAATGCCAAGGGTCTAAATCTTCGCAGGTACCCACTAAATCGGAGTTGAACATGGTTGGGAGTTTGTAGACGTAAACGTTACCTTCTTCGCATCTGTCATCCGCCATAGATGGGAGAGATACCGGCGCCGGCGGTGGTGGGAAGGGAGAACAGAAGATGAGGAGTTGTACTAGGGAAAGTGAGAAGATGAAAAGGGAAATTCGTGGGTGTGAAGTGATTTGAGAGTGAATTGAGTGAAAAATACTGGTTATGAATTGGAGGGTTCTGGATTTCTTGGAGATTAACATGGTGAAATGGGAGTGGATTTGGAAGAGGAAGGAGTAGGGTTTAATGGTTTATGCTAATAGCTTTTGAAGGACCTTCAAATAAAATACCGACATTTATTTTTACTTATTTTATTGCATATTGTTTTTGTTATCATTAGTTTTCTTTTAGAGTAGGGATGCCATATTTCATCTTTTGTTTACTTTCCGATGCTTTGTTAGAGTGGATTGAATAAACAAAAAAAAAAAAAACATTTAAATTAGTGTTAAATGATTTTATGGAAAATGAAATTATGATTTATATCCATGTCTCATCGTAATAGTTAAGGAGGTAATAGTTAAGGAGATGATTTTTACATAATTTTTTTTCTATACATAATAATTGACGCTTTAAAATGTTGTATTGTACAGCTTTTTAATACATATATTGTTGTGTATGATAAGAAACCGTTGTATACGAATCACTTCCCAATAATTAATGAGTGGAATTCTAAAAATAAAGTAGAATGCTATTAATCATTTTATTTATTTATTATTATTTTTTTAAACGACAAATCTAACATACTCCTAAACTACTTCTTAAATCTACCTATGTGCACAATGAGACTTGAACCCTCAACCTCAATGAGAAAGGACAACAGCGGATACCGCTGGGCTACAAGCCCTTTGGTTCGAACATTTTTTTTAAGGCTAACTAGTAAAACAACACGCGGCTACGCCGCTTTTGGGGTAATATGGGAAAAATCGGCAAACTTTAAAACATATATGCTAAAATTGTAAATCGCCACAAATAGCGGAGAAAGTCGACAACCCCTAAAATTATATGTCAAATGTGTACAACCAAAAGAAAAAACACTAATGGAGAAAAAAAATCCAAAAATGTTGTTGCAATAATGTTAAAGTTGTCGAAGTTTGGAAAATATGATGGTAAAATTCTAAAGGAGATTTTTTGTGTTTTTTATGTCAAAATGTAAAAGTTTTGACTACAATGACGAAAAGTATCAAATTCATTAAAGATTTGTGGCAAAAACACCAAAATGTAAAACTGTTGACTGCAAGGACTAAAAATGTTAAAGTCACTAAAGATTTGTGGCAAAAACCTAAAGGCACAAACACTTAATCAAATGGCAAAAATATAAAACTTTTGACTTTAGGGACGAAAAATATCAAATTCAACAACCATTTATGGCAAAATCCTAAAACCTAAAAATGTATTGTTGTTAAACTCCTTTAGATTTTATATATATATATATATATATATATATATATATATATATATATATATATATATATATACATATATATACATACATATATATATATATAGAGAGAGAATGAGAAAGAGGTGTCTTAGGTGTCAAGGTTTTATATAATCTCTTGATTTGCTAAAAAAATGCAAGTTAAAAGAGTACAATAAATAATTAGGAGGTGTGTGTTTATTAAATAAAATTAAAAAATTAAAATAAAGATGTATATTTATGATATATTTAACGGACTAGCTGAAAATGTAACTGTTAGTTGAAAAATTAAATGATAGCTAAAAAACTAGTTACAAACTAATAAGTTAAAAACAATTTGATAAGCTGATTGGAATATGTAAATAACACTAAAATACATATAGAAGATTAAGATTATGTTTGGCGTACTAGCTGTTAGCTGAAAAACTAACTGATAACTGAAAATCTAACTATTAAATAAAAAAACTAGCAAATAATAAATAACATTTGATAAAACTAGTTGAATGACCTTAACCGAAAAGCTAGTTTTAAGCTAAATGTCCATTTATGACATTTCACAGTGCAATTTACAACAAAAAAATCATGTACTACCGATTACAAGAAGGTAGCTTATAAGGAGTGACAATCTACAACAAAAAAATCATGTAGTTTCCAAATTAAGTGAAGCCAATAAAAAAATCAACAACACGGCAACACCTAAGGGGTCGTGTCGGGTACCTTAAAAAAACTAGACCAACCGGTTAAAACCGATCAGGTACTACCGATTAAACATTTTAAAAAAACCGAGTTAAATTATGACTGAAAAGAATTGTACAGTTTAATGAAAAACTAGTTGATTATTAGTCCATTGATAAAACGACGCACAAAGAGTGAAAGTTTTTGGCATGTAGACTTCTTTTTATTAGATCAATTTATTTATTTATTGATATTTTGAAACTTATTAACTTTTTGTTATCATTCTCATAAATTTAAAATAATAAATTGTCTCTAATAACTTATTTTTTCTCTTTTTAAAATGGTTTTTTAAGATATTAAAAAAAAAAAAACTCTAAGGTAGGTTATTTATTTTTTTTAAGATAGTTCCAAAATTTTCTATTATATATATTTTAAATGAAATTAAAATTTTAGATAAATCTTAGGTCTCACCTTTGGCATAAATAGATACGCCCCTGCTTATAAGTTTTTTTTGATTTGTTAAACACGACAATCTTAAAAAAAATTAAAAAAAAAAATTAGTTGTGCTGCGTCAAACATAATCTTAGTAACAAACGCTCTAGAATCATCCATAAATATCTTGTTCATGGTTGACACAACTAAATACATACTGTCTAAAAATTTATGTTACTGTGGGGTCTAAATTTGAGTGGCTAGCTACTTCTCAATATCAAAATAAAATTTTTATATTTTGTTTTATATCTTAAAATAATAACATACTTCTTTTATTTATTTTATTCATAAATAAATTAGGCATTAGAACATGGCTATCAACGAACATGGTAGAACAGATCTTGGATAGGAATATAGGATACTAACACATGATGGAATTATGTAGAACATTGTGTTGGTATATTGTTAGCGGATACTAAATATAAGACAATCTAATTTTTGTTGGACGTGTGGTTGATCGATCACCAAAAAATAAGGGAAATAAGGAGTAGTTTTGACATGTCAAAATGATGCAACTACCATTGTAATTAGAAGTTTGGAGACTGTCAAATTCTTTTATTCCATTCTCTATCTTTGAAAAGAGACTTAGTTGTCTATGTCTTACTTTCTTTTTTACCCATCCAAATGACACTTAGTTGTCTATGTCTTACTTTCTTTTTTACCCATCCAAATGATATTTAGAGTGCATTTGGATGACAGGAAATAAATGAAATTCGAGATAAAATAATTTCAATTACCTTAAATTCATGCGTTTGGTTGGATTTAGAAGGGAGAAAAAGATTCCCAAACAAAATAAACTTTCCAACATATGGAGGAAAGTGAATTTCTTCCAAAATTGGATGGAAAACATTTTTTCTCATTAAGGAAAGTGACAAGATTACAAAAATACTCCTTGTACTTATCAGAAACCCACCACCACTATCACTTACCACCACCACCACCGCTACCACCGTCACTGCAACCGCCCCACCGACCACCACCACCACCGTTGCCGCCACAATCACTACCACTGCCTCCCCTGCCACCGACCACCACCCACCACCACCATCACTGCCGCCGCCGCCACCCACCGCCACTGCCTGCGACGCCACCACCAACTACCATTATCGTCATTACCATCGTTGCCGCCGCTACCACCACCACCACCACGACCATTACCCAGCACCACCACCGCTGCCACCACCACCACTAATAACACTACCACCACCACTATCGCCGCTACCACCATCGCTGCCACCAGTCGCCATTGCTACCACCAACACCATCACCGTCGTCGTTGTCGCCACCAGCTGACACTGCCACTATCACCACCACTTCCCCCACCACAATTAATGTCACCGCCACCATCACCACCACCATCACAACTACTATCACCTCCACCCACCACTATCACCACTACCACTGCCACTGCCCCCACCACCACTACCGCCACCGCCAAAATTCTACTGTTTTTATAATTTTCATAATGTATTTTTACATATAAGTTAGAAAACAAGATAAAATTAAGCAAAACAGACAAAAAGGTTAAATATGTTATTTTACATGAATTTCAATTCCATTTCATGCGAACCAAACAGATTCTGGAATTAATTCAAATTTCATTTCTTACCAACCAAACATCATATGGAATTGGATTTAAATTCCTAACAGATTCATTTTCCAATTCCAATTCAAATTAATCAAACATCACCTTAGGTATTGTTCTTCTAGTAAATAACAAATTAGGGTCTTTATACTTGATTGATAAAAGCACTTACAAAATACAAAAAATATATTAGGGTCTATTTTTAGAATGGTGTATGAAGAAGTTTTTTTTAGGAATGCGATCCATAATATTTTACATACCTTGGACAATTTTTGTAAGTTAGTCTGTGGTCTTTTAGTTTAACTTAATCAGGCAAATTGCATACAAACATTCTTTCGATTCTTATTTTAGAAATGTAATTCGAATATGAATGTTTAAAAATAGTATTATTAATTTAGAATAATAAAACAGGCTCATTTTTTCCCACGACTGGGTCCTTCATATAATTATAAATTCATAAAAAAGTGGTATATTACTTTATTGTCAATTTGTCATTGCTTTAGTGTTTCTTTCTACATCCTATTTACCCCCTCTTTAATAAAACAGTTTCATTATTTATCAAGTATATTTTGCTTTTCTATTCAGAATTTTATAAAATTTGTCTTTATATAAACAATACAAACCTTAGATTGACTTTGTTGTGATCAGAAAATGTGAATTTTGAAATTAATGAAAAAGTTAGATTCGTTTTTAGACAAAAAAAAAGGGTAATTCATATTAAAATCTAAAACAAATTATAAAAACAAAGTAGTAGAATACTAATATAATATAAGGATGATCACGGATCAGTTTGAGTCAGTGGACCCTTCACTGGTACTGATGATTACAGTAGATATGTGTGGACCCTTCAAAACCGCCACAAGAGATGTTAAACGCTTCTATGTGACTTTTACTGATGATTACAGTAGATATGACTTTGTCTACTTAATCAAGCATAAGTTAGAAACCTTTGAGAAATTCAAAGAGTTTAAGTAGAAAGTAGAAAAATAGCTGGGCAGGAAGATAAAGATGCTCCGATCCGATCAAGGTGGATAGTATCTTAGTATCGAGTTCCTCGACCATCTTAAGGAATGTGGAATTGTTTCACAACTGACACTTCCTAGGATACCACAGCTTAATGGTGTGGCTGAGAGGCGCAATCGAACCTTGTTGGACATGGTTCGTTCCATGATGAGTCGAGCTTCGTTACCTATCTCTTTTTGGGGGTATGCCTTAGAGATTGCCGCCCATATCCTCAATCTAGTCCCAATTAAAAAGGTTGTCAAAACACCTCACGAGACGTGGATAGGGAAGGTTCCGTCATTAGAACACATCAAGGTCTGGGGTTGTGAGGCTTTCGTGAGATGCGAGACTCACGGAAAGCTCGAACCTCGTAGTGAGCGGTGTATTTTCATCGGCTACCCACAGAAATCCTATGGATATCTCTTCTACAGATCGAGTGACAATGTTGTCTTCGTTCCAACGAGAGGGGTCTTTCATGAGAGAGAATTTATAGGCCAAGGAAACAGTGGGAGGTAAATTGACCTTGAAGGGATTCAAGAGTCAAGCGGCGAAGGAACCTTAAACACTAGCGATCAACCTGAGGAGGAAACTCCTGTTGAACCAATTGACAAATCTGTACCTCTGAGGCGTTCCAGTAGAGTTAGAAATACATCTGAGTTTTATGGTTTCTATATTACCACAGAATGTGATACATTTATCAGTGATAGCACACTGGTAAATTTGGATGAACCTAACAACTACAAGTTCGTGGTGATGCCGTTTGGGCTCACCAATGCTCCTGCCGCGTTCATGGACTTTATGAACCGCGTATGCAGACCGATGCTGGATCGGTCTGTGATAGTCTTTATCGATGATATCTTGGTCTATTCCAAGACTCGGGAGGAACACGAGGAGCATCTGAGGGAGGTATTGGAGACCCTGAGGAGGGAGAGCTTGTATGCCAAGTTCTCCAAGTGTGAGTTTTGGTTGCGCGAGGTGCAATTTCTTGGACACCTCTTCAACCAGAACGGGATTCTGTTTGATCCGGCCAAGGTCGAGGCCGTGATGAGATGGGAGGTCCCGAAGTCTCCATCTGAGATTCGAAGCTTCCTGGGATTGGCGGGCTACTATCGGAGATTTATCCAAGATTTCTCCAAGATAGCCGTACCCCTGACACGACTGACAAAGAAAGCCGTGGTCTTTCGGTGGGGACCCGAGCAGCAGGTTGCGTTTGAGATGCTGAGACAGAAATTGTGTGAGGCGCCGATCCTAGCCCTGCCTGAGGGCGTAGAGGATTTTGTGGTTTATTGTGATGCGTCCATTTCGGGGTTGGGCGCAGTTCTGATGCAGAGGGGGCATGCCATTGCCTACGCTTCAAGGCAGCTCAAGCCTCACGAGGCGAACTACCCGACGCACGATTTGAAGTTGGGGGCGGTGGTCTTTGCCCTCAAGATTTGGCAACATTACCTCTACGGGGTTCGGTGTACCATCTACACGGACCACAAGAGTTTGAGGTACCTCATGGACCAGCTGAATCTGAACATGAGGTAGCGTCGGTGGTTGGACGTGGTGAAGGATTATGATTGCGAGATCCTTTACCACCCGGGGAAGGCCAATGTGGTGGCCGATGTGCTTAGCCGCAAGACGGTGCCGATCAGGGACGTTTGCTTGAGGATGACCGTGGTGACTCCCCTATTGGAGCAGATTCGGGAGGCTCAACAGGAGGCTATCAAGGAGGAGCATCAAAAGAGCGAGCGTGTGGTGGGTCAGGTTTCCTCCTTTGATTATGATGGCCGAGGACTTTTGACACTACACCGTAGGGTGTGGGTACCGTATCACGGAGGCGTGCGTCAGATTTTGATGGAGGAGGCGCACAAGTCCCGATTCTCTATTCATCCCGGGGCGACGAAGATGTATAGGGATCTTCGTCCGGATTACTGGTGGCCCTGCATGAAGCGGGATGTGGCATGGTACGTCGAGCGGTGTTTGACCTGCAGGAAGGTCAAGGCCGAACATCAGAGACCGCATGGCAAGATGCAGCCGTTGGACATTCCACTGTGGAAATGGGAAGATATCACGATGGATTTTATCACGAAGCTTCCCAGGACCGCACGTGGAGTGGATTCGATTTGGGTCATCGTGGATAGATTGACCAAGAGTGCTCACTTTATTCCAATTCAGGAGAGCATATCGGCCAAAAAATTGGCCGACATCTATATCAAGGAGATTGTGGCACGGCATGGGGTGCCAGTATCGATGATCTCGGACAGGGATGTGCGTTTTACTTCCAGATTTTGGAAGAAATTCCATGACGAGTTGGGCACTCGTCTGCATTTTAGCACCGCCTTTCACCCGCAGACAGATGGTCAGAGTGAGCGGACCATCCAGACTTTGGAGGACATGTTGCGGGCGTGTGTGTTGGATTTCGGTGGTAGCTGGGATACCTATCTTCCCTTGGCCGAGTTCTCCTACAACAACAGCTATCACGCGAGTATTGACCGACCACCATTCGAGATGTTGTACGGGCGGAGGTGCAGAACCCCGATATGTTGGGGTGAAGTTGGCCAGAGAGTCATGGGAAGCACCGAGGTGGTGCTAGAGACGACCGAGAGGATCCAGCAGGTTCGGAGCAGACTTCAGACTGCTCAGAGTCGGCAGAAAAGTTACGCCGATAAGCGTCGATCCGACTTGGAGTTCCAAGTCGGGGATATGGTTCTCCTGAAAGTGTCGCCTTGGAAAGGCGTCATTCGATTCAGGAAGCGAGGCAAGTTGGGCCCAAGATTCATCGGGCCGTTCAGGGTTGTAGCCCGGGTGGGCAAGGTGGCGTATAGGCTGGATCTGCCAGCCGAGCTCAGTCAGATCCACAGCACTTTCCATGTTTCGCAGTTGCGGAAGTGCCTGGTGGACGATTCAGCGGTAGTACCGTTGGAGGATATTCAGGTTGATGACAGCTTGAATTACATTGAGCGCCCAGTCGCAATACTCAACAGGAAGTCAAAGGCTTTGAGAAACAAGAGGGTAGAACTAGTGAAGGTGCAATGGTAGCACCGCAAGGGTTCGGAATGGACTTGGGAGCTGATGGACGAGATGATGGAGCATTACCCCGAGCTGTTTCAGGATCGAGCAGCAGACTTCGAGGACGAAGTCTAAAATAAGTGGGGGAGATTTGTAGCACCTGGTTTTCGGTATGTGAATTTTATTTGAGTATTTCCCTATTTTAGCCTTGGACTCGGCGAGTCATAAGGTCCGACTCGCCGAGTAGGGACGAGACTCAGGACACGTTTAAGTTGGGGACTTGGTGAGTCCATATCCCGGACTCGGCGAGTCACTGCTGCTGGATGAAACCCTAAATTTCAAGGGTTTGCACCCTATTTAAACCCTCATTCCTCCCCAAACTCGTCCCCATTCACCCCCAGAACTCCCAACATCGTTATTCCCTTATTTCCTTGAGAGATTGAAGTGTTTTGGAGTGTTCTTGAAGATTTTGAGGAGAAAGAAGAGTAGATCAAGAAGAGGAGAAGGAGACCAGGCATCTTTGTGTCATCTCAACGTTTTTCTTGAGGTATAGCTCGTTTCCCCTCTGTTTTCAAGCTTGTAATCTCTTTTAGCTTCATAGGAGTCCTTCTTGGGCTCTTCCCCAAGCTTGTTTGTGCTTTGTGGGTTGTAATAAGTTGTTAGCCTTTAGATCTAGGCATGATTTAGTCCCTGGAGCTGGGATCTAATGCCTTTATGGGGTCATATTGCATGAAAGCCCTAGATCTACCTCTTTTGGTGCACTTTGAGCCTTAAAATCCATATTGGTGAATATCTACACGTAAAGTTGGAAACTTTACGTGTGATTTGTGTCCTAGAAGCCCAGATCTGTGAATAGCATGGACTGGAATCGAGCAAATCGGTGTATTTGATGGATGCATGGCTGCGACTCGGCGAGTCGTATATGTGACTCGACGAGTCTGGTCGCGAGTCACTGAATTGGTCCCTTCATGATGTGTCGAGTTGAGCCGTGAGTCACAGGGGGTGACTCGGTGAGTTGGGAGCTGAACTCACCCATGTTAGGACTCGGCGAGTCAATGCCCTGACTCGGCGAGTCCAAGGCAATCTTCATAGATCAAGAACAGACTCGGCGAGTTGTTCATACAACTCGGCGAGTCTTAGCATATGTGTTCTTCGGATGAAGATGAACTCGACGAGTTGTTCATACAACTCGGCGAGTAGGATGAAGGAGTTGAATGTCAGTTTAGAAGATGAACTCGTCGAGTCATAGCCCAACTCGACGAGTAGAATCAGGGACCCAGGACAATAGTCTGGACAGGGACTTGGCGAGTGGAGATCCACTCGGCGAGTCGGGTCAACTAAAAGTTGACTTCGAATTGACTTAGGGTTAGACCAGGGGTAAAATGGTCTTTTTACCCAAAGGACAGTTAGCAGTGTATGATTAAGTATATTGTGGGAATTACAGCCGGGGAGTTTCCGGAGCAGCAACAGCAGTAGTAGGTGATCAATTCCCACACAGACCAGCAGCTATTTCGAGGTGAGTTTCCTTCCAGTAGTAACGGGTCTAAGGCACCAAGGCCGACCCGTATAGATGAGACGTTAGTATTAGAGTGTGGGCCGAGCCCGTATCTCTTAGTTGAGTTGATTATGACATATGTCAGTATGATAGAATTGTTTACACTTGTTGTCTGTGCGATACTTGTATGATATGAGTTGGCGGTTGAGTGTGGGCGAGGCCCGTATCTCTCCGAGAATGGAGTGTGGGCTAGGCCCGTATCTCCCAGATAGCAAAGTGTGGGCGGGGTCCGTATCTTCACGAGTGTGGGTGGGGCCCGTATCTCTCAGAAAGCGAAGTGTGGGCGGGGCTCGTATCTTCATGAGTGTGGGCGTGGCCCGTATCTCCTAATTGCATGTTGTTTGTTAAATGCTTGCATGGTATGAGGTATTATGGGGGAGCTCACTAAGCTTTGTGCTTACAGTTTCAGTTTTGGTTTCAGGTACCTCCTCAGCTAGGGGAAAGGAGCCGGCGCGGTAGCAGCATGTCACACACACACTCTTCAGTTTCTGCATTTACGAGCTTTTCTGGGATTGATACTCTGATATTCTGATTAGTTGTATGTTTTGGTTTTCAGACATGGTTCAGTTTATATTATGGATGATCGAATGATGTTTTAGTTATTAATATTTTCTAAAGTAACGTTTTTAAACAAAAAAATTTTGATGTGAAAATTGGGTCGTTACAACCTACGAAGGACTAAGGACTGGGTTCTTACTCTTGGTAGGAGTGATGACTTGAGAGTGGTGAGGATAGTGATGCTAGATTTTAGACCAACAGAGATAATTTCCGCTCTCATTTGGGTTGGGTATTTACCCTGAATGGAGGAGCAGTTACTTGGAAATGCTCCAAGCAGAAGACTGTAGCTGATTCAACGTGCGAATCAGAGTACATAGCAGCAAGCGAAGCAGTGAAGGAGGTGATATGGCTAAAGAACTTAATCGGAGACCTTGGCGTTGTACCAGCTATAAAGGAGCCTATGGATATTTTTTGTGACATTAATAGTGTAGTTTCCTTAGCCAAGGAACCAAGGGATCATGGCAGATCCAGGCACACTGACAGGAAATATCACTTCATAAGACACAATATAGAAGAAGGAATCCTCGTGGTAAAGAGGGTCTTATCAGAAAATAACCCAATAGATCCCCTCACGAAGGGACTAAGTACGGTTAAGCATTTGCAGCATGCGAGGCGCATCGGGTTGAAGGACGATATTAGTTTTAATGATTAGATATCTATTTATGAAACTTGTAATAGATAAAATGTAATTGACATTTGATGATTAACTAAAAGTTGTTTATTGATGAGTAAAGTTACTATCTTATGTCAATTGTTTACTATTGTTTCATTTTTGCATGTTTTGACTTCCAGGATAATAATATTATTCAAACTATCCACAATCGATCATACTTTGGAAGTAGGTATTCAAGCAAGATTGTATGAAGTGGGCTTGTAGATGTCTAAAGTGTTTAGACATAGCAAAAGTTCCTACAACATTCATGAGTGCTCATAAGTTCTGAGTATTGGATAAAACCCATGCTCACTTGTATCACTTCATGGAATTTATCTCGAGTGATCATGAGACGATAATATCATATAAATCTTCAAACCAAGAGATATGAGTTGTTGACTATGAGTTGGTTGTGCATTGATAGTACGAAAACGCATCAGTAACTTGATGTCATAAAATGTGCTATTGTGTATGATTTGGCGTATATTTAGTACAAACACATTAGTCAAAGTTTATCTATTACTTTTAGTCCTCGGAGGATTAAAAGCAATATCTTGGGCCCCCTCGATGATTTTGTTTTGACTTATGTGTCGGGCCTGGTCAGAACTAAATTGATGTGTTCAATTAAGTTCTATGTCAAACAAATCGGAATTCGGGAAATAAACTACTGGATACTAAGCATGACGTTGTTCCATGTATTTTTCCGGCTGATATCTTGAGAACAGAGGATTATATGATCACTTGTCTAAAATGGTGCGTCTTAGTTCGACAAAGTTTTAAGAGCTACGATTGTTAGTTGGTTTCTGAATTCGTACTTGCAACTATAGTTATTAGACTTATCCAAGTAGAAGACTGTTGGATAAGGTGTCTAAGTTCATAACTATATTTGGTATGTACTTGACTCGGTTTATCATGGGCCATTTGAGTTGCATTTCACCGGAACAATTTGTACGGATGGACTTCTGAGAAGAGGTTACTTATGATTTATTAATATATAATAAGTTCTAATATATTAATATGAAATCATATTATTTACTTAGTATTGATCAAGAATTAATTTGGAATTAATTTTGTGATCGAAAGAGACTAATTAAATATGAGGGGATTGATTGTGTAAATCATTCATTCTTATAAAGTGGGCTTATGATCCATAGTTCTTTATGTTGGGCTAAACCCATGTGGTGACCCATGGATACTCTATGGAGGTTAAAACCCATGGAGCCTAAGGAATGTGGAAAGTCATGCACATTAGGGTTTGCATGGTGTAACCCTAATTGTGTCACACTATATAAGAACTCCTTTAGCTACTAAAATCGGGACTAGTGTGTGTGTGTGTGTAAGAGCATAACTGATTTTTTGTGAGCAAAGATACTCTCTCTCAAGTCTTCCAATTGTTGTGGTGATTTGTGGTTCCATTTGAGGCATTCACATTATTGGTGCTAGGCTTTTAAAGCTCCAAGTAACAAGCTACAAGAAAGGTATGTTATCTAACTAGTTTTATTATACAAGTATCAAAGTTTTGTATGCTAGTTAGGGTAATGCCTTGGAAAATCAAATTGCATGTATAATTAGAGAAAACATATAGCCAAATCATTTAAGGTTGTATGTGCACCTTACGGTTGTTAAAGTGCTCAAAACCCATCACCTAATACGCTGGGGGTACACCTCGTATACGGGGCGTACGTGAAGAAATGGGAAACCCTATTTTTTAGGGTTTGGTCCATATTTAAAGTTCATTATAGCCTCATGTGTAATTTCTTCATCAACCCCCTATGTGAAAAATGATCCTAACCTAAGTGAGAAGAGTGCATCTTGAAGCCATTGGAGTGTTTTGGAGGTGTTCTTGAAGATTAGGAAGGTGGTGAGAAGAGCTTAGAGCTTGGAATCATCTTTGATATGAGATTTCCTTCTTGTTAGCAACCACTAGGAGGTATAAAGTTCACATCTTGATCATTCCATCTTATAGATCTAGACATTTCTTCCTTTAAGACACTTTTTGTCCTTATATATATATATATATATATATATATATATATATATATATATATATATATATATATATATTGTAACATCCTAATGTCAATGTAATTTCAACTTCAACCCTATGTTTGAATGATATTATATTTTAACCCTTGGGATTTGAAAAGGATTGCAAAATGGCCCATAATGACAATATAGTAATTTTACCCAAGTACGTTGAGCGTACATTGTGTACGGTAGGCATACTAGGGTGCACCCTAATACGCTGGACGTATACCTCGTATGCGGGGCGTACGTGAAGAAATGGGAAACCCTAATTTTTAGGGTTTGGTCCATATTTAAACCTCATTATAGCGCATGTGTAATTTCTTCATCAGCCTCCTTATGTAAAAAATGATCCTAACCTAAGTGAGAAGAGTGCATCTTGAAGTCATTGGAGTGTTTTGGAGGTGTTTTTGAAGAAGAGGAAGGTGGTGAGAAGAGCTTGGATCAGCATCTTGGATATGAGATTTCCTTCTTGTTAGCAACCTCCAAGAGGTATAAAGTTCACATCTTGATCACTCCATCTTGTAAATCAAGACATTTCTTCCTCTAAGACACTTTTTGATGGGTTTTGAGCACTATAACAATCATATGGTGCACATACAATCAAGTCATACATGCAATTTTCATTTTTCCAAAGCATGAACCCTAGCTAACATGCAATTAGAGATATACAACATAAAAACTAGTTAGATGAATACCTCTTAGTTGTAGCTTGCAGTTCTTAGCACTTCAAAAGCTTAGTACCTCAAGTGTGATACCTCTAATAAGTTACAAACACCAAAATCAAAAGGTGGCTTATTAGAGAGAGGTTAGGAAGCGCAAATCAGCTAGGGTTTCACCTTGGAACCCTTATGGCCAATTTTAGGGATGCCAGGGGTTACTTTTATAATGTGGAATTCCTAGGGTTTCTTACATGTAAACCCTAATTTACGATGACTCTTCACATTTGATAGGCCCTTTGGACTAAACCTTCATGGACTCTCATGTAGGTTTACTCCATCCATAATCAACATGGATCATTAGCCCAAACTATAAGTATTACTGATTTACCTAATCAGTCCCCGTAAATTTAATCAGTCTCTCTTGATCACAAAATTAATTCCAAATTAATTCTTGATCAATACCAATTAAATAATATGATTTCTCAATTAATATATTATTCATATAATATATTAATAAATCACAAATAACCTCTTTCTCAAATATCAATCCTATCAAATTGCACCGGTGAAGGCAACCCAAAAGGACCAGGTTACTATCGGGTCAAGTACATACTAATTATAGTTATGGAATTAGACACCTAATCCAACAGTCTCCCACTTGGATAAGTCTAATAACTGTAACTGCCAATGAAACTTCAAAATCTGATTAGCAATCGTAGCTCTCAAAATTCGTTGTCGAACTCTGACCTAGTCAATGACGCGTCCTTTAGATAAGTGATCATATAATCCTCTGTTCTTCAAGATATCATGTGGACAAAGCCATGGAATAAAGTCATACTCATTGTCCGACAGTTTGTTTCCCAATTTCTAATTTTTTTTTGACATAGAACTTAATTGAACACATCAATTGAGTCTTGACCGGGCCTGACACATAAGTCAAAACAAAATCATCGAGGGGCCCAAGATATCGCTTTTAATCCTCTTAGGATAAAGGGAACAAATAAACTTCGACTTATATGCTTGTACTAATTACTTGTTAAATTATACACAACAACATGTTTTATAACATCAAGTTACTGATGCATTTTCATACTGTCAATGCACAACCAACTCGTAATCGAAAACTCATATATCTTGGTTTGAATATTATACAATATTATCATCTCACAATCACGCGTGATAAATTCAATGAAGTGATTCATGTGAGTGTGGGTTTAATCCAATACTCAAATCTTATTTCACGAGAAATCATGAATGTTGTAGCAAACTTTTGCTATGTCTAAACACTTTAGAAAATCTACAAGCCAATTCATGGCAGTCTAACCTCATATCTTACTTCTAAAGTATGATTGACTGTGGATATTTTGAATAATCATATTATTCTGGAAGTCAAAACATGCAAAAGTGAAACATAAAATAAACAATTGTCATAAGACAGTAAGCTTTGCTCATAAATAAAAACCTTATTATTTAATCATCAAATGTCAATTACATTTATTTATTACAAGTTTCTAACTGCCTATCTAATCACTAAAACTAATATAGTCCCTTAGGCTAATGCTCTTTGCATACTGCAAATGCTTAACCCTGCTCAGTCCCTTCGTAAGGGGATCTGTTGGGTTATCCTCCGTTGATACCCTCTTCACTACGAGGAGTCCCTCTACTACTCGATGTCTTATGAAGTGATATTTTCTGTTGATGTGCATAGATCTACCATGATACCTTGGTTCCTTGGTTAAGGCGACCGCACCCTCGTTGTCACAGAAAATCTCCATAGGCTCCTTTACAACTGGTACAACTCCAAGGTCTCCGATGAAGTTCTTTAGCCATATTGCCTCCTTCAACGCTTCGTTTGCTGCTATGTACTCTGATTTGCATGTTGAATCGGCTATAGTCTCCTATTTGGAACTTTTCCATGTTACTGCCCCTCCATTTAGGGTAAATACCCAGCCCGACTGAGAGCAAAAATTATCTATGTCTGTCTGAAAGCTGGCGTCCCTATACCCTATCACTCTCAAGTCATCACTCCCACCGAGGATAAGGACCCAGTCCTTAGTCCTCCGCAGGTACTTAAGAATATTCTTAACTGCTATCCAGTGAGTTCTACCAGGATTCCATTGATAGCGACTAACCATGCTCAAAGCAGAAGCCACATCAGGGTGAGTACGTGTCATAACATACATGATCGAGCCAACGGCAGAAGCATATGGTACTTGAATCATTTATGCTATTTTGGCATCGGTACTCGAACTCTGAGTCTGACTCAGTTTGGTATTGCTCTAGATATACAATTCTCCTTTATTGGAATTCTCCATGTTGGAACGTTTCAACACCTTGTCCAAGTAGGTACTTTGACCAAGTCATATTAGTCTTTTACTCCTATTTCTCAATATCCTTATCCCTAGAATGTAAGTAGCTTCCCCGAGGTGCTTCATAGCGAAACAATTCCCAAGCCAGGACTTAAGCTCCTGCAAGGTTGGAGCGTCGTTTCCTATGAGAAGTATGTCATCCACATACAACACCAGAAAGCAACTATACTCCCACTAGCTTTGACATATACGCAAGATTCATCCTCACTTCTCGAAAAACTAAACTCTTTGACTTTCTCATCGAAACAAATATTCCATCTGCGAGATGATTGCTTTAATCCATAAATGGATTTCTCAAGCTTACATACTCTATTAGGGTACTTCACATCTACAAAACCCTATAATTGACTCATGTAAACATATTCAGCCAACTTTCCATTAAGGAAAGCGGTTTTTGACATCCATCTGCCATATTTCATAATCATGAAACGCAGCTATGGCTAGGATAACCTTTATAGATTTGATCTTTTCTACTTGTAAGAAGGTCTCATCATAGTCAACTCCAAGGTTTTGACTAAAGCCCTTCACAACCAATCGTACCTTATATATGTGTACTTTCCCATCCATGTCGGTCTTCTTCTTGAAGATCCACTTGCACCCGACCGTCTTATGACCTCATACATTTTCAACCAATTTCCAAACTTGATTGTCATACATGGACTGGATCTCACTGTCCATCGCATCTTTCCATTTTGTAGACTCTTGGACCGCCATGGCTTCCTTGTAGTTGTTAGGTTCATCCAAATTTATCAATGTACTATCACTGATAAATGTATCACCTTCAGTTGTTATGTGAAAACCATATAACATAGGTGGAACACTAACTCTACTGGAACACCTTAGAGGTACAGACTCGTCAACTGGTTCAACAGGAGTCTCATCATCAGATTGATTGCTAGTGTTAGAGGTTCCTTCATCGCTTAAATCTTGAAGCTCTTCAAGGTCAATTTTCCTCCCACTATCCTCTTGGTATATGAGTTCTCTTTCACGAAAGACACCCCTTCGTGCTACAAAGACCACGTTCTCACTAGGTCTATAGAAAAAATATCGAAAGGATTTATTTGGGTAACTGATGAAAATACAATGCTTACTACGAGGTTCGAGCTTGTCGTGAGTCACTCTTCTTACGAAAGCCTCACAACCTCAAACCTTGATATGTGCAAACGAGGGAACCTTCCCTGTCCACATTTCGTGAGGTGTTTTGGTAACCTTCTTAGTTGGGACAAGATTAAGGATATATGAGGCCGTCTCTAAGGCATACCCCCAGAATGAGATAGGTAACGAAGCTCGACCCATCATTGAACGAACCATGTCTAACAAGGTTTGATTGCGCCTCTTAGCCACACCATTAAGTTGCGGTGTCCTAGGTAGCGTCAATTGTGAAACAATTCCACATTCTTTAAGATAGTCATGGAACTCGATACTAAGATACTCACCACCTCGATCGGATCGAAGCATCTTTATCTTCCTGCCCAATTGATTCTACAATTCTTTCTTAAACTCTTTGAACTTTTCAAAGGTTTCCAACTTATGCTTGATTAAGTAGACATATCCATATCTGCTTTATCTTCGGTAAAGGTTACATAGAAGCGGTTAGCATCCCTTGTGGCGGATCTGAAGGGTCCACACTCCACACACATCGGTGTGTATGAGATCCAACAGACTCTTACCTATTTCACAAGTACCAATGAATGATGACTTGGTCATCTTTCCAAGCAACCAAGATTCATATGTTTCATCCGAATTTAGGTCATATGACTCCAACACTTTAATCCTTTTGGAGTTGGGCTATGCGCTTCTTGTTGACATATTCAAGACGACAATGCCACAAGCATGCCTTGTCCAAACCATTGGACGAATCAATATGCAATACATTATTTCCTAATCTGTCTACAACCATCACAGTTTCATATATACCATTACAATTCAATGATTCAAAATAAAATTTACTATCACAAAAAGCATTAATAGAACTAATTTCATTGTTAAATGAAAATCTAAAACCTTGTTTATACAAACAATGAAAGAAATAATGTTTCTCGTCATATCTGGTAAGTAGCAACAATTGTTCAAATCTAACCCTAACCCATCACTAAGCAATAAAGAATAAACTTCAATCTTGGTGACAACTGACGCTTTCCTATTACCCATGATCAAGTTCATATTCTCGTGCTCCACATCCCTACTTCTTCTTAGACCCTACAATTCAGAACAAATGTGAAAACCACATCCTGTATCAATGAACCAAGAACTACCATGTGATGAGTTTTTAGATTGAATAGTATAAATATCCGCGAAGCTGGGCTTTATCTTCTTATCCTTAATATCCTGCAAGTATTTAGGGCAACTTCGTTTCCAGTGCCCTTTTTCATGAGAATGGAAGCACTTTGCTTCCTTTGGATTGGATGAGGGAGCAGCAGAACCACCTTTGGACCCACTAGAGGAGGATCCATCATGATACTTTCCCTTGTGATTCTTTGAGGAAGCTTTCCTCTTCTTTCCCTTCTCATGTCCAATTTCCAGGACCGGGGCAGCAGTAGGGGTGGATACAACAGACTTACCTTTTAAACTACTTTCAGTAATTCTTAGTAGGCCTTGAAGCTTTCTTAAAGTGACTTCCTCCTTGTTCATATGATAAGTCATTTTGAACTGATCATAACAAGAAGGAAAGGAGTGTAGGATAATGTCAATAGCCAATTCTTCATCGAAATTTACATTTAACTTTAGCAAGCGGTCCACATCTTTAAATCTTTTGCAAATAGGTCGTGATGGACTCTCCATCCTTCATTTTTGTTGTTATCATGGAGGCAATGATTTCATACCTTTCTTGTCGAGCACTCTGATAGTACCTTTCCATCAAGTCTTGGTGCATCTCGAATGGCCAGGAGTCCTCATAGGACTTCCGAAGCTCAGAAGTCATAGTGGCTAACATGATGCATGACACCTTTGTCGTGTCCTTCTCATGAGCCCTATACTCAGCTAGTTGCTCAGGAGTAGCAGTTTCTTCATCAATCTCATTTAGCACTTTGTCGAGGACATATTCCTTTTCCTTGTACCGAATGGCCATCCGAATGAGTCAAATCCAGTCACTGAAATTCCACCCATTAAAAATGACCCTCCCACATAAGTTCATGAGGGAGAAAGATCCAGAAGCATTTGAGTTTGAAGCGTTTTTTAAAGCAGACATTTGAAAAGAAAGGACAAGTTTTATTAGATAAAAATTCCTTAATATAACACCCAAATGAAATATTAAGGTTAGGGTTTTTAGATTTGAGCACTTATTAGTCATGTAAAATTAGAAAGTTGGAAACTTTATGATTAAGGATATCTTGTGAGGGCTAGATCTGGATTTTGGACGAAAGGGCTTAAGGGATTAATCCCTTAATGGAAAGGAAAGTTGACAGACGCGTACGCCGGGCGTACCAAAGGGTACGTTGCATATACGTGTTGAGTATGCACATCATAGTCATTAAGTTAACTAGGTTGACTTATTTAACTTTGAATTTGACCTGGATTTTGACCAAGTTTGACATAGGGGTATTTCGGGTATTGTGAGTTGTAGTTTGAGTTTTGGTCACTGTTATTTGTAAAGGTAACCGGTAGAGTTGGTTTTCCGAGAAAGGTATTGTTTAACTTTTTCATCTGTCTGTGAGGTGAGTTATCTCACTGTATCTATGGGTCAAAGGCACTAATGTCAGCCCATTATTGTGTTATGTAGAATGATAGTAGTTATGTGGCTTATATATGTTTACATGTTTGGGTGGAAATAAACCCTAGGGCGGTGCCCATTATAGTATGATTGGGTTGAAATATAACCTAGGGCGGGGCCTACATATGTGTATCTGGTTGAAATACACCCCAGGGGCGGGACCATATATGTGTATCTGGTTGGAACACACCTCAGGGTTAAGCCCATCTATATGATTGGTATATGGTACTTCGGGGAACTCACTATGCTTTGCGCTTATATTTTATTTTTATGGTTTCAGGTACTCCCGGTTCGAAAGGGAAGGGCTCGATGTGATGGCACAACATCCTCCCCTCATGATTTTCCGCATATTGAATAATTGTACTCTAATGTTTTGATATTATACTTGGTGATGGTTATTGAAACATGTAATGAATGAAATTGTTGGTCTTTCAAATGAAAAAAATTATCACTGATATGGGACGTTACAAATAGTGCATGGCCCATTCAAGACTCCTAAAAATGGTAGGATCCTTAACATGTTTTCATTCAGAGGAAAGTTTGGGTTTGGGTTTTGTTTTCGCAGGTGTGATGCATGGATTTCACGTGTCTATGTTAGCACCTTTGATAATTTCTTTGGTGAATGTAGTTTGAGACATAAAACTTCCTTATCGATGCCAAGTGACGGGATTGCAAGGAAGAAAGAAAGTGAGTCAAGATTAGTGATGAAGAACTAAGTTGATAGTCGAGTGATGACCATGGTAATAAGAGATTGTGATGATGTAGTGTGAATAATATATCAACATAGAGACGTAAATAAATGGTCTCTTTTCTATAGTAATTAGTGTGTAGAGAGTTTTTTTAATGACTGCTTCTGAATCTAATGGAGGAGATATAGACTGCAAAATCGTTGATATCAAGTGTGAGGATCTGTTTACACCGTAAAGGGATTTGCATAGCCAACATACTTAATCACAAAAGTGAGAATCAATATAAACATGAGGTTGTTTCATATACACCTTCTCGGTAAGATCTTCATGAAGAAAGACATTTTTTATATCAAGCTGATGTATTTGACAATCCATAGAAACATCAATACTCAGAACGGTATGTATGGTATCCGATTTGAAAACCAGATTGAAGGTATCTTCATAATCTATGCCAAGATTCCAAGAGAAGCCTTGAGCAATCAGACAACCTTGTACCGCTCGAGATTCCCATCATTATCGAACTTGTGATGGTAAATCCAATAATATCCAAAATGTTGGCGTGAGTGAGTTTGGGAGCTAGATCTCATGTGTGATTTGATGAGAGAAGCAACATTCCAATGTCCATAGTAGCTTTTGAGTGAGGGCCAAACATAGCTTGAGCGGTTGGACGAGGAATAAGAGATAACGTAGAGGAATAAAATATACTGAGGATTCAACATGGATTAAAGGAGACAGTCTGAGACCTCGTAGTCATGAGGTGAGAGCTAGAGGCATGCAGAGGTGGGGGAGGAGCATTTAAAGAAGAATTAGGAGAAGTGGGGTTATAGACATGGGATGAAGTTGAACCGAGGAATGCCATTCTCTTCTGTATCGAGAATATCATAGTTAGAGGTAGTAGGAGGAGCGTTAAAGTTCGAGAAAGTAAAGTGGTCTTTGTTGAAGACAACATATCTTGAGGTGATGATCTTTTGGGTAATAAGGTCAAGACATTGGTACCCTTAATGATGTAAAGATGGACCGAGATAGACACATAAAGAGGATTGTGAGACTAATTTATGAGCGGTCATGGGAGAAGTTTTTGACGATTATATATAGTTGTCCAAATTAAATTATTAAGTCATTAAGCTAGTCAAGTCAAAAAAAGAAACACAACCCCTAACATTTAAAAACAAACAAACTACATAAATAGTTATATGTTGTTGTAGCTTTTGCTTTAACTATATATCCCACATTGGTGGATGAAGACAACTTTTGTAGGTTTATTAGTTCAAATCTCATTTGAATGTTTGAAAAATAATTTGTAGGGAACTAAAAGGTGGCTAGGTCTACGAATTTTTGAGAATCTAATATCACTTAACGACCATATATTATTAAACAAAGACTAACAATATACATTTGCACTATTTTGGTCTGAATTTTAATTGGCCGTTAAATCTCCATTAATCGTTTTTTCCGGTTAATGCATTTTGGTAGGAAAACAGTTTTTTACCATTATTTTCCAACCATTACAACTTTTTCATGAAGAGTCATAACTATTAGAATGTAAGTGCTATATAAATATATTTTTTGGCTTTGATTTTCACTTTTCCATATTTTTGTTTCATCACAAAAATGCATGATGTTATGTTTATGAGAGAAGATTGTAGGATTGTTTCCTACATTTTCTAGATTCAACTTCTAGATTCAAGGAGGTTCTAAGAGGGTCTTAGCCATTCAACCCATCAAGGAACAAATCGTTTCCTTTTCTAGTATAAGAAATAGGTAACTTATCTAAGTTGATTCTCAGGAAAATATCTAATTAAACAATTTGTCCTTATTTCAACAAAGAAATCACATACCTTTTCGATTTTTTTGTCTTGATCCCAAATCAAATAGAGTTAAGGTTTGAATTTCATAGATAATATAGATGAGATTGTATGTAACGATAGACAAATGAAACTTTTTTTTTCAAGATTCTTATTCATCTACTTTTTAGTTTGAAAATAGGTTAGTTGAACTTGAAAATTAACTTATTGAAATTGAATAAGTAAACAAGGGGCTAGTTATCCTTATGGATAGTGATATAATCACATCCTTGTTTCATTCCTTAATTGATTTTGTTTATGTTTTCAACTTTTCATACACCGGTTCTAACATGAGATACTTTCATTCAAATTCTCTTGCACATAACCTTTTGCTCACTCATTTTTTATATTGATTTTGAAAGTTTATTACTTAGAATAAAAAACCAACCGAAAGTACGCTAATTTCAACAACATATACTCCTCCCATAGAACCATTTGTTTGATTCCAGAATATAGACAGAGAGTATATGCCAAACACATTTCAATCTTTCATGTCAATGCACTGCCTTAACAAACAAAAGCACAAACATATATATAAACGAATCCATAAAACATAAACACAATAAAACGACAAACGTATGCCAAAAACCTTTCTTTACCACATATCTTTGTTCCTCATACGATGAAGTCAACAAAACATTGACAAGTTTGAAGTTTGTTTTGATCTACACTGTATGTAATTAGTCTGTACACACAACTAACCATTTACATGGATGATATATAATATCATATATCACTTTCTAAAATCCAAAACAAACACACTGTTGTTATTGGTACACGCTGCAATCCTATCACCTTCCTTGTTCCAACACACCTCAAATATACTCCCGTTGCTATTATACGATTTTACAATCTTCCCATCTTTTACCGACCATATGTGCAAAAACCTATCCATCGACCCACTCGCCAAATACTCCCCATCTGGACTAAACGACAACGTATGCACACAATCCCTGTTTTCATTTTCATTTTTAAATCAATCAATCAATCAACACATTATTTAATATATCCATAAATTCTATAACTAATTAATTAATTAGTTAATACCTGTGCCCATTCATGTTTACCACTATTCTTCCATTGTCTACATCCCATAGATTTATTGTCGAGTCGAATGATGCACTGCAAATTTATTAATTTACTTAGTATAAAATACAAAATGGTAAATTAAAGTAAATAAATAATTTGTTAATTGTTATACGTACCTTGCCAACAGTAGTTTTTTGTTCGGATTAATGGTGCCTGGCCCAGTTGGACTCCATTTCACTGAGTATATCTCCTGTTTATATTCATTCAATTAATTAGTAACAAATTCAGATTAATATTTAATAACCACAAATTATTACTCAAAATGAATCACCTTAGTATGATATCTTAGATCATGAATGTGCTTCTCCTGCTTCATACTCCAAATCTAAACACAAATAAAATTATTATTATTATTATTATCATTATTTGATTTCAAGTTAAATTGACAAATATATAACCTTTGCAGTGGTGTCATCAGAACACGAAGCCAATAGTGAACCTGTTGGGTCCCACTTCACACAATTAACTTCACCCTAAAAAAGTTGATCAAAACATCAAAAATACTTACTCCAAAGTCTCATTTTAAAAAAAAAATTATATAACAAACCTGATGCCCAGAAAAGATTTTAACAGGGTGCTTTTCGCCAATCTTGCAAACATGAATCATGTGATCAGTTGAGCTCGATGCAAATGAGTAATTATTCCGCCAATCAACATCAAGAATAGGACCTATATACATCAGATTACACGTCAGCCAAGGCCAATTACGTAATTCAATTCAACACGAGATAAATAAAATAGAATAAAAATAAAACCTGAATGGAATTTGAATTGTTGACTTCCATAATCTTTCTTTTCCCATACAATTGCAGTTTCATCTTTGCTTCCAGTAAGAAGGTAATCACCCTTTTGATTCCACTTAATACAATACACAGGTCCTTTATGCTTGATTAAAGTGCTCTTTAATTCACCATTTGTACTCCAAATTCTAGCTTTTCCATCAATGGAACCAGTGGCAAGAAGAGTTCCATCCATCTTTTTTTTTTAAAAAACAATATTATTTTCAACAAATGAAAATAAATAATAAAGATTGTAATGAAATGCATACAAGACTTACATTCCAATGAAGTGTTGTAACATCTTTATTTTTCTCTTTTGTTCTACCTTTAGAATGCTTTAATTCAACTGATTTAATAGGTCCATGTTGTAAACTATATCTGTTATTACTCCTCTCTGGAATTGTCCAAATCCTACCTGTAGAATCTTCAGACCTAAACATTAAACAATAAAACATCATCAAATTGCATGAAATGGAAATGTACTTTGCTTTTTGGTTATAATAACAATATAGTTACATTATTTATAAATAAAAGTAGAATGCCTATATTTGTAACAACTTACACTGATGCAAGAAGTGAACCAGATGGATGCCAAGCACAGTCTAGAACTGCATCAGTGTGTCCTTTCAAGTTCAAAACCTCTGATTTGAGAATCCTCACACGAGTTTGAGGTGTTGAAGAGGTAGAAATATCCTTTGGTGTGGGTCCTACAAAGTGACCTTAGAAAGATTAGATATTACATGTATATGCCACTGATATTGTCAAATGAAACATGGATATGGTTTTTATGGATGCAATTTGTTCAAGGAAAATACCTCGTTGCAGGTTTTGTACATTTTCTTCTTCTTCATCATCATCATCTATGATCAATTTTCGAAGTTTCCTTTTGATTGGCTTATCTTTAACATCTTTCTCTTTCTCCTCACTTTCTTTCTCCTTTTGTTTAGCTTTCCTTCTCTCTTGTACAATTTGTCTTAGTTGGTTGATATCTTTGGTGAGGAGATCAAGTGGTTGGATGAATGAGAAATCTTCATCTACTTCTGTATCCTTCTGGTAATCTTGAAAAGAGATGATCAGAATTGCAATAGATAAGAGGAAATAAGAGAAGAAGAGGTGAAGAGTTAGCATACTGACATCGTTCAAATTTGCTTCCATTTCAAGATATTGAATCCCTTTGTGTACGAAAGTAACGAGGGCTCCACGTGGAACCTTAGTTCCATCAATGGTGGACTTGTTAATAGCTGCCTCGAATCTAAAATTGAAGGCTGTATGTTGAAAACCTGAGAGTAAAATGAGAAACTCATCATCAATGCTTCGCCGATCAACTACTTACAAACCCTAGAAATTTCTTTTAAAGAAAACACAAAATTAACACTCTGCATTATCGAAAATTCCAAAACGAAATGAATTACTGAAATTGGAATGTCCGGAACTTCAAATTACATGTTCTAAAACTAAAGAATGTGTTCGAATAGAGATTTTCCGACAAAGAAGAAGAAAGAAAAGACGAAACCAACTTGTAATCATCGACAAACGGAAAAACCCATGCATGAATGAATGAACATGAGTGTGCTTCGTCTATCTAAATGTATATGCATGTGTATAATCATGAAGAATTACCTGATTCAGCAAGGTAACGGTGGACAATGTAATTCAATTCAGCGGCAGTGATAGAGCTCATGTTTCTTGGGGAAATTTGGTACGAATGAAGATGAAAGAAGGGGACAATTGGGTTAAAAAGTAGTCACAGTTTCAGAATTGGAATGAAAGAATCGTTTCTTGCTTCTTCTTCGTCGATTATGAACCATGCCGGAAAAATTGCGAGGATTCAGTTGTGAGGAGTGACGTCGGGGACCTCGTTTCCTGTTCTAATATACCGGCGAAACCCCGTGATGGCAACCAACTGAACTGAACGATGCAAGAAAGATTTTGACAGTCTATTCAAATGGAGTCCATCTTCTTTCCACTTGTGTACATGCATACACCCCCCGAGAAAAAGAAAATGCTAACAATTACCCTTTATTTTAGTAGTATAGGTTTTTGTCCCTGTGGTTTTTTTTTTTTTTTTTTTTTAGTATCATCCAAAAAGTAATATTTTTGGTTTTCGGTTTTTGGGGTATGATTTTTTCAAGTTTTTGGTTACTAATGATTTGAATCGGCAAACTCAAGAATCTAACGATTAAATATTTAAAAATACCATTTTATCATTATCTTTTTTGTTTATAAAAATAGTAATTATTATTATAATTATTAAGGTTTGTAATTAGAAGAAAAGTTTAATTAAGTTAGGATTTGTTAAAAATCGGTTTCATTTAAATATCGTTAATTTGATCTAGCAAATCTGTTGTTTACTTGTTTATCTAGTATATAAGACATCATAATGTCTTAATTCACCGATAATATATGATCAAGTAATAAATTAAGTTAAAACCTACAAAAAATCAAAGTAAAAACCTTACCATGTTGGCACTATTAAAAACCCTACAAGCCTTACCATTTGGTCTATCAAATCAAGTTGTTTTTTTGTTTAATGTTTTAATTCATATAATATATTACCAAATAATAAATTAAGTTAAAAGTTAAAAAAATCAAAGTAAAAACCTTACCATGTTTGCACTATTATGACTCTATTAAAGTTTTAGTTTGTACGGTTTTAAAGGAACGATAGTACTTCTAGGAACGACAAATGTAGAACTGAACTTCAGATTTTTGATAAAGTAAAAGGACCATTCTTGTAATTTATTATAATTATTCTATTTGAAGTTGAAGCATGTCATTGGTTTTGAAAAAGGAGATTCGCTTCTTGCTTCTCCACTTCCGGTTTAAGACTTCAACCGAATAACAGTCTTCTTCCAACCAAAATTAAATATTTTTGTAACTGACTTTGACAACTCAACTACCTTTAACTATTGGTTTCTTCTCTGTTTCCACATTCACGAAATCTTTCTGTGTTGTGGTTTTCTTTCAAACGGCAAAAAAATATTAAGAGAATTTAGCATGGATTCAGGTTTTTTTTTTTACGAAGAATAGAAAACGAAAATAGGGTCTTTAATCCATTTGATCCAATTGGCTTTATTTTTACAGTATCTTCTTGAAACAAAATAAATAAATAAATAAATAAATAAATAATTGGGATACAATTTTATCAAACAACACGTCTTTCATTGGTTTGGTGGTATTAAAAATAGAAAAAGTTTTTAACATCCAAATCGACAAAAAAAATGCCATTGCCTTTTTTGAGGCACTTGCAAAGCCGAAAACAATGTCTTTGTTTGTTGTAGGCTTGTAGTTGTGGAAAAGGAAAATAAGAAAACCCAAGTATTCAGTTGGAACCAAAAAAAAAAAAGAGGATGTGTAGGATTTTTCTCTTTCATTGTTATTTGGGTTTTGTTTATAATTTTATTTATTATTTTTTTATTTTTTATTTTTGGTAAAAGTGTGTATTATCTTATATGGTAAAAATAATTTTTTTTTTAAATGTTTGAATTAGTTTATGTATTGATTATAGGGTTATGAGATACTTTAAAAAAATGCTTGAATTATCCTATATATGTATATAATCATTTTAGGTGAAACACTTAGAAGGCTGGAAGGAATCATAGCGGGAAAGGGTAGCGGGAGGATTCCTGCACGACGGAAAACCGGACTGTCGGTGCGGGAAGAGGTGGTGTGGGAACCGGAGAGGGGAGGGCTTATCCTGTTTTCTCTCCGTCGATTATTGAGCGGATTTTTTTTTGAATTAGCCATTGTTTAACGGTAAAAAATATTCTTTTTTTTAACTAACAGATATATGCATTAAAAGTCATTTTTTTTTGTTGTTTTTGTTTTTTACCTTTTAAACATTTATAAATACCCAACTATTTACCTTCAATCAACATTCAAACAAACCCTCTATTCCCTCTATTTTCTTCTAAAAAAATGAATCCCGATCGAAGGAAAAAAAATTCATGGTTCGAGTTTAAACATTCCTACTCGAAATATTTTTGCTATTGATTCATCATACAAGGAGTTTATCGCCCCCAACCCAATGTTCTCATTCGATGTCCACTACAAGTTCAATACCAAAATGTTAGACAATATTACCCGATCCAAGTTTCAAATGTTACGCCGCAAATGTTTTAAAACTTTGTTGTTTTTCCGGATCAACAATCGTCAAATCAACCTCAAATCCAAACCCAACCTCAAATCCAAACCCAAGACCCAAACCGAAACTCAAACCCAAACTCAACAACAATTCCAACTTATCGACGAGTTGGATGATTCGGAAGAAATATAGATGGTTCCCGAAACTCAACCCACACCACCCCTACAACGACGCAAAGGAAAACAACAAGCGTACAAGGGTGTCGTACAACCGGGAAGACATAAGCCCACAACATGACTTCCACACGAAGAGTTAGTTTTGGTAAAAGCTTGGGCTGACATTTTTGAAGATTCGATTCATGGAAACGCACAACCGGGAGACCATTTTTGGTTTCGCGTTTTAGAACGGTTTCGAGAGGAGCTAGAAAAAGATGACGACTACCGTACAAAACATCAACTGAATTCGAAGTTTCGAGAAATAGCAAAGGGGATTTCAAAAATAAATGGGCTATACAACCTAAAAACCCAACGAAAAAGCGGTCAAGGCGACGAACAAATTCTTCAAGAAGCTTTGCAATTTTACCTTGAATAAGTCGGAAAACCATTCAAGTGGCACGATTGTTGGAAAATATTGGTCCGAAGTCCTAGGTGGAAAAATACGAGTAATATTTTATTTTTGGAGTCCAACAATCAAAGCGAAGAAAAACAGGCTCTAGTGGTTACACAACCTCCTCCGATGCTCGGTCGGTCTAGATTTGAATCAAGATGACGAACTCGAGCTAGAAGAAATTGTCCGCCTAATGGGTAGGGACAAAGCAAAAAAGAAGGGAAAATGGACTTCTTCGAGTGCATCGGGTTTCAACATGGACGTTGATAAAATGCGGAAAATAACAACGTTGTTTAATCGATATAATCTTAATTTATCCGAACGTTTGACGTTCGACAAAGAAAAAGAAGAAGCAGGGAAAAAGGAGCGGACAGAGACACAAGAAATGGAGGATATGAAGTTTTTGATGGAAACACTGATTATCTCTTGGGACTGGCTCTCGAGCTCATGATGAAGAAGAGAGAAAAAATTCTGAAAAAATATTTTTCGTAGGTCATTGTTGGTTTGTTTGATTTTTTGTTTGTGTTTTTTTTTTCTAGTTTTTTAAATTTTAGATTTATTGTAATTTTTATTTTAATTAATGAAATGCATTTTCTTTTTAATTAAAATTTTTTGTTATTTTTAATTTAAACATTATAAATCATAAAAATCAATTAATTTTATTTTTAAAAAAAATAATGAGAAAAGTCATTCCCACCAATTTCTTAGTTAATGTGCCCCATAAAAAAATATGGAAACTCCCTTCTTATCCCTTCCGTTCTAAGCAGTTTTTCCAAAATCAGGAGCGTGACTTAAAAAAAAATCCCTTTTGATGGTAATAAAAAAAAAAAAGTAAAAAACTGCTTTAAAAGTCAAGAGAACTCCCTTCTCTATGCCAAATTCCTCTCTTTTTCTTTCTTTATTTCTTGGTCATTTTCAGTTTTTTTTCTTGCCATATTTTTTTTATACATGAACCATTCCTATTGAATGGTAGAGTTAGTCGTAGACACAAGAATTCATACTAGTTGTTGCTGAATTGAAGTAAGTGTTGTCGGTACATGAAAAATGAGTAAAAAAATCACAAAAAATTCTACTGCATACAGAAAAATAGGTATTACCGATACAACATTGGGCACCACTATAGATCAGCCCCTGACAGGAGTGAGGTGAAGGATCTTTATCACACTATTTTTATGACACGACTCCCTCCAGTCTAAATTTATTGATTTTTTCGAAAACAAAGAATTCAATTAACATTTTTCAAACTCAAGCTCACACGATGCCTATATCCCATGTTACCAATTGGTATATTTGAAATAATTTAAAAAAGAAATCACCTTAGTTTCAATAGTTTTTTCAAAATACAATCTATAATTTATCTTTTAATATGTCGAATATAAAAATAAAAAATAAAAAATAAGTTAATTGTATCTTGATTTGTGCCAAGTGGCCCAAGTATAACGTAAAGGTTATTCAGTCTCTCGTTATCTCTCGCTCACATTCAGTGTCTGCATCTCGTTATCTCCCTCAACCTCGTTGTCTCCTTGCATCTCAAGTTCGTTACTCCCCAACGATGGATTATTATGTGGGTGACAACAATTGTGGTCCCACTTTCTTTATTTACTTTTGGAATGCAAAGTTGGCACATTTTTATCAATTATTTTAGTACGTGCATCTCAAATGATAATGATTTGATGAACAGATTTTCAGATATCATCCTTTAGTACAAAATTTCAGTTTGTACACGTTAACGATGTGCATATATGCCGTCCATATTAGCAGACATAAAAGATACTTGTATAGTTATATTCGATTTTAAGAGAAATGGTCCATTTGGTCGCGACAGTTTTCATTATACAACCCTTGGCCCTTGGGTACCCATTTCATTATTCGTTCTTCATAATTTGACCCAAATGAAAAAAATAATAATAATAAACAAATAAAAACAAAAACAAAAACAAATGGGTATTCTATTTTGAATTTTTTTATGGATGAATTACATTAAGAAAATTTACTTGTTAATTTCTAGTAGCACAAGAAACTCGGTTACCAAAAGCTAATTTTTATTTTAACTAGTTCGGGTATCAACCCAACCCATATATGTATCCAAGTTTGTGGGTTGGAAACATGAACTTGTATCCAACCCTTATAATTTGTATTTTATACATGTTTGTAGGTTTGCAAGTCAGTTTTTACATATAAAATTTATATGGATTAATTACTAATTAGCATTTAAATATATTAACTCAATAATTAAATATGAAGCAATGTTGGTGAGAAAGGGACAAATTACTAAAACATGTATCCATACAAAATTTATGACTATAACACAATAATTTGGTGAAATCGACAATCAAAAATCAAATATAAAATTATAGATTTTAAAATGGGATATATACATTAAATTCTTCATAGTTTCACCTATTTGACAAAAAAAATCCTAAACTTTATTTTTTTTACATTAAAGTTCAAATTACCGGCAGTTTTTAATATTTTTACCCTTTTTCCCGGTTAGCCAGTATTAAGATTTTTTTATCAAAAAAATAAAGTTTAGGAATTTCTTGTCAAATCGTCAATTAGGACTTTACTGTCAAAAAAATAAATTTTAGGACATTCTTGTCAAATCGTTGAAAATATTGAGACTTTAGTGTATTTCTGTAACCCAAGAACTTTTAATTGTGACTTTTGTTGCAGCACCACTGTTTTTCTTACCATCATCATCTTTACCCTGACACAATCACGATCAGTAGAAACATATGCAAAAGTGAGAGCAAGAAATGGTGAAAAGACTTGTAAAACTTTCTTCTTGCTTTACCGCCAAAACTTGAACTAAAAAGTGGGGACAGATTATACTAACACAAACAACACATGCCTAGTAAAAAAGGTGTGAATGTGGATAAGGGAAAGAAAGATAATTTCGTTTTTTTTTTCGGTTTCTTATTTCTCCATTTTGGGGACTGCAAAAAACCAATACAACCCTGGTTCTTTCTTTCTTAATTATCTCCATTTTTTCAATGTCGGTTTGTTGATATTAAAAAAATAATTTAACAAGAAGCAAACGTTAAGGATTTCAATAAGATCTAACTGACTACAGAGGGTTTCAATAACTTTTATGTATAAAGAGTATCATATCATTAAATTTCTAACAAAAAAATGGATATATACACTAAAGTTCCAATATTTTCAACGATTTGACAAAAAAGTCCTAAACTTTATTTTTTTTACAGTAAAATCCTAATTGACGATTTGACAAGAAAAGTCTTAAACTTTATTTTTTGACAAAAAAGTTCTAAGTACCAACTAACCGGAAAAAAAAAGGTAAAAGTGTTAAATATACCGGTAATTTGGATTTTATTGTAAAAAAAATAAAGTTTATGACTTTTTGTTAAATCGATGAAATTATTGGAACTTTAGTGTATATATCCTTTTGAAAATCGTATAACTGTAACACAATATTCGTATAACTGTAATACAATATTTTATAGTCATAAACTTTGTATGGATACATGTTTTAGTAATTTGTCCCTTTCTCACCAACATTGCTTCATATTTAATTATTGAGTTAATATATTTAAATGCTATTAATTATTGAGTTAATATATTTAAATGCTAATTAGTAATTAATTTTAGATACATGTATAATCCATATAAATTTGATATGTGAAAACTTAACCCGAAACCGACTTGCAAACCTACGAACATGTATAATACAAATTATATAGGTTGTATACAGGTTGATGTTTCCAACCCACGAACTTATAACCCACCAACTTGGATACATATATGGTTTGGGTTGATGTATTCTTACCCGCCAACCCGAACTATTTAAAATAAAAATTAGCTCTTCGGGCTGGGTTCATATCGGATTTCAAGTTAGATCGAGAATTATCACACCTACTGAAAAATGAAATATAAAATTATAGATTTTATTTGTGTATAAATATTCAGGAAACTACTTTGAATATTTTAAATTACAAACATACCAAAAAAAAGTTAAAAAACAGAGAAGCAAAAATATTTAAAAAACTACTTGAAACAGTTTTTAGATTAGAAGCTTTTTATTTAAAATAAAATTTTAAAATCGTATCCCCAAAAAAAAAATTGTTTATTTCATACTTTTTCTTGAAAACTTTTAAAATTTATCATCAAAATCAAACACTAGTTGGTTGAAATATATTGAATAACAGAATAAATCGTTTTGAGTCAATTAAATAGAATACAAATTGTTGACCAAGAGTCTATGCGAGTCGTTTTATATTTCACATACATTCACACATATATTTATATTAACCATATAACAACATTTTAGGTAACTTAGATATCATAATTCAATCCTTTATTTGTGAGGCTTTATTATCGTTGTATTTGTCCATAGTTTGTATTGGCCCATCCGATTGTTATGTGGCTTATTGTATTGTTTTCCATATATACTCCTTATCGAATGAGAGGAGGTTTTACGGGGAAAATATTCTGATCACATGGTATGAGAGTCAAAACCCTAAAATCATCCATTAACCCTAATCGTCGGCTTCTTTTTGCGACAATCTTCCTTTTCTCATTTCTCTCTCTCTCTCTCTCTCTCTATATATATATATATATATATATATATATATATATATATATATATATACATATATATCATTGTGACATCTACTGTTGTTCCATCCTTTTCTAATAATCCCTACAGTATCACAAACATCAAAGTTTACATCCCATTCACGCTTGATCTGGAATGTATGAACTATGATGCATGGCGTGATGAGTTTGAAACCCACTATTTTGCTTTTGGTGTTAATGGTCATCTCAATCCTCCATATGACAAAGTTGCTGAAACATCTGAAAAAAGTAATGGACTCGTGTTGATGCTCTTGTGAAGATGTGGATCTTTGGTACTATGACTCAATCTTTGACCCATACGATACACAAGAAGAACCAAGCAGCAGCTGATTTGTGGAGGGCCCTGGAAAACCTGTTTCGTGACAACAAGGATGCAAGAGCCATGCAGCTTGACCAAGAATTACTTAATATTTCTCAAGGAGATACCATAGTCAACGTCTACTACTCTAGGATCACGAATCTTGATGACTTGCTCGAGAATATTGAAGCTCCTATCCCCCAAAATAATCTTGTAAGTTACACTATCAATGGTCTTCACTCAGGTTTGATCATATTACAAGTATCATAAGTCATCAAAATTCGTTTCCTAATTTCTTGGAAACTCGTTCAATCCTTGCACTTGAAGAACAAACCATGACTCAACTTCAACATACAAAAACTTCGAGTACACATCTTGATAACTCACCTTCTCTGTAGCACCCGAGTCACCAGGTATGAAGTTAATGATTTAATCTATTTTTAATTCAAGTAAAAGGTGATGGAGGGTTGTCAGTCGTGAGTACGTTGGGTGTACACTAGGTACGCACAGTGCACTCTTTGCATTCGCATCATCGGGGGATCCCTGGCGTATGTTGGGTCTACCCATGCGTATACTAGGCGTACTCAAGCCAAGGGAAAACCCTAATTTTTAGGGTTTGCACCCGATTTAAATTCCTTAAGTCCCTCAAGTTCATTACCCTTTTAGCCTCCATTTCCCTTTTAGTGCCAATCTCGAACCCTAACCAGCTTGAGTGCATTTTTGAGCTTAAATTAAGTGTTTGGGTGTTCTTTGGTAGTTTTGAAAAAGAAAAAAAGTTTTGGTAGAAGCAAAGAAGAAGAAGGAGCTTGTAGATCCAGAGTTTATGCACCATTTCTAACCTGAACATTGATCATTCTAAGCTTAGATCTAGGTTTAGGGTAGATTTTAGCATCTTTTGGTCTCATAACTTGGTTCTTGGAGTTTGAGCTACTCCAGGCCATTTGAGTTGTCCTTTTGGACTCTTGGAAGTGTATGGAGTCATAAAAATCGTATCTTGAAGGTTAAGACTCAACCATGCATGTGTTAGTGACCATCTAAGTGAGTTAATGGGCTTAATTCATAGTTTGAGCCCCAACAATGCATGCAAAAGCATAAAGTTTGCAACTTTATAGCTTAAAACGTTATTTTTCTTGGATCTAAGTTTTGGACATTAAAGCTAAATGGATTAAGACTTGGGAGATAGTAAAGGTCGACTGGCCAGTACAATGGGCATACTCTAGAGTACGTTGCGCGTACTGAGCCAGTGCCCAGATTCCAGATTGCCACCAGCGTACGATCTTTGTATGTTGCGCGTACGCCGTCTGTGAGCTTGAAAGATTTTTAGGCTCGTGTGTTCGTTGGGCTTTGGACTTGTTTAGGTTGGTCCTCAGGCCCACCTGTTATAGCAAGACACTTTTGGGCTTCAGGCCATGTTGGGTGTTCTTAGGCCATATTGGACCTTAGAGACCTTGTAGTTGGGCTTGGATGCCTTTTTGGTCTTTACATGGATTTGGGCCTTGGAGAGAGAAGGGTCCAATCAGGCAAGGGTGAAGAAGCCTTTTTTCCTTAAGTCAAGAATTAGGATTAGGAATTTCGGGTTAGAATGTGGCCTAATTTCTAATTAGGATTTTATGCTTATGCAATACGGAGAGGATTTCGTGAGTCATCCGTTGAGTGCAATTTGATACCTTCAGTATGAGGTGATTTTTCCTTCACTGTATCCATGGGTCGAAAGCACCAATTCTCACCCACTGGTTTATGATGTAGTGTGATGATTGTCTTTGTGAGAACTGTCAATTATACTTGTATTTGCTTAATGACTCTGAGATTCTTGTTATGATAGTATGTGGTAGTAGTAGAGTGAAATAGACCAAGTATCTGGTTGAAATAAACCGAAGGGGATTGCAAGCACCCAGATATGCTTGATAGTATCCAGTTGAAATGGACCGAATGGGATTGCAAGAACTCAGATATGCTTGATAGTATCCAGTTGAAATAGAGTGAAGGGGTAGACAAGCACCCAAATATGATTGGTTGTATATTGTTTGGTATGTGGTATTTTGGGGGAACTCACTAAGCTTTGTGCTTACAACTTTTAGTTTATGTTTCGGGTACTTCCAGTTCGAAAGGAAAAGTCTCGGCTTGATCGCACCGAATCACCCTATGGTTTCCGCATCTAGAGATTTTGGGAATTTGTACTCTTGTAACATGTTACTATGACACCCTTTTGATTATTTTGACATGTCGTGTGATTTGATTGAAACAAAAAAAAAAAAAAAACAAAATTTTTATCTGTATTTTTGGGACATTACAAGTTAGTATCAGAGCCTTTGTTTGAGGGATTCGAGCATACTCTTAGGTGTGCCTGGACTCAAATCAATGAGTTAGTAGGTTTTCCATAAAAGGAAACATTTTAATTTAAGGATTTTTAATAAAAGACAATGGGTGTGATGCATGTAATCAACCGAGCTCAAGTAAATCTTCCCAAAATACCCATACATGTTATATGTTTATGCTATGATATGAGAATTGCATACTAGATTAGGGGTTAAGGATCTACTCAGGATTGCATGATGGTATACTATGAGAGATGCCTTATGTGCCTATTTGTTTGATCTTTTAGATTTGCATACTAGTATCGAATCAAATACTTTTGAGAATGGCCTGTATATGGTATGTTTTGAGTTGAATTGTCTGATGCTCGAATGTTGCATGCTTTGTGCTTTAGGAAATTATGTTGGTACTAGCTAATTAGTGGATGAATGAGTTGGGTTGCATATTATTGTGATTGGATATTTTTAGAAGGATAGTTTTAACTCTATTACGCAACTCTTGTTTGAGTATAACTATTGTAGTGTAGGACCTATCATTCGAAGAATTATCTAGTACTAGTAGTTTGTAATTGTGTTCATGCAGTAGTTAGGTAGTATTTGTGGAAGTTCCTTCTGCAGCTGATAGCATAGAGGGGTGAGGAAGGGGAGTATTAAGGAGTCCCTTTGGATGCTTTTGTGTGTATGATGCCTTATATTTTGAGGCATGTATCAGTTGGGAAGAGTGACTTGGAGGAGTTGGGGTAGTCCTTGAGGATGGTATAAATAGGTGTGGAAGGTAGTATTGGGCCCTTACTACTGAAAGCACAAGCTTTATACTCGAGACCAGAAAGACCATGATGAATCTAAGGAACTCGAGGGTGTGAACCTTCTCGTGTGTACACTAATCATTTATTTGGTTATGTTTCAATATGGTGGTGACACGTCACGGAGTAGGGGGTTCAGGATCTGGATCTGGTTCGAGCACGGGCACTGAACTGATTGATGAGGGATTACGCGAGTTCATCGCTTCAGAGATTACTAGTGGCATCCTTGATGCAACCCCAGTGATGTTCAGGTTGATCAAGGAGGGTATCATCAAGTTGATGGAGGATCGCCTTCGGATCTTCAAGGCTGACCGTGCCGCTAGCCAGTCGAGGGGGGGGGGGGGGGCACAATCTCCTTCAAGGATTTCAGGGGATGTTGGGGACCAAATTTCTTTGGGGTGAAGGACTCCATCGCAACTAGGAATTGGATAGATGAAACTGAGAGTTCTCAGATGACAAATTTTTGCCCCGAGGGGTCGAAGGTCAGGTTCATTGTAGGATGTTTAAGGTAATGAGCCCAATATTGGTAGGAGGAGGTCGGCTATGATTTGGGAGCCCTAGCCATTGAGCCCATGACTTGGCTAGATTTTATGACCCGGTTTCAAGAAGAGTTTGCATCGGATGTTGAGGTGCAGTAGTTAGCTAAGGAGTTTCTTGACATGAAACAGATGATGGAGACTGTGACGGAGATCATGGCCAAGTTCAGAGAGAGGGTATTGTTAGGACCCCAATATGCAATTGATGAGGAGATGAGGAAGACACGATACCATGATATGCTGAGATCTGACATCAGGGAGTTCGTCAACTTTTTTTCCTACCTAACTCTGGATGACATGATATCTGGGGCACATGAGCGAGAGATTGATTTGGAGCATATAAGGAAAAGGAAAGTGGGGCCTGGGTAGACGATTGGGGTTTCAGCAAAGAAACCCAAGGTTTTTGACTCTAGGTCAAAGGGTCAGAGCCATTGTGGAAAATGTGGCAGTTGCATGATAGGGTTTGCAGAGTAGGTGGTTCAGGCTTCTACAAGTGCGGCAAGATGGGGCACTTTAGCAAGGATTGCATTGCTGTTTTTGCCACCACCCAGGCATCAAATCTGATTTGCTTTCATTGAAATCATAGGGGCTATAAGAAGGCGAACTGCCCGAGTTTAGCATCAGGATGACTGGTAGTAGAACCTACTCCAACGACCCTACGGATTACTGGTAGCCACCAGGGCAAGGCAGATGCACCTGTGGTGAGGAGTAGGGTTTTTCAGCTGACTACCAAGGAGGCTCGTGTTGCACCAAATGTGGTGACATGTATGTCTCTTCTCCTTAATTATTTATTTATTTTAATTTCCCTGCTTATATTTTTGTGTTTTGTTTTAGGATTGTTCATTGTGAATGGTATCTCTGCATTGATATTATTTCATTCGGGGGCTACCCGATCTTTCGTGTCTCGTGCGCTCAGTAAGAGGTCTGTTGGAGCTCCGAGTAAGTTGGATCATCCATTAGAGTTTGAGATTATGGAGGATCAATCTATCTAGGTATCGAGGGTTCATCAGGATTATGTTCAAGAGATGTTTAGCGAGAAGTATCCGATCAACTTGGTTCCTATTCCTTTGTGTAGGAACATGGTTATAGTGATGATGGATTGGTTGATACCCAATGGGGTGTGATTGATTGTGAGCTTTTTATGGTACGTGTTCGGACCCCAAGTGGGGGAGAGTTGGTGGTCCACAGAGAGGGCGCTCAACGCAAGATGGTCCTATGCTCAACTGCTAGGGCCAGACGTTATCTTCATCAAGGTTGTTCTGGTTTCATCGCATATGTTATGGATACTCAGGATAAGGGTAAGGCATCGTTTGGTGATGTGCCGACTATGCGGGAGTACCCAGATGTGTTTCCAGGAGGATTTTCCTGGAGTGCCTCCGGAGAGGCAGGTGGAGTTCCAGATTGAATTGGTTCCTGGTGCGGCTCCGATAGCTAAAACACCATATCAATTAGCTCCAATAGAGATATATGAGTTGTCTACACTATTGGATAAGGTGTCTAAGTCCATAACTATTTCTGGTATGTACTTGACCCGACTCGGCATGGTCCATTTGGGTTGCATGGCATCATGCAATTGGATAGACTAAATGAGAGAAATAACACTTGGAGATTATTAATATATTATAAGTTCTAATATATTAATAATATTATTTGATTAGTTTGATCAAGAATTAATTTAGAATTAATTATATGATCAAAAGATAACTAATTAAATATATGGGTTGATTATGTAAATCATCCATATCTTGTATAGTGGGCTAAAAGGCTCCATGGACTATCAAGTTGGGTTCCACCCATAGGATGCTCCATGGGAGTTACAAACCCATGGGTCATGGAAATGAAGAGTCATGACACATTAGGGTTTAACCATAGATGTGTCAACACTATATAAGTAACATGTTCTCCACCTAAAATCGGCTACACTAAGAAACAAGAGGGCTTGGCCGATTTTGAGAAGTGTGTGTTCTCTCATAAGTTCTTCCAAGAGCATTTGGTGTTGTGTGAAGCATTTGAGGCATCACACTTGGGGTGCTAGGCTCACAAGGTTTCAAGGAACACAAACAACAACAAGGTAAGTTATTCTATCTATACTTTATGTTAAAATTGTTCCCCATGTATGCTAGATAGGAATATAACCTTGGAATTCAACTTTGCATGATAATTAGACAAACATAGATCCAAGGTTATTAGGGTTGCATGTACACTTAGGAAGTGTTAGAATGCTCAAAACCCATCAGTGGTATCAGAGCCTAGGCTTGTTTGCTCTTATTTGTGCTTAAAAGTTGAAAAAAGAATCGGAAATCTTGCTGTCTGCGAATGGACTCGTCGAGTCTATAGGGGGGACTCGTCGAGTTCATAAGTATCTTCAACCAACTCGGCGAGTGAGTTCATGCACTCGGCGAGTAGGGTCGACTGATTGCAGAATTTCGATTTAGTTACTGGAAATGAATTAAAAACATTACCCTAAACTGTTTTGGTAATTGAAAACTTGTTTTTGGTGGTGTAATGTCTTTGCTAATTCATTTACAACAACTAGTTATCAAAATTACAAAGTTTTAAATGTAATTTTTTGATTGTGTTCATATTCATGTTCTTGTTCTTATGATGTTTTAGATGATCATAGAAATTATTTGTAACCTATGTGGTAGATTAATTCTTGATCATAATGTATTTTAATGGAGTCCATAACTTATCCTTAAGTTATGGAAAACCAAGAGTCACACTTGAATTAAAACCATTAAAAACACAAGAGTTAGAAAAATGAAGAGTCTTCATTTTATTACTCTATTAAACTCATAAGTTACAAGAAATGAAAAGTTTTGAAAGTTACAAAACTTGCCCTCAAGTTTTGGAACAAGTAAAGTTAAGTTAAAACTTTAAGTTCCAACCCCTAGAATTTTAAAAGTTAAAATTCAACCCTTATACTTATATTATGATGATTTAATAATTATATATATATATATATATATATATATATATATATATATATATATATATATATATATGTATAAGAATAAAGTCGTCTTACCGCTAGTACGCCTCATTCACGAAGCCGGTCTATAAGGTGGGTATAAGGTTGTTGCCTATAAAATGGTGACTTAATGGGTGTCTACTCTCACCCACCGCTTGCTTGACTGGTGGAGGGTCGTTAGCCGAACGGGTAAGACAAGGACTTATAAATTCTCATTCAAAGTATGATGAATATAATAAAGTAACTAAATGTTTTATTAAATTCCCAGTCTTAGTTACCTTAGGAAAATGTGAATAAGGTGCTAATCCATGAAATTACACTTTACACTTTGTCTAAGTCGTTGGTGGAGCGTGTGTGGTTAACCGGCACACTAACTTGGACTTAACAAGGTAGGTAAAGGGTGACTTAAGGTTTATTATAGTATCAGTGGAGCGTGTGTGGTTTACCGGCACATCGATTGAGTGATAAACTTTAAGGGTACCAAGTGATTTGCATGGTTACTTCACACCTCGTTTTGTGATCCTCGGTATCCCAGTCACAAAACTTGGAGGGCACTCTCGAGATTGAAACATGCCTTTGAAAAGTTCATTGGATCTCAAAGAATCTAGGAATTTCTAAAACCAATAAAAACTAAATATCTAATATTTCGGTTTTCGTGGTGGAAATTGGTGAATCGTCATTCACCTACCTTTCAAATATGGTATAGCTTAGATTACGGCATACCTCTTCTAAGTTATATTATATTGTGATTGGATCCTAGCCTTAATATTACATTTGGGTGTTTTATTAAGGACTCTCTTAAATCTATACTAAACTTGTTCTTCTCTTTCAGATGTCATCAAATAATGCTTCTGGCTCGAATCCTAATGGCTCCTTTACTCTTATGAGTCTGTGTGGGAAAGTCACCTTTGATGGATCCAACTTCAATAAATGGATCAGAAACATCAGGATGATTACCCGCTACGAGGACAAAGAATATGTCCTTGACAAGGAGCTTAAGGAAATTGATGAGTCCACTGCAACTCCCCAGGAGATCGCTGACTTTCATACTCATGAAAGAGATGCAACCAAGGTGGCTTGCATCATGTTGGCCACAATGACAGCTGAACTCCAAAAGTCTTATGAAGATTTCTACCCTTATGAAATGCACCAAGATTTGATGGAAAGATACCATCAAAGTGCACGACAAGAGAGGTACGAAGTCATCTGCTCCATGATAACAACCATGATGAAGGACGGAGATTCCGTCACGAGCCACATGCAGAAAATGCAAAGGTATGTGGATCGTTTGCTGAAGCTTAATGTGAACTTCCCTGAGGAGCTTGCAATAGATATCATTTTGCACTCCTTACCATCGTGCTATGATCAATTCCGCATGACATATCACATGAACAAGGAAGAGGTCACCCTCAGCAAACTTCAGGGACTTCTCAAGACCGCAGAAACAGGTCTTAAGGGGAAGTCGGTTGCTATCACTCCTACTCCAGACTCAACTCCGGTCTTGGCAATCGGGTAAAGTCGAGGGAGGAAGAGAAAGAGATCTTCGAAGGGTACCAAGGCTCGGACCCTTGATGGCTCTTCTTCAAGTGGAACCAAGAAAGGTTTCATTACTCCTTCTTCTGACCCAAAAGAGGCCGAATGCTTCTATTGCCATGAAAAAGCTCATTGGAAGCGGAACTGCCCAAAGTACCAGCAGGATGTGAAGGATGGGAAAGTCAAACCCAACCATGCAGGTATTTACACTATCATTTCTAATAACCCACCCCATTCGAAATCTTGGGTCCTTGATACCGGTTGAGGTATTCATATTTGTTGTGACTTGCAGGGACTAGGAAGAAGTGAGAATGTGGAGCAAGGAAGAATAAACTTAATCATGGGGAATAGGAAAGTTACACCTGTCACCAAGATTGGAGTTTATGCTTTATCGCTAAGTAGTGGGTTAAATTTAGATTTGAATAAATGTTGTTATTCGCCAGAAATGGCAAGAAATATTATTTCCTTTCATGCATTGTACAAACAAGGTTTCACCTTTTCGTTTGATAATGAAGTTGGTTCGATTAATGCTTTCTTTAATAATGTTCTTTATTTTAAAGCATTACCTTGTGATGGTGTGTATGAAGCTGTATCTGTTGTAGATAACTTAGGAAATAATGTTCTGTGTATTGATTCTACTAATAATAATAACTTGGATAAAGCATCATTATGGCATTGTCGTCTTGGACATATAAGCAAGAAACGCATAGGCCAACTCCAAAAGGATGGAGTCTTGGAGTCATTTGACCTAAAGTCAAATGATAGTTGCGAATCATGCTTACTTGTAAAAATAACAAAGTCACCCTTCACAGGCTCGTGTGAAAGGGGTGAAGGTTTGTTGGACCTTATACACACGGATGTGTGTGGGCCATTCAAACATGCCACAAGGGATGCTAATCGTTATTATTTGACTTTTACTGATGATTACAGTAGATATGGATATGTCTACTTAATCAAGCATAAGTCAGAGACTTTCGAGAAGTTTAATGAATTTAAACAGGAAGTCGAGAATCAATTGGGCAGGAACATTAAGATGCTTCGATCCGATCGGGGTGGTGAGCATCTTAGTTCAGAGTTCCTCGACTATCTAAGGGAATGTGGGATTGTCTCACAATTGACACCTCCCAGGACACCGCAGTTGAATGGTGTGGCTGAGAGGCGTAATCGAACCTTGTTGAACATGGTTCATTCCATGATGAGTCGAGCTTCGCTACCAATCTCATTCTGGGGGTATGCCTTAGAGACTGCCGCCCATATCCTTAATCTAGTCCCTACAAAGAAAGTTGCCAAAACTCCTCACGAGATGTGGACTGGTAAAGTACCTAAACTAGACCACATCAAGATTTGGGGTTGCGAGGCTTTCGTGAGACGCGAGACTCATGATAAGCTCGAACCCCGAAGCGAGAGGTGTATTTTCATCGGCTACCCACAGCAATCCTTTGGTTACCTCTTCTACAGACCTAGTGACAATGTGGTCTTTGTAGCAAGAAGAGGAGTCTTTCGAGAAAGAGAGTTTATAAGCCAAGGAGACAGTGGGAGGCAAGTTGATCTTGAAGAAATTCAAGAGTCAAGTGGTGAAGGAACTTCAAACTCTAGCCCTCAACTTGAGGAGGAAACTCCTGTTGAGCCAATTGACGAATATGTACCTCTGAGGCATTCCACGAGAGTTAGGAGTGCACCTGAGCATTACTATGGATTCCATATTACTGCAGAAGGTGAGACACTTATTAGTGATGGGACACTAGTAAGTCAAGATGACCCTAACAGCTACGAGGAAGCCATGGCAGGCCCAGAGTCTGCTAAATGGAAAGAGGTCATGGATAGCGAGATACAATCCATGTATGACAATCAAGTTTGGAACTTGGTTGAGAATGTACCAGGTCGAAAGACTGTAGGGTGCAAATGGGTCTTCAAGAAGAAGACCGACATGGATGGTAAAGTACACACTTATAAGGCTAGACTGGTTGCAAAGGGCTTCTCTCAAATTCCTGGAGTGGATTATGATGAGACCTTTTCTCCGGTAGCCAAGATTAAGTCTATTCGGGTTCTGTTAGCCATAGCCGCATTTCATGACTATGAAATTTGGCAAATGGATGTCAAAACCGCTTTCCTTAATGGGAAGTTGGCTGAAGATGTTTACATGAGTCAGCCAGAGGGTTTTGTCAGCAACAAGTACCCTAATAGAGTGTGTAAGCTTGAGAAATCCATTTATGGATTAAAGCAAGCACCTCGCAGATGGAATCTTTGCTTTGATGAAAAGGTCAAGGAATTTGGATTTTCTAGGAGTGAAGATGAATCTTGTGTATATGTCAAGGCTAGTGGGAGTATAGTTAGCTTTTTGGTATTGTATGTGGATGACATACTACTCATAGGAAACGACATTCCAACCCTGCAGGAAGTAAAGTCCTGGCTTGGAAAGTGTTTCGCTATGAAGGACCTTGGTGAAGCTGCCTATATTTTGGGGATAAGGATCTTGAGAGATCGGAGTAAAAGACTAATTGGACTTAGTCAAAGTACCTACTTGGATAAGGTGCTGAAGAGATTCAGAATGCAAGACTCCAAGAAAGGAGAGTTGCCCATCCAGAGTAACGCCAAACTGAGTAAGACACAAAGCCCTAGCACTGAGGCTGAGATAGCACAAATGAGTCGAGTACCTTATGCTTTGGCTGTAGGATCGATCATGTATGCTATGACGTGTACTCGACCTGATGTAGCTTTTGCCCTAAGCATGGTTAGCAGGTTTCAGGGGAACCCTGGCAAGGCACACTGGACTGCGGTAAAGAATATTCTCAAGTACCTACGAAGGACTAAGGACTGGGTCCTTACCCTCGGTGGGAGTGATGACTTGAGAGTTGTAGGGTATAGTGATGCTAGCTTCCAGACTGATAGGGATAACTTCCGCTCTCAGTCGGGCTGGGTCTTTACCCTAAATGGAGGAGCAATTTCTTGGAAGAGTTCCAAGCAAGAGACAGTGGCAGATTCTACTTGTGAATCAGAGTATATTGCAGCTAGCGAGGCGGCAAAGGAGGCGTTATGGCTGAGGAACTTCATTGGAGACCTTGGAGTTGTACCAGCTATTAAAGAGCCAATGGAAATTTTCTGTGATAGTGAAAGTGTTGTTGCCTTAGCCAAGGAACCAAGGGATCACGGGAGATCCAGACACATCGACAGAAAATACCATTTCATCAGACATCGGATCGAAGAAGGACTCCTCGTGGCAAAGAGGGTATCATCAGATGAGAATCCGGCAGATCCCCTCACGAAGGGACTGACTCGGGTTAAGCATCTCCAGCATGCTCGGAGCATAGGGCTGAAGGATGATATTAGATTTAGTAGTTAGATAACCTCGAAATTTGTAAAGTGTAATTGACATTTGATGATGAATAAAAGTGTTTTATTTATGAGTAAAGTGTTGCTATCTCTTGTCGATCGTTTACTATATTTCTTTTGCATGTTTTGACTTCCAGAATAATTTTGTTTGGTATAACATATTATTCAAACCTCCACAGTCGGTCATATGTCGGAAGTAGGTATGAATCAAGACTGTCATGTTTGGTTGTAGAGGTCTTGGACAAGGCTACAACAATCATGAGTGCTCATAAGTTCTGAGCATTGGACTCAACCCACGCTCACTGGAATCACTTCATGGAATTCTATCTCGAGTGATCGTGAGACGGTAATATCATATAAGTCTTTAAACCTAGAGATATGATTTGTTACTTACAAGTTGGTTATGCATTGATTGTACGAAAAATGCATTGGTAACTCGATGTTATAAATCGCGCTCTTGTGTGTAATTCAATGAGTAGTAGAACAAACATATGAGTCAAAGTTTATCTGTTCCTTCTTGGATTAGAAGCTGATATCTGGGCCCCTCGATGATTTTGTTTTGACCTATGTACCGGGCCCGGTCAGAACTAAAATTGATGTGTTCAATGAAGTTCTTTGTCAAACAAATCAGAAATCGGGAAACAAATTGTTGGACAATAAGTAAGACATTGTTCCATGTATTTGTCCGACTGATATCTAGAACAGAGGATTATATGATCACTTATCTTAAATGGCGTACCATCATCTTCTCAGTTTCGAGAAACCTTGTAAAGAGCTACGATTGCCGATCGGTTCCTGAAGTCATATTTGCAGTAATAGTTATTAGACTTATCCAAGTGGGAGACTGTTGGATAAGGTGTCTAAGTCCATAACTATTCCTGGTATGTACTTGACCCGACTCGGCATGGTCCATTTGGGTTGCATGGCATCATGCAATTGGATAGACTAAATGAGAGAAATAACACTTGGAGATTATTAATATATTATAAGTTCTAATATATTAATAATATTATTTGATTAGTTTGATCAAGAATTAATTTAGAATTAATTATGTGATCAAAAGATAACTAATTAAATATATGGGTTGATTATGTAAATCATCCATATCTTGTATAGTGGGCTAAAAGGCTCCATGGACTATCAAGTTGGGTTCCACCCATAGGATGCTCCATGGGAGTTACAAACCCATGGGTCATGGAAATGAAGAGTCATGACACATTAGGGTTTAACCCTAGATGTGTCAACACTATATAAGTAACATGTTCTCCACCTAAAATCGGCTACACTAAGAAACAAGAGGGCTTGGCCGATTTTGAGAAGTGTGTGTTCTCTCATAAGTTCTTCCAAGAGCATTTGGTGTTGTGTGAAGCATTTGAGGCATCACACTTGGGGTGCTAGGCTCACAAGGTTTCAAGGAACACAAACAACAACAAGGTAAGTTATTCTATCTATACTTTATGTTAAAATTGTTCCCCATGTATGCTAGATAGGAATATAACCTTGGAATTCAACTTTGCATGATAATTAGACAAACATAGATCCAAGGTTATTAGGGTTGCATGTACACTTAGCAAGTGTTAGAATGCTCAAAACCCATCATACACAACTGCAGGACCTGTTAGATAAGGGGTTCATCCGACCGAGTAGCTCGTCGTGGGGTACGTTGATCCTATTTGTGAATAAGAAGGATGGGTCGTATCAGATGTGTATTGACTATCGAGGGCTGAATAAGTTAACGGTGAAGAACCGTTATCCACTCCCGAGGATTGATGATTTGTTTGACTAGCTTCAGGGTGCATCTTGGTTTTCAAAGATTGATCTTTGTTTGTTTTATCATCAGATGAGGTTCAGAGAGAACGTGTTAGGGTGAAAAGTCACTCTTGGATGTCATGTGTTCTTACTCTTTTGTATGTGTGTAATGAGTTGTCTTTCCTTGATAAGGAAGTGAGTGACACTTATTTTATCTAAGGAACATTTATGAGAGATTAGTTTGGAGAGAGAAATATTGTAACCCACTTGTACTCTTTCTACAAACTAATGAGAGCTTAAACAATTTATTTACTCTTGTGTTCTTCATGTTCATGATTCTTACAATGATTCATGGGATCTTATCAATTTTGCATATGTCATCATGATTTACACCACTATAATTCGTATCAGAGCGGGTGTTCTTGATTTGATCAAGAATTGATCCATGATGACATTGTTGATTTGGTGATTCTTCATTGTATTTTGATCTTCGTGTTTTAGAGAGTTTTCGGATTCTAGAAATCGAATTGTTCATTGATTTTATTCATCATTTATTTTTTTCTCACTAGAATTCAAGTGATTTTTGCTTTCTCACTCTAGAAAACCCATTCAAAATCACTTTCTCTCTGTAGAAAAACCAAGTTCATATTATTTGGTTCGAAATGGAAGAACCAATTTCGTAAATACATCCATGCTCATACAATTTTGAAGAACTTCTATATTCTTTGGTAGTTGGATCAATCAAAAGTTATTCAATCATTTCTTGTGGTTGTAACAGCCCAAAATTTTACAAAAAAAAAAAAAATTAAACTTTTATAATCATAAATATCATCCACAATTGCTTCCAAAAATCCCATTACATGACTATAGTATTTTGAAAGATCATAGTATCAAAACTAAATGCGAAAATATTAGAGAATGCATGCCACGCCATCATGTCGGACCCTTGCCCATAGAGCTAGAAGTACCTGAAACATTCAACAAAACTGTAAGCACACGCTTAGCGAGTTTCCCAAACACACAAATCATATAATCACATAATTCCATGCACACATACATACAAATTTACCATGGACTCCCTCCATGTCTTTTTTTGGAATGCCATGGGCTACCCCCATGGTCCTCTATCCCCAAGCCATGGGCTCCTCCCATGGTCTTCACATAAATCCACATATAGATCAAATAGAAAACCATTACATACTCCATGACTAAACATTTCATATCAATGAATGGTCTGGCCTTGGTGCCTTCGACCCATGAGTGTAGTAAGAAGACTCACCTCAGTCTGCTGAACATAAAAGTTGCTCACCTTAGAGTCCGAAACCACACACTAAACCATGATACAATTAACCAAAATTAGGATTATAGCACAACCTAATCAAAGAGTCTAAACACTTAAGCCTAAGTCCTTCCATAATGGCCCAAAAGTCATCCCTTTGCTAATAAGCCTAAGATCCAAGATAAAAGCCATTAATTGACCACATGGTCGAATAAGACTCAACCAAAACAACTATGGCCTGAAACAAAATATCAACCCAATACTCTAAATGGGACTAGGCCCAAAAGCTTACAATCCCACACAAAGCCTAAACCCAACTAGAGTGCATACGCCTTGCGTACCATTCAATTATGCTCAGCGTACTACCCCCTACAGCATGTCTAGCAGTTGCATAAGTGTTCGGTTGATGATTAAGTCATGATTCCATTGGAGGATATTCAGGTAGACCACCACCTAAACTACATTGAGAGACTAGTAGCAATCCTCGACAGGAAGATGAAAACCTTTGAGCAAAAAGGTTGTTAAGTTGGTGAAGGTGCAGTGGTAGCACCGCAAGGGTTCAAATGGATGTGGTATCCAGAGGACAAGGTGAGGGAGCATTACCCAGAGTTATTTCCAGCGGCGGACTTTGAGGATGAAGTCTGATTAAAGTTGGGGGGGGGGGGGGGAATTGTAGCACTCGAGTCACTAGGTATGAAGTTAATGATTTAATCTATTATTAATTTAAGTAAAAGGTGATGGGTGGTCGTGAGTACGTTGTGCGTACACTAGGTACGCACTACGTAATCCTTGCATGCGCATCATTGGGGGATCCCCGACATACGCTGGGGTACTCAAGACATGGGTAAGCCCTAATTTTTAGGGTTTGAACCATATTAAAAGTCCTTAAGTCCTTCAAGTTCATTACCCTTTCGGCCTCCATTGCCCTTTTAGTGCCAATCTTGAACCCTAACCAGCTTGAGTACATTTTTGAGCTTATATTGAGTGTTTGGGTGTTCTTTGGTGGTTTTGAAGAAAAAGAAAGTTTGGGTAGAAGCAAGGAGAAGAAGGAGCTTGTAGATCCAAATTTTGTGCACCATTTCTAGTCCATTGACGGTATAAAGTTTGAACCTTGATCATTCTAAGCTTAGATCTAGGTTTAGGGTAGATTTTAGCATCTTTTGGTCCCATAACTTGGTTATTGGAGTTTGAGCTACTCCGGGCCATTTGAGCTATCCTTTTGGACTCTTAGAAGTGTATGGAGTCATTAAAATTGTATCTTGAAGGTTAAGACTCAACCATGCATGTGTTAGTGAGCATCTAAGTGATTTAATGGGCTTAATTCATAGTTTGAGCCCCAACAACGCATGCAAAAGCATAGAGTTTGCTACTTTATGGCTTAAGATGTTATTTTGAGCTTGGATCTAAGTTTTGGACATTAAAGTTGAATGGATTAATACTTAGGAGCTAGTAAGGGCTTACTGGCCAGTATGATGGGCGTACTCTAGAGTACGTTGCATCTACTGAACCAATGCCCCAATTCCAGATTGCCATCAGTATACGTTGGGGCGTAAGAGTCGTGTACGTCGTGCGTACGCCGTCCGTTGGCTTGCAAGATTTTTGGGCTCGTGTTGGTTAGGTTTTGGACTTGTTTAGGTTGGCCTCAGCCCACCTATTGTAGCAATAAATTTTTGGGCTTAAGTCCATCTTGGGTGTTCTTGGGCCATATTGGGCCTTAGAGGCCTTATAGTTGGGATTGGATGCCTTTTTGGACTTTATATAGATTTGGGCCTTGGAGAGAGAAAAGTCCGATTAGGAAAGGGTGAAGAAGCCTTTTTGCCTTAAGTCAAGAATTAGGATTTGGACTTTCGGTTAGAATTTGGCCTAATTTCTAATTAGGATATTATGATTATGCGATACAGAGAGGATTTCATGATTCATCCACTAAATGCGATTTGAAATCTTTAGTTTGAGGTGATTTTTCCTTCATTGTATCCATGGGTCGAAGGCACCAATGTCGACCCACTAGTTTATGATGTAGTGTGATGATTGTCTTTGTGACAATTGTCAGTTATGCTTGTATTTGCTTGATGACTCTGTGATTGTTGTTATGATATTATGTATTAATAGTAAGGGTGAAATATAACATGTATCCGGTTGAAATAGACCGAAGGGGATTGCAAGCACCTAGATACGCTCGATAGTATCCGGTCGAGATAATCTGAAGGGGTAGGCAAGCACCCAGATATGTTTGGATGTATGGTTGTTTGGTATGTGGTATTTTGGGGGAACTCATTAAGCTTTATACTTATAGTTTTCAATTTATGATTTAGGTACTTCCAGTTTATAGGGAAAGGGCCCAGCCTGATCGCACCTCATCACCCTATGGTTTCTGCATCTAGAGATTTTGGGAACTTGTACTCTAATAACATGTTACTATGATACCCTTTTGACTATTTTGATATTTGTGTCATGTGATTTGAATGAAATTAAAAACAAAATTTTTATCTATATTTTTGAGACGTTACATTCTCCCACTGTTCTTGCTACTGAACATTCAAATTCGAATCAACAATCTTGTGATTTACGTGGCAATAATAACTATCGTGGTGGACACAACGAAAGACGTATTATTAAGCTGGAAGATCTAACAATTGAGGAGGTCGTGGAACTAATTTCTCTTCTCAAAGACAGCAGCCTAATTCCCCCTATGGTTGGGGTTTCGGGTGGTACCCCTTGTTGATGTCATAATCGCTACAACAACAGCGACCAACAACCCATACTGTGTCACCGGGCCTCCTGACCTTTCCATCTCCAACGCCATCCCACCAGCTCTCAGCCCAATAGCTGCCATCCTCAGCCCATTCTGATTTGCGAACAACTCCTCCGACAGCCCATCAAATGACTTTCAACACCACGCATCAGCAACCCATCTCACTTCCATGGACTTGGTTCTCGAGTTTAAATATGGATCAAGATACATCGATGACTCAAATGTCCAATACCATGCACCTAAATGATCCTAAATCTATTGGATGCTATATGGATTCTAGAGCTACATTGCACCTCCACTCCAACGAAGGTATACTTAATTTTATTAGTAACAAAAACATTTCACCCTCATATGTTTTGGTCGGTGATGCTTCTAAAATTCCTATTCAAAATTTCGGTCATTCCATTCTTCCTAACTCAAACCCATATCCTAATCTCACTCTCAAAAACATTCTCATCACTCCCAATATTATAAAAAATAATAATTTATGTTCATCGTTTTACCCGTGATAACAAGTGTAGTATTGAATTTGACGCTTTTGGTTTTTCTATAAAGGGTTGCCTCACCAAAAATATGCTCCCTAGGTGTAATAGCACGGGTGACCTGTATCCCGTCACCTCCACTCTTCCGTAAGCTCTTTCAACCATTTCTCCTTCTCTTTGGCATCAACGATTGGGTCACCTAGGAAATCAAGTTTTCAAACATATAACTTCCAATAATTTTATTTCTTGTTTGAAATCATAAAAACACTAGCTTATGTCAGTCATGTCAATTAGGCAAACATGTCCGCCTACCTTTTTCATTGTCTACTTCTGCTTCTTTATTTCCTTTTCAAGCTATACATTATGATTTTTGGACCTTCCCCGTAGAGAGTATTAGTGGCATTAAATATTATGTTATTTTTCTGGATGATTTTAGCCATTTCTTGTGGGTTTATCCTTTACCCAATAAAATTGAGGTGTTCTCTAGTTTCTTAATTTTTGTTCATATATTCAAATGCAATTTTAAAACTGATGTTCAATCTTTTCAATGTGATAATGGTAGAAAATATGATAATCTTCAATTTAAAAAAATTTGTTCTAGTAATGGTATTCATATTCATTTATCTTGCCCATACACCTTTCAACAAAATGTTAAATATGAGCGTATGTTACGCACCATCAATAATGTCATACATACGCTTCTTTTCCACACCCACCTTCCACCCACATATTGGCTTGAAGCCTTTCATATGGCCACACACATTCTCAACATCCTTCCATCCACTTTTATAAATAACGATAACCCTTATCACAAACTTTGTAACCAAAACCCTACCTATACTCAGTTACGAGTGTTTGGGTACCTATGTTACCCTCATATTCCTTCTCCTCACAAACTTACCCCTCGCACCACTCCTTACATTTTCTTTGGATATCCATCCAATCATCGTGGATATCCATCGAATCATCATGGTTATCAAGACCCAACTTCATGTCGCAGCCTTGCAGGACATTCAGGTTGATGCGAGCCTGAACTATATCGAGAGGCCGATAGCGATTTTGGAAAGGAAGTTCAAGGTCTTGAGAAATAAAGAGGTGCATTTGGTTCAAGTTCAGTGACAACATTGGTAGGGATCCGAGTGGACTTGGGAGCTGGAGTCCGAGATGCGAGAGCGATACCCAAAGTTATTTTTGGAAAACGACTTCGAGGGCGAAGTCTGATTCTAGTGGGGGAGAATTGTAATATCCCGAGTGCCATGTATATTATTTAATTAATTTCATTCATTTTGGCAGGGAAACTCGATGAGTTGGGAGCACCAACTCGTCGAGTAGAGAGTGTAATGGTCGTGGGATTTTAGAGTCTACTCGACGAGTCGGAGGACCCTAACTCGACGAGTAGGAGCTGGGTGAGAAAACCCTAATTCTAAGGAAACGAGGGAACTCGACGAGTCACATAGATGGACTCGGCGAGTTGTGTCAACATGGACTGTTGACTCGAGTGTTGACTTCTGTTGACTTTTAGGGTTTGTTCAAGACATGGATTAGAGACCATGGAGGGGTAAAATGGTATTTTACCCTTTCCAAGGGTTAGAGAAAGTGGTTAGCTTAACTTACTTAGGTTGAGGTGACAAGTGTTAATTAGAGATGATTATGACGTGTAGGCGAGGATTAGATCGTTCAAGGGTTACGAGGATTACTTGCTTACTTACGAGGTAAGTCTTCTCACTATACTTACCATGAGTGGTGACATTGTGTGACCGAATGGTCTTGTATGCTTATATTGAGAATTGTGATATCCTGCATTATGTCTTTGTGATTTATGTTGTGTATTGTTCCGAGCTTTATTGAGTTAGGACCGGAGGGTCCTCACTGAGATACATGGACCAGAGGGTCTTTATGAGACATAATCATGAGAGGATAATGAGATGTTTGTGTTATATTAGGGAACTCACTAAGATTTGTGCATACTGTGTTATATGTTATGTGTTTTAGGTACTTCTCAGGATCACGGGAAGGCGCTGACTTGATTGTACACACGAGATGGAGTTTATGTTTTGAGGATCCTGGATTTCATCAAACAATTTATGAATTTGTGTTTTTGACAATTTGACAATTTGAAAATTGTGGTTTTGGAAATATGATATTGAGAATTATGTGGTTTTGAAAATGAAAATTTTGTTTGAAAATTTACAGTGCTATAATATCTCAAAAGAAAGAGACTTGAAATCTTACAAATGGTCCAAAAATAATGAGAGATGTTGATGGTGTTGCTTCCTTGCAAAATCCAACAATAGAGCACCTTCTTCTCCTTCTTATCTTCTTCTCCAAGATAAGAAAGCTCCAAAAAGCTCAAGAATCAAACAAGGGATGGAGGCTAGGGGTTTCTAAGGTGAAAGAGGGCTTAGAGACTACAAGGGATGGAGGCTAGGGGTTTCTAAGGTGAAAGAGGGCTTGGAGACTGATAATGAACCCTAAAATGGGTTTAAAGAGGTTTAAATACAAAAGGAACCTTAAAAGAATGATGGGCTTGGGCCATAATAGCTGCCATGTCGTGGTGGCTCAATAAAATATGTGTGCCACTTATTCAATGTCACGCCGTGGCATAGTGTTTTTCCCAAAAACTACATCTTTATCCCTAGAGAATAAAAACTAAACCATACTAGAACACATGTGTTACAATAGAGGCGTTGCTAATGATGTTGCCAAAACCTGCTGCTTACGTAACCTCTTTCGTGAGTTGTTCCACTCTCCTCAAAAGGCTACTATTGTTTATTGTGACAACATCAATGCTGTTTATCTTGTTTATAATCCGGTTCAACATCAACAAACGAAGCATACTGAGATTGATATATATTTTATTCGAGACAAAGTTTCTTTGGGTCAAATTCAGGTCTTGCATGTACCCTCTTCAGCTCAATATGCAGATACTTTCACTAAAAGTCTGTCTTCTCCGCTCTTTTTTTATTTTTGTAACCGTTTGAACGTTCGATGCCCTCCTATTCATATTGTGGGAGGCTGTTAGTGGATTTTATTTGTTAGGCTTTATTATTGTTGTATTTGTCCGTAGTTTGTATTGGCCCATCCGATTGTTATGTGGCCTATTGTATTGTTTTTCATATATATATTCATTATCGAATGAGAGGAGATTTTACGGGAAAAATATTCTGATTACACATCCAAGACCTACCTATACAATAAGTTGTGATATATTTTTTTGTACTTAAAAAGATACATAAAAATGAAAGTTAGAAAGTAGAAAATAAAAACAAATATTACAAGTGAATGTGTACCGATCTCAATATAATCGAAACATAAATCATACAATCAAAGTGAAATTGCTACTACAAGATCAACATAAAAACAAAACATATGATACGTAAATAAAAAAATATATATTTGTTTTTCTTTTATCTTGGAGACACTAAAACCAATATCAAATGGACAAATCTTCTTTGTTGTAAATTGTGATACATGTCATATTTCTACTCGTGATCTTTATACTATACAAAACATGTTTCAACCATTTAAACGAGTCTAAGTGAATAATCTTAATCTAAAAGAATTAGATAGAACCATTTACACTCACTTATGCCCTCTACCCTTGTCACTAGGACCAGAAGAAGCCGTGTAGTAAGCTTGAACTTTTCTCACAACATGTTGAACCGGAGCCACCTTGTCATCAACTTTAATATTGGTGGTTGTGTCTGGAGTTGATGGAGATGGTGGTGGTGGTGGTGTGTTTCTTGAGACGGCAGAAGCCACCATGACCATTAACATCAATGCCCACAAGGTGGTTCTTGTTAGGTTGGCCATGTCGGATTTAGTATGTGTTTTAGAAGTGTGTTTTTGTTGGTGAATTATGGGAATATTATGGAGAGAATTAAGGGGTGGTGGAGAAAAGGGAGGGGAAAAGAATGGTGTGTAATTTGTTGAAGAATGAAGATACGCTTCTTTATATAATAAGGGGATATGACTAAAGGACGGTGAAGGGCTTTTTGGAATGTAGGTTCTTCTTTGGTGTTTGAATGATGGAGATTTATTGGATGTAACATTCTCTCATTTTCTTCAAATACAATATTTTTAATTTTAGCTTATTTAAATTTTTGGTTTTTTTAATGAGAATTTATAATTTGTATCTCATCGGGTAATTTTTTGTCTTGTTTCTTATTAACATATATTTGATGATTTACTGAATAACATTTATTAGTAAATTTTGAATATATGATTTTTAAGTTATTATAAATGTATTAGTAAAAGACATAACAATCAACTCTTAAAGTTAATAATTATATAATTTTATTTGTATATTTTATCAATTATTTGTATTATTTGAATTAAATAAAAACTTCAATAAAAAAAATACTAACTTAAGGCTTTTAGCTTTTAGTTTTCATGTCGAGTAGTATGGAAAAAAAAAACACTTAAAAATTTTCATATGAGTTTCTTTTATAAAATATTTCCGAATGATAAATGGTTTTTTCAGATAAAAACTCAGCCGTCGAATGTACATATTATTAATTATTTTATATTTTATTTATTAACCAAAAAAAAAATGTATTGCATTTTGATAGGTTCAAATTCTATGTTTGACCATGAATTAGAAAAGGATTTTGGTTGGTGGAGTTTTGGGAATGAAATTTGCATCTACTAACTTTCAGACTGTTCCCCAATACATGAGGGATTCGCTTTCCTCTAAAACCTTTCTTTATTTATAGTGAATTTGACAAAATCTTATCAATTAAATATCGATCAATTCATCGTGGTTGGAGATTAAAAGAGAGATGCATCAAGCGTGGGCCTAACCGGGTCCCACTCTAGGCCCAAAAGCCCGGTTTCCAGATATCGATTCCAAAAGGATCGAAACGTGTGTCGCTCTTATTGGTCTTTAACCCATCGGGCTCTTCCTTTTCATTTTTATTTTTTTCGCTATTATTAAATTATATAAAAATCATTTTGAAGCTATAACATAAATTAAAATATCTATAACAACTCTTAAGTAATATATTAGTTTTTTTACGATAAATTTAACATCACTATATATAATAATAACAATAGCACGACTTGAAATAACCTCATTCAAACTTTGTAAATATTACATTATAATATTCAAAATAAGGTTACAACAATAAACAAGACAATGTAACTTAAAACAAACTAAATGTTAGACTACATGTAATTGTATAGATTAGCATCTTTCAAAGAGCAACAGGAGCATGGACAATGTTCATTTAGGCTAATTCAACACATGTCCACCAACATACTCGAATTACAACAAATTTGGTTGCATGTATATTTTCAGCAACTTACCTGTTTAAGGTTGACATTACACTTATGGTACTTGTGTTATATTGCTTCTAACATGTCCTTGTAGTCATGTGACCACCATTAAAACTATTTTATGGGATTCTTTGACCAAATTTCATCATCATCAAAACTATGTGTTATTTCACAATATTTCAACATTGTCCCATAGTTATCATACTCAAACCACTAAAATCTCCCATTAACTCTTATATGTAAGACCTTAATTTTTTTTGGGTTGAAATAGATTAACCCACTTGTGATTTTTTACCATAATATGATAGGTAATGAGAAATAACCTTCAATTCTAAAGTTTGATGGTGATTTTCCTTTGATTCTCCTTCGATTAGTGTTTACACACACTATAATATATCCTTAAAATATAACAAGATTGTTACTTTTAAAATATGAACGTATTTGGTAAAACTAACTGGAAGTTGTAGATTTAATTTATGCAAAAGTGTTTGGCAAAACTAGTTGTTAGCAAGACATTCACACACAATGTCATGATATGAATTAGTTATAATCATAAGTTATAATAACTTAGAACATTCATATACTTGAATAAAATCATTCATGTAGTTTAAAAGTACTATTATGTAATATGCTCAAATAATTGTAAATAATTTTAACATGTATCATTCATACTATAAAAATTATCATTTATCCATATACCCCAAAATCGGGAAAAACACCACATGTACTCACATTGGGAAGTTAGGTCAACTAACTTTACTTTCTTCTTGATTGCTTATCTAGCTTCCAACCTCACTCGTTTCATTCAAATATATAACTTTAGAACCGTAAGTCTTATTCCAAGACATTTAAAGTGTTCCACTTCTAAACTTGCAAGTATTGTTCTTACTTTGAGTACTACATAGACTTTCATGACGAAATAAAAACTTATAAACAAATGTTTCCCCTAAGATCTTGTAACGTCCAAAAATATGATCCAATAATTTCATTTTTGATTTAATTAAAACAATATTCCAAAAACATTCTCCATACAAACCAAATGAAAATAAGTGTATCAAGCATCAAATCAATTAGAGTAATATCTCAAAAGAGGAATCCATGTGGTGTGTGTCATCCCGAGCTCTTCCCCTTGGAACTAGAAGTACCTGAAATATAAACTGAAAATCGTAAGCACAAAGCTTAGTGAGTTCCCCAAACTACCCATACCATACATAATAAATCACCTACTGCCCCCCCTCCATCGGGCCCCACCCGATATCGAGTCTCACTCGGCTTCGGGCCCCACTTGGTATACAGATCTGTTATTCTTAGGCTCTGCTTGACATCGGGCCCTGCCCACTATACACATAGACATATATCACATAATCATACTAACACACGCAATGATCATAAACAATACCATACGATACACTCATCAAGCCTTGCCCTGCATCGAGCCTCTCTAGGTATACATAGCAACACATATCACATATAAGGGTCACGTAGACTCCTAGCATCCTAACATAAATAACACGGTCCGGTATCGGTGCCTTAGACCCGCTAAACCCAGTGAGGAAACTCACCTCGACTACTGAATATCACTGAAAATCCATGGTTGCTGGTCTGACGAATCCTCGAGCTATCAATATAAAATAACACTCAAATTAACATTTAGGTTCCAATCTATATCCAACAATCCATGCTTGGGGTAAAATGACCATTTTACCTCTGATCTACCTTCTTTTTACAGATGTCTACTTCGAATGATGCTTCTGGTTCCTCCTATTCCTCCCATAACTTTTCGTTGTTGAATATCTGCTCGAAGGTGACATTGGATGGCACCACCTATAACGGCTGGATGCGCAACATTAAGATGGCCCTTCATTTCGAGGACAAGGAGTATGTCCTTGAGAAAGAACTAAATGAGACTGACAAAGAGAAGGCCATTCCTGAAGAATTAACTGCCTACAAGAAGCACTAAAATGATGCAACAAAAGTTGCTTGCATCATGGTAACCACCATAACTCCTGAGTTGAAAAGATTCTATGAGGATTACCGACCGTACGAGATGAATAAGGACCTTATGGAAAAGTACCTTAAGCGAGATCATCAAGAAAAGTACGAGGTGGTAAAGTCCCTCATAGCAAGAAAAAATAAAATAAGGAGAGTTTGTTAGCAGCCACGTGCAAAGGATGCAACAATACGTGGATCGCCTTGTTAGGCTTAATGTGCATTTTGATGAGGAGTTGGATATCGATATAGTCTTGAACTCCTTACCAATTTGTTATGATAAGTTCATCCTGACCTATCATCTGAACAATAATGAGACCACTTTGGCTCAATTTCACAACCTCCTGCGAACAGCTGAAGCAGGGATGAAAGGAAAAAGTAGTACCTCCACTCCTACTAGTGCTACTGTTCTGGCCATTGGTCAACGGAAGGGGAAGAATAGGAAAGGTCATCCAAAGCAAAACTGGAAGGTAAAGTCTCACATTTGGGTCGTCAAGCAATGGACCCAGAGGTAAATCCAGTTCTGATGCTCCTCCTGTCTCCGATCCCAAAGAGGCCACTTGCTTTTACTGCAACGACAAAGGGCACTGGAAACGACGTTGTCTGAAGTATCTGCAAGATATTAAAGATGGCAAGTGAAGCCAAGTTCTATAGGTATATACACTATTTAATCTAATAACTCATCATCATCTCGTTCTTGGGTCCTTGATACAAGATGTGGATTTCACATTTGTTATGATTTGCAGGGGATAAGAATAATTAAATAAGGAAGTGGAGCACGGTAGGATGAACTTAATCATGGGGAATAGGCGATCTTCACCTATTACCAATATTGGAGTTTATAGTCTAGTGCTTAGTGATGGTGTTAGTTTAGATTTGTTGAATTGTTGTTACTCGTCAAAAATGACACGAAACATTATTTCTTTTCATGCATTGTTCAGACAAGGTTTCAGATATTCTTTTAATGATTTGAATGGTTCAATTTCTGCTTATAAGAATGGTATTTTTTTTTGAAGCTTTACCTTGTGATGGTGTGTATGAAACTATGATGTGTGTAGACAATTTAGGAAATAGTGTATTTTAAATTGATTCGTCTAATGGTATAGACAAATCATGCTTGTGGAATTTTTGTCTTGGACACATTAACAAGAAAAGCATGGCCCAACTCCAAAAGGAGGAGTGTTGGAATCATTTAACCTTGTCACACCCCCGGACCAGACAGTGGAAACGTCCGGAGGCGAGTGACTTCATTGTACAGTATCAAATACAATATGTGAACAATGTAAGTTTGTTATATCTGTCACGCCCCCGGACCAGGCAGCGGAAACGTCCGGAGGCGGGTGTGACAAACCTAAGGCTAGATGATGCATGCGAATCTTGTTTTTTGGGTAATATGACAAAATCACCTTTCACTGGATCTTGTGAAAGAGGTGAAGGTTTGTTGGACCTCATACACACAGATGTGTGTGGGCCCTTCAGATACGGCACAAGGGATGCAAATCAGTTTTATGTAACATTTACAAATGATTATAGTAGATATGGCTATATTTACTTAATCAAACATAAACCGGAAACCTTTGAAAAGTTCAAAGAGTTTAAACATGAATTCAAGAATCAATTGGGAAGGAAGATAAAGATGCATCAATCAGATAGAGGCAGAGAGTATCTTAGTATCGAGTTCCATGACTACCTCAAGAAATGTGGAATAGTTTCACAACTGACACCTCCTAAAACATCCACAACTTAATGGTGTGGCTAAGAGGCACAACCGAACCTTGTTAGACATGGTTCGTTCCATGATGAGTCAAGTTTCTCTTCTAATTTCATTATGGGGGTATGCCTTAGAGACTGCCGCCCACATTCTTAATCTTGTCCCAACTAAGAAGGTTGCAAAAAACACATCACGAGATGTGGACATGGAAGGTTCCCTCGTTAGCACATATCAAGGTTTGGGGTTGTGAAGCTTCCGTTAGACGAGAGACTCACGAAAAGCTTGAACCTCAAAGTGAGAGATGTATTTCATCGGCTACCCACAAAAGTCATTTGGATATTTGTTTTACAAACCTAGTTAGAACGTGGTCTTTGTAGCACGAAGATGAGTCTTTCGTGATAGAGCTTGTATGCATAGAGGATATTGGGAGTACTATTAATCTTGAAGAGATTTAAGAATCAAACGATGAAAGAACCTCTAATACGCTACGGTTCAACCACAAGAAGAGATTCTAGTTGAACCAGTTGACGATTCATTACCTCTTAGGCGTTATAGTAGAGTTAGAATATCACCTAAGTTCTATGGTTTCCATATTACTACAGATGGTGATACTTTTATTATTGACAGTACACTAGTAAATTTGGATGAACTGACTAAGTACAAAGAAGCAATGGTAGGCCTTGAGGCAGTCAAATGCCAAGATGCAATCGACAGCGAGATCAAGTCCATGTATGACAACCAAGTTTGGAATTTGGTCGATAATATACCAAGTTGAAAGATAGTTATGTGCAAATGGATCTTCAAAAAGAAGACCAACATAGATGCAAAGGTACACACTTTCAAGGCTCGACTGGTTGCGAAAGGCTTTACTCAAACCTCAGGGGTTAACTATGACGTGACCTTCTCACCAGTGGCTAATATAAAATCTATTAGGATAATGCTAGCCATAGCTGCCTTTCATGACTATGAAATTTGGCAGATGGATGTCAAAACCCTTCCCTTAATGGGAAGTTGGTTGAGGATGTTTACATGAGTCAGCCAGAGGGTTTTGTTGATGCAATTCCTAATATAGTGTGAAAGCTTGAGAAATCAATCTATGGATTGAAAAAAGTTTCTAGCAGATGGAATCTTTGTTTCGACGAGAAGTTCAAAGAGTTTGGATTCTGTAGAAGTGAAGAAGAGTCTTGTGTATATGTCAAAGGTAGTGGGAGTATAGTAACGTTATTAGTATTGTATGTTGATGACATACTTCTTATAGGACACAACATTCCAACTTTGCAACATGTTAATTCTTGGCTTGGAAAGTGTTTCGCTATGAAGGATCTAGGAGAGGCTGCATATATTCTAGGGATAAAAATTCTAAGAGATAGGAGTAAAAGACTAATTGGACTTAGTCAAAGTACATATTTGGAAAAGGAGCTAAAACGTTTTAGTGTGGAGAATTCAATTAAAAAAAAAAAAAAAAAAAAAAAAAAAAACTTCCTATCCAGAGCAATACCAAACTAAGTAAGACTCAGAGCCCAAGTACTGATGCAGAGATAGCATAAATGAGTAGAGTTCCATACGCTTCTACCATTGGATCTATCATGTATGCTATGACATGTACTTTCCCTGATGTGTCATTTTCTTTGAGCATGGCCAATCGTTATCAGGGAAATCTAGGTAAAGCTCATTGGATAGCAGTTAAGAAAATTCTCAAGTATCTGAGAAGGACTAAGGACTGGTTCCAAGTACTTGGTGGGAGTGATACATTGATAGTAACTAAGTATAGTGACGCCAACTTTTAAACAGATAGAGACAACTTCCGTTCTCAATCTGGCTGGGTGTTTTTCTTAAATGGAAGAGCAGTTACTTGGAAAAGTTCCAAGAAAGAGACAATGGATGATTCTACCTGTGAATCAGAGTACATAACGAAAAGCAAAGCATCAAAGGATGTAATTTGGTTGAAGGACTTCATAAGAGATCTTGGAGTTGTGTCAACCATCAAGGAGCCAATGGAATTTTTTTTGCGATAACAAAGGAGCGGTTGCCTTGATAAAGGAACCAAGAGATCATGGAAGACCAAGATATATTGATAGAAAATGTGACATCCCCATTTTCACGGCCAGAAAAGACCGATTTTGTTTATGCTTTATAAAAATCAGAGTACCCTTTTAATAAAAATGTTGCGGAATTTGTTCCCAGAAAATACATGATAAATACTTTATCAAAGCATTTCCGAAGAAATGTATTTTATTCATTTAAAACATTTGGGATGTCGTCGTCAATACAGAAACATAAGCATAAACAGAACTTACTTTCGTTTATACTAGTGATCTACAACTCTATAATCTCTCGGTGTAGTGTACCTTTATATCAACACATGTGATACAATTAAACTGAGTGGGTCAGGTTGGGAAACCTGGTGAGTACATAGGGTTTTCAACCCACAATAATATAGTTATTATGTTTAAACATCAAACAATCAACCCAATTACCCATCCTCGTTATCTTCTTTACTCTTAATGATCTACCCTAAGAGTAAGCTACTCTTTATTCATTCACTCCTAAGGATTGTCTAAGGAATAGGCGTGAAGTCCATTGTTGCCCAGGTTTATATATAAGGCACTAAATCCATAGTTGCTAGGGTTCATCCAACGGGTGCTAAGTCCATAGCTGACAGGGTTTATCTCATTTATCGAGAGTATTATTTTCGGGAGTCCACCCGCAATACATGACAGTGGTTTTTAGAGTACACCGGGTGAACACATTGTTCACAACACATACAGGTTGTGATCATGCTAGTGTTCCAATGGACTGTCTAGAATAGTTTGTGGTTGTAATCTATACTCTGCTAGATGACGGGGCCATCGCCTGGGCCATCTCTTGGCTCATCGCTTCTCACTATCTTTTACCACTCATATATCATCGCTCATCATTTATCTCATCTTTAATCTACCCATCTTTTACCCATCATAATTATAGGTATAAAATACATATACAATTTAAAACAATTAAAACATGTATATTTTTGTTCATCCAACATAAATATTAAGTACACAAATAATATGCACACATAGAACGTAATTTATGTTAAAATACTTCATATCTACGTGTAAGATGAAAGTAACTATTCATTCACTTGTTAAAGTGATGTTTCCAAACTCATACAGCGCTTCGCTTCTTAACAATATAGTTTCCCTCGACGAAACCTAGTATTATTACCACTAGATTTTAGTCTAATATTTGTTGCGACTAATTATTAGTTTAGATTCATCATTAACTCGGATTCTACTTCATGATCTATCAATTAAGGAACAGCCAAGTAGGATCATATCAGAGGTAGGGTCCGTTTGGTATACGAAGTATACTGTTTGGAAACCCCACTTTAAACACCTCACTAAATCACAACCTAGACATCATCCCAGTAAGTAGAGCAATTAGTATAACGACTTTGAATAACTGATAAATATTATTTATAGGTTCATAATAACGATATTATATTCAAATGTAAGCTATATTTAAAGTAGGGTAGGCGTATCTCACTTACAACATGTTTTGCTAAAAACTAGGCTCCGCTGGAGCAGAGCTTCTGAGCCAGAAAGCTCTTTTTCTTGGAGCATTCGGGTGCTCCGGGTTTTTCCTGTAGCAACTTGAGGCTACTAGGGATTTAGAGGGGTTTTGGGAATCTGGAGAGAAGTTAGAGAGAGAAATAAAGGCTTATGGTGTGAAGAAAATACGAATGATTCACCATTTATTTATAAGGGTTTTATCGTAGAGTAGGCCTTACGTTTCGTCCGTATCTTCCGCATACAAGCTCCATTTTCTACGTTATTTATATCCACACATTGATATTTATGAGTATTACAACTTTCATTTAGAACCCGTCGGGTAGTTCTCATTCTATCTCCCGATTTGCAAAACTGTATCGAATTTATCGCGCTCGAAGAGTACGGACTAAGTTTCGTCCATATATTTAACATACGAGCTCAATTATCGATGTTATTTATATCCACGTGTTTTTATTTATGAGTACTGCAACTTTCATTTAGATCACGTCGGCTAAATCTCATTCTATCTCAGATTTACAAAAGTGTATTGAATTCGCCGCGCTCGAAGAGTAGGGACTAAGTTCCGTACATATCTTTCGCATACGAGCTCCGTTTTTGAATGTATTTTTATCATTGGACTCCTATTAATGATATCTTCTTTTCTCGTTTAGATTTTTTGGCTAAAAGTCGACCGATCTAAAATCCGAATTCTGGGTTGTGCATTATTATGCCAAATCTTAGAAAAATCATAACTTCCTTATACGCAGTAAGATTTGGACGTTATTTTTATGCACACTCTCGTTTTAACGTATCTTACAACTTTCATTTAGATTCATAAGGCTAAAAAGTAGTTTATCAAAAATTTAGTTTTTACGTTACGCGTTGCCGTGTCGGTTTAGCCGTAAAACTTCGACCTGTCATAACTTCTTCTTTATAACTCGGATTTCGGCGTTCTTTATATGTACGGAATTGTGACATATACTATAACTTGGTTGAGATTATTTATTATAAATAATCTTCCATAAAAAAGTCATTTTTGACGCTCATTGTCTCTAAATTGACTAGCCCGAATCTACGGGCGTTACATAAAATATCATTTCATCAAACATAGGGTAGAAGAAGGTCACCTCATAGTGAATAGGGTATCATCTGAAGAGAACACGTTCAACATGCTAGGAGCATTGGTCTAAAATATGATATTAGTTTTAGTAACAAAGTAAATGTAATTGACTTTTGATGATTAAATAATAGAGAATTATGTATGAGTCTGTCTACTACCTTTTTTCAATTGTTTAATATTGTGTTTCATTTTGCATGTTTTTACTTCTTGAATAATTCAATTATTCAAACTCCACAGTCGATCATAGTTTTGGAAGTAAGCAGTGAATTAATATTGTCATGAATTGAATTGTAGATTGTCTAAAGGTTTTTTGACATAGCAATAGTGTTGCTACAATGCTCACGAGTACTTAGAAATAGAGATTTAAGTATTGGATTTATCCACGCTTAGAGAATTACTTCATGAAATTTATCACGAGTTATTATGAGACGATAATATCTTATAATATAAAAATAGAGATAAATGAGTTGTGGTTTCTGAGTCAGTTGTGCATTGATGATATGCAAACACATTAGTAACTTGATGATATAAAACTTATTGTTATGCTTGATTTGATGAGTAAATGGTGCAAGCATATAAGTCAAAGTTTATTCGTTCATTTTTCCCTAAAGGGAAAAATGATATCTTTGGGCCCCTCGGTGATTTGGTGTTGACTTATAGTGTCAGGTCCGGTCAAGACTCAATTGATGTGTTTTATTAGAAGTTCTATGTCATTACAATTCAGAAATCAGGAAACAATGTAATGGCGATTAGATTGATTATGTTCTATGTCTCATGTACGAATGATATCTTGCAGAACGGAGGATTATATGATCACTTATCTTAGGACACGTAACTGAGTGGGTCAGAGTTCAACAGCGGCTTTTGGAAGCTACAATTTGATGATCATTTTGGAAGTTATGCTGGAAATTATAGTTACAGACTTATCCAAGTGGGATATTGTTGGATTAGGTGTCTAAGCCCATAATTATAATTGGTATAAACTTGAATTGATAGTAGCACAGTCCTTTTGGGTTGCCCTCAAACCTAGCAACCGGACAAGATGATTTTTGGAGAGAGAGATTGATTTATTATTTTATTAATAAATTGAAATAAATAATTTATTAATATATCATGAGAATAATATATTAACTAGGAATAGTAATATTTAATTAATACTTAATCAGGAATTAATTGGAGTTAATTTCGGGATTAATGGAATTAATTAAAAGTGCAGGGTCTAAAGTGCAATTGTTCAATAGTTGAGCAAAAGGCTCCAGAACCTTCCACCAAAAAGGTGGACGGTTTCTAGGGGATAATCTAGGGTTTATAGATTATCCCATTTGGATAAATGTGGAATTGGATAATTACAAATTTGAAATATTATTATTATATTCAGATTAGGGTTATCCAAGGCATTCTTGTACCACTATATAAAGGACCTACGCCTAACAATTTTGTTCACTCATACTCTTAGATATCTAGGCCGAAATTGTGTCCTTTTCCTCCTCTCTTCATAATCTATTTCTTTCTTATGTTAGGTGTGAACAATTTGAGGCACGACACTTGTGGTGTTTGCTTCCAAAAGATCAACAAGAGGATTCCTAGTTGTTTTCTATAACAACTAAAAGGTATGTAACCCTAATCCTTCACTTTAGTAATTTTTGAAAATTACCTAGGGTTTCTAGGGTTCTTATTTTGATGTTCATAGTTATAGGTTCAATAGTGAAAACATAGATCTTGTTTTAGGTTGCATGCACACTTAAGGTTTTTAAGTTTGTTTTGTTATGCCTAAAAACCATCAGATCAGGTGCAGTTTGAGAACCACCATCATCTAAAAAGCCCAAGAGTATGGTACTCGTTTAGCAAGTCATTGAAATTGCAACTGTTGCAGAGAATATTCAGAGGACTATAACATCCCAAAATTCAAGGCCAAAAATTTCATTTTTTTTAAATAAGCTATTACACAAAAGAATCAATATAAAACATTCATAATAATATCTCGTGTCAAACCAAAGTGTCAATAATCAAACAGAGTATCATAAAACCATATCAGAGTGTAATCCCAAGGATCCAGTATGCGGAAAACATAGTGTGATGCGCTGCGACCAAGCCGACTCCTTTCCTTTGAAACGATGTACCTGAAACACATAACACATAACACAGTAAGCAACATGCTTAGTGAGTTTCCCAAAATACCACATAAACATATTAGCCACTCGAGGCTATGGCTCTGTAAGACCTTCCGGCCAATGTGTCTCAGCGGGACCCTCCGGTCCCACAACTCTGGTAGACCTTCCGGCCTCAACTCTGATCGCCTTCCGGCCATAACTCTGATTGCCTTACGGTGATATCTTTATCGACCTTCCGGTCCCAAATCATACAGCATATACATATCACATAAGTCACATAGCTCATACAAATATATAAGATCTTCCGGTTACATATCACATAAGTCACATAACTCATTCATACACATAAGACCTTCCGGTCACACCTAATTACCATTCCAGGTAAGGTATAGTGAGAAGACTCACCTGGCACTGCTGAAGTTCTGCAGACTCCATCCCACACTGCTGAAGTCCTGCAGACTCAACCCCAGCTGCTAGATGACGGATTCCCGATATGTCAATATCAAAACATCTCCCAATTAATACTTGGGTCTCACTACATAACATAAGTACATACTTTGGATAATTACTACATTACCCCAGGCTTGGCTTTATTTAAGCCTAAGGCCCAATTCATAGCCCAAAGTCAATTAGGAATCAAAGCCCAACATATGGTCCAATTTTCCAAATTGAGCCTAAGCCTATACATGGTCTTAATCTAAGGCCCAACATCATATAATCACTAAGGCCCAAACTGTGGCCCATCTGTGGCCTAATTTTCAAAATTAGGCCCAAACCCCTTACATGGGACTTACCCTAGGCCCATTAAATCATTTTAGTCCATATAATTATTCTTGGATGGCTCATTATTAATCCAATCATCAAGGACCAATAGAAAGGCCCAACAATAAACCCAAGTGAAGTTAGGGTTTCACATAAAATGTCGATTAGGGTTAAGTTTCCTACTTAACCCATTAAGTCCATCATTCTTCTAAATAAGCCATATGGTGTGATTGGGCTTAATCACACAATTCCATTCTAATGGCCTAAATGTGGGTCCCGGTAAGTCCAAGCCCATAATCCTAAATTAGAGTTTTCACATGAAATGATGATTAGGGTTTGGTGTTTCTTTCTTAACCCATTAAGGACTTAATCCATTAAGTCCATTATGCCTTATGTTAGTTTGCCAATGATTATTATTTAATATCTCAAGTTATTAAATAATTCTCGTGTGTGTGACTCGATTGATTCTTAAAGTTAGGGTTTCATTCGCTTTAGGGTGTTCCAATCCAAATGTTAGCCCATTTATCAATTTGTTGGCCTTTATGACAATTAGGGCTTTATTGGGCCTAATAAGCCCACTAAAATCATATTAAGTCCATATGGGTTTAATTGGGTCCATTAGAGTCTATTAAGCTTCATTGGGCCCATTAGAGCTCCTTTGAGCCTATTAGGGTTTCTATCACCCCAAACTAGTCAACACAACCAGGCAAAGCACACCGCCACCCGACACGGCGGCCGGTGGCGGCAGCCACCACCCTAAGGTGGTGGTTTTCAATTTCTTTTATTATTCTTGGCTTTTACAACTTTTACAATGAATTCCTAAAATAAACACACACACTACACTAATACCAACACACACATCCGGTGGTCCTTGGCGGCAGCCACCACCTCACGGTGGTGGCAGTGGCGGCTCTTGCGATTTCCGGTCAAACAAATCATACCCATAAACGAAAACATGCACACCATCACACCCTTTGCTCAAAAAGAGAAACCAATCACCTGATAATGGCGTATGGCGGCGGCAACGATGGTTTCATGCTGGCAGGATAGAGATAGTGATTCAGCAGCAACGAACCAAGCAGAGGGGGGTTCCGTGACGATGACAGCTACGCTCAAGCTCCTCCGGCGGTGGCAACAACAACATAACAATAGCGATTAGCGGCTCCCATCCTCATTGTCGACTGATCTTGCGGCTCCACCGATGGTCCCGCTTCTTTGGCTTCACAGATGAGGAGGAGGAGGCGGCGTAGGTGGGTACGACTTATCTCTCGCTGCTTTCGAATGAATGAGGGTCCATCGTCGTCCTCCCTGAAGCGAAACAGCGACCACGACTCTCCCAACGTTCACAAACCACACGTCCGCATCCATGGATTCTACTCCAATCTTCAGTAACACCTCCAGTGGAACACAATCGTCATTGGCGGCAGGCGTTGTTGGGTGGCGTCTGGCAGCGAGGATGCAAGCGGCGGAGGAAAGAAGGTGAAGGAGGAACGGCGACCAGAAATAGTGATAGAGAGGGTGGCGGCTGTAGCTTTCTTTTAGGGTTAGGGTTCCCTTACACTTATATACCCGCCTCCATTCACTAAGTTTGCCATAATAACCATAACAACCTCTCCATACCCCTCTTCTTACAAAGTGAACCCATAAATTACCATTTGAACCCTGCCTCTTAAAACCCTTACAAATTAAGTCCGAAATTTTCCATTTTAACCCTTGCTTCCCATAATCTATCCATTTTAAGTCCCAATAATTTACCGAGTGGTCCCTCTCTTCATAAATATTTAAACAACCAATTCCGGACTTACATTTTTAACCCCTGACTACTAAAATTTTAACCTTTGGCTCCCAAAAACCAACACCTTGCTATATAATTATTGATTTTAGGGCTATTATATAATCATTTATTTATTTATTTATTAAATAAACGGGGTGTTACAAGGACGCATAAGGATGTTGATTGTGCGCATGTGTTCAGATATTTTAAAAGTGGTCAAGATGATCCAATGAAGCGCGATAAGGATAATCATCCACAAAAAAGGAAGAGAAAATATTGACTTCAACAACCATCGTTGTTGCTAGTATTACATTAGTAAAACCCGAGAAGAACACAAAACAATTAAGTTTGTGAACTTTTTCATTTTATCCTTAATGATAGGGGATGCTTGTTTAGGGAATTTCGATGAAGAAGAGTCGTTCGATTTTAGTGAAATTTTAATCAACATAGTTGATGTTTCGATGATGAAACTAGATATGTTGATGTTTCGATGATGAAACTAGATCGACAGGTTGATAAGTTATCATAAAAAACCTAGAATATTATGATGCATATTAAACAATAAGATGATACGAAATAGTATTGTGAATGCACAGTACAAAAACAATCTTTGCTTAGGAATCATTATCCAAAGCTGTTTTTCTGTTGTATGATTTCGGTACATAATCATTCTAGGTGGGGGAGAATTGTAACGTCAGTAAGTTAGGGCTAGATGATTTAAGTGATTATAATAAATAGATATTCATTTATTAATTGTTATGTCGTACGCGTTACACACTATATAGACCTTTTATAATTGAGCGACAAAAGTAATGTTTTTGATAAAATATTATTTAATATAAATAATCTTGATGAAATTTTAGTAGTCACGATGATGATTCCGTAAATATAATGAACATTCAAATATGACTTCGTATGAAAAAGTTATGATTGTTTGAAGTTTTGCTCTCAACCCTATACAGAAAAGTGCGTCGTAAAATACGAATTGGGGATAGATTTCTTATTAGCCTAAATAATCTAAACAAAAGTCATAATAATCATAAAATCAAGAGCATACACATAGAGAACACCAAAATCTGACTTTGTATGAGGAAGTTATGATATTTCGAAGTTACGGTGCAACAATGCACGACACTGAAATCAAAATTTAAAATTGGTTGAGTGTTATCCAAAACAATGTAAACAAGAGTTGAAGATCTTGTAAATAAAATCTATCACTATAAAGACAGTCGAGAACGAAGTTCGTATGAAAGAGTTATGATTTTCGCACGAGATTTAACAGTTTAATCTCTATAAAAAATATGAATTTAAAATTGATTGAGAATTGGTTGTTGAAACCTTAAAGAACGTTGTAGAGCTCGTCGAGAGGATTCCCAAGGATATAAAGAACGTCGAAAATGGAGCTCGTATACAAAATTTATGGTCGTTCAATGATTTTAGGGACATACATGTTGTGATGACGTGGCAACACTGGAGTGCGCCATGTGACCGAGTGTGAGCCGGAGTCTTCCACCTACCAAGTGATGTCGCACCACGAGGTTACGACACATGGCGCCACAATAAGTTGACATGTGGCCGTGTTCTAGATGGGGAAGGTCGACAAATGAGAACATGACATGTGGCAAAAGGTTGATGGAGCGACGTCGACCATTAGGCGTGACGCGCCTATGAAGAGATGTGCAACACGCCTCCTATAAAGTCTATAAATATGGCCAAATTATGCACATTCTTCTCACAACTTTCACCCATATATCTCTGGAAACCTATCACCTCTGAAGTCTGATTTTTCCAAGATTCTGACCACTTTAGCTAGGCTCTGAGATATTTAGGAGCCCGATGATAAAGAACTTTCGGGTCAGAGTTTTGCCCATGCATTTCTTGAATTTTCGCTAGAAACTCTGTAAGTTAAACTACACTTGTTACGCTTTAAGTGTAATTTACGTTTAAGTTCATTATCGTTATTATGAACCTATAAATAAGATTTATCAGTGATTCCATGTCATAATACTAATTGGTATATTTACGGGGGTAATGTCCATGCTGGATTTAGTGAGGTGTTTAAAGTGAGTTTTCCAAACAGTATACTCAATTTACCAAACGGACCCTACCTCCGATATGATCTTACTTGGTTATTCCTTATTAACTATACATCAATATTCATTGGGATTGTTGAGGAATCTAGACATTTGTTATTATAGTCGCATAAATTATGAAACAAAGGCTAAGACTTAGTGATATTCATATCTAGGTCTTTTGAAAGGAAAAACTAAGGTGTTAGGCAAATCGTTTCCCTAGCCGCAAGTCATCCACGTTTAACAAGTGAGTGCATAATTATTTTCATCTTATACATAAATACAAAGTATTTAGATAATTAAATGCTATGTGTTCATACTATCTATGTTCTTGATATTTGTGTTGGATTAAATAATATGCTATGATTTTACTTGTATATTTATTTTATCATATTTAAATTATATCAGGTAGTGAAGAGTTATGGGAAAGGAAAATAATGATGAGTGGCCATGCAAAGTACTATTTTACAACTGGACCAGTCATCTATGGGAGTATAAATGATAACCATTGACTATTCTAGACAATGTGGTGGAACACTAGCAAGCTCACCACCTGTAGGTGTTAATGATCCTGCTTTTCGGGGAAAAGGAAAGAATGTCCACACATGTACTCCATCCTCATTAACATATATTGCTACAGAATCCACGAAACATTATTAGGTACTCATAGTGATCCTTTAGGGTAGATCCCTCGAGGTCATCATGTTGGGTGCGAAATATATATTTAAAGGATTATATTATTGTGGGCTAAAAAACATATGTGCTCACCAGACTTTCAAGTCTGACCCACTCAGTTTCTTGTATCACAGACAATGATACGAACGTTCAAGGATATTGATGTTTAAATCTGTCGGGAGATTTAAGGTGTTTTAGGCCATTAAATAAAATGTTGTAAGACATGTAAAGACTAGCTTATGTTTATGTTCCTATATCGGTTATAAAATCCCTAGATTTTAAATACTAATGAAAAATGTTTCTTCGCAAGTGCTTTAATATTGATATTATCTCATATTAATAACGTTTTTGGACAAAGTTCGCACTAATAAAAGAATACTCTGTTTTAAATAAGCATAAAAAAAAGTTTTTAATTTGCCTTAAAATTGGAGATGTCACATAAGGTATGGGTCACCTTACCGTTGTAGAGGTCAATGTGGCACCTCTACAACGATGTTAATGCTATATGTGCATCTCCCCCATAACTCGTTGTGCTACATTTCGTTATACCTCGTTGCCATGATAATGTTGCTTAACGGGAAGAACAGCCAATAGGACCATTTTTTTTACCTCATATTTCTTTAAAAAAACAAAAAATTCCTATAAATTGATATGGTGGATATTTCCTCACAAAATAGTATGGTGTTAAAGATGATGAGTTATGTGAGATAACAATTTTTTGGTGTTATAACACCAACTCATACCCACCAACCATAAGTTCTTTTAAAGTTAAAAACTAAAAATTCATAAAAATTCTCAACAAAACTCTATGTGAAACCCTAAAGGTTAAATTACTAGGGGTGTGCACCAAACCGCACAAACCGCCCACACCGCACCAAACCTGAAACAACCCAAAAACACGACCCAAAAATTTTCGTTTTTCAATATAATCAAAACCATAATATAAGTATCATAACATAAAACATACGCGATGTATCCCCAAAATGTAATAAATTATTGTGCGGAAAACTGTATCATACTACATCAATCCAAAACATCAAAAGACATCCCCATGATAAAAGCTATGCTGTGGTGTGTGCGATGCTGTCACCCCGAGCTCTTCCCTTTGCTTGCGGAAGTACCTGAAACCAAACTGAAACTGTAAGCACGAAGCTTAGTGAGCTCCCCCAAACTACCACATACCATACAATAACATATAAACACATATTGGGCCTTGCCCACTGCATCGGGCCGAAGCCCGGAAACTGCATCGGACCGAAGTCCGGAACTGATTGGGACCTTGTCCCCTGCATCGGACCGAAGTCCGGAACTAACTGCATCGGACCGAAGTCCGGAAATGACTGCATCGGACCGAAGTCCGGAACTGACTGGGACCTTGTCCCCTGCATCGGACCGAAGTCCGGAACTAACTGCATCGGACCGAAGTCCGGAACTGACTGACTGAACATGGCATAGCATAACACATCAACTAGCATAACACATATACGACATGCTACATCGGGTCGTGGCCCGGAACACATAATACTTAACACATGAAACATAGCACACAAATCCTGTTCGAGCCACGAAGGCATCGAACATACTAACTACTGCATCGGACCTAAATCCGGAAACTACTGCTAACTGAACGGGCCGGCATTGTGGCCTTAGACCCGTTCCTACTGGAAGGAAACTCACCTCGTAAGCTGGCTGCTGAGTGTGTGGCTCGGAAAGCTAACGGCGGCTGCTCCTGAATCTCCTCGGCTACAAGTCCATAAACACACTCAATCAAATACTAAACACTGCGCTTGGGGTAAAATGACTCTTTTACCCTTGGTCAAAGTCAATTCTCTTTTGGGCTGACTCACCGAGTTGGCCACCCAACTCGCCGAGTCCTACTCTCACTTTTCACTCTTACTCACTGCTACTCGTCGAGTCTGGCATCGACTCGACGAGTACCCTCTTGATCCAAGAACTCAGACAATCTTCATCCGACTCGCCGAGTCGTATGAACAAACTCGACGAGTTGTTCTTGATCCCAAGAAGATTGCCTTGGACTCGCCGAGTTGATGAACAACTCGCCGAGTCCCTCCATCACTGAGTTTACCCTCAACTCGCTGAGTTCACTCCCTAACTCACCTCGTCCACTCGACACTGATAAAACTGAAGAACTCGGGACTCGCGACCCAACTCGTCGAGTCGTTCTTCCGACTCGCCGAGTTGCCGCCATGCAACTGATTTTTACTTGATTTTGTTTGAATCCAATGCACACAATTGATAGATCTGAGTCCAATAAGCTGATTTACCACGTAAAGTTTCCAACTTTACGTGTACAACCTCATGAATAAGGGAAATAAGGCTAAAAGATGCATAAAATGGGTGGATCTATGGTTATCATGCAATATAACTCCAAAAAGACAGTAGATCTGGGCTCTACAACACCCCAACATTCAGATCCATAGATATTTCGACTCAATAAGACGTTCATGCAAGTGTAAGGCTTGGAACAAGCATCAACTAGCTCTTAGGAGAGCTCTAATGGAAGTTTAAAGCATATAACAAGATGGAACTCCGAAAATACCTCAATTAACTCTGATTTGGCCTTGGATCTTTGCACTACAACACTTCTCCTTGCTTCTTCCTTCTTCTCCTTCTTCACACCTTCACAAAATGGCACCAAAACACATATAAGCTCTTCAAGGGAGGATTAGGGTTCTCTCACTGCGTTCTCAGGGTGAGGGAGGCGAGAATGGGGGCTATAAGGTGGTTTAAATAGTGGGCAACCCGGGGAATTTAGGGTTTCACCCAGACGGATGGACTCGCCGAGTCAGGGATATGGACTCGCCGAGTCCCCGGCTTACGCGTGCCCTCAGGCGCGACCCTACTCGGCGAGTCAGGCTAGAACTCGCCGAGTCCCTCTTGAAAAACTCACTATAATTACCAATAAATCAACATACCGGGAACGGGTCGTTACAATTCTCCCCCACTTGTCTCAGACTTCGTCCTCGAAGTCTGCTACGGCTGGATCAGCAAATAACTCCGGGTAGTGCGCTCTCATTTCCTCTTCAGCCTCCCACATCCATTCAGACCCCTTTCGGTGCTGCCACTGCACCTTTACTAGCTGAATTACCTTGTTCCTCAAGGTCTTGGTCTTCCGTTCCAGAATCGCGACTGGCTTCTCGATATAATTTAGGCCGCTATCAACCTGAATGTCCTCTAAGGGAACGACTGTTGTCTCGTCCACCAAACACTTCCTCAACTGCGACACGTGGAAGGTGTTGTGTATCTGACTAAGCTCCTCAGGGAGATCTAACCGATAAGCAACCCGACCCACCCGGGCCAAAACCCTGAAAGGACCAATAAATCTGGGGCCCAATTTGCCCCTCTTCCGGAACCTGATGACACCTTTCCAAGGTGAGACTTTCAGAAGAACCATATCTCCCACCTGGAACTCTAAGTCCGAACGCCTCTTGTCGGCGTAGCTCTTCTGCCGACTCTGCGCAGTCTGCAGCCTACTACGAACCTGCTGGATCAATTCCGTCGTCTTGAGCACCACTTCGGTGCTCCCTATAACTCGCTGACCGACCTCGCCCCAACAAATCGGGGTCCTGCACTTCCTGCCATATAACATCTCAAAAGGAGGTCGATCAATGCTCGCATGATAACTGTTGTTATACGAGAATTCCGCTAACGGAAGATACGTATCCCAACTGCCCCCAAAATCTAAAACACATGCCCTAAGCATGTCCTCGAGAGTCTGAATCGTCCTCTCGCTCTGCCCGTCAGTCTGAGGATGAAAAGCGGTGCTGAAATGGAGACGAGTACCCATCTCGTCGTGGAATCGCTTCCAGAATCTGGACGTGAAACGAACATCTCGGTCCGACACCACCGATACCGGCACTCCATGACGTGCCACAATCTCTCGCACATAGATATCGGCTAACTTTTCCGCCGATATACTCTCCTGAATCGGAATAAAATGGGCACTCTTCGTCAACCGATCCACTACTACCCATATCGAGTCCACCCCGCGTGCGGTCCTGGGGAGTTTGGTGACAAAATCCATGGTGATATCCTCCCATTTCCACACGGGAATGTCTAACGGCTGCATCTTGCCGTGAGGTCTCTGGTGCTCCGCCTTGACCTTCCGGCAGGTCAAACATCTCTCCACATACCAAGCGACATCTCGCTTCATGCAGGGCCACCAATAATCAGGTCGAAGATCTCGATACATCTTCGTCGCTCCTGGGTGGATAGAAAATCGAGACTTATGAGCCTCGTCCATCAATACTTGCCGTACCCCACCCCAGTGCGGTACCCACACCCTACCATGAAGCGTCAACAAACCCCGACTGTCGTAATCAAACGAAGCTATTCGGCCCACTATCCTCTCGCACTTCTGCCTCTCCTCCTTGAGGCCCTCCATCTGAGCCTCCTTGATCCGCTCCAACAACGGAGTGATCACTGTCATCCTCATACACAGATCTCTGATAGGGGCCGTCAACACCTTGCGGCTCAGGGCGTCGGCCACCACATTGGCCTTCCCTGGATGATAAAGGATCTCACAGTCATAGTCCTTCAGCACGTCTAACCATCTCCTTTGCCTCATGTTCAAACTCGGCTGATCCATAAGATATCGCAAACTCTTGTGATCCGTGTATATAGTACAGCGGACCCCATAAAGGCAATGTCTCCAAATCTTGAGGGCAAATACAACTGCCCCCAGCTCCAAGTCATGGGTAGGATAATTAGCCTCGTGAGGCTTCAACTGCCTCGAGGCATAAGCTACCACATGACCTCGCTGCATCAATATTGCTCCCATGCCTGTGATCGATGCATCACAATAGACTACAAAATCCTCTACTCCTTCTGGCAAGGTAAGGATCGGAGTCTCGCACAATCTCTGCCTGAGAGTCTCGAACGCTGCCTGCTGCTCAGGCCCCCAACGAAAAACCACCGACTTCTTGGTTAGCCGGGTGAGCGGCACTGCTATCTAGGAGAAGTCCTGAATAAATCTCCGATAATACCCTGCCAGCCCCAGGAAGCTCCGAATCTCAGATGGAGACCTCGGGACCTCCCACTGCATCACGGCCTCAATCTTGGCCGGATCTACCAAAATACCCTTCTGATTGACGAGATGACCAAGAAACTGCACCTCGCGCAACCAGAACTCACACTTGGAGAACTTTGCGAAAAGTCTCTCCCTCCTCAAAGTCTCCAACACCTCCCGCAGGTGCTCCTCGTGCTGCCCCTGTGTCTTGGAATACACCAAGATGTCATCTATAAACACAATCACCGACCGATCCAGCATCGGTCTGCACACGCGGTTCATGAGATCCATGAACGCGGCTGGGGCATTGGTGAGCCCAAATGGCATCACCACGAACTCATAATGACCATACCGGGTCTTGAGAGCAGTCTTCTGTACATCCTCATCTCTAACCCTCATCTGATGATAACCGGAGCGTAGATCGATCTTGGAGAACCAAGACGCTCCCTGAAGCTGATCAAACAAGTCATCTATCCTCGGAAGTGGGTAACGGTTCTTCACCGTTACTTTGTTCAACTCCCGATAATCAATGCACATACGATGCGACCCATCCTTCTTCCTCACAAATAAGATCGGCGCTCCCCAAGGCGAACTACTCGGCCGAATGAAACCCTTGTCTAACAGCTCCTGAAGCTGTGTAGACAACTCCTGCATCTCAGGGGGAGCAAGTCGATATGGTGCCTTGGCTATCGGAGCCGCACCAGGAACTAGGTCGATCCTGAACTCAACCTGCCTCTCAGGAGGTATCCCCGGAAAATCCTCGGGAAACACATCCGGGTAGTCACGAACAATAGGAACATCATCAATCGTCGTCTTGCCCTTCTCCCGGGCATCCAAGACGTAAGCTACAAAACCGGCGCAACCCTGCTGAACATAGCGCCTCGCCCTTGCGGCGGAACAAAAGATCGGTCCTCGTTGGGGTCTCTCGCCCTGAATCACTATCTCTCCCCCACTGGGAGTGAGAACCCTCACTAGCTGAAGCTCACAATCAATCACCGCCCCATTGGGGCTTAGCCAATCCATGCCCACAATAACTTTATTCCCACGCAGGGGAATAGGAACCAGGTCCACTGAAAACTGCTCATCAAATATCTGAAGGGAACACCCTCTATGTACTCTGCCGACCCTCACGGTCCTATCATCTGCTATCTCAACCTCTAGTGGACAATCCAGCTCCCCTGGAGCTCTTCTAAATCTCTTGCTAAGCGCAAGCGATACAAATGATCGGGTAGCCCCCGAATCGAACAATACCAAAGCAGGGATGTCGTTCACCAAGAACGACCCTAAATAAAACATATCATCAAGTAATATCTAAACGATATTATAACAATTAAGAGATTAAGGAAAGATTCATACCCGTCACCACATCAGGAGTCACTCGCGCCTCCTCTGCTGTCATCTGAAATGCCCTGCTCTTCGCCACTGGCGCATCAGATCGGCCCTGCCGACCATCCGTAATCCTCAAGGTGGCAGGGGCAGGTGCAACCACCTTCCCTGCTGCAGCTAAACTGGGACACTGGGACCTTTTATGTCCCCTCTGATTGCACTGAAAGCAAATCAGATCTGATGTTGTAACCGTAGTAGCAGGGGCCGTACAATCCCTACTCAAATGCCCAGTCCGACCGCACTTGTAGCAGCCGGAACTCCCTGCCTTGCACGCCCCCTCGTGCAATCTCCCACACTTGCCACACCGACCGTGGCTCTGCTGACCCCTAGACCTGTGATCTGAAACCTTGGGCTTTTTGCCCACACTGCCTGAACCCGAAACCGCCTCCGGTTTCCTCTTCTTCTCCATCTCGAGACCAATCTCCCTCTCTCTAGCTCTGGCAATCATGTCGTCCAGCGTTTTACAACTGGACCGGCTCACAAACATACGGATGTCACTCTGCAACATCTCATGATAACGGGCCTTCTTCATCTCCTCATTGGCTGCATACTGAGGAACAAGAAGGGCCCTCTCCCTGAACTTGGCGGTGATCTCCGCCACTGTCTCTGTAGTCTGGGTAAGGTCCTGAAACTCCCTAGCTAACTGATGCACCTCAATGATCGGTGCAAACTCCGCCCTGAACCTGGTAGAGAAATCAGCCCAGGTCATGGCATCCAATGCCGCATCATCCCCGATGGCATGTCCGACCTCCTCCCACCAATCCCGTGCCCTGTCCTTTAGAAGACAGGACGCCAATCTGACCTTGTCCCCCTCGGGACACCTGCTAGTGCGGAAAGCATTGGCCACATCCGCCAACCATCTAGTACTCGCTATGGGGTCCCGCGCCCCATGATAGTCTGGAGCCCCGCATGCCCTGAACTCTCTGAACGTAAGTGTGCGCGACCCCATCACGGCCACCATCTCAGCACGGAAAGTACTCAATCTCTCATCCATCAGCTCTAAAATACCCTCCTTGATCGAACCGAAGATCACAGGAGTCTGCTCCAGTATGATGCGGGTAACCTCAGAAGAAAGGAACTCTCTAGTCTGCTCATCCACCTGCCCGACCTCCGGGCCTGATCCCGATCCTGATCCCCCTCCGGCATCTGAGCTGCCGACTGCTGGTCTCGGACGCAAAACTACCATTCTGAAACATATCATAACCACATCAGAACACTGAAATATCTCAAGGGATCATGATACTACTACTAGCTTCCTGGTCTTGTCTTGGCCTTCCTTGATTCGAGTACGGATCCTCTGCTTTCAGTAGTATGGGCCCCTACTACCTTCCACATCTATCCGTACTTTCCTCAAGAACTGCCTTGACTCCACCAAGTCACTTCTACTACTGCCATTCTCTGCTACTCTCATCCTAGGCTTGCCCTAGAGAAACCTCAAGCTCAACATGACTGGTCCTCAGTTGCTGTAGGTCTCCTCATAATGCCAGCTAGCCACCACCTAAACACCATCACATGTGATGAGGATCAGATAATCCTTCAAGTAAAAGATCCGTCCCTACAACGGTTGGACTCAAACAAGAGCTGCGCAATAGGGCCAGTTCCAGCACTCTGGGATTATTCAAACCTGATTACATGTGGTGTGACGTGTTCACCTAATGGCTAACTCCCAGTACTCAGAACCCCACCAAGCACGAAGCAAGCAGCATTCGGACAAGGGAAATAGACTCAGGCAAAACTATTCTTATAACAAGAAACTGCATTGGCATAGGATGCTAAGCTCATACTATCAGGCATAACCTAAACAGGCTATCCTACTGCTGTCTACTCAATTCTAGCATGCAATACTCATAAAGTTGTAACACATAAGCAGGCACATAAGGCATTCTCCTAGATCCTTAGCCCTATACTAGCATGCTGTTCTACTGAAACTGAAACTGAACAAATAACTTGTATGGGTAATTTGGGAGTACTTACTTGAGCTCGGCTGACCGCATGCACACACCTCTATCTTGTTAAAAACAATTCTTTCTTTCCAAGTGCTTTCAAAATTCTTTTTGTAAAACATTTTTATTTTACTAAAATCTTTTATTTCCCTTAGTTTGAGTTCAGATACACCCGGAAGTGTATCCGAATCCCTCAAACCAGGGCTCTGATACCAACTTGAAACAACCCAAAAACACGACCCAAAAATTTTCGTTTTTCAATATAATCAAAACCATAATATAAGTATCATAACATAAAACATACGCGATGTATCCCCAAAATGTAATAAATTATTGTGCGGAAAACTGTATCATACTACATCAATCCAAAACATCAAAAGACATCCCCAGGATAAAAGCTATGATGTGGTGTGTGCGATGCTGTCACCCCGAGCTCTTCCCTTTGCTTGCGGAAGTACCTGAAACCAAACTGAAACTGTAAGCACGAAGCTTAGTGAGCTCCCCCAAACTACCACATACCATACAATAACATATAAACACATATTGGGCCTTGCCCACTGCATCGGACCGAAGTCTGGAACTGATTGGGACCTTGTCCCCTGCATCGGACCGAAGTCCGGAACTAACTGCATCGGACCGAAGTCCGGAACTGACTGGGACCTTGTCCCCTGCATCGGACCGAAGTCCGGAACTAACTGCATCGGACCGAAGTCCGGAACTGACTGGGACCTTGTCCCCTGCATCGGACCGAAGTCCGGAACTAACTGCATCGGACCGAAGTCCGGAACTGACTGACTGAGCATGGCATAGCATAACACATCAACTAGCATAACACATATACGACATGCTACATCGGGCCGTGGCCCGGAACACATAATACTTAACACATGAAACATAGCACACAAATCCTGTTCGAGCCACGAAGGCATCGAACATACTAACTACTGCATCAGACCTAAATCCGGAAACTACTGCTAACTGAACGGGCCGACATTGTGGCCTTAGACCCGTTCCTACTGGAAGGAAACTCACCTCGTAAGTTGGCTGCTGAGTGTGTGGCTCGGAAAGCTAACGACGGCTACTCCTGAATCTCCTCGGCTACAAGTCCATAAACACACTCAATCAAATACTAAACACTGCGCTTGGGGTAAAATGACTCTTTTACCCTTGGTCAAAGTCAACTCTCTTTTGGGCTGACTCGCCGAGTTGGCCACCCAACTCGCCGAGTCCTACTCTCACTTTTCACTCTTACTCACTGCTACTCGTCGAGTCTGGCATCGACTCGACGAGTACCCTCTTGATCCAAGAACTCAGACAATCTTCATCCGACTCGCCGAGTCGTATGAACAAACTCGACGAGTTGTTCTTGATCCCAAGAAGATTGCCTTGGACTCGCCGAGTTGATGAACAACTCGCCGAGTCCCTCCATCACTGAGTTTACCCTCAACTCGCTGAGTTCACTCCCTAACTCACCTCGTCCACTCGACACTGATAAAACTAAAGAACTCGGGACTCGCGACCCAACTCGTCGAGTCGTTCTTCCGACTCGCCGAGTTGCCGCCATGCAACTGATTTTTACTTGATTTTGTTTGAATCCAATGCACACAATTGATAGATCTGAGTCCAATAAGCTGATTTACCACGTAAAGTTTCCAACTTTACGTGTACAACCTCATGAATAAGGGAAATAAGGCTAAAAGATGCATAAAATGGGTGGATCTATGGTTATCATGCAATATAACTCCAAAAAGACAGTAGATCTGGGCTCTACAACACCCCAACATTCAGATCCATAGATATTTCGACTCAATAAGACGTTCATGCAAGTGTAAGGCTTGGAACAAGCATCAACTAGCTCTTAGGAGAGCTCTAATGGAAGTTTAAAGCATATAACAAGATGGAACTCCGAAAATACCTCAATTAACTCTGATTTGGCCTTGGATCTTTGCACTACAACACTTCTCCTTGCTTCTTCCTTCTTCTCCTTCTTCACACCTTCACAAAATGGCACCAAAACACATATAAGCTCTTCAAGGGAGGATTAGGGTTCTCTCACTGCGTTCTCAGGGTGAGGGAGGCGAGAATAGGGGCTATAAGGTGGTTTAAATAGTGGGCAACCCGGGGAATTTAGGGTTTCACCCAGACGGATGGACTCGCCGAGTCCCCGGCTTACGCGTGCCCTCAGGCGCGACCCTACTCGGCGAGTCAGGCTAGAACTCGCCGAGTCCCTCTTGAAAAACTCACTATAATTACCAATAAATCAACATACCGGGAACGGGTCGTTACAAAACCGCACCGCCTAATGCGGTTTAGAACTAGTGTGGTGCGGTTTGCGGTTTGAAATTTTGTTAAACCGCATTATGCGGTGCGGTTTGTGGTTTCCAATTATAACAATGCGGTTCAAACCACACCGCATATATATATATATATATATATATATATATATATATATATATATATATATATATATATATATATATATATATATAATACAAACACATAAAAATTACACAGAAGATACGAATTTGGTTTTATTACTAATGAATTTTGATATCACCAATTTCAATTTTTGTAAACAAATTTGTGATAGATTATTTATCTGATTGTCTAATGTAATAATGACTAGTATTGTTAAAACATTGGCAAAACCAACTTATCTTGATTCTATAACTAATATATTTATGTATAAATTTTATGTACATAATATTAAAAATACATATCCTTTTTCAAACCGCATAAACCGCAAAAAACCGCACAAACCGCCCGCACCAAACCGCACCAAACCGCACCACATAACGCGGTTTAGAACCTTCGCGGTACGGTTTGCGGTTTTCTAAAATTTCAAACCGCACATGCGGTGTGGTTTGCGGTTTCGACTCGAAACCGCACCAAACCGCACCGCGAACACCCCTATAAATTACAATGGTTTTAATTTTTAGACAAAACTACGAAAATGGTCCCTATGGTATGTATTTTTTTTTTTTCAAGTTGTAGTCCAAACCTTAATTTTTTTGGTTTCATGGTCCTTTTGGCCATGTTTCTATCAGAATTTGGTCCCTCAGTAAACTGAAATGACTATAATACCCTTGATGTATTTATTTTATTTTTCTTAAATTTAATACTTATTTATTTTTTTAATTAAAAAAATAAAAGGGCCCTCTCCCCCTCTCCCTCTCCACACAGTAAAACCAAGACTCCATCCCCGTGATTCCATCATCGCCTCTCTCAATCGAGTTTGCAAAAAAGTTCCTGGAAATCCTTAAAAAGTCGATTTTGCAAACCAAATCTTTGAAACTCAACTAAAAACAAGCACAAAACCGCAACAAATTATTGTTACCGAATCTAATCTACTTGATTCCATCATCTCCTCTTACAATCTTCTTTCCATTGGCATTCTAGATTCAGGTGAACACAATGTTTCACCTCCGACAATAATCTATGCGTCACACATTTCTCCATCTTCACTTATAGAAACACCACACATGACTCTTATTCCTTTCATTTTATCATCTCCGACCAGAGCAACCCTTTAGCACCGATGACCTTGAACCCAATGAAGCTCTGTCATCCCAGTTTTGATTATCTAAAAATCAATACATCTCAAAATATGAAACTAGTTTTGATTATTTGAAAATCAAAACATCTAGAATCTATAATATAAACAATGAGCGGAGTTTGATTATCTGAAAATGAAAACGTCACAAAATCAAAAACCCAAACTAGGTTTCAAAATTGAAATTCAAACGAGGTTGTGAATCTAGAATCTGAAACGATTTAGGTTTTTTTATGAAGATTTTCAATGATGTTTGAGGAAGAAATAAGAAAGATGATACAGTCCGCGGTTGCGATATACGATCGATACACCCAGTTGAAAAGAATTCCATCAAGAACAACTTTGGCATCGTTGTAATCAGAATCGAAATTGGATAAGAGCTTCTTTAAGTTTGAGTTGAGTTTGTTTAAGCTACTGATTTCAAGATTTAGGCGTGGATCAGGGATTGGAGAAGAGTCGTTAGAAATGTGAGATGATAAGGTGAAGCTTATCGATGATGATGGTTCTGATGAATTTGCTATGGATTAAAGTCAAATTCCCAACATATAATTGGCAAAAATCATATTAATTTTTTTAAAGGGGTTTTATGGCTAAAAAGTAAGAGCTTAGATTCTTAAGAGAGAGAGAGAGAGAGAGAGAGAGAGAGAGAGAGAGAGAGAGAGAGAGATTCATTATTAGATTAATATTAAAATAAAAGATAAAGTGTTTAAAAAAATAAAGAAAACAAATTAAAATAACATATTAGTCATTTTAAGTTTAACAGGTACCAAATCCACCTAGAAACATGGTTAAAACTAGGGATGAGATTTAGAACCGGAAAACCGGATCGGAACCGGAACCGGACCCGTTAGAACCAGAATATATAGAACCGGGTCCGGTTCTGAGTTTAAAAATTGGCTTTATCCGGGTTCCGGGTAATCCGGGTTTGGGTCCATTGGGTCCGGGTAAACCAGGTCTAAAATCCGGAACCGGAACCACTTTTTGTGAAACGTTTACAAGATGCATATCTTATCCGTTTCAACTCCAATTGACATAAGGTTTTTTCCAACATGTAGTTTAGAGTTTGTACATGATTCTAGACTATAAAATTTTCATTTTTAGTTTTATATTCATTGACTTATAGTCCTCAAAAGTTGAGATACCAAAGCTGAAAGTTTTTAGTTTTTTAGTTTTTTTTGTATTCGGTGAAAGTTTTAAAGCATGCATATCTAATTCGTTTGAAGTCGGATTGACATGTGTTTTTTTTTTTCAACTTCTAGTTTACAGTTTGTACATGAGTTTAAACTATAATTTTGTCATTTTTGGTTTAACATTCAATGATTTACAGTCCTTCGAAGTCGGGATATCAAAACTGAAAATTTTCAACTTTTCAGTTATTTGTTTTTGTACTTTGTATTATGTGAAAATATTAACACAGGTATATCTCATTCGTTTAAATTCGGATTGACATGCGGGTTTTTCCAGAGTGTATTTTAGACTTTGTACATGATTTTGGACTCTAATTTTGTTAATTGTGGTTTCGTATTCAATAAGTTACAGCCCCCCAAAGTGGAGATATCAATATGAAAATTTTCAAAGTTCAACCCACTAAGTTGTAAGTAATTACCAAAAAATTCCGGTTTTTTCGGGTCTAAACCCACTTTATCCGGTTCCAACCTACCCACTTTGATGTTTCCGGGTTTTCCGGTTCTAGACCCACTTTACCCGGAACCGGTTCCTATATACCGGTCCGGTTTCCGGTTGTATAAAATCCTGTTAACCGGTTCCGGGTTTGGACCCACTTTCATCCCTAGTTAAAACTTAAAAGGATTACAAAACCAAAAAAATAAGGATTTGAATTAAAAGAAAAAAAAAATACATTTAATACAACGGATCATGCATAACAATGTTATATATCATAGATCTATAAATATAGTCTTCAAAAAAATTGACTTTACCATACAAAAGGATTTAGCGACGCAACTTATTAAACGTTTATCTTCTCGTTCGTTATATGATAGATATCTAAAATGATTATTTTTATATTTAGTATTAAATAAAACGGACTAATTCCATTTCTCTTTTATTTTAATATTTTTTTTAATGACAAAGCACCGCTTCCGTATTCTGCGATGCGGGACGACGTGGCATCGGGGGGAATGAACCAAATACAAACACACCACCCCTGAAAGTGAAACCACGAAATCAAAAAGAGGCGGGTTTATCCCGAGCAACTACGCTAATGGGGAGTTCCAAGGAGGATTCGGCCAACGGTGCCGACAATTCCGCAGCCAATCGCCGTCGCGCTGATTCTAATTCCAAGCTCTTCTCCGATGGCGAGAAAGTTCTCGCCTATCATGGCCCTCGTATCTACGAAGCCAAGGCATGTGAACTGTTTTCCACCTCTTTAACTCGCCTGCTCTCGATCTCACACTCTCATTCGTTCATTTTGATTTCCTCTCATATTCTGTTCATTATTAATATACTCATTAAACAACTTGAACATAGCGAGGTAACGAGAACACAACTACTAGTTCGTTTTATTAAGAACCAGAATACATAGGGTTTGGTTTATTTCTACCTGACTCGAACAAAATGTTAGGGTTCCCAATCTAAACAATTTGGGAGTTGCAAGTTCGACAACTGCTCGCTTTTACCGATGGTTGTGGATATTAATGATGTTTGCAAGTGTGAAGGGTTTTATAAATTTGGGGACACTGGATTGATATACACGGAATCAGACTCATATCTGGTGAATCATATTTCCCCCACTTTCAGGCAAAGTGGACTATATGTTATTAAAATGCTTTACAGTCATAGATTACTGACATGTCCCATTTGTAACATACTATTGACAAAATGAGTTCAATCATTGCTGAAATTTCAACATTTTTGTAGAGCTAGCTAATTTAAGCTGTGCTTTTGTTTTGTTTGTTTCCAAATCGCCATGTTTTGTAATCTTTCTGGGTAATTTGATAATTGTTATATGAGGCAACAACGTAGTCTTTAGATCTGTATAGGAGAACAGATAATACTCATTCAATTAGACACTGTAAACATCAGTATTCTAAGATTTATACACATGGATTAGGATTTGATCATTTGATATGGTTTATCTCCATGATGATTCAGATAGGAGGGCAGATATGCTAGTACACAAAGTCAAACACTCAAACTAATAACATTATGATATATTTTTTTTAACCAGTTAACAGTTTGGAATCAGAGGATGAAATACACGAAGTCAGTTAACAGTTTCATGATACATTTCAATAAAGGATTTCACAATTGTGGATCAAAACCAATTATTTTATAATTCGCTTTATAAAAAGTTAAACCATGTAAAACTTTATCCTTTTGCTTGGATCTTTAATCAATTTACTGAAACCACATAAGTACTTTTGATACAATCTCTTCACACTTTTCTTTTTCTTTTCATATCTTGAAGGTTCAAAAATCTGAGATTCGGAAGAATGAGTGGAAATATTTCGTTCATTACCTTGTAAGTTTCAAATAATATCTCCTAACATATGACTTTTTTACATTGCAATATTAACCAGTGGATACTTTTCAATTTGTTTTGCAGGGTTGGAGTAAAACGTGAGTATGCTTTTATTTCCTATATCCCCTTTCTCTTAGTTTTTATTTTATCTCACTTTTTATAATACATAAAGAAATGGTTATTAAAATAATGTTACCTTGGTAACAGTTGGGATGAATGGGTAGGCGTTGATCGCCTTATGAAAAACACCGAAGAAAACATCCTTAAACAACAAGCCCTTGACAAAAAACAGGGCGTTGACCGAAATTCAAAGTCAGGAAAGTCAACCCAAACTAAGCCAAAAGTATCAAGTGGTATATTCCCATTTCCCTCAACTTATCACACATCATTTCTTGTATATGTTTTTGCTTCCTATTATTTAAATAAATGTTATTATAGGGGCAAAAGGGAAGAAACGAAAAAACGATTCAAGCACTGAGGTAACTAATTAACTATATCATTTACATTGTAATGTAATTTCATTTAATATGTTTTGTTTGATTGTGTCAGAAGGAGAATGCAACTGATGAAAAACTTATAAACATTCAAATTCCATCAGCTTTAAAGAAACAACTTGTGGATGATTGGGAATTTGTGAATGAGCAGGATAAGGTTATTAATTACTCATTATGAATTATTGAAGTAAATTGAAAAGTAATTTTTTTTTTTTTGCAGCTTGTTGAACTTCCGCGTTCTCCAAATATCGATGATATATTTGAAAAATACCTTGAATACAGATCAAAGAAAGATGGAATGTAAGTAAGAGTTATAAAGAGGCATGTGATGATAATGGCGTTGTGTAATTTACTATTGATGTGGTTGAATTTGAATACATTACAGGATGACAGATTCAGTTGGGGAGATTTTAAAGGGATTAAGGTGTTACTTTGACAGAGCTTTGCCTATTATTCTTTTATATAATAAAGAACGCCACCAGTATCATGAAGCTGTTTCAGATGATGTTTCTCCTTCAACCGTATATGGTGCTGAACATCTACTCCGCCTCTTCGGTGAGTTTCTCTCTCTTAATTATTTCTATTTCATTTAATAATTATATCATTTTTTTTTCTTTTGTCAGTTAAATTGCCCGATCTATTGCCATACGTGAATATAGAAGAGGATCTTGTTTCGCGCTTGCACCAAAAATTTGTCGACTTTCTCAAGTACATTTTTTATTATTATTATTATTTTTTTATTTTGATCACGATTATATTGACTGTATGTGTGTTGTGTTGATATGTAGGTTTTTACAAAAGAACCAAAACTCTTTCTTCGTATCTTCATATGATGGCGCAAAAGTTTCTGATTAAATTGTACATCTATCAGGAGATCAGCGAAACCCAAACCCCAACCCTGGTTATTATTTAACTTAACCATGTGTTGTAGAATTAGTATTTAATTATTGGGTTTTTTCTTTTGTGTACTGAATTTTTTAATGATGATCACATGAGTCTTGCATTGTTACCTTACCATGTGAGTGAATTAGGTGTATAATAATAGTCAAGATAGTTTTAGGTCAACTCAACTCCATGAGTTGGTTAATTGGTGGAAGGAAGAATCACAAGGTGTTAGATGACGGAAGTGACCCTTCGCACTTTGCTTTAGTTTTGGCCTAACTATGTATCTTTTTTGCCAAAGTGGTCAATGGTCAAAGAAAAAAGATACCTTTTTTCCTTTACTTTTGAAGGGTCACATTTGTTAAAAAGAGGATGAAGTGTATATTTAAATTGGTAATGTAAGAAAGTAAATTATAAAACTAAACTACAAATTAGAGTAAATTGCATAAATGGTCCCTATAGTTTGGGGTGATCTGCATGTTGGGTTCGTAACTCTCGTACCATTTTTGTAGTTTGTTTTTGTTTCGGTTTTAGCCGCTTGATTGCCTTTACTATATTTTTGTATTTTTTTTTCCTTATGTTTTGTTTATTTTTTTCATTCTTTATTTATTTGGACCCACTAATCTACCCCAACATGTCCCTTAGGGTTACTCCCTTTGGACCTTTTCCTCCACAAATCTAAGAAATCAAACCACAAATCGATCTTGTACTTAAGCTTCAATTGTGATTGTGACCAAAGAAGATAAAAAAGAGGAGCCAACTTTGTAGACTCCGGGTTGGCTTTTTGTTCGTCAAAAACAAAGTTGAAATATGAGGACCAAGGTTCCAGAACAATAAGGCAATGGTGATATTAGGTTTTTTGTTCGTAGGAATGATGGGGCACGATGGCTAGGGAACTGACAAGTGAACAGAGGAACGAGAGGCTAGACTTTTGTTTTTGGTGAGGTTCGCAGCGAAAGGGTGATAGATCACAGAGAGGCGGCTAGGGTTTGGTTTCAGACGAGATAAGAAAGAGCCTACGATGTGGATGATTGTAAGAAGGGAAAAACACGTGAAAAACTGAAACAAGAAGGGAGAGAGAAAAGAGAAAAGGAAATGATGTGGGGTGGGTCTGTGATGGTGGGTCAGTTGATTCATTATTTTATTTAATAATATACAAATGATGTAAAAAGAATTTACAAAGTTAAAAGATATCATGAAGAGTCATTTAACTTGATTCATGACCAAAACCGAAATATATCCAAACAATGAAGACCATCCAAGTGAAAAAAAAAAGGTTTGGGACTAGGCATGCATATTGGATCAAACCATATGAACCATTCGTGTAATTTACTCGGAAGTTATAATTGTGACCTTAACCTATCGTGTGAAGTAAATTTATATGTGTGACATTAACCTATCATGATATGTGAAATATTTGTCACTTTTTTTGTTGTATCAATCTGTTAAACCAGTTAACAAGTTAACAAATAAGTGTGGTGGATTTTTTTTTTCATGAATATATTAAAAAAAAGTTATCTATATAAATGGGGATGGACGGTGGAGTGGTGGAGTTGCGGAGATATTTAGTTAGTGGTAGAGTGGGGGAAGTGTACGTTAGGGTACAAGTCCAGATGTTTAATTAATTATATAAAAAGGTTGTATTTATTGATGTTAACCGTTAGACGTAACTTTCATACTTTATGAATCTCAACCTTTGTCCCCTCGATCAATCATTCGTCACCAAAATGTTTCTAGCATTTTCTTTATTTTTCTTTGGATATTAGATAAACCTCATTTCATAAAGCTTATCAAATTTCAATCAAAGTATTTTTCATGGAACAATGATAACAATTGCAATGTTAGCTAGTTATATTTCAAATTGTTTTTCTTTGTTTTCTTGTTTCAATCTTGATAACTCATATTCAATTGATTCTGCTAAAACTGAATGAAACAGTGTGGTTAGTATATGGACATTAATTTAACAACTTTCAAAATAGCTAGACAAATATGAAAATTTATAATAAACTTTAGCCTTCGCGGAATTTAAGAAACATTTTTGTTTGTAGAAAATGCAGGTTGTTACTATCATGTCATAAACATGATGAAGGGTTTCCTTGTACTTGCGTTTATTAGGGGATATATGTCCTTGTGATGTGAATGCTTGTGTATAGAAATTAGTATATCTTAGCATAAACCGCATGTGACTTTAGTATGCATATTGCTATCACAAAAAATTAGAGCTGGTAAAAAAATCTAATATGCCAACAAAACCTTGTATTATTCTAAATAATTAGCGGGTTAGGTTAAGATTTTAAAACCGTTTAATTAAATATGTTAACCCGTTTAACCTATTTAGTTAAATAGATCGAGTTATGGTTGAAATTTCCAAAAGTAAATTACATGAGTTGTTCCTCGTACAGGTGCAAAAGACACATTTAGTCTCTATTTTCAAACATTTTCTCAGATCATATGTCTTGTGTTTAAATCTTGCATGCTTCATCCCTCGACATGGAATGACTATACCGACCTTTCCCATTATTTTATTGATTTATTTTTAGATTGTGTATAATTTTTAATATCAAAAAATGGGTGTACCACCACACCCCACTACTCCGAACTTCAACTCAACCCCACCCTTCCAGATTTTAATCGTGCTCTTTAATCTTGAGCATTAACCACCATAAGAACACCCAAACCAAAAATTGTGACCCCCTTGAGCTTTTCTAGTCGATCCCATGTTTCTGCAATCATCACCGTCTTACTTGCTTTGACGCTTAGTCTTAAAGCCACCAACGACGTAACATCGACTCCATTTTCACCACCACTTGGAGACTGTGCCGACTCCGTCATCTCATTCTCCCCTTGCCTTCCCTGCAGAACGCGTTCCTCAGATTTCCTCTTAACGCCTCAAAGCCACTTTCCTTATCAGATTTATGTCCACTCAGTAACAATACCCAAACTTTATCGCTTAACTTTGTGCATTCTTTCTTTACTAGAAGTTTCAAGGAGTCACAATGTAATAGAAATCGGTGGCAACTTCTGATTTAGGATTCAACTTCATAGTTGGTGGTCGATGATAGCTTTCGAGGTAGAGATCGACAGGGGTCTTAGCACACGCAATGTAACGTCCTAAAAATACCAAGAATTTTTTTGTTTTTATTAAGTCAAAACTATTCATTCATTATTCCAAATAACGATTATAATAAAAGTATTCTCAAAACATCAGAGTAAAAACATAAACAATCAATGCATATTAAATCTCCAAGGGATGCAGTGCGATCAAGCCGACCCTTCCTTTTAAAACCATAAGCACCTAAAAACATTTTAAACATAAACTGTAAGCATGAAACTTAGTGAGTTCCCAAAATACCACATACCATACATACATACATCGGACCCCGTTCGACATCCATCGGGCCTCACTCGGCCCAAAATACCACATACCATACATACAAGATCTGCCAGTCATATGTGGTGGGCCCCGCATGACATCGGGCCCTACTCGGTATACATACAAACACGTGCAAGAGTCACATAGACAACTAGCATCCTGTAACATAACAATGGGCCGACATTGGTACCTTCGACCCGCAAATACTGTGAGAAGACTCACCTTAACTACTCAACAGAAGCCCAATAGCTACCTTAGCATCAGAATAGCTAACCCAAACTTCCTAAAACCAAACCGAGACCAATCCTTAGTCAAATACTCAATTCTACCCAAGTTTGACCAAAAGTCAAACTGATCCAAAAAGTCAACGGATCAAAAAATCAAAGGCGGTCAACATAGATTGAGTACGCCCAACGTACTCAGTCACTACACTCAGCGTACTACATCCCTTCCTGATTACGGGGCTCCAACCTGGTACACTCAGCGTACTACCAGGTACGCCCAACGTACACGACTGGTTCCATTTTCCTTCATTAAGTGCTTATTTCATTAAGATCTCATGTCCAAAGCTCAAATCTAGTCCCAAATAATATTCTAAGTCGTAAAGTTTCCAGCTTTATGGCTTTCTATGGCTAGAAGGAGTCCACCCACCAAAACCCTAACTTAATACACAAACCAAGGCATCATAACTCTTGCATGGAGGGAATAAATGGACCAAGATCACATTTTCATGGTTCCTGATAGCTCCATAATGGTCAAAATAACCAAGATCTAGTCTTTAAGTCTCAAAGGGACCAAAAATACATATTTCTCAACTTAAACCATTAAGTCCAACTCTCCAACATTCATATCTAAATCTGTATGATGTTTAATTAGATGGCTAAAGTTTCCAACTTTATCCATAACAAGGTCAAAAACTTTTAGGATCTAAACTTTAATACACCAAAATGGCCTAAATGACCAAAATAACTTGCATAACTGAATATGAAGGCAAAAAAATCAAAACTTTCGTAGTCCATGTAGTCCAAGAAACATTCTAAACTGATCAAAAAGGTGTTGGAGTCTAGATCTGAAACATACAATGTGCTTGGGACCTTGGAGAGTAATAAAGTTGCAAACTTTATTCCCAACTCTCACTCAAAACTCATTAAAATGGACCAAAACACCAAAGACACTTAGATCCAAAGATGAAATGTAACAAATCTTGGAACTTTATAACTTACAAAGGTCTAGAAGGTAGATGAAAGTTGAGATCTTCAATTGCCAAGCTTGAAGGATGAATCTTGCATGAAAACATTGCTCCAAAACCACCAAAAAATCCAAAAATGGATGATAGAGGAAAGGGGAGGCTTAAATCTTGAAAATGGAGGCTAGGGTTTCTCCTAGAGGTTCTAGATATGATGGAGGCTAAGAAAATACCCTAAAACATGAATCCTTACCTTTAAATACCTTGAAAACCCTAAAAATTTCATGGGCTTTGGCTACAGAGTTCTCATGTCGTGAGAATATATTCTGTAGCATCCCAAATTTTACAAGAAATTTTTTTGTTTTAATAAGTAATCCAATTACATATTCCATAAGTTTTCAAAACATTTGTTTCCAAATCACATTCATTACATCATTGTTGTGTTTTTATGAAATCATCAGAGAGTCCCTAAACGTCCAAAAGAGAGATAGAGTACATGTCATGCCATCACGCCTTGCCTTTGCCCTTAGGCTCCGAAGTACTGGCAACAATCAACAACCTGTAAGCGAAACGCTTAGTGAGTTTCGCGAGAGCATACCAAACACAATCACATATCCTGATAGCCATAAAGCTACACACATCACACATAAACCATGTATACATCAAACCTATAATAGTGCCATGGGCTACCCCACATGGTCTTTACCTAGGACTGTCATGGGCTACCCCACATGGTCTTCACCTAGGACTACCATGGGCTACCCTACATGGTCTTACATCAAATGCCACGGGGTCCCCCTGGGGTCTTCATACAACATGCAATCACATAGCAAAGCAAACATAGAGTATCTAGCACATCTACCATAATCACATAATGGGCCGACCTTAGTGCCTTAGACCCATAGGTACGGTGAGAAGACTCACCTGGCACGAATGCTGAACTGATACTTTTTCGACTGGATATGCCCCACGAACTGCTCCAACTCAACTACCTAAAAGTGACATATAATACCCAGTCATTAACTTTAAAGTCCGCCCTAGTCCACTTCAGTTAGGATCAAGTCAACAATCCATGTTGACCCTAACTCGCCGAGTACAACTAGTGACTCGCTGAGTTTCCCGGAATAACATCTACTCGTCGAGTCATCGAGGTGACTCGCCGAGTTCATATGGTCTTGACTGATAATCTAAGGTCCACTCTGTCGGGTTTCCTTGCTTGCCACTCGACAAGTTTATGACCATCGAATTAAATTGGGGAATCTTACTTGACTCGCCGAGTTGTTCCTTCAACTCGTCGAGTTCTAGGAAATCTTCATCCGGCTCGCCGAGTTTTTCATCCAACTCATCGAGTTCATAGCAATGTTCATCGGGCTCACCGAGTTGTTCATCCAACTCGCCGAGTCCATGCCTGTCTTCATATAACTCGCCGAGTCTCCCCCTGATACTTGCCGAGTCCTATCAGATTTCGAGCCATACAGACTCCTTGGAGCCATGCAATGCTTCCAAATTACAGATCTAGGCTCCTGAGGCATGCTTTTCACGTAAAGTTGCAAACTTTACGTGCATGCAAGGCTTTAAGGCCTTAAAATAGCAAATCTAAGCTTCGGATTGAGTCATACACTTGAGGGGAGGCTTATGCTAGGCTAAATGGATAACTTTATGCATCTCAAGGTCAAAAGGAGTTCATATCTGAAGTTACAACAGATCTTGGCTTAAACACAAAAGCTTGGCTTAAACACAAAAACCCTTTCCTATAATCCATGCACAAAAGGGTTTTGGAAGGAAATGAGTAGTTTTTAATTACTAAAAACTAATAATTGTTTGAAATAACGTAAAACTAAAGAATAAATTATATTATATTAAAAACTTATTGTTATTTGTAATAATAATAATAATAATAATAATAATAATAATAATAATAATAATAATAAAAATATCGGAAATAAAAATTATTCAAATAAATATAAATAAATTAGTTAAAAATGCCTATAGTTTAAAATAACTTTAAATAAAAAAACTTAATTATACTTGATTCAAACACAATTTTTTATATCTTCCTTATTGTATACTTAAAATTATTATAATATTGGGTACAACTTAGTACAATTTTTTATACTCAAGTGTTTATGTTCAATGTTCTTCTGTGTGCTTATTAGGCTGAAATGTAGTTGCAGAAATCATATTTGTGTTTGATTTGGATGAAGCAGTAAACACAGAAGAAGCATCTGATTCATTGCAAGAATTAGGGGTTGTTTGTTTACCTCTTAATTGTAAATTAAGAGGCAATGTCTTAAAAATTCAGATTCAAATCGTTTGTTTACGTCTTATTTTTTACCTCTTAAAATTAAAAATACCTCTTAATTTTTCAGAGATGGAACAAAGTATGAATTAAAAAAAGCACATGTTTCTTTTGTTTGCCCTAACACATAATCGCATACCCGCCTCCTCCTGCGTCTTCTTCCTGCGATACGACTTCTTCCCCCTTCGCGTATGCTTCCCTTCCCAACTATATACTCCGACGACGCCGCTTAACGACGCCGCCCAACCAAGCAACGCCGACGGTGCTGCAACCGAAGGAGGACGACGCTGCTGCACCTTCTCGCTGCTGAAAATCGATAGGTTTGTTATTCCTTCTGAAAATTGATTGTTGTTCTTTGTTTCTTCCTTCTTTCCCCCCCAAAGTCGAAAATCAAAAAATCGAAAATAAGTGGTTATGTTATGCTAATCAGATTTTATCAATCATAATCTATAGTTGATGTTATGCTTTGATTTTGATGGTATACGATCGAATTTGAATGTGTTAAAGGGATATGATGAAATGTTGTTGAATTTTTGATGTTATGCTTTATTTTTTATACTCAAGTTTTTATGTTCAATGTTCTTCTGTGTGCTTATTAGGCTGAAATGTAGTTAGAGAAATCATATTTGTGTTTGATTTGGATGAAGCAGTAAACACAAAAGAAGCCTCTGATTCATTGTAAGAATTAGGGGTTGTTTGTTTACCTCTTAATTGTAAAATTAAGGGACAATGTCTTAAAAATTCAGATTCGGATCGTTTGTTTACGACTTATTTTTTACCTCTAAAATTAAAAATACCTCCTAATTTTCCAGAGATGTAACAAAGTCTGAATTAAAAAAAGGGAAAATGACATAAAACCCCTTAAGTTTTCACAAAAATGTCAGTTTACCCTTGGACGTGTTTTATGTTCAGTAAAGCCCGAACTTTTGTTTAATTTGTTTATTTTTACCCTTGTAGTCGGTTTTCAGGTAACCTACCGATTACCTAATACCAATAAAGCTTTTAAATTTTCAAAAATGCTCAGATTTGTCCTTATGTTTTTCAAAAATGTTCGGATTTACTCTTACATTGATTGTTGTTATTATTATTATTATTATTATTATTATTATTATTATTATTATTATTATTATTATTATTATTATTATTATTATTATTACATTTTTAATTATATAAAAATATTTTATACATACATTTTTAAATGTATAAAAATATTTTATACACACATTTTTAAATGTATAAAAATATTTTTACTAATATAAATATATTTTTAAAAATATATGTACTTGTATTTAGTATTTATATACATCTGAAAACCCTAAATCTTCATCTATAATTGTTAAATCGAACAAAAAAAGCTTGATAAAGTAAAAAATAGCGTCAATGATTGATTTTGCAAAAACAAATGCTTCAGATCAAATATAAAAAATGATGCATTTCGTGATCTTTTTTTGTGAACTTACAACAAACATAAATGAAGTTTGCACTCATATTTGACATTTTGTTATCAATTTTGGAGATAAAAATAGTTAATGAATGATTTTAAGTTGTTAATATGTAATTTTTACAGTGATCAAGTGTTTTTGTCGAGGGTTTTTTTTAATTATATTATGTATTTTCCATTTACGAGTGTTATTTGTTGATAATTTATTGTTATCTACTCACTATTAACCTAATATAGTTGAATAATAGAGGTTTTTTCAAATTTTATACTAAATCTTATCTGTAATCGAGTGTTTTTTAAGGTTTTCTAATTACGAGGGTTTTATAATTGTTACGTTATGTTTTTAATTAACGAATATTTATTTTGCTTATCTATTTAGTATGATGTTTGATAATAAATACATGACAAAACTGCACAAATGGTCCCTGTGGTTTGTCAAAAATTGCCACTTTGGTCCAAAAAAGTTTGGGCTAGCACCAGAGGTCCAAAGTTTTCATTTTGTTGCTTGTTCGGTCCAATCTATTATGATTTTTTTCAAAATGACGGATTTACCCCTGTGAATATGATTTTTCTTTTTTTCTTAATTGTTTTTCTGATTTTCAGATTTAAAAAAATAAAATTAAAGTTAAATCTCTCTCTCTCTCTCTCTCTCTCTCCTCTCTCTGTTCTCTCTCTCTCTCTCTCATCTATCTCTTTCTTTCTGTCTCTCTCTCTCTCATCTCTCTCTTTCTTTTTCTCTCTCTCTCTCTCTCTCTCTCTCTCTCTCTCTCTCTCTCTCCCTCTCTCAATTTTATAAAATCAAATCAATTTTACCATGAATTGATACTGAATGTTCATTTAGAACAAATAGGGAAAACCATACAAAGAAAAAACCCAGAAGAAACTCTTAGCTCCCACCTCCATCGTCTCCATCGTGGTCCTCTTGCTCCGCCACCCATTTTCTCGTTGAAACCCACCTCCAACGCCAATATCATTTTAGCAGCGACATCAATCTTCGCCGCCATCTCCCTCATTCTTCAAATTATCTCCTCACTGGTGCTTGTTAGCAAGAAGCGTGCTCCAATCTGAATGTATTGACTGGATTGTGTTTGTAATTAACAGGGAAGCAGAGTAAGAAAGGTGATAGATCTGATCGACTTCAAGTAGCAAGGGCTCAACAACATCGTGTCAAATTATCTCAAATCTTGGGTTCTAAAGCACCCAACTATTGACGGAGGCAGAGATGGGTGGTGGTGTTGGTTGGAATATGAAGAGAGGAAGAAGATGATGTTCATGAGGAAGAAGACTGGTGCACTCCAGGTGCTCGACCTTATGTCTAGCTTAGTCTTCGGTCCAATTCCTCCATTAATTGGCTCTCTAAATCAACTCAATCTTCTACATCAGCACATAGACGAAGTATACAGTGAGTTGTAGATAGTTGATGAACCTAGTACCCAGCATAGTAGGTGAAGATTCGTTCAAGTTGTAGGGCCAGTGTCGAATCACAGCAGCAACTAGCTGGAGAATCATGTGCTGGGGCACAGTGACAGTCTGATTTCCAGACCGCAGGGTTGAACGGAGCCATGGTGTTCGGCCTTCGGTTTGTAACTGATATAGGAATCGGTGGTTCAATTGGTATTTGGGAGTCGAAGAAAAAAGGAGTGACGAGAAGGAAGATCGAAGAAAGAGATAGAGGAGAGAGGAGAGAGAAAGAAATAGATAGAGAGAGAGGAGAGAGAGAGAGAGAGAAAGAGAGATTTAATTTTAATTTTATTTTTTTTAAATCTGACAAATCAGAAAAACAATTAAGAAAAAAAGAAAAATCATATTCACAGGGGTAAATCCGTCATTTTGAAAAAAATCATAATAGATTGGACCAAACAAGCAACAAAATGAAAACTTTGGACCTCTGGTGCAAGCCCAAACTTTTTTGGACCAAAGTGACAATTTTTGACAAACCACAGGGACCATTTGTGCAGTTTTGTCTAAATACATATTTATACTTGGTAATATGTACAAATACATATAATTATATCTTTTATATAATATAAACCATATAAATATGCATTTTTATATTTATATGTATATAATATATTTTTATATGAAATAAATATATATTTATACTTATACCCAAGGTTCTAAAAAGCTCGCCATGGCTCCGCCATGGCACGCCACGACTCCAAGGCTTGCATCTGCCGTCAAGCTTTGCCAAAACGCCGCCTTACCTCATATATGTGTATAAAAATGAATAATAACTGAAAATACATATAAAAATATTAATTATATAGAAAATTGCCGCCTTAAGTCACGCCTTACAAACGTTATGAGTCGCCAAGGCTCGGAAAAGCGAGTCGTCAAGGCTCGGAAAAGCTTGAGGCATGATATTACCGTCAAGTCACGCCTTACGTTATTTAGAACCTTGCTTATACCTACTAAATACAAATAAATATATTTTAAAAAATATACATTTAAACATGTATTAATAATAATAATAATAATATGTATAAAAATATATTAAAAACGTATGAATTTTTTTTATTCATTTAAAAATATATGTAAAAAATATTTTTAAATCCTAATATTTTTTAAAATTCAAAGTTTTACTGATATTAGGTAACGGGTTGGAAGTTAAAAAATCAAATTAAAAAACCTTCCGGTTGTAGTCGACATAAAACACGTCCGACGTTTTTGTGAAAAGTCAATTTCCCTTAAAGAAGCAGGCGTTTCCTTTTTTTTTTTTTTTTTTTTTTGCCCTAACACATAATCGCACACCTCCTCCTGCGTCTTCTTCCCCCTTCGCGTCTGCTTCCCTTCCCAGCTACATACTCCGACAACACCGCTGAACGACGCCGCCCAACCAAGCAACGCCGACGGCGCTGCAACCGAAGAAGGACGACGCTGCTGCACCTTCTCGCTGCTGCAAATCGACAGGTTTGTTGCTCCTTCTGAAAATCGATTGCTGTTCTTTGTTTCTTCCTTCTTTCCCCCCAAATTCGAAAATCAAAAAATCGAATTTGAATGTGTTAAAGGGATATGATGAAATGTTGCTGTTGAATGTGTTCTTTTGGTTTAGTATTCATGATACATGTATCTTAATGCTAAATTGCTAATCACTTAATACTTTTAAAAATAATTAAAGTGGTAAAAGCACATTGCAATAAATTCTTATACATTGCAGTCCTTACTTAATGTGCACTGAATGACTTTCTGCCATTGTTTAAGTAACAGGTAAGCTGATTAAATGATGGAGCGACAAAGGGACAGAGATGGAGATGATAAATATAAGAGAAGAAGAGATGATGATAGATACAGGAGTGAAAGAGACAGTCAAGATAGGAGGCTCAACAATAAGAGTGATGAAGAAGATGCAGATGGTAGGAGGGGACGAGATAGGAACAAGGAAATTGTTAAGGATAGGAACAGGAATAGGAGTGATGATGAAGATGCAAATGATAGGAGGAGAAGAGATAGGAGGCGTGGTGATGATTATGCTAATGATAGGAGGAGGAGAAGAGATGACTGGAGTGACAATGAAGATAAAAATGATAAAAGGAGAGACAAAAAGAAAGATAAAGGTAGGGATGAGGAAGATGATAATGACAGGAGAAGAGGAAGGAGGGATGATGCTGATGAAGATGGTAATGATAGGAGGAACAAGGAAAGGAATGAAGATAGGAGGAAAAGAGGTAGGAGCAAGGACATAAGGAGTGATGATGAGGATGGACATGATAAGAACAACAGAAACAAGAAAAGAATTGATGATCAAAGTGATGAAGAAGTTGGTGAAATCAGGATAACAGGGAAAAAGAATGAGGACATAAGTGATGAAGAAGATGGTGAGATCAGGAAAAGTGGTAGAAAAGGGAAGTATGATGATACGAGTGATAAGGAAATTGGTGAAATCAGGAAGAGAGGGAGAAAGGGTAAGGATAAAAGGAGTGATGATGAAGATGATAAATACAAAAGGAGAAGGAATAGGAACAAAGATGAAAAGAATGATGATGAAGATGACAGGAGACAAGATTATAAAAGGGACAGAAAGAGGAATGGTGATCATAAAGATAGAAGAAGAACTGATGATGATGATGTGTCAAAGCATAAAGGGGATGAAAATGGGGATAAAGAAAAACCTGATGAAGGCCCAAGATTCCAAAAGCTAGCTGATTTGCAAGAAGGCATGACTAATTTAGGAAAGAGTGGAGGGGTGTATATTCCACCATTTAAGTTGGCTCGTATGATGAGTGAATTTCAAGATAAAAGCAGTATGGAATATCAAAGAATGACATGGGATGCGTTAAGAAAGAGTATAAATGGTTTGGTCAACAAGGTCAACGCCACAAACATCAAAAACATCATCCCAGAGTTGTTTGCTGAAAATCTGATAAGAGGAAGAGGACTTTTTTGTCGATCATGCATGAAGTCCCAAATGGCATCTCCTGGTTTTACAGATGTTTTTGCAGCTCTGGTTGCTGTTGTAAACACCAAATTCCCTGAAGTTGGAGACCTTCTGCTCAGAAGGATTATCTTGCAGCTTCAAAGGGCATATAAGAGAAATGACAAGGTGCAAGTTGTTTGTTTCATCTACCTGTGACTTCTTTTTTATGAGAATTAGTATATTTTTTGTATTTATACTGACACAAAGTGTTTTCACAGCCTCAATTACTTGCTGCAGTCAAGTTTATAGCTCATTTGGTCAACCAACAAGTAGTTCATGAGCTTATTGCTCTTGAACTACTCACAACTCTACTAGAAAATCCAACTGATGATAGCGTGGAGGTTGCTGTTGGTTTTGTTACAGAATGTGGATCAATACTTCAGGATCTATCTCCCCGAGGTTTGCATGGTGAGTATTAATATTATTAGTATTTTTTTTTTCTTTATCTTCTAAAAGTACATTGTTCTTTTGATTTGTCATTGTTGACATATATTGAATTCCCTTTGTTCTAAATTATTCAGGTATCTTTGAGCGATTTCGTGGGATTCTTCATGAGGGAGAGATCGACAAAAGGGTGCAGTTCTTGATTGAAGGTCTATTTGCATTAAGAAAAGCCAAGTTTCAGGTTTAAAATCTTAAAATCTTGTCATATCTTATTACTATTGACAACTAAAATATATATATTTAATCTCCAAACATGTTACGTTTGCTTTACTACACAGGGGCATCCAGCTGTACGTCCAGAGTTGGATCTTGTTGAGCTGGAAGATCAGTTGACACATGAAGTATCTCTTCTAGATAAAATTGATCCAGAGATTGCCCTAGGTACCTAATTTATTTATAAATGAATTTTCCATTATGTAGGTGTAAAGTGTATAAAAACAGTATTATTTGTTGTTTGTAGATATTTTCAAGATGGATCCTGATTTCATTGAGAATGAAAAGAAGTATGAAGACCTGAAGAAAACAATTCTTGGCGATGAATCTGAAGAAGAAGGTGGTGGGGAGGATTCAGATTCAGATTCAGATTCAGATGATGAAGATGAATCTTCAGAAGAAGAAGAAGATGAAGAGCAAATGAGAATCAGAGATGAAACAGAAACAAATCTTGTCAATCTTCGAAGAACAATCTACCTAACAATCATGTCAAGTGTTGACTTTGAAGAAGCCGGTCATAAACTCCTCAAAATCAAACTCGAACCCGGACAGGAGGTAAGAAGAATGGAATCATTCATTCCATTCCGAATTCGATACAATTAAACTAAAAGTCTAAGTTTTGGTTGTGCACAGATGGAGCTATGCATAATGCTACTGGAATGCTGCAGTCAAGAGAGAACATATCTTCGTTACTATGGTCTTTTAGGTCAAAGGTTCTGCATGATCAACAAAGTCTATCAAGAAAACTTTGAAAAATGTTTTGTTCAGCAATACTCCATGATCCACCGCCTCGAGACCAACAAACTCCGGAATGTCGCGAAATTCTTCGCGCATCTCCTCGGCACTGACGCCTTGCCTTGGCATGTCTTGGCTTACATCCGTCTCACTGAAGAAGACACCACTTCCTCTTCTAGAATCTTCATCAAGATCCTCTTCCAGGTATTTTTACTTTTACTTTTTTCTTTTTAATTATTATTATTATTAAAAAAAATTACCTTTTTACCCTTTTCCTTACAGGAGCTGTCTGAGCATCTTGGGATTCGGCTGTTGAACGAGCGGTTGAGTGAGCCGGTGATGCAAGAGGATTTTGAGTCGATTTTCCCGAGAGATAATCCCAAGAACACGCGTTTTTCCATCAATTTTTTTACTTCCATTGGGCTTGGTGGGATTACCGAGAATTTGAGGGAGTATCTCAAGAAGATGCCGCGTCTTATCATGCAACAAAAGCCTGTGTCGGAATCCGATTCCGGTTCCGGTTCTGATTCCGATTCCGATTCCGGTTCCGATTCTAGTTCGGAGAGCGAGAGTGAGAGTGATCATAAGAGCAGCAAGCGCCGAAAGAAACGTTAGCATGTTTACATGTATTGTTGTTTATGTTGAGAAGAAATTGAATATCTGGTTGCATGAAAAGATGTTAAGGACTATTTGTTTTTGGAGGTTTGTTCTATTTGATTGTAAAGTTATATGATTTTCAGCAAACTGGATCTCAATGTGTAAAATCTGTAATGGTTTTGTGATTTTGTTTTTAAAGAATTTTTTTTTTATGGGAGATCAATTTTCAGAAAGCTTAAAAGAACATGGAAAATTTGTTGAGGTTTATACATGGATCAACACAACTCACAACTTGGTGACATGTTGAAACTAAAGTTTCTGATGCAATCCATAGACAACATTTATGCAATTAATAAATATGGGAACATGCAATGTAAAAATTATAAGTTGTATCATGTCATTTAATTTGTGTTATTTGTATTAACTAATTATGTGGTAGCAAGTTTACTAAAAGTGCATTGGTATTTATTGTCGTTTTGTTTTAACCTTCCTATCTTCAAAGACCACAAACACATTGTCCATTTATTTACTCCCTTCTTTTCATCTAATGCTATTCTGTTGTTATCCAGGTATTCTTGAGCCTTTTCGTGGGATTCTTCACGAGGGAGAGATAGACAAAAGGGTTCAGTTCTTGATTGAAGGTCTTTTTGCATTAAGAACATGCCATCCAGCCATTCATCCAGAGTTGGATCTTGTTGAAACTGACACATAAAGTATCTCTTCTAGATAACGATTCAAATATTTTCCATGTTTTTCAATATATGGCTGTATAACACTATCTCTTGTGCATTGTAGATGTTTTCAATCTGGATTCTAATTTCCTGGAGAACGAAAAGTGATATGAAGATTTAAAGAGAAGCATTCTTCGCGATGAATCCTCATCTGAGGATGAAGAGCATTCTGATGATGTGTCTTCAGAAGAAAAGAATGAAGAGCAAATGAGAAGAAAAGAATTTGAGAGAGTATTTGAAGAAGTCAACACATGATATTCTAATTCTGATTCTTGTAGTGGTAGTGAGGGGAATAATAATTAGGATCTTGACACATAATGATTTTGATACCTTGTTACATGAAGATGTTTATAAGTAGGAGTTGTTTTTGAGGATTCTTCTATTTGATTGTAACATTATGATTTTCTTCAAGCCAATGTATTACTTGATGGATACATGACTTCATACAGGTACATATGCAGTGATGTTTCTTTTTAACTTAATATATTCAGCCTGCTTTATTTGGTTAAGTGACATTTTTACTTTTCTTGAGTCTATTCTAAAGAAATATAAACAATTGAATCTGTTATGTGTAGAAATATAAAAGTACATAAGCCTATAAACACTTAATTGCATAAGACAAGTTGGATCACATTATTTTGGTGATATTACCAACCACATTGTTTACAACACCCACTTTACAAAAAGAAAACAAAAAGTAATTAAAAGGGCAAATCATCAAAATGACTAAAAGGGGCTAATACAACATGTCTACTATTCACAACACATCGTTTAAAACTAATTTGAATTAACGGCCTTTACAAGGTTTGACTTAGACCCATGTAGCATCTTTTTTTAATTTCAACAATATCATCTTATTTGACTTCTTTCTTATTGTCTGCAATTTCGAAGGTTGCGTTTAATCAATAACTTATTCTTTCAACTCATCTTCTTGTGTTTCACTAGCATATCCTGTGGTATCCATGTTGGGGTTTGATGCATTGTAAAACAAATAAATAAAAGTAAAAACTACTTACTATCTTTTGAAACTATTGCGTATAACACCGAACCAAGGTTTTAGATTATTCACATAATTATGCCACTACAAAATTAATAAAAATATTATAGGCTTAATTTATATTGTACCTTTCTTTTTCCTTTTTTGTTTATCTCTTGAATGCATAAACTTTACACTTAGTTAGAAACAATGTTTTACTTAACATAAATGTTTCTTCAAAAAAGGGATAATGTCATAAAAAACCTTAAGTTTTACAGAAAATATCGGTTTTACCCTTCGGCAGATTTTTGGTTCATTTATACCACAAACTTGTCATTTTTTTGTCGGTTTTGCCCTTGTTACCTGCAATAGCAGGTTTCAAGGTTATTATGAATTATTTTTTGCGAAAAACCCTTAAATTTACAAATATTTTACAAAAAACCCTTAAGATTATAAACATATAAAATATAAATATATATTCAAAATTTTATAAAACTAAATAGTTTTCTACTGAAACATATTTTTAGCTTTATGTACGATATTTTATATTTGTTTGATATAAAGTTTTTATATTTAAATTTTAAAAAAGTTACCTAGTTTTATCAAAATTTAAATATTTATTAAATAATACTTAAACTTTTCAAAGTAACATTAAAAAACATCTGTTAGCTAATAATAATATAACATTAGTGACATTCAATTAATTTTTTTTAAAAGAAAAATAAAAATATTTTATATGTTTAAAAGGTTTGAATTTCAGAAATAATAAACTATCATATTTTATATAAAAATAAATATATTTATATAATAAATTAGACAAATATATTTATATTTTATATGTTTAAAATGTTTATATTTATTTTTGATGTTTAACATGTTTATGATATTTTTATAAAAAAAAATATGATAGTATTATTATGTATTTAAACATATAAAAAATACGATATGTTAGTATTTCTGAAATACAAACCTTTTAAACATATAAAATATTTTTATTTACCTTTTAAAAAAATTAATTGAATGTACATGATACCATATTATTCATAATAACTATTTTAGCATAATTACTTATTAACTAACAAATGTTTTTTAATTTTGTTTTGAAAAGTTGAAGTATTAATTAAGAAATATATTCAAATTTTGTTAAAACTAGGTAAGTTTTTTAAAATTTAAATATAAAAAGTTTATATCAAACAAATATAAAAGTTACCGTATGTAAAGCTAAAAATATATTTTAGTAGAAAACTATTTAGTTTTAAAATTTTTTGAATATATATTTATATTTTATATGTTTATAATCTTAAGGGTTTTTTTTGCGAAATATTTGTAAACTTAAGGGTTTTTTTGCAAAAAAATAATTCATAATAACCTGGAAACCTGCTATTGCATGTAACAAGGGCAAAACCAACAAAAAAAATGATAAATTGCGGTATAAACGAACCAAAAATCTGCCGAAGGGTAAAACTGATATTTTCTGTCAAACTTAAGGCTTTTTATGACATTATCCCTTCAAAAAATGTTTAAAATAACATATTACACATGTGCACAATACTCAACTTTTTACAAATTATACTTTCAAGATAAAAGTTATTTTGCGAAACGTGTAATTTTTGCAAATCAAATTTCCGCAAAAAAAAATGGATGGTGTCCTATCCACCAAGTGACTATCGGTTTAAATAACTATCACATTTACCGAGCATATAATTAAGACGAACATTCACAAATAACAACAATTTTTTTTTTTTTTTTTTTTTTGCAAAAACCCACAAACCATACAACATTATGTTAAATAATTTAAACATAACTTGAAAAATGTGAAATTTAATATTTTGCAAAATAATTTATGAATTATTCTTATTTTGCAAAATGACACTATATATATAAACAAATATTGAGTGTCGGAATTCTTTTATGCAAACACAAGATAATTAAACCATAAATTGTACAACTTTTAAATTTTGGATTCAACACTGCGTTCTTATCAAGTGGCAGTTGGAGTTTTAATTTGGCGATGACGATTATAAATGCAGTTATATTATTTTCAAAAAGTATGCAAATCATACGAATCATTTTATATACTAAATAGGTAATTTTAATCAAATTGTAAGGATGATTTTTGTAATTTAAATATCATATAGAATACATTCCGTATGAATTAAGAAATGAACATGTGTCAATTTTTTATTGGTTAGTAACTTGATGCTCTAGTTATTTATTTTCCATTGAACGGTTTCATATATATATATATATATATATATATATATATATATATATATATATATATATATATATAGAGAGAGAGAGAGAGAGAGAGAGAGAGAGAGAGAAAGAGAGAGAGAGAAAGTTATGTTCATATATAATCCATAATTATTGTGTGAATGTATAATCAAATTTTAACCATTAGATTAAACGAATGAAATGTTGTGATCTTAGGGTACATATTACTTACATGGACTAGCATATAGTATATAATTACATTTAATAAGGATAACATGTAAATTTTATTAATTGAATTAATTATTCTTAAATTTAAATTCGTGTAATTATGGAATATAATTCAATTTTTAAATAACTACCATGTTTAATCACCTATAATTTTGGCCAGATATCCTAACCAAAAATATTCACCGTCCTAAATTTCTTTCACGTCATCATCTCTTTTCCACCATCAAGAACACACTACCGACCATCAACAACACAATCACCATCGCCAACTACCAAGGCCAATTTCAGAATTATACACCACACTTTCGTCGGGTACTGGTACACCATCTAGCCACCACTGGTTGCCCTTCACCGGCGTGAGATCTTCTCACAGCACACCGCCATTCACCACCAATTAATTAAAGATTCAAAATTGTTATTTTTCCTCCAATTTACTTCGCATCAAACTACATTCATCTCCTATTTTCTACTTTTATGGTGTTTTAAGGTATTAGAGTAGTGATGTTCTTTGTTATTCCTCTCATATACATATAACTATTTAAATTAGGGATGAGCAGCGGAAGCGGGTACCTGCTTTCGAAACCGGAACCGCCTCTGAACTGCCGGTTCCGGAACCGGAACTGCCTTAGGCGGTTCCGGTTCTGGTTCCTAAAGTCTCGAAACCGCCTTAGGCGGTTCCGGTTCCAATTCTCATTTTTAAAAAACCGATACCCGCTGGATACCCGCCGGTTCCGGTTCCAATACCGGGTACCCGGAACCGGCGGTTAACCGGAACCGGTACCGCCGGGTACCCGCCTCTTTAAAACATATATTTAATATATATATATATATATATATATATATATATATATATATATATATATATATAATATTTATATTTATATTTTGGAAAAAGAAGTGGCGTAAAGACTAAAGCGTAATTGCCTTATCATTTTTAGGGTTTGTGACTGAGAATTCATTCTCACCAAAAAATCGCAGACACTCATACACTCACACTCCCGTCTCACAAATCGCAAATCGCAATCGTAAGCACCGACACTCAGATTCGTTTACTCGTTTGATTTGCTGGAGTAGAAGACGAAGATGGACTCGTTCGATTCTTAAGCCCCGCTTTGTCATTGATCGCTCACGTTGTTCCCCGTCTTCAATCGACGAACGAAGAAAGTTAGAAACCCAATTTCCGACCAAATCGTTGACCATCGCTGCAAGCCTGCAACTACAAGTCTTCATCTTTAAGGTTAGATTCTCGAAATCTCAAACTGTTACCTCCATCTATTAATCTCTCGAAGCCTGCATTAAAATGTCGATTTTTGACTGGTACCTCCATGACTGCAACTAAAATCTCTCGAATCCTGCAACTAAAATGTCGATTTTTAATAGTGTTGATTAATCAAATTTGATTTACTGCCCTGTATCTGTATGTGTTCTTATTCCTATGGCATAGTTAATATTAAACCGTATTTGTGAATTTTTTAATAGTGTTGATTAATCCATTTTTTTGGATAAAGTGCATCTGCTACTCCACGATATCTGTATTTGTGAATTTTTAATACTATTTTACTAATGCTACTCCACGATATATGCAACTCCACAGTCCATGTAGTCTATTGTTGTAAAGACTTTGAAGTCTTCCACTAGCACTTGCATGTATTAGAGTGGTTATTTTTTGTGTTTTATGCTGTCAAAAGTTCATTGTTTTCTTTTGGATGTTATTGATTTATCTTTTTTGTCTAAAATTTACCCTATGACTTATATATCTTTTTTGGAAGTTCAAAATTATTTATATATCCTTACAAATTTAGAAATTGCATATATGTCCTTCTAAGACTTATATATCCTTACAAATTTAGAAATTTACAAATTTAGAAATAAAATAAATTAACATAAGCAATTCAGCAAAATATGAGTTTGGATATATTTGTAATTTTTATAATTTTAGATGGACATGTATGTTGTTTTAAATTTTGTAAGGATATTGATGTAATATTGAAATTTTGTAAGGATGTGAATGAAATTTACCCTATGTTTTTTGTCTAAAATTTTAGGTTCAACAATGGAATGTAGTCGAATTGATGTTGACTTGGATGGTGAAAGTGACGTTGTTGAGCAAAACAAAGTGCCGGTAGTTGGGGATAAAAGGACATCAAACGCTTGGCGCAACTACACAGATGTTAGAGATCCAAAGACGGGCAAGATTATAAAGGCGCAATGCAAACATTGTTCCAGAATCTTGATAGTTACTACAAAGAATGGTACATCATCTTTGGGTAAACATAATGCTGTATGTTTACAGAATCCTGATAATATTGACAAAAAACAAAAGAAAATTAGCACTTTTAGAACAAGTCAAAGTGATGCGACTACTGTTTCTAATTGGGAATTTAACCAAAATACAATCAGGCTTGCTTTAGCAAAAATGATTGTCATTGATGAGCAACCATTTTCATACGTTGAACGTGACGGGTTCAGATATTTTTGTAGTGTTGCTGTTCCACAGTTTTGTATCCCGTCACGTTTCACGGTTGCTAGAGATATTAGTAAAGTGTTTCTTTGTGAGACGGAGCAATTGAGAAATACCTTGAAAAGTTTGAATTCTAGGATCGCTCTTACTACTGATTGTTGGACTTCTGTGCAAAATTTAAGCTATATGTGTTTAACTGCTCATTTTATTGATGATAACTGGAAATTACATAAAAGAATTTTGAATTTCCGTAATATTGATAGTCATAAAGGAAAGGAAATCGGGAAAGAAGTAGAATCTTGTATTCTTTATTGGAGTATTGAAGAGAAGTTATCTTGCATCACTGTAGATAACGCAAGTGCTAATGATGTAGCTGTTGCTCATATAAAAGACAATCTAATGGATAAACTTGTCTTAGGAGGTGAGTTTTTCCATATGAGATGTGCCGCCCATATCTTAAACTTGATTGTTAAAGATGGTCTCGATTTGATTAAAGATGCCATTGTTAGGATTAGGGGTGTAGTTAGATATGTCAGAAGCTCTACGGAAAGATCAAAGTTGTTTGATACTTGTGTTTCAAAATCAAAAATTTTGAGTAAAGCATCTGTATCTCTTGATGTACCAACACGGTGGAACGCCACTTACATTATGTTGGAAACGGCAGTTAAGTTTGAGAGAGCTTTTAAAAGAATGAGACAAGAAGACCCCGCATTTGAGAAAGATCTTAAAGATGGATTTCCATCCCAAAAAGATTGGGAAAGTGCTAGAAATTTATCTCTTTGTTTGAAGCAGTTTTTTGAAGCCACAAAAAGGATGTCGGGAACTTTGTATGTTACAGCTAATATGCATTATCATGAGATATTAGGTGTACTTGCTTCCTTGTTGGAGTGGACACAAGATGAAGATATCAATATTGTTCTTATGGGTGATCAAATGAGGAAAAAGTTTGACAAGTATTATGGAGACTTTGGAAAAACAAATGTGATGGTGTTAGTTGCGGTTGCACTTGATCCAAGGTATAAGATGAGGTTTGTGAAGTTTTCTCTAAGAAAAATCTATCCTTTAGACTTCAAGAAGGTTGAAGAACTATATGCTAAAGTGTTTGAGGTGTTGAATCAACTATATAATCATTATTCTAATGTTTCTTCAACGGGCAAGAATGATGGTTCTAGTTCTTTCAATACAAATGATAATGATGGTCAAAATTTTGATGGTGTGGTTAAGAATAAGCAAATGAGAAAAATATATGATGAGTTTTATGAAAATGATGTTGAAGATGCTATGGAAAAATCTGAATTGGAGGAATATCTTGATGCTCCACCCGAAAAAATGAATAATGAAACATTTGATATTTTGAAGTGGTGGAGTGACAAATGCACAACATACAAGGTGATGGCATCAATGGCAAAGGACATTCTAGCCATTCCGGTTTCTACGGTTGCTAGTGAGTCCACTTTTAGTACATCCGGACGTGTGGTTGATGATTTTCGTAGTAATTTGCTTCCAAAGACGGTGGAAGCTTTGATTTGTACTCAAGATTGGTTAAGGGCATCAAATGTTTGTATTGACCTCGAACAGTTATTGGAAGATGTGGAAAAATATGAGGAAGGTAATATGGAAGATACACTTTTATTTATTCTTTTATTTTATGTTTCTTATATAATATTTAATACTCTAATTTGAATTTTTATGTTTAATTCCATTGCAGAAATCAGTCGCAATATGGAAGATACACGTGGAGGGAGTTAGTAGTTGCTGTTTTTGAAGTTGGGATGGTGTTGTTTTTGCTGCCTGCTATTGCTGTTTACTGTTTTGCTGCTTTTTTGCTTGCTGTTTTGCTGTTTTTTGCTTGTTGTTGGTGCTGTTTTGGTGTTGCTGTTTGGCTGTTTTGCTGTTTTGAAACTTGATAAAATTTGTTTATTGTTTTGCTGTTTTGTTGTTTGTTATTGCTGAAAATTATCATTTTGTTATACTACTTGATAAATTCCAATTGTGTTGGCATGGTGTTTTGAGATCAAGTTTTTATGATTATTTTAGTTTTATATATTGCAGTCCTAGTCTCCTGTTGTTTATAAAAGTTTATTCAATGAAATGTATACAATAAAAGATGTAATTTATCAAGAAGCCGGGTACCCGGAACCGGAACCGGTTCCGGCGGTTCCGGGAGCGGTTTCAATTTTCTAGGAACCGGTGTAGGCAGTTCCGGTTCCAATACCTAAAAACTAAGAACCGCCGGTTCCGGGAGCGGTTCCGGTTCCGGCTAAAATAGGCGGGTACCCGGTTGTGCTCATCCCTAATTTAAATTGTAATACTCAAAACTTTATGTTTTGTCAAAGAAAGAAAAATATTTATTTTAACTAAAAATAAATAATATGAAAAATATGTATCAATGATGAGCTATATTTTGATATACTATAAGAGATATTCTTTACGAATGTAGCTTAACCAATTAATAGTTTAGTAAATTAACATGATTCTTGAATAATGGACTATAGAAGATGTTAATTCTTCAAGAATTTACAGTAACAGATAAAGATTCTTGAATGGTAAACAAAACTAAAAATGACTCTTAAAGAATGAAAAACAGAACATTATTGTAGAGAACGTAGATTTGAAACTGAATCTTGAAGACTGAACACAAAATTGAAACCTATTTTAAAAGAATGGAATGCAAAAGAATGTGACACAGTAAAAAAAATGTTAATTTGTACTTTAAAATTTTTGATTTGATCTTTTCTCATGAACTTTTAAATTGAATACTTTGATCTTTGTATTTTCCTAAAGATTGAAATCTTTTGATTCTTTAATTCGTACTTTGTGAGGACTATACAAAAGAATGTGACACAGTAAAAAAAATGTTAATTTGTACTTTAAAATTTTTAATTTGATCTTTTCTCATGAACTTTTAAATTGAATACTTTAATCTTTGCATTTTCCTAAAGATTGAAATCTTTTGATTCTTTAATTTGTACTTTGTGAGGACGATACTAAAAATATTGTGATGAATATGTAAAACCAAGAATGAAATTATCCGAATCTTTAAGAATGAAATAATGAAATATGTTTCATTAAATCACATAATTCTTAAAGAATGAAACATATTTCATGTATTGTGAGAATTATATAAAAAACATACTACAACAGATCACGTAAATTGAAACTCATATTGAATTCCATGAAAATCTCACATTCCATATATATTGTTAACTATTCTTACGTTTTTGCCATTACAATTAATTTATTGTAGTTATATAGTATATGCTAATCTATGTTCATTAACATGTACCTTAAGATCACATCTCTTCAATCTTTTAATCTAATGGCTAGAATTTGGTCATACATTCACACAATATTTATGATTCACATTTGATCTTAACCATATATATATATATATATATATATATATATATATATATATATATATGTGTGTGTGTGTGTGTGTATGTGTAAATTCCTTGAAATATGTAAAAAAATAAAACTGGATTTTTCAAAAAACAAAAACGAAAATGTTGGTTTTCTAAGATGGTTTGGTCTTTTCAAATTGAAAACTTATGTTTACATTTTTTAGTTTTTGGTAAGGTTTCGGTTCTATTTTACAGTTTTAGTTTTTGGTTTTCTTGCAAACCTCCTTAATTACCAATAAGTTTGATATGAAAGTATGTTATAATAATTCTGTAAAGATATTTATGTTGTATATTAAAGTTTAAACATTAAACATGATACTGAGAGTTTATTAACGATAGATATGGTTATAAAAAGGGTAAATAGCATAAAAAAACATTCCGTTTACACCAAAATTCTAATTTGACACCATGTTTTTTTTTGTCTCAAATTTGACACTGTGTTTTCCAATTTGTTACAATTCTGACCATTTGACCGGTTAACCAGGTTACATGCTGACGTGACATGATAACGTGTCAGTTTTGATGATGTGGCATGCTGCCATGATATGCTGACGTGTCAAAATTGAATTTTTGTCCACAAAAAACACTAAGTTTTCATTTTTTTTTTTCCGATTTTGATACTAAGTTTAATTTTTTCTTTCAATTTTGATACTATGTTTTTTTGTTCCAAATCGAACATCATTTATCAATTTTGTTCAATTTTGATAATTTCCAATTTCAATAAAAAACCATAGTTTTATATAAATACAAGGTTTTCTTTATTTATTTATTTATTTTTTAAACCATAATTTTATGTATAAATATGTATTAGTGATATAAAAACCGTATTTTATATTAAATACGCAACTTTAAAATGAGTTTGTAGGTTTGGAGGCGTGTAGTTTGATTCTCATGATATAACTAATGTATATTTATACATTATACTTTGAATGTATAAAAAAGCAGCTTATACTTAAACAAAAATCTGGTTTTTAAACAAAAAAATATTTTTATACGGTTTTAAATGTAATAAAAAAAATATTTATTCGGTTTCAAATGGAAAATGGTCAAAATTAAACAAAATTGGAAAAAATAATGTTCGATTTGGAACAAGAAAAATAGTGTCAAAATTAAAAGAAAAAATTAAACTTAGTTTAAAAAAAAAAAAAGTAAAAACTTAGTGTTTTTTTTTTGGAAAAAAAATTCAATTTTGACACGTCAGCATATCATGTCAGCATGCTACATCAAAACTGACACGTAATCATGTCACATCAGCATGTAACCTGGTTAACCGGTCACAGGGCCGGCTCAACGAGTTTGGGGGCTCTAAGCGAACCAAAAATTTGGAGCCCTTTGGCATTTACTATACTTAATGTTATAAACCCTCCTCCTTTATCCGGGCTTGGGACCGGCAATAATAAACTAAAAAGTTTAGAAATGGAGAAGTTAATTTTTTTTTTTTTTTTTTTTTTTTATGTATATGTTTTTTTGTGAATATATTTTATGATGTAAAGTTAATTTTTCTATCTTTTTTAGATGCAAATTCTTTAATGAAATTTTCATAATCAATTTCTTTTACTAACTGTTTTTCAATTGATAAAATTGCTAATCCATTTAATCTTTCTTGTGACATTGTAGATCTTAAATAATTTTTTAATAGTTTTAATTTAGAAAAACTTCTTTCGGCAGAGACAACGGTTACAAGAATAGTTAACATAATCCTATAGGCAACATATGCATTTGGAAAAGAACTAAACTTTTTAATGTAATTAAGTATATTAATAATTGTATCACGTTCTAAATGTACAATATGTCTTAATAGTTTTAGTTCATGAAATAAATCTAAACCATTAATATCTAAGTTATCATCATGCTTTAAAGTTTTTTCAAGATTTAAACAATGTTTTTTTAAAGTATTTTCATCAAATGATTTTAATTTTTCTATACTAAATAGAAAACCAAAAATATTTTTGAACTCATTAAATTGTTCAAATATACTTTTAAGTGAAGTAATGGTTTTATCTAATATATATAAAAAGTAATCAGTTTTAAATAACTGAATAGGAGTTTTAATAGTTTCATTAGCAAAAATTTCATCATATCGTCTATTTCTTTGAATGATACGCTTTTCACGAAATTCTTGTTTTACATTCATTTCTAAAGTCAATTCTTTTGCATAATCTAAAGCCTTTTCAAATCCGTTTTCTCTATATTCTTCAAAGAAACACAAAAGTCCATTTAGTTGATCTATAGCATCATCGATACACATATCATTTGATTGCAAGCTTTTACTAACAATGTTAATAGCAAACAAAACATCATACCAAATAATCATTCCTAATAAAAATTCATAGTTTTCAAGTTCATATGTAGCTAAACATTTAGACTCACTTTTAATTTTTGGATCTCCACAATTTTTAGATAATTGTAAAAGTGCTTTTCTTAATTGTGGTGCTTGAAATCTAATTGCTTTTACACTTTCTAACCTACTTTCCCAACGAGTTTGCGATAATGATTTAAGTGTTAGGTTTGATATATTATCTTGTAATATTTTCCACCTTTGAGTTGATGAAGCAAATATCGAATATATACGTTGTATAACTCCAAAAAATTCACTAGCTTTTTCACACGAATTAGCCATATCTCAAATTACTAAATTTAAACTATGACAACCACAAGGAGTGTAGAATGCTCTAGGGTTAATATCTAACAATCGTTTCTGTACACCTTGATGTTTTCCTTTCATATTTGAACCATTGTCGTAACCTTGACCCCTAACATCATTTATATCTAGTCATATATTTTTAATTTTATCAACTATAGCATCATATAAGCCTTTACCGGTTGTATTATCTACAACTAAAAATCCTAGAAACTACTCCTTAAAGGTGTGTGATTATTTTCACTATTAGTTTGTTCGTTATCAATTTCAATATTGGTTTGTTCGTTATCATTTTCACTATTAGTTTGTTCATTATTAATTTCAATATTAGTTTGTTTAATTATTATTTTCACTATTAGTTTGTTCGTTATCAATTTCAATATTAGTTTCAATATTATTATCAACATTATCTTGTTCTGGTTCATTATCAACATTAATTTCTTCTTGTTCATTATCAACATTTTTGTTTGTAGTTAAATATTTTAAAAATGAACCTTTTTGTTTATCTATAAAAGTTTCTTCTTGCATTTTTCGTTTCCTTTTTGAAGAATCTGATTTGTATTTTCTCTTTGACATGTTTATTAATTATTTGATTAATAATAACTATAGTATAGAAGATATAGATTAGGATTATACCGCCCTTAAGATAATGGAAAGCTCAAAAATAACGGAATCTGCCAATCTGAAATCAGTGAACAATGGAATCTGCCAATCTGAAATAAAAAATCAGAAAATTGAAAAGATTAACCAATTTGATCATTCATGCCATTTGGAAAAAGCCAAAATGTAACGACCCAATTTTCACATCAAATTTTTTTTTGTTTAAAAACGTTACCTTAGAAAATATTAATAACTAAAACATCATTTGATCATCCATAATATAAACTGAACCATGTCTGAAAACCAAAACATACAACTAATCAGAATATCAGAGTATCAATCCCAGAAAAGCTCGTAAATGCGGAAACCGGAGATTGTGTGTGTGACATGCTGCTACCGCGCCGGCTCCTTTCCCCTAGCTGAGGAGGTACCTGAAACCAAAACTGAAACCGTAAGCACAAAGCTTAGTGAGCTCCCCCATAATACCCCATACCATGCAAGCATATAACAAACAACATTCAATTAGGAGATACGGGCCCCGCCCACACTCGTGAAGATACGGGCCCCGCCCACACTTCGCTTTCTGAGAGATACGGGCCACGCCCACACTCGTGAAGATACAGGCCCCGCCCACACTTTGCTATCTGGGAGATACGGGCCTAGCCCACACTCCACTCTCGGAGAGATACGGGCCTAGCCCACACTCAACCGCCAACTCATATCATACAAGTATCGCACAGACAACAAGTGTAAATAATTCTATCTTACTGGCATATATCATAATCAACTCAACTAAGAGATACGGGCTCGGCCCACACTCTAATACTAACGTCTCGTCTATACGGGCCGGCCTTGGTGCCTTAGACCCGTTACTACTGGAAGGAAACTCACCTCGAAATAGCTGCTGGTCTGTGTGGGAATTGATCACCTACTGCTGCTGCTGCTGCTCCGGAAACTCCCCGGCTGCAATTCCCACAATATACTTAATCATACACTGCTAACTGTCCTTTGGGTAAAAAGACCATTTTACCCTTGGTCTAGCCCTAAGTCAATTCGGAGTCAACTTTTAGTTGACCGACTCGCCGAGTCCCTTTCCAGACAATTATCCTGGGTCCCTGATTCTACTCGTCGAGTTGGGCTATGACTCGACGAGTTCATCTTCTAAACCGACATTCAACTCCTTCATCCTACTCGCCGAGTTGTATGAACAACTCGTCGAGTTCATCTTCATCCGAAGAACACATATGCTAAGACTCGCCGAGTTATATGAACAACTCGCCGAGTCTGTTCTTGATCTATGAAGATTGCCTTGGACTCGCCGAGTCAGGGCATTGACTCGCCGAGTCCTAACATGGGTGAGTTCAGCTCCCAACTCACCGAGTCACCCCCTGTGACTCACGGCTCAACTCGATACATCATGAAGGGACCAATTCGGTGACTCGCGACCAGACTCGCCGAGTCACCTATACGACTCGCCGAGTCGCCGCCATGCATCCACCAAATACACCGATTTGCTCGATTTCAGTCCATGCCATTCATAGATCTGGACTTCTAGGACACAAATCACACGTAAAGTTTCCAACTTTACGTGTGGATATTCACCAATATGGATTTTAGGGCTCAAAATGCCCTAAAAGGGTAGATCTAGGGCTAACAAGCAACATGGGGCCATAAAGCTAACAGATCTGAGCTCCTGGAGCTCAATCTTGCCTAGATCCAGAGGCCAAACATCTTAATACGACATATAATGCACATACAAGCTTGGGGATTTGACCAAGAAAGACCCAAATGAAGTTTTAAGCATAGAATCATGGGGAAAACGAGTTATACCTCAAAGGAACTGCTGGAAGAACACAATAGTTGCTTGGTTGGCTTTCCTTCTTCTGGATCTACTTCTTTCCTCCTTCAAAACCTTCAAAAACACCCACAAAAGTCTCAAACTCTCAAGGAACGGCTTAAGACGAGGTATACAGGGCTCTAAGGGTGAATGGGGGCTGGCTTGGGGCAGTTAAGTCGTTTAAATAGGGTGCAAACCCCTGAAACTTAGGGTTTCATCCAACAGCGGCGACTCGCCGAGTCTAGGATATGGACTCGCCGAGTCGCCAACTTAAAACGTGACCTGGGTCGCGTCTCTACTCGGCGAGTCGGACCCATGACTCGCCGAGTCCAAGGCTAAAATGGGAAATGTTCGAATAAGATTTACATACCAGAAAGCAGATGCTACACAAAAACAATTAGAATACAAATTACATAACTTAATAATAAAATATTGTTCGTTACTAAACAAAACAAATGATGCAGTTAGACAAAACTTATTAGCTAGGCAACAATTACTCCATTAATCAGCAATATAGATTGACATTTTTAGTCTTTAGAACATGTCTAAATGTATATTATGACTAATAATAAAGAATCTTTTTTTGCATTAATTCATATAACTAGATCTGATATTCATCCAATTAGATCCGTGAAGAAACATGTCAAACAACAAAATAAATACTAAGGTCCCTACTTCGTTTAACTAAAGATGAACATGTGTAAGCAAATCAAAACCAACTAGTCCATTAATCATCAATATAGATTGACATTTTTAATCTTTAGAACATTGCTCTATTAATCATCGGCTATTAACAAATAAACAATTATTACCCCAAATCCCTAATTATATAATCTTATAATCAGACAATAGGAAATCAAAAATCAAAAGGAAAAATACAAGCAAATTACCGTTTCAATTCAATGCCAACAGTCACAGAAGAATCGATTTTTGAGCGATCAGCAATGGAGAATCCTGAATCCGATAAGCAGATCGATTGGAGAATCGATTGACGATTGGTCAATTGGAATCGATAGGCTGTGGATTGTGGAATGGAAGAATGATTGACGATTGGTCGATTGGAGAAGAATTGATTGAATGATAGAAAAGAAGGGAAGTTGATAAGTCGTCACAGCGTCCGTTACTTGTTCGGTGATTGTTTGTATCTTTAGTCGGCCGACGTTTTTTTTTTTTAAATTTTATTTTATTGTTGAGGAATGGATAGTATAGCTGGACTCAATAGTCAATAAACCGGACTTGAAAATGGAATCCCTTACAATTTGGGGCTCTAAGCCCTCCCTTTACAAACAATAATTTAAGGTCAGTCCTGACCGATCAAGTTGTCAGAATTATAAAAAATTGAAAAACACAGTTTCAAATTTAAAAAAAAAAACACGATGTCAAATTAAAATTTTAGTATAAACATTTTAGTGCAAACGAAATGTTTTTTTATACTATTTACCCTTTTATTTGTTCATTAAATCCGAGTAATTAATTCGGCGTTTCGAGTCTCGGTGACAAATCATTTCAGTTGGATTCAAGTGACTGAAATTACAGTTATATCCTAAGTCAAAGAAAAACAAGACCTCGGTGACAAAGCATTTCAGTTGGAGTCAAGTGACTGAAATTACAGTTATATCCTAAGTCAAAGAAAAACAAGACGCTAATTTCGAACAACTATCATCTTTTTATGTTTATCTTTTCATTAAACCTCCATTTTCCCCCCTCAAAAACTCTACTCTTTACAATTTTATTTCTTTCTTTCCTTTTTTAACGAACAACCAATATTTATAAAATTTTAACAGAATGGAGGAAAGTTTCTTCCTTTTTCATCCCTCCACCTTCCATGGTTTCCGGCTACCCTAACCTAACCAGTCCTGTTCACCACAGTTCCACTCCTAAACCCACTGAACATTCCGCCTCCCGGTTGCTCAAGACCTCTCATGTACTTCCTCACCTCTTTCCTTATCATTTCCTGCATCACTGACAAAAACTCATCACTCAACGGCACAGAGGACTTCTCCGGTGCCGGAGGACGGGACACCTGAAGCTGCTGCATCGCCAAAGATATGGCAGATGGAATCGCCGACATAAACTCAGCTTCATTGTTCAGGTTTATTTCTTGATTACGATTTCCGGGAACCTGCTGCAACGGCGTCGCGGGGATAGGAACAGGGGATGGAGGCGGGGCTATAACCGTCGGAGACGGCGGCATTAGCTGCATCGGGATCGCCGTTGGCGTATCGCTCGTTTCGACCCCGGGAAGTGAAAGACTCAACGACGTTAGAGGGTCGTTCGCTGGCGGTAGAGGTGGTGAACGCGGGGACGACGATGTTGGAATTTCGATCTGCTGTGTAACGATGGCGCAGGGCCGAGAAACAGGGCGGAACGACATCGCCGGTGGACTTGAATCGCTGATATCGGATCCCGTTGGGCTACCCGGGTTGAAGAAAAGACCCGAAACGGCAGCCGCTGAGCCGGCACTGACAGAGCGTTTCAACGATGGTTGTTGAATCGCGAAGTCATTAAACTCTTCGTTCGTCATCGACGAACATTTCCGTTTCAAAGTCGAGTTCCAGTGGTTTTTAATGGCGTTATCGGTTCGACCGGATAAAAGCCGGGCAATCGTAGCCCATTTGTTACCAAACCGGGCATGTGCCCGAAGGATCGTCTCATCCTCCTCCGGAGTAAAAGCACGGTGTTCCACCTGCGGGGACAGCTGGTTACACCACCGCAGCCGACAAGATTTCCCTGATCTACCAGGAATAGATTTACTGATAAGCGACCAATTTCTCGGGCCATGCTTCTCGACAAGTTGCTGAAGCAACTCATCTTCATCGGGGCTCCATGGGCCTTTGATTCGGTCCGTGTCTTTCTTCGAATTGTTCGCCATAACAACCAATTAATAAATGCAAAAATCTGTTGATTTTCAGTGAGAATTCATGTAAAAGATATGATCTTTGAATTTGAAATCGGAGACAATTGTAGAGAGAGAAAGTGGGGTGTGGAGGTGGGGAGATGGTGGTTTTATATGGGAGTGAGGAGTATAAAAGGGGTTAGGAATGACCGGTCGAACCGGTGAGAATGAAAGGGGGTGATGCTAGTGGGTGACCGGCTGTGAGATGAGCCAAGCGGTTGCATTTGGTATAATTTTGGAATACAGCTGGCTAACGGACACGCGTCACATCATGGCCTTGCACTCATACTTACTTTCATCTTCGTAATCTTTTCTTTCACCTCTCTTCTTAATTACTCTCTCTAGCGGTGCGTGACATACACTTTCTTGTCGTCTTCTGTAATTTTAGGATACAAGATATTTTATGTTTTCTCTGGTTCCCTCTAAAAGAAATGTTATTTATCACTTTTGTATCTTAAGTTGTATGATAAATTATACGAATTGTCGCTTTAGATTTGGATTGTTTGCCTTTGGTCGTTAATTTTTTGTTTAAATTTCGATTCGTTATGTGTTCTGTTTATGTTATGTTTTGCTCTTTGCTACATATAAAAAATTAAGAACTAGACAAAATTACATCGTTGGTCCTTCTAATTAGAAAAAAAAAAAAAAAAAAATACTAATTGATGTCTTTTAGGAATTTTAGATTATGGGAATCGTTTTAATGTTTAAAATGAACATACGTAATGTCATTTTAGTTAACGGTGTTAATTTTTGTTCTAAAAGAAGATCATTTTGTTTTAAATTTTTATCATGGTTGATCACTTTTTGTCATTTTTAATTTATTTTACATTTAAAAAAAAACTACTTCAAAAAAAAAAAAAAGAATATATAACCGCTCCTCCTTCACCTCCACTGTTCTCTTTCCCTATAAGTGTAGTCTCTCCGCCCTAACCTCCCACCGACCACCATCTCTTGCACCAACACATCTTCCTCTCATGACCCAACAAATCCAGTTGCTTGGTCCCAAACCACTGACGGTATCTCGTTGCCTAACTGTTACCTCCAACAACATCGGTGATAACTCGACCCACTCCCCCTTTCTTCACCCCTCTCTCTTCCATTGCAGTTGCACGTAGTCATGGGCATTAAACAGGTTATCTTCTTGAATCTTTTGTGGGTGGGTTTTGATTGAAACATAGTACAACAAAGTTAATGTAGTCTCTTCTAAACACCACCATTAATGAAAAAAAAATTTAAGTTGAAGATAGATATCAGTCTCTCGTTCTTCTATTACCCTAATCATCACAAACAAACCCACCGTCAAACCACCACACCTCCTTGTAACATCTCAAAAAACACAGTCTGAAAATTTCATTTAATTAAATAATAAAAACCATAGTCGATAAACCTCATATAAAAATCATAAGCAATGTATTTCAAAATATTATAACAACTGCCAAGTATATTAGAGTATAAACATCCCAGGCTGAACAAATGGTGTGTGCACTGCAATCTTCCCGAGCTCCTCTTTTGAAAATTGAGCACCTGAAACCAAAAACTGAAAACTGTAAGCACAAAGCTTAGTGAGCTCCCCCAAACTACCACATACCATACAATAACATATAAAGCACATATTGGGCCTTGCCCACTGCATCGGACCGTAATCCAAAAACTGCATCTGACCAAAGTCTGGAAACTAACCAGGGTCTTACCCTCTGCATCGGAACGAAGTCCGGAAACTGCATTGGACCGAAGTCCGGAACTAACCAGGGCTTTGCCCTCTGCATCAGACTGCATCAGACTGAAGTCCGGAAACTGCATTGGACCGAAGTCCGGAACTGACTGAACATAACATAACATAAACATATCAACTAGCATAAACACATATACTGCATACTGCATCGGACCAAGGTCTGGAACACATAACACAAAACATGCTTGAATCACAAAGACATCAAGCAATCTAACTACTGCATCGGACCGAGGTCCGAAACTATTGCTATCTAAACGGGCCGACATTGTAGTCGTAGACCCGTTCCTACTGGAAGGTAACTCACCTCACACTGCTGACGTCCTGTAGACATAATCTCATATTGTTGAAGTCCCGCAGACTCAACCTTAGCTGCTGGATGACAGATTCCCGAACTGTCAACACCAAAATAACACCCAATTAATAATTGGGTTCTAACACATAACTATAAATACATACTTTGGATAATTACTACATTACCCCTAGCTTGGCTTACCCAAGCCCAAGGCCCAATCCATAGGCCCAAAGTCAACTAGGGATCAAAGCCCAACATATGGCCCAATTTTCCAAATTGGGCCCAAACCTCTACTTGGACTTCCCTTAAGGCCCAATTGCTCAGTCCGGTCCAACATGTCTCATTCTAAGGGCCCAATATAATACAACCAACTAGACCCAACTATGGCCCATTTATGGCCAAATTTTCCAAATTAGGCCTAATCCTTCATATGGGCCTTACCCTAGAACCCAACTAATTACTCTAGTCCATTTGATTATTCTTGGATGGCCCAACACCAAGCCCAAGTGAAATTAGGGTTTCACATAAAATGATAATTAGGGTTAATTGTTTCTCACTTAACCCATTAAGGGCTTAACCCACTAAGGACTTAATCCATTAAGGACTTAATCCATTAAGGACTTTATTGCTTAAATTAATTTCTACCAATGATTGTTATTTAATATTTCACTTATTAAATAAGTCTCGTGTATGTCCTGATAAATTCTCAAATGTTAGTATTTTCTCAATTAGTCCATTAAGGACTTGATCCATTAATTCCTTTACTCTACTAGATAAATGGCATGAAATAATTTGGGCTTAATTCATAATCCAATCCCAATGGCCCACAAGTGGGCCCAATAAGTCTAAGGCCCAACACTCATAATTAGGGTTTTCCACCCAAACATGTCCCAATAGGCCCAAAACCAATCTCTAAGCCCATTAGTGGGGCACCACCCACTACCACCTCGGGTAGTGGTGGTCGATGGCGGCTCATGGCGGCGGCCACCACCTTACGGTGGTGGTTATTATTATTATTATTTTTATTATTAATCAAAGCTAATTACAATTATAATTGCTTAATCCAAGAATAACACATACACACACTAACTATCTCACATACGCACACACACAGCCACACTATGGTGGCCGGCGGTGGCTGGTGATGGCAGCCACCACCTCACGGTGGTGGTGACTATGATCTTCAGCCACTACGACGACAAGGTACTCCAAATATCAATCCAAATGCACCTAAAATCCCACAGCCACCCGAGATGGTATAATTTCAGAACATGTATGTTACAAATACCTCCTCCTTTTGAGGATTTCGTTCCCGAAATTATAACAATTAAAACAAATGGGGATACTTCGCTCTTATCTTATTCTTATTTTCCCCAAGTATAATTTGGGCCTTGATGGTGTTTCTACTTGAAAAATCACCAACTCTACTTCTTTATTATGTAGATTAGTCGTTCTTTCATTTACGATCTCTTCTACTTAATTTACTATCCAGTTTCACCTCTGATAATAGAACCATTTCATCATATATGCTTAAACCTGTACATAGATAGCTCACATGAAACACTTCATGAATATTTGTCAAATCTTTATGCAATTCCAAGCAGTATGCTTACTTACCAACCGTTCTTTCTTCCAAAGTAGTATAACACCTTTTCATGAAATACTTTCAGTATTACTAAATCATCCACCCGGAATTCTGCGGGTCGTCTCCTCTTTTTTTTTTTTTTTTTTTTTTTTTTTTTTGCATAGGGAATTTATCGATCCTGAGCCGCTTTCATTGTTTCTCGAAAAATTTGTATCTTGTCAGTGATGTATTGAATCATTTCAGATCCTCCAAAGATCTTCCGTCTTACGTCACGCCAACATATTTGAGTATGACATTTACGCTCATACAATACTTTATATACCTTCAGTATATTTTCTACTGTTTGGATTGCTCTCTTCTTTTGACCATTTGTCTGAGGATGATAAGTTGTATTAAGAGCAACTCGAGATCCTAATTCATGCTTCATTCTCACCCAAAAGTGAGGAGTGAAACGAGTATCACAGTCGGAAATAATCTATAGTGGCGCACCATGACTTGCCACAATTTCGTCTAAGTAACTTACGCGTATTTCTCCAATGGAGTCGTTTCACGTGTGACGAGAATATATGTACTCTTTATCAGTCGGTCGATGATTATCCAAAGGTTATCATTCACAGTTTTCTTCTCCTCTTTCAAGGTATTAACTGTATAAGTCGGATAAGTAGAATATCCCTTCGACATAATTTATGAGTTTTTAAGAAATAAATTTATTATTTTCACCGTAGACATAAATAAAATCATCTCTTTGTAGCACAAGAGCTCTGCGTGGTTCTTTAACAACCAATCCATGTCGAGAATAATATCAAAGATGGGAATTAGGTTAGCAGGAAGATTAGAACTTTCAATTCCTATAACACTAACTCTATAGGCTTTATCAGCAAGTAATGATATATTTCCTATGTTATCTATATGAAATTATTGGACAATTGCGTAACAAGCAATTTGAAAAGAATATGCGAATTTATAAGGCATGAAAGAATCTGAGGCATTTGAATCAAATAAGATGTGAGTAGATCTAGAGTTTACGAGAAAATTACTAGTCACAACATTCGAGTTTTAACTTACTTCCTTTGTGGTAATCTAAAATGTACGATATTTTAACTTTTAGTTTGCCAAACGATTGTCAAACTCTTCAAACTTAATAATTACTAGCGGTGCTCAAACCTGCACCCGCTCATCATTCTCTATTAGGCTTTCGATCCTAATCTTTGAGTTAAAACTCAATTCTCATTGCAGACTCCTGTTCCTTCTTGGTTTATAGACTAAACCCAAGATAAGGTCTTTACTTTTGCTATAACTACAACTCGAATGGTCATATTCTAATGACCTTTGATTTTATCTCGCACAAGACAGATAACGATCCAAACTCTTGTATTAGAATCAGATCGAATAAATTGAGCTGATAGAATAACGAAAAAAAAAGAGTTTGATGAACACGTGGATGCGTAAGAATAGAAAGAATAGCATCACGTATCTCTAATTCATGCTTTTGGATATACAGATCTTTTAGATTTTGACACCTCCTCCTTTTTAGTTGGAGTATTCTTTGATTGTTGAACGACAACTTGACTCCCCGCCATTTGACTAGTAAGAGTAGGGCGGATATATTTCTTGTGGCCAGTAACACCACATAGCAAGTCACATCTCTGGCTAATGATTGCTCAATTCTTTAATGAAGATTGTTATATTTCTATCGACTATCTCGACCATTTACTTCTTCAGTATTCTTACTGAAGTTTTGTCACTATATAAGACATGGTTCTTTGAACCAATTAACTCCTTTCGCAGATTTGTACTAATCAGACTCGATTCTTTAAGAGTTGAACAATACTTGTCTTCTTAGTAATTACCGAATCGAAGGTAACGACACACATGAATAAAATGGAATCATTTACTAGCTTCTTGGTAACCTTGTGACTTTTCCTGATCCGAGTGTGAGTCATGTGCTTCCAGTAGTATAAGCCTCTACTACTATTCACACCTACTTATACTCGTCCCAAGTATTGTCTCGCAGTTCCCAGGTCACCATTCAAAAGTTTTCACAAAGCAACTTATCACACATGAATGTGTTTAAACAAATACATACAACGGTTTCTCCTAGACTCAACTAGGGTTTTCACGTTTCTATCAAATAAAAACATAGTTTTACTTCATTTTTAGTAAAAACCATCTTGTTAGAACTCAACACTCAATTTTATTCACTTTTAATAATAACAATACACAATTTCAGAACGTGTATGTTACAACCCATTAGAGCCATGATTCATACATCCAACAAAGTCTTTACATGTGAATATTATTATGATAAAAGTTGAAATAGTCACGAAACAATTAAAAGTTCTTATTGTTATTCTACAACAAAGTCAATGATAGATCTGGCATGTCATGGCGATTTCATAGTGTGTTTTCTTCTCCATAACTCTGTAATTCTCCACTTTGTTGACTGCTGTCATCTTATAATAAGGACCTTTCTCCTATATACAAAGATAATTAATATACTCAACAACATTAAGCAAGTGTTATATATGTTTGAAAATAAAGTGGATGGAAGTTTTATGGTGATTATATATTTAAATTTCGTGAAGAGATGTTACTGAGTCGGAAATGGTCACCCACTTACAATTCCATTTCAAAATACATTACATTGAATGCAATCAAATCCAAAATATATTTAAGTCATACCTTTAAGTCTAATTCCAGTGATTTGTTGTCAGGAAAATGTTCCTTGTATACCTTCTTGAATGCTCACATGTAATATTATAAGCAGAAACTATAAGTCATAATAAACAATTAAACTTGAATCAATCTGATTCGTCTATAAGTAAATAATTAAATAGGAAGCATGAAATGAATAGTCGGTTGAATAGAAAACCCATGGGATAACGATGGTGCCGTCTCTTCTCCTAAGCAAAAACAGTGGAGAAAGAGATACATGGGTGGGACAATGATTGTGCAGGCTACATGTAGAAGGGAGAGATTGGTGATGTTGAACTATAAAAATCAAAAGTAAAAAAAATCATTTTGTAGGGTAGGATTGCAACCCACAATGAGAGATTAATCCAAAAATCAAAAACAAAAAAGCACAAATTAGAAAAAATTAGGCTCAAATTTACTTGAATCGGGTTCATCATCTCCGGTAATACCTTAACAAGGGCTTTTTTTGGAGGCTTTCTCCGTTTCTCGGTCTTGGTCTGCACCTAGGTCTATCGAATTCACATATCGACTGTGGTTTACCCCCGATTTCTCTTTTCCCTTAGTTCTGTCTTGTAGGTGAGGAAGAATGGACGGCGTCGCGTATAGCCAATACAGAACCACCACCGGAACCCAAAAAGGTTGTTGCCTTACGATTTTGTTGGTCAGCAAAGCCCACCTACCACAGAACCAAAGCCGATAGATGGTGATGGTGAAGAAGTAGTAACATATGGTGAAAAGTAGATAGATAAAAGCATCGACAAAGAGAAAGACAAATGGAAGTAACCCGAAGGAGAGTAAAACATCAACGATCGGAGAAGGGAAAGCGGCTAAAATCGGCAAGTAGAAGGAGACTAACCGAAGCGTTGTCGTCCGATATGTTTGTGCTTGAAATCGAAAAAGAAAGGTTAAAATGATTGTAATGAATATGGAGAAAAGAAGCAGTAGAAGTAAGAGATGGAGATGGTCGGGTGCGATATTTCATAGAGGCGATATGGAAGGATCTGGAGACTGATGGAGATAAGGTAAAGAAGAAATAACAAAGGCAGAAGCAACACATGTCCATAAAAAATATGGATATCGAAAGAAAATGACCCTAAAGATGAATATATATATATATATATATATATATATATATATATATATATATATATAGGAAAGGACCCAGGTTCACTAATTGCAAAAGGTGATCATCTTTAATATATATATATATATATATATATATATATATATATATATATATATATATATATATATATATATATATATATATATATATATATTGATGTGGCTCATTTGAAAGGTTAATAATATTGCGTTGATGTGCATAGTCTAATAGCTATAAAAATGAAAATATTATATAATCATTATAGATTTATATTTCATAAATAAAATGTAACTAAATATTTGATATAATTAATTAACTAGTAAACAAATACTAAATCAATTTAAAACTAAAATATAATTAAGAGTTAAATTAAAATATTATTAGAAGATGAAAGGGTAAAATAAATAAACGGTTAAACTATATTCATAGATCAATATATATTTAGTGGTTAATAAAAATGAACAAAAATACTATAGGCTCCAATAGTAATAAGTGTTGATTATAAGCTTAAAAAAACTGGAATGATGTTATAATGTGGAGCATCTTTTACAACCTTCATGTTAATAGGAACTTTGGAAAAATTTAAGTACTAAAAGTATGGGAAAAAGTAGAATTGCTTGAGCATGTTAAACGTAAACAAAATACATCATGTTAACTGTAAAGCATTTACTGGATCGATGTGGTTATTTCTTGAACTGTTATTTTGCATAACCTTAAAAATATTAAAGCACATAGAAAATATTTTGACTCCAAGACTTTAAAGAACACCATCGAGCATTAACCATATATAAACATCAACCATAAGCAATTGTCTTAGTCTTTTTTGCTTGGTTATTCCAATTGTGACTATTTATGAGCGTAAAAAAAGATAAGTATGACAGTTGCATTTTCTATGCAATTATGATGTACATGCAACTTAATTAGCCAATTATCATGTAAAAGAGTTGTCTATCACTATACTATTGAAGTCGATAAGCATCAGTAACATATTCTTTCGTTTTCATATAGTTGACATCCTACCCATGAGTGGGACCGATGATTCTACGTATTGTCATATTGCTATCTCTCAGTTGATAAGTTTATTAGTTGTTACATGTTAAATGAGAAAATGATTGACTCGAACCGATATGAAATTACATGGGGGCTCATAGTGGACAAGAGGCTTGTTATTTTCTTGAGTAGTTCTTTCAAAAAACGAATATATATTTAACCGATAAGCGAAAAGAAAATAGTCGCGATCAAAAATGGATTTTTTTTTTTTTTCCATTTTTAGATACGAATTACAAACCCAACACATTATAATTAAAATAGATAAAGAGTTATATTTTTTTCCTCAATGAGACTTTTGCATTTTTATATTATATTCACAAAATGGATTTATAATGAATGAAAAATTAATCATTATTAAGCGAAGGTGGTTAGATATTTCCATTAAATAAGTTGTTATGGTTTCTATAAAAATAGGTACTCCATGACGGTATGATATACCATAACTCATACCTGGAACCCTTTATCCTCTGTCCTATATCCTATACTATTTCAGTGGCATTTTCTTGATATCAAGATAACATCCAAACTTGTGAAACAAAATGACTTCGGTTTAATAAACTTGTGTGCGCGCATGGGTACGAATGCACCACTAGTCGGTTAAAAATATCTTCTTTTTCCGCAATTGGATGTCTAATTCTTCGTCAATTATTAAGGGAATTTTTTCCAAATAGATAAACGGTTATATATTTGTATTCTCCTCCATAATACATTTTCTTTGGTATATTATACGCACAAAACGGATTTATAATCAATAAGAAATTAATCATTAAAGTATGAAATTTAAATTAATTGGAAAAATATGTTTAATGTGTTTCTAGTCATCTAACATAATTTGGAGAAGGAAATGAAAATAGGTTTATAAGTAGAAATACTTTTATGTCATGTAAGACTTATGAAACCAAAGCTTTCTTTTGCATGCAAAGTGGAGTGCAAATGCGATCAAAAATTACTTAGGTTCACTAAACTTGTGTGTGAGCGTGTGTACGAATGCACTATCGGTCAAGTAAAAAGAAGTTCATGGGACTTTGTTTTGCTAAATATCTTCTTTTTCGATATTGAATGCTTAACTTTTGGTGGGTTACAATGTTGCCATTAAATTAGCGGTTATGGTTCGTATAAATATGTTACTCATAACCATTTGACATATTTGTTTTTTTACTATCAAGGCAACATTTGGATTTAATAGGTTCGGATAGTATTAAAACCATTTCTAGCTATTGTATAATGGGAAAAAAAATATTTGATTGCAAAATGTGAACCGTAATGATTTCAGATCGCTAACAGTATATACGAGTGTGGATACAAATGCACCACTTGTCAACCATAAAAAATAAGTTCATAACCTCTTTGCTAAATATCTTATTCTTTCTGCAACTGCAATTGTAATTAAATTTGTTGTTATAAACTTGTACTAATTACAAATATTGATTACATTTTAGGTGTTTAATTCTTGGTCAATTACGATATTGTCATTATATAAGTTGTTATGGTTTGTATAAAAATAAGTACTCCAAGACGGTATGACATACCATAACTCAAACCTGCAACCCTTTATCCTCTATAATCTATCCTATACTACTTCAAAGGCATTTTCTTGCTATCAAGTTAACATTCAGACTTTACTTGTGAACCAAAATGACTTCGGTTTACTAAAGTTGTGTGCGAGCATGGGTATGGATGCACCACTAGTCAGTTAAAAATATCTTCTTTTTCCGCAATTGGATGTTTAATTCTTCGTCAATTAATTAAGGGTATTTTTCGAAATACATAAACGGTTATATATTAGTGTTCTCCTGCATGATACGTTTTCTTTGGTATATTATACACACAAAAAGGATTTATAATGAATGAGAAATTAATCATTAAAGTATGGTGGTTAAATTAATCGGAAAAAGATGTTTAACGTGTGATAAAGCCAAATTCTGAGATGGCTAATCTCCTTTCTACTAACAAAATTAAGAACACAAACTGAAACAAATTTCTTCTCTATTGATCTGATGCAATTGACAAGCTATTTATAATGAATGAATTAAACTACCTAATCTAGGAATTGGAATGTGAACTTGGTATTGGAAGTAAATGGGTAAATTAAGGTCCTAAGAAAAAGGAAACATGATCTAACACTAACTCCATGAAGGGAATTAGAAGAAAAAGTCTTCTATTGGAATGAGGTTGTATCAATGTGTTTCTAGTCATCTGGCATAATTTGGAGAAGAAAATGAAAATAGGTTTATAATTAGAAATACTTGTAAGTCGTGTAAGGCTTATGAAACCAAAGCTTTCTTTCGCATGCATAGAGGGGTGCAGATGCGATCCAAAATAACTTGAGTTCACTAAACTTGTGTGTGAACGTGGGTACAAATGCACTATCGGTCAGATAAAAAGAACTTCATAGGACTTTGTTTTTCTAAATATATTCTTTTTCGATATTGAATGCTTAAGTTTTGGCCGGTTAAAAAGTTTTGATTAAATTAGCGGTTATGGTTTGTATAAATATGTTACTCATAACCATTTGACATACTATAGTTCAGACCTAAAACATTTTATTATCTACTACTCAGTTGTGTTTTTTTACTATCAAGACAACATTTGAATTTAATAGGTTCGAACATTATTAAAACCGTTTCTAGCTATCGTATAATGGAACAAATGCCTGATTGCAAAATGTAAACCGTAATGATTTCGGATCGCTAAAAGTATATACGAGCGTTGATACAAATGCACCACTTGTCGACCAGAAAAAAAATCACGACCTTTTTGTTAAATATCTTATTTTTTCCGCAATTGCATTGGTAATTAAATTTGTCGTTATAAACTTGTGTTAATTAACAATATTGATTACATTTTAGGTGTTTAATTCTTGGTCAATTACGAAATTGTCATTAAATAAGTTGTTCTGTTTTTATAAAAATAAGTACTCCATGATGGTATGACATACCATAATTCAAACCTGCAACCCTTTCTCATCTATCCTCTATCCTATACTACTTCAGTTGCATTTTCTGACTCTCAAGATTACATCCAGACTTTACTTGTGAACCAAATTGACTTTGGTTTACTAAACTTATGTGCACGCATGGGTCTGAGTGCACCACTAGTAAGTTAAAAATATCTTCTTTTTCCGCAATTGGATATTTAATTCTTCGTCAATTAATTAAGGGTATTTTTCCAAATAGATAATCGGGTATATATTTGTGTTCTCATCTATGATACGTTTTCTTTGGTATATTATACTCACAAAAGGGATTTATAATGAATGAGAAATTAATCATTAAAATATGGCGGTTAAATTAATTGGAAAAAGATGTTTAATGTGTTTCTAGTCATCTATCATAATTTAGAGAAGGAAATGAAAATAGGTTTATAAGTAGAAATACTTTTAAGTCGTGTTAGTCTTTTGAAACCAAATCTTTCTTTTGCATGCATAGATATAGGGTTGTTAATTGGGTTAACCCGATCGGGTTTCGGGTTAAACGGGTTGAGTTAGTCGGGTTTTTCTAGAAAAAATATTCACCCAAAACCAAACCCTAGTAAGGTATAAGTTAGTCGGGTTCGGGTTAATCGGGTTATGGGTTAGTAGGGTCGGGTTAATAGGGTTAGTCGAGTTGAGGTTCAAATGTACGACGGATTTATGTTGTGTCATTTTAATACACAATCCACATGTATAGGGACTTAAAGTGTAAAGTTGGTATACGATATGAATTTTTGGAGTTTCTTTTACCATATTAGTAATGTAAACAGTTAGTAAAATTGTTACAACACAACCATACTGCATTACGAGGGTAGGAAAGTTATAACCATTTTATACATCTCTATACATAGTAAATTTACTCTCTCGTTTGTTTAAATAAGAAATATGTATTAGTTGTAAAATCTCATGAGATCTTGAATTCATGTTAGTCAACGCAATAAAAAAAGTTTTGGTAATAAATTCTTAATCGAGTTATTTGGGTTTACCCATAACCCGAAACGTTTTGAAAAAATCAACCTTAAACCCGACCCTAATAACAATTCGGGTTAGTCGGGTGAACCCGAATAACCCGTTTAAGAGTTTTGACCCTATTATACCCGGCCTTAAATACCTTATTCGGGTTCGGGTTGGATCGGGTTCGGGTTTTTTTGACACACCTACATAGAGGGGTGCAGATGCAATCCAAAATTACTTAAGTTCACTAAACTTGTGTGTGAGTGTGGGTACGAATGCACTATCGATCAACTAAAAAGAAGTTCATGGGACTTTGTTTTGCTAAATATCTTCTTTTTCGATATTGAATGTTTAATTTTTGGTTGGCTACAATGTTGCCATTAAATTAGCGGATATGGTTTGTATAAATATGTTGCTCACAACCGTTTGACATACTATACTTTAGACCTAAAACATTTTATTTTCTACTACTCAGTTGTGTTTTTTTACTATCAAGGCAACATTTGGATATAATAGGTTTGAACAATATTAAAACGAGTTCTAGCTATCGTATAATGGGAAACAAATGTCTGGTTGCAAAATGTGAACCGTAGATTTCGTATCGCTAAAAGTATATACGAGCGTTGATACAAATGCACCACTAATCGACCAGAAAAAATCATTCATGACCTTTTTGCTAAATATCTTATTTTTTCCGCAATTGCATTGGTAATTAAATTTGTTGTTATAAACTTGTGTTAATTACCAATATTAATTACATATTAGGTGTTTAATTCTTGGTCAATTAAGATATTGTCATTAAATAAGTTGTTATGGTTTTTAGAAAAATAAGTACTCCATGACGGTTTGACATACCATAATTAAAACCTGCAACCCTTTATCCTCTATCCTCTATCCTATACTACTTCAATTGCATTTTCTTGCTATCTATATTACATCCAGACTTTACTTGTAAACCAAATTGACTTCAGTTTGCTAAACTTGTGTGCGTGCATCGGTATGAATGCACCACTCGTCAGTTAAAAATATCTCATTTTTCTGCAATTGGATGTTTAGTTCTTCGTCAATTATTAAGGGAATTTTTTCCAAGTAGATAAACGGTTATATATTTGTATTATCCTTCATGATATGTTTTCTTTGGTATATTATACGCACAAAACGGATTTATAATGAATGAGAATTTAATCATTAAAGTATGATGGTTAAATTAATTGGATAAACATGTTTAATGTGTTTCTAGTCATCAGACATAATTTGGAGAAGGAAAAGAAAATAGGTTTCTAAGTAAAAATTCTTTTAAGTCGTGTGAGACTTATGAAACCAAAGCTTTCTTTTGCATGCATAGAGGGGTGCAAATGCGATCCAAAATTCTTAATCGGGTTATTCGGGTTTACTCTCTCATTTGTTTAAATAAGAAATATGTATTAGTTGTAAAATCTCATGGGATCTTGAATTCATGTCACTCAACGCAGTAAAAAAAGTTTTAGCAATAAATTCTTAATCGCATTATTCGGGTTTACCCGCAACCCGATATGTTTTGAAAAAATCAACCCTAAACCCGACCCTAATAAAAATTTGGGTTAGTCGGCTTAACCCAAATAACCCGTTTAAGAGTTTTGACCCTATTATACCCGACCTTAATTAGCTTATTCGGGTTCGAGTCGGATCGGGATTTTTTTACACCCCTACATAGTGGGGGTGCAGATGCGATCCAAAATTACTTAAGTTCACTAAACTTGTGTGCGACTGTGGGTACGAATGCACTATCGCTCAACTAAAAAGAAGTTCATGGGACTTTGTTTTGCTAAATATCTTCTTTTTCGAAATTGAATGTTTAATTTTTGGTCGGTTACAATGTTGCCATTAAATTAGCGGTTATGGTTCGTATAGATATGTTACTCATAACCATTTGACATACTAAAGTTCAGACCAAAAACATTTTATTATCTACTGCTCAGTTGTGTTTTTATACTATCAAGGCAACATTTGGATATAATAGGTTTGAACAATATTATAACCGTTTTCTAGCTATCGTATAATGGGAAACAAATGTCTAGTTGCAAAATGTGAACCGTAATGATTTCGTATCACTAAAAGTATATACGAGCGTTGATACAAATGCACCACTTATCGACCAGAAAAAAAAATTCATGACCTTTTGCTAAATATCTTATTTTTTCCGAAATTGCATTGGTAACTAAATTACCATAATTCAAACCTCCAACCCTTTATTCTCTATCCTCTATTCTATACTACTTCAATTGCATTTTCTTGCTATCAAGATTAGATCCAGACTTTACTTGTGAACCAAAATGACTTTGGTTTGCGAAACTTGTGTGCGCGCATGGGTACGAATGCACCACTAGTGAGTTGAAAATATCTCCTTTTTCCGCAATTGGATGTTTAATTCTTCGTCAATTATTAAGGGAATTTTTTCCAAATAGATAAACGGTTATATATTTGTATTCTCCTCCATGATACGTTTTCTTTGGTATATTATACGCACAAAACGGATTTATAATGAATGAGAAATTAATCGTTAAAGTATGATGGTTAAATTAACTGGAAAAAGATGTTTAACGTGTTTCTAGTCATCTGGCATAACTTGGAGACGGAAATGAAAATAGGTTTATAAGTAGAAATAGTTTTAAGTCGTGTAAGACTTATGAAACAAAAACTTTCTTTTGCATGCATAGAGGGGTGCAAATGCGATCCAAAATTACTTAAGTTCACTAAACTTGTGTGTGAGCGTGGGTACGAATGCACTATCGATCAACTAAGAAGAAGTTCATGGGACTTTGTTTTGCTAAATATCTTCTTTTTCGATATTGAATGTTTACTTTTTGGTGGGTTACAATGTTGCCATTAAGTTAGCAGTTATGGTTCGAATAAATATGTTACTCACAACCATGTGACATACTACAGTTCAGACTTAAAACATTTTATTATCTACGACTCAGTTGTGTTTTTTTACTATCAAGGCAACATTTGGATTAAATAGGTTCGGACAATATTAAAACCGTTTTAGCTATTGTATAATGGGAAACAAATGTTTGATTGCAAAATGTGAACTGTAATGATTTCGGATTGCTAAAAGTATATACGAGCGTGGATACAAATGCACCACTTGTCGACCAGAAAAAATACGTTCATGACCTTTTTGCTAAATATCTTAATTTTTGCGCAAATGCAATTGTAATTTAATTTGTCGTTATAAACTTATATTAATTACAAATATTGATTACATTTTAGGTGTTTAGTTCTCTGTCAATTACGATATTGTCATTAAATAAGTTGTTATGGTTTGTATAAAAATGAGTACTGTATGACGGTATGACGTACCATAACTCAAACCTGCAACCCTTTATCCTATATCATCTATCCTACATTACTTTAGTGGCATTTTCTTGCTATCAAGTTAGCATTCATACTTTACTTGTGAGCCAAAATGACTTCGGTTTACAAAACTTGTGTGCGCACATGGGTACGAATGCACCGCTAGTCAGTTAAAAATATCTTCTTTTTCCGCATATGGATGTTTAATTTTTCGTCAATTAATTAAGGGTATTTTCCGAATAGATAAACGGTTATATATTAGTGTTCTCCTCCATGATACGTTTTCTTTGGTATATTATACACACAAAACAGATTTATAATGAATGAGAAATTAATTGTTAAAGTATGGTGGTTAAATTAATCGGAAAAAGATGTTTAATGTGTTTCTAGTAATCTGACATAATTTGGAGAAGGAAATGAAAATAGGTTTATAAGTAGAAATACTTTTAAGTTGTGTAAGGCTTATGAAACCAAAGCTTTCTTTTGCACGCATAGAGGGGTGCAAATGTGATCCAAAATTACTTAAGTTTACTAAACTTGTCTGTGAACATGGGTACAAATGCACTATCGTTCAGGTAAAAAGAACTTCATGGGACTTAGTTTTGCTAATTATATTCTTTTTCAATATTGAATGTTTAATTTTTGGCCGGTTAAAAAGTTTCGATTAAATTAGCGGTTATGGTTTGTATAAATATGTTACTAATAACCATTTGACATACTATAGTTCAGACCTAAAACATTTTATTATCTACTACTGAGTTGTGTTTTTTTTACTATCAAGACAACATTTGGATTTAATAGGTTCGGACAATATTAAAATCATTTCTAGCTATCGTATGATGGGAAACAAATGTCTGATTGCAAAATGTGAACCGTAATGATTTCAGATCGCTAAAAGTATATACGAGCGTTGATACAAACGCACCACTTGTCGACCAGAAAAAAAATCCTTGACCTTTTTGTTAAATATCTTATTTTTTCCGCAATTGCATTGGTAATTAAAATTGTCATTATAATCTTGTGTTTATTAGTGATATTGATTACATTTTAGGTGTTTAATTCTTGGTGAATGACGATATTGTCAGTAAATAAGTTGTTATGGTTTTTATAAAAATAAGTACTCCCTGACGGTATGACATACCATAATTCAACCCTACAACCCTTTAACCTCTATCCTCTATCCTATACTACTTCAGTTGCATTTTCTTGCTATCAAGATTACATCCAGACTTTACTTGTGAACCAAAATAACTTTGGTTTACTAAACTTATGTGTGCGCACGCGTACACGTGCACCACTAGTTAGTTAAAAATATCTTCTTTTTCTGCAATTGGATGTTTAATTCTTCGTCAATTAATTAAGGGTATTTTTCCAAATAGATAAACGGGTATATATTTGTGTTCTCCTTTGTGATACGATTTCTTTGGTACATTATACTCACAAAACGGATTTATAATGAATGAGAAATTAATCATTAAAGTATGGTGGTTAATTAATCGGAAAAACATGTTTAATGTGTTTCTAGTCATCTAGCATAATTTAGAGAAGGAAATGAAAATAGGTTTATAAGAAGAATTACTTTTAAGTCGTGTTACTCTTTTGAAACCAAAGCTTTCTTTTGCATGCATAGAGGGGTGCAAATGCGATCCAAAATTCTTAAGTTTATTAAATTTGTGTGTGAGCGTGGGTACAAATGCACTATCGGTAAGCTAAAAAGAAGTTAATGGGACTTTGTTTTGATAAATATCTTCTTTTTCGATATTGAATGTTTAATTTTTGGTGGGTTACAATGTTGCCATTAAATTAGCAGTCATGGTTCGAATAAATATGTTACTCACAACCATGTGACATACTATAGTTCAGACTTAATACATTTTATTATCTACGACTCAGTTGTGTTTTTTTACTATCAAGGCAACATGTGGATTAAATAGGTTCGGACAATATTTAAACCGTTGCTAGCTATCATATAATGGGAAACAAATGTTTGATTGCAAAATGTGAACCGTAATGATTTTGGATAGCTAAAAGTATATACGAGCGTGGAGAGAAAAGCACCACTTGTCGACCAGAAAAAAATACGGTCATGACCTTTTTGCAAAATATCTTAATTTTTCCGCAACTGCAATTGTAATTTAATTTGTCGTCATGAACTTATATTAATTACTTTTTAGGTGTTTAATTGTCTGTCAATTACGATATTGGCATTAAATAAGTTGTTGTGGTTTGTATAAAAATAAGTACTCCATGACGGTATGACATATCATAACACAAACCTGCAACCCTTTATCCTCTATCATGTATCCTATGTTTCTTCAGTGGCATTTTCTTGCTATCAAGTTAACATTCAGACTTTACTTGTGAGCCAAAATGACTTCGGTTTACTAAACTTGTGTGCCCGCATGGGTACGAATGCTCCACCAGTCAGTTGAAAATATCTTCTTTTTCCGCATATGGATGTTTAATTCTATGTCAATTAATTAAGAGTATTTTTCCAAATAGATAAACGGTTATATATCAGTGTTCTCCTCCATGATACGTTTTCTTTGGTATATTATACACACAAACGGATTTATAATGAATGAGAAATTAATCGTTAAAGTATGGTGGTTAAATTAATCGGAAAAAGATGTTTAATATGTTTCAAGTCATTTGGCATAATTTCGAGAAGGAAATGAAAATAGGTTTATAAGTAGAAATACTTTTAAGTCGTGTAAGGCTAATGAAACCAAAGCTTTCTTTTGCATGCATAGAGGGGTGCAAATGCAATCCAAAATTACTTAAGTTCACCAAACTTGTGTATTAACGTGGGTACAAATGCACTATTGGTCAGCTAAAAAGAACTTCATGGGACTTTGTTTTGCTAAATATATTCTTTTTCGATATTGAATGTTTAATTTTTGTCCGGTTAAAAAGTTTCGATTAAATTAGCGGTTATGTTTTATATAAATATGTTATTCATAACCATTTGACATACTATAGTTCAGACCTAAAATATTTTATTATCTACTACTCAGTTGTGTTTTTTTACTATCAAGACAACATTTGGATTTAATAGGTTCGGACAATATTAAAACCGTTTCTAGCTATCGTATAATGGGAAACAAATGTCTGATTGCAAAATGTGAATCGTAATGATTTCGGATCGGTAAAAGTATATACGAGCGTTGATACAAATGCACCACTTGTCGACCAAAACAAAATTCATGACCTTTTTGTTAAATATCTTATTTTTTACGCAATTGCAATGGTAATTAAATTTGTCGTTATAAACTTGTGTTAATTACCAGTATTGATTACATTTTAGGTGTTTAATTCTTGGTCAATTACGATATTGTCATTAAATAAGTTTTTATGGTTTTTATAAAAATAAGTACTCCATGACTGTATGACATACCAAAATTCAAACCTGCAACCCTTTATCCTCCATCCTCAATCCTATACTACTTCAGTTGCATTTTCTTATTATTAATATTACAACCAGACTTTACTTGCGAACCAAAATGACTTTGGTTTACTAAACTTATGTGCGCGCATGGGTACAAGTGCACAACTAGTCAGTAAAAATATCTTCTTTTTCCGCAATTGGATGTTAGCTAAAAATATCTTCTTTTTCCGCAATTGGATGTCTAATTCTTCGTCAATTAATTAAGGGTATTTTCCAAATAGATAAACTGGTATATATTTGTGTTCTCCTCTATGATACGTTTTCTTTGGTATATTGTACTCACAAAACGGATTTATAATGAATGAGAAATCAATCATTAAATTATGGTGGTTAAATTAATTGGAATAAGATGTTTAATGTATTTCTAGTCATCTAGCATAATTTGGAGAAGGAAATGAAAATAGGTTTATGTATAGAAATACTTTTAAGTCGTGTTAGTCTTTTGAAGCCAAAGCTTTCTTTTGCATGCATATAGGTAGGGTTGTTAATCGGGTTTCGAGTTAAACGGGTCAGGTTAGTCGGGTTTTTCTAGAAAAAATATTCACCCGAAACCCGACCCTAGTAAGGTATAAGTTAGTATAATATAGTAGGGTTCACGTTAATTGAGTTTTGGGTTAGTAGGGTTGGCTTAGTCGGGTTGAGGTTGAAATGTACGATGAATTTATGTTGTGCCATTTTAATACATAATCCACATGTATAGGGACTTAAAGTGTAAAGTTGGTATACGATATAAATTTTTGGAGTTTCTTTTACCATATTAGTAATGTAAACAGTGAATAAATTTGCTAAACTTGTTACAAGACAACCATACTGCATTAAGAGGAAAGGAAAGTTATACCATTTTATATATCTGTATACATAGTAATTTTACTCTCTCGTTCGTTTAAATATGAAATATGTATTAGTTGTAAAATCTCATGGGATCTTGAATTCATGTCACTCAACGCAGTAAAAAAAACTTTTGGTAATAAAATCTTAATCGGGTTATTCGGGTTTACCCGAAACCCGATATGTTTTGAAAAAATCAACCCTAACCCCGACCCTATTAACAATTCAGGTTAGACGGGTTAACCCGAATAACCGGTTTAAGACTTTTGACCCTATTTTACCCAACCTTAATTACCTTATTCGGGTTCGGGTCGGATCAGGGGTTCGGTTTTTTTTGACACACCTACATAGAGGGGAGCAGATGCGATTCAAAATTACTTCAGTTCACTAAACTTGTGTGTGAGTGTGGGTATGAATGTACTATCGATCAACTAAAAAGAAGTTCATGGGATTTTATTTTGCTAAATATCTTCTTTTTCGATATTGAATGTTTAATTTTTGGTCGGTTACAATGTTACCATTAAATTAGCGGATATGGTTTGTATAAATATGTTGCTCACAACCATTTGACATACTATAGTTAAGACCTAAAACGTTTTATTATCTACTACTCAGTTGTGTTTTTTTACTATCAAGGCAACATTTGGATATAATAGGTTTGGACAATATTAAAACCATTTCTAACTATCGTATAATGGGAAACAATTGTCTGATTGCAAAATGTGAACCGTAATGATTTTGTATCGCTAAAAGTATATACAAGAGTTGATCCAAATGCACCACTTTCCGACCATAAAAAAAAATTCATGACCTTTTCGCTAAATATCTTATTTTGTCCGCAATTGCATTGGTAATTAAATTTGTCGTTATAAACTTGTGTTAATCACCAATATTGATTACATTTTAGGTGTTTAAGTATTGGTCGATTACGATATTGTCATTAAATAAGTTGTTATGGTTTTTATAAAAATAAGTACTCCATGACGGTATGACATACCATAATTCAAACCTGCAACCCTTTATCCTTTATCCTCTATCCTATACTACTTCAATTGCATTTTCTTGCTATCAAGATTAGATCGAGACTTTACTTGTGAACCAAAATGACTTCGGTTTGCGAAACTTATGTGCGCGCATGGGTACAAATGCACCACTAGTCAGTTGAAAATATCTCCTTTTTCCGCAATTGGATGTTTAATTCTTCGTCAATTATTAAGGGAATTTTTTCCAAATAGATAAATGGTTATATATTTGTATTCTCCTCCATGATACGTTTTCTTTGGTATATTATACCCACAAAACGGATTTATAATGAATGAGAAATTAATCATTAAAGTATGGTGGTTAAATTAACTGGAAACAGATGTTTAACGAGTTTCTAGTCATCTGGCATAATTTGGAGAAGTAAATGAAAATAGGTTTATAAGTAGAAATACTTTTAAGTCGTGTAAGACTTATGAAACCAAAGCTTTCTTTTGCTTGCATAGAGGGTGCAAATTGCAATCCAAAATTACTTAAGTTTAATAAAGTTGTGTGTGAGCGTGGGTACGAATGCACTATCGGTCATCTAAGAAGAAGTTCATGTGACTTTGTTTTGCTAAATATCTTCTTTTTCGATATTGAATGTTTAATTTTTGATGGGTTACAATGTTGCCATTAAATTAACGGTTATGGTTCGAATAAATATGTTACTCACAACCATGTGACATGCTATAGTTTCAGACTTAAAACATATTATTATCTACGACTCAGTTGTGTTTTTTTACTATCAAGGCAACATTTGGATTAAATAGGTTCGGGCTATATTAAAACCATTTGTAGCTATCCTATAATTCGAAACAAATGTTTGATTGCAAAATGTGAATCGTAATGATTTCGTATCGCTAAAAGTATATACGAGCGTGGAAACAAATGCACCACTTGTCGACCAGAAAAAATAAGTTCATGACCTTTTTTCCAAATATCTTAATTTTTCCGCAACTGCAATTGTAATTTAATTTTTCGTTATAAATTTATACTAATTACCAATATTGATTACATTTTAGGTGTTTAATTCTCCATCAATTACGATATTGACATTAAATAAGTTGTTATGGTTTGTATAAGAATAACTACTCTATGACGGTATGACATACCATAAGTCAAACGTGCAACCCTTTATCCTCTATCATATATCCTATACTACTTTAGTGGCATTTTCTTGCTATCAAGTTGACATTCAGACTTTACTTGTGAACCAAAATGACTTTGGTTTACTTAAACTTGTGTGCGCATGGGTACGAATGCACCGCTAGTCAGCTAAAAATATCTTCTTTTTTCGCATATGGATGTTTAATTCTTCGTCAATTAATTAAAGGTATTTTTCCAAATAGATAAGCAGTTATATATTAGTGTTCTCCTCCATGATACGTTTTCATTGGTATATTTTACACACAAAACGGATTTATAAGGAATGAGAAATTAATCGTTAAAGTATGGTGGTTAAATTAGTCGGAAAAAGATGTTTAATGTGTTTCTAGTCATTTGGCATAATTTAGAGAAGGAAATGAAAATAGGTATATAAGTAGAAATACTTTTAAGTCGTGTAAGGCTTGTGAAACCAAAGCTTTCTTTTGCATGCATAGAGGGGTGCAAATGCGATCCAAAATTACTTAAGTTTACTAAACTTGTGTGTGAACCTGGGTACAAATGCACAATCGGTCTGCTAAAAAGAACTTCATGCGACTTTGTTTTGCTAAATATATTCTTTTTCGATATTGAATGTTTAATTTTTGGCCGGTTAAAAAGTTTCGATTAAATTAGCGGTGATGGTTTGTATAAATACGTTACTCAACCATTTGACATACTATAGTTCAGACCTAAAACATTTTATTATCTACTACTCAGTTGTGTTTTTTACTATCAAGACAACATTTGGATTTAATGGGTTCGGACAGATTTAAAACCCTTTCTAGCTATCGTATAATGGGAAACAAATGTGTGATTGCAAAATGTGAACCGTAATGATATTGGATCGCTAAAAGTATATATGAGTGTTGATACAAATGCACCTTTTTGTTAAATATCTTATTTTTTCCGCAATTGCATTGGTAATTAAATTAGTCGTTATAATCCTGTGTTAATTACCAATATTGATTACATTTTGGGTGTTTAATTTTTGGTCAATTACGATATTGTCATTAAATAAGTTGTTATGGTTTTTATAAAAATAAGTACTCCATGACGGTATGACATACTATAATTCAAACCTGCAACCCTTTACTACTTCAATTGCATTTTCTTGCTATCAAGATTACATCCAGACTTTACTTGTGAACCAGATGACTTTGGTTTACTAAACTTATGTGTGCGCATGGGTACGAGTGCACCGCTAGTCGGTTAAAAATATCTTCTTTTTCCACAGTTGGATGTTTAATTCTTCGTCGTGTATTTTTCCAAATAGATAAACGGGTATATATTTGTGTTCTCCCCTATGATACATTTTCTTTGGTATATTATACTCACAAAACGGATTTATAATGAATGAGAAATTAATCATTAAAGTATGGTGGTTAAATTAATTGGAAAAAGATGTTTAATGTGTTTCTAGTCATCTAGCATAATTTGGAGAAGGAAATGAAAATAGGTTTTTAAGTAGAAATACTTTTAAGTCGTGTTAGTCTTTTGAATCCAAAGCTTTCTTTTGCATGCATAGAGGTAGGGTTGTTAATTGGGTAAACCCGACTGGGTTTCGGGTTAAACGGGTCAAGTTAGTCGGGTTTTTCTAGAAAAATATTTACCCAAAACCCGATCCTAGTAAGGTATAAGTTAGTTGGGTTCGGGTTAATCGGGTTTTTGGTTATTAGGGTCGGGTTTGATCGGGTTAATTGGGTTGAAGTTGAAACGTACAATGGATTTATGTTGTGTCATTTTAATACATAATCCACATGTATAGGGACTTAAAATGTAAAGTTGGTATACGATATGATTTTTTGTAGTTTCTTTTACCATATTAGTAATGTAAACGGTGAATAAAAATTGATAAAATTATTACAACACAACCATACTACATTTAGAGGAGAGGAAAGTTATACCATTTTATACATCTCTATACATAGTAATATTATTTAAATAAGAAATATGTATTAGTTGTAAAATCTCATGAGATCTTGAATTCATGTCACTCAACACAGTAAAAACAGTTTTGGTAATAAATTCTTAATCGGGTTATTCAGGTTTACCGTAAACCCGAAATGTTTTGAAAAAAATCAACCCTAAACCCGACCCTATTAACAATTTAGGTTAGTCGGGGTAGCCCGAATAACCCGTTTAAGAGTTTTGACCCAATTATACCTGACCTTAGTTACCTTTTTTTGGATTCGGGTTCGGGTTTTTTTGACACCCCTACATATAGGGGTGCAGATCGGGTTCGTGTTTTTTTGACACCCCTACATATAGGGGTGCAGATGCGATCCAAAATTACTTAAGTTCACTAAGCTTGTGTGTAAGTGTGGGTATGAATACACTATCGATCAACTAAAAAGAAGTTCATGGGACATTGTTTTGCTAAATATCTTCTTTCTCAATATTGAAAGTTTAATTTTTGGTCGGTTACAATGTTGCCATTAAATTAGCGGTTATGGTTCGTATAAATATGTTACTCATAACCATTTGACATACTATAGTTCAGACCTAAAACATTTTATTATCTACTACTCAATTGTGTTTTTTTACTATCAAGGCAACATTTGGATTTAATAGGTTCGAACAGTATTAAACTGTTTCTAGCTACCGTATAATGGGAAACAAATGTCCGATTGCCAAATGTGAACCGTAATGATTTCGGATCGCTAAAAGTATATACGAGCGTGGATACAAATGCACCACTTGTCAACCAGAAAAAATAAGTCCATGACCTTTTCGCTAAATATCTTATTTTTTCCATAAGTGCAATTGTAAGTAAAGTTGTTGTGATAAACTTGTATTAATTACCAATATTGATTACATTTTAGGTGTTTAACTCTTGTTCAATTACTATATTACCATTGAATTAAGTTGTTATGGTATATATGAAAATAAGTACTCCATGACGGTATTGACGGGTTTCGAGCAATACATCATTCCTATGGTGTACATGCAAACCCTAATATCTTTTTGGATCTAGTTTGTCTAATGAACATGCAATTGAATATCCAAAACTATAAACCCTAGATATAGCATACAATTAATCATATTAACATAAAATAGGGTTTAGATCTAACCTTTGATTGTTATATAGCAATAAAAATCTAATCCTTGGCTTCAGAAAGCTTAGTGCCTCAAGTGTTGCACCTCTAATTGAGTCACAAACACCACTAAGCAACAAGATGAAGAAGAAGAAGAGAAGAGGCATCCAAAAATGTCTAGAAAGCCTAAGGAATCAGTTACCCACGTTTTTGGGGCCTAAGGGGTCCTTTATATATTTGTGTGGGATGCTAGGGTTTCAGTCAAAATCCTAATGGACAGCTTAAACTCTAAACAGCCCATGGAACCTTCTGGGATAAGGCCATGGACGAAAATATGAAGGGCTCCCATCATAATTTCGTTCACCCCTTGTTCCTTTATAATTCCTTAGCCCAATAACTCAATTATCCAATAATTGCAGTCAAGTCCCCTATATTTAATTAATCTCTTTCAGCCACAAAATTAATTATCAATTAATTCTTCACTAATATTAATTAAGCAATATGATTTCTCCTTTAATGTGACAACTGTCAAATTTCGGTCAAGTCAAAGTCAACTAAAGTCAACAAGTCAAACCGTTTGACTCAATTTGCCCTTGGGTACTAGAATTTACATCATGAAACTTCTACATAACTCTCTATTCTAATGAGGAATCATAAAGCAAAAAGTGCGAACACCTAGATCTCCTTAACCTAAAACTGTGGTACGTGGCGAGCCAAACCGATAAAACAATGTTGCATACTCATCGGGAATGTGTAAGATCCTTAAACAAGGCTTAACAGAGTTTACGAACCTTGCATTGCGAAGCCGGACACTCACAAATGCCACACTCGAAACCTCTCTCAATCGTTTTCACTCAATCTCTCTATTTGAAATCTCTCCCAAATCTCTCTAAGTATGTGAAATCTCTCCCAAATCTCTCTAAGTATGTGAAATCTCTCCCAAATCTCTCTAAGTATGTGAAATCTCTCCCAAATCTCTCTAAGTATGTGAAATCTCTCCCAAATCTCTCTAAGTATGTGAAATCTCTCCTAAATCTCTCCAAGTATGTGAAATCTCTCTCAAAATATCTCTCTGTATGAGAAATCTCTCTAAGAATGTCAAATCTCTCCCAAATCTCTCCAAGTATGTGAAATCTCTCTCAAATATCTCTTTGTATGAGAAATCTCTCCAAGAATGCCAAATCACTCCCAAATCTCTCCAAGTACGTGAAATCTCTCCCAAATCTCTCTTCAAAGTTTCCCGTAACTTTTTGGAATCATTCGGGTCATTCCGACCCTTAATCGGGTCAAAAGCGGCTTAAAACGGGGTAAAAACGAGAAAAATGGACATTAGGAACCGAAACCTCTCGAGGAGAGAGAGAAGCTTCTTAGGACCCGAAGGTCCTCTTAGGGACCGAGAGCAAGAGGACCGAACCCGAGCCCAGGAGGAACCGAACCCGAGAGCAGGTGGAACCGAACCCGAGCCCAGGAGGAACCGAACCCGAGAGCAGGTGGAACTGAACCCGAGCCCAGGAGGAACCGAACCCGAGAGCAGGTGGAACCGAACCCGAGCCCAGGAGGAGCCGAACCCGAGAGCAGGTGGAACCGAACCCGAGCCCAGGAGGAACCGAACCCGAGAGCAGGTGGAACCGAACCCGAGCTCAGGAGGAACCGAACCCGAGAGCAGGTGGAACCGAACCTGAGCCCAGGAGGAACCGAACCCGAGAGCAGGTGGAACCGAACCCGAGCTCAGGAGGATCCGAACCCGAAAGCAGGTGGAACCGAACCCGAGCCCAGTAGGAACCGAACCCGAAGGTACTGTTCACTACTGTTCATTCGGTTCATTTCGGGTCTGACTTCTGGCCTTTCACCTCCGGACCGAACCCTCGCCTTCGCCTTCGCTTCTCGCTTCCTCGTGTCCTCTCGCTTCGTCGCCCCTTCGTTTCCCTCTGCTCGTTTCTAGCTACAAATCCTCAGCAAGGACCGAGTCTCGGCCTAGGGACCGAACCTCGGCCTAGGACCGAGAGGTCTCGCTGGGAAGTCATTTTCTCCCGGTTTTCGCGTAGTTTTGCGTTTAAGGCCCGTTTTTAATTATTTTAACGCGGGATTTTCACCCAAAATCATATTTTAACATAATAAACCCTAAATATTCACAATTTAATCATATTTTCATAAAAATCTTTATTTAAATAATAAAAGCAAGTGGGTAAAGTACAAAGAGGTGGAGTGTTGACTTTGCTTTACCTTATGACACAAGCAACCACTCCCACACCCACTCTATGACCAGCCACACCTCCCCACCTTACCTAGGTCACATCAATGTCCCTTACACTCAAATTACACTTATTCCCACGTTTTTAGAGCTGGAACAAACATCCTCTCTCCTCATTTCTCTCATTTACTCTCATTTCACTAAGTATCAAACACCACTATTCTCTCAAACTCTTTCTCCACCAAACTCGAGATTCAAGGATGATTATCAAGTGTTCTTCCACATTTGGTAAGCAAAATCCATTCTCCTTATGATTATCTCACTTATTTCCACTCAAATCATGGATATCTTACACAAACTCCATCATATTTGTGTTAGATCTTCAAATCTTCAAGCAATCTTCCCTAGTGTTCTTGAGTTGAACACCCCTTCTCTCCATTATCCATCCACTGAAATCACTCAAGGTGAGTTCATACCCCTACATTTTCATGTTTTCTCAAGTTTTCAGGGGGGGGGGGGGGGGGGGAATACAAGTTAAAACACTAAGAACATAACTAAAATTTTCTAACAGCCTTCATCAGAAAAGTTCAACTCCATTCACGGACTTTTTTGGGCATCTTAAACATTTTTGTTTACAAAACTGTACAAGGTGAAAATAGTTCAAGTTTTTAGCTTTAAAATGACTACTTGCACATCTCCATATGATTTTTCTACAATATATGGTGATTTTTACAAAACTGCCTATCATTTCAAACAACAATCCGGACCAGTCTTTGATTATGGACTTTTTCACCCAAGTTGGAGGTCGTTAAAAATCGTGATAAACATTATGAGTAAACTAGACACATTTTGTGAACTCTCAGAATTTACGGATCTAGTTTTCGACTTCGTATGGTTTTTCTATGATTTTTCCAAAACAGGGCAGAATGGCTAAAGTTAGCCAACAGCATGTAAATATCATAACACTTTGTATTATGTTGAGCAAAGTGTATAATCATAAGTTCTAATTATTGAATGTGTTTCCTTGTTAGTTTGTCATCATGAACTGAAACTAAGTAATTCATAATAAATATTAATCATTCATTTTAGAACACGTATATTAAACTATAAAGGTATAGTTTGACAAATTCATAACACTGATACATTTTCATAAAAGAGTTCATACATATTACATACATTTTAGATAAACTATAATAGGTATAGTTTATGATACATCACTCAACACACTCGTACAAAAAGGGTACATTCATACAAGAAAGATTTATATTCACACACATTTCACGTAAACTTGTTAACCTATAGTTTGATAAATTCATAACACTAATACATTTTAGATAAACTATAATAGGTATAGTTTATGATACATCACTCAACACACTCGTACAAAAAGGGTACATTCATACAAGAAAGATTTATATTCACACACATTTCACGTAAACTTGTTATCCTATATTACATACATTTTAGATAAACTATAATACCATAAAAGAGTTCATACATATTACATACATTTTAGATAAACTATAATAGGTATAGTTTATGATACATCACTCAACACACTCGTACAAAAAGGGTACATTCATAAAAGAAAGATTTATATTCACACACATTTCACGTAAACTTGTTATCCTATATTGTGAGACTCTCTCTCTCTCTCCCTCTCTCTCTCTCTCTCTCTCTCTCTCTCCCCGTACGTCCGAGTACGGGATATAATTCCTGGTAGTTATAATCAGAATCTCCTTGAGGGAGAATGTGATACTTGTATATAGATCTATATTGGGTTTGACACCCCACACCTTGCTGCTAGCTACAGTTGGACCTGCAGGTCTACGGGTGACAAATGTCATCTCAGTTTTCGCGACGCCTGAGAACGTCGTGGCAGGTTCACATAGTCATAGTATGATTATAGCGACTCACATAGGATATAACAATCCATAAGTTTACGGGATTTTATTTTTAAAACCTAAATGAGTTTTATATCGATTTAAAATCACTTTTTATCTCTATGAGTACAGATTTTACTGTACACTTTTGGTTTTGGTAGTTACGACTACACATCATTTGAAACCACATTTATACCTTTAAGTATGGTCAATACTTGTTATTACTCGGTCCTCTAATTTAGGAATACATATATATATAATGTATTAATAAACATGAGAACATACAGAAATTTCATTTAATTCAAACGCGTCCATGTCCATTTAAATACATAATATTTTCTATTAATAAGAAAGGTTACTTATACATTTTGGTCTTCAGTCATAAGACTACATTACACAGATTTTAAAGAAAATATCGGATTTTCTGGATACATATTCTAACGCTTTTACAAGGAAAACGATTTACTTTTCTAACAAAATCTCTTATGAACTCACCAACCTTTGTGTTGACACTTTTCAAAACTACTTGTATTCTCAGGAATTCAGTGAAAATAGGAAATCAACAACGTTTTGAGGATGGGACGATAAATCGTCAAACAATTCATTTTGTATCATAATGTAATTGATGTGAATCATGTAAACATGTGCTTTGATGTAACGTTTTCAATTATATTTGTGTTGGTTGTATTTACTTTGAGCACTATTATACTCATTGTTGTGATACTCTACATGAAGTCATCCACCCCCGGACATTTCCGCCATCCTTGGTTTGGGGGTGTGACATTTAATATATTATTCTTATAATATATTAATAAATCATAATTAATCTCCTCTCTCCTTAATTCTTCCTACAAGTTACTATGGTGAATGCAACCCAAAAGGACAATGCTCATAATCGGGTCAAGTACATACCAAAATAGTTATGGAATTAGATACTAATCCAATAGTATTCCACTTGGATAAGTCTAATAACTATTTTGCATAACTTTAGAACCTGATCAGCAATCGTAGCTTCCAAAAGCCGCTGTCAACTCTGATCTTATCAGATACGCATGTCCTTTAGATAAGGGATCATATATTCCTCCATTCTCAAAATATTATATAGACTTAGACATGTATTTTAATCATTCTCTCTATATAGTTTCCCAATTTCCGATTTATGAAGAATGACAACATACTACAATTGAACACATCAACTTAGTCCCGTCTTGGCCAAACGCTTAGGTGTCATAACTAAATCATCGAGGGGCCCAGAGATATCGCTTTTATCCCACTTTGGGTAAAAGGAATTGATAAACTTTGACTCAAATGTTTTCTTGCTCTTACTCATCAAATCACACACAACAATATGTTTTATGACACCAAGTTACTGGTGCGTTTTCATATTATCAATGTGCAACCGAATTGTAATTACAACTCGCACCTCTCAGTTTCAAGAATATACAATGTTATCATCTCACAATCACTCGTGATAAAAACCATGAAGTGATTCATGTGAGCGTAGGTTTATTCCAATACTCTAATCTTATCAAAGCACTCATGAACTCTGCAGCAAACTTGTGCTATGTCTAAACACTCTAGATGATCTACAGACAACTTCATGACAGTCTTGCTTCATACCTACTTCCAATGTATGACCGACTGTAGAGGTTCGAATAACCAAGTTATTCTGGAAGTCAAAACATGCAAAGTGAAACACAACAATCATACTTAGTCCTATATGGCCTCAAGACTTTTGAGCGTAAATAAAAACACCCTTTTATGTAAACACCATATTGATTACTCATTATTGATTGTTTAATGTTTTGGATAATCAACTTGACACTTGAATTTCAACAATAGTTGTCCCATGCACCAGGCAGGCACACTATGTTTCCTATGGTCCATTCTTTGTGAAATAGATCAATTGAAAACTTTTCCAATGATTCTCATTTCACAAATCCTTATCCTTATCATTAATGTAAGAATACAAATTTCTTACCACTATTAGAATATGTTAGATTCTAACATTTTTGCGACGATCCTTTCGTAAAGTCATAGCAAAAAAGTCACCAATACCTGGTCAATGAAATTACAAGGTTCTCTATCAGAAATTGTTACAAAACAATTCTATAGATGTGATGTCGCTCACGCAAAGTACATTCCTTTGAACATCCTTTTGCATAAAATTTTCTAATCTAGACATGAATTTTTAATTTCCAACTCCCAATATGGAAACATTTCCATATTTTCCATATGACAACTCATTCTTAATAGAATCTTATCTATTCACAATAATGTCGATATGGTCCATCCAACACTATACCTCCAACTACTCACAAGCAACAAATCCTTGGCGAACCTTAGATCATCCTTTGATAGTTGTTTAATAATTTCTGTCAAAAAACCGTTCTACTACCTTTCCCTCTTAATACACTAAGCATTTGGAAATTTTTAGAACAATCCAAAATTATAGCATATGCAATCGATCCTATACCCGAAGCGTATGGGACACGATTGATAATGTCTTACATAAAGACGTGATACTTTACCGGTCTTTTGCTATAATATTTCTAATTGCCATGTTCTCACAATTTTGATTATGAAAAGGGATGCCGTAATCATTACCAAAATTTGAGAATGCAATTATCCTTTCCATATATAGAATTTCCTCATGTTGAACCATTCCAACACAACATTCATATATATTTGACTAAAATTGATTAAAATTCCACAATCTAAGCCTTTAGATTTGAAATGAAGTATAATATTTTCTCCCTTAATTATAGCAAAACAACTTTTCAACCCTTGCAACTTTGCAAATTGAATCTTTGTTTTTCTATAATTAATATTTCTAACTAGCAATACTTAAAATAATAATCATGCTCCCACTAACACAATGATTATTTCCTTATTAGCATAACACTTATGCTCCCACTACCTTTGACATGTATTCAGAAAACAATGGGACTTTCAGAAGACAATGCTTATTGAATTCCTTAAGTTCATATTTCTAATACCTGATGCTTTGATAATCCTTTATCTAAGCTTCTTGACTTCATACACCTTTTCCTTAGAAAGCTTACATGTGTGTCTTATACAAATTCAGAACTTATGTTACTAAGTCCCAAATGTTCAGACTAATTGCCAAATCTCACAATTCGAACTATGAAGAGGGATGCCGTAATCATAATCGAATTTGAGAATACAATTTACACAACTGCTATATCCTTAAAATCTCTCTTAGTGAAAGCATTTCTTTACAATCATTTTCATGAAGGAGGGAAACCTTATGTTACTTAGATTTTATACTATATGTGTTCCTATCCATATGAATTTTGCCAAAACCAAGGTTTGCGACAAATTCAAGCTCATATGGACTGAACTTGTTCAATTTTGATTCCTTGCCTCATGGTAGCATGAATGCCCACCATGTCTTCCAAGAAACTCACCCCTACGTATCAATGTACTTTCCATTGATCAAGGTGCATTGTCTTTATGCCTTCATATGAGAACTCATAGAACTTACATGCATAATTAACTCAACTGGAATGACACATAAATAAGAGTATGACAGGTTATAAACCTCAAGTCACGTGCTAGTGATGATCAACTAGGTTTACTCTTGATTTGTTCCTGAACCTTTTCAAGACCATTAAGTCTCTCACTGACTCCTTGACATATAATATTCTCTTGTCAAGAAACATTCCTTGACAAAACAGATATTCAAGAGTTAGTGTAGCTTCTTATCAAGTTTAACACTTCACTCAATTGGTCTTAGTTGGTCTTTGTCTTATCCAAGACATCACAACTTACCAATTTCAAATGTACAAGAATAAGAAACTTTCTAATTCTACATTTGATAAGTGTTACAAACTTACTTAAGACTTGTCACTCAAGTCACCATCTTGTAGTATGACTCTAAGACTTGATTTTGGAACGAAGTATGATTTACTTCTTGATTTAACCATTTCCACAATTCTAGATTCCTCTTCTTAGACATACAAATGCACTAAGACTGACTTAGAGCACCAATTGAGAAATATTTCTTAATCATTAAGACTTATCATAGAACACAATAAAAGGTACTCTCTCTTCTTCTTAGAATAGAGAAAATTTTATCTTTCTGCCTACTTGATTCTTCTTATTCATTCTATCACACCCCCAAACCAAGGATGGCGGAAACGTCTGGGGGTGGAGGACTTCATGTACAGTATCACAACAACGTGTATAATAGTGCTCAAAGTAAAAACAACCACCATATATATAATTGCAAAAGTTACACCAAAGTAAATGTTTATATGTTTCAAAAGCAATTACATTATGATGACAAAATAGATTGTTGACGGTTTAACGTCCCATCCTCAAAGCGATGAAGTTTTCCTGTTTCACTGATTTCCTGAGAATACAAGTAGTTTTAAAAGTGTCAACAATTAAGTTGGTGAGTTCATAAGAGTTTTGTTTGAAGTAGAAACCGTTTTCCTTGTAAAATCGATATAGTTTGATTTCCAGAAAATCCAATATTTTCTTAGTTAAGTGTGAATAGAAATATTCCTATATGATGCATTAATGAACCCTAGAATGACCCGTAGAGTTCCTCTATAATCGTCCAACGTATATAAGTTATATAAGGTTTAAATTAGATAAAACGTTGAATATAGTGGGTCTGCCCTAGGTCCACAACCAAACAAGGAACAGGAGATGAGGCAGGCATCACTAATTCTAGGCCAATCTAAACAAAATTCTTATAGGACTCAAACATGTACGCTCAGCGATTATAGTTGAAGTCTAACAGTTCTAGATGCAATATAGTTTTAATATCATAATAACTAACTTAAGTGAACCTGGTACTTTGTATCGGTACCCCCTTTCTTTATAGAGACCCGGCACTTTGTATTTGTACCCCTTTTTGTATAGAGACCCGACACTTTGTATTTGTACCCCTTTTTGTATAGAGACCCGGCACTTTGTATTTGTACCCCTTTTTGTATAAGTGTGTTGAGTGATGTATCATAAACTATACCTATTATAGTTCATCTAAAATGTATATAATATGTATGAATTCTTTTATGGAAATGTATTAGTGTTGTGAATTTATCAAACTATACTTTTATAGTTACATAATACATGTTCTAAATGAATGAATAATATTAATATGAATGACTTAGTTTCAGTTCATAATGATAAACTAGCAAGGAAACACATTCAAATATTAGAACTTATGATTATACACTTTGCTCAACATAATACAAAGTGTTATGATATTTACATGCTGTTGGCAAAATTTAGCAATTCTGCCCTGTTTTGGAAAAATCATAGAAAAATCATACGAAGTCAAAAACTAGATCCGTAAATTCTGAGAGTTCACAAAAGGTGTTTAGTTTACTCATAATTTTTATCACGATTTTTAATGACCTCCAACTTGGGTGAAAATGTCCATAATCACAGACTGGTCCGGATTGTTGTTTGAAATGATAGGCAGTTTTGTAAAAATCACCATAAATTGTAGAAAAATCGTATGGAGATGTGCAAGTAGTCATTTTAAAGCTACAAACTTGAAATATTTGCACCTTGTACAGTTTTGAAAACAAAAATGTTTAAGATGCCCAAAACAGTCCGTGAATGGAGTTGAACTTTTCTGATGAAGGCTGTTAGAAAAATTTAATTATGTTCTTAGTGTTTTAACTTGTATTCCCCCCCTGAAAACTTGAGAAAACATGAAAATGTAGGGGTATGGACTCACCTTAAGTGATTTCAGTAGGTAAGTGTTGAAGAAGAGAAGTGTTCAACCCAAGAACACTTGAAGAATCACTTGAAGATTCGAAGCTCTAACGCTAATATGATGGAGTTTGTGTAAGATATTCATGATTTGAGTAGAATGAAGTGAAATAATCATAAGGAGGATGAATTATACTTACAAAGAGTGGAAGAACACGTGAAGATCAGCCTTGAATCTCGAGTTTGGAGTGGGAAAAGTTTGAGAGAAAGTGGTGTTTGATACTTAGTGAAATGAGGGCAAATGAGAGAAAATGAGGAGAGAGGATGTTTGTTCCAGCTCTAAAAACGTGGGAATGAGTGTAAATTGAGTGGAAATGACATTGATGTGACCTAGGTAAGGTGGGGAGGTGTGGTTAGTCAAAGAGTGGGTGTGGGGTGGTTGCTTGTGACATTGGATAAGGCAAAGTCAACACTCCACCTTTAATGATTCACCTATTTGATTTTTATTATTTAAATAATGATTTTCATCAAAATATGTTTAAATTATCAATATTTAGAGTTTATTATGTTAAAATATAATTTCTGGAGAAAATCCCGCTTTAAAATCATGAAAAACGGGCTTAAAATGTTAAAAATATCAAAAATGGGCTAAAAGTGGCAAATATGCGAATTCTGGCCGAGGCTCGGCCTTCTGGTGCTGAACCGAGAGAGAGAGAGGCAGAAACCGAGAGGGAGGAAGAGAGAAGGAAGGAACCGAGAGGGAGAGAGAGAACAGAGGGAAACGAAGGGGCGAGGAGGTGAGAAACGAGAAGGCGCGAACCGGAAGTGAGAGGCGAGGGCGAGGGTTCGGTCCGGCGATGAAAGGCGAGAAGTCAGAACCGAACGAACTGGAGTGAACAGTACCTTCGGTTCGGTTCTACCAGGGCGAGGTTCGGTTCGGTTCCTCTTGAGCAGGGTTCGGTTTCGGTTAGTGGTGAACAGTACCTTCGGGTTCGGTTCGGCTCAGGAGGGTTCGGTTCGGCTCAGGAGGGTTCGATTCGGCTCCTCTTGCTCTCAGTCCCTAAGAGGACCTTCGGGTCCTAAGAAGCTTCTCTCTTGGTTTCGGTTCCTAAAGCCTATTTTTCTCGTTTTCGCCTCGTTTTGAGCCATTTTTGACCCGGTTAAGGGTCGGAATGACCCGAATGATTCCAAAAAGTTACGGGAAACTTTTGAGAGAGATTTGGGAGAGATTTCTCACACTTGGAGAGATTTGGGAGAGATTTGACATTCTTGGAGAAATTTCTCATACAAAGAGATATTTGAGAGAGGTTTCACATACTTGGAGAGATTTGGGAGAGATTTGACATTCTTGGAGGGATTTCTCATACAGAGAGATATTTGAGAGAGATTTCACATACTTGGAGAGATTTGGGAGAGATTTGACATTCTTGGAGAGATTTCTCATACAGAGAGATATTTGAGAGAGATTTCACATGCTTGGAGGGATTTGGGAGAGATTTGACATAGAGAGAGATAGAGTGAAAACGATCGAGAGAGGTTCCGTGTGGGACAGTTGTAAGTGTCCGGCATCGCAATGCATGGTTCGTAAACCCTGTTAAGCCTCGTTTAAGGATCTTACACACTCCCGATGAGTAAGCATCATTGTTTTATCGGTTTGGCTCGCCACGTACTACAGTTTTTAGGTTAAAGAGATCTAGTTGTAACTACTTTTCGATTTATGTTTTCTTATCAGAATAGCGAGTTGTTTAGTAAATACTGAACGTAAGTCCAAGTACACAAGGGTTAGTTGAGCTGATCGGTTTGACTTGTTGACTTTATTTGACTTTGAATTAACCAGAATTTGACGGTTGTCACACGTTCTGCTATTGATTGAAACTCTTTCAATCACCTCAGAATTGTACTTAATCTTATAAGTATAACCATATTTACTAAACTTTAGTAAATCAGGATGAATATCTTTATCACTCTCGTGGTGGACTTGATCAACACACAACCTAGTGTACTCGATCTCTTAGTCCTTCACTTGACACTTTGTCAAAGAATTAATCTAATTTCCAAACATGAAGTTTGTCATTCATCATGCAACCAAGTTGTTTGATTCAAAGTTTTTGCCCAATTGAAACTTGGGCGATGAGAATCTTCCCTTATTTGTCAAATCCTTGACATTTCCACAAATAACATAATTAAGAATCAAATTCATTATTGCTAATAATAGAAACAATCAAACATCAATGTTTCATACACACCATTACAAGGAAAAATAAATAAGATAAAAATCAAAATTTATTTTATTGCGGAAAAACTTGTCCTTACAATGCAATTCAACTGAAAACTATGCTAATACACATTCCTAAGCAATTTATTCTAACTCTAAAGTAGCAGCTCAAAAATCTGATTTTTGATTGAAATCCATTTCTTCATGATCAGATTTAGCACACTTCTTTCTTAAGCTTCCTTTCTTTTCTTCGATCCTGCAAAACATCAAAATATAATCTTATCACATCATGTATTAAGAATATAGAATAGGAACTTAAAAGGAGCTAGATAAAGGATTTTACCTGAAGTAGAGTCATATGTCATGACTCTCTCATCTCTTAGATCTCTCACGTAGTTTGGGCAACTTCGTCTCCAATACCCCTTCTCTTGGAAATAAAGAAAATGGAATCCTTTGGAACATTACATGGGATAATCTCATACTTATTCCTTTCCGTACTTCCAATGTGGCTAGTGTCCATTGAATCTTGGGAGTTTGATTCACCAGACAAATTTTCTTGACTAGCATGCCAAATCATTGCTGATTCAGCAGCTATAAGCAAATAGGTGAGATCAATTAGGGTCACATTGTAGTCCATCATATAGTATTCTCTAACGAACTCACTATATGATTCAGGAAGCGACTGAAGAACCCAGTCAATAACCAACTCACCTGAAATCTCGAACTCCAACATCCTTAACTTGTCAATGTGTGACTTCATCTCTAAGACGTGCGCACACACAGGTTTCCCATCTTCATGTTTACTTACCAAAAGGGCTTAAGTGAGCTTGAAATTTTCAAGACTTCTAACTTGTGGGTTTGAGAGAACAGTTAGAGGAGGTGGAGGAAGTGAAGCATGACTCTCATTTCCTTGATCAAATCTTAGAACGTCATTTTCATTTGGAAAGCTTGTTCCACGGGATTTAGGAAGACAGTTGTAAGATTTAGACATCTACAAAACGGGAGAAATTCAAGTCAGTTGATAAGAATCCTTGATGTAACACCTAAAATGAAACATCAAGGATATGATCCAACACAATACTCTACATCCTAGAAAAGGGATGTCGTAATCTAGTTGCAGAATATTTGAAGGTATGTAAATGACGACTTATCAATTTCCACCATGAAAAACGAAAATGAAGTTTAAGTTTTAAATGAATTGAAGCTCCTAGATCTTTTGAGATTCATTGAACTTTTCAATGGCATGTTTAATCTCGATTATGCCCTTCATATCTACGACTAGGATGCCGAGGATCACAAACAAGGTGTGAATAACCATACGAATCTACGTGGAGCACTCAATGCTACTATCACATAATCAATGTGTCGGTTAACCACACACACTCCATTGATCTATGATAAACATTAAGCCACCATCCACGACCAATGTCAACCCCAAATTAGTGTGCCGGTTAACCACGCACACTCCACTAACGTTTGGCAAGGGTGTGAAGTGTAATTCCAAGGAATAGCATACAATTTCACATTTTGCCTAAAGTAACTATGATTTGGGAATTTGAAAAACATTTAGTTACTTTGTACTTCATTATACCTATAATGGAAGGTTTCGTCCTATCCTACCCGTTCGGCTAATGACCCTCCATTAGTCAAGAGTGTAGTGGGTAAAAGTGGATACCCATTCAATCGTCATTTTATAGGCAACTTCCTTAAACACCCCTTATAGACCAACTTCGTGAATGAGCCCTACTAACGGTAAGACTGACTGTTTACTCATACATATATATAGTATATGGTGTATTTTACACTTTTAAAATACCAGGTGGTCTAATTTAGTAAATTATACTTTTAATTTAATTAAATGTAAACCAAAACTTTATGGGTTTATTAAATCTCTTTTAATTATACACCTTAATTAATTAATAAAATCATAAGGGTGTAATTTGAACTTTTCAAATTACTTGGGTTTTATAATTTAAAATTTCAAATTAAGACTTTTAATTAATTTTAAAATCCAAAACTTGAGGGCAAGTTTTGAAACTTTTTCAAACTAAGGGTTTAGAATTTAAATATTTCAAAATTAACCTTTTAATCAAAATTTAAATTCCAAAACTTGAGGACAAGTTTTGAAACTTTTAAAAACATTAGGGCTTAACTATTTAAATTTCAAAACCAAAACTTTTAAATTCAAATTTAAACTATAAAACCTAAAGGGGGAAATTGAAACTTTTTCACAAGATAATTCAAATCTAAATTACAAATAATCAATCTTTATCTAATAAAACAAAATATTATCTAAAATTTGATAATTATCTTCTATTTTTGCAAGGATAATCTCCAAATATTGATAAAAATCGGATTTTATTAATAAAAAACATTTTAGGTAATTATCCACAGCCAAAACAGGTCAAAATCCCGAAATCAGCTCCATCTGACCCACTGACTCGTCGAGTCTGGCTTAAACTCGTCGAGTCCAGCCCCCAGAAAACAAAAAAATTCGATTTTATGCATGAATAATCAACTATAGCATCAAATACATCAAACAAACAACCCTAGGCTCTGATACCACTGATGGGTTTGAAGCAATACATCATTCCTATGGCGTACAAGCAAACCCTAATAGCTTTTTGGATCTAGTTTTTCTAATGAACATGCAATTGCATATACAAAGCTATAAACCCTAGATCTAGCATACAATTAATCATATTAACATAAAGTAGGGTTTAAATCTTACCTTTGATTGTTATGTAGCAATAACAACCTAATCCTTGGCTTCAGAAAGCTTAGTGCCTCAAGTGTTGCACCTCTAATGGAGTCACAAACACCACTAAGAAACAAGATGATGAAGAAGAAGAAGAGAAAAGGCACCCAAAAACATCTAGAAACCCTAAGGAATTAGTTACCCATGTTTTTGGGGCGTAGGGCGTCCTTTATATACTTGTGTGGGCTGCTAGGGTTTCAATCAAAACCATAATGGACAGCTTAAACTCTAAGCAACTCATGGAACCTTCTAGAATTAGGCCATGGACGAAAATATGATGGGCTCCCATCATAATTTCGTTCACCCATTGTTCCTTTAGCATTCTTTAGCCCAATAACTCAATTATCGAATAATTGCAGTCCAGTCCCTTATATTTAATTAATCTCTTTTAGCCACAAAATTAATTATCAATTAATTCTTGAATAATATTAATTAAACAATATGATTTCTCCTTTAATATATTATTCTTATAATATATTAATAAATCATAATTAATCTCCTCTCTCCTTAATTCTTCCTACAAGTTGCTATGGTGAAGGCAACCCAAAAGGACCATGCTCATAATCAGGTCAAGTACATACCAAAATAGTTATGGATTTCGACACTAATCCAACAGGTATGACATACCATAACTCAAATCTACAACCCTTTTTCCTCTATCCTCTATCCTATACTACTTCAGTTGCATTTTCTTGTTATCAAGATAGCATCCAGACTTTACTTGGTTCTGATATTGAAAAACCACTTATAGTTGTTGTATCATGAGAAACAAACATTCAAATGCAAATGCAAACTGAAATTGCTTCGATTCACTAAACTTTTATGTGGGTGGTACGAATGCACCATCTATCAACTAGAAAAAAAATTGGGACTTTTTGCCAAAATATCATCTTTTTATCCACAACTAAATTTTTACTTAAATTTACACTTATAAACCTATTTTAGGGGTCGTTTCATAGTTGCTCACTGGGTTAGAACTAATTGAGTTAGAAGCTGTCTGGGTTAGAAGTTCTGACTGGGTTAACTTCCAACCGAAATTTACTGTTTGATTTTACATCTGACTGACTGTGCAAACTGACTATATTACCCTCAAACACCATTTTTTTAATAATTCCTTTTATGATTTACAATTTAATTTATAAAATATCATGCTATATACAGCATCATCAACTTCCATTTTACAACATTCTCTCTCATTTTACAACATTTTTCCCCATTTTAAGTTACCCTATTTTAGATAAAAAAAAACAATAAAAGTAGAATTCTATAAAAATGAAAGTAAATCATAGTAAATTGCTATAAAAGAAAAGTTATTTACACATGTTAATGTTGTAAAATGAAAGTTAAATTCTATAAATTTAAAGTGAAATTACAAAACTTTATCTAAATAAGAGAGGAGAAGTGAGAAACCTCTTCAAAGTGGGGTACAATACATCATAAATACAAATTTATGCAGCAAGTGTTGATTCTTGATACCAAACTTATACTACATCACTTTCCTTGTTGGATACATCTCCTTTTTTGGATACAAAAACTTTCTATTCTAAAAAATAATAAACATTAAAAGGTTTACTAAATCTTGGAATTTTATGGCCTTTAGGATGATGAATCATATCATATTTGATTAGCATCAGGAGATCCAACACGCTTCAAGAATTCTTTAGCAGTTGGGTTTCGATTCTAATATCCTTGTTCCATATCTGAAAGCTCACTTTTGAAGAATGAATTGCCACCCTAAATCAACATTATATGTCATCAAGATGATATTTAAATCATGCAATTAACGTCTTTTCTAGTTTATAATCAATCAATCATAAATCCACATCTATAAACAAAAATAGAGCAAGAAATTAACCGAATCCAATCACTAAGTACAAAAATTACAATCGATCAATTTAACAAAGGAGAAAAGCGATTTCAACATGAATCGATTTCATGTTCATAAACTCTAGAGGCTGTGATTTGGATGGAGATGTCAACTTCAAGTTCACAAAGAATCAATTTCAATTTCACAGAGGAGAAAAATGATTTCAATTTCAATTTAACAAAGGAGAAAAACGAATTCACCGTAAGAGAAAAGAACTTATCGGTTTGAAGATCGAGGTGGGAATAAGGCTCTAGAGGAGGGAGGCACCAGAGGAAGGCAATGTCGGAGGAGAAAGGGCCTGATGGAGGAGGAAGCCGTTAGGTGAGGGTCTCGTCGGATGGTGGGCGTTTGGCAAGTGAAGTAGGAAGAAAATTAAGGACCGATTCCTTCATTTGGACCGACTCCAAGGGCGGAGAAGGGAAAACAAACAAACTATTTTGGACTGATGATCGGGTCCTAGCTATGGATCCAGTTAGAAAGAAAATCGAACGACCCATTAGTTACTATTAATTTTTGGGTGTTTAAAATTTGGTCGTTATAATATTTTCATTAAATGAGCGGTTTATAGATTGTATAAATACGAGTACTCCATCAATATTTGACATAACATAGTTCAAATATAAAACCCTTTATCATCTATTACTTAAGCTGTAGCTTCTTGCTATCAAGGTAATATTCAAATGTTACAAGTTTAGGAAGATCTTGAAGAATTGTTTCTAGCTATTGTATCATAAGAAATAAATATCCAAATACGGTTGAATTTTATTTTAAAAACAATGTGTTAAACACATGCTTCAATAATTTTAGATTTCTTGTCTAATTGGGTGACCATAGTTATGTAATGTGTATACCTTATTTGGATACTCTTTTATTTATTCTTTCATAATGATGTAACCTCTAATCTTTCCTCGTTCAACTTCATCCTATGTGCTTTATTTTTTCATTGAGCTTATGCCTGACAATATCCCTTGGTATGTCAGACTGAATCTTGAGGTATGGTTCACTTTTTATTATGTTTTGTATTATTGTATCATGACTTGTAGTGCCATGGAACTCGCAATGTTTATTGTTTCCTCAAGGAGGGAATCTTTCATTACTTAGCTAGTTTCGTTGTTTTCGTGAATTTGCCAGTTATGTGATATCTATTCTTGTGTTGCTTCTGTTTATGGGTTGGTATTGTTGGCTTTGTGATTTATTGAACTTATGTATTTTGTTGTATTGATGCTAATATTGTCTCATTTGGTAGTTGCAACCATTGGTTGGCTTGTGCTCTTTTTTGTAGGAAGCATAAGCCTTGTGCTCTTTTTTGTTCGAAGCAGAAGGCTTTCCTCCAATTGTTGGCTTGTTCTCTTTTTTGTTGCATCTTCTTATTTAAGGAATCTATAAACTCTATCCTCACTTTCTTGTCCTATTTGTTTTTCTTGTCTTATTTGTTGAACAACAGGTGTTGCTATCGACATTGTTATTGGTAAGGTGATTGTGTTGAAGAAAATTAGACTCACCTTAATCAGGCAAAGTGGTGTGTACATTGGAGGTATGTTTACATTGTTTTGATCTGACATGGTTGTGTTGTATTTTATCATTGATATTGTTCATTGTAATTAAACAATATGACGACGAAATTGATATATATATATATATATATATATATATATATATATATATATATATATATATATATATACACACACACATACATACATAGGTTATGATCTTATTCAAATTATGTTGGGAAAATGTTAATGATTCTCTTAATGAGCTTACGTGGGAATTGTTTCTAGTCAGCTAATGTGGCAGTGATCGGGAACGAAAAGAAAGGGTTGACGAAGAGTGTTGAAGAAAACAACTATGTGGTTGTGAGTAGGCGAGACAACGTCGGTGGATATTTGTGGAGAGAAAAGCACCAACAACGGGGTTCGATATGTTGGTTGATTGTTGAGGCATGAGTTGAGGAGAGGATGGACCGATGGAAGTGTGAATATGGTGGTTGTTTTAGGACTTTCGTTCCATTTTGGTTGTTTTACAGAAATAGTCTCTAATTTAAAGGAAAATGATATAAAACAAATTAAAATATATAATAATCATTTATACAGGTTTAATGAATCATTTTAGATAGTAACAAGCTTGAAGGACTATATATTTACAATTTATGAAAATATTGGAAATAAGTCATATCAATAATTAAAAGTTCTCACTAAAACTACAAATAAACATAAATGACATGAAATAAAATTGTAACTTATTTTTATAGGGTAAATTATACGGATGGTCCCTTAGGATAATCTGCGTGTTTGGTTTTTAATGTTCTTTTAACTTGGATTGTCCTTAATTTATATTTTTGTTGCACGCTTGGTCCTTGTTTATTATAAAAACTATTTACCCTTGATAATTTACTCATTTATTTATTATTTATTATTTTACCTTTTTATATTAACAATATATTAAAAAATAAAAAATAATAATAAAAGAATCCATAAAACCTTAAGCAACGCCTCCAACCCTCATTGGCTCATTCTTCACCCTTTGTCTTCCATGATCACCACTCACCAACTACATTGTGGCTAGTCTGCCCTTTTACCCATCTTCTTCTCTTGTAAACACTCTATGCCCGGAAGACCTTCCCAAAGTTTTGTGACCTTTCTGACGTGAAATAGAATAGTCACCAACAACATTGTGAGAACTCAAGCAGATTGCTAAGAATCGAAGATGGTGAAAGTTAGCATCGATTTTAATGAATTTCAACACAATTAAGGGGTTTGTGTAGCAGATGTGTCATCAGAAAAATCCTCCCTCCATGAACATCATCGCCGAAATTCCTCATAAATCTTCGGTGCAATAGGTACAACAGCTTCTGTAATGATTTCAACCATCACCGCCACCTCTTCTGCAATGATTTCAACCATTAACGCAATACCTTCTTTAACGACTTCAACTATTGTGGGATCTCCCCTGTACGGTGCATTGTTCCGTTGTTTTTAACGGTGTGTAACAGTGGTATCTTCCCTGTACATAGTGTACCCATGCCATGGTGTTCAATCGATTTTCATAGGTTTGATCTAGGTTAGAAGGTTGAAATCTCTAATTTGGCTTGTAATCTATTACAATTCTGATGGATTTTTTAGGTTTCTTTAATAGTTTATTTTTCAACGTTTGATATAGTTCATACAGTTGATTTCTTTTCTTGTTGGGGAAGACAAAGATGATAGACTGATGGGGGAGGGGGTCGGTGTTGGCTACCGGAGGTGATGGTGGTATTCTTCTAATTTTTTTAATATAAAAGGTAAAAGAATAAATACTAATGAGTACATTATTAAGGGTAAAATAGTCTATTTAGAAAGAACATGGACTAGACGTGCAACAAAATATAATTTAGGGACGGTTCGAGTTAAAAAAAAAAGTTGTTACAGGCCAAACATGCTGATTACCCTAAGACCATCTGTGTGATTTAACTCATTTTTATATAATGGTATATTTTACAAATTTTAAATAGCTTTATTATCAAAATTCTTCTAGCACAGTAGTATTAGGTATTATCTTTTCTCCTTGAGATCGAAGATTCGTATCTTGTTTAAGACCTAGGTGTAATTAGGAGTAATTTAGGAATTAGAAGTATGTTAGATTTATTGTTCGAAAAAAAAATTACCAATGTCATTGACTTCAACGGATTAGACTAATTGCAAATTTTATTTTTCGTTGAAGTTAGATTATAATTGAAGGTTAAACAAAATGAAGATACTATTTATCAAAAATTTCCTAAAGAATATTATGTAAAAATGAACAAAAAAAACTAAAACAAAATTCACTCTTTTCGAAATAATATCATTATTTTACTGAGTGATATAATGTTTTGCAAAATTTAATACATTTTGTAATATATTATGAAATTGATTTTTATTAAAAGTTTTGTTATATTTAACATTTTTTAATGATAAGCGTAATCTATAAAATAATTTGTAATTCGTGACTACCTTATTGCGAAATTTATATTATTTAGTTTTTAATTTATTATGTAGCTATAAAATACTATATTAGTCTAGATATATACTTTTACTGGTTACTCTTAATTTTAAACCTAAATTTATTATAAAGGACGATGACAATGTACAAGTTAACGAGAAGTTAAAATCACATTTTTTGATTGCGTTCCTAAAAATAGAAAATATGGGAAAAGATAAAAAGATATTGTTAGGATGACGTACCTAAAAAAGACTTCAAAATAGAAACGCTTTTAATTATTTATTAAAGAAGAATGGGTGGGATACAGCCTGGCTCCCCCTCTCCCATTCAGCGACCAATTTTGTCTTTATTCACTCTACCTTTTCTTTCCATTTTTATTTCATTTCTTTTTCTTTTTAAAAAACAATTTCTTTGGTATCTATTATCTTATCCCAATTATTATTTTATATTTGCTATAAACTTTTTATTTTATTCTAGTGTTTAGTTCTACATGATTTTTTTTGGAATGTTTTAAACATATTTTTAATAATTAAAAATGGGTTTTTGGTAATTTAGAAAAATAATATTTGATAAATTTAAATATTTAATCACTCAAGTATTTTTTTTATGCTCAATTGGTCCTTAACGTTCAGAAATACCGACTAATTAAGGTTTTGGGAAAATTATATCCAGTTTACGGGTTACATGCTGACGTGATTTTACATACGTGCATTTGTTTTTAGCACTGTAACACAACAAAGTTTGATAAATTTACACATTTAGTCACACAAGTAACTGACTGTTCCTATATCAAGTCATATACTAGTGTAGTTGACAGATAAAATTCAACTTTAATGGTCTATGAGGCATAAAAAAATACTTTAGTGACTATATATATAAATTCGTCAAACTTTATTGTACTATAATGTTAAAAACCTTTAAAAAATTAATAGATTCAATTTATACAAGCTAACCAAAAGACCGTTATTTCTAATGATATCGAAAGTTCATGAGCATCGGTTGATGTTAAGGATTCAAATTTTATTATAAAATAAATATGTAGATTTACGAATATAACAATAAATATATGTAATACAAGTTAACCTATTCCATTTGCCTAAAATAAAAAATAAAAATACTTTGAGTAAAAATACATCAATGATGGAATATACAAGTTGATTTTTTCATTTTGTTGATTTTTTCATTTTAACACCCGTATGAAAAGTATATAACTTTAGAAAATATATATCTTTAAGTTTAAAAAATAATGGACAATAGCATTATGCTTTATATGTTCTTGACTGTCAATTTTTGGTTTTATAAATTTAGAATTTTATCTACAAATTTACGAATCTTAAAAAAAAAAAAAAAAACAACACTAGTATTTTAATTTAACCTTCACGTGATGTAATCATATAATCATAAGTTATTTAAAAAAAAAGATAAAAATGCTCGGCCCATACTGATTTCCGGGTCATGTGTGGCGGTTTGCCGATTTCACACGTTGAACCGGATACCAAAACCTTTTGTCCGTCCGGCTTTTTAAGTGTACGGAGGCATTAAACCCATGCCAACCGATTCGCACGATTCCCCAAATGTCAGACATTGCCATGGACTTTCCTCTCACCTTCTTCCCACTTTACTTTTTTTTTCTTAAAAAAAATAACGTATTTTCTTTTTTATCAAATAAAAAGAATTTTTTTTTCCTATTTTCTTCATTCAGAGTTGTTTAGGTTCTTTCGATAAAAAAATTATCCTAATGTTATCATTTTTTACAAAAATGTCAATAAGAAAGTTGTAGCTCTCTATGTTATTATGTATATGGATTTATTGATATTTAAAAAGAACTAAAAAATTATGATTCTGGCATTCTGCCATGATGATTATTTGGTGGAAGATTGGATAGAATCAAATCTTATATTGTAAACATTATTTGTCTACTCTTCCAATTAATTATAAAAATAAATAAACTATTAGACTATTTAATTAAAGTTAACTACAATAACTTGATGCAATTAATATATTATATGGAGCAACTTTTGCACTTTGTCTGCTACTTTCATTGCTGTTAAGTTCTAATTAATATTTTTTTATTTGATATAATACTTTATAACTTTCTTATTGACATTTTTATAAAAAATGATAACATTAAGATATTCTCTATTTTTTGTTTTTTTTTTGTTAAATGTATTTTAATTCATGGCATTTACTTTTTAGAAGTTAAAGATAGAACTACATCTATGTCAAATGCATTAAACCAAGGTGTTATAACTACTACTAAAAAACTGAATTTCCGCTTATCATTTAAAGATGTAATTATGATTCAGAGGTTGAGAATGATGCTTATCCGATTCCTATTACTCGATGCATTGCACCAACTACCTACTAACATTTCCAGTTCTTTATATAGTATTTTTGTTTTTTTTAGTACGGCGATTAATTAATACTGTTTTATTTTTTTATTTTATTTTATTTTATTTTATTTTTAACTTTTTAGTCACCGATTAAAGTTTCAATAACCTGAAAATGGTTTAGGCTCTTTGATATTCATCGTAGAAGTTCAATCTAATTCGGTCAAATTTAGACTATTTAATATCATAATTAAATTTTTTGATTCTCTGTGATGGTAGATCTTATTCGGTAGATATTGAATCAATTAGATCTAACTCAATCAAATGCTATCAATATCAAATTTTATTATTTATATGGTCATAAATGCAATAATTAATATTGACATAAAGGAACATTTTTTTTCTGTTAAAACCAGCAACAAAAATATATTATTACTAAATTCCTCTACTAGAAAGTAACTAGATTCACGCTAACATGGTAGAATTATTTACAGAGGAAAGGGGAAACTCCAAACTAACCCAATTATAAGTCCTTTTCTTTCCTTTACGTTTAAATCTAGAAAAAAAACCCAATGAAATTAGTAACTTCAGCTGCCATAAGGTAGTAAATTTGTTAAAAATCATATTGTTTTTTTTTTTTTTTTTTGCCTTCTTTAGACTCCGAGGCTACCCATAGCAAATCGCCAGGAACATCTCTCTTTTTAAGACAACGGATCCATGTGGTTGTGAAATTCATAAACTTATTGGCATCAGTAAACCATCTAATTATATGTCTTTCGTCTTAATTAATTGCAAGCGTGGAATCTTTAAAATCCGTAGATTCAGATTTCAGACTAGTTAATTAAAATATTATAAATGTAGAAAATTATTTTTTTATAGTAGATTATTTAAGATAAATAATCTTAACTAAAGTTATTGTACTAATTGTGAAAAAGATTGCATACATATAAAAAACGATTAAATTTGACTTCTTAAGTGGAAATTTTGATTTTTCTAATATTTCAGCATAGCAATATTCGGCTCAGAAACCGAAATTGAAATCGACCGATTGTTAGTAAAAGCAATCTAAATGAGAGTTGAAGATCTCATCAATACCTATGTGCCGATATAAAGACAATCGACAACGAATTTCATATAAGAGAGTTATGAATTTTTAACGGGCTTTAACAGTCTAAATCTGTTAAAACTATAATTTTAAAAATAAAATCAAAATTAACTGACTGTCTACATGAAAGTTGTAGATGTCGTCGACAGCTACGCATGAATATAAAACTCGTCGATAAAGGAACTCGTACGGAAAATATATTAATTTTCTAAGAAATCATAAATTTGTGCATAGGCGCACGCCCAGACAGCGTGGCACACACTTACAGACTTCCAGGCTTGCAACACGTATCAGGTCAAAAATTGGCCAGGTCACCCTTATCCAACCAGATGTGCGGCGCGCACCTGATTTGTGCACGACACACACATACCATTTTTCAACCTATTTAAACCCTCGAGTTCCAACCGTTTTCTCATCCCAACTCCACCCGAATCCTCTAGAGCTCTTTCCACCCCTTAGTCCCGATACTCCCGAGTTTCTGGCTACTTTAACGACACCCTGCACTGTTAGATTGCCGGTGAATAGAAGCTCCCGGATCAAAGTTCTGCCCGTACAATAAGATACTTTGTAAGTTAAGCTACGCTTATTTTATTTAATTGTAACTTTTAATTATAGTCATAATCATTATTATGAACCAATAATTAAGATTTATCAGTAATTCCAAAGTATTATTGTAACATCCATAAAATTTCATAAAAATTTAAACTTTTTCAAACCAACCAAAAATCATAATTGTTTACATTATAGATCCCAAAACAAGTTTAACATCAGAGTTTTTCCTAAAATCACAAAACACAACATGAGGAGGTGAACGATCAAGCCTTTTCCTTCCCACGATCATCTGAGGTACCTGAAACATAACCTAAAACTGTAACCCCAAAGTGTTGTAGGTTCCCCCAAAGTACGAACACAACAAATAACACATATACAAAGTGTTGTGGGTTCCCGAAAAAGATCCTGTCTCAACTCCAAGAACTCCAGAGCTAACCGCTCCCGCTCAACCTGTGGAATATAGTGAGTACGGAACGTATCCCTGAAGCGCTCCCAAGTAACCGCAGTCATCTGATCATCAGTGTACAACCTTATCATCAACCTCCACCAGTCCCTTTCCCCGTACCTCAGCAAGTTTAGGGCACATTTGGCCTTATGGTTAGAAGGACATGAGCACGTGAAGAAACATCCCTCCACGTAAAACAACCACCTCATGGCTACAATTGGGTCCTGGATCCCATCAAAACTCGGGGGATTTGTGTTATCGAAGTCCCGGTACTGGAAAGTCCAACCTGTCCCCGTACCTGTAGCCACCACGGCTGCGGAGGCTGCAGCAGCCGCAATCTTAAAATGGTTGCGTATCTATCATCAAAATACTCCATCATGGTGGTCTTGATAGACCCAAAAATCTCCGGAATCTGACCCCGGGCAATCTCGACCACCTCCTCCCGGATGATCTCCCTGACGCGATCCTCTGTCAACATTGGCCTATCCTGGTTGCCAGCTCCAGCTCCTGATCCTGACCCGGATCTAGTCTCAAATATCCTCGTAACCACCATACTGAAAATACACCAAGAAGATATCAGATAATCTGCATATATAACTGGGAACCAACTCCCAACTAAACCATAGGGGTTGTGACTTCCTTGCTACCTTCCACACCTACCCATATTTGTCTCAAGTATCATCACAATGCCCTAACAATATATACAAGCATAGCGAGCGCTCAATCCTCACTCCTAGAGGAAGGCTAAATATCTCATAACTGGCTGACTGACCCCACACAACCTACCCATGAAAGTTCCACCAACCCTGTAGCACTTGTGTATGCTAGCCATAACATAACGTTGGACCCTATAGACTTTCGAATACCTGATCCTACCCTAAGCCCTTCATCAAAAAGAATAGGAAATAAGGCCAAACCAAACATGCTAAGGCTATAAGATCTTTATTATGTACAACTATGATGCATACACTAAGCAACTACAGTAATGATGTCAGTTTCATATAAGGAAAAACCCTAGAATATCAGGCATCATATAATTAGGGAATTTTTAACATGCAATTCCTGAAGATCCCTAGCCTAGTACTAGCATGTTGTTCTAACATTTCACAAAAACAAATAATCCATAAGGTATTTTGGGGTCTACTTACTGGCTCCGGTTGATCCTACACTTGCATCATCCTTTAGTATTTTGAAAACCATTTGAAAAATCATTTTAAAAATATTGTCCTTAGTTTGAAAATTCATTTTAAAAATATTGCATCCTCTGTCTGATCGTACACTTGCATCCTCCTTTAGTATTTTCAAAAAGTCATTTTTGAAAACCATTTGAAAAATCATTTTAAAACTCCTACTGTCTACGCCTTCGCCTTCCCGCGATCATCAGAAGTACTTGAAACATAATCAACAACTGTAAGCTCGAAGCTTAGTGAGTTTCCCCCAAAATACCAGCGTCATACAATGATAGTCATATAATAGCAAATAAACAAATGAACAACATGCATAATGAGCCATCAGCCTGATTGGACCGCCTCGTAGGGCCATCAGTCTATATGATCGTACACTTGCATCCTCCTTTAGTATTTTCAAAAAATCATTTATGAAAACCATTTGAAAAATCATTTTAAAACTCTTACTGTCTACGCCTTCGCCTTCTCGTGGTCATCAGAAGTACTTGAAACATAATCAACAACTGTAAGCTCGAAGCTTAGTGAGTTTCCCCCAAAATACCAGCGCCATACAATTATAGTCATATAATAGCAAATAAAGAAATTGTAACAGCCCGAAATTCAGGTACCTCTAATTAGCCCTTCATCTTTCTTTATGTTGTCATTTTGGATTTTGTGTTGGGCGAGTACGCTGGGTGTACAAGGAGTACACTGTGCGTACTTGCGCGCCTCATTTAAACGCATCATCCCTCAGGTATGTTGGGCGTACCCAAGGTTACGCCGGGTGTAACCGGTCCAAACCCAAAAACCCTAATTTAGTGGTTGGCTATAAAAGGAATAAGATGGCTTGGTTCCTCAGCCACCATCCTTCAGAAAGAAACCCTAAGAGAGTTGTTCCTTCGTTCATAGCTTGTTTGTGAGTATTCTAAGCTTTGTGGTGTCATTTCAAGGTAGCAAAAGAGAAGAAAAATCCATTGTGGAGGCTAGAAGTTGGTGTTCAAGTGTAGATCCGTGAATAGCAAAGGTTGGAGCTTCTTCCTAAGGTAAAAAGTTCAGATCTTGCCTTGTAGTTCTTGTGGTATGCTTTATGGACCATTTTCTAGGGGTTTGGTCCCAAAGATGGAGACTTTATGAGCAAGTAGCCTCCATTGGCTTAGATCCATCATATTTCTGGTCCATTTGAGTTGTAGGTTCATAAAAATGTAATCTTGGACGTGAATGATTAGCCATGCATGAGATCTAGATCTTTTGAGTTGAAATGGAAAGGTATCAAGGAGTGTAGGAGCCTTTACAGCCATGCCAAGGCTTAAAGGTTTCGACTTTATGGGTAAGGAGGCTTAAAGAAAGTCGGATCTAGAAGTTTAGGAAGTGTCTTAACCATTTAAGACTAGAAATGAAGAGTGGCTGAATTTGGGTGTTACGTTGGGTGTAACTCCTAGTACGCGCAGCGTACTGGGTGGAAACCCCCGATTGTGGATTGGCGATGTACGCCCCGCGTACACAAGTCTGTACGCCCCGCGTATTGTGATATGTTGACCTTTGTTGACTTTTAGGGTTTTGGTTAACGTGTGGATTTTGAGTCAAGGAAGGGTAAAATGGTCTTTTACCCCTCTGAGGAATATTAATAAGGGTGAAACCTAGTTGTGGAAGTCTATATTAATTAAAATGATATTTCGTTATGATTAGGCGGGGTTGGGTCTTCGTTTCGAGATTCGGAGATAGCGAGCGTGAGATTCTACACTTTCCACGAGGTGAGTTTTCTTACTATACTGTACCCGGAAGGGTTTTATTGTGTGACCGGAAGGTCGGATATTTTATGAGTTGTATGCATTGTATATGATAAGTTAACCGTTTGTATGTGCTATGTATGTTATGCTTGATATGGGCTGGAAGGGATTATGTTATGGGCCGGAAGGCAAATATGTTATGGGCCGGAAGGCGTTGTGATGTGGACCGTAAGGTTGATGCGGGTAGGACCAGAAGGTTTACCGAGTCGGGATGGAAGTCCCCTGAGACACATGGACTGGAAGGTCAGGGCATGGAAAGGCATATGTGCGTAAGTAGTATTTTAGGGAGCTCACTAAGCATTTATGCTTACAGTTGTTGTGTTATGTGTTTCAGGTACTAGCGAGGACCGTGGGAAGGCGCCGGCGTGATCTGTACACACTGACGGAAGAATTGTTTTATTATCTTGGGATGTATTTTGTTACAATGACATTTGTTATACATGTGATTTCAGAATATTAAATGATGGTTTATGTTGTTTGAAAAATGAAAATTTGTTTTGAAAATTCACGTTGTTACACAAATGAACAACATGCATAATGAGCCATCAGCCTGATTAGACCGCCTCGTAGGGCCATCAATCTATTTGGACCGTTCTTCGAGCCATCGGCACATTTGGACCCCCTCTCAAGGCCTTCCCCTTATCCGGACAGCTCGTCGGGCCTTCAGCTTGACTAGTACGCCCTAACTGGGTCTGCAGTCTATCCGGTCCACCCTGGGTATGTTGACACAAGCACAAAACATGACCGCCTCAATCCAACTCCCAATAAAACTGTAACGCCTCATTTTTGGTATGCGGTTTAAATAAAGTACTTTTCATTTCTTAATGGGTACTCGACGAGTTAGTAGCCCGACTCATCAAGTAGAGACGGGATTTGCACGCGGTTTAAGTTGGTGACTCGACGAGTCCATATTCTTGGACTCGGCGAGTCTGCCAGTTTGGATGAAACCCTAATTTCAAGGGTTCTCACCCTATTTAAACAACTCTTTGCACCCAAAATCAGCCTCCATCACCCACATAATTTCCCTTACTAAACCCTAGCTTTCCTTTAAGCATTCTTGGAGTATTTCTCACCTTGTGAGGGATTTTGGTGCATTTTGGAGTTAGAAGAAGAAGAGAGGAGAGGGGATTTCAAGAGGAGCAAAGAAGATCCGATTTTCTTGTGTCATTCCAGTTCCCATTGAGGTATAAAGCTCGAATCTTTTCTTATTATCATGTAGATCTCCTTAAAAGCTTGCTAGTGTTGTTTTTGAGCCATTTCTAGACATTGATGTCAATTTAAGAGTAGTTAAGATGAATAGGCTTCAAATCTAAGAATTTCAGAACTCCTAAGCTCAAGGTTGCCACCTTTATTGAGCTAAATCCCCATTACAAACCTAGATCTCCTATTTTAGCTCATTATTGGGTATTTGAGCTTCTTATGAGCATGCATGCACGTAAAGTTAGAAACTTTACGTGTGAAACCAATCCTAGGAACCCAGATCTATGAATTGGATGCACTGGAATCGAGCAAAATCGACTGAATAGTAATTTCATGCATGGGACTCGGCGAGTTGTTCTTCAGACTCGACGAGTCGAGTCGTGAGTCCCCAATTTTTCCCCATTTGAGAGTTTAGGATGGAATCAGTGAGTGGGAAATGGAATCGGTGAGTTAGAGCTCAGATCTAGTAATGGAGGGACTCGGTGAGTTTAGCCCCCGACTCGGCGAGTCCAGGGCAATCTTTTTGCCTCAAGAACAGACTTGACGAGTTGTTCATACAACTCGGCGAGTCATAGACTGGACACATTCATAGGATGAAGGAGGACTCGACGAGTTGTTCATACAACTCGGCAAGTCAAATGAAGATGGACTCGATATTTTTATCGAAGAAGAACTTGTTGAGTCTTTGCTAAACTCGACAAGTTAAAGCGTGTAAAGGATTAGAAAAGGTGTTAGGACTCGGCGAGTTGGCGGCCCAACTCGGCGAGTTGGCGGCCCAACTCGGCGAGTCCGGTCAACTAAAAGTTGACTTTGGCCAGGAAGTTGACTTTAACCAAGGGTAAAATAGTCATTTTACCCTGAGAACAATTATCAGTATCTGATTGAGTGTTTATGGGATTATAGTCGGGGAGTTCCGGAGCAGCAGTCAGCCAGTTCCAGATTTAGCACCTCAACAGCCAGCGTTACGAGGTGAGTTTTCCTTCCAGTAGGAACAAGTCTACGACCACAATGCTGGCCCATTTAGTCAGCAGTAGTTCCGAATTCGGTCCGATGCAGTAGTTCAGTGTGATTGATGTATTTGTGATGCAAGCATGTCATTATGTTATGTGTTCCAGACTTCGGTCTGATGCAGTATGCAATATATGTGTTTATGCTAGTAGTTATGATTATGCTATGCTATATTCAGTCAGTTTCCGGAATTTGGTCCGATGCAGAGGGCAAGGACCTGTTTAGTTCTGAACTTCGATCCGATGTAGTTTCTGAACTTCGGTCCGATGCAGAGGGCAATGCCTTGGTTAGTTCCAGACTTTGGTCCAATGCAGTTTTTGGACTTCGGTCCGATGCAGAGGGCAAGGCCACGGTCAATTTCCGGACTTCGGTCCGATGCAGTTTCTAGACTTCGGTCTGATGTAGTGGGCAAGGCCCAATATGTGTTTATATGTTATTGTATGGTATGTGGTAGTTTGGAGGAGCTTACTAAACTTCGTGCTTACAGTTTCAGTTTTGTTTTCAGGTACTTCCATTAGTAAGGGGAAGAGCTCGGGTTGATGGCATGACACACACCACAATTTCAGTTAGCCTGGGAGTTCACTCTAATATTTTGACATATTTGACACAATTTTTTATTTGATCTATTTTGATATGACATTTTGAGATACATGCTTCGTGGTTTGTTATATGAAATTTATATATATTATGCTTTTAGTTATGTTTTCAAATAAAAAAAAATTTGGGTGGTATTTTTCGAACGTTACAAAAACAATCATGTGCACATAATTATCATATGATGGTTAGAATCTACAAATAGTCATACAAATCTAACAGATCACTAACATAACATCATCCTATAACCAGGATATCGATCTAACAAATCACTAACCATATCATCATCCTATATACCAGGATACTAACCTAACTGGTCACTAACATAGCATTATCCTATATATCAGGATACTGACCTAACAGGTCACTAAGCATATCATTAGGCAATAACCATGATAACAATCCAAAAGAAGGGTCGTCATTGGTGCCTTCGACCCAGTTAGTAGAGTGAGGACAACTCACCTCATAATGTCAATCAGAACTGGAATGTCAAAATCCCGAGATACAGCTCCAAACACCAACACTTACAACCACCAATGATCCACTTCCATAAATACCTATTTTACCAAAATACCTTCAGAAGTCAGGTGGTCAACCTTTAGTTAAAGTCAACATCAACGGTCAAGGTCAACAGTCCATGTTGACCCAACTCGTCGAGTTCCTTCAGAACTCAATAAATCGTGTAAACCCTGGTGGACTCGCCGAGTTTCCAAATAACTCTTCGAGTCCATGCAGTTTCCTGAATGTCGGGAAAATCCTAACCAGAACGTCGAGTTACCTCTCTAACTCGTCGAGTTCATTCAGAATCCAGAAGATGGGAAAATACGTCTCAACTTGTAGAGTTGGCTATCCAACTCGTCGAGTCCCTTCAGCCCATTTTTCATTCAGATGCTTTTACGTGAAACCAAGGCTCCAAACTGTATATCTAGGTTCCAAGGATGTTGTTGTCATGTAAAGTTGCTAACTTTGCATGCATGCAAGGCTCCATGAAGTTAAAACACTCATACTAGCCTTAGAAGAAGGTTTTGAACATGAAGGAGAACTAAAGCCTTATAAAGCTTGAGGCTTTATGTCCATAAGGGCCTAGAGGAGTCCAGATCTGAAACCATGCCCTTGTGACAAGCTCAAATCCGAAAGTGACCCCATTTTATACTAAAATGCCTATATTCTCACATAAGAAGAGATCTAGCAAATGGAAGGCCAAGGTAAGGACTTTTTACCTTCAAATGCAAGCCAATACGATGTAGATACTGGATCTACAAGCTTCTTCTCATTCCAAGCTTCTTAATCTTCAATTTTCTTCAACAAATGCACCAAAAATACACTTTAGCCTCTCACACACTCAAGAATATGGTTTAGATTGATTAGGGTTGCTTCTGGCCATCAAAAGGTGGTAAGTAGGTTAGAGGAAAGGACTTAAGGTCCTTTAAATAGGGTGCAAACCCTAAAAATTAGGGTTTCATGTTCCAGATCCAACTCGTTGAGTTGATCGCTTAAGTCATGTTGCCATAACTGTTTATACACGATGAGTTGGGGCATCCAACTCGTCGAGTAGGCCTTTAAACATGAATATAAAGCGGTAAATTTGTACTTGGGAGTCAGGGTGTTACAGTTTTGAGAGAAACCAAATCCGTAGTTTTGTAGTGAGAGAGAGAGAGAGAGAGAGAGAGAGATTCTATATAATGTTTATAGTGAGTATTATAATCGAGCTATGTGACTGAATGTACCCCTACAACGCTTCATTGTATATTGTAGTAACGATAGTAGATAATTATCACCCGCTTCAATTGATCGGTCGAGGTTGTAGCTAGAAACTGTAGGTGAGGATGTTAACCTTGTATAGATTTATACAAATGTATCTTTCTCTGAAGACTAACGATTATAGTAGTGTGGTTATGGTAATTGTTTAGACATAGCTAATGAATAGTGTCCCACGGTAAAAGCCCTTACCTATGGTACGTGAATAGCTATCAACCCTAACTTATAAGTGGATAAGTCACTAAGAATAATGATTTATCTAAAGTTTATAAAAGCCGAGTACGTTTGGTATAAATGTAAAAGTGTAACGCAATTGCTTTTATAAAGAGGTGCGTTTCAAAGTAGTGATCATAAGCACATGTATAAACTTTAAGTTATAATGATTATAACTTGTATAAATATGTGTGTGTGTGTGTATATATATACATATATATATATATATATATATATATATATATATATATATATTTGAAAGACAAAACATGAAAATTAGTCTAGAATGTCGATTCATTCCCTTTTTTAGAAAAACTATATAAAAACCACAGTGAGTCGGAATTAGGATCAAAACACTCTAAAGATTTATAAATTGAGTCTACTTTGTTCGTAAGTTTTTTCCTTACCTGACATGAATCCTAACTAAGGTGAAAATGACCGTTTTTACAAACTGGTCTGATAAAGGACCGCAATGATATGTAGTTTTGCAAAAATCATAATAAATTGTATAAAGATGGTATGAACGTGTGTGAGTAGTCCCTGAAAAGGTATCAAACTAGAAAAAACTTAAACCCAAGTTTAATATGGGCAAAACATTTGTGCAAACCATAGGTTTTAAGATGGGTGAAACAGGTGTTGAATGGAACACAACTTTTCACATAAAATCATAGCATTTTGTAGTATGTTTTTCAAGAATGCTTTTGCATAAAAAAATATGTGAGCACATGTATTCCTCGCCATCCCCCCCCCCCCCCCCCCCCCGCGAAATATATAAAAACTATTGAAAGGGGTCGTAAGAAGTCACCTTTGATATGTGAAATCGATTTAGATTCGAGAATGTGATCGTTTCCAGGAAGCACCTCGAGAAAAACACGAACTAGCAACGATTTAAACCTGAGCTGTTTCGGACTCGAAATAATCCACAAAATAACAACAAAAACTCTGATACTTGGACTTGGAAACCACATAAAATGCCAAGCACAAGGTGGAAGGTGGTAGTGGTCGAAGGAAGGGTAGAATGAGGTTGTGCAGCGGTGGTTCTCGACAGTTGAAAGCATCTTCGGTGGGTGGGGGGGGGGGTTGGGGCCTGGAAAAGAAAGAGGGGAAATGGAGAGGGAGTGAGACAATAGATGGCTAATGGTTTTTTATGAAATGAAGAGGCAACAACCTCTATTTATAATCTCATGCATGGCTCACACGCCCATGCAAGCCTCACTCCTTTGGAAAGTCAAACACATAAAGACACATGCTTGTACTCTTGGTAAGATATGCACACAATCAAGGTAAGGTGAAAGAATAGTGGGGTAGTGATAAAAACGTGGTTAAGGGTCCAAGACAGAAGCATTGGCTGATTTTTGATCATTCAAGCAAGCATGTCGGGGCCTTGTGATGCCACCTATAGCAAAAAGTCCAAAAAATGTTTCTAGATTTGCATGCCAAAATCCTGAAATCTAATATTTTTATCGAAAGTGCCATATGATAGAGTGGAGTTCAACAATTCCAAAAACCCTAACGTATTAATTTTTCAAGTTGTAGAACTCCATAAAATCATGTTTAAAGATTCGCGTCTAAATGACCCGAAACGTCCGATTTTTTGAAATTTGCAAATATTTTTGCTAAAAATACTTCGAGTATGGAATTAAATATTATACCATAGTAAGAGTCCAAAAAATCTTTCAATATTTCCATTTGAGTCGTGCAAGTGCCTTAACGAATCTAATTGGTTTTAGCAGTTTAAAGAAAATCAGTGTTATATGGTTTGTTTTCTTATAACTGTCGTATCTTTTGCATATGAACTCTGTTTTGGACGTTCTTTATATTCTTGGAAATAGAGTAACATGTTCTTCGAGACCAGAATGTTTTCTTTTCTCACAACTTCTTAATACAAATTTGCATCTTTTCAAACGTATTAACTAGGGTTGCAGTTTGAGCTGTTTGTTTCGTTTGAGATTTTCAACAATTAGAAGCAAGATACCATTTGGTATCTTATAATAGTTGTAATGGCACTGTATATTATTCAAAATATGCATTAAAGCTCAATAGGTCAAATTACAAAGAGGTTCATGGTGAACTGACTGTCTATAGTTTTAGCCCTAAATTTCGGGATGTCACAATGCATGTCATCAAAGCAAGGACTTTCTATAGACCATTAGCGTCCCACGAAGCCTTTTGAAAATAATGAGCTTAGGGATTAAAAAAATGAGAGCTTAATCCTTTACATTGTATATGCCACGACGTGACAATTTCTCTAGCCATGACTATTTTGTCGAGAAGGTTCCATAACATGGCCAAAGGATAGCCACGACATGGAGGTCAACTGAAGTTGAATTTGACCGTTGAATTTTGACCATGGTTGATGTAAAAAATGCTAGTTTTATAAGGTAGACTAAGGGTTTACCTTGTGTGATTTGGTAGGTAGTGTGTAGCACCGATTTCTTGGCTATGTAGCTGGATAGATGTCGACTATGTTGCGATGCGAGTTTTCTCACTATATTATGTAGGATGCTAGTTGTCTTTGTGATACTTGCATGGAAGACCAGAGTTTGGCCCTTGAAATTTGTATTAAAGACAAGTATTTGGCCTCTAACATGTGTATGAAAGACCAGGATTTGGACCCTGACATGTAACGCCCGTAGACCTGGATTAGTTAATTTAGAGGCAATAAGTGTCGAAAATGACTTTTCGACAAAATATTATTTAGAATAAATAATCTTAACAAATTTTCAGAATATGTCTCAAGGGTTCCGTACATATAAAGAACGTCGAAATCCGAGTTATAACGAAAAAGATATGACTCATCGAAGTTTTACGGCAAAATTGATATGACACCGGTAATCGTAAAAAGTGAATTTACGATAAAATACTTTCTAGCCTTAGCGATCTAAACGAAAGTCATAGTATATGTTAAACCAAGAGTGTGCATAAAAAGAACGTCCAAATATGACTTCGTATGAGGAAGTTATGATTTTTCTAAGATTTAGCATAACAGTAAACAGGCTGGAATTTGAATTTTAGATCGGTTGATTTTTAGCCAAATTAATCTAAAGGAGAAATGAAGATATCATTAATAGGAGTTAAACGACAAAAATACAGTCGAAAACAGAGCACATATGCGAAAGATATGGACGAAGCTTAGTCTCTACTCTTCAAGCGCGACGAATTTGATGCAGTTTTGTAAATCTGAGATAGAATAAGAATTGGTCGATGATGTCTAAATGAAATCTGTAGTACTCATAAATACCAATGTGTGGATATAAAGAACGTCGAGAATAGAGCTCCTATGAGAAAGATATGGACGAAACTTAGTCTTTACTCTTCAAGCGTGACGAATTTGATATTGTTTTGTAAATCTGAGCTACAATGAGAATTAGCCGACGGGGTCTAAATGAAAGTTGTAGTACTTGTAAATACCAACGCGTGAATATAATGAACATAGAAAATGGAGCTCGTACACGGAAGATACAGACAAAACTTAGAGACTACTCTACTATAAAACCCATATAAATAAATGGTGAATCCTTCATATTTCTCATACCCTTCACTCTCTCTTTCTCTCTCTAAGCCCCCCAACCCCCCCCCCCCCCCCCCTTAAGCCTAGGTAAACCCCTAGCATCCGAAGGAATCCACAAGGCTCTCAGCGTCCCAAGAAAAAGAGTCTTTCGGTTTGGAAACGTTACTCCAAGCAGAGCCCGGTTTTCGAGAAAACCCGCTGTAAGTGAGCTACGCCTACGCTATTTTTAATATAGCTTTTAATTAATTATAGTAACGTTATTAGGACCTTATGGTAACTATTTGGGCTATTATTATGGGTTATATAGGTGTTGTTATAATATCTTTTTAACCACTTGTGGTACAGGGAATCTGGTTTAGAGGGCCGCTTGGGTTGCTAGATTCAGAAGTGTTATATGCCAAAATGATTTTGCCCTCCGATGTTTCATGTCTGACCCCTGTCTGTACATAGTGGGTAAAGAGTATTTTTTTTAACGCTTATATAATAGTAATAATAGCTAGACTATTAATTAGTCTCGGTAAAACGTTCAACTAAACTCTAGTGGTAATGGTACTAGGTTTTGTCGAAGGAAATTGTTTTAAAGTAAACGAAGCGCTATCCGAGAACCGCGTCGCCACCTTATCAGGTGAGTGCATAGTTACTTTCATCTTACACATAGATACGAAATATTTTATATAAATTACGTGCTATGTGTGCATAGTATCTGAATACTTGTTGTCTATGATGGATGAACGATTTTATACATGCTTCAAATGAACTAAACTGTATATGTATTTTATATCTACAAAATATGTTGGGTAAAACATGAGTAGATGAAATATGAGTCGGATGATGAAACGAGAGGTGATATAGACCATGAGATAAGGGTGAGAGGTGAACAATGAGATAAGCCTTTTACCCAAATGATGGACCCGTCATCTAGCAGAGTATGGATGACAATCATAGACTATTCTAGAAGTCCAGTGGAACATTAGCTGACTCACAACCTGTAGGTGTTGTGAACGATATGTTCACCCGGTGTACTCTAAACCTTGGTGACTATGCAGACTTAGTGCCTAAACCTTGGCGATCATGCAGACTTGATGCCTAAACCTTGGTGACTATGCAGACTTAGTACCTAAACCCTAGCGACTTTGCGGACTTAGTGTCTGTTGTATAAACCCTGGCGATTATGCAGACTTAGTGCCTAAACCTGGTGATGATGGACTTCATGCACCCATTGTTATATGACTTGGAAACAAAAAAACGATGTTATCTGACTAATCAATGTATAAAAGTTAGGAATATGATCACATGGAATTGGTGTCGGAAGACATTAAATCGTCTAAAGAACTTCGCCAATTCGAAAGCTACACAAGGACTTTATTAATGCTGGAATATCTTACCAAGGTGATAAATGTGTTTCGCTATGTGACACATCAGTTTGTTTATGGAAAGCTCCACACACAACATTACTGAAACAAAATATGCACTCCTTGTGCTTATAAACACTACTGGAACAATTGGCTAACTTTAAAATAAACTTATTTGGATGTTAGGTTGCATTGAATAAAATCCATTATCTTATGCATATTTACAAATATCATTTGGCAACAAATATGAAGTTGGTGTAGTATGGAGGCTTCAAATGTAACACGTGTGAGTTAATTGCTTTCTATCACACAAATGACTTAGGCATAAAGTTTCATACCACACACACCACATTATTGCAGTGTTACATCATTGCTGCATCATATTTCCCCTCATCATACAAAACTGATGGGTATCATACTATATCTTACCACACACACAACAAACACACACACTCCAACGGTCAAAAATAAAGAAAAAGGGTGTTGTAAGGGCTTGTGGTGTGGTGGCCATACCACAATGACAATTAGGGGGTCGGTGTTGTGTGCACCGCAATCTACGGTGTCATATCAGCCATCGTAGTGTGCGGTTTAGGGTGCACCTACCAGCCTTATAGCTTTTTCCATCATTCAAAAAAGATTCATTCAATGTTGCTAGCTACTAGCTACGATATGATTTGTTTAGCGTGCTAGAAATAATCATGTATTTACTAATTCCGTTGCCCCTTCCATTCAGATGATCAACGAGAAAAAGACGAATCGTTATGTTTAGATCAAGAATAGTGGAAAATTCGATTTTATTAAACTGTTACTATTGATAGTGTGATTTTTTTATATACATCCATTGTCGTTCAGAAAAAATTATTTAAAATGAAGAATAATTGTTAATAAACAAGTTATTTAATTAGTAACTAGATCTTTTAATCGGGTATAAATCAACTAGGTGTGAAACTCGTATATTATATGAGTTTATTAAAAATAAAATTTTAATATCAATATATAAATAAATATGAAATATTTTATAATGAAATACTTTACATAACATAATCTAATCTTCTGAAATTTGTAAAAGAAACTAAACCGTTTAAAGTATTTATGAGAATTTATTACCAAATTAATAGGATGATTTTATTTCCTTATAAAACCCATTACAATTTTATGGAATTTTATTATTTTAAGAATATAGAAAATCCCTAAAAAATAACAAGTGAAAAATAAAATTTTTAAAACTCTCGTGTTAAAATAAAATAGAAGATGATATATGATTTAAAAAAAAAAAAAAAAAACAAAAAACATTCATTTATTAAAAAGGATCATTAAGTTTTACAAATATATATCCTGTAAAAGTAAAATAAATTAAAGATATTACCTATTTAGTATTTACCTTTACTTGGAAACTTAAACCTTGTTTCCAAACAGAGGAGTATTGTTTAAGTGTTAATGGAATGACAATGGTTATGGTTCAAACCGTTATGAGGCATGTGCGAGGAGAACCTAATCACGTGGGGGCCGAAACACACGTGTGACTTGTATCCTGTGGCGCGGCAGTCAAAGTTAACCGTCAACTTTTAAATCTGAAATTCCTTTTCTAACCCTTATCTAGTTATCCACGTGTCGGTGAAGTTCAGGGCTAAGAATGTAATTTTATAAAAAATTGAAAGAAATCCCGATCTGCTTTGCCTTTGAGATTATACGGTTGTCTTGTACGGTGGATCTACCACCTAACTGCACGTGGTATGAACCGTCCCTGCGCTTTCATTTATTACACATTTTCTAATTTTGAATTAATTCTTTGCAGCAATATAATTATAATATTTTTCATGATCAAAATTGATAATACAAATAGTTGCTGTTTGGGAAACATTAAAGGCCACTATCCTGATTATAATTTTAAAATTACAATGAAAGTTACAACTGATAACATATAAACTGTCATGCAATTTACGAAAGAAACATTTGCTTAACATTTTTATTCATCCCATTACTTACATGGTATTTTAACATTTTGGGCGTTTTCACACAAAACGTTTGTAGCGATTAGAAAAAACTTGAAAAAGAATAAAATTTTCAACTGCATAGGTTTTTGGTTTTTATTTTAAACAAAAAAATTAATATAAAAATTACTTCAAATAGTCTTTCGTTTTTTAAAACCTATAGTTTTTTTAATTTTATGTGATTTTACACCTTTAAAAAAAAGCTAACATTTATTTATGTCGAACATTATTATACAGCAAGTGATATTAAATTTATTTCCACCAAGCTAAAAGAACTAAATCTAAATCATGTATGCCTACAGCCTACATATGCTAAAAATGGGCTCCAATATAACCTTATGAGCTTGTCAATAGGGATCTCATCCCTTCACGAAATATTTTACTTTTCATTTCAAATTCGTTTAATTTTGAGCGCACTAAAAATATTTGATTAAAGAATAAAAAGCTTTTATATATATATATATATATATATATATATATATATATATATATATATATATATATATATATATATATATATATGCTTACATTATTATATGCTAACTAATTATATTGTATGGACGTAGAATTAATTGTGAACCAATTATTTTATTTATTTTAAGAAAGTGATTAATATATTATTAAATTAAAATTAATTAAAAAAATACCATCTAATTTTATTGTAAGGGTATTTTAGTCAAGTAACATAAATTTAAAAAAGGAAAATTGTAGATTTTATGGAATAATTAATTCTCTTAATTTTAAAAATCTGATTTTTTGGATAATAAATATATTAATTCGGATATTTTAAAAAAATATGATTATATGATCATTTTAAAAAATAATAATAATAACATTAAATTCTGACAGCATACTATAAAAATATATTATCAAGATTAATAATTGTGAATACATATTTTATATAAAAAGAATTTTAATATCTTAAAATCAATAATTACATTCATTCTGCATAAACACAACTATGAACATACTAAATGACATACATTCTGAAAAAATACAAACGATAATTGTTAACACTTACATTTATTCTTAAAGAATAAAGCTCAGAATGGTTAAAGATCAAATAAAAACATTGAAATCTAAGTAAACAACTAATACATTCTGATAGAATATCGTTGCTAATTCATTCTAATAGAAACAATGTTAATTCATTCTGAGCGAATATTGTTTCCTTACTTTCAACTTACTTTCCATTCTTCAGCAGATTTGAAAAACTACTAGCAAAGACCAAAAACCATGATTCCTATTTAAGGAGAAGAAGATCATTTGTTGATTTTCGACTCCAATCTCTCATCAAAAAGCTCTTCGTAGTGTTTAATCATTTCCAATCGACAAGCCTGTATAATCGGTACAAAAAAATATCAGAATTTAGATATACCAAAAGCTTTTATACGATTTGGATTTGATTGTGAAAATCAGAAACATACCCAATCTAGAAGACAAATGCAATCGTGTGTTGGAACGTAACTGTTGTTATTCTTGCCACTGACGATTTCTAACACTAGATCGTAGATCTTTCTTCTTTTTCTCTTTTTAGTATCGATGAACCCAAACTAGTAACATTCTGATCTATCGAGATCTTCATGATTGACTATAACGATGATTGTTCATCAATCAGATTAAAAAAAAGATCTTGATGATTATTGAGCCATCGATTTGTGACAACAAGGACTAATTCATAAAAAACAGAAATATCGTAATGAAAATTAAGCCATCAATCTGTGAGAACATGGATTCATAACAAAGAACGAGCTTCATGAACATTCAACAATCGATATGTGAGAACAAGGATTGAATCATTAAAAAAAAGAGCTTGATGAAGATTAGGCCATCAATTTGTGGGATCGATTCATAAAAAAAAAAACGCATAATGAAGATTGAGCAATCTGTTAGAATAAGAATGACCTAAAATCCTTTGATTTAGCGAATGTGGAGGCCTCTCCAAAACTTCGAACTTATAAAGAAAAAAAACTGAAACATAATCGAAGTATTTTATAAGTAGTGGAAGAGACAAGGAAGAGGCAATCGGTGATGGAAACTAGAGTTGTTGTGTGAGGGTGGAAATTAGAGATAATTACCATTTAATAAGCTTGTCAAAAGTAAGCTTAAAGAAAGTGATCATGGAGTACAAGACCCAATAAGTAAGCCGTTATCGATCATCACCAACAACAATTTTAGTCTCGATTGTCGTGATCGAGGCATATCTGATCATGTGAAACACAAATAACACAGTCAAGAAAGATATAGGATAGTACCATTTTATTTTGTAATTATAAATTATAATTCAATCTTGTTATCTTATTAACTACATTCCATGCATGTAATGTAGTTATGTAGGGAAAACAGTAAAGTAACAAAATAAGATTGCGGTAATTCAACAGAAACCGTTGGAAAGTGGAGCTAGGGACTTATAGAGGATATGCTAAACTAACAACGGGCCTGCAAAATTCAATTTCGTTTACACCAAATTAGGCATGAATAAACAAACCATTTGGGAATCGAAAATAAACTCTAATGGATTTCTCTATTTCTCCAAATCATTAATTAATAATGAACAACGATATGAAATTTGAATAGAGAGAGAGAGTACAGTGTACCCGACAAGAACATCAAAAATTTGAGTGATGAGTAGTAATAAATCTCCGGCTGCAGCTCCGGATTTGCCCATTACGAATCAAACTAATTGATAAATGAGTCGAAGAAGATGAAGATTGGAAGAATGGTGGTGAATTGATTAGGGTTTATACGAGTAAGGGGGCTCAGTGGAGGGACATGTGTAGAGAGGAAACGACTGTTTGTCACAACCCTATGAGGTGATGTGGTAGTGTCGCAGGGTTTAAATCGTTAAACAAATAACCTAAAGTAAAGGGTCGATGATTTAGTTATTTAATTACCAAAATTAATTAACAGGTAAGATTATAATTTTAACATTATTTATGTTTTTGAAATGATTGGTCCATATTAATTCTTACATCCACACAATAATTAGTTAGAATATTTGAACCTCTCTCTCTCTCTCTCTCTCTATATATATATATATATATATATATATATATATATATATATATATATATATATATATATATATATATATATATATATATATATATATATATATTGTAACATTTGCTTAAAAGTTTTATTTATATCTTTAATATGTGCACTTTACACAACCAATTAATAATATGAGCAACACTTTCAATATGGAAAAAAAAATGTTTTGTCATAATCTCTTTAATATTTTAATTTTAATTGCCCAAGTGCAACATTATTATTCCATGCATTATAAAAAGATAAAGAGAAAACTGTCCTTTTTAATTTAAAAGTGTTTATTACATAATCTTCAACTCTACATAAATTTTATCCAAAATGTGTATATCTAAACATTTCTAATACAATCTTTTAAATACAATCTTACGTTTAGATATCCACATTTCATCTTGTAGCACAAACTTTGACAATTGTTAAGTTGATTATTGACCAATAACAACATAGTATCTGAGATCGACCATATTTGGATGTCATTGCTTGCAAAGGGAAGTAAAGAAAACAAGTGAGTAGTGAGCAAGATTACGTTTTGAGATATTATATAGCGTGTGTTTTTGAGTGGTGTAATAAATTAACACATCAAATACCTATGCGTAATCTGGTTCTTCTGATCGATTTCACCCAAGACAGGATTTAGTTGTCGAGTATTCAATCTGATTCAAAACCCTTTATAAGTTGGATCGATTCATATAAACCCGTTCAACTTTTGGACTGTATCGATTGAAGACTTTAAGTCCAGATCCTTTTGATGATTTTGATTTTGGGCCATGGCCCATGATCCATAGGGTGCAGGCCGTGGGCTTAATGTTTATTTGAACAGCCATTTTTTTCTCACTTTTTGGTATTTTGCTTGTTTGATTGTAAGATTTATATCCATTGTTTATTATAATAATCACATATTGCTATTTGTAAGAATAAACAACTTTTACCTTAACTCGTGCTATATAAAATTGAAACTGGATGTGATTTCTCAAATCTAATTCCAATGATCGTAAATCCCCTTCATCTTTAGTGAAGTTGAACCCAATCCACATAAACTCTCGTTTAGAAAATGTGAATCCAGTCTCAACCATTATTGATGATTCCATGACCACAAAACTCAAATTTTGAAATATTTTTATGTAGTATCTAGTAAAATGTTCAAGGAAACTATATCCGGGTTAAAAAAAACATACAATTTATATGTACAATTATTAATTATACAAAATATAAAAGTGCTTCCAGATGCCAAGTGTTCTATATTTGCAATAAAAGTAACAAAAGAAAACCATTAGGGAAATAAAAGCCCCACTTCTTCGAAGTGAAGAAAGTTATCTAATGAATTTCCTATCGCTAAACTTAAAAGGTGTAGGAGACTTGTGTAAGCATGAATGGGTTAGAAATCTAAAGAAAATGCATCATTGAGTTTTATAAGCTGTCAAGAAACCCAGATGAAGGTGGATGAAGTTTCCTTGCATCAGTATTGGGATGGTTCTAATTTCAAGTTAGTGGCTATTGATTCTAGTGGGCGTTCTGGTTGTCTTTTTTGCTTATGGAACCCCTTTGATTTTTATGGTGGATGAGGCTCTACAAAGTAAGTCTTTTAGTATGGTTTCCGTAGTTTGGAACAGATAGGATCACAGAAAAAGTCAACTTGGTGAATGTCTACTTGCGGAATGATAATGTTGAGCGATTATCTTTATAGAACAAGTAGGGTTTAAAATCCGTGGAAACCACGAATTAGAAAGAAAAAAAAACAAAAAAAACAAAAAACAAAGAACACTATGGTTGCGTTTAGTTACGAAAAAACAATTTTCATTTTCCGTTTTTTGTTTTCCCTTTTCGATTTTCGTTTTCCATTTTCATTTTTCATTGAAAAATTTAGAAAACGTGTTTAGTTAAAACTTATTCATTTTTCATTTCCAGTTTTAGAAAATTAGAAAACGTGTTTAGATGTGCATTTTTCTATCGGTTTTCATTTTTAGAAAACGGTAGCGGTGGTAGGGTGTGGGTGGGGGAGGTAACGGTAGCGGTTCGGCTGCCGTGGTGATGCTGACAGGCGATGGTGGTGGCGGCGGCAATTGTGTCAGTAGTGGTGATGGCGGCGGCAACGATGGCGGTGGTGCTAGTGACGAGTTAGTGGTGGTGGTGGTGATTATGATGGTAGGTCGGTGATTGTTGTGGTGGTGTTGGGTGGGTGTGCGAGTGTGTGTTTTTGTGTGTGTATATGTGTGTTTGTGTGTTTGTGGGTGTGTGTGTCTGTGAGGATGGGGTGGGGGTAGGTATGGGTTTGTGTGTGTGTGGGTGTGTGTTTGTTGGTGGGTATGTATGTGAGTGTGTTTGTGTGTGTGTGTGTTTGTGAGTGGGTGTGTGAGTGGATAGATATGTATGTGTGTGTGTGTGTTTGTAGGTTGGTGTGTGTGTGGGGGGGTGGGTGGGTATGTATGTGTGTGTATGTTTGTGAGTGGGTGTGTGAGTGGATGGGTATGTATGTGTATGTGTTTGTGGGTTGGTGTGTGTGTTTGTTGGTTGGTGTATGTGTGTATGTGTGTGTGTTTGTGAGTGGGTGTGTGAGTGGATGAGTATGTATGTGTGTGTGTGTTTGTGGGTTTGTGTGTGTGGGGGGGGGGGGTGTGAGTGGATGGGTATGTATGTGTGTGTGTGTGTTTGTGGGTTGGTGTGTCTGTGTGTATGTGTGCGGGAGGGTGTGTGTATGTATGTGTGTGTGTGGGGGGGTGGGGATGTTAAGGTGGGGGTAGGTAGAGGTGAATGGGGTGGGAGTGGGTGTGTGTTTATATTTTAGAAAAATTTTGAAATTAGAAAAATATGGAAAACAATGATTATCAGTTTTAGAAAACGGAAAATTTTCATTTTCCGTGAAAAATTTAGAAAAATAGACAAACTAAACGCGTTTTCAAAATTCTCATTTTTCTTGGAAAATTTTTCCGGAAAACAGCCCATTTTTCCGCAACTAAACGCACCCTATGTAGTTCGGAATCATAATGACTGCTCAAATATATGAAAAAATAATAATAATAATAATAATAATAATATAAAAAAAAACTATATGCAAACAGTTATTTTATTCTATAAATTGTTTTATTAAAACATTACACTTTGAAAACTTTGAACTATTTATTTATAGTTATAATCCATACATAATTCATGGTGAACATATCATCACCAACTTTTCCAAACTGAAGCAAAACCGTTTCACCATCATCTTTTCCACCTGGTTGACTCGGGTCCAATGTTGCCACTAACTAAATTCTTAACAAATGCAACTGTCACCCAGCCATGGAAATTCAAGCACCAACACTGCAAATGTTCATGCCACCTTAGAGCTTTGTTTCTCAAAAGGGTTTGAGTTTAACCAAAGTCAAACTGTTGATCTGGTGATGTGGATGTGGATGTTAGAGAACACACAATTCTTCTTGGACCCTTTGATTTCAAAAGAGTGAATTTGTATGAAGTTTCTCCAATTTCAAAGTTGCTTGATGGAACTTGTGGGCTTATTTGTTTGCTTGCAATTCGCCTCACAGATTTGCTACTTAAGTGTTTTGAACCATTGTGTGGTGGTTGGCTGTCATATACTGTGAAGTTTGTGCCAAGAAAATATGACATGTGAAGGGTAAAATAGTCATTATGTCCATATTAAGTCATAAAGAAGCATCAATGCATAGGTGTATAAATTAAGTGCTTAACCCATTAAGCTCATTAAGTACAAAAAAGAAATAGCTACTTACCTTAATTTACCAACATAAGCATTGCTTCCTTGAGATGAATCGTCTGGATCAAGTGATATTATGTATTCCATGTAAGCACCATGTTTATGTCTTCTTGCAGCTAAAAGAAACTTACCCTTGTTTGTAAATGCTGCAAAATTGATAAATTTCAAGGATCTATTATGTTAGAAATATGGTTTAGTGGCACTTGGAAATCTGAGAATCATGATAATCACTTTCAAATCGAAATATTTGGGTGGTACTCGCAAATCCTCAATTGGATAAGACTCAGATAAAATCAGAGGGAAAAGAAAGAGAGAATGAGATGGTGTAATTTCGTGAGTACCAGAAAGAATGAGATGGTGTAATTTCGTGAGTACTAGAAAAATGACTAAAATTGGTTATAAACCTTCCTTATCTGAAAAACTATCAAAATTGTCATATAACAGTTTTTCTCAACAATAAAAACTGTCATAAATTCGGATTTTGTATAAGGATTAATTCAAAGTCAAAATCGGGTTAAATATTCAAAATTTGGATTTTCTGATGCATTTTAATACAACAATATAACCCAAAATTTGGTTAAGCCCCTTGGATCCCGCTCCCAGGGGCGTTGCCCCCGGACCCCCATTCGTTCAGGGGATTCGCCCCTAAATAACAATATACTTTAATACTTGATCAAACTTAAACAAGTGTGTACTCCACACCTTCCTTACTTGTTTAATATTTATCAAGATCATTTTTAGTCAACAAAGTAATCCCTGTTATACTTAAATAACATTGATGATAACAAATCACCAACATATTATAGCGTAATAAGTGAATGATGGAAACTTAGAAGGTAACAATTTGCAGAAATTATATATGAAGCATCATTAGGCATATATTCCCTAATTTACCATGTGGATTTGACGATGAAGTAAACAATATTATAATGAGCGATATGGTTACTGGAGAATACTTCAAAATAAGACCTAGTCAAAATTGGCAATCGTGACTAGAGGCGAGCATCTATTAAACTGTTCCTAATCGTTATCACAATAGAATTGACTTTATGGAGTTTTGACTTCTGCTGCTTGCTTCCAGTTGTGTGAGCTAATCAAAAGCTTCTCCATAAAAAACATAATCATCTAGCTAAACATAAGAATCTAAAGCAATTTAACAAAAAAAAATTGAAAAAAAAAACTAACTAACTCCATTTAATTCATTGATTCAAGTCGTTGTGGAATCAACGACATAAAAATCAAGGAATATAGCTTGAAACCAATAAAATCAGATAATATACAGCCAAATTGTACCTGCTTAAGACAAGAAAGGAATGTGATCTTCCCGTTGTGGCTTTACGATCTCTCTCGTAACTTCTCTCCAACTTTTACAAACACATCCACAAGCAACCAGATTTCGACGGAGTGGCCACCAGTCATCGCTCGTTTCCACTCATTTGATTATCTCACCTAAGAGCTCTGACAACATATTAGGCCATGAACCTCTTCCATTATTCTCGTCGACGTTCTGTTCACCAACGACGTCATCATCTCTGGGAACAGCAACAATGCTAATTTTCGGTGGTTTTGATAAGGGCGTCAGTTCCTCAATCGAATTCAACCAGCCGCTGGTTCGATGTGATAGGAACGATTGTTGACACCAATAAAGAAAATAAAATGATTGTTGACATTACATGGAGAAACATAGCTCCTTATATTGGATCTCTCATTTTTGTAATCAAGAAGAGGATTAGTGTTGTTGTTGTTTGCTAGAGTTTATGTATGAAGTGGTTAGGGCAAAATAAAGTGTTAGTGACAGGAACACTTACAAAGATGTGAGAATCGGAGGAGTATATTGGGATGAGAGAGATGAAGGTGAGGGAGATGGTTTCGATGGAGATGTATATGAAATACACAGTGAGTATGCATTAGATATATGTAGCTTGAAGCCCTAGCCAATGGATTTTCAAATTTGGAGAAGATTACATATTTCTTGTCATAGTTCTCAAATGGAATTTAGAAAGGAAACAAAATTCCTGATTATTTCGGATATTAGTTACTCAGGATTTAAAATTGAATCATCAAAAATCCGTGATTATTTGGACGGGATTTTATGCCATCGGAGTGTAAAGGAGCAGAGGGCTAAAATCATAATTTCACTTTGTAAATTTGAGCGGGAAAAAAGCATTAGGTAAGGCTGAGAAAATGCCACCTAGCATAAATATACTGTTTTATTAGAATACGGGATTTAAGGTGGATGAAAATGGTAGAAATGAGATTTGGTTATTTATGAGATATTTTTATGAGGTGTGATTTGGTTATCTATGATAACATATGATTCGAGTATGGAAGACTTTAATTCGTTCATTTGTGAGGTTGAACTTTTTATTTTAATATTGGGTTAGAAATTTGCGTGGAAGAGTCCGGATGGAAAAAGTTTGAGCAAGATTGATCGTTTCCTTCATAATTACAGTTTTCTTTCAGGTTGGTCATCAGATGTTGTTATGGTTTTACTAAGGTTGTACTTGGATTATTGCCCCATTGTTTCGATCACATAACTTCATATTATAGGATATGTTTAGTAAAATTGATCATTTGAGAAAACTTGATTTGAAACAGAAGTCAAGGCTTAGATGGGATGTTTAAGGAGATGAGAACAACTTTTTTTTCATGGCATAATTAATGGCAACAAGAAAAAGAGTAGAATAGATGGCCTTAAATTTTTGAAGTTCGGAAAAATTTCTCTTCTAAATTAATGAGAGTAATATGGTGAAACTGGAACTAGTGAATGGAAGATTCAAGAAGTTTTCGAGTGAAGACAATGATAGTTTGGAAGGCCCCATTTTCTATAGAGGAGATTAAAAATGTTGTTTGGAGTTGTAGCAATGACAGGGCATCAGGGTCATGCGACTTTACTTTTAAATGTTTGAAGGACTATTAGGAAGTTTTCAAAATGGAGATTTTTAACTATTTAAAGGAATTTAAAGCTTGAGGGGAGATAAGCAAAGGTTGTAATGAAGAAATTGCAAATGAGATTGAGGAATATGAATCTACCATCCACCACATAACATAATGTAATGATGGGTTTTGACCATATGAACATTCCTATGTGCACATACAAACCCTAATGCTTGGATCTAGGTTTCTCTAATTGAACATGCATATGAATCCAAGACTTATAATGGTTATTCTAACATAATAACATTGAGAATTCAGAGTTATAAGTTTACCTTGAATCACTTGTTTGATCTTCTTGTTCTTGGAGATTTAGAGTTACAATTGTCACTCCTCTAATGGCTTACAAACACCAACTAGCAAGAGGATGATTTGAGAGAGTGGGGAATGACTTTGAAATCAGCCAGGGTTTCCTTACTAATGAGGGTGCCGATTTCCATGACCCCTAGGGTCTATTTATACTTGTAAGGCTCCTAGGGTTTTACCTTTAAACCCTAATTGGATAACTTAAGCCTTAAGAATCCTAATCCCTTCATGATAACCCTTTGGACAATTTTAGGTCTATCCTAAGCCATAAAATCGTCCACCATATTATCCATAAGGAATTACAGCCTAAAGTATAACTATCACACATTTGACAGTTTAAGCCCTTCTATTTAATTAATCTCTTTAAGTCACCAAATTAATTCCTAATTAATTTATAACTTATATTAATCAAATAATAATATTATACTATATAATATTTCAACTCTCATTGTAAATCATCCTATCAAGTTGCTATGGTGAAGGCAACCCAAAAGGACCATGCTCAATCGGGTCAAGTACTTACCAAATATAGTTGCAGCCTTAGACACTATTCCAACAGTCTCCCACTTGGATAAGTCTAGTAACTATATACACCGATTAGCAATCATAGCTCTCAAAGACACTGTCAAACTCTGATCTAATCAATTTTGTCCTTTAGATAAGGGATCGTACAGTCCTCTGTATAGATATCATGCTGACATTTATATGGAACCAATTGTCTACCATTTGGTTTCTCGATCTCAGATTTATTTGACATAGAACTTAATCGAACACATCAATTTAGTTCTGACCAGGCCCGACACATAAGTCAAATCAAATCATCAAGCGGCTGAGATATTGCTTTTACCTTCTTAGGATAAAAGTAACAGATAAACTTCAACTTATATGCATTTACTTATTCATTAACCAACTATACACAACAATGCGTTTTATAGTATCAAGTTACTGATGCGGTTTCACATTATCAATGTACAACCAATTAACAAATAACAAACCATATATCTAGGTTTTAAGACCATACGATATTATCGTCTTGCGATCACCCTTTTTTGTCATATTCCATAAGGTGATCCCAGCAAGCGCGGGTTTGTTCCAATGCTCAAAACTAGTTCATAAGCACTCATGAACGTTGTAGCAAACTTTTGTTATGTCTAATACCATTTAGACAATCTACACACCAATTCATGACGATCTTCATTCATACCTACTTCCAACATATGAACGATTGTGGACATTCGAATAATTCGATTATTCTTAATAAACTCAATTATTCTGGAAGTCAAAACATGCAAAGTGAAACAATAGTTAAATGATTAACATAGGATAGTAACTTTACTCATAATTAATACTCTTTTATTTAATCATCAAATGTTAATTACATTTATCTATTATACGTTTCTAAAACTATCTAATCTATATTAATATCATCCTTCAGCCCAATGCTCCTAGCATGCTGCAAGTGCTTAACCCTACTCCGTCCCTTCGTAAGCGGATCTGTTGGGTTATCTTCTGATGATATCCTCTTCACCACGAGTTGTCCTTCTTCTACACGATGTCTTATAAAGTGATATTTTCTGTCGATATGACGAGATCTACCATGATCCCTCGGTTCCTTGGTCAAGGCAACCGCTCCTTCATTATCATAGAAAATCTCCATAGGCTCTTTGATGGTAGGCACAACTCCAAGATCACCAATGAAGTTCTTTAACCATATTGCCTCTTTCGATGCTTCGCTCGCTGCGATGTACTCTAATTCGCACGATGAATCAGCTACGGTTTCTTGTTTGTAACTTTTCCAAGTTACTGCTCCTCCATTCAGGGTAAAGACCCAGCCCGACTATGAACGGTAGTTGTCCCTGTCGGTCTGAAAGCTGGCGTCACTATACCCTCGCACCTTCAGGTCATCACTCCCTCCGAGGACTAAAAACCATTCCTTGGTCCTCCGAAGGTACTTAAGGATATTCTTCACCGCAATCCAATGGGCTCTGCCAGGATTCCCTTGATATCTACTAACCATGCTCAAAGCAAAGGCTACATCAGGGCGAGTACAAGTCATAGAATACATGATTGAGCCAACTGCGGAAGCGTATGGTACTCGGATCATTTATGCTATTTCAGCTTCGGTACTCGGACTTTGAGTCTTACTCAACTTGGCATTATATTGTATCGGTAATTCTCCCTTCTTCGAGTTCTCCATACTAAAACGTTTTAGTACCTTATCTAAGTAAGTGTTCAGACTAAGTCCTGTTAGTCTCTTACTTCGTTCTCTCACTATCCTTATTCCCAGAATATAGGAAACCTCTCCGAGGTCCTTCATAGCGAAGCACTTCCGGAGCCAGGACTTAATCTCCTGCAGCGTCGGGATGTCGTTTCCTATGAGCAATATGTCACCGACATACAAAACAAGAAAACTAAATATACTCCCACTGGATTTGACATATACACATGATTCATCTTCACTTCGTACAAATCCAAATTCTTTGACTTTCTCATCGAAGCAAAGATTCCATCTGTGAGACGCTTGCTTAAGTCCATAAATGGACTTCTCAAGCTTACACACTTTATTTGGATGCTTCGGATCAACAAAACCCTCTGGCTGAGCCATGTAAACATCCTCAGCCAACTTCCCATTAAGGAAAGCGGTTTTGACATCCATTTGCCAAATCTCATAATCATGAAATGCGGCAATCGCTAGCATCACTCTAATAGATTTTATCTTCGCAACTGGTGAGAAGGTTTCATCATAGTCAACTTCGGGAGTTTAAGTAAAACCCTTCGCAACCAATCGTGCTTTATATGTGTGTACGTTTCCATCCATGTCGGTCTTCTTCTTGAAGATCCATTTGCACCCAACGGTCTTACGTTCGGGCACATAATCAACCAAATTCCAAACTTGTTTGTCATACATGGATTGGATCTCGCTGTCCATTGCCTCTTTCCACTTCGTAGAATCCGGGCCTGCCATGGCTTCCTTATAGCTATTAGGTTCATCTAGATTTATTAGTGTACTATCACTAATATACGTGTCCCCTTCGGTAGTAATATGAAAACCATATAATTGGGGTTGAACTCTAACTCTTTCGGAATGTCTAAGAGGTAAGGACTCGTCAATTGGTTCAACCAGAGTTTCCTCCTCGGGTTGAGTGCCATCGGTAGAGGTTCCTTCATCTATCGACTCTTGAATCTCTTCAAGCTCGATTTGCCTCCCACAGTCTCCTTGGCTTATGAGTTCTCGCTCTCAGAAAACTTCTCTCCTCGCAACAAAGACAACATTGTCCTTCAGTCTATATAAGAGATATCCAAAGGATTTCTGCGGGTAGCCGATGAAAATACATCGCTCACTACGAGGTTCGAGTTTGTCGTGAGTATCTCATCTTACGAAAGCCTCGCAACCCCAAACCTTGATATGTGCTAACGAGGGAGCTTTCCTTGTCCATATCTCGTGAGGTGTTTTGGCAACCTTCTTAGTAGGGACTGGGTTAAGGATATGGGCGGCAGTCTCTAAGGCATACCCCCTGAATGAGATAGATAGCGAAGCACGACTCATCATAGAGCGGACCATGTCCAACAAGGTTCAATTATGCCTTTCTGCCACACCATTCAATTGTGGTGTCCTAGGTGGCGTCAATTGTGAAACTATTCCACACTCTTTTAGATAGTCGTGGAATTCAAGACTTAGGTACTCTCCTCCTCGATCGGATCGAAACATCTTGATTTTCCTGCCCAATTGATTCTCCACTTCATTCTTGAACTCTTTGAACTTTTCAAATGTTTCTGACTTTTGCTTGATTAAATAAATATACCCATATCTATTATAATCATTGGTAAAAGTCACATAGAAGCGTTTTCCTACCTTTGTGGTTGATCTAAACGGTCCACATACATCGGTATGTATTAGGTCCAATAAACCCTCACCCCTTTCACATGTACTAGTGAAGGGTGACTAAGTCATCTTTCCAAGTAAACAAGATTCGTATGTGTCATCTTCCCTAAGATCGAATGACTCCAACACTCCATCGTTTTGGAGTTGGGCTATGCGCTTCTTGTTGACATGTCCAAGACGACAATGCCACAAGGATGCTCTATCCATACTATTGGAAGAATCCATGCATAAAACATCATTTCCTAGGTTATCTACAATCATAACAGTTTCATAAATTCCATTACATGGTATTGCTTCAAAATATAAGACACCATTTAGATAAGCACAAATAGAACCATTCTCATTATTAAAAGAAAATCTAAATCCTTGTCTAAACAAACCATGAAATGAAATGATGTTTCTTGCCATTTCTGGCGAATAGCAACAATTGTTCAAATCTGAAGATAAACCATTCCTAAGCACTAGAGAATACACTCCAATCTTGGTCACAGGCGACGATCTTCTGTTCCCCATGATTATATTTATTCTTCCATGCTCCACATCCCTATTTCTTCTTAGTCCCTGCAATTCAGAATAAATGTGGTAACCACACCCGGTATCGAGGACCCAAGAAATAGCATGAGATGAATCATTAGATTTAATTGTATATATACCTGCGAAAGACGACTTGATATTTCCTTCCTTGATAGCTTACAGGTACTCTGGGAAGCTTCTCTTCCAATGCCCTATTTTGTGGCAATGGTGGCACTCTGCCTCCTTTGGGTTAGAAGTAGGCTTAGCGGGATCAACTTTTGTCCCACTAGAAGAGGAACCATCTCGGGACTTTCCCTTGCGGTGGCTCTTAGACGGAGCCTTCCTCTTCTTGCCTCTTCCTTGCCCAATGGCCAAAACAGGAGCAGCGGGTGGATTGGGAGTAGGTGCAACGGACTTGTCCTTGAGATTGCTCTCAGCAACCCTAAGGAGACCTTGGAGCTTACTTAGGGTGACCTATTATTTGTTCATGTGGTAGGTCATCCTAAATTGGTTGTAACACGGAGGCAATGAGTGAAGCACCATGTCGATTGCTAAGTCTTCCCCAAAGTCAACATTTAACTTGCGAAGACGATTGACATACCTTTGCATCTTTTGCAGGTGCACGGTTAGAGATTCTCCATGACCCATTTTGGCGGAAATCATGTTAGTGAAAATCTCGTAACGCTCTTGTCTCGCGTTTTGATGGTATCTCTCCAACAAGTCTTGGTGCATTTCATACAGATACATGTCCTCGTAGGACTTTTGGAATTCGAAGTTCAAAGTGGCTATCATGATGCAATGAACCTTTGTTGCATCACGCTCATGAGTTTCAAAAGTGGTGATTTCAGCCGGAGTAGCGATTTCTGGATTGATCTTCTCGAGCTTCTCATCGAGGACATACTCCTTGTCCTCGTAGCGAGCGATCGTGCGAATGTATCTTATCCATTCACTAAAGTTCGTCCCATCAAAATTCACCTTTTGGCAAAGGCTCGTCAATGTGAACGAGCTAGCAGCAGCGTTGTTCGCGTTTGACATCTACAAATAGAAAGGACAAAGATAGATTAGAATTTGGATCCCTAATTATCACCCAATAAGAAAAATTAGGGCTAGGATCCAACAACAATATTTACATATAAGAAAAGGGATGTCGTAATCTAACATGTAAACAATTTGAAGGTAAGTGAATGACGATTCACTAATTCTCCACCACAAAACATAACTTTGACTCTTATTGTAATGAGAATTCCTAGATTTAGATGATATTCATTGAACTTTTCAATGGCATGTTTAAATCTCGATATGCCCCTCTCGTTTGTGACTGGGATACCGAGGATCACAAAGTGGGTGTGAATTACCATGCAAATTCACATGGTGCCTTCATTGTAACGATCACCTATTCGATGTGCCAGTAAACCACACACGCTCCATCAAACTATGATAAACAATGAGTCACCCTTTGCCACCTTTTATTAGAACCAATTAGTGTGCCGGTAAACCACACATGCTCCACTAACTTCTTAGCAAGGGTGCAAAGTGTAATTTTATGGGATTGCATCAATTCACTTTTCCTAAAGTAACTAGGATTGGGAATTTTGAAAAACATGTAGTTACTTTGTATTTCTTATTATACTTTTAATGAGAAGATGAGGTTGTCCTATCCTACCCGTTCGGCTAACGACCCTCCACCGATCAAGCAAGCGGTGGGTGTGAGTGTACACCCATTAAGCCCCATTTTATAGGCAGCAACCTTATAGACCGGCTTCGTGAATGAGGCCTACTAACGGTAAGACTAGCATTTTAATTATATATATAAATATATATATATATATATATATATATATATATATATATATATATATATATATATATATATTGTCACACCCCCAAACCAAGGATGGCGGAAACGTCTGGGGGTGGAGGACTTCATGTACAGTATCACAACAACGTGTATAATAGTGCTCAAAGTAAAAACAACCACCATATATATAATTGCAAAAGTTACACCAAAGTATATGTTTACATGTTTCAAAAGCAATTACATTATGATGACAAAATAAATTGTTGACGGTTTAGTGTTCCATCCTCAAAGCGATGAAGTTTTCCTATTTCACTGATCTCCTGAGAATACAAGTAGTTTTAAAAAGTGTCAACACAAAGGTTGGTGAGTTCATAAGAGTTTTGTTTGAAGTAGAACCCGTTTTTCCTTGTAAAATCGATAGAGTTTGATTTCCAGAAAATCCAATATTTTCTTAGTTAAGTGTGATTAGAAATAATCCTACATGATGCATTAATGAACCCTAGAGTAACCCGTAGAGTTCCTCTATAATCGTCCAGCGTATAAAAGTTATATAAAGGGTTAAATTAGATAAAACGTTGAATATAGTGGGTCTGCCCTAGGTCCACAACCCAACGAGGAACAGGAGATGAGGCGGGCACCACCAATTCTAGGCCAATCAAGACTAAATTCTTATATGACTCAAACATATACGCTCAGCGACTATAGTTGAAGTCTAACAATTCTAGAGGAAGTATAGTTTTAATATCATAATAACTTTGTATAGAGACCCGGCACTTTGTATTTGTACCCATAGAGATAAAAGGTGATTTTAAATCGACATAAAACTCATTTAGGTTTTAAAAATAAAATCCCGTAAACTTATGGATTGTTCCCTATGTGAGCCGTTATAATCATACTATGACTATGTGAACCTGCCACGACGTTCTCAGTGTCGCGAAAAATAAAATGACATTTGTCACCCGTAGACCTGCAGGTCCAACTGTAGCTAGCAGCAAGGTGTGGGGTGTCAATCCCAATATAGATCTATATACAAGTATCACGTTCTCCCTCAAGGAGATTCTGATTATAACTACCAGGAATTATATCCCGCACTCGGACGTACGGGGAGAGAGAGAGAGAGAGAGAGAGAGAGAGAGAGAGAGAGAAATAGAGAAACTCACAATATAGGATAACAAGTTTACGTGAAATGTGTGTGAGTATAAATATTTCTTGTATGAATGTACCCTTCTTGTACGAGTGCGTAGAGTGATGTATCATAAACTATACCTATTATAGTTTATCTAAAATGTATGTAATATGTATGAATCCTTTCATGGAAATGTATTAGTGTTGTGGATTTATCAAACTATACTTTTTATAGTTTAATAGTACGTGTTCCAAAATGAATGAATAATATTTAATATGAATGTCTTAGTTTCAGTTCATAATGATAAACTAGCAAGGAAACACATTCAAATATTAGAACTTATGATTATACACTTTGCTCAACATAATACAAAGTGTTATGATATTTACATGCTGTTGGCAAAATTTAGCAATTCTGCCCTGTTTTGGAAAAATCATAGAAAAATCATACGAAGTTGAAAACTAGATCCGTAAATTCTGAGAGTTCAAAAAATGTGTCTAGTTTGCTCATAATTTTTATCACAATTTACAATGACCTCTAACTTGGGTGAAAAAGTCCATAATCACAGACTGGTCCGGATTGTTGTTTGAAATGATAGGCAGTTTTGTAAAAATCACCATAAATTGTAGAAAAATCGTATGGAGATGTGCAAGTAGCCATTTTAAAGCTAAAAACTTGAACTATTTGCACCTTGTACAGTTTTGAAAACAAAAATGTTTAAGATGCCCAAAACAGTCCGTGAATGGAGTTGAACTTTTCTGATGAAGGCTGTTAGAAAATTTTAGTTATGTTCCTAGTGTTTTAACTTGTATTCCCCCCCCTGAAAACTTGAGAAAACATGAAAATGTAGGGGTATGAACTCACCTTGAGTGATTTCAGTAGGTAAGTGTTGAAGAAGATAAGTGTTCAACCCAAGAACACTTGAAGAATCACTTGAAGATTCGAAGATCTAACACAATTATGAGAGAGTTCGCCTAAGATATCCATGATTTGAGTGGAAATAAATGAGATAATCATAAAGAGAATGGATTATGCTTACCAAATGTGGAGGAAAAACTCAAGATCAGCCCTTGAATCTCGGATTTCTAGAGAGAGAAAGTGAGAGAGGAAAGAGTTTGATCTTCTTGTGAAATGAGAGCAAATGAGAGAAGTGAGGAGAGAGGATGAATAATCAGCCCTCAAAAACGTGGGAAGAGGGATAATTGAGTGGAAAAGACATTGATGTGACCTAGGTAAGGTGGAGAGGTGTGGTTAGTCAAAGAGTGGGTGTGAGGTGGTTGCTTGTGACTTTGGATAAGGCAAAGTCAACACTCCACCTTTAATAATTCACCCATTTGATTTTTATTATTTAAATAATGATTTTCATCAAAATATGTTTAAATTATGAATATTTAGAGTTTATAATGTTAAAATATAATTTCTGGAGAAAATCCCGCTTTAAAATCACGAAAAACGGGCTTAAAATGTTAAAAATATCAAAAATGGGCTAAAAGTGACAAAAATGCGAAATCTGGCCGAGGCTCGGCCTTCTGGTGCTGAACCGAGAGGGAGAGAGGCAGAAACCGAGAGGGAAGGAGAAGGAGGGAAGAACCGAGAGGGGGAAGGAGAGAACAGAGGGGGCGCGAAGAGAGACCGAGCGAGAGAAGGAACAGAAAGCGACCGAGCGGCGGAGTAGCGAACAGAAGGCGACCGAGCGGCGGAGTGTGAAGCGACAGAGGCAGAGGCTCGGTCTCTGGTCTCTTAGCCACCAGAGGCTCGGTCTCTGGTCTCTAAGCCACCAGAGGCTCGGTCTCTGGTCTCTTAGCCACCAGAGGCTCGGTCTCTGGTCTCTTAGCCACCAGAGGCTCGGTCTCTGGTCCTAAGAGGCCTCTCACTCCGGTTTCGGTTCCTAAAGCCTATTTTTCTCGTTTTCGCCCCGTTTCAAGCCGTTTTTGACCCGGTTAAGGGCCGGAATGACCCGAATGATTCCAAAAAGTTACGGGAAACTTTTGAGAGAGATTTGGGAGAGATTTCTCACACTTGGAGAGATTTGGGAGAGATTTCACATTCTTGGAGAGATTTCTCATACAAAGAGATATTTGAGAGAGGTTTCACATACTTGGAGAGATTTGGGAGAGATTTGACATTCTTGGAGAGATTTTTCATACGAAGGGATATTTGAGAGAGATTTCACATACTTGGAGAGATTTAGGAGAGATTTGACATTCTTGGAGAGATTTCTCATACAGAGAGATATTTGAGAGAGATTTCACATACTTGGAGAGATTTGGGAGGGATTTGACATTCTTGGAGAGATTTCTCATACAGAGAGATATTTGAGAGAGATTTCACATACTTGGAGAGATTTGGGAGAGATTTGACATTCTTGGAGAGATTTCTCATACAGAGAGATATTTGAGAGAGATTTCACATACTTGGAGAGATTTGGGAGAGATTTGACATAGAGAGAGATAGAGTGAACACGATTGAGAGAGGTTCCGAGTGTGGCATTTGTGAGTGTCTAGCTTCGCAAGGCAAGGTTTGTAAACACTGTTAAGCCTTGTTTTAGGATCTTACACACTCCTGATGAGTATGCAACATTGTTTTATCGGTTTGGCTCGCCATGTACTACAGTTTTTAGGTTAAAGAGATCTAGTTGTACGTACTTTTCGATTTATGTTCTCTTATTAGAATAGTGGGTTGTTTAGTAAATACTGAACGTAAGTCCAAGTACACAAGGGTTAGTTGAGCTGACCGGTTTGACTTGTTGACTTTATTTGACTTTGAATTGACCAGAATTTGACGGTTGTCACATCATCCCCCCTTTAAAGGGAATTTCGTCCCGAAATTTGCACTTCGAATGGGGATCCAGGAATTTAGAGGAAAGATGGGGATAACTTTTCGTAGTACAAGAATTTGATTATGGTGAGGAATAACTTGCCCGATGCCACATGATTACTACTATGCATGATTTAATCGATGCTAGATTTAGCATATAAAGAAATTCGGGATTTAAATGTCGATGTTAGAAACACGTACTGATATTTGCGGGTGGTTCCGGAGTGGTTTCTCCCTCGGTGATTGCAAACATCCTCCCGCCACCACCAGCATCTCTTGTCCTTGGGCATTCCCTTTTAAAGTGTCCCGTTTCTCCACACTCGTAACAGGTTGGGCTTACTCCAGAGCCGGGTACCTGGTTGATGGGTCGTGATGGTGCCTTACAGAAACGAGCAGTGTGCCCCTCTCTGTCGCAGTTTTTGCAATGCATCTTTCGGCAAGCCCCAGTGTGATGGAAGTTACACTTGTTGCATTTTGGAAGTGTTCCAGCGTATGGTTTCATGGGAGTTGGCGTGGTGAGGATTGTGGCAGCATGAACAGCAAGGATCTGTTGCTTCTTAGCGAGGCCTTGGGTTGATTGGTCCTTCTTGTTGTCCCAAAACTTTCTTTCGTTGTTCCCTCCTCTTGCTTGGGTAAGGGTGGTTGTCATAGTGTCATGGTGGGCATGATGGTCAATGAGTTGTTGTGCTAACTCCTTGGCGCTGTCGAAGGTAGTTGGTCTTGAGGCGAGCACGCTATCTTGAATTTCGGGGGACAATCCCCAGAGGTAATGCTCCAACTTTTTGTCTTCCGGGGTGACCATAGCGGGACAAAGGAGTGCTAGATCACAAAATCGGTTGGTGTAAGTTGTAAGGTCGGAGCCTGCCATTCTGAGATTCCATAGTTCTTGCTCCAGCTTTTGCACTTCACCTCTTGGGCAATATTCCTTCAACATCATCTTCTTTAAGTCCTCCCAACTTAACGAGTTAGCCACTGCAAGCGTAAGCGACTTAACTTTGCCGTTCCACCAAGTGAGAGCTCTTCCGATGAAGGTGAATGTCGCGTACTTGACTTTGCTCGCTTCGGGGCAAGCACAAATCTCAAAGATTGCTTCGGTCCTCTCGAACCATTGAATTAGTGTGAGGACACCCCCACTTCCATCGAAGGAATCGGGTTTGCCATTTGTGAAGTCCTTGTAGGTGCATTCCCTTGTGCGTCCTGCACTATCCCCATGGTTAGGGTTTGTGGCTCCAGATCCAGCACCACCAGTGCTATTTGTGCCAATTTGTGACATTGCGGCTACCACGGCTGCTGTTACTGCAGCTTGGAACATTTCGGGATCAAACTGGGGAGGTGGCATCGGAGGTGGTGGCGCTGTGCTGCCCGAAGGTCTGGGTCTTTTCCTTGGTGGCATCGTTCTGTCATGAGTTTGCAAAAAGGAAAATGATCAGATGGTAAGTTTCTACTAGTAAAGACAAGTCAGTTGTTATAGATTTTGATTTTTTTTTTTTTTTGCATTATTCTTTGATTTAAGAATTTCTTATATATATTTCATAAAGGAAGTCCATATGAATGAACTTCACGAGTTAGTAGGTTTTGTGGTCCTTTTAGATTTTTCACGAGTGTGCTCAAGGCGATTGGTGCGGATCGTATGTATTCTTGCATTTCTATCAACCTCTGCGATACTATAGAGAGTTGTTCTACCCTGAATCTCATTTCGGGCAACTCTATGGACCAGGATTGGAAAAATCCTATCTGCTGAGCTTCCTTCGTTTATGTTGTAGAAACTTCGTTCTCTATTAAACGACGTATGTTGGTCTTGTTCTTCGCTCCAGGTTTCCAAGCACTCTACCCAAGGAGGCGTCGGGCCTTGAAAAGTTGAACAAGGGTTAGGATTGGGAACAAGAGTCATCGGGGTTAAGTTCTCCACTTCAGAGTCGGAGTCAGAACCATCAGCATAGCCTTCAGTTTGGTGACCATTTCCAGGGGTTGGGAAATCATTCTCTGGCTCCTCTCCGAGCCATTTGGTATTGTCGCGGTTAGGGTAGTACGGGTCGTCGTGTGGATGGAGTCCAGCCATGATATCTTCGCGAGAAATGGGGATATAAGAAATAACTAAGCAAACGTACTAATTAGCTAATTATACGATGATCTTTATCAGGTACTTCAACATATTGTTTAGTGCATACTAATTATATGTATTCGGGACAGGATAGACCTTCGAATAAGCGACCCTAACTCTAAATCCCCAATCCAACGAGAACAGGAAGTAGAGCAAAGATCCACAGATTCTAAGTCTATGACGTCCTGGATACATAAAATTTTAATGTATCCACTAAGCAACTATTGACCTATTGATAAAGATCTATTTAGTTCTCGCAGATGAAATTTTAATAATGCCAAAATACCCCTATGGTATTTCATTGTGGTAGTGTTGGTAAGTTTTTAGACTTGTTGCCACATCACAACCATTCTTGGGCATATGCTAATCACTCCTCGGACCAGCATAGTTGATCAGGCTATGCCATTCCCAAGACTGATCATACATCCCCAGGCTTACCTGTGATATCCAACAATCATTACTTTTGTTTTGTCCTAAAATGATGCTGACCTTAGTATGTATGCATGCATGTATACTTTTAACAAAAGTTATTTATTCTTAAAGGTATAGTGGTTTTGAAATCTTAAAATCAGAGACCTTAGTCCCAATGCATTTATAGTTTGTATATCTTATGTGGTTCGATATACTTAGTTCACTATAAACAATGCTCTGATACCAATCTGTCACACCCCCAAACCAAGGATGGCGGAAACGTCTGGGGGTGGAGGACTTCATGTACAATATCACAACAACGTGTATAATAGTGCTCAAAGTAAAAACAACCACCATATATATAATTGCAAAAGTTACACCAAAGTATATGTTTACATGTTTCAAAAGCAATTACATTATGATGACAAAATAAATTGTTGACGGTTTAGTGTTCCATCCTCAAAGCGATGAAGTTTTCCTATTTCACTGATCTCCTGAGAATACAAGTAGTTTTAAAAAGTGTCAACACAAAGGTTGGTGAGTTCATAAGAGTTTTGTTTGAAGTAGAACCCGTTTTTCCTTGTAAAATCGATAGAGTTTGATTTCCAGAAAATCCAATATTTTCTTAGTTAAGTGTGATTAGAAATAATCCTACATGATGCATTAATGAACCCTAGATTAACCCGTAGAGTTCCTCTATAATCGTCCAGCGTATAAAAGTTATATAAAGGGTTAAATTAGATAAAACGTTGAATATAGTGGGTCTGCCCTAGGTCCACAACCCAACGAGGAACAGGAGATGAGGCGGGCACCACCAATTCTAGGCCAATCAAGACTAAATTCTTATATGACTCAAACATATACGCTCAGCGACTATAGTTGAAGTCTAACAATTCTAGAGGAAGTATAGTTTTAATATCATAATAACTTTGTATAGAGACCCGGCACTTTGTATTTGTACCCATAGAGATAAAAGGTGATTTTAAATCGACATAAAACTCATTTAGGTTTTAAAAATAAAATCCCGTAAACTTATGGATTGTTCCCTATGTGAGCCGTTATAATCATACTATGACTATGTGAACCTGCCACGACGTTCTCAGTGTCGCGAAAAATAAAATGACATTTGTCACCCGTAGACCTGCAGGTCCAACTGTAGCTAGCAGCAAGGTGTGGGGTGTCAATCCCAATATAGATCTATATACAAGTATCACGTTCTCCCTCAAGGAGATTCTGATTATAACTACCAGGAATTATATCCCGCACTCGGACGTACGGGGAGAGAGAGAGAGAGAGAGAGAGAGAGAGAGAGAGAGAGAAAAATAGAGAAACTCACAATATAGGATAACAAGTTTACGTGAAATGTGTGTGAGTATAAATATTTCTTGTATGAATGTACCCTTCTTGTACGAGTGCGTAGAGTGATGTATCATAAACTATACCTATTATAGTTTATCTAAAATGTATGTAATATGTATGAATCCTTTCATGGAAATGTATTAGTGTTGTGGATTTATCAAACTATACTTTTTATAGTTTAATAGTACGTGTTCCAAAATGAATGAATAATATTTAATATGAATGTCTTAGTTTCAGTTCATAATGATAAACTAGCAAGGAAACACATTCAAATATTAGAACTTATGATTATACACTTTGCTCAACATAATACAAAGTGTTATGATATTTACATGCTGTTGGCAAAATTTAGCAATTCTGCCCTGTTTTGGAAAAATCATAGAAAAATCATACGAAGTTGAAAACTAGATCCGTAAATTCTGAGAGTTCAAAAAATGTGTCTAGTTTGCTCATAATTTTTATCACAATTTACAATGACCTCTAACTTGGGTGAAAAAGTCCATAATCACAGACTGGTCCGGATTGTTGTTTGAAATGATAGGCAGTTTTGTAAAAATCACCATAAATTGTAGAAAAATCGTATGGAGATGTGCAAGTAGCCATTTTAAAGCTAAAAACTTGAACTATTTGCACCTTGTACAGTTTTGAAAACAAAAATGTTTAAGATGCCCAAAACAGTCCGTGAATGGAGTTGAACTTTTCTGATGAAGGCTGTTAGAAAATTTTAGTTATGTTCCTAGTGTTTTAACTTGTATTCCCCCCCTGAAAACTTGAGAAAACATGAAAATGTAGGGGTATGAACTCACCTTGAGTGATTTCAGTAGGTAAGTGTTGAAGAAGATAAGTGTTCAACCCAAGAACACTTGAAGAATCACTTGAAGATTCGAAGATCTAACACAATTATGAGAGAGTTCGCCTAAGATATCCATGATTTGAGTGGAAATAAATGAGATAATCATAAAGAGAATGGATTATGCTTACCAAATGTGGAGGAAAAACTCAAGATCAGCCCTTGAATCTCGGATTTCTAGAGAGAGAAAGTGAGAGAGGAAAGAGTTTGATCTTCTTGTGAAATGAGAGCAAATGAGAGAAGTGAGGAGAGAGGATGAATAATCAGCCCTCAAAAACGTGGGAAGAGGGATAATTGAGTGGAAAAGACATTGATGTGACCTAGGTAAGGTGGAGAGGTGTGGTTAGTCAAAGAGTGGGTGTGAGGTGGTTGCTTGTGACTTTGGATAAGGCAAAGTCAACACTCCACCTTTAATAATTCACCCATTTGATTTTTATTATTTAAATAATGATTTTCATCAAAATATGTTTAAATTATGAATATTTAGAGTTTATAATGTTAAAATATAATTTCTGGAGAAAATCCCGCTTTAAAATCACGAAAAACGGGCTTAAAATGTTAAAAATATCAAAAATGGGCTAAAAGTGACAAAAATGCGAAATCTGGCCGAGGCTCGGCCTTCTGGTGCTGAACCGAGAGGGAGAGAGGCAGAAACCGAGAGGGAAGGAGAAGGAGGGAAGAACCGAGAGGGGGAAGGAGAGAACAGAGGGGGCGCGAAGAGAGACCGAGCGAGAGAAGGAACAGAAAGCGACCGAGCGGCGGAGTAGCGAACAGAAGGCGACCGAGCGGCGGAGTGTGAAGCGACAGAGGCAGAGGCTCGGTCTCTGGTCTCTTAGCCACCAGAGGCTCGGTCTCTGGTCTCTAAGCCACCAGAGGCTCGGTCTCTGGTCTCTTAGCCACCAGAGGCTCGGTCTCTGGTCTCTTAGCCACCAGAGGCTCGGTCTCTGGTCCTAAGAGGCCTCTCACTCCGGTTTCGGTTCCTAAAGCCTATTTTTCTCGTTTTCGCCCCGTTTCAAGCCGTTTTTGACCCGGTTAAGGGCCGGAATGACCCGAATGATTCCAAAAAGTTACGGGAAACTTTTGAGAGAGATTTGGGAGAGATTTCTCACACTTGGAGAGATTTGGGAGAGATTTCACATTCTTGGAGAGATTTCTCATACAAAGAGATATTTGAGAGAGGTTTCACATACTTGGAGAGATTTGGGAGAGATTTGACATTCTTGGAGAGATTTTTCATACGAAGGGATATTTGAGAGAGATTTCACATACTTGGAGAGATTTAGGAGAGATTTGACATTCTTGGAGAGATTTCTCATACAGAGAGATATTTGAGAGAGATTTCACATACTTGGAGAGATTTGGGAGGGATTTGACATTCTTGGAGAGATTTCTCATACAGAGAGATATTTGAGAGAGATTTCACATACTTGGAGAGATTTGGGAGAGATTTGACATTCTTGGAGAGATTTCTCATACAGAGAGATATTTGAGAGAGATTTCACATACTTGGAGAGATTTGGGAGAGATTTGACATAGAGAGAGATAGAGTGAACACGATTGAGAGAGGTTCCGAGTGTGGCATTTGTGAGTGTCTAGCTTCGCAAGGCAAGGTTTGTAAACACTGTTAAGCCTTGTTTTAGGATCTTACACACTCCTGATGAGTATGCAACATTGTTTTATCGGTTTGGCTCGCCATGTACTACAGTTTTTAGGTTAAAGAGATCTAGTTGTACGTACTTTTCGATTTATGTTCTCTTATTAGAATAGTGGGTTGTTTAGTAAATACTGAACGTAAGTCCAAGTACACAAGGGTTAGTTGAGCTGACCGGTTTGACTTGTTGACTTTATTTGACTTTGAATTGACCAGAATTTGACGGTTGTCACATCATCCCCCCTTTAAAGGGAATTTCGTCCCGAAATTTGCACTTCGAATGGGGATCCAGGAATTTAGAGGAAAGATGGGGATAACTTTTCGTAGTACAAGAATTTGATTATGGTGAGGAATAACTTGCCCGATGCCACATGATTACTACTATGCATGATTTAATCGATGCTAGATTTAGCATATAAAGAAATTCGGGATTTAAATGTCGATGTTAGAAACACGTACTGATATTTGCGGGTGGTTCCGGAGTGGTTTCTCCCTCGGTGATTGCAAACATCCTCCCGCCACCACCAGCATCTCTTGTCCTTGGGCATTCCCTTTTAAAGTGTCCCGTTTCTCCACACTCGTAACAGGTTGGGCTTACTCCAGAGCCGGGTACCTGGTTGATGGGTCGTGATGGTGCCTTACAGAAACGAGCAGTGTGCCCCTCTCTGTCGCAGTTTTTGCAATGCATCTTTCGGCAAGCCCCAGTGTGATGGAAGTTACACTTGTTGCATTTTGGAAGTGTTCCAGCGTATGGTTTCATGGGAGTTGGCGTGGTGAGGATTGTGGCAGCATGAACAGCAAGGATCTGTTGCTTCTTAGCGAGGCCTTGGGTTGATTGGTCCTTCTTGTTGTCCCAAAACTTTCTTTCGTTGTTCCCTCCTCTTGCTTGGGTAAGGGTGGTTGTCATAGTGTCATGGTGGGCATGATGGTCAATGAGTTGTTGTGCTAACTCCTTGGCGCTGTCGAAGGTAGTTGGTCTTGAGGCGAGCACGCTATCTTGAATTTCGGGGGACAATCCCCAGAGGTAATGCTCCAACTTTTTGTCTTCCGGGGTGACCATAGCGGGACAAAGGAGTGCTAGATCACAAAATCGGTTGGTGTAAGTTGTAAGGTCGGAGCCTGCCATTCTGAGATTCCATAGTTCTTGCTCCAGCTTTTGCACTTCACCTCTTGGGCAATATTCCTTCAACATCATCTTCTTTAAGTCCTCCCAACTTAACGAGTTAGCCACTGCAAGCGTAAGCGACTTAACTTTGCCGTTCCACCAAGTGAGAGCTCTTCCGATGAAGGTGAATGTCGCGTACTTGACTTTGCTCGCTTCGGGGCAAGCACAAATCTCAAAGATTGCTTCGGTCCTCTCGAACCATTGAATTAGTGTGAGGACACCCCCACTTCCATCGAAGGAATCGGGTTTGCCATTTGTGAAGTCCTTGTAGGTGCATTCCCTTGTGCGTCCTGCACTATCCCCATGGTTAGGGTTTGTGGCTCCAGATCCAGCACCACCAGTGCTATTTGTGCCAATTTGTGACATTGCGGCTACCACGGCTGCTGTTACTGCAGCTTGGAACATTTCGGGATCAAACTGGGGAGGTGGCATCGGAGGTGGTGGCGCTGTGCTGCCCGAAGGTCTGGGTCTTTTCCTTGGTGGCATCGTTCTGTCATGAGTTTGCAAAAAGGAAAATGATCAGATGGTAAGTTTCTACTAGTAAAGACAAGTCAGTTGTTATAGATTTTGATTTTTTTTTTTTTTTGCATTATTCTTTGATTTAAGAATTTCTTATATATATTTCATAAAGGAAGTCCATATGAATGAACTTCACGAGTTAGTAGGTTTTGTGGTCCTTTTAGATTTTTCACGAGTGTGCTCAAGGCGATTGGTGCGGATCGTATGTATTCTTGCATTTCTATCAACCTCTGCGATACTATAGAGAGTTGTTCTACCCTGAATCTCATTTCGGGCAACTCTATGGACCAGGATTGGAAAAATCCTATCTGCTGAGCTTCCTTCGTTTATGTTGTAGAAACTTCGTTCTCTATTAAACGACGTATGTTGGTCTTGTTCTTCGCTCCAGGTTTCCAAGCACTCTACCCAAGGAGGCGTCGGGCCTTGAAAAGTTGAACAAGGGTTAGGATTGGGAACAAGAGTCATCGGGGTTAAGTTCTCCACTTCAGAGTCGGAGTCAGAACCATCAGCATAGCCTTCAGTTTGGTGACCATTTCCAGGGGTTGGGAAATCATTCTCTGGCTCCTCTCCGAGCCATTTGGTATTGTCGCGGTTAGGGTAGTACGGGTCGTCGTGTGGATGGAGTCCAGCCATGATATCTTCGCGAGAAATGGGGATATAAGAAATAACTAAGCAAACGTACTAATTAGCTAATTATACGATGATCTTTATCAGGTACTTCAACATATTGTTTAGTGCATACTAATTATATGTATTCGGGACAGGATAGACCTTCGAATAAGCGACCCTAACTCTAAATCCCCAATCCAACGAGAACAGGAAGTAGAGCAAAGATCCACAGATTCTAAGTCTATGACGTCCTGGATACATAAAATTTTAATGTATCCACTAAGCAACTATTGACCTATTGATAAAGATCTATTTAGTTCTCGCAGATGAAATTTTAATAATGCCAAAATACCCCTATGGTATTTCATTGTGGTAGTGTTGGTAAGTTTTTAGACTTGTTGCCACATCACAACCATTCTTGGGCATATGCTAATCACTCCTCGGACCAGCATAGTTGATCAGGCTATGCCATTCCCAAGACTGATCATACATCCCCAGGCTTACCTGTGATATCCAACAATCATTACTTTTGTTTTGTCCTAAAATGATGCTGACCTTAGTATGTATGCATGCATGTATACTTTTAACAAAAGTTATTTATTCTTAAAGGTATAGTGGTTTTGAAATCTTAAAATCAGAGACCTTAGTCCCAATGCATTTATAGTTTGTATATCTTATGTGGTTCGATATACTTAGTTCACTATAAACAATGCTCTGATACCAATCTGTCACACCCCCAAACCAAGGATGGCGGAAACGTCTGGGGGTGGAGGACTTCATGTACAATATCACAACAACGTGTATAATAGTGCTCAAAGTAAAAACAACCACCATATATATAATTGCAAAAGTTACACCAAAGTATATGTTTACATGTTTCAAAAGCAATTACATTATGATGACAAAATAAATTGTTGACGGTTTAGTGTTCCATCCTCAAAGCGATGAAGTTTTCCTATTTCACTGATCTCCTGAGAATACAAGTAGTTTTAAAAAGTGTCAACACAAAGGTTGGTGAGTTCATAAGAGTTTTGTTTGAAGTAGAACCCGTTTTTCCTTGTAAAATCGATAGAGTTTGATTTCCAGAAAATCCAATATTTTCTTAGTTAAGTGTGATTAGAAATAATCCTACATGATGCATTAATGAACCCTAGATTAACCCGTAGAGTTCCTCTATAATCGTCCAGCGTATAAAAGTTATATAAAGGGTTAAATTAGATAAAACGTTGAATATAGTGGGTCTGCCCTAGGTCCACAACCCAACGAGGAACAGGAGATGAGGCGGGCACCACCAATTCTAGGCCAATCAAGACTAAATTCTTATATGACTCAAACATATACGCTCAGCGACTATAGTTGAAGTCTAACAATTCTAGAGGAAGTATAGTTTTAATATCATAATAACTTTGTATAGAGACCCGGCACTTTGTATTTGTACCCATAGAGATAAAAGGTGATTTTAAATCGACATAAAACTCATTTAGGTTTTAAAAATAAAATCCCGTAAACTTATGGATTGTTCCCTATGTGAGCCGTTATAATCATACTATGACTATGTGAACCTGCCACGACGTTCTCAGTGTCGCGAAAAATAAAATGACATTTGTCACCCGTAGACCTGCAGGTCCAACTGTAGCTAGCAGCAAGGTGTGGGGTGTCAATCCCAATATAGATCTATATACAAGTATCACGTTCTCCCTCAAGGAGATTCTGATTATAACTACCAGGAATTATATCCCGCACTCGGACGTACGGGGAGAGAGAGAGAGAGAGAGAGAGAGAGAGAGAGAGAGAAAAATAGAGAAACTCACAATATAGGATAACAAGTTTACGTGAAATGTGTGTGAGTATAAATATTTCTTGTATGAATGTACCCTTCTTGTACGAGTGCGTAGAGTGATGTATCATAAACTATACCTATTATAGTTTATCTAAAATGTATGTAATATGTATGAATCCTTTCATGGAAATGTATTAGTGTTGTGGATTTATCAAACTATACTTTTTATAGTTTAATAGTACGTGTTCCAAAATGAATGAATAATATTTAATATGAATGTCTTAGTTTCAGTTCATAATGATAAACTAGCAAGGAAACACATTCAAATATTAGAACTTATGATTATACACTTTGCTCAACATAATACAAAGTGTTATGATATTTACATGCTGTTGGCAAAATTTAGCAATTCTGCCCTGTTTTGGAAAAATCATAGAAAAATCATACGAAGTTGAAAACTAGATCCGTAAATTCTGAGAGTTCAAAAAATGTGTCTAGTTTGCTCATAATTTTTATCACAATTTACAATGACCTCTAACTTGGGTGAAAAAGTCCATAATCACAGACTGGTCCGGATTGTTGTTTGAAATGATAGGCAGTTTTGTAAAAATCACCATAAATTGTAGAAAAATCGTATGGAGATGTGCAAGTAGCCATTTTAAAGCTAAAAACTTGAACTATTTGCACCTTGTACAGTTTTGAAAACAAAAATGTTTAAGATGCCCAAAACAGTCCGTGAATGGAGTTGAACTTTTCTGATGAAGGCTGTTAGAAAATTTTAGTTATGTTCCTAGTGTTTTAACTTGTATTCCCCCCCTGAAAACTTGAGAAAACATGAAAATGTAGGGGTATGAACTCACCTTGAGTGATTTCAGTAGGTAAGTGTTGAAGAAGATAAGTGTTCAACCCAAGAACACTTGAAGAATCACTTGAAGATTCGAAGATCTAACACAATTATGAGAGAGTTCGCCTAAGATATCCATGATTTGAGTGGAAATAAATGAGATAATCATAAAGAGAATGGATTATGCTTACCAAATGTGGAGGAAAAACTCAAGATCAGCCCTTGAATCTCGGATTTCTAGAGAGAGAAAGTGAGAGAGGAAAGAGTTTGATCTTCTTGTGAAATGAGAGCAAATGAGAGAAGTGAGGAGAGAGGATGAATAATCAGCCCTCAAAAACGTGGGAAGAGGGATAATTGAGTGGAAAAGACATTGATGTGACCTAGGTAAGGTGGAGAGGTGTGGTTAGTCAAAGAGTGGGTGTGAGGTGGTTGCTTGTGACTTTGGATAAGGCAAAGTCAACACTCCACCTTTAATAATTCACCCATTTGATTTTTATTATTTAAATAATGATTTTCATCAAAATATGTTTAAATTATGAATATTTAGAGTTTATAATGTTAAAATATAATTTCTGGAGAAAATCCCGCTTTAAAATCACGAAAAACGGGCTTAAAATGTTAAAAATATCAAAAATGGGCTAAAAGTGACAAAAATGCGAAATCTGGCCGAGGCTCGGCCTTCTGGTGCTGAACCGAGAGGGAGAGAGGCAGAAACCGAGAGGGAAGGAGAAGGAGGGAAGAACCGAGAGGGGGAAGGAGAGAACAGAGGGGGCGCGAAGAGAGACCGAGCGAGAGAAGGAACAGAAAGCGACCGAGCGGCGGAGTAGCGAACAGAAGGCGACCGAGCGGCGGAGTGTGAAGCGACAGAGGCAGAGGCTCGGTCTCTGGTCTCTTAGCCACCAGAGGCTCGGTCTCTGGTCTCTAAGCCACCAGAGGCTCGGTCTCTGGTCTCTTAGCCACCAGAGGCTCGGTCTCTGGTCTCTTAGCCACCAGAGGCTCGGTCTCTGGTCCTAAGAGGCCTCTCACTCCGGTTTCGGTTCCTAAAGCCTATTTTTCTCGTTTTCGCCCCGTTTCAAGCCGTTTTTGACCCGGTTAAGGGCCGGAATGACCCGAATGATTCCAAAAAGTTACGGGAAACTTTTGAGAGAGATTTGGGAGAGATTTCTCACACTTGGAGAGATTTGGGAGAGATTTCACATTCTTGGAGAGATTTCTCATACAAAGAGATATTTGAGAGAGGTTTCACATACTTGGAGAGATTTGGGAGAGATTTGACATTCTTGGAGAGATTTTTCATACGAAGGGATATTTGAGAGAGATTTCACATACTTGGAGAGATTTAGGAGAGATTTGACATTCTTGGAGAGATTTCTCATACAGAGAGATATTTGAGAGAGATTTCACATACTTGGAGAGATTTGGGAGGGATTTGACATTCTTGGAGAGATTTCTCATACAGAGAGATATTTGAGAGAGATTTCACATACTTGGAGAGATTTGGGAGAGATTTGACATTCTTGGAGAGATTTCTCATACAGAGAGATATTTGAGAGAGATTTCACATACTTGGAGAGATTTGGGAGAGATTTGACATAGAGAGAGATAGAGTGAACATGATTGAGAGAGGTTCCGAGTGTGGCATTTGTGAGTGTCTAGCTTCGCAAGGCAAGGTTTGTAAACACTGTTAAGCCTTGTTTTAGGATCTTACACACTCCTGATGAGTATGCAACATTGTTTTATCGGTTTGGCTCGCCATGTACTACAGTTTTTAGGTTAAAGAGATCTAGTTGTACGTACTTTTCGATTTATGTTCTCTTATTAGAATAGTGGGTTGTTTAGTAAATACTGAACGTAAGTCCAAGTACACAAGGGTTAGTTGAGCTGACCGGTTTGACTTGTTGACTTTATTTGACTTTGAATTGACCAGAATTTGACGGTTGTCACACACACACATATATATATATATTAATCTTGTAATATTATATTAGTATAGGGTTGAATATTAAACTTGTAAAATTCTAGGGTTTGAAATTTAAATTGTCCAAATTAAACTTTTAATCACAAAACATAAATTTCAAAACTTAAGGGTATGGTCTTAAACTTTTCAAAACATAGAGGATCAAACAACAAATAATTTAAATTAACATTTAATCACATAATTATCCATATTTGATTTATTTAATTATTTCTTGCAAAACAATTTACCAATTTAATTAAAATAATTAGTTAATTATCACATAAGGAAACTAATATTTAATCAATTGATAAACATCTTCAATTAGGTCAAGGATATACTCAAATATATCAAAAAATCGGATTTATATTGACTTAATATGATTAAGGTAAGTTTCAAAAGGATAAACAGCAAGAAATCCTGAAATTAGCTCTTTCTGACGCTCGAACTCGCCGAGTACCACAATGGACTCGCCGAGTTGAGGCCTACTCGTCGAGTCCACTATGGGACTCGCCGAGTTCATCAGGAAGGAACACAAAAATTGAATTTTGCAAGCATCAAACAAGTAACCAATGCATCAATTCAATAGAAACCAATCTAGGCTTTGATATCACTGATGGGTTTTGACCATATGAACATTCTTATGTGCACATACAAACCCTAATGCTTGGATCTAGGCTTCTCTAATTGAACATGCATGAATCCAAGACTTATAATGGTTAGTCTAACATAATAACATTGAGAATTCAGAGTTATAAGTTTACCTTGAATCACTTGTTTGATCTTCTTGTTCTTGGAGCTTTAGAGTCACAATTGTCACTCCTCTAATGGCTTCCAAACACCAACAAGCAAGAGGATGATTTAAGAGAGTGGGGAATGACTTTGAAATCGGCCAGGGTTTCGTTACTAATGAGGGTGACGATTTCCATGACCCCTAGGGTCTATTTATACTTGTAAGGCTCCTAGGGTTTTACCTTTAAACCCTAATTGGATAAATTAACCCCTAAGCAATCCTAATCCCTTCATGATAACCCTTTGGACGATTTTAGGTCTATCCTAAGCCATAAAATCGTCCACCATATTATCCATAAGGAATTACAGCCTAAAGTATAACTATCACACATTTGACAGTTTAAGCCCTTCTATTTAATTAATCTCTTTAAGTCACCAAATTAATTCCTAATTAATTTATGACTTATATTAATCAAATAATAATATTATACTATATAATATTTTAACTCTCATTGTAAATCATCCTATCAAGTTGCTATGGTGAAGGCAACCCAAAAGGACCATGCTCAATCGAGTCAAGTACTTACCAAATATAGTAGCAGCTTTAGACACTATTCCAACATGTAAGAGAGGGCTAAAACTAGAATTTTGGGGATTTGGTTCTCAATTTATAAAATCAAATAAGATTTTTAGGTTGGGGCACTTCTCTTGATGACCTTTTTGAAAAGAATCTAGGGCTGAAAGTTATATGCATTTCGGAAAGACAGAGGATGGGGAGGTGGTATTCTTAAAGATTCATTCCTGGAGCTTTACAAGATTAAAAATTGCAAGGTTTTTTAGCGTGTTCATGGTGATATGTTGTTTTTCAGGGTATGTGGAGGAGACAACCGAGAAGAGGAAAAGAAGTTGACAAGCTTGCAATTCTGAACTTAGGCCCTGTTTGATATGCATCTTTCCAGGTCCAAACAAATCTTCCTGGCTAAAGGGACCGGAAAGACTGTTTGATTTACACAAAGGAATGGGTCTTTCCCGGTAAGATATGTCTTTCCCAGAAAGCCCCAAAGTCATATCTTTCTGGCTGAATGGGCTGGAAAGACAATTATACACCATTCCTCACCTCTTTCTTTCTTTATTGGATTATTAATTTTTTTAAATAACTTTTTTTTAATTCATTTTTTTTATTGAAATATTACTTTTTTCATCATTCAGCACAGTCAATCAGATGTACAATCAAACAACATGATTTTTTTCCCAGTCAAAAACTTTCCCAGACAGTATTTTCCCAGACAGAAACTATCAAACGGGACCTTAGTTATGGATGATGTTAAGTTATCCCATGTTTTGGACAAGTGTTGTTGGAGAATTAATGCAATGAGGTTGTTCTCGGTTCAATCTTTAAGGAAATTTATGGCTGAAAAGCTTATCTTTGGTGATAATGCTTGGTAACATTCCAAAAGTCAAGACCAAAATTTTCATTTTAATTAAGTTATTATAAAACTAACAACATAAGAAAATATCCATAATAACATCCCATGTCAAAACCAAAGTGTCAATAATCAAAACATGTTATTATAAAACAATATCAAAGTGTAATCCCAAAGATCTCATTTATGGAAAACATAGTGTGATGCATTGCGATCGAGCCGACTTCTTTCCTTTAAAAACGAAGTACCTGAAACCAAAACTGTAAATCGTAAGAACGAAACTTAGTGAGTTCCCCCATCATACCACATAATTACATACTGTCAGGCATATCTAGGTGCCCGGCCTACCCTGTCAGGCATATCTGGATGCACGACCTACCCTGTCAAGCATATATGGGTGCTCGACCTACCCTGTCAGGCATATCTGGGTACCCGACCAATCCTTTCAGGCATTTCTAGGTGCCCGACCTATCCGGTTTATTTCAACTAGTTACAGGGATTGTTTCACCATTTACCACTACCACATAATAACATAACATAAACATACTGTCAGGCATATCTGGGTGCCCGACCTACCCTGTCGGTCCTTACAACCGATATCGAGGTCTATCCTACCCCTCCTACCACTATCACATAAAACATAGCATACTAGCACATAACACATAGCATATAGTGGCATACCAGACAATTATCACAAAGACAATCATCTCAACTATAATCAACTATTAGTGGGCCGGCATTGGTGCCTTCGACCCACTTCTACTGGAAGGTAACTCATCTCGCATTGTTGAACTCCCGCAAATAAAAACCTAGTTGCTGGATGACGGGTTCTCGAACTGTCAACACAAAACAACACCCAATTAATAATTAGGTTCCATCACATACCATAAGTCCATGTTTGGGGTAAAAGATTACTTTACCCCCATCTTAGCTTGATCCAAATCCAAAGGCCCAAAACTCAAACTATGACTCAAAGCCCAACATATGGCCCAATTTTCCAAATTGGGCCCAAACCCTCACATGGGCCTTACCCTAAAGCTCATCCATATATTCTTAGTCCATATGATTGTTCTTGGATGGCCCATTATTAGCCCAATCACCAAAACTCAATAGAAAGGCCCAACTTAAAGCTCATGCAAGATTAGGGTTTTCACACAAAATGACGTTTAGGGTTAAGTGTTTCTTACTTAACCCATTAAGTCCATCAATCTACCACGTCAAACATATAGTGTGGTCGGGCTTAATACATAATCCCAATACGGTCATCCAAAATGTCGGTCCCGACAATCCAAATCCCATATATCCAAAATTAGGGTTTTCTAAACCCTAATTAGGGTTTTCAACCCAATTAGGCCCAAAAGCTAAGTTACATCATGTCTTTTTTAGGTTCGTAGTATTACCTTAGTCTTTATGGTTTGTCCCCTTTGCAATATTGTAGAGGAAGAGGTAGATCATGTCTTTTTCAAGTGCGTTTATTTTGTTTAGATTTGGGGTTAGTTTAGTTCTTAGAGAAACATTTTTTTCGTCCCCTTGAGTGACAGGGAGGATTTTTTATGGAGTTGAAGACCTCGTCTTGTGGGAAGAAAAGAAACAAGTTACATTAGTGACACAATGAGATATTGTGGATTTGAATAGTCCGAAATGCTTTGGTTTTTAATAAGATATATTCTCCTTTGAAAGTGGTTGATTACATCCAATTGAGAATGTTCAGTTGAATAAAGCATAAGGGTAGACCTGCACATTTGCGGTCCCAGACCAGTCTTGGGTCGTTCTCAAAACGGTCCAGTCTTTTTGAGGTCGGTATTGGAACAGTCCGGTCTATTTTCAGACCGGTCCCGTTCGGTCTTTTTCCCATCCGGTCTTTTTTCGGACCGGTCTTTTTCGGTCTCGTCTCTCAGTCTTTCCATACGCCTTTTTCGTATCGATTTACGAGTTTTTAATTTTATAAAAGAAAAAGTAAAATAAATTAGATAGTTTGTGATTAAAAATTGTATAATTAACACAAAATTTATATATTTATAAAGTTTGGTTACAAATCTATTTTTTCAGACTGGTCTCAAACCGGTCCGGTCTTTTTAGGACCAGTCTCCGAACGGTCCGGTATTTTTTGGACCGGTCCGCGACAGTCTTAAGCTGGTCTTTTTTCGATCCGGTCTTTTTTAAGACCTGTCTTTTTTCGGTCCGGTCTCGTTTTAGACCGGTTCGGTCTCGGTCTTTTTTTTAGGTCCGGTCCGAAACCGGTCTTTTTGTGCAGGTCTACATAAGGGCCTAAGTTGGTTTATTGATATATTTTTCTTTTTTTATACTTGTACCTCCTAACATTTCTCTAGCATCTTGTTAGTTTGTTTTGTTGTTAACGCATTCGTTGTTCAAAAAAATATAAAATAAAAAATCTAAACTAAATTAAAGTATATTGTTATTATCCATAAACAGTAAATTGTATAAAATGAAAATAATCTAAAACATATTTATTTGTATGCATTTAACTCCTATTTGAATCAAACAATTTTTTTTCTTAACTATAGTAACTTTTTAGTTGTCACTTCGATATTTTAACAAATTGATTATGTTTTTTCCATTGTTCAAGTACTAGGTTTCGGGAAAAAAAATTCTATATAGAAACTAATATGTATGATGATAGAGTTTAATTGAAAACATTAAATTAAATATATCATGTACAAAAACAACGATGCGTGAAAAACACCTAAAGAGGACATAGCGTAAGTATAGAATAGGGGGAATGGGAGGTAGTTTGTAATTGCTAATAGGGGTGACATTGGCACCAAATTTAGACTGAACTACTACTACCCCGAAATGCCCAATCTGTACGAACTGAATATCAATCTCATTCTAGTACCCATTTTGAAGAGTATAACTTACAAAGCCCATGTTTCATTGTGTACAACAACCACTGGTATCGACAACATTCCAATCACATATTAAAAAAACTAATTTCCCTTTAACCCAATATTTTACTCTCATTAGCATTTCAATCCAATCCAATCCAATTGTCTATTAAAAAACATTAAAAGAATATATCAATATTGATATCATATCGTAGAGAAACTAATCACGTATTTTAATATACTTTATTTTTTTTACTCAAAATAAAAAAAATTACTAACAAAATTAGTTTTAGTTACAAAAGTAGTTTAACTCCACTAAATAATATTATTAAAAAGAGATGAGCTTCCGTGATCTTGGGTTGTATACACCAAATAGCATTTAGTTTTGCTTTTCTTTTAATTTATAGATAGTGAGTGGCTCACCAAAATCATCCCAATGGAGGTAGTCTTACCCCAATGGAGGTAGTCTTAGGTACACAAAAGCAGAAGTTTTTTTTATTATAAGATCCAAATATATATATCCAAATATATATGGGATCTGGAACAAAAAGAAAAAAAAATATTCCTCAAAAGATAAATATAATAAAGATTAAAAAATATATATCATTTACTCTTCAATTTAAATGTGTTCAATTAGCACTAACAAACAAAGTTGTTTATCTTTTAAGATAATTTGAATTTCAACCAAACTTTAAGTTCTAAAAAACATTTAGCTAATAATTCTTTTTATATATATAAACTAAATAGCCCATAAATTTTGACCACCTTGAAATTGTGGGCCCTAGACGGTCGCCCGAGTTGCCCACCGTCTGAACCAGCTCTATATAAGATGAAGTTAAGACACCAAATAAGCAAATAATACAGTAATAAAAACTTAACCCAATATTATAAGTGTTGGAAGTTTGAATTTTTTTGTACATGTATGGTAAGAAAAAAAATAGAGAAAAGAATCATATATCATTTGAAACCGGTATGAAAAATAAGCCTCATATAGACAACAAAAAATAGTGTAAATTACACACATGGTCCCTATGGTTTGGGGTAATCTGTGCGGTTAGTCTGTACAAAGAATTTTTAACTAGGACGGTCCTTATTAATTAAAGTACAACCACAATTACAACCATGATCCCCTCTAGGGATGAACGTGGGTCCAAACCCGAATCAGATGGACCCGGAACCGGTTAATGGGATGGATTTTGAAGAAACGGAAACCGGACCGGTATGTAGGAACCGGTTCCGGTCCGGTTTTCCGGTTCTAAATCTCATCCCTAATCCCCTCCCCTTCCCAGTCATAGTTTGACATTATTCACCTCGCCGCCTCAGCGACAACTTCAAACCTAATGAAGCTCTTCTGATTCCCCTGATCCATACAAAATCCCTTTCCAATTTCTAATTCTCACACCCACAAACCCAAATTTGCAAACCTATAAAACATATTATCATCTACCAGATTTCTGATTCAACCGGATTTGCTCCACCCACCATCACAAAATTCTGATATGCAAAATACCCACCTAGAAATTCATTACACCTACTCCACATCAACATATTGCATACTTTGTCAGGTCATTTTTGAAGACACCATCACATAATTCTGATTCAAAGCCAACCGAAGCAAATTTCTTTTGGGGAAGGTTTACCTACAGCTGAGTTGCAGACCGGATTCTTCCACAAATCAGAAATCTACCATGGATGATTTGAGAGAGAGAGAGAGAGGTGCGTTTTCTGGTGATGGCACACTTTTATTGTGACCATGGACCTAAATCTTTAATGCTGAAATGTTTTTGTAGTTGATCTTTGACCTATTTAATTTTGTATATATACAATCTGATCAAAATTAGGGCTAGGGCAACCAATTAATACATGCAATGTTGAAAGTTGAAACCCTAAATTGAATAATAAAAGTCTATAACATCACCAACAGTAAAATAAAGTAGCAAATCGCAACAAAATCTTACAAGTAATGTATCCAAATCGGTATCAGAATTTTTTTTAAAAAGAAAAACTTACTTGCTAATAAAAATATAAAACAAAAGCAATGATCTTGATATGTGTTTATGTATCTTTAGAGGTACCTCAAAGATCTGCTCTTCCTGGAAACCTTGGAAATGGGATTACATCCCTGATATTATCAATTCCAGTTGCAAACAAAATCATCCTCTCAAACCCTAGCCCAAATCCACTATGCTTCACAGTTCCATAGCGCCTCAAGTCAAGGTACCACTCATATGGCTCAAGTGGAAGTCCCATTTCAAGAATCCTGTATACCCAATCAAATTTTATTATATTTTTTTAAGTGTATATACAATTAACAAATTATTGAAACAGAAAAATCATACCTTTCTTTGATGACCTCGTAATTCTCTTCTCTTTGACTTCCTCCAATTAGTTCACCAACCTATTGGAAAACAAAGGGTATTAATTAATGTCTAAAGTTTTGATATATGATTTCTCAAAAGAACATTACCTTTGGGACAAGAACATCCATGGCAGCTACTGTTTTGTTATCAGGGTTAACTTTCATGTAAAATGCTTTGATCCCTTTTGGGTAGTTGTATACAATCACAGGGGACTCGAATTTTGTCTCTGTTAGGTATCTGCACAGTGCAAAATCTTGAAATTAGGATGAATTTACATATTGTTGGGGTTGAAAATAGAAACAAACAAAAAGGACTACTTTTCATGTTCTGATGCCAAATCAATTCCCCATTCTACTTTGTTCTCAAATTTGTGGCCTTTAGAAACAGCTTCTTCAAGAATTGTCACTGCTTCTGTGTAGGTAAGGCGTACAAAATTGGTAGAAGCAACCATTTTTAGACGACTAATGGCGTGTTGGTCAAACTTTTCAGCTATAAATTCCATGTCATCAAGACAGTTGTCGAGTAACCATTGGCACATAAACCTAACATATGCCTCTGCACACTTCATATCATCCTGCATAAACGTAGGAATATGAACAAATCAAATCCATTTTCTTGGAGATTCAGTAAAGAAGTGTGTGCATTTTGCATTGTATATAAGCATTGTTGTACCTCAATATCAGCAAATGCAATTTCGGGTTCAACCATCCAGAATTCTGCAAGATGTCTTGATGTATGAGAATGTTCAGCACGAAAAGTTGGGCCAAAAGTGTAAACACTGCTAAGTGCACAAGCAAAGGTCTCAACTTGAAGTTGCCCAGAAACAGTTAAGAAGGCTTGGCGTGCAAAGAAATCTTGACTATAGTCAACCTTCCCATCTTTCTTTGGGATACCAGGTTTCTGGTTGAATCTCTCTTCAATCTTTGAAAGAGTCTCTTTAGCTTTAGTAAGTTCAGCAACAGCAGCTACTATTTCAGGTCTACCAGCTTTATCAGACTTCAATTTGGCAACTGTTTCACCTTTTTCCTTGACAGCAGCCCTGGCTGCATCTACATCTTCTTGGGATGGAGGGGGATTCTTAAGGAGTTCCTTTTCAAGTTTTTCTGAATCGTTTATTAAAGTTGTGACCTGAAACATCTCTCCAGCGCCTTCACAATCACTAGTGGTGATGATTGGAGTGTGGACATAGAGAAATCCATGCTTTTGGAAGAACGTGTGAGTTGCATAAGCTAGTGCGTTACGAATTCGGGCAATAGCAGAAATCTGAAATAGTAACAGAAACAAAGTTTGAAACTAAGCAGATCAAATATGCAGTATCTAGAAACTAAGATCAACGAAATGAAAAACTCACAGTATTGGTTCTCGGTCGGAGATGAACGTAATCCCTAAGAAATTCAAGTGTCAATCGCGTTTTGGGCAATGGATACTTCGCAGGATCAGCAGCTCCAACATCTAGAACCTTTGAAACCTTTAGTTCAATCGACTGTTTCCCTTGTTTATCTGCAGGAGGCATCTGAAGCACACCTTCCACGTGCAGGCTAGTACCAGTCGGAGTAACCTGACCTAGCGGCGCCACATCCGAGTATATTATAAGCTGGAGGTTCGCCGGACATGATCCATCGTTAAGTTCAAGGAAGGCAAATGAACCTTTGCCTTGTTCTCGCCCTTTCTTCACCCAGCCGCCTACCTTTAAGGTCTGCCCAGCAAGTCCAGCGCCGCCGTCAGGACGGCCCAAAATCGATCGAACCAGTACACGCTGTGAGAACTCGGCTTCTTCGACGGTTTCGGAAATTGTTAACTTGTCGACCGGCAGCACTCCGTTGTCTGCCATTTTCGGGAGCTTGAAAGAAACGAGTGCTGCTTTGTGTCTAAACCCTAACGCATCGCTTTAAATTTGCGTAAAAAGGTAAACACAATATATGTTACATATTAGCCCCTCAGACTATCGGATAGTTGTTATATAGACATCATAGTTTCCATTATTGTCGTATAATGGGCTTAACTTTGAACCACATTTTTTTTTTCCATTAGTTGTTTCTCAATTCATCTATGATAATAATCATCTATGATAAATGAATGTTTTTTACTACTTGTCACATTTTCATTTAATTTGATAAATGTTATTTTATAGTTATTTTGAGAGTAAATTACACGAATGGTCCCTATGGTTTCGGGTAATTTGAACGTTTGGTTTCTATTTTATTTTTTTAACTCGGAAAGTCCTTATTGTTTGTTTTTGTTACGTGTTTGGTCCCTACTGTTTGTTTTTGTTACGCGATTGGTCCCTATCTTACCTAAAAAGACTATTAATTAAATAGGAAAAAATTATGGGATATGTAAGTTAAAGTGAGGGGGTTGGGATTGAGGTGTGTTTATTTAAATATTTTAAAAAATCAAAGGCAAAATAGTTTTTTTAGGTAAGACATTGACCAAACGTGTAACAAAAACAAACAGTAAGGACCTTTCGAGTTAAAAAAATAAATTAGAGACCAAACGCGTTAATTACCCTAAACCATAGGGACCATTTGTGTAATTTACTCTTATTTTGAATTAAATTTTTCCAATGAGTTTTTCTATTTTATTAAATTTCACATAATATTTTCATTTAATAATTGTGATAAATATAGTAATCAATGGATATTAATTCCATTAATGAACTTATATTTTAATTTCAAAATTTCCAAAATTAAAACTTATTAGTTTCTTTTATTTATTTAAATTTATTGTTTAAATTTAAAATATGAAAAAAAAATATAATAATAATTCATTATTTTTCTTATTTTCTTATAAATTCAAAGCTCTCAAATATTTTATCATTTATATTTAAGTTTTTCTTTTAAATTAGTTTATATAAAACATGGGTCTCACAACTAGTAGAACATAAACTAATCACACGACACACCAATTACTATCTATTTTGACAAACCACTTACTATTTTTTTTTAAGACTCATCTCTTTCCTTTATTTATAACAATTCAACAACATAAAATTATATATTTCATAAACTAACCATACGACACACCAATTACTATCTATTTTGACACACCACTTACTATCTCTTTCCTTTATTTATAACAGTTCCATAACATAAAATTGTATATTTAAGAATAAAGAATATAATTAATTAATTGCATCATATTTACTTAAGATGTTTGTAAATGTTAACTCTCTTAAATTACCATAAGGATGAAATTACATAAAGAAAGAATAACTTAAAAGTTACAAGATGGTTCATTAAGAGGGTGTTTGGGATTTCTTTTTGAAGTTGAAAATAATTTTTGTAAAAAAATAACTTATTGATTTATGAAGGCAGGAAAAAGAGTTTTTAAAATGTTTCGATTAGTTTTTTAACGGCAAAAGTCAATAAGTCAATAAGTTAGGAGTGTTTGGATAAGTTAGTTTTTTTAATTTATTAGCTTGTTGCTTCTTAACTTATTGCGGTGGGAATAAGTAGTTTTTGAAAAAGTGTTTATAGTAGGTATAAGCAATAAGCTTTAAGCAATGGGAAATGTTTATTAAAATCAACTTATTTAGTTTATTTCCACCACAATAAGGTGATTTTTAAGGATTCCTATCCAAACACTTAAACTTAATTTATTGTGGTGGGAATAAGCAATAAACATCTTCTTTTTTCCTTATCCAAACACTCTCTTAAAAAGTGTTTTGTTGAAAAATGTTTTTTTTTCTTTCTTTTTATATCCTAATAAGTTATAAATTATTTCAAAAGGTCATAATTTGTTACTTCTTGAAAACTCATTTTTAAAAGCTAAAAAAAAGGAGTTTTAAAAGTTTTTATTAGGGTATATAAGAGACTTGACAATCAATTTGTTGTATCTTACAAATAATAATGTTAAAAATTCTAGAATAATGACACAAATTAGATGTAGTGTTAAGAATACTAGAGAATTACCAATTCAAAACATATAATTGAATCAACGCAAACTAACAAATTCCAGAGATCATAAAACTAATGTTAAGAATCCTAGAAAAAAAAAACACATAAATCAGAAATATTCAAAACTAATGTTGAGAATTCTAGAAAAATACCATAAATCAGATACATCCTAGTCTCCTCGTACTCTTGTGGGGAAATAAACTTATTAAGGTAATTAATTTTTCGGTTTGTTCACATCTGTGTAACTATCCTTTTTTTTTGTACACATATAAGTAATGAACTTTTTAGAAGTGTTCGCATATATGACTAGCTGTAGCAGGTAACATCTAGTCATAATGGTCATATGCGAACACTTTCAAAAAGTTCGTTACCTAGATATCTACAAAAGAAAATAGTTACCCATATGTGAACATACCAAAAATATAAGAGTAAATTACATGAATGGTCCCCGTGGTTTGGTTAATTTATGAGTTTGGTCTCTAACTTATTTTTTAACTCGGATGATCTCTCCTGATTATTTTTGTTACGCGTTTAGTCACTGTCTTACATGAAAAGACTATTGTGCATTTTTTAATTAATTCCTTATTTACGTAGTTATATCTTATATATTTTAAAAAATTAATGGACCTCGCATATTTGTATTTCCTTACCCTAAATCTGAAACCACATATGTGAGGTCTATTAATTTTTTTAAAAAATATAAAAAATAAATATATAAATAAAAAATTAATTAAAAAGGCACAATGGTCTTTTTAAGTAAGACAGTGACCAAACGGGCAACAAAAACAAACAGTAGGGGTCATCCGAGTTAAAAAATAAATTAGGTATCAAACGCACAAATTACCTAAACCACAAGGACCATTCGTGTAATTTACTCTTACATTTTCTGTATGTTCAGGTTTGCGTAACTCTTTTTTTGTATACATCTAGTTAATGAATTTTTTGAAAGTGTTCACATATGACCATTATGGTATGTTATGACCGGATTATAACATGTTACAGCCGGTCATATTGGTTATATGTGAACACTTCCAAAAAGTTTTTTTACTAGATGTATACAAAAAAAAAAGATAATTACTTAGATATAAACAAACCGAAAAATTAATCATTTTAAAAAATTCTATTGTTACGCTCTCTTTGCCCTAAAATAGGAGGATTGGACACATTACTCAACAAATAGATCAAAGTTAGAGCCCAAAAAATAATAGACCCATTGCTGCCTTGGGCTGTGGCCTAGTTGGCTGCCAAATTTTGGTTTTCTGTTTTTCTAGCCGTTGGGGGTTCCTCCGCTTTTGAATCACATAAAGTCGTATAAATCCCGCCTTCAACTCTCATTTCAAACCAACGCAACGTTATCTCTCTTTACAGGAGCGTTGCTGCGTCAATTTTCTCCCATCTCTTTCATACACATCTTTCTCTCTCTAGAACAGTCAGAAAGAGAGAAAGACTTCGAAGATGGCCACTAACATCGGAATGATGGATGCTGCTTACTTCGTCGGTAGAACGGAGATCTTAGCCTGGATTAACTCCAGTCTCCAACTCAGTCTCTCCAAAGTTGAAGAGGTTTGTTTTATCCCTAAATTTATATCTAGATGAATTTATTGAATTGTTGTTATTTGTGGTTTCGAATGTTTTATCATCGATCGTTGAGCATAAAAATTCTAGAGGTAGTTTCTCTATTTCTGTTTAGATCGTGAATTGTGTGTATTTAGAATGACTAAACTTAGAGATTTGAACGGATCTGATTGTTGCAGGCGTGCTCCGGCGCAGTTCACTGTCAGCTAATGGATGCTGCACATCCTGGAATCGTACCGATGCACAAGGTCAATTTCGACGCCAAGACAGAGTACGATATGATTCAGAACTATAAGGTTCTTCAAGACGTTTTCAACAAATTAAAAATCACTAAGGTTTTTCCCAGTTTATGATTCTCGAATTATGCTTAGTAATTTAGTAATTTTATATATGAATGCTGTTAGTAACTAATCTATGCTACAGCACATTGAGGTGAGCAAGCTAGTGAAAGGAAGACCCCTGGATAACCTTGAATTCATGCAATGGATGAAGAAATACTGTGATTCTGTTAGCGGCGGTGGTCATCACAAGTAAGTTCTTACCATTAACTGCTATACGAGTTCTTCAATACGACATAAGAATCAAAATCGGATAAGTAGTTGAAGTTGTTAATTAGCTGCTTCCATTTTATGTTATAGTTACAATCCTGCTGAAAGAAGAGAATCCTGCAAAGGTGGGAAAGATGTAAGCAGGAAATCCGCACCAACACAACCAACCAGAGGCTCCACAGGTGCACCTAAGCATCACCCCGCCCGAAGAGGAGATCCATCTTCTGCACACTCAGCAGCTCCACCTGTCAAGACCTCTAAACCACCTTCTTCAACTCCAAACGTCTCTGTGTACGATCAACAGGTACCATGGTCACACTTACACTCACACAAACAGTAATCCAGATTCTCCAACACTTACAGGCTCACATATTAGTTACATTACTGATTATGCAGATTACAGAGTTAAAGCTAACAATGGATAGTCTTGAAAAAGAAAGAGATTTCTACTTTGCAAAGCTGAGGGATATCGAAATCCTGTGCCAATCTCCTAATATCGCAAACCTGCCTGTATTGTCTCTCTCGCCTCTTTAAGTTCGTTTTAATGGCTTGCAACTTTTTTGCTTACTCTGGATTATTTGCAGATTATTGATGCGATACAGAGGATCTTGTATGCTGCTGAAGAGGATCCATCGATAGTGGAAGAAGCTCAAGCGATGCTTCTTAACCAAGAGAAGCAAGGAGTCTCTTTGACCCCGATATATGAAGGTGTAGAAGAAGAGTCGAAGGTGAAATTCGATAGTCAAAAGAGGAAAAGCATTATTAATCTTGAGGTTGATCTTGCTGCAAGTAACACGTTGTCTCCTAGACAAAGGGTTTCTGATGCTTCTGATGTCCATTGCAGTGGGTCACCTCTTATGACTTATTGATGATGATGATGCTAATTATCTATCTAGTTTTTTTTCTATGTTGAAAACTATCTTCTTTATTTTCTTGATTAGTTTTGCTTATTATATAGACAATGTTTAGTCATTAGTGACAACTTGTTGGAGATGGCCTTTCTCCTTTTGTTGTCTAATGGAGTTAAAAGGGGGATTTAGATGTTTTTGTTGTATAAGATTGTGTGTTATACGACACCACTAAGTCTAATTATTCTATAAGAAGATGTTCATGAATTTGGGTTGTTGCATATGATGTTTTTTTTTACTGAACCAATCACATTTATTTTATAGTTTGACATAACTACCTTGGACTTCATATCCTAGCGAAGTCTCGAACTGGTCGGCTTCTCTTGGATACGAACCATCATCCCTACCATTCAACCTGGGTAAAAACATGAACCAAAAGAATGCTTAGAGACCAATTGTCGAAAAGTTTCATTCCAAACTCTCATTGTGGAAAGCAAAAACACTTAGCTTTGGAGGCAGATTAACCCTAGCAAAAACGGTTCTTAGCAGCATCCCGACCTACTATATGTCCATCTTTACCGTTCCAAACAGTATTTATTATTGAGACCCTTGAGAAAATTCGGAGGAGATTCATATGGGGCAACAACCTGGAAAAGAAAAGCATCTGTTGGGTGGCATGGGAAACACTTATTGCCCCCCAAAAGGTGGGTTGTACAGGGCTTGGATCGATTAAAAGTCTCAACATTTCTCTACTAGCTAAATGGATGTTGTGGTTGAAAAACTAACACGCGGCACTTTGGGCGAAAGTTATTCGTTGTATTCACGACCTGGATGGAAGACATCGTGCTTCTTTTGCCAACATATCGAGATCGGGGGTATGGAAAAATATAGTCAAAATCATAACCGCGTTAAAAAATTTCAACATTGATTCCAAAGAAATTTTATATTGGAAACCAGATGACGATTGTTGGGCTTCTGACTTTAAGGTTGATAACCATTTTTCAGTAAGATTGTTACGTGAACGGATTGAATTGGCGAGTCACATTGTCTGCAACGGTCAATTTGAATGGTGCAAAGTAATACCGAATAAGATATTATGCGTTATCTGGAGAGCAAAGCTTGGCAGAGGCAGAATTCCATTATCTGTTTCGGTAAAAGTAAGGGTGTTCCAGTGTCATCGACCATTTGTGGGTCATGCAACTTGGATGAAGAGACGATGATCACATCCTTCTCTTATGCGTTGTGGCGAAGGTTGTCATGAACTCGATCTTATCTTGGTGTGAAATTTCACATGGTGGATTTGATTCGGTCAAAGACATGTTACTATTCATATCTCGATGGTCTAAATGCAAAATGAAAAGAAGCATGTTGAACACGATCTTATATGACGAATTATGGTGTATATGGAATGACACGAACCACAAAGTTTTCAGAAACATCCCCATCGTGCCGGCGAAGACAGTGGAGAAGATAAAATCAATAACTTTCGTATGGTGTAAACATAGAGGTTCATTTAAAAACATGGATTAGAGAGTTTGGAATCTTGGTCTGTTTCTCTGTTTGTAATTAACACTCTTATTTTTTTTTTCTCATTTCTTATTTTGTTTTGTACTTCCTCCTTGCATCGTCTTGACGTATCAGAGTATGTCATAGGTCTTAATTACCATGTCTGACAGTATCAGAGTGTTAAAGGTTCATGTTTTTTAAACTTTTTTTCCTCATTTCTTATTTTGTTTCTTTTACATTACTCCTTTAATTACCATGTATGGCAGGAGTATGTTTCTTTTACATTACTTGTTATAATTAACACTCTTATTTTGTATCAGACATGGTAATTAAGACCTATGACACTCTTTTAAAAAACATGAAACTTTTTTTTCTCATTTCTTATTTTGTTTCTTTTACATTACTTGCCTAAAAAACATGAACCTTTGACACTCTTTTATCACGAGTATGTCATAGGTCTTAATTACCATGTCTGGCAGTATCAGAGTGTTAATTAATTCGTTTGTTATAATTGAATTTTTTCAAGTGCCGCCTTCTCGATTTGAGGTGCAAATTACATTGACCGATAACACAAATAAATTGTGTAACATTAACTGAAATCATGTTGAAATGTTTGATCTTCATGATGAGGTTAATATGATCGAAACTTCATAAGCATTATACTTGTATCGTTCTCATTAACTTTAAAATTGTGTAACATTTTTAGTAAATCTTTTGTTAAGACATTATATGTTAGTAAACATCAATTTATTAATATTGAAGGTAAACTACAAATAACTAATATAATTTCCATTTTAGAGGTTATTTATTTAAATCAAACATAACACAATAACCTGATATTTACTACCTAAAACATTACTTGATAAACAAGGCAATAACATCAATTATTAATTAAGACCGGTAACTCAAACACTTTTTTGTGGCATCGACTACAAGTTTTCTCTCCTCGAGCCTATCATTATGATGATACACAGGTGCTATCATATCTTTGGGTATCTCCTAATCACATAAATGTGGAACATGATTCATTATCTCCATATATGTTGGTCGATATACTTCAACAATGAAGCACAACCATGAAAAATGCAATGCTTCTTGTATAATTTAAGTTTGGTAAAGTTTTTACGATGTGACCGCCGATAGGTTTTCTATATATTACCTAGATTATCGGTATACAACGGAAAACATGTATTTTAATCTAAAACAAGCAAAAAAACTAAACCAATTTGCTTGAAGAACTTCTGATGTAAAAATCGAAATGTTCCAATTCGGAAGAGTAACCAAAATAGATTGCCTCTAATGGTTCACGCCCAACAATTCCAAACTATTAGATTTAAGAAGATTAATCCTTAGAATAATAGATATCGACTAAGTAGTTATAATCAAAGTCTGCTGGAGTGAGAGCGAGAGTTTGTGTCTAGATCTATACGTGGGTGACTCCCCCACACCTAAGTTGTTCGCTACTGACAAAATCTTAATTCAATACCGGCATTCGCAAGAATGCCAAGACAGACGAATTAATCATTATTATGCATGGTTATAACGACTCACATAGAAATCCAATACCATCTAAGTAATCATGGGAATCATATTCATTCGATTATGACGATACAATAATACAAAAAAGATCATACTATTCATATCGGAAAACAACAGGTTTTCGGGGGAAGAACATTATTCACTTTTACTTTCAATAACTATAATGCAAGAATTTATTATGAGAAACATATCACTTTTACACGTTTTGAAATCATTCATGCATATAGTTATGGATCATCACACCTATTTCGTGAACAATTGGCGTTTCAGAAAATATTAGATTTTCTGTATTTTACAAACTTTACAAAAAATTCTCATATCAAACCTACTTATGAACTCATTAACATTATATATGTTGACCGTTTTCAAAATAACTTGTATTCTCAGGTAACATATAAGCTAAAGAAAATTACCAAGTATGTTAGGATGTTATGTTTTGTGACTCTCAAACAATTTATGCCATGAATATGTAATATTTAGACAATGTACTTGATGTGAATAAGGTCACTTGTAATGTATTAATGCATGGTGATGTTTATGTTATGTTTCATGTATATTCATTGTGATGATATTTCAATGTAAGTCACGCGAGCTCTCGGACGTTTCCGTCGTCTGGTTCGGGGGTGTGACAACCCACCATTCCTGATCATCCAAAAAGGAAAACGATTTGTACTCCGGTACGTATTTTCGTACCATCAACACCTAAAAGTGTCACGGAACAGAACCCTACTATCTGTTCCTAACTTAACCCACATACTCCAAATGAGACTACCCAATATCAAATCTATCCAATATTAAACTAGGTGTCTATAAGATGTCTTATCTCATTAACAAGCAAATTACTAGGCTCCCAATACCAATTCTATTTAGAAAACATTATCCTAATTTAGCATATATATTTAACATAGAGTATTTAGGTATTAATATACTTTTATCATTCTATTTAATAATACTTATATTATTATATTTATTATCACGTAATAATATATATATATATATATATGTGTGTGTGTGTGTGTGTATATATATATATATATATATCTTAATACATATAGAACCATATATAGTTCGCATGTAATATATCATCAAAACCATTTCTTACACATATTTCAGTCAAAATGCATATGGATCACATATAAACGTTTTAACATATATTTAGTACTTTAATTAATACTTGTATTAAAATCACCTTCATGGAAGAGACTATGCACTCACCTGACTTAGGTGGTTGACTAGAGAATTTGGCAGCGCTCTGCCTAATACCTTGACTTTTCATTTAATGTGATCTAAGTACGATTCATATTGAGTCTTAGTCTAATATTCCTAGTAACTAATGACAATATATATTCCTCACTAATCCCAATGTGTAACATCATGTTTCGGGTCATTTCATAATTCGGGCTGTGACCCAAGGATCAAATATCAGAAGGCTTTGGACTTTGGGAAAGAAAGGTTTAAACCCATTTGATAATAGATAATGTAGGCTTTGGGCCTTTATGGAATTGGGCCCATATTGGGCCTTGTGTGTCTTATGGACTCAGGCCAATTAAAGGGAAAGGTAAAATAGTATGTTACCCTATGATTCGGGATTAGTGAATTAAGTCCCGATTATGGTTTGTGACCTAATTATTGATTATGTTTGTAGTTGACTGGTTAGGTCGTGGATTCTCTTATCCAGTAACCCGAGCAGTACTTGAAGTGTTAACAGATTGATGTGAGTTTCCTTTACTATATCTGTGGCTCAAAGGCACCAATGTTGGCCCACTAGATTATGTTTTGTAGTATTATGATTGTCTTCATGACAATTACATGTTATGTCTGTATCTGCTTGATATCTATGTGACTCATATTGTTATGATTATACGTGTTAGCTGAAGGGGTGAAATAAATCCGATACCGGTTGAAAGATACCAAAGGGGGTGAAATAGACTCGATACCGGTTGAAAGATACTGAAGGGGGCGAAATAGACCCAATATCTTTTTATTGTTATATATGTATGATATGAGGTATTTTAGGGAAACTCGTTAAGCTTTGTGCTTACAGTTTATGTTTATGGTTTCCGTAACCTTATGATTTTGGGATTGTATTCTGATAACTATTTTACTTTGACATTTTTTTGAGTGATTAAAAAGGTTAAATGGTGTTTATGGTTGAATTAAAAATAATTTTTTTACCTCATAACTTGTAACGCCCGCAGATCCGGGCTAGTCAATTTAGAGGCAATAGGGGTCAAAAATGACTTTTCAACAAAAGATTATTTATAATGAATAGTCTTAACCAAGTTTTAGAATATGTCACAAAGTTTCCGTCCATATAAAGAACGCCGAAATCCGAGTTATAACGAAGAAGTTATGGCCCGCCGAAGTTTTACGGCAAAACCGGCACGACACCGGAAGACGTAAATAGTGAATTTACGATAAAAGACTTTTTAGCCTTAGCAATCTAAACAAAAGTCGTAGAATATGTTAAACTAAGAGCGTCGATAAAAAGAACGCCCAAATCTGACTTCGTATGAGGAAGTTATGATTTTTCTAAGATTCGGCTTAGCAGTGTACAGCCCGAAACTCGAATTTTAGTTCGAGCGGTTTTTGGCTTACGTGAAATAAATGAGAGTTGAAGATCTCATTAATAGGAACTCAACGGTAAAAAGACAGACGAAAACGGAGTCCGTATGAAGGAGTTACGAATTCTTCGCGGTCATTTAACAGTCTAAACGCCTCGTACTGTTAAATTTAAGATCGGTCGAGAATTAGCCAATGGAGTCAAAATGAAAGTTGTAGATATTATTTTTACCTACGCGTGGATATAAAGAACGTTAAAAACGGAGGTCGTATGTGAAAGTTACGGATTTTAGAAGTCGGAAGTGTGTTGTGCGAAAATGGGTGATGTGGCACAATTTTGGCCATTGCTTTCTCCCCAAGTCTTGCCACTAGATGGTGACATGTGGCACCAAGTTCAGCCATTTTCACCCTATAAATACCACCTCTCCCACCCTCATTTTCTTCACACCTTTCCCATTCTTTCTTCTCTTTACTCTCTCTCTAGAACCTCTCTCTAGCCCCGAAATCCCCCGAAAAGCCTAGGGAACCTCCCTAGCACGAGGCGGAAGCCCCGGAGTGCTTGACGGCTCCGAGAAGAAGAGCTTTTCGGCTCGGAAACGCTGCTCCAAGCAAAGCCTGGTTTTCTATAAAACCCGCTGTAAGTGAGCTATGCCTACGCTATTTTTAATATAGTTTTTATTTAATTATATTAACGTTATTAAGAACATATAATAAATACTTGGACTATTATTATGGGTTATATAAGTATTTTTTTTAATGCTTATATAATAGTAATAATAGCTAGACTATTAATTAGTCTCGGCGAATAATAGACTAAAATCTATTGGTGATAATACTAGGTTTCGTCGAAGGAAATTATTTTAAAGTAAACGAAGCGCTGTCCGAGTACCGAGTCACCACCTTCTCAGGTGAGTGCATAGTCCCTTTCATGAACATGATTTTAATACAAGTATTGATTGAAGTATTAATTATATGTTTATGTGCGAGTTAATTGATGTTGCTTGAAATTCGTGTTAAAGAACATACCTGATTATATTTGATAATTTAGGATAAAGAGTAGACCTAAATTAAATATGAGGAATATTGGGTAGTATATTCTTACGAGTACAAGTGAGTTAAACTCAGAGAATAGAAGTTAGTATATGTCACTTATCCGGGAGTATGGATTAGACATAATCATTGTCCCTAGTTCGAGAATATGGATTAGGCATAATCATTCGTCGTTAATCCGAGAGTATGGATTAGCTATTGTCCCTAGTCCGAGAGTATGGATTAGGCATAATCATTCATCTTTAATCCGAGAGTATGGATTAGTCATTCGTCCCTAGTCCGAGAGTATGGATTTGGTAAATTCGTTCATTTATGATCTGAGAGTATGGAGTAGGTAAAACGACTAATCTTAGGTCCGAGAGTATGGATAGCCTCGTTGCGAGGATCGACGGGGTGGGATAAGAGTTGTTTATATATATGTATGGTGAAATTGTATATTTTGTGAATTTTAAACTATATATATGGTATAACATTGTGGGATTGAAATCCCTATGTGCTCACCAGGTTTCCCAACCTGACCCACTTAGTTTATTTATATCACAGGTGTTGATATGAAGTGACATTACACTGAGAGATTTAAAGAGATGTAGACCACTAGTGTGAATAATTGTAAGTTCTGTTTATGCTTATGTTCCTGTATTAACGATGACATCCCAAACGTTTTAAAATGAAATAAATACGTTTCTTCGAAAATGTTTTAATAACGTATTTACCATGTTTTTCTGGGAACAAATTCCGCAACCTTTTTATAAAACGAAGTACTCTGATTTTTATAAAGCATAAACAAAATCGGTCTTTTCTGGCCGTGATTTTGGGGATGTCACAGTTGGTATCAGAGCATTAGTTTAAGCGAACTAGGAATATGGATTTATTTCTAGACTTAAACTTAGAATGCTAAGCGATGATTGTGAGGTGTGAGCACTAGCTTATTTTAGGAATTATGCCTAAAATGCTTTTATGTGCTAAATACTTGTGCCTGATATGCTGTTAGTTGTTCGGATCTATGGTCTGTTGCCGACCGGATCTGGAAACCTTATGTGTTTAGGATTCTAAACGTACGACTACGATATTAGAACTAGCATATAAACGTTTCGGAGTGATAAGGATGATTTAACCGTTAATCCTAAGTAAAGATCTAGATTCACCTTATTTGGTGTATAGATCAAGATGGCAAGAACTCGTAGCGGAAACGTGAATGCAAATGGGAATAGAAACCAACCCCCAGTGATTGAGCAAATACCGGTGATGGAAGCTGCCGCTGAGCCAGTCACAATGGCCGGAGTGCAAGCGATGATCCAAGCGATGTTGGATCGTCAAATGGAGGAAACTAGACGTTTGCTCCAGCAAAATCGTGAGGAAGCCACTATTCAGATCGAACAGCCCAGGTTGAACGAAGGGCAGACTGAGGAAGGAAACTACAGTGGGACTGTTGGTCAAGTCAACCCACCAATAGTTCGACAAAACAACCAAGATGACGAGGTCGAGAGGAATGGATGCAAGTACAAGGATTTTCTGACTTGCAAGCCATCGACTTTCACTGGAAAGGAGGATCCGATCGGGGTCATGGATTGGATCTCGGAGATGGAGTTAGCCTTCATGACATGCGGTTGTAGAGGGAAGCTACAGACCACATTTGCAGTGCGTCAGTTTCGAGGAGGCGCTGTATGTTGGTGGAATACCTTGGGGAAGACTCTGAGCCCTAATGAGCCTCTGCAACTGACATGGGCAGAATTTCTGGTGCAATTCAAACGAAAGTACTGCTCAGCTCAAAACCTGCTTGAGCTAGAGAACCAGTTTCTAACCTTAAAGAAGGGAAGCATGTCAATCGATGAATACACCAACAACTTCACAGAGAAGATGGAGTTCGACTTGCGTCTTGTTCCAGATGAGCTGACGAAAATCGACAAGTACGCAACAGAGCTTCCATGGGAGTACGCGGTGCCAGTGCGTCAAGCACCTAGTCTAGAGGCAGCTATCTGGGCTGCCAAGTCTGTCGAAGATATGATCAAGGGAAGAGCCTCCAGCAAGATGGAGGTTGGCGAGAAGAGAAAGTTTGAAGGATCTTCAAGGTCCAGCGAGAAGAGAAAATTCTCGAAGTTTGAAGAAGGAACGCAATGGTGTGACAAGTGTAGAAAGAAGCACATCGGGAAATGCTCTAAATATACGACATGCTTTAAATGCGGGAAGACTGGTCATTACGCCAGCGAATGCACAACCAAGAGAGAAGTCTGCTTTAAGTGTCGAGAAGAAGGACACTTCAAACAAGACTGCCCAAAGAGAGAAGGGGCTACAAAGCCAAATGTGCCACCAAAGCCAAAGGCGAGAGCATTTCAAATGATCCTTGACGAAGCAGATGACAATGCAAGGATTCAAGAGTGAAGGCCTGACATCCGAGGATCGAGTTATGGAGTAATCGTGTAGATAGTACCTCACGATGTAGCCGGTTAAAGGCATAGTCTAGGGTGAACTTGAACACCTATGTAACAGTTTCAAGAAATAATATAAAACCTTTGTTTTGTTATCTGATGTGTTAAGTTGTTGTATGGTTTTCTTGTATGGTGACTTGGAAAAAACTGCGGGACAATACTTGGGACGAGTATGAGTAGGTGTGAATGGTAGTAGAGGCCTATACTACCGGAAGCACAGGACTCACACTTGGATCAGGGAAAGTCACAAGGTTACCAAGAAGCCAGTAATTGATTTCGTTTTATTCAAGTATGTTGTTACCATTGTTTCGGTAATGACTAAGAAGATTGTTGTTATCCCGACCCTAGTGGTCATATCACCTTGAGTCCGACTACGATGAGTAGGTTACGTGGTTCAGAGAACCAAGTTTGATATAGCATCCGACTTAAACCAAACGATTAAAAATCAAAGCGATCAATAGAAGTATCGCGCTCGTTGGTAGCTAGAAATGCTACGTGTTAAAGTATGATTATATCACATTAGAACATGAAGGAAGGCTTAGTCTGTTTTAGAATTTAAGAGACCTGAGTCTAAACGTACATCACATGATGATAGGTCATAATTTGGAGTCTAATATGAGGTAGAGAGCAAGTGCACGATCAAGTACTGCTTACAGTCAATAAGTCTAAGAGATAGACTTGAAGGAATAAAGAAGTTATAATTATTACCGAGGATGAAGAGATGATGTATGGAGTCATTATACGATCCTTTTTTCGTTGATGATTCCGGGACGTAATCATCCCAAGGGGGAGATAATTGTAACGCCCGCAGATCCGGGCTAGTCAATTTAGAGGCAATAGGGGTCAAAAATGACTTTTCAACAAAAGATTATTTAGAATGAATAGTCTTAACCAAGTTTTAGAATATGTCACGAGGTTTCCGTACATATAAAGAACGCCGAAATCCGAGTTATAACGAAGAAGTTATGGCCCGCCGAAGTTTTACGGCAAAACCGGCACGACACCGGAAGACGTAAATAGTGAATTTACGATAAAAGACTTTTTAGCCTTAGCAATCTAAACAAAAGTCGTAGAATATGTTAAACTAAGAGCGTCGATAAAAAGAACGCCCAAATCTGACTTCGTATGAGGAAGTTATGATTTTTCTAAGATTCGGCTTAGCAGTGTACAGCCCGAAACTCGAATTTTAGTTCGAGCGGTTTTTGGCTTACGTGAAATAAATGAGAGTTGAAGATCTCATTAATAGGAACTCAACGGTAAAAAGACAGACGAAAACGGAGTCCGTATGAAGGAGTTACGAATTCTTCGCGGTCATTTAACAGTCTAAACGCCTCGTACTGTTAAATTTAAGATCGGTCGAGAATTAGCCAATGGAGTCAAAATGAAAGTTGTAGATATTATTTTTACCTACGCGTGGATATAAAGAACGTTAAAAACGGAGGTCGTATGTGAAAGTTACGGATTTTAGAAGTCGGAAGTGTGTTGTGCGAAAATGGGTGATGTGGCACAATTTTGGCCATTGCTTTCTCCCCAAGTCTTGCCACTAGATGGTGACATGTGGCACCAAGTTCAGCCATTTTCACCCTATAAATACCACCTCTCCCACCCTCATTTTCTTCACACCTTTCCCATTCTTTCTTCTCTTTACTCTCTCTCTAGAACCTCTCTCTAGCCCCGAAATCCCCCGAAAAGCCTAGGGAACCTCCCTAGCACGAGGCGGAAGCCCCGGAGTGCTTGACGGCTCCGAGAAGAAGAGCTTTTCGGCTCGGAAACGCTGCTCCAAGCAAAGCCTGGTTTTCTATAAAACCCGCTGTAAGTGAGCTATGCCTACGCTATTTTTAATATAGTTTTTATTTAATTATATTAACGTTATTAAGAACATATAATAAATACTTGGACTATTATTATGGGTTATATAAGTATTTTTTTTAATGCTTATATAATAGTAATAATAGCTAGACTATTAATTAGTCTCGGCGAATAATAGACTAAAATCTATTGGTGATAATACTAGGTTTCGTCGAAGGAAATTATTTTAAAGTAAACGAAGCGCTGTCCGAGTACCGAGTCACCACCTTCTCAGGTGAGTGCATAGTCCCTTTCATGAACATGATTTTAATACAAGTATTGATTGAAGTATTAATTATATGTTTATGTGCGAGTTAATTGATGTTGCTTGAAATTCGTGTTAAAGAACATACCTGATTATATTTGATAATTTAGGATAAAGAGTAGACCTAAATTAAATATGAGGAATATTGGGTAGTATATTCTTACGAGTACAAGTGAGTTAAACTCAGAGAATAGAAGTTAGTATATGTCACTTATCCGGGAGTATGGATTAGACATAATCATTGTCCCTAGTTCGAGAATATGGATTAGGCATAATCATTCGTCGTTAATCCGAGAGTATGGATTAGCTATTGTCCCTAGTCCGAGAGTATGGATTAGGCATAATCATTCATCTTTAATCCGAGAGTATGGATTAGTCATTCGTCCCTAGTCCGAGAGTATGGATTTGGTAAATTCGTTCATTTATGATCTGAGAGTATGGAGTAGGTAAAACGACTAATCTTAGGTCCGAGAGTATGGATAGCCTCGTTGCGAGGATCGACGGGGTGGGATAAGAGTTGTTTATATATATGTATGGTGAAATTGTATATTTTGTGAATTTTAAACTATATATATGGTATAACATTGTGGGATTGAAATCCCTATGTGCTCACCAGGTTTCCCAACCTGACCCACTTAGTTTATTTATATCACAGGTGTTGATATGAAGTGACATTACACTGAGAGATTTAAAGAGATGTAGACCACTAGTGTGAATAATTGTAAGTTCTGTTTATGCTTATGTTCCTGTATTAACGATGACATCCCAAACGTTTTAAAATGAAATAAATACGTTTCTTCGAAAATGTTTTAATAACGTATTTACCATGTTTTTCTGGGAACAAATTCCGCAACCTTTTTATAAAACGAAGTACTCTGATTTTTATAAAGCATAAACAAAATCGGTCTTTTCTGGCCGTGATTTTGGGGATGTCACATAACTTTAGGATGTTACACAATGTCTACATCAAGATCTATCAAGTAAGGAATAACCAAGTAGGATCATATCGTTGGTAGGGTCCATTTGGTATACAAAGTTTGCTATTTGGAAATCTCACTTTAAACACCTCACTAAATCCAACATAGACATCACTCTCGTAAGTAGATAAATCAGTATAATGACGTGGAATCACGGATAAATCTTATTTATAGGTTCATAATAATGATTATGATTATAAATATAAGTTACATTGAAAGCGATATAATTGTAGCTTAACTTACAAAAATTTTAGTGAAAACCAGGAGATTGCATTGGTAGAACTTCGACCCAAGAGCTTCTACTAGTCAAGAATAACTACCCAGAGCCCTGTTAAGCTAAAATAATCCAAAATTCCAAAGAAAAACCCAAAAAACCGGGTTTAGAGGTTTAAAGGAAGTTGAGAAAGGTGTACAGACAAATAAGGGGTTGATGCCCCTTTTATAGGCAGAATTAGAGTTTACGCGTCGCACTTTTCAAGGTGCGTGCCGAACACTTAAAGTAATGTCTCCCCAACCGTTTTGTGCCATGTGTCAGATGCCACATTCTAGAAACATGTGTCACATAAAACATAAATTTTGTAAATTCTGTAACTTCTTCATACGAGCTCCGTTTTCGACATTCTTTATATCCATATGAACCTATCGACGAGATTTACAACTTTCATTTAGACTTCATCGACTAATTATCACTTTATTTTTAAAGTTATATTTTTAAAAAGCTTAGACTGTTAAAACCCATATAAAAATCATAACTCTTCCATATGACATTCATTCTCAATTGCCTTTGTATCGACGAAATTGTATCTTAGAGATCTTCAACTTCCGTTTAAATCGTTTCAGCTAACAATCAACCGATTTCTATTTTAGTTTTTATGTCGCGCACTACTGAGTTGAAACTTCAAAAAATGATAACTTCCTCATATAAAGTCAGATTACGATGTTCTCTATATACAGAGTTCACTTTTATGACTACTACGACTTTCGTTTAGGTTATTTATCCTACATAACCTTCAATAAAAAAACATTTATTATCATCATGACAAATAATTATCCTATTATTTTTTATTCATCTAGTCACATCTTGTGAGCATTAGACGAGATGTTTAAGAATATCAGGGTACCTCCAACAAAAGTAGTAGACACTATTATTGTTAATTTATAGTCATTTTGTTAATTCATACTCATTGTGTAAATATAAAAGTAAAGAGGGTTGTGGTTGTTGGCTGAACGGATTTGCTTACTATTTTTTTCATTTATTTTTGTAGTCTTTTTACTTTTACTTCCCTCATACTTTTGTACTTCGCTGCTATTTAATCACTTTCTAATTGTCGACATTTTAATGTATTTTCTATTTTTTTTAAAAATGCATAGGGACCATTTACAATACTTATTTACATGTTTACAATTCATTAAAAACATAGGGACAATTTGAAATCAAACATATTAGTTTGTTGGCTAATAAATAATGACAATAACTCATTTATTTTCTACTAGGTGTGAAATTCATGTATTACATGATTTTATATATATATATATATATATATATATATATATATATATATGAAATTTTAACAATTTGAAAAGTTTGAATTTATAAGAAAAATGAGAAAAAATTTGGAATTATTAAAATTAATGAGACTTTAATGTATTGAATACATTACATATATAAACCATTTGTTCTAATAAATATCTTACATATATATTAACTTACATATTAAATGTGAAATTTTAATTTAATAAAATGAAAAATACAATAAAATGACAAGTGGAAAATAGATAATTTAAAAATTCTAGAAAATATCAAGTGTCCAAATAAAAGAGAAGAGAACATGTGGCAAAAAATTCATTATTGACAAAACTTCAAAAATGGTCCCTGTAGTTTCACAAAATCTAAAGTTTGGTCCCTAATTTACAAAAACCTTACAAATCGTTCATGTGGTTTCAAAACTTTTAACATTTGGTCCTTCTGGCTCACTCTGTTACCATTTGGCCGTTAAGTAATTGGCATTTTGGTCATTTCACTATCTAGGCGGTCATTTATAAGGTTTTCTATTACTTTTTTAAATAAATAAATATATAAAATTTAATATGCAAGAGGTCCCACCTCTTTCTCTCTTTCTATCTCTCTCTCTCTCTCTCTCTCTCTCTCTCTCTCTCTCTCTCCCTCCCTCCCTCACTCACTCACTCACTCTCTCTCTCTCTCACTCTCTCTCTCTCTCTCTTTATCTCACACACACACACACATCGTGTAACATCCCGAAATAGCAAGGGTTAAGTGGAAGGGCTAAAAGTGTAATTTGGAAAGAGTGACTCGGCGAGTCCATGGATGGACTCGGCGAGTAGAGTCGCGACTTGGTCGCGTGTTAAATAGCCGACTCGGCGAGTCATTGAGATGGACTCGGCGAGTAGGCGCTGAGTGGAGATAACCCTAATTCTCGGGGTGAGCCCTATATAAAGAGCATTATGTTTCCTCCCCAACCCCTTTATCACCCTTTGAGTCCCTGAAACCCTAAAATCGTGGAGAAGCACCATTGTTGAGTGGATTGGGGCTTGGAGAAGTATTTGTTGAAGAAAGTTTGGAAGTTTGAAGGTATGGAGCAAGGGGCTTTGCTTGGATTCGAGTTCCTTGCAGATTGGGGTGTTCTTTTGAGGTAATATCTCGTTCTTAGGCTGTTGTTATCTTGTTTATTCATTTTTGGGGTTTGAGGGAAGCTTATCTTGGGTGATATTGGAATCTAGAGGTTAGATCTGAGGTTGCTACCTCAGATCTGGATTGGAGGAGAGTTGGAATGCAGGAAAGTCCCTGTGTTGAGTGTTGGATGAAGCTATATTGTCCCAAACCTTAGCCCTAATGTGCAAAATGCATAGATCTCTTTGGATTCACGTAAAGATTGCCACTTTACGTGATGGATGAGTTGTAGGAGGCTAGATCTATGTTTTGGACCAATTGCATGGCCTGGGATGCTTCTGTATGGTTTTAGACCAGTGGTACTCGGCGAGTCACATGGGCGGACTCGACGAGTTGCTTGAAGACGAGCTGAGACTCGACGAGTTGGAAAAACAACTCGGCGAGTTGGATGAAGATGGTCTGGAACTCGACGAGTTGGATGAACAACTCGGTGAGTAGGTTGAAGATAGCCTTAGACTCGGCGAGTCTGTTCTTGGACTCGACGAGTCTTGTCGAAGAGTCCCAATATTTTCTGGTTGAGTCGAAGAATTGGTGAGTCAAGGGATGACTCGGTGAGTTGTATGCGGGTGGACTCAGAGTTGTTGGACTCGGCGAGTCTCGGGGTGACTCGGCGAGTTAGGTCGCGGATTGAGTGAAGTTTTGAGTATGGGAACTCGGCGAGTCATAGGGTTGACTCGGCGAGTAGGGTCAGTCAGGGGTTGACTTTGACCTAGTAATTGACCAAGGGTTAACCAGTGGTTTCCAGGGGTATTTTGGTAATTGTTGATTATGGTTTTGAGTTCAGTGCATTGGTGGCTGTCCGGTGGTGGAGATTGTATCAGGGATCGGAGCAGCTTGGGTTATTTGTTCAGTCGGCAGTTTCGAGGTGAGTTATCCTCACTATATCTATCGAGTTTAAGGCACCAAGGCCGACCCTTTTATCGGATGGAAATCCGGGTAATTATCTGTTGTATGATATTGCAGGATATGGGCCGGAAGGCGTTACGTTATGGGCCGGAAGGCATTACATGTTGTGGGCCGGAAGGCAATGCGTTGTGGACCAGAAGGTCATGGCCTGGAAAGGCGTATGTGCGTAATTATTATGTTGGCTGCGTCGTAGGGTGATGTTATGCTAGTGATCGGCTAGGCTGGTATCTTGGTTAGGGTAATGATATGTTAGGTGATCTGTTGATCGAGTTGCCAACTGTGAACTGTTATATGATTATATGTTATATGCATGGTTGTTCTATATTCTGTCATGATGTGCATGCTTTTTATGTTGCGGGCCGGAAGGCGATATGTTAGGGACCGGAAGGCAATGTGTCATGGGCCGGAAGGCGATATATTTTGGACCGGAAGGTTGTGGCCTGGAAGGGCGTATATGTGGTTGGTATTTTGGGGGTATCTTACTAAGACTTCGGGCTTACAGTTGTGGTTTTTTATGTTTTCAGGTTCTCAGGAGTCTGTGGCAAGGCAAAGGCGTGATCGTATCGTTCCTCGTGTTGGTGTTTTATGAAATGGACCTGGGAAAACACTCTGTTAAATAATGTATTGAAAACCTTTTTGTAACAACGTTATTAAAATGGATTGTTTTGAAAAGTTTTAATTGTTTCTCGTTACACATCGATCAACAAAAAAACTCATCACCATATTCTTCCCCACTTCACTTACACATTTGAACATTGAATGTTAAAACACACCATAAAATCAGAATGCATACAATTGGAAATACTAACCCAAATCAATCTCAACCACAATTCACGCAAATAAAAAAACCTTAAATCATGCTAAATTTGTACGTGATAACAACATATTCCCAAATCGTACAATTGCAACAACGAACAAGAGGAATTGACATAAACTAAGTTAAATTTAAGAGAAAAAAGAGCAAATCAAATAAACTTATCAACCCTATATCAAAATCGACATTAAAAAACTTCAAATTTCAAATTACTAAAAACTAAAAGGTCGATAATTCAGTATTGAGAAAGAAAATCATACCACCATGTAAGGGGAGAGTTGGAATTGAAGTAGAAGAACTTCGATCTTGTCCCTGTTGACTTGATTCATCGATGTTTTTCCCTAATTGTTTCAGATTAAATCAAACCAGAAACCTTTTTTCTTTTCTAAAAGAATCCAGAGAACATAAAAGAATCAAGATTGAAGCATCGAACATAAAAGAATCAAGATTGAACCTTTTTTCCAGAACGTAAAGTAAATTGAGAAAATGAAACCCAACATCGAAGCCCCAGAAGCAGTAAATTGAGAAAAAGAACTAGCAAATCAAAACCTAATATTTTGATCCAGCAAATCACATGGCTTCAAAAAACCCGGACGAAGAGAGAAAGAGCGTGAAGAAGAAGCAGGAAGAGGCTACACGAATTTCGATCCAACAAATCATATGACTTAATAAAACTTATCGAAATCCTTGATGCTTTAGAGTTCTATTTCAATTACTATTTGCGTCCTCCGTCTCTTTCTTCGACGACAACGGTTTGAATCAAGACATTTGTTTCATGAGGAAGAAGATATCGTGAAACCACATCGAAACTAGAGTTGGGAAGTCGTTTGTGAAGTGAAATTGGGAAAAATACCATGGGATTTCCTTCTCATCGACTTTGGGGTCGCTAAACCGAGAGAGAGAGAGAGAGAGAGAGAGAGAGAGAGAGAGAGAGAGAGAGAGAGAGAGAGAGAGAGAGAGAGAGAGAGAGAGAGAGAGAGAGAGAGAGAGAGAGAGAGAGAGAGACCCTTTATTAAATAATTATATATTTTTTTATTTTTTTTAAATAAAAAAACTTTATAAACGGTCCATATTTTGTGAAATAACGGAAATTCCCTTCATTTAACGACCAAAAGCTAATGGAGTTAGCGAAAATGACCATAGTTTTGTAAATTAGGAGCCGAACTCTATATTTTCGAAAATCACATTGGATATTTTTTAAGTTTTGTCTTTCTTTATTTATTAGGAGGCAAGGAGATGTTGTAAAATTTAGATTTATAACCTACAAAATCACAGGCATATTCGGTTGCTTGAATCTATCCCCAAATCGGTTTCTTTACGTAGGAGAGACGACGGTAAGATGATGGATCCCGGAGCCGGCCCCACCACAGCAACCCCCAGCACCGATGCTCCCTCGTCAGCCGGTTCGCTGCATTCAACGGACACACCTGCAGCAGCCGTGCAACGGTGGGGTTTTGTGGTGTCACAACGCTTCCAACATTTGCTCGACAAGTCAACGCCGTTCTTGCTCTACCGGTGGATCGTTTTCTTTGCCATAGCGCTCATCTATGGCGTCCGCGTGTTTTTTGTGCAAGGGTTTTACGTGGTCTCCTACGCACTCGGGATATACATCCTTAATCTGCTCATAGGGTTTCTATCTCCTCAGGTTGATCCGGAATTCCAAGACCTTTCCGATGGTCCTACTCTTCCCTCTCGAAGCTCCGATGAGTTCCGCCCTTTTGTTCGTCGTCTTCCCGAGTTTAAGTTTTGGTAATTACTGTTTCTACTCTAAATTCGATTTTCCAATTCCTGATTTCAATTGCAATATTAACTCAGCGATCAACTGATTTAGTTACTTTAGATTTAGATATTAGATCAAATAGGATCTCGTAACAAATCTAACGATCAACAACCCAACAACACACGCAAATTGATAGCAAGAAGAACTGGACTGTTGATTTGCAGCGTAATCTAGGGTTAGCAATCAGAATGTTTATGCTGTTAATTGCTAACCAATTAACCATCATTCTTCAAAGCCACCAGTTAAATAATTCTGTTACTGCTGATAACACTGTTCCAATTACTCAATTGTACTTGATAAAATATCTGTCTGGATCCATTTCAAGCAAATTGGTAAGTTCTTCATATCGAAGTTGCTGAATACAACAACACACCAATATTATGCAGATACAAATGACCTTCTCCTTAAAAAGCTAACCCTGTTACCCAACATTCCAGTCTCTTTTGTTAACCCTTAACAATGAAATCACCAGATGTCAATCTTGTTTTCATTGATGACAGGTACTCGATAACAAAAGCCTTCTGCATTGCTTTTGTTTTGACATTCTTCAGTGCATTCGATGTGCCTGTTTTTTGGCCTATACTCCTTTTTTACTGGGTCATCTTATTCGCTCTTACCATGAAGAAACAAATACTGCATATGGTCAAATACAAATACGTCCCATTTTCGTTTGGAAAACAGGTACCCTTTTTTATCCCCATTTTACATTAAAGTTACAAATTATATTCATTTTGGTTCCATTTGTTAAGTAGCTTATTTTATACAGACTTACAATGGCAAACGGGGGGCAACATCAACCGAGAGTACAAGTCTTCTTCCTAGAGACTGAAAGATGTTCAAACAGTTTTATAGATTTTGTTTCCTGTACTACCCCTGAAAGAAGTTAGACTTGACTTTTAATGGTTTGTTTTATGTAGGAGATCATTTCGTACAGGTTTTTAGTAGTTGTAAGTTTATTGTTATAGACAAATGAAGCTTAAGTCTTTTTAAAGAGTTATCATAGTTGTGGATCTATTAAACATGTGGGGAAATTGAGGATCAAATGACATTATGGGATAATATACCTGTTTGACATAACAAGTTGTACTGTGTTTGAAAAACGTGCGTTGGACTAACATTGGGTGTGATGTCAATGTGATGGAAATTGTAAGGTGGGACATGGGCTTGTTCTCAATCTCTTGTATGTGCAACATGTGTAAATGTATTCCTCATCTTTTATCAGATGAAATAGTTTTAGAAAGTTTGTCGAGTCTGTCTAGTTATCAGTTATATGAGTTAGTGGAGGTTTCTAGCAAAATATGAATTTTTTAGTCATCTGTCTCAAGCGCGTGCCACACCCTTACAAGTCATACTTCAATCCATGGCAGATATGATATTGTTGAAGGCACATACATCCATGGCAAATGAGTTTTCGGCTAAACATGAAAACAAACATCCATATATGAAATTGTTGAAGGTACATACATGTCATGATTCTGATAAACACACATCCATTGCAAACCGATAACATGATTTTTGGGTTTATTTTTGGGATGAACATGGTTTTGTACTTGCACGTGAAAATTGTGGGTATTTCGAGTTCATCCATGGGGTTTCTTTTTGGGTTTGTTGGGAATAAGCGTTTTTCAAGTTCAACCATGGCAAATTTAGGTTTTTTTGGAGCTCTTATATGATAAATCTGAAACTGATTTTCACGTTCATCCATGGAGTTCATTGAGTTGATAGTTGGGTGTTCATCCAGATTTGAGTTTTTGATAGAACAAAACACAAGAATTACATATCCAAATAAAATTGTCGGAAGTAGGGGTGTAAACGAGCCGAGTCGAGCCGAATACTACCAAGCTCGAAGCTCGGCTCGACTAAAATACTCGAGCTAGAAACTCGGCTTGAACTCGACTTGAGCCTTGATTTTAAGCTCGAGCTCGAGCTTGTAAAATACTCGACAGTCTCAAGCTCGACTCAGCTCGGCTCGATTAATATTTAAAAAAAAAAACAAAATCACTAAATTGAGAAAGAAATATTAAACAATCCACATGTAAATGTCCAAACTACCAAAAAAACCACTATTAATCACCGAATATCAATATAACATAAATCGTATACATCATAAATGAATAATTATAAAGAAATGACATATATCTTATAAATGAACAATTATAAAGAAATGACATATATGTAAATTACACTAAGCTCGTGAGTCTTATGAGCTGAGTATTTTTGTACTCGAGCTCGACTCGATTAAGGTCGAGTCGATTTCGAGTATTTTCCGAGTCGGTCTCAAGTTTCTCGCTAGTTGGCTTGTATCACTTACACCCCTAATCGGAATATTCATGTTTTACTAGAGAAGATGACTGGAGATTTGTTGGAGCTGCTTGTGGCACCTACAGTAGTCGGTCATAATGATATATTTTTTAACATGGTAAACAAGTTTAATGATGATATGTATACAAAAAGATAGGACTAAATGTGTACATCGAATAATGTTCCTTACACTTATAACTCTTTAAAAAATTGATTAAACACTTAAGAAAATGCTATGGAATTGAGTTAGTCGACTTGGTAACCAAGTAGTGATGGAATAGAATCATGAATAGTAATTTGTTGGAATGTGTCGGAATCCAAGAGACAAACATGTCTTTATACTATGTCTATTTATGAGTTTTTCTTTTGTGAAAAAAAGATAAGGAAATAAAGTATCTTTTAGGATGGAAATTGATGAAAAAGGAGAAAGGGAAAAGAGATTTTATTGAATTTAGAAAGAAATAGAGGAAATATTTCACAATAATGAAAATGTATCGTTTCTTATGTACAAAGAGAAAATTTTAATCACTTTACCTTCCCTTTACTTGAAAAGAAAAAAAAAAAAACTTTTTTTCAAACTGAAAACATAATTAAAATAATATTTTATTCTTTCTTTTTCTTGTACTTTTTTTATTCTATTTTCCTGGTTCTATCTAGGGAGAGAATTACGGGGAAACTGAAAAATACTATTACAATCTTTCTCTCATTCTATACAATTCAAGAAATAGAGAACAAATGGTGGTAACTATTTTTATATTGTTTATATTCATGAAAACTTTGAAAAAAACTTTATTGATATTTTTTTATTTAATTTTTTCAAATGTACCCTCTATGGCTCTATTAGATATAAAAAAACATAATATTTTACATGTTTAGTTACTTTATAAGCTAATTATCAACTGTTATGTTTTAGCATATATTTTTTTCAGCTAATTCGTCGACAATCTTAAAGTTTTAAATTTGTGTTTGTTGCTTTTGGTCATCTTGTTAATTCTTAACTAATATACTCTGGTACTTAACTAATATAATATGGCTTCTATAAATAGAAATTCGTTTCATGAACAACACGTTTTCATCCATTTTTGCAGTAAAATATGTTTATAGATGGAAAAGTCAAGCTTGGAAAGAAAAAATAAAAAGAAACGATTCTTTCAATTTTCCTCTTCCTCATGTTGCATGATCATTAGTCGTTAGGTAGTAATATTTAAAAAAAAAATCAGTTTAATTTCATAAATAAATAATCATATATCTTTGTTTGTTATTCCAATACGATAAAACCTTTAATCCTGTTCCAGATCGAACTCAAACTCGTATAAAATCCTTCTATAAATATTACAATCATTTTTATTTTCTTCCCTAAAGACAACTTTTTTTTTTTTTTTCTTTTCTTTTCTTTTTTTTTTTTTTTTTTTTGTAAAATCAATGCAAAATTCAATAATTCAAACCCAGTTAATGTGAAAATATATCAGTTTCTCCGGCGGTAAGCCATCAAGATGCCAGTGGCTGGTAATACCCATAAACACCGTAAACCGTCTGTGTTGCCGTGAGGATAAGCAGAATCACGGCGGCGAAAAACGAAATAATAGCCCAAGGATTGCTGAAATAGTTATGAATTAACGTCGCTCGCCATGAATTCCACCGGTGATTATAAAACTGGTTCACCTTCTCCGATAACTCCGACAGATAACTGTTATTAATATCGAAAACCACCTCCTGACATAACCGATTGAACAGATCCGCTACATCTGCATCACTCCCTAACCAATGCTCAAAAATTCCACTGTAATGGAGGTACCCCACGTCCTCCGGCGAGTTTATCAAATTATCCATAAAAATCACATACGACGTTATCTCATTCCCGCAGTCCAAATGCGATTGCTCGAATGCTATCAGATTAAGAAACAGAGATTTCGTCCCATCGTGGATTAACAGCCGGGGGATCTTTAGAACTCCGTTTTCGAATTTAATATCCCAGAAACGATCGGTTTTTCGTTTTTTGAACTTCATTCCGGCTTCTTTAAGCTCGGTTACACAGTGGATGAGCTGTGTTCTACGTTTATCGGCGACACGGTTACTATGCGACCACCGTTTGATCCATCTTCTTGGCTCCATCTGTGGTCCTCTACTCAATAGACTCTGCCGGAAAACATGGAGGCAGTGAAGATATGACTGGTCCGATAACGGGTCAAACGCGCTGGAAACGTCGTACCCTCGAGACGATTTCATTTTGCTCCGGTGGCTTTTCGTCAACGGTTCATCGGTTGGCATTAACGGGTCGAAGAACCGTAGAGCCAGCTTCGCGACTAACCCTTTTTGATCCGGTTGACCGAATTGGAGCCCTAATAATCTGTCAAGGATGAACAAAGGAATCTGATTCTCGAGCATTATCATGTCTCTTTGAATCGAATGCATCGACCCTCGCATTGCAAAAACTGGATCGCATCGGGAATAACCGAGTTCCGAGAACCCTTCTGCAGCTCCCCGGAAAAGCTCGAGTGCAAAACAGCCATCGAGAACCATCATTTCCACGAATTCGTTACTGCTGATAGTAATCTGTCCTTCGTAGCAAGCTCTTGCCCTTTCTTCGAGTTCTTTAATGGAATCGATGTAGAGTTTAGCATCTTGATTACCACGTTTCAGAATCTGGTGAAACGCCCGCCATTTATGGCGTTCCATGTTTCTCAGGCGTTTTTTCCCATGGTGGTAAGGCCCTAAAGAGACGATGTTTGGAATATAAGCTTTATCTTCACCATCGCGTAAATACTGAGGAACTTTATAGATGCTGAGCTTTCCCCAAGTTCCGGCGACGTCGTCTTTCTGAGCAACCTCAAGCCTTTCTCTAACGGTGATCATCCATTCCGATTCCGGCGATTTTGGACCTTCCTTTATGGTTTCAGAACCACCATTGATATCAATCTGCAGTGGTTCATATGACTGTTGATTCTCTTCGCCGGAAAAGTTGATCGATCGGCTGGTAGTTGGGATTCCGGCGTCGACAGTTTCTTTGAGCTTTAGAGTAATTAGATACCAGCTCAAAAGCTCCTTGTTGAACACAGCCACCATTTTTTCTGTTGAAGAAAGATTATGCTAATGCTCTCAATAAAAAATGGAACCTCGATTGTTCTTATTATATTTCTAAGTAACTTGCGAAAACAGAATGATGGCAAGAAAGTGACGTTACAACTGTTCAAATAATATCAATAATTTATATCTGATTTTATCCAATATAATGCTTAAACGCAACAAAAATTGACTTTTGGATTAAAAGGATTAGTTAATTAATTCGCATTCAACTCTAAAAACCACATGCTTTTCTGACTCTAATGATATCTTCATCTAATAGAAATAGGTTTGCTTTAGTTGCTTGTACTGTTCAAGTGCTTAAAGCACGTTTTATGGTTAACATTCTGCATATAACCCTAATCGTGTCAATGGTCAATTTAATAGCTGGATAACCCGACCCGACCCAGCGTCATGAGTCGTGGGTCATGACCCTACAACGGCCAAACCTCCACCAACACCCCATTACCTTCTATGATTATGAAAATGATTTCATTTCACGTGCCACATTCTTTTGGCATGATTAAGCCACGTGATATTTTATATATAAATAAGGGTCATTGTCTAATGAAGCTTCTAAAGTGAGATCGTTCACACCACATACTTGTCCTAAAGGTAAGTGAGATGTAATACATTGTGAGTTATGTTTCTTATGAATGTTGATTGTTACTTTCTTTTAGTACCAAAATAAGTGTGTTCCATTAGCAGGTTGAAATGCCTTAAATCCTAGCATTAATGAGAAATCTTTTAAATTTTGGAGCTTTACATCATAATACTAAACCGGTTTTATCTTTTGTTTCATTTATGCTTTCATACTCTTGTTCTAACAAACACACATAATATGCAACGTTCATCTCATGGTCATACATTGTCATTGTACCCACACTCATAAGGAAGACTTAATCCAGACCATTGACAAGTTCAAAGTGATTGAGGGAACATACTTGTATTATTATCTACTACTACTAATACTCATTGTGCATATGAGGTGGGAACGAAATTAGAAAAACAATTTTGGAGACAAAAATTCAGGAATCAAAATCATATAAAGGGAATCAAATCGTTGTTCCCGAAAAGACCCAAACAAAATGAAACAAGTAAACATTCATAATCGTTATTTACTCCCTCCTCAACATAGCGACTTTCCTCCACATTGTTCCATTTCAGTTAATACATTATCGTTTTCTCGATCGAGATTCTTTCTTTACTTTACTTCTACCTTTTGGGTTCTAACTTTCTCTACGTAAATGAAAACATGCTTGTGTTTTTGTTCTTATTTTAACATGTTAATAGATTTCTTTTGTTTTTACTTAAGTTTAGATTATGAATTTGTTATTCGTATTTAAATCACATTGATGTGGACTTTGATCTTGGTATAAATTTAAAAGATACGATGTGTTCGCCAACGAGCTTTTAGAATGTTTTATCTTTTAACTATAAAAAAAAATTGAATTAAATAAAAAGTTGTGTTCGACATACTAATTTTTAGTTTTTATTTTAAACAAAAAATCTATAATCCAAAAACCATTTCAAGTTAATTTTTTGGGACCTTTTAGCTTTTAATTTTATGTATCATATAACTTTTTTCGAACACATTTACACAAATAAACGTTGTAGCAATCAACAATCAGTTCTAATTAGTTTCGTCAAACATATACATATATTATATAATATAATATGAAATTAAATAAAAAAAATAGAAGATATGCTTTTATTTACACATTACTTCCCAAATCTAAAACCGACCACGACTTAATCACTATTATGCAAACATCATTTTAACGAAGACTTTTAATCACTATTACGCTAACATTATTTATTTGTGTTCATATTATATATAAATATATATATAATGTTGTGATAGATACATTTTTTTTTATTTCTCTTCGTGATATCTTCAGATGGTGTTTCTTTAATTACTATATGCAAACATTATTTATGAGTGTTCATATTCTTATAATAGTGTCTTGATAATTACATTTTTTTTTATCATGCCATATTGGGGAATGTTTAAAACGAGAATTAAAAAAATTAATAATACAAAAATAAATCTCAACCACTAAACATATTCTTTTAGGGATGAGCATTAGAACCGTCGGAACCGGAACCAAACCGAAACCAGACCGGAAGCGGAATTGGTAATAAGGTCCGGTTACCGGTTCTCTATTTTTATGAAAATCGGTTGACATTTTTCTTTTGTTTTTTAAAATGCGCATATCTCATTAATATGAAGTCAAAATTATTTGATTTTTTCCAACATGTAATTTGGAGTTTGTAATTCATTTTTGACTTTACAAACATATGTTTTAGTTACATATTGAATCTAATACATGCCATGAAAGAAAGAATATTGATGTTGCGTTTTTTCTATTTCAGTATTTTTTTTTTTTTGAATCTGTTTCATTTTTTTAAATGAGCATAACTCATTCATATGACGTCGAAATTACTTAATTTTTTTTTTCATCATGTAATTTGGTGTCTGTAGTTCATTTTAGAGTATAAAAACACATATTTTGATTAGATATTGAATTAGTTATATACCCCGGAAGACAACATATCAATACTGCGTAATGTTTGTTTCAATTTTTTTTGGAATCTGTTCCGTTTTTAAAATGCGCATAACTGATTCATATGAAGTCAAAAATACTTGATTCTTTTTTCATCATGTAATTTAGTATTTGTGCTTCAATTTAGAATGTAAAAAATCTTAATTTGGTTAAATATTGAATTATTTACAAGTTTCGGAAGATAGCATATCATCTATAATATTTCAACCGGTTCTAGTTTGAAAAGTAACCGAAAAATCAGGACCGAAACTGGAACCGGCGGACCGGTTCCCGGTTCTTATAATATAGGAAAATCGGTTCCGGTTCCGAACCGATCCGATTCTCAAGCTCATCCGTAATATAGAAAACACGAATATATCATATTTCGTGAATTTGTATTCACTGTAAATAATCATTCATATTGATATAATTATTTTTAGAGTAAAACGAATTCTTTTTATTAATTTTTATTATTTTAGTTTTCTTACATTTCATTTAAATATAAATAAACTCTTGAATCTTCCAACGGCTCAAATTTAATGTTTTAAACTATTTTTTTAATTGTCTATTATAAATATCTTCTACCATTTCAAAACCATGTTTTTCTTTCTTTCACTTTCATTCCATTTTACTTTATTATCTCTACATTTCAATTCAATGTATTCTATGTATTTGTAGAATGGTTTGAAATCAAAGAAATAACGTTGGTCCGAGCATACATTGACACTTTTGGAAATAGGCAGTTTACTCAACATATATCCTTATATTTATGACGTTTAGTTCTCGATCACTTGAAGCAACAACTTCAAGGATTCAGATCATTCGACACATCAAATTGCTTCCAAATAGAAACAACAAAAAGGGGAAAAGTTTAATGTTGTTTTCACCTACAAGATAAACATCCGGAACCCGAAGTTTCCGATGAAGAAGTTTTAAACGCAACAAAAAATGAGTATCACAATCGCTAATAATGGAAGATTTTTGTCACGAGACGGCATGAAATTTTTTAATTTTTTCTGAGTTTAAGTATTTCTTTAAATTTGTCGTGTTTCTAGTATGGTTTTTTCGTTATTTTGTTTGTTGTTTTAGGATTCAATTATTGTTATTATAGTGTGGTTTTTAATTAAATGTTATTTTGAAAGAATAAAAAAATTCTTATGTTTTATTTTATTTTATATTTTCTAATTTAATTAAATAAATAGTGTTATTTTTTATTTTATTTTATATTATTTAATTAAATTAAATTAAAAATAATGATGTGCAATTGGGCTAAATTACTTTGGTTAAGTTACTTGGAAAATATATTATTTTACTATCTTGTGGATTAGAAAAGATGAAAAAAAATTGATATAAAACTAATATTATGGGTTAAGTAAGTTAAAGATTCACCATATAAAAGAAACATATATATTACAAAAATGGTTCAAAATGATTTGATGGTCTTGTGTATGTAAATGGTTTTGTACAAAAATTTCTAATTGTTTTTATGTAAAAATTATGTTTTATTTAATGGTTTTTATGCTTAGACCGAAATAGTCCCTATAAATTTATTTAAGACAAAATTTTATAATTGGTCTATATGGTTTATAAAATATTTCACTTTCAGGACTTTCAAGGAACACATCACGCCACTGGTCCCTATGGTTTGCAAAATTACATGAATGGTTTTCCTACTGTTAAATCTAACTTTTTAACTGTTCGATTTTAATAAAAAAAGATTATTTTACCCATGTATCAAATTTACAATATACTACAAACCTCAAACACCATTTGTGTCATTTTGAAACTTTGTATATATATAAATTATAAATATAAAATTTGTATATATATAAAAGTTATATATATATATATATATATATATATATATATATATATATATATATATATATATATATATATATTTCAACAATTTAATAATTAATTTTTTTTTAAATCTTTTTGACATTTGGTTTTCATGTTTTATTTTATAATTTTAGTTATTTATGGGGTTTTAATGTTTTTATTTATTTTGATTCAAACAAATAAACTTAAATTCAATAAACCATGTTAAAACCGTATTTTCTTTAATTTTTCTTATTTATGATGTGAAGCGTTTAAATTTTTTTTTTAAAAGTTTCTGTCGTTACATTTTATGTTATTTTTACTTGGATACTCCATAGCAAATATCCTTAATAGTTTTATGTTTCTTCTATTTTTTTTTTTTTGATTTTTTTATTCAAGTAATAAAAAATAGAAAAACAAAAAACAAAAACTCAAACACCAATATTGTAACATAGTCTAATATATTAATACATTTTACAATTTTCTTCTTTTTTTGGGTTTTTTTTAGTATTTTTTAAATTTTTTCTTATTATCTTTTTTTCGTATTTGTTACAAAAACCATAAATAATCAAAATTATAAAAAAATAGAAAAAAAAACTCAAACACCAAAAGTGTAATATACTTTAATATATTTATACGGTTTACACTTTTTGGTAAAGATCAAAAAGTTATCAAATTGATGAAAAGTAAATTGAAATAATGAAAAAAAATTTAAATAGGAAAAAATTAAAAAATACTACGAAAAAAATTAAAAAACAATACGAAAAAATAAAAGAAAAAAGAAAAAAACCAAAAAAAATGAAAAGTGTAAAATGTATTAATATATTACAGTATACTACAATTTTGGTGTTTGATTTTTGTTTTTTTATTTTTCATTAGTTGAATCAAAATAAATAAAAACAATAGTAGAGTAATAAATAACTAAAATTATACAATATATATATATATATATATATATATATATATATATATATATATATATGGAGAGAGAAAACAAAATGTGAAATAATGATAATGATAAATGCAAACATAAAGTTCGTAACAATATTAACTATAGAGCATCCAAGTAAAAAACATGAATTGTAATGACATAAAAAAACATTAACGCTTAAATTCACGAATAAGAAAAACTACAGAAAAAATGGTTTTGATATGGTTTATCGTATTTAAGTTTATTTACTTGGATCAAAATAAATAAAAACCTTAAAAAAACCATAAATAACTAAAATTATAAAGTAAAAATAGAAAAAAAATGTCAAAAAGATTTAAAAAAAAGTTATCAAATTGTTGTGTGTGTGTGTATATATATATATATATATATATATATATATATATATATATATATATATATATATATATATATATATATATATATATATATATATATATATAATTTATATGTATACAAAATTTCAAATTTTCAAAATTACACAAATGGTCCTTGAGGTTTGTAGTCTATTGCAAATTGGTTGAAGGGTAAAATAGTTTTTTTTATTATTAAAATCTAACAACTTGAAAGTTAGATTTAACGGTAGGAGGATCTTTTATGTAATTTTACAAACCATAGGGACCAATGACGTGATGTTTTTCTTGAAAATCATCAAAATGAGATATTTTATAAACCACAGGGACCAATTATGAAATTTTGTCTTTATTTAATGGTCTCCATATTTAGAAAATTTACATAAATGTTCCTTATAATAGCAAAATTATAGAAGTGGTCCACATGTTAGAAGATATTATATTAAGGGTCCATCTTTAAGACAAAGTTATAAAAATGGGCCCTTCAATAACATGATTACAGGAATAGTCCTTTATGGAATGCCAAAATTACAAAATAGTCTCTAAATAAGACAAAATTACAATAGTAATCTTAGTGTAATAGCAAAATTATAGAAATGGTCCATTTATAGAGAACATTAGTAAAATGGTATCAAAACTATCATCCATATTAGTTTATGTAACGCCCGCGTTTCCAGGCTAGGTATTATCATTGATGTAATAGTCTAGTTTAACCCTTGTAACTCTTTTTAGAGTATTAATGATAAAATATTTGAGTATTATATGAATTATGTGTTTATTTTCTTAATTATTATAATTTAATGAATTAAGAATAAAATAAACGTCAAACTTGAAGTGTGGGATAAGCCCGATAACTTTGTATAAAGATGTAGTGGTCAAAACAAGGATTCCGAAGATATAAAGAATGCCGAAATCCGAGTTCTAACGAAGAAGTTATGACCTATCGAAGTTTCGCGACAGAACTAGCAACGCTGAATGACGTAAAAAGTGAAATTTACGTTAGAGCGATATTTAGCCTTAGTGATCTAAACGAAAGTCGTAGATTTCATTAAACCAAGAGCGTGCATAAAAAGAAGGTCCAAATCTGACTTCGTATGAGGAAGTTATGATTTTTCTAAGTTTCGACTTAGCAGTATGCAGCCCGAATACTCGATTTGAGACCGAGCGGTTTTTAGCCAAAATAATATAAATGAGTATCGAATATCTCGTTAATAGTAGTGAAACGATAAAAAGATAGGCGAAAACGGACGTCGGATGAAGAAGTTATGAATTTATAACGGAGTTTTCCTGTTCCAGCCTACTAAAAATAAATAATAAAAATAAAGTCAAAATTAGCCAACAGAGTCTAAACGAAAGTTGTAGAGCGTAGTCTCACCTACACGGGGATATAAAGAACGTTGAAAATGGAGTTCGTATGAGGAAGATATGAATTTTTGAAGTTTATTAAATATTTTCGATATTTAATTTAAATATAAAATAACCGATATTATCCATGGGGGGAGTCAGCGAGTTGATCCACAATACGCCCAATGTAATGCAATTTACGCCCAACGTAAATCGGGTTTCAGCCCCCTATAAAAGGATGTCGAGGGCAACCGATTCTTTTGCTCATTTCTTCTCTTTCTCTCGCGTTTTTGCATCGTTTTTCGTGCAAGAATTATCCCGAAGCCCTGGTATCATTCCCGAGCCCCGAAGCAAGTCCCGAAGCCCCGAAGATCCCGAGAAGCGCAATTCCCGAGCCGAAGCTCTGCCCGCGAGGAGTCCGGTTTTTGTGAAGATCTTCCAGGTCTACTGAAGAATACTACTTCTACAAGTAGTAGTGTTGTCCAATCATCTTCTGATCAAGTGAGTGTGTAGTTACTTTCTTCTAACGCATAATTATGAAGTATTTTATACGAAATACGTGTTATGTGTATATTTTGTTGTTATATGTGTGAATGTTTATTCACTTTCTTCTATCTCATAGATATGATTTATTCTCTATGAAATACGTGTTATGTGTATGTGTCTCATCTGTTGTTTGGAATATGTATTGAATGAGAATGCTATAAAGGTTTTAAACTATGTATAAAAACATATATTTTTATCTACTAATATGTCGGGTAGAACATGGGTAGATAGTTGTGTGATAAACGGATGAGAGGCCTCGATGTTGTTTTTGATTCAGTCATCTAGCGGAGTTTAGATAACGACCACATACTTTTCTAGACAGTCATATGGAACGCTAGCAGATTCGCAACCTGTAGGTGTTAATGAACTTGGGTGTTCATTCGTTGTACTCCATCCCCCTCATGGTTGCCTTATTTGACATATATTGTCGGGAAACCCCCGAATGCATGTTTTGTCGCCCCGATGAAATATTCTAAGACTAGTTCCCTTGTGTTAGTTGCTTTAGGGACGTAAAGTGATAATAATGGGAATGGGTAATTGGGTTATTGTTGGTTGGTGGAATTAAATATAATTATTTATTGTGGGTTGAAAACCCTGTATGCTCACCAGACTCCTAAGCCTGACCCACTCAGTTTATTTGTATTACAGGAAGTGGCGCAAGGGCATAAGATGGATGAATCATCAAGTTGTTTTGTTTACAAGTCTGTATATGTATATATTTGTTGAATGACTTGTAATGTTATCGTTTATGCTTTATGGTTTGTATCGAAACATGACATCCCGAGTTTTGATTATATGTATATATTCCTACAGTCTCCTCTTGCATCTCCATGTTGCTATCGGATTCAATTATAGTGAGCTCATGAACTTCTTCATCTACTTCAAGCGCCTTAAATGTGTCTTGAATTGGGGTGTCCAAGTTGAGGTTTTTCCAGATCGAGTATGGCTCGTCTTGGATTCAAATTCAATAGCTATGCTCATGGCTTTATAAACCGTTCTTGGTTTATGAATTCTTACATCTGTTTTGAGATCATCTTTGAGGCCGTTTAAAAACACCCCTAAAAGACATTGTTCGGGCCAATTGGTAACTCGAGAGGAACGTTTTGTGAATTCTTGCCTGTACTCTTGCACCGTACCTATTTGGTGTATGCTGCATAAGTATTCATCAGGGTTCTGAAACTCTGTTGGATGAAAATTCTTTTGAAAAGCTTGTACTAGTTCCTCCCAAAACTCTATGGTTTGATCTGCAGATAACCAGGAATAAAGGTCTAATGCATTGTCTTCCAAGTGCATGGACGCAACATCTACTCTTTCTTCCTTTGGAATGTTGTAGTAACGAAAATACTTCTCGGCTTTGAGAATCCACCCACGGGGATCTCCCTCACTAAAAATGGGAAAATCGATTTTATTGTAAGGTCTATAGCGTCGGTTATTGCTTCCAGATGAATCTTCATCATCGTGTCGATGAAATCCACTGTTTGATTTTCCGTTCTTCTGGTTCTGCATTTTGAGTGCAGCAACCTCATTCTGTAAAAGGTCCATGGAAGATGCGATCGCCGCCAATTGAGCATTAATAGTGTCGGGTTGACTGGTGTTTGGATCTGGGTTACTCCGGGTTTGAGGAGCCATCGATAGTTTCCCGGCAATGGAACCAAATGATAGGAATTAGGGATTCACTCAGGCTAATTGTGATTAAACAAACTAAAAGTCCCAATTCGAGATGGGTGAAGTCTCCAATACATAACAAGATTACTAAAAACTGAACTAATGAAAAACAAAGAACGAAGCGTTCTAACAAGGTAAAATTAGCAACTGCTCTAAATTGCTCTCCACCAGTCCATATCCTTGGGACCTGTTTGACCCAGTGGGTTGACCCAATAACCAAAAAGATTATTGATTTGTTCCTCATTAGTTGATAAAGGATCACGTTTCTTTTTCCGGGTATAGACCCTTATTGGATTCGTATCAGATTTACAGAACAATCAGTTCGTTTAGAGTTATGCTCCTATGAAAAAAGTCTTGGATAGAAGTAAGATCCATCCCATATATTTATTGAATTTCAATATATTTGTTGTATGATAATTTGAGGCATGAATGCAAGATAGTATTTTCGAATCTTTCAACTATAACCACCTGAAACTTTTTCAACTGTGATCTATGGATACAAATCTTTTTTAACTTTTAAGTTCCTCAGAATAAGAAAAAAAGACTATAACAAGCTTTCCTTTACCAAACACCAAAACCAGAACTAATACAACCAATTGAATTATATTGAATCAAATCGTAAACTTAAAAAAAAGAATAGTTGAATTCACTCTGGAATCTTGAATTCATGTTATCTCAAATAGTTGCCATGCATATTCTGCATCAAATCAAGAGGGCTAGCTACTTCTCACTTCTTTCATGGACATTTGTGTTTTTAGCTTCATGTTTTCTCTTCCCTCGTGAACTTCTTCTTGATTTTGGTGTTCGAGTTTTTGTTGGATTCTTCTGAGAGTTTTCTTGAATGCCATTGCCAGTCATCACCACTTTCTCACTGTTGGATGCAAGATCAAGAGTTACATCCGGCCATGGTGTTCTCTTTGCAGCAACTGTCACCTCTAATGGAGGATCAATTATCCACCTGCATCAAAATCAGAAACAAATCTCAACACCAGAATCACAAGAAAGAAAATCTTGAATTGTAACTTGAGGAAGAAGTAAGAACTAAGAAGACTAACCCAGAAGGAAATTTGCTATCTGCACGAGCCTCTGCACGAAGCCACCACATCATCACTTTCTTCCCGCAATTTCCTAATGGTTCCACCATTGATGAGTCTTTAAGCAAAGAAAGAGGATTTTCAATTTCATCAACTTCGTTCAAATCCTTGATCCACTCAGGTTTGAATTCAGATTCTTCCCAGACTAATCTTGAGTTCATTACAAATCCAGACCATTCCAGTTTTTGGGGCAACACGATTGCCATATCACCAATGTAATTTGCACTCTTTTGTTCATATGCAGAAGAATTAAACGTGTGCCACCCGATTGAATGATCAGAGGAGTTGCAAGCTGGACCTTGGATTGGCAATGGTGATTTCTTGTTGTCTGGTTCGTTTAAATTCTTTTGAACCTCAAAAGGGTCTTCGTTAGAATGACTGGAATGAAGAAGAATCCCTACTGAAACAGCGCCAATCCATTCCACTTTTTGGATCTCATCGAAGAGTTCTAAACTATGCATGTTGCTATCATCGGCAAACATAACAATTCCATCTAGTTTCTCTTCTCTCACAACTCTGGATCATTAAGAATTACATCTATTAAATTTTGAATTCAAATAGGATTATAGGATATGTTATGATTACCTTAAAGCTTGCAATCGCATCTCGGATTCCAGCTTGTGACGAGCGTTCCAGAAAATGGGCATCTTCTTCTCGAACCCAATATGCTTGATTTGAAGTTTCGATTTTGCCAGCAACGCTGCCGTTTCATTGGTGGCGCCACCAGCTTCCACCACGATCCATACGACTTCGTAGGGCAAATTCATCAATGTGTGCATCAATCCGGTTAGATGTAAGGCTTGAAAAGTTCGAACGTAAGTTGGAGTGACAACAATCAAAGGTCTAGGGTTTTTAATCCCGTACTGAACCTTCTGTTCCCGCTGAACAGTTTCCATGATTCTATGAGCTTTCATTACCTCCTCCGGGTTGGGATGGGGCCACGGTCGGATCCGGATCCCGTGCCGGCCAACCACCACCCTGCTACTACTCGTAACAGCATCGGTTTTATTGAGAAGCGGTGGTGAGATGTTTCTGAGAGAAGTAGTGAAAGAGAGCGATTCGGCGATATCGGCGGCAAACGGCGAAGTTAATCTCGAGGTGTATAGATTGTTAGTGGATGAATTTGAGAAGAGGAGGAAGAAAACAAGACGAGAGAATCTGAATCCAAGGACAAGAGAAATAAGGCAGCATAGACAATGGAATACTATCCAAAAAATAGCCGCCGGAGATTTCGTAGCGCCGCCGCCATCAGCAGATGCATCTAACGGCGATACGCCTCTAAAGCTATTGCTCCGGCCACGGTTGGCGTGGCTCTGCTGCAATAACTGAAACTTCATCTGACTCCAATTGATTCCCCCCTCTCTCTATGAATGCTAGAGAAAGAGATGCAGATGGGTTTGGATCGTTGAAGTTTGAAGAGATGATTCCGATTGTTGTTGCATAAGATGGTGATATGTTGAGGGAATGATGGAGGTGGGTTCAGCTAACTTGGTATAGGGTTGTTGAATTGTACAAATCAAATAAGATGCTTTGAATCTAAGGATCAATCTGATAGGTTTTGACGAATTATAAATTCATATCTGAATTTCAACGGCAGGTATGGAGTGAGAGGAAGAATTGTCGGCCAACGAACTGGGGTCGTTGAGTCGTTCTCTTTCCAGGCGAAGAAGAAAGGGTTTCCGATTTACAACATCAGATATCGGCGTTCCATATTCCGACACAGTGTAGCTTCTTTGAGCAGAAGGTGGAGTAAATCCAGCTGTCCGTACCTTTCGTTTAGGAATTTTCATTTACAAAAACAGAATTTATAATTTATAATTAATAATTAACTACAAAGAGAAATATTTTTTATTTTATTAAAAAGAAACAAAAAAATAACTTTTTTTTTTTTGTCTAAAAATTATGATTTTATCATAACATCATTTTTTTTAGATGTCATGATTTTATAAGCTTTTTTTTTCATAAATATAATTTATCAGAATTATCATTTTTTAACCGGTTACCATGTTACGTAAGTATTATTTTGACGGGTGACAAGCTTAACAATATTTAGACTATACAGAGTCGAGTTGCCAAGGAAGCTCGCTAACATTCGCCAAAGAATAGGAACACCGCCCCTTAGTGCTTGCTAGGGGCTCACTATGCTCGCTATGGATTTGGCAAAATGAGAGAGAAAGAATTGCTTGAGGGTGATTGGTTACAAAAAATTTGACCACATCCATCATTTTCCAAACAAAATTTCACATTTCTTAATTAATTTTTTTTACCCGGTTTTAAATTTTTAAATTTCAATCTAACCTTTATAAATTAACACCACATTCTTAACATTCCACACACACAAACTATCATTCTTTCTCTCACAAATCGGCTCTTTCAGTTATTAAAAAAATCATCATCATCATCATCATCATCATCATCATCATCATCATCATCAGACAATGTTTTTGATGGCATAATACAATCATTTATCTTCATACGTAATATGCTAAAACAACATCTTAACAATCATGAAGTGAACACTTAAAAAAGTGTTGGCAGATAGTTGTCAAAGCATCTTTGTTTCGTGATGTTTCTACTATGACATAGGTGATGTATACTTGTATCATATTGCATAATATGATACTAGAACATGAAGGAAATGTGATATGTGTCTACGACGAGAATGAAGTCATCCCCAAGACATAACCACTTGAATTTGGTGGTCAATAATGGATATGAAGAATAACGATTGTGAACAATGCAGTAATCCATACCGATCTTCGCCGCCATTTAACCGATCATATTTGGATGATGAATAATCTTGATCTTAATATGCCTCCGGAAGACAAACTGGAATGTTAGTTTTTGGAGTTGCTTTAGTATATTTTTTATGAAGTGTGTTTTAGTTATGGAGTGTATTTTTTTATGTATTAAGTGGTTTTCTAAGTATTAAGTCATGTTTTTAGTTATTAAGTATGTGGTTTGATTTATTAACCTGTTTCTAAGTATTTTAAGTTTTAATTTATTATAACTTATTTAATTTAATATGAAATGTTTGTGTTTTAAAAAATATAATTTATTTGATATTAATTGTTCGTGGTTTAAAAAAATAAAATATATTTAATATTAAGTGTTTGTGTTTAAAAATAATTTTTTGAAAAAGAAAAAAAATGGAGTGTCACCACTCCCTATGAAATGCTAAGAATTGGGTGTTATCGAGGTGACAAACAAAAAAAATGATGTGACACTCAAAAAAATGATGTGACAAGGTGCTAGGAGTATTACCACTCCTTACACATCAGTACCTAAGTGTCATGAAAACAAAGAAAATGACATAGAGTAACTTTTCTATTTTATATATATATATATATATATATATATATATATATATATATATATATATATATATATATATATATATATATATATATATATATATCTAAACATGGTTTTCATGATGGTTTTTATTTTGGTGAGTCAAATTTGAATTTATAAATGAGTTTTTGTTTTGTTCTTCATTACAAATTTGATTCGTCGATTAGGTTTAACCTCATCATGATCTTCATTCTCATATTCAATTTATCAACGAATTAAACACATATAAACCTAATTTTTTTGAAAACCAAACAAGAAAAATCCAATATTCAAACTAAAAAAGATGATCTTGATTCGATTCAATAAGTGGAGAGGTTAGACACATGAAAAACTATGAAATCCTAGATAGATAAATATAGATAGATAGATCAATGGATAGATAGAGAGAGAAATCAAACCTATCCAAACCCAAAGGAAAAACTAAACCAAACCTTAGAGAGTAAGGGATATTTGAGACTTTAAATTACTTTTGTGGTTTTGGGAATTTAAGACTTTAAATATGAAAGTTTTTGGTGGCCACGACATTATGGTGATAGCACCACGACATGGCAGAACCCATTGGAACGCGCCTTCATTTAGGGTACCACGACATGGCAGGGTATTGGCCATGACATGGCAGCTACCAGCATGAAAAACCCTAATTTTCCGGGTTTTAAGCCCTATATAAGGGATTTGATAGCTAGGGTTTGCTCACCCTCAACCTACATATATCCTTTTCAAACTACAACAACCCTAGCCTCCATTGTTGTCATTTGTGGGCTTTTGGTGGTGTTCTTGGTGTCTTGGAGAAGAAGAAGGTATCCTTAGTGCATAGATCCAACAAGCAAGCTCCCCCACCACCTTGTAACACATATTCTGGACCATTGTAAATCCTCAAGTTCCAATCTTTATGTTTCATGCTTCTAGATCTAGGTTTTATGTATTTTCCTCGTCCACGAGAGTGTGAGTGGACGGATTGCATAAAGTTGAAAACTTTATGAATCCTTGAGGTCTATTTGTAGTTCATTGTTCCACATCTGAAGTAATATAGAGTTTTGATTCCTTGCTTAAGGTTTTGACCTCGTTTTCTCCATCTTTATGACCTAGCTTGGGAAAGACATGCATGTATATTAAACAATGATTTATATGACTTGTGTGGTGTAAGAAAGTTGTAACATCCCAAAAATAAGTCCCGTAAATTTTCATTTTTAAATTAATAAAAGAGTAACTCATGTCATTTTCATAAAACCAGGGTAATCAACGTTTTATCAAAACATCATCATTATCAGAGTAAATCACATAAGGCAACCGAAACCAGCCCTAGTAGGGCTCTCCAAACCCGGACATGAACGAATCCTTTCTCATCCTAAAATAGGGTTGTTAATTGGGTCAACTCGATCGGGTTTCAGGTTAAATGGGTCGGATTAGCCGGGTTTTCTTAAAAAATAATTTAACCCGACACCCGACCCTTTTAAGGTATGTGTTGGTCAGGTTCGGGTTAATCGAGTTTCGGGTTAATAGGGTCGGGTTAATAAACTAATCACTTAATTTAAACATAATATATATATGGTTTTTTCAAGAATGCAATCTGATAAAAACTCAAACCATTTTTCTACTCTTTTCTTAACATCAAGAATGCATACAAATTGAAATAAATTAAAAAGAAAAGATCATGGACCTCATGGTTATTACAACATACGAGAAAGCATGCATACAACAATAGCTCAAAGAGTTCTTCCATTATAAATATTAAATAGATGAACTTTCAATCTCTAGTGAACGATCAACAACATGTAGTTTATTCATGTTTATAGTTAGTTTAAAGTAAAAATAACTATCAAAATAAAATCTTTACTTTCTCAGCCGCTCCAATACTTTTGAGATGTGGAGGTTTTATATCTTTTTGGACTTCAACTTCACAAATGGGAGTTACTTGACCCTCGTATGCTTCTAGAGTTACAAAAATTTACATTTTTAAAGGGTTTGCCACCTTTTTGTAATGTTTAAGTAGAGAGCAGTGGAATATGTAAAGGTTGTGAAAATCAACCAGGTTGTTCGGGTTGACCCGAAACCTGATTTTTTTTATTTTTTATTTTTTTTTGTAAAAATCAACCCGACCCTAACTACAATCGGGTTTGTCGGGTTATCCCGAATAACCCGATTTAGAATTTTAACCATATTGAAACCGACCCTAATTACCTTATTCGGGTAAGGGTCGGGTCGGGTTAATCGGGTTCGGGTTTTTTTGACACCCCTATCCTAAAACAATCCCAATCAGGAAAAACCACTTCTACTTAACCTAGAATTTGAAGCCTCGAATTGGTTTGAATCCCCAACAGACCTCCCATACTGAACCATTGCTAATTCCATTCCACTGGCCTTCTAAATGACTATTTAACTTCTACTTATCTGAGGTTCCCACTTGAAAATAGAATCATAGACCATACATTGTTGACGACAATTTTTCACTTGACCAAATGGATTAGATATTCTTTCAAGAGAAGACTCATCCTGTTGATAACAATTCCATGAATATAATGAACAACGTGAGAAAAACTGGGAGATAAACCTTCTAGTGCTGAACAAGACATTACTTCCTTTATGTGCCAAACCAACATACTACTCTTGAGATTCCGAAACCCCATAGTTTCTTGACCCCCATCCTCATTATCTTCTTTAATCTTAAGGTTCTACCCTAAGAATCATATATCCTTCATTCCTAAGGATTGACATAAGGAATAGGCATGAAGTCCATCGCAACCCGAGGTTTATACAACAAGCACTAAATCCACATAGTCGCCAGGGTTTAGGCACCAAGTATGTATGGTCACCAGGGTTTAGGCACCAAGTCTGTATGGTCACCAGGGTTTAGGTACTAAGTCTGCATAGTCGCCAGGGTTTAGCCACTAAGTCTGCATAGTCGCTAGGGTTTAAGCACCAAGTCTGCATAGTCTCCAGGGTTTATACAATAGGCACTAAGTCCATAGTTGCCAACATTTATCTAATAGGCACTAAGTCCATAGCTTCCAGGGTTCTTAAATTACAACTGGTGAACACATAGTTCAAAAATACCTAATCCATACTCCCGGATCTAAAACTAACATCTCTACCTGATCCATACTCCCGGATCTGGTATGTATGATCCATACTCCCGTATCAATAACTAATAACTATGTTTATACTCTGCTAGATGACTAGATCATCTTAAACATCGAGACCTCTCATCAATTTTTATTTCATCACACATCATCTAATTCATCTACCCATGTTTTACCAAACATATTTGTAGATATAAAATACATATATAGTTTAAATCAATTAAAACATGTATAATATGGTTCATTCATCATAGATAGCAAGTATACAGATAATATGCACACATAGCTCGTAATTTATATAAAATACTTCATATCTATGTGTAAGATGAAAATAATATACACTCACATTAGTAGCGTGAGTTGATAGAATCTAACTAGAAACGGTTGGCGATTCGTGATCGTCGGGCTCGGGATGCGGAACAGCCTCAACAAACGAGAGAGAAAGAAAAGAATTGGTGTAAGGAATGAAAGGGTCTCGCTTGCTATTTATAGGCTGTTTTTGGCCCTCGGTCTAGCAGCTCCTGAAGCTGCGTAGAGAGTTTCTGCATCTCCGGTGGTGCTAACCGGTATGGTGCCTTTACTATCGGAGCGGTGCCCGACACCAAGTCAATGCGAAACTCCACCTGCCTTTCTAGAGGCACTCCTGGTAACTCTTTGGGGAAAACATCCTGAAAATCCCAAACAACCGGCACATTACCTACATCCTTCGTGATCTCTACCCTTGTATCCGAGATACAAGCCAAAAATCCCAAACAACCCTGCTGCAGAAACCTCCTAGCCCTCGCAGCCGAACAGAGAGTCGGCCCCTGCGATGCCCTATCACCATGTATCACTAGTTCTCCCCCCACTTGTGGTTCGAACCCTCACCAACTGATGCCTGCAGTTAATCATGGCCCTGTTGGCCCCCAACCAGTCCATTCTGATAATCACTTTCAGCCCTCGCAACCGTATCGGGACTAAATCGACATGATATCTCTCACCGTGCACATTCAATACATAGTCCCGATACACCCTCGTAGCACTAACGGTGCGATCATACACAATCTCCACTTCAAGCGGGGAATCCAAAGTTCCTGGCGCTTCCCGAAACTTCTTGATAAGCACAAGAGATACGAACAATTGGGTTGCACCCGAATCAAACAAGACATGAGCAGACATACCATTGACCAAAAAGGTCCCTATACAAGCATATAATATGCACAAGCAAATCAGATACATAGAGTAGGGAAGAGTAATTACGTACCAGCCACGACATCTGGCGCTGCGCGTGCCTCTTTGGTAGTCAGTTGGAATGCACGACTCTTCACCGTTGGAGCTTCCGCCTAAGCAGGGCGAAAATCGGTAATACTCATTGTGGCGAGTGTAGGCGCCGCCACTGCTCCTACTCCTCCTGCAACTACGGGCAGTTGACCCGCTTGTGGCCAGTCTGGTTATAGTGAAAACAGATTAAGCCTTTCGTAGGGCAGTCCCTGCTCATATGGCCTTGTTGGGCACATGGATAACATCGTGATCCTATGATACGACAAGCTCCATTATGTACCCGACTACACTTGGCACATCGGCCTCGACCCTGCTGGCCCTTGCTGGAAGCGTCTGACGTCTTAGGCTTCTTAGCCTACCCTACTGCTGCTTGAGCCTGCTCGAGCTTCCGCTTCGTGTGGGATTCCAGCTCCATTTCCTGTTCCCGGGCCTTCTCCACTATTTCATTCATGGTCTTACACCCCGTGAAGGTCACAAACTCCCGAATATCATCCCTCAGCATGGAATGATATCGGGTCCACCTCATTTCCTCATCAGTAGCGTATTAGGGAATAACCAAAGCTCGTTCCTGAAACTTGGCGGTGATCTCTGCCACAGTCTTGGTGGTCTGCTGGAGTTCCTGGAACTCCCTCACCATTCTCTGCACCTCGATGGCTGGTGCAAACTCCAAATCAAATCGCCGCATGAATTCGGCCAATGACATCTCAGCCACACCGACTGCTCCCACATGGCTAGTAACTTTACCCCACCAATCTCGGGCTCTATCTCTCAACATACTAGAAGAAAATCCCACCTTTGACGCCTCCAGACAAGAACTTGTGCGTTGGGCGTTCTCGATGTTCGCGATCCAGCATCGGCTAACAATGGGGTCCCTAATCCCGAAAAACTGCGGTGCTCCGCACGCCTTGAACTCTCGAAACAAGGGAGTTCAGGCCCCAACCTGGCCCGCATCAATCTCAGCTCTGAATACCCGGAGCCTCTCCTCCATAATCTCCATCATGCCTTCCTTGGTAGTCCTAAAGATAACTAGGGTAGCGTCAAGGATTCCCTTTGTAACCTCAACTTCAATGAGCTCACGTAGCCTCTCATCAATGACATCAATAGTGTCGCCTGATCCTACACCGGATCCAGATCCCGATCCTGATCCCCCCGCTCCAAATCGTGTAACCACCATGTTGAACTGAAAATTCATAAATCATAACAATCAAGATTTCCACACAAGGGATCTTCTTACACCATTCCTCCTTGAAGTTGTCAGATCTAACATTGGTTCGGGTATAGGTCAAGTGCTTCCAGTAGTACGGGCCCAATACTACCTTCCATACCTACCTGTACCTTTCCCCACTGTTCTACCTGGCAACCCTAATTCATCCCATAATAAGCCATGTACTACAAACCACCGCACAACCCAAATCCTAGGCAGGTCTAAGATTTTCTCTACCCATATCAAACAGACAAATCATACCAGGTTGCCTTTATGCATGCAAATTATACACAGAAGAGGATCAAATAGACTTTCGAATAACATATTCTACCCAAGGAGCACGACCCGACAAGGAGCAGGAAATAAGGCCAAATCGATCATTCTAAGGCTATAAGATCCTAACTGTATATAATTTTAAAAGCATACACATAGCATATTCCATACGACCATCCAAATTCAAATGTCAAAATAACATGGCTAGCACCTTGGGGAACTACTTACTTGGCACGGCTGATCACGCGCGTTGCACTCTCATCTTTTCCTTCATTCAAAAGCTTTTTATGTAATTTTGAAAACAATTTACCGTTTCCTTAGTTTGAGTCCTGACATACTCGAGAGTATGCCTAAATCTCTCAAATCAAGGCTCTGATACCAACTTGAAACGACCCAAAATTTTTACAAATAAAATTTTCATTTTTAAATAGTCAACTATATTTCATAAAACATGAAGATTTCAATAGTTATTGTCAAACCGCCAACATTACAGTATTTTTGTTTTCAAAACATTAGAGTGTCCCCCAAAACATATTGGAAAAGAGAGATAGAGTGCACGCTGCATCATCATGCCTTGCCTTTACCCTTGGGATCCAATGTACCTAAAACAAATCCACAAACGGTAAGTTGAAAGCTTAGTGAGTCCCCAAGAGCATACCCCACACAAACCACATATCACATTAGCTATAAAGCTACCTCTACTACATATCGGATGTCAATTTAGCTATAAAAGCTATCTCTACCATTGGCACATATCAATTAGCTATACAAGCTATCTCTACCGTTAGCCACAAAGGCTATCTCTACCATTAGCCACAAGGCTATCTCTACCATCAACCATAAAGACTGTCTCTACCATTAGCCACAAAGCTATCTCTACCATCAGCCATAAAGGTTGTCTCTACCGTTAGCCACAAAGGTTATCTCTACCGCATATCACGCATACATATATATCACACACCTCTACATAACAAGTATACCAACCATCATAAAATGGGTCGGCCTTAGTGCCTTAGAGCCATTGGTATGGTGAGAAGACTCACCTCTCGAAAGTTTAACTGATAAGCTGAAGTTAAATATATCCCACATGCTACTCCTTCTCAACTGCCCATATTCGATGAATAAATAACTCAACATAATCCCAAGAATACCCCCAGGATCAACCCTGGTTAAAGTCAAAGTCTATATAGTCAAAGTCTAAAGTCAAAGTCTTTCTAGTGGCATTTAAGGTTTCAAACTTCAGATCCATACTCTCCTAGTGAGGATATCACGTAAAGTTGCAAACTTTACTTGCATGCATAGTATCACATGGCAATAACACTAAAACTAACATTCAAATAAGGTTCTTATGCATGGAGAGGGAATGAGCTCAATAAAATATGAAACTTTATGATACTCGGGGCCTAAAAAAGTCCAGATCTGGAAACATATCCTTGTGATAGGTCCAGATCTAAGTTTGCTTCCATTTCCTCAAAGTTGGTCACAACTCTCAAATACAATTTATTCTTAAGGTAACAGATTCATACCTCAAATCAATGCCCAAGACGAACTAGATGCTAGATCTAGTGTTTTCCACTTGATACTTCTTCTTCAATCTTGGAATCCTCCCTAAAATTTCAAGGATAAGCTCCCAATGGGTCATACTTCACTTACAAGAGGGTGTGCGACCGTAAATGTTCTTCTATGGTGCTAAGGGAGGCTACTGGGGGGGACAATGACGTTTATATAGGGGAAAACCTAAAATTTAGGGTTTTCTTTAAACAGTTCGGACTCGCCGAGTCGGTCCCATTCCGCGTTTCATGATCTCACGACCCTACGCAACGATTTGACCTCCTAACTCGCCAAGTCCATGCATAAATCATTTCCAATTCAAACGAGGTGTTACAATATTTCTATAACTTTCATGAAGATCCTTGGTGGGTATAAAATGTTTATGTTATTAAAAAAATTAAAGTCTTCCGTTGCCATATTTTTCAAGTTTATGAAAATATTTTTGAACTAAAACCCAACAAATACTTTTTGAAACGTTCTCCAAATGCGATTTTTGGTTACATGAGGTGCAATTCTTGGGCCACCTTGTCATCCAAAATGATATTTTGGTCGAACCGGCCAAGATCGAAGCCGTGATGTAGTGAGAGTTTTCAAGGTCTCCATATGAGATTCAGAGCTTACTAAGCTTAGCAGGGTATTATAGGAGATTCATTCAAGAATTCTCCAAGATCGCAGTTCCTTTGACCCAATTAACGAAGAAGAATGTCACTTTTTTGTGGGGACCTAAGCAACAGGCGACATTTGAGACCCTGAGACAAAAAAATATGCGAGGCTCCGATACTAACCCTTCCCGAAGGTGTGGATGATTTTGTGTTTCATTGCGATACGCCAATTATGGGTTTTGGTGCAATACTTAATGAGAGGGGTCATATGATCGCGTACGCTTCGATTGAATTGAAGCCTCATGTGCGAATTATCCTACTCATGATCTGGAGTTGGGAGTTGTCCCCCCCCCCCCCCCCCCCCCCTTAAGATTTGGCAGCATTACTTGTATAGGTTCCGATGTACCATTTATAAGGATCATAAGAGTTTGAGATATTTGATGGATCAGTCGAACCTAAATATGAGGAAGCACAGGTGGATGTATGTGATGAAAGACTATGATTGCGAGATTTTGTATCATCCTAAGAAGGCCAATATAGTGGACGATGGTTTGAGTTGCAAGACGACTAGTGCTCCTATCTGAGACCTATGCTTGAGGATGATTATCACTTCACCACTGTTGGATTTGCTTAAACAGACGCAAATTGAGAGGTTGAAAGAATACAATCCAAAAAAGGGTTGTTCGACAATTATGATGGAAATACAACATGTAAATAGATGAAAATGCAATAATACAATCCAAAAAAAGGTTGTCCGACAATTTATGATGAATTTAAAGTTTCCTCTACTTTCTATAAAAATACCAAAAACCAATTCTTGTAGCACTCAATAAATATAAAAATATCTGATTATTTTCATGACTATATAAAAATATGTCCATTTTGGTATATATCACTAACTTTTTTTTTTCCCAGAAGATGATTATTTTGTGACGCATTATTCTTTTTCCCAAAAGATGATTATTTTGTAATGCATTATTCTAATTTCGAATAACGATGTACAAGTGCTAAGGTAACCCTCATCAAAGATCGTTTAAAATTCGGCCTCATTCCGAATGAACAACCACTAAGCCCAATTGAATAATTTGAGATATCTACTTACTCAAAAATTTAAATCCACACTCAATTATTTGTGAGAATTTAAAAAATTGATCATAGTATTTATATCAACATATGTATTTATAAGTCACATGTGTTCGGTAGTTAAAATTTAAACAACAACAACAACTTGTGTTGGAGATATTTTTATAACAATCGTGACAACAATGTTATATTATATTTTTAAACCAAAATCTCTATACTAATAAAAGAGTAGTCATTTTATCATGTGTCACTATATTAGACATCTTAATTAATATGATGTCACTTGTCAATCTATTAGTCCTTCATTTTAAATTTATTAGACCTCTTAATTAATGTGATGTTATTTGTCAATGTATTTATTCTTCATTTTAAATTTTATATTATTGTTTTCATTAATTCACAAATAAAAGATGTCTAATATATAATAAAAATTAATTTTATATATTTATTTGAATCAATGATTATAATTTCACATAACTAATAAAAATATATCGTAATTAATAATTTATTTAAAACAATTAATTAATAATTTTACGATTTTACTATAAAAATTTAATTAATTTTATACCCATAGTTTTCATGGGTTATAAACTAGTGTTATATAATAATCTAATGAATGAATTTTAAAAACTAAAATCATGTTTAGAGTTTATACTGGTTTTGGACCTTTTGGTCCATCGAGCCTCAACGGCTTTATATTTAGGAAAAGACCGGGTAGAATAATAAATTAGCAGAAAACTAGGCCAAACAAAGAGGCTAAAAGCACTGGACTTAATGGATCATAATAGCCACTAGCAAACTAGCAATCACGATTTATTTTTTCCTCTTTTGACATTTTAACAACGAATATTGATAGTCCGATAAAATACCCCCATATATAAAGGTGTACAAATTGGTTTTTCTTTTTCCTAAGATCGGATCAGTTTTGAAACCGGTTCTGATTAGGTCAATTTGGTCAAAACTGAATTGGATAGAAACTGCATAAGATTTAAACCAGTTATATTTAAAATTATCCGAAGATATACAAATAAGAACCGACCAGAATTGGTCAAAACCGATTAATGAAAAAACCCAAACAGAAACATAAATATTCGAATCTCTATATATTTTTGTTCCGAAAAATACATAAAATAGGAAACAAGTGCATCTTAAAACATGAAACATAACATTTGTAATAAAAAATAAGCATTGTTGTTGTCTGCGTTGTTAATTTTATCATATGTAGTGGTCGTTTATTAACCGACCGTTGTTTGGATTTAGTCGCCGTCCGTCATGCATCGTAGTTTTTCTTCATAAGCAAGCTCTTGTGTAGTAAGTAGTATCGACAATCCCATTGCCATTTCTTGTTTATGTATTTCTTGTTCAACCTCACAATTTCTCCTTCAAGTTTTTTAGAACGGTTTAGACACGCACATACACACACACTAATTACTCTACTCTTAAATCTAGCCATTTCGTCAACAACTGAACTTGAACTTTCAACATTTGGTTGAGGAACATCTATCTGTCAATTACTGATACTATTAGACCAAATGTCATTTGGTCAATTTCACATTCAAGTTGTGAAACATTTTGTATTAGTTTTACATCATCCATAAAGTATTTCAAGCAAATGCATACTTCAATCGACAAATAGGTGTGTATTGTTCTTCTTTGAGATATATCTCTGCCAGTAACAAAAAAGCGGATTTCAATGTTATCATAGATGCTTGGACGATTATTAGAACACGGATTCACAGAACATTGCGGCTACATAAAAAATTGAGATTCTTTTTCTTTCCACCAAGCCAAAATATCCAAACTTTAAAACTCTTGTAAACTTATATGTTCTAAAACACCGAATCCAATGTACCTTATGAGCTCACTATTAGGCATGCTAGTCCAAGTTCGTTTGATATTTTCATTTCTAAAAGTATTATATAGTTGATTGTTTCGTTATTATTGTCGTAATTCGATCCAGCTACCTCCACAATTCATATCATGACATGAATGTTTGTTAATTCATATTTTGTTAAATAAACTTGAAACATACTTGTGAGAACATTGTTAATTCTACCTATTTATTTTGTTGCAAAATCTATTTCCCCGTCTAATAAACCTAAATTGTAAGAAATATTTGGAAGTAATGTTTCATCCCCACCAAAATTTAGAGATGGGTTAAAATATGGGAAAATGACTTAAGAGACTATCGAAGTTTCAAATTCGTTCAAAAAAATCATTAAAGTATTACATGTTTAAAAAACACTATCAAACTAAGACATATGTTCAAAAAAACACAAACAAAGTATATGTTCTGTTCAAAAAACATCATCTCTATAGTTTGGGGTAATTTACATATTTAGTCCCTAACTTTTTTTCTTAACTCGGACGGTCCCTTTAATTTAAATTTGCTTCGACTTTGGACTCAGATCGAGTTAAAAGACTAATATACACCTACTACTTTCATTTAACATTATTTTTATTATTTATTAATTATTTATATAATCAATGTTATTAATTATTATAAATATATCAATTGTATAAATAATTAACAAGTAATAAAAATAAACGTTAAAGAAGACTGATAAGAAAATATTAGTCTTTTAGCTCGATCATGGTCTGAAGGCAAAATAAATATAAACGTTAGGGACTGTCCGAGTTAAGAAAAAAAGTTAGGGGCTAAACATGTAAGTTACCCAAAACCATATAGATAATGTTTTTTAAACAAAATATATATTTCGTTGGTGTTTTTTGAACATATATCTTAGTTTGATAATGTTTTTAATTTTGAACATATAATACTTGAATGATGTTTTTTTAAACAAATTTGAAATTTCAATAGTTTCCTCATTATCCATTAAAATATTTTATAAATTTAGATTTGATGGCCTTATCATTGTTCAACCATTTTGTCTATCACTTTAATCTTATTTAAATTTGAAAACATTAAAAAGTATTAGTTTAAAACAAAACCACTTGTAGGGTAATAAACTTTGGATAAAAAAATAGTTTCTTTAGAAAAGAAAACTTCAAGCATTTTGGTTATAAGTTTGATAGTTAATCAACTCGTGTAACCCTATTACATTCACTAAGGTGATCATAAAACATTTGTAAAGTTTTATTTATTTATTTATTTTTTTTTTTATTTTTTTTTTGTAAAGCGCTTTTAAACATATTACAAAGTCAAATTACATTGAGTAGGTGCATCTCAATTATCGAACAAAATATCATTTGCATCAACACAAAACTTCATATGTTTATGATACTAACCATTACCATAACTATAAATATCACGTACCATTTCTTTAAAAATTTCATTTATACAGTCAATATATTTTAATCGATCTTGCACAACAAAGTTAATGATGTGTTCAACACATCGATTATGGGAAAAACGCCATTGCAACTCAGTTTATATTTAATTTTAATTGTCCAACCGTGGCACTATTATTTAATGCTTGATGATACATAATAAACTTGTCTTTTGGCTTATAAGTTTTGATCACATACATTTTATATAAATTATATGTGGTAGGTAGATGTCCAAACAATTCAAACCTGCTCAATAAGGAACAAATATGGTGAACTTTTGGAGCCCATCCAAACATTACAAGTAAAATTTATACATGTTACTAGCTTTTGAAATCTTAAAATCATTTTCTTTTTTGCCATTTTCTCATACTTATACAATTGTAGCTAAGAGTCAAACGATTTATATGATAATAACACGGTTGAAGATCTTTTTAAATGAGTTTTGTAAATTGTAGATTTTCGAAGTGATCAAAAAACAAACTTTCTCAAATATTGAACTTCACAATCCTTTCCCAAACCAAATTTGCATCGTAATGCAATAAAATAGTATCATTTACCATTGTTGCTTGATCATGCCGTACATTAAATTTCACTGCTTTGTAATACAAATTTGAATGATTTTTCGAAGCTGTATTTCCGTCTTCCTTACAAAAAGCTCACATTTCTTGCATTACGCTTTCATTTGACCGTTTGACGACAGTACACACAAATCATAACTATCCCAAATTGTTGGATTTCTTTTTGTCGATTTGATTGCAACGACTGTAATATTACTTGATGAATTTCCAACACCAGTGGAACATTGTGATTGTCCACATTTCGATATCATTGCTTGAGAACATTTTTTGAGTTTGAAGAGCATGTTTGAGTTATGTGATCAAACCAACACATCTAATACATGTATATACAATGAGCAACAAAAGTGTATTTTAATGAAAAAATGACGATATAACCATTTTTAAGCCACCAACCTCCAAAAAAAACTACTAGTTTTTATTCCTGAAAAAAACGATTCAAACCGGTTTTACAAACCTGTTTCTGCCTAACCGGCAGATCAATTTAGAAGTCAATTCAGTTTCGGATCATGATTCAATTTTGAGTGGTGTGATTAAACTAACGCATCTGCATCTAATACATGTATCCTATCTAATGAGCAAAAAAAGAGTATTTTAACATTTCTTTTTTTGCAAAAAAACATCCTTACAATTATGGTTCACATGAGGTGAAATTTGTTTTTTTCTGTTATCATCTCTCTCCTACTTTATATTAACAACCTTGTTTTATTATTATTATTATTATTATTATTATTATTATTATTATTATTATTATTATTATTATCTCTAACTTTGCCGCCTTTGATAATGATAATGTCTTACTCTTCAACCCATCTGAAGACCTAATAATGGCCTTGTGCTTATATGGAATATTAGTAGTAGTATGTACATTAGGGACCTCACACAATATAAGTAGACACTTCTTTTCCTGTCCATTTAAGGTCATTTCAGTTTATTCTATAGATTATGCACATCTTCTTCTTATTCTGAACCTAACCATGGTTCTTCCATTTGATGGACTCAATGTGTCACTTTATAGGATGAGTTTTTTTTTTTTTTTTGAACGACAAACCATCTTAGTCCTAATCTAATCCTAAACACTACCTATGTCTCTTAATGAAATTTGAACCCATGACCTCTCATTTGAAAGAGTCACTCCTTACCGCTAAGTCTAAGACCTTTTGATTATAGGATGAGTTGATATGTTTGTGTGTGCTAGTTACATGGACATCATACTAGTTTATTGAAAAGCAATTAACAACCCATGAAAGCACTAATGGAGCAAAACAAATGTCAAGCTAGAAAGTTGAAGTTGTTGTTTTTTTTTTTTTTTTTTGAAATTGTTCTTATAGTAAATTGCGTTTTATTTTTTACTTTTGTCATTAGATTGAAATTAATGGTAGTTCTACCGGGGGCTATATAATATTGGTCTAATTGAATGATTTTTGTTGGGATTCTATTTTCCTTTTAAGTTTTTGATAGCAAAGATGACATGTATGTTTATGTAACAGTCAATTTGTAGTTGTCTATACTTTTTTTTTTTTTTATAAATAAAATGAATTATCAAGATTCACAATATTTTATGTTCTTTGTGTATTATTTACAAGTTCAAACAAAAGGTTTAAGTAGTTCCATGAAATTAACATATAGGTTTTCCAAATATAATGATTAGTGGTTTGAAGAGTGGAATTCCACACTACAAATCCAGTGTCCAAAGCCTGACAGTTTTAAAATATTGTTAGTTTTCTTCCAATTAGGCCATGGTACGAGTTCATATGAGCCACTCATGCACTTTACCCTTTTTTTACAATACTAATATCAAATACATATCAAAATGAATAACATTGCAAATAGAGGTTATTTTATTAAATTTTTAACAAAAAAAAAGATATCATCACTAGTTTTGCAAATCAAAATACCAACAAACCAAACGCAATACACCTGGTAGTTTCTTAAAAAAAATACCAACATGAACATACTGTAGGAATAATATCCCGGTAATGTACGAAAACAAACAAGAAATAGGAAAAAGTTGAGGTATGTGTTTAATACATTGTCCTTAAAACAAATTCATCAGCTATCGGGTGTTTGTTTCCTAGGATACAACAACTAGAGTGGTTCTTCTAAACCACCCGAACCCTCATTAGGCCTAGATTTTACCTTTAATTCAACAAGAAAACTAATAAAATGAAAAGGAGAAGAAAAGAGTTTTTGTATTTTTATTGGTGTCCTTAAATGGTTGTATAGTATTACTATTTATACTACACATTCTATAGCCTCCCATTTAAACACCTCTATTAATCACAAAATTAATGTGTGTTAATATGTAATTAAATTGTAATATTAATTACAATTTCAGTTACAAAGGAAAGAAATATTTGGAAGAAAGGTCCCTGAACTTTTCTTTTGTTTCTCCCAACCATTAAACTCTTTTATCTACTTCTTCAAACACCCTTACTTTAAGGATTCATTTCTCATTCATATAAATCTATTTTGGATGTGTTAAAAAATAGGAAAACTCCATTTTTTATAAATTGGTTAGCACCAATTTTCCAACAATCCCCCACATGAATGAAAATTGATCAAACATTTTCAAGCTACCGAGATAAAATCCAACAGTTCAATCATGCATAGGATAGGTAGGTGTTATCCTTTGAACCTTCCCTTAAGATACATATTTATTTTACTAGCGAACCAGTAGACTCGATGTCCTTGAAATTTTCTGCCGTTTGTGTAAATAATCTATATGTATCTCACATGATTCTTCCTAACCTAGTTTGGTTCTCATTGATGTGTCCGTTATGGTCATGGACACTTGTCTGGTTCTGTAAGAGCTCTTAGGAATGTGTCCATACAATTCCATTTGAAGCGACCCCACTTCTCTCTCACATAGGTGATTCCATCATAATCATTCAAAGCTAATGCACGATGATTTGCAACTTATCATCTTCGGCTATAAGCTTAATCTGCATCACTATTTTTTTAGGAATAGGTTGGGGTTAACCCCCACAGTGATTCACAAATCTTATATGCAAGTAGGTTGTCCCATTGAACCTAGATCTTGGGGATCTCCAGTCAACTAGGTTGGATCTATGGGTTTTAGTCCCATTCCTCATAACGACCTCTCATTCCAAGCATTTCGTAAATGGATCGGCAATCTTATTTTGACTTTATGTAGTCATTAAAGATAATTAATCTTGAGAGTCATTGTTGGATGCTGTTATTAGGGGTGAGCATTTGGATCGGCCCGGACCGAACCGGCTCTTAGACCGGACCGGTTATGGAGAACTTTGTGGACCATGGACCGGACCGGATGAGTCGTGTCCGTGTCCGGGTCCAGGTCCGGGTTTTCCGGTTTTTGGACCCGTTTGGACCGGTACAACTTTAATTGCTTAGAGTATAATAAGTAATCTACATTGATGTATAATATTATAACTTGCAAAATTAATATGTTTCCGTTTCACGCCTAACTAATCTACATTGATGTATAATATTATAACTTGCAATTTGCAAAAATTAATTTTCCAAATAAAAGCAACTAACATATAAATCAAGTTCACCAACAAAAGTTAAACAATTTTAAGACAAACATACAAAAGTATTACCGTAACAACAAAAATCATAGTTTAAACTTTAAAATAATCAAACTAACAAATTTTATAAACCCATAATCTAATCTTCCGTTGGCCTCTTCCCCATATCATTGTCATCCATATGTAACATATTTAAAGCTTGTGCAATCTCTACATAAACACAAATGAAAATGTTGTTAGTATTTAATAAAAAGGAATAATTGTATAAAAAAAGAATAAAGATTGTAATTTTTTTTACCCAAAGCTATATCATCATCGTTCAAGATGTCATCAACGTTGTCAACTATCAGATTTGTTAACATTATCACCCAATCTTGGGTACATAACAAAGCTTCAACTATCAATGTTGATAAACTAGTATGATACTCACTTACAACTCTACCACAAGTGCTAAACGCGGACTCGGAATTATAGTATAAAATAATACTAAAAAGCTGAAATATTTTAGCTTTGATAGCTCTACATTGAAGGATTGTAACTCAATGAATATAATACCAAAATAAACAAAATTATATTCTAAATTCATCTACAAATTGTAAACTAAATGTTGGAAAAACCGTAGGTCAATCCGACTTAAAACGAATGAGTTATGGGTGTTTAAAAAACGTCATAGTATAATAAAATCTTGCTAAAAAGCTGAATTTTTTCAACTTTGATAGCTCTACTTTGAAGGATTGTAACTCAGTGAATATAATACCAAAATAAACAAAATTATAGTCTAAACTCGTCTACAAACTGTAAACTAAATGTTGGAAAAAATAGGAGGTCAATCCGACTTAAAACGAATGAGTTATGGGTGTTTAAAAACGTCACAACTTACAAAATGTTGCTGAAAAGCTGAATTTTTTCAGCTTTGATAGCTCTACTTTGAAGGATTGTAACACGGTAAATATAATACCAAAATAAACAAATTTATAATCTAAATTCATCTATAAACTGTAAACTAAATGTTGGAAAAAACCGCAGGTCAATCCGACTTAAAACGAATGAGTTATGTGTGTTTAAAAAACGTCACAAAAATCTTAATCATGTCCAACCGGTTCTAAACCCGGTAAAAACTGGACCGGACCGGGAAAAAAACCGGACCGGACCGGCGAGAAATCTTAGAACCGAGAACCGGTCCGGGGGTCCAAAAAAACAGTCCGGTCCGGTTCACCGGTCCGATTTGGTCCACCGGTCCAAATGCTCACCCCTAGCTGTTATGTCTTTGAAAAATATGTCTAGACTCACTATGTACACATATAGGAGATAGGCTTATGATGAGACGTTTCCCAAGAACTTACAAAGACCTTTAGTTTATTGTCTAACCTTGGATAAACTTGCAAACCTTTTTTTCCTATATTTTCCAACAAATGTTGACCATTATCAATATGATTATTAATACACCATAGTTACTACAATTGAATATGCATAATTGTGTCAACATAATACGATAAGCATATGTACTATATGTATATTTGAATTCACAATAACATTGGCCAGATGTAATTATGAATATACCATACATGAGTCTCCTTGAAAATATCGTATTTTTCAATGCAATTTCTTGCTTTAACCATCTAAATGTAAAATTCTTAAGGCATCCTATCTCAAGGATCCTGGATATGTCACAAAATGGAACAACATTTTGAAGTGTCATTTAAATGGATCGATTTCAACACATTCATTAAGGTTGAAATAACATAGTCAAAATTTTGATACTATTGTTCCAAAACTAGCTTTAAGTCATATAATGACTTTACTACTCACACATTTTGTTGCTTTCACTCGGGTAACAGAACTGCTTGGCTGTTCCATGTTGATTTATACTTCTAAAACTATGTTTACAAGTTTTAGATTCATATCAGAATGATATACTTCCAAATTTCGAGAAGTTACAACCACATATAATTATAAGAGCATACAAATGAAATTAATCAAGACATTCTTATGTTTGTAATCCAAACATATATGTCATGTGGTCTTATTTCCCATTTGGAAACCCACTAAACCACAGTGATTTCTCAAACTCAATAGTTCAAACGGTAGAACCACTAATAGTTTTTACAACTTAATCCAATATGATCTTCTAAGAAACGATCATATAATTCTAAATTTTGAATACTTATATTTCCATTCATAGTCCTTTCAACTTCATATTGAATATTTTAATATTCACCAAAACCTTTATCTTGTTTTGATGAATTCCAACCAATATTAGTCGATTTAATGGAAATATCTTCTTCGAGTAACATTTGATTCTAAAATTCCAAACAAGTCATCAGTACATATTTCTATTGAAATCATATACCATTATAACCAATTCTCATATTCTTTGGATATATCTGCTTTCATTTTCTTCCTAGTGGTTTACATACTAGAGGTATATCCACAAGCTCTCATGTGTGATTTGGCAAGATAGAACCCATTTTACTCTTAATTGTTTCCTTTCATTGAGATATGTCAAAGGAAGTGAATTCCTTTTTGAAAGTTTGAGGCTCTCTTTTGACCATATACATACTTAAATCATCTCCAAATGATTTCTCACTTGTCCCCTTTTACTCCATTATGATCTATTTATTCCTCCATTTCTTCTTCATGAGAGGATTCATTGTGCCCCATTGTTTTGGAGCACTTGTCTTTTATTTATCAAGACATGGAAACACTTTTCAAAGTATGATGCATTTTTTGATTCCATTAGTGTACAAGAAAACACTAAATACTATTGTTTTGTGTATAACCAATAAAGATGCAATCAACATGTGACATCGCCATTTTCACGGCTAGAAAAGACCGATTTTGTTTATGCTTTATGAAAATCAGAGTACCTCTTTTAATAAAAATGTTGCGGAATTTGTTCCCAGTAAAACATGATAAATACATTATCAAAGCATTTCCGAAGAAAAGTATTTTTTTTCATTTTAAAACATTTGGGATGTCATCGTCAATACGGAAACATAAGCATAAACAAAACTTACATTCATTATCACTAGTGATTTATATCTCCTTAATCTCTCAGTGTAATGCGACTTCATAACAACACCTGTGATATAAATAAACTGAGTGGATCAGGTTGGGAAACCTGGTGAGTACATAGGGTTTTCAACCCACAATAATATAATTATTATGTTTAAACAATTAAGCAATCAACCCAATTATCTATCCACATTATCTTCTTTATTCTTAAGGATCTACCCTAAGAATCAGCTATTCCTCGTTCATTTATTCCTAAGGAATCGACACGAAGTCCATCGTTGCCACGGTTTACACAACAGACACTAAGTCTGCATAGTCGCCAGGGGTTAGGCATCAAGTCTGCATGATCGCCAAGGTTTACACAACGGGAACTAAGTCTACATAGTCGCCAAGGTTTAGGCATCAAGTCTGCATGATTGCCAAGGTTTAGACACCAAGTCTGCATGGTCGCCAAGGTTTAGAGTACACCGGGCGAACGCATCGTTCACAACACCAACAGGTTGCGAGCCTGCCAGTGTTCCACTGGACTGTCTAGAATAGTCCATGGTTGTCATCCATACTCTGCTGAATGAAGGGGCCATTGTTTGGGAAAAGGCTTCTCACATTTTCCACCTCTCACCCTCACCTCGTGGTCTATAACACCTCTCTACTCATCATCAAACTCTTATTCCATATATTACATCTATCCATGTTTTACCCCAACATTATCTATGTGTAAGATGAAAGTAACTATGCACTCACAACACATAATTTATATTATATACTTCATATCTATGTGTAAGGTGAAAGTAACTATGTACTTACCCGAGAAGGTGGTGACTCGGTACTCGAACAACGCTTCGTTTACTTTAAAATAATTTCCTTTGACGAAACCAAGTATTATTACCATTAGATTTTAGTCTAATATTTACCGTGAATAATTATTAGTCTTATTATTATTATTATTATTATTATTATTATTATTATTATTATTATTATTATATAAGCGTTTAAACAATACTTTCCAACCATTATGTACAGACAGGGGTCAGACATAAACCACCGGAGGGCATGACCATTTTGGGGTATAGCACTTCTGAAATTCAACAACCCTATGCGGCCCTTTAAACTAGATTCCCCGTACCGCGAGTAGTTAAAAAGATATTATAGCGACACTTATATAAGTCATAATAATAGCTCAAATATTTATTATAAGTTCATAATAACAATATTAATTTTAAATATAAGCTATATTAAAATAGGGTAAGCATAACTTACTTACAAAGGGATTTTAACTAGGATTCGGCTCTGCAGGGGCAGAACTTCGTCGTTGAATCTTTCTAAAAAATATTCGTGCAACGCTTCAGCGCTCACCTTACTATACTAAAAAATACAGAAAGAGAAGTCGAATCACGAGGGACCGAAATGCTCGGGGGATAAGGAGAGAAAGACTCTTGAATCAATAAAATGGTGCAAGAAATATGAGAGCCCAATGCTCTTATTTATACTAATTGAATTTTCAAAAACTACCATCCATAATTACTTAATGACATTTTAGTTATATAAACAACTAAACACCCCTCTATAATACTATTTTAAATGGATTTAATGATATTTTTACTAAACTAATGTCGAAAGAACTCAACATTAGTCTTATAATGACCGCATCGTCGATAGCTTTCTAATGATATATACATATGTGTGTGTGTGTGTATATATATATATATGTGTGTGTGTGTGTGTACGTATATATGATTTATACTTTATTTTAATACGTAAATATGCTATTATAATTTGTAACTCGTTCATACGAACTCCGTTTTTTACATTCTTTATATCCACGCGTAGGTGGAGACGTACTCTACAAATTTCGTTTAGACTCCGTCGGCTAATTTTCACTTTATTTTTAAAGTTATATTTTTAACAGACCAGGATAGGATTAGTCCGTTAAAATCTCATAACTTCTTCATCCGATGTCCATTATAGTCTGTCTTTTTATCGTTATGCTACTAATAATGATATCTTTGATTCTCATTTAGGTTGTGTCGGCTAAAAACCGCTCGATCTAATACTCGAAATTCGGGCTGTACACCGCTAAGCCGGAACTTCGAAAAATCATAACTTCCTCATAAGAAGTCAGATTTGGGCGTTCTTTTTATGGAAGCTCTTAGGTTAACATATTCTATGACTTTCATTTAAACTAATAAGGCTAAAAGAAGCTCTATCATAAATTCACTATTTACGTCTTCGCGGTGCCGTGCCGGTTCCGTCGATAAACTTCGACGGGTCATAACTTCTTCGTTATAACTCGGATTTTGGCGCTCTTTATATGTACGGAACCCTTGAGACATATTCTACAACTTGGTTAAGATTATTTATTCTAAGTAATCTTTTGTCGAAAAGTCATTTTCGACCCCTATTATCTCTAAATTGACTAGTCCGGATCTACGGGCGTTACACAACAATCTAGTGTACAATCCTTACAACCCTTGGGTTAGGTATCACACCCTTTACACCCCCACATTCAAATGTATCTGTAAGAAGATTGTATACCTGAACCTAACTTAGATGGTATTTTTCCCATTTTCTTTTAGAGTACCTTATTTAAAAGGTAATTAGTTGACAACATAACTTCCCCCACATTGAGTGTGGCAACCCAAACATAAGCAACAACATGACATTCATCATTTCATTTAAGATATGATGTTTCCATTCGGTGATTCCATTTGTTATGGTGAATAAGGTGCCTTAAGCTCATGTTTAATACCATGACTTGCAAAAACTTCCTCAAATGGTGATGCATATTCACCTCCACATTTACTCTTTTTGTTGAGATGATTCTCAACCTCACTTTTGAACAATTTAAACTTGTACATCTTTACTTTTAAGTAAATTAACTTAACAAAGTTTAATGCAAACGTTAATAAAAGTGATAAAGTACTTATATCACCATTATATGGATTCGACTTCATATCACACACACTCGTGTGAATTAATCCAAGGGGTTTAGTTGTCCTTTCAACGAACTTGAACTATAACTCAACACAAGTGTTGCATCTATATTTTGACTTATACGAAAATGAGGTATGGGTTCAAGTTTGATTAACCTTCTTAACGTGTCAATATTAACATGTCCAAATCTAGCATGTCACACATTAGAAATTTAAGCAAGTAAGCGGAAAAGTTATCCAACTCATTAATATTAGGATCATTAGCCAATATATGGAATTTAAACATTCCATCATCCTCTTGAGCTTGCCTACAAACATACTTTTTTTAGGTTAGTACAAACTTATCGGACTCAAACATGAAAAAAATTCATGTTTGTTCAAAAACCATCCAAACACTAAGTTCTTCTATGGAACATACAACACATCATTAAGTGTTAGCTCTTTTCTATGTTATACCATTTCTGGAATGTTTTAAACACCAAATTTAAGTGTTTAGAACCACAATTTCAAGAATATTTTTTTCCTCAACTTGGACAACCTTATAATTCTTGAGTCACTCCCTCTTTGAGCACACATGGCGTGTAACACCCATATCAATCCATCACACAATGGAGTTAGCATCCATAGAGTTTACTTCGATGATCGTTCCACTTTGGATTGTGACATTTCTTAAATCATTTATACCCTAAATATAAATGTTTAGAATTCTAATTTTCAGAAAATATGTTTTCCTCTTGCTTGGACAAAACTCAACATAATTAATGATTTATATTTGAACAAATATGAAACTTGACTTCTAATGCAAAAATTCTAAAATTTGATTTCTCATGTAAAAAACTGATGCCTAAATTATGATATTAGAAAATCTGATGTTTTCTTTCAACATAACTATTTAAAATGTTATTTTTTAAGTAAAACCAAGTTGTTTCTGATTTCCAAAGCTGTTTTATATAAAATTGAAGTCGTTTTTGACTAAACAAAGCCTTTTAGTTTTTAACAAAACAATGCAGTCTGTTCAAGACTGCTTTATCCCCACTTAAACTTCTCAAAAGTGAAATCTAAGTTCATAATCCAATAGTACTATCTCTTAGCTTTCCAGTGATTACTTTCATAAGTTCATACGATTTTTCTACAATTTATTATGAAATTTACAAAATTGTGTATCATAGCTGTTAAAATTTAACCAGTCAGTGAAAATCGTATTTTTCACCATAGTTAGATTTGTTTCCAGCTTTCGGCCAAAAGTAATGAAATGAAGTAGACTCATATACAAAACTTTGAGAATTTGTTTCAACAAAAAATGAGTATCCATGACAAAGTTATGATTTTTCAAAAATTAGAACAGATTAGAGCATTTCACAACAACACGTAAATTGTGTTATTGAGTTAAGCTAGCTTCTTAACTCATTAAGTACTCAATAAATTAGATAATTAATTACAAATAAACGCCTTAATGACTTAATGACCAAATGTGCTTCAAAATCACAAAACAATCCTCTTTTTATCCTTATGAAAATCGTACAATACAAAAAAAAATGCAAGTAAAATTGTTTCCAATTTGTAGTTCGTTTCATACAAACGAATTTGTTTTAAGATTGTAGGAATAATATCCCGGTAATATACGAAAACAAACAAGAAATAGGAAAAAGTTTAGGCATGTGTTTAACATATTATCCTTAAAACAATTTCGCTCGCTATCGGGTGTTTGTTTCCCAGGATACAATAACTAGAAGTGGTTCTTCTAGACCACCCGGACCCTCATTTGGCCTAGATTTTACCTTTAATACAATAAGAAAATTAGAAAACTAAGAAAATGAAATGGAGAAGAAAAGAGTTTTTGTATTCTTATTGGTGTCCTCAAATGGTTGTATAGTATTAGTATTTATACTACACATTCTATAACCTCCCATTTAAACACCTATACTAATCACAAAATTAATATGTGTTAATATGTAATTAAATTGTAATATTAATTACAATTTCAGTTACAAAGGAAAAAAAATTGTAAGAAAGGTACCTAAACTTTTCTTTAATTCTCCCAACCATTAAACTCTTTTATTTATTTCTTCAAACACCGTTACTTTAAGGATTATTTTGTCATTCATATAAATCCATTTTAGATGTGTTAAAAAATGGGAAAAAAACCATTTTTTTTTTTATAAATTGGTTCGCACCAAATTTTCAACACATACTTCATATTGTTCAACAAGTACACACCAACTTGCATAAAGACAAAAATAACCATGTTCTTTAAATCAAGCATAATTTGTTTTGCAGAGTTCCACTTCGACCCTTGCATTTATAAAGAAGAGATACTGAATATCTTTCCTAATTGTAGTCAAACATAAGGAAGAAAGCCATTGATTTTTTTTTTTTTAACATGTGAAGAAGGTTCTCTTGAATTTATAGAGAATAGCTATTGGATTTGTTTCCAGATGATGCGACATGGGATGAATTATTTTTGAAACTTGGGGTTTTCAAATATGCCATATTGAGAAGGAGTTGAAAGGGAGATAGAAGTAAAAAAAAAAAAAAAAGTTTACATATAAAAAGGAAGATGGACAAATCTTGCCACCAATACCGTTTAGCTATTTACCAAAAAACAAATATGTTGGATGAGTAAGTCATAAGAAAATTCAAACTTTAAATTACAATTAGTGAAATATTAGTGAACTAGATAACGACCCACGTTAAACACGATGAACATAAATTAAATACATATTGCATTAATAGGTGGAAGAAGAAAAAGGAGAATAGGAATAACAAGAAAGTAAATACAAGAAATTGTAGAAGAATGACAACATGGTTAAGAAAAAACCTAGAAAAAAGAATTATACAATAAGATCGTTGAAGAAGAACACTGTAAATCATACGACTCAATCCAAAATCGTTAGAATTACAACTTCAATGTAATCGTGTGTGTGTCTATATATATATATATATATATATATATATATATATATATATATATATATATATATATATATATATATATATATATATATATATATATATAGGGGAAAGTAAATATACCCTTAAGGGTATATAAGCTTAGGTACCTAAACTCACTATAGTATGTCGTTTTGTATCATATATATATATACATTGTAATTGTTTAATGTTCTTATAATTCAACTTCTAACTTGATTTCATTCAAAGATTTTTATAAATTTCACATTTATTTTCCTCTTACATAATTTTCATTTTCAACTATAATATATATAGCCTAATTGATGGGCGTCAAAAAGATATGATGTAAAAGGAAAATAATAATGAAAATTTGAAAATCTTGAAAGTAAATCAAGTTAAGGATTGAAGTTAAAGAACATTATAATAAATATATCAAACAAAATGACGTATTATGGTGAGTTTGGGTACCTAAGCTTATATACCCTTAAGGGTATATTCACTTTTCTCATATATATATATATATATATATATATATATATATATATATATATATATATATATATATGTTGTTTTTCAATAAGGAAATCATTATCTTCCAAAAAAATTGGATTCTAAAATATTATCTTGGAGATTTCGGTTATTTATCTGGAAAAAAATGATATCATTTATATTGAATCAAAATTTCAAATTAATTGACTTACTTAATTAATGAGTTTTAAATTCAAAACTATTATTTCAAATTGATTTATTTTACGTGGGATATACCGGGAGATAAATTATAAATAATATTGATTTTTTTTTACTCTTAAATATTTTGCTAATCTAATAGGATTATATTAGATTTTATAGGTTAATGACCAAATTATTGATATGCTTATTTAATGATTTTTTTTTTGAAAAAATTAAATAAAACTTAACGGGTTTGAATTTTGAAGCCAAAAACTATAAATAATGGAGTTAAATTAGGAACAATATTAATTATAAAAACTAATATCTCGTATATAAATAGAATGATATGGTGTAATTGATAATATAATTATTAAATTTAAAAATTCTATAATTAAATGTAATTGCATTTGAATTTTATTTGAAGAAAATGATGTTAATAATCTAATCTAATGGTAGAATACATAGATTGAAATGCAATCAAGGATCCTAATTGTTTTATTGGTGAATTAAGGGTTCTCTTTTAATAATATTTAAAAATATTAGACAAATATCAGTTTTATAATATCACGAGTTTTATACTTTGAATAACTACATTCAACTTATGTCATGATTGACCTTTATAAATTGCTTTTGATTCGATTGCTAACCGAGTCATATCAGGAAATATGTTTTAAATATATAAATATATTTATATGATTTATATGATTGTATCCATAATCAACATGTCAATAACATCTTATTACAACAACTTATTTGTGTTTAACAAAATACATCTGTCAATATTACTACGTAATTTTATTCTCACACATTATACATATATAATGATAAATATAATTGGCATCCCAAATGTTCTTATTAAAAGTGTTGTATTATATATCGTTCTATAATATTTGATGATTAGAAAAAACTAGATCCCGATTGACATTGGTGCTTAAAATTTTGAAAAAATTTGATTGTTCCTAAACTTGAATACATTTATTGAATTGGAAGAATAATGGTCCTTATATATAGATGCTAACAAATCTCACGTCAATTGTAAGTTCATAATATTATGATTGACACGAATTTCATGTCACTTGTAAGTTCACCTCAAACTTTAGCTAGTTTTCAATGAAGTAGAGGGAATATCATATTCATTGCCATCAAAATCATAGTTGTTGAAGTATGACAATGTTTTGTGGTAGTTAATTAGATAAAGTTAATCTGTTTTTGTAATTACTTATTTAGGTAGAAATGAGAAATTAAGAGGAATGTTTTTTATCATTTTAGATCTCATAAAGGATGGCTTAGTTCTATAAATAATATGTTTAGATATTTGAATCTCTCAATAAAATAATGACAAGAAATGCATATTGATAAGTAAATTTACACCGAAAGGCTTCTGATCTAACAATATTTGGTGTTGTCCTTCTTCCTTAAGATCGAAGGTTCAAGTCCTATTAGTTACATAGATGGATTTAGAAGAATAGTTTAAGAGTAGAATACATATGCTGATAAAAAAAAATTATGAAACCAAATATGAAATTCAGTGAATAAACTTCAAAGATATATTTTAAATAAACTTCTAATCGTGTGTCATTGAACAACCCCATTTTAAAAAAAAAAAAAAAAAAAAATTAAATATTCATCTATTTTTTGTTTTTATTTATCTTTCTACTCCTATAAAACAATAACTTTAAGAAATCCACCAATTTTCTTTCTTAAGCTCATTTATTGACACTTGTCTTATAATCTACTAACTAAGGTGATTAGTAGGAAAAAAGATAGAAAGGTATTTGATTTTTTTATTCTATCATTTTATGGAAAGATCGTAAGGCAAACATACACATTATCCTCTAGATATTAATCGTAGTATTGGTATGAATATGAGCTGTTGACCATTTAGAAATAAATTATATGATGGAAAACTATGATAATTTTCTTGTTAGGTTAAATAATCGCAGCCAGAAATATTAATTTGTTCTTTTTTGTATGAAAGCAATGGCATATGTCATTTATTTTGACTATTCTTTCTTGTTTACATCATCGTATTTAAAAAAAAAAAAAAACAATACATCTCTTTTTATTTGGGAATATATATATATATATATATATATATATATATATATATATATATATATATATATATATATATATATATATATATATATATATAATGTATTTGCTTTTTAATGATGAAAATAGGTCTTAGGTATTTATATACTGGTTATTGTTTTAAAGGGATGCATATAATCCGACTTTGTAGCTTTTGTTATTGTTGTGGTGTCGAATTATATAATTATATTGGTTTGTAGTGTGATACTGTCAAAAATTTCCATTTCATGCATTTTACGGCATAAGTTTACCACCTTTAACAAAAGAAACATGATTAAAAGAAAAAAGATGTTATTGTTGAAATTATATATATATATATATATATATATATATATATATATATATATATATATATATATATATATATATATATATATATATATATATATATATATATATAGTAGGAACTCAAAAAATAGTATGAACTACGTGTTAGGGTCAGGATCCTCAAACCTCATCAAATATTCAGGATTCTCAATTATCTCAAAATCCCGATTATTGTCGTTATTATTATTTACTAACATTTATAATGGTTATATTTTGTTCTTAATTAACATATGTGCAGAAATAGTAAAGAGAAAACTTATTTTCAACAAAGAGTCGTTTCAAATATGCTAAAGACCCGGAATACCAAGTCAAAAAACGTTCACAAAGTTGGTCATATAGGATCCGGATAATATCGGACATCTTGTTAGGTAGTTTAGACTATAAATTGATAAATGTATCTCGCACACGACACACTCTACCTACTCTTAATTTAATCTACGAACTTTTTCACTTGTTCTTACTGAAATACTCTCTGTAATCATCATTTTATATTAATAAAATCATCAAGGCAGGTGATTATTATCACCTCTCATTGTTTTGTGCCAGAGATCCTAGCAAGGATCAAGGGCTTTCCTTGTAAACAATCATGTCATTCTATTTATCTTTCTCTATTGCACAATTCGAACATCACAACCTCCCATTCAATTTGGTTGAATTTTACTTGTGTAATTTTTGAACAAAACAATTCGGCACCCACTGTGGGGTCGTGGTGTTCAAAATCCTCGAAATATCATGTCTACACAATGGATCCTTTCTTCCTCCTCCACTCTTTCCATTCCAACCAAAAACCTACCACGTCCTCCGAGAGGACCCCTGGTTAAAGGAAAGCGTGTGATACTTCCAAGAGAAACACCCGTCCGGTCACTAACCAAGGAAGTTTGGGATCTTCAGAACTCAAGGATTCGACTGCTCCGGTCATTACTAGTGAACTATTTGCTATGATGAGGAAAATGACGCAGCATATAACTCAGCAACAAGACGACAATTAAACACTACTTGGAGAAGTGGAGATGATGAAGACGGAATTTTAAAGATCCCAAGAAACGATGCCGACAGTTGTACAACCAAGGATCCTGAACTTTAACAATGCAAGATCCTTAGGAAATCAACAGGGGAACATAGTGCATCACCCTGGGGGACGACTATGAATAATCAAAGCATCTATGATCAGTGATCTCGGTGAGCCTTTCAATACTCCTAGAAGCCTTGATTCTAGTAACTTCTTAAACAATAATAGTATGAATACTAACTCTATGAATGTTGATTCATGAATAAGTCCAAACATGGATAGGGAACTTTAGCAGTTGAGACAGATGATCTCAAGCGTACACGGGGTAGTTCAATCCATACCAGAAGCATCTCCAAAAAGTCACAAGATCTCGAGATTTGCTCCTACGATAGCCAATTCCGAAGTTCCTAAGCGCTTCTAGACTCCTAGCATGAAGCCTTACGATGGAACTACGGATCCTGTAGAGCATGTAGCATAATATTGAGAAAGGATGGAGATCATTCACATCCTAGTACACTTGAAGGAAGCTTGCCTATGCAAAGGCTTTAGTTCAACCCTCATGGTATCAACTCTTAAATGGCTGCTAAACGTTCCTTCCTATTTTATTACTTCATTTGCACATTTAGTCAATATTTTCAATAACCATTTTTCTTGTAGCAGAACCTTCGAGAAGATCACTAGTGATCTCTATCGGGTGGTTCAAGATCCTAGGGAACGACTTAGGGATTTTGTTAACAGGTTTGGCTGGGAAGCTCTGAGCATCCCAAATATTGACTTGGCGACTTCTGTGGAGGCCTTCAAGATGGGTCTAAGGAAGGATTCACCCTTATATGAAGATCTCGTGATGACTCCATGCAAGAGATTAGACGAAGTTAGGTGCCGAGCATTAAGGTTCATAAGGCTTGAAGAGGACAAAGAAGTCCAGAAGAGGAGCAACCATTCAAGTCAATACGAGAATCCCAATAGGAAGGCCGAATCCTCGGCTCCAAGATCCTACAAATCGAAGCCCTATTCCAAACCAGATCATTATAGGGTTAATTCCCTTGAAGATGAAGGAGAGAAAGAGGAACCTCCTAAAATCAATGACTATTGTTTTTCTGTGGATGTTTCAGGTTTAATCTATGCTATGCAGGATCTCGGAGACAAAGCAAAGTGGCCAAATAAGGATAACAAGTCCATCAGTTGGAAAGACAAGTCCAAATGGTGTGTTTACCACAGAGATTTCGGTCACATGACGGAGGATCGCATAGCCCTAAGAAAGGAGATCAACTACCTCCTTAGCAATGGGGATCTTAAAGAGATCCTTGAAATAAAGAAAGAAAATTCCAAAGAGAACAGCCAGGATGGTCACAAGATCCCAGAGAAACCAAGATCTCTACCCCAAACGCCAAGATAATTAACGTTATCTCAAGCGGATCTAACATTTGTGGTACTTCTTATTCTCAGGCTAAAAGACACGCCAAGGTCTCTAAAACAGAAAAGGAGGATAGACCATGGAAGAATACCTCGGTTAGAAATGAAAAGGAAATCACGTTTGACGAGACGGACAAGGAAGAGATCCAAGATCCTTACCATGACGAACTCGTGATAACATTGTACATTGCCAACCACTTCGTCAGAAGGATCCTTGTTAACGGAGGATCCTTGGTCAATATCATACTCTTGGATGCACTGAAGAGGATGAACATCCCAGAATCGGAGATAATCAAAAGATCCTTGATCCTCATAGGATTTAGTGGAGAAATGAAACACACCATCGGGGAGATAAAGCTAATAATATACATAGAGGGGGTAAACTCTATACAATATTTATGTGCTATTGACACCTTATCTTCTTATAATATGATATTAGGTAGACCATGGATCCACGAGATGAAATCGGTTCCATCAACATATCATCAGTATGTAAAGACGCCTACTCCGTGGGGAACAGTGAAGATCATGGGAGATCAAAAAGAGTCAAAGGAATGTTATAAAACCTCTATAAAGCCTACGACGATACCCCAACAAGCATAACAATTAAGGTAGGGGCACGACATGTTCTAGAAACGAAGGAGCAAATGTGAAGGAACAGCGAGGATCCTGAAGCTAAAGTCCTCATAGGATCCTCAATACCCGAACAAATTGAGCAATACCTGTTAAACTATCACACCCCAAAACCGATAACGGCGGAATACGTTTCGGGGTGGATGACGTAGTGTACAGTATCATCACAATTGTATAATAGTAAAAACAAGAAACATGCAACCATTTCATTTACATAGTAAGTGTATTTACAAGTGTGTTTTGTAATGTTTGACAAACACCAAAAGTAAACAAAAATAAGAGATGGGTCTTGCATACTCCATCTTCTCCAAAAATCCTGCAGCTGTACCTGTCTATCTTTGACCTGAAGATACAAGTTATTTTGAAAAGAATATCAGCATAAAGCTGGTGAGTTCATACGAGTCTAGTGTGAGTACTTGTATAAAAAGCATTAGAACTATTAGTATGAAAACTGAAGTTTGAAGTCATAAGCAGTGATAAAACCTAGAAAATCCTATATTTTCCAGAACTGTATAGTAAATAAAAATCTTTAAGAAGTATATTGATTCTATCTTTGAAAGCCATTTATCGTAGAAGTGTAATAGTGACTCACCATTAAGTAGAGCAATATAGTGAGTTATTCTTGGAGTACAAAATGGTGTTGCAGCATCCTTTAGTATTAGATACTTATTTACTTCGGGATATTACTTCATCTTTCTTTTAGTATTTTAGTGCGGTTATAGTGTCTTTCTTGTATGTTACCAATAGTGTGAGTAATAGCAGACCACCATGACCTTCCCTGTCATGCATAGTGTAGTAGAGTAAAGGCATCCCTGGACCTGAGCGGCTCGGACTGAAGTTATCAGTCGGGATGTAATAGCGTCTGCCCCGTATAGATCTATACATATAGTGTCGTCTTCCTACCGGAAAACTCCGGGCGTAGTGTGTAGCGTATGAAGTATCCCGTAGTGGATTAATAAATTTTCTCATAATTAGTACATTCTCTTGTATTATAGTGTAGTAGTCTTTTGTATAACTTGTATTGTATTCTCTTATTAGTGTATTGCTTCATAATAGAGAGAATTATAGTAGTGTAGAGTAGTAGTTAAAACAAGGGATAGAGTCCTTAACTATACCTATTATAGTTAAATTAGTGTGTATGGTTCTAGTTAGGTTAGTGACTTAGGCATCTAATGAAATAAGAAGTACTCGTAACCCGTACTAATGTACGAGATATATAACTAAGAAGTCAATGACAGTCGGACGGATAACCACTACCCTAAGCCCACAATCAAACAAGAAACAGGAAATAAGGCGAGCTATCGGTCCTAAGTCCTTCAAGTCTTACTTATATAAATATATTAGTATGGTTACATTCTTATAAGGAGTTTTATTAAACAAAAGTGTTGTACGAAAGAAACATTTAAAACTTGTTTGTTTATCCAAGATAGTTTTGAAAACCATTGATTTATTTATAAAGCATAGTGATAAATCACATGTGATTTGAACTACAGGTTGTGAATCACATGTGATTAATTCTGTAATCTGAAAAATTGTCTTGTATAACTTTCCATAAACATGTATATTCAACTTGTATCTCCCCCCTAAAACATATAAAACATTTGAAAGGTTCATTAAAGGGGTATGAACTCACCTGAAATCGCGTAAATCGGGTGAATCGGGTAAAAATGTCGGTTGAGCGTTTTGTTCCAAATAATGACTTGTACACCTTTAGGACCCTAATGTCATATGAAAATATGTGTTTTACAATAAATTAATCATTTTATGCTTTCCGTTTAAGTATTGAGGCATTCTAGCATCAATTCGGGGTTTTAGGGCCTAGAAGGGGTTCCCGGGAGTGGTTTAAGGCTAAGCAGGGTTTACGGAAGGGTCCATGAGCTCACTCCCTTGGAGTTTACGGCCTAAAGGCCACTCCTTGGGAGTTTACGGCCGTAAGCCCCCTAGGTTTGGCCGTAAGCTCATGTGGTCTTCCAAATTGCTTGTTTAAGGCCTTATTTCACTTCCTTACTTTAATGGTATGTGTCTTGGACCAATATGGATGGATTAAACTCTTGTTTTGTGACATTTTGGGGAGTTTATAGCCAAGACTTGTTCTTGGGCCGTAAACTCCATTAAATCCTTCAAGATGGATGTTTAAATGGTACAGCATGTTCTCATTCACCTTAGGTAAATCCTAGAAGGCCTTATAATGAGTTTTGGGACAATTTGGCATGAAATTTGGGGAGTTTATGGCCCAAGAATATCCTTGGCCGTAAACTCTTCATTTTGCCTCAAAATGGGAAGTTTAATGGTACAACACACATCCAAAGGCCTTAGCTAAATTCCTTACATGCATTTGGGGGTTTTGGGACTTGTTTGACACAAAAACATGGGTGTTTACGGCCCAAGCTTAGCCTTGGCCGTAAAATCCTCTTTTTGCCATCAAATGATGTTGTTTGATGCATTTAAGCCTTCCTTGTTGTCAAGTCTAATTTACCAAACACCCTAGATGAGTTTTTGGGACTTTAAACAAGGGTTTTTGGGGTGTTTGAGGTGTTTACGGCCTAAGCACAAGCTTGGGCCGTAAACTCCTTTTTAAGCTCCAATTCTTTGTGTTTTAGTGTCCAAAGTCTCCAAGGTTTATACCTCAATTAGTCCATAAGCTTAAAGGAAGGAAAAACAAGGTCTTTGGCATGATTTTGGGGGTTTACGGCCTAAGGGGCTTCTTAGGCCGTAAAATCCATTTTGTTCCTTGTTTTCTATGATTTTGGACTCTAAATGCAGTAAAGTATGTTTAGATTAAGATAGGGAATGAATCCTTACGTTTGGAAGTCGGAAATTCACGGATTTGGGGTCGATTTCGGGTCTAGAGAGAGAAAGTAGTGAGAGAGAGGTGAAAGTGTGGTAAAAGAGTTCAATTGTAGTGTTCAATCGTTTTTATATGTCTCGGGTATTGCACCCGATACACGGCTACCCGATGCTAAAGTTCAACGGTGTTAAAACTTTTTACCCGGGTGAAATGGTCGAAAAGTAATATAACTCTATTTAGTTAAACGGTGTTAACATTTACAAGTTATAATTACTTATGATAATACCGGAACATGTAATTAACTAGATATTTGTTTATTGACGACCCAGACAATACCGAGAAATAACATATAGTGACGCATTCCGTTAGTGAAAATAGGGTTTGTAACAGCAATATATTTGGGGTTGTCACATAAACATCCTTCAAAACAGAAGTAAGACATTCGCATGGAAACAAAAAGATATTACAAGTATAGACAATAGTTTTATCAGTCACAAACTTAATATTGATCCTTCTTTCCGACTGATACATCAAAATAGAAGGAAGTTTGCACCCGAAAGGAATCAGATTATCCAAGAAGAAATGGACAAGCTCCTCAAGACAGGGATGATCAAGGAAGTGAAGTTCCCGAGATGGCTAGCTAATGTAGTTGTCCTACATAAGAAGAATGAGTATGTGTAGACTATACAGATCTTAACAAGGCTTGTCCTAAGGATCCTTTTCCTCTGCCACACATTGACTCCATGATAGATGCAACGGCTGGCAACGACCTCGTAACCTTCATGGATGCTTCAGCAGGATTCCAACAAATCGAGATGGAACCATCTGATCAAGAAGATACATCATTTATAACACCAACATGTATATATTTTTACACTGCAATGCCTTTTGGTCTTAAAAATGTAGGTGCAACATATCAAAGACTGGTGAACCAAATGTTTTAAGAAAGCTAGGGGACACCATGGAGGTCAACATTGACGACATGGTGGTGAAGTCCATGAAAGCTAAAGATCATCTTAGGGATCATCTAAGGAACTCAAAATATACTTAAGTTTCATGCCACTGCTGGTGAAGCCTATAGATGGAGAACCACTTCTCCTCCACCTCTCGGTATCCTCAAGTGCGGTAAGTGTTGTTCTAGCCAAGGATCTTAATGGAGATTGATGTGTGTAAAACTCACTCAGTTTTAATCCTATTTTAATTATCAAATAACACACAAAAGTCAGTGAACCTATCAATTGTGGTATAGCTAAATAAGTAGGGTATCGAACACAAGGAACGGCAAATTAAATTAAAAACTAATTCTATCTAAGTTGATTAAGCAAATAGGGGTTTTTTCTCTAGTTTTACAAGATTAGAAACTTACTAACTAAAACTAATGCAAGACTAGAAAAGAACAAATTAACTAGATTCAATAATGGGAAAGAAACTTCTGTTTAGTTCAACTCGGTTAACTTTATGGTTGATTTTAAGGTAATAGTGCAATGGATTAATTCTTTCGTTGGTTACCGATTCAAGTGATTAAGTTTGTGTTCACTACCCTAATCCTTAGCAAATAAACTAATTCAAACAGTGGCCAATTGCTTAATTTAATTATATTTACTAGATTAATTATTCGGGTTAAGTTAGACTTGCAATAGCTAATTAATTCGTTATTCTTAATTAACCTCTTGTTCGATTGTCATCTTACAAGCTTGCACATGAGTTTACTCAATTTCCTTATTAATCCTAGTTTCATGTTCATTAATTCTAGACATATGGTATAGTGGTCACATATCATATGAGGTTGATAATCAATAGATGTTCATGGTAATCAATTATCTTCCTATTAACAGAAAATTAATTATCATTCATACACAAGGTTCTTTAGCAAACTAAAATAACAATTAATCACCAACTTGGAATTAATCCTACCAATCAATCAAACCATATTGTCAACTTTGTATTCCCAAACAGAAGTCTAAAGAAATTAGTTCATAACTAAGGTAAATAACAGCAAACAAATAAGTTCAAGTTGCTTAATCATGTTGACAAAACAAAAGAATTAAGTAGAATGGTGAAATTATGCCTTAATTACTCCCGGGATTGGATTCTAGCTTCTTTCGTCGACTTCTAAGGTTCTTCTGGCTTCTTATTCGCAGCTAAGCACTTCTGAAACTTCCCAGAATTCTCTCTTCTCAAATTGTAGAGTTATCTTTATATATGCGTTCTGACTCGTCGAGTCATATGGTGACTCGTCGAGTCCCTCTCACAATAGTCGTAATCCGATAACTATCTTGACTTCCGAATGATTATCTTTCTGAATCCGCGACCGGACTCGTCGAGTCAAGGGGCAACTCGACGAGTAGAAGCCTTTTATGGGTGTTTTGTTTCTTCTTTCCACTCTTGAGCTCCTAACCGCTTCTCTTGCTTCCTTTCGCTTCCGAGCTTCACCTTTGGACTGAAAAACATAATTTAACACTTTTAAGTACCTTTTGTCCATAATATGCAACAATTTAGCTAATATATGAATAAATAAACTACACTTAATACACACTAAATATGCACATATCAAAATACCCCACACTTGTCTTTTGCTTGCCCTCAAGCAAAACTAAATTTTAACACATTAGAATCACATATAATAACTCCAATCCAACCCAGCCATTATGCCAAGACCGCAATGCATGCATTTGTGTCTAAAATTCCTAAAAACCCCCCATACTTCAAATACTCACAATCCTCATAAACATTCGCCCACTCACCCCCGAACTATGCTCATTTTATGCAACCCTCCGAATCTATCCACAGAAAACCTCTTTACCCTCAAGGTATTTTTAATTGAGCAACCCAAGCATACATAATCTAGAATTACAACTTTTCGATACCACTATGGAGCTCTTTGGAATTCTTCACTTGCTTGATAATTTGATCTCGGATATCTTTGAATTCACCACCTTGTTGTTTGATTTTTGGTATCTTCAACTTTTTGAATTTCTTCGGAATTTTCGATCTTCATATTTGATATTTGACTTTGATGCTCCAAAAATTCTTCAAATTTTTTCTTGTAATTCTCTCTCTTTTTTTATTACATGTATACCTCACTTTTTTTTTCACTCAAATCCCTACATGCTTAAGCTGGGGCGCTCAATCTCAACCTTTATTGGCTAATGATAAAAATCTTCCTGGATATATTTCAGGTTTAGGCTGCTAAACATATTACATCCCTCAGGCTGAGCAAGGTCGTGTTTTTGTCTCATGATTTCACTGAAATAAGGAAGCCACAAATGCACTAGAACGTGTATAGGCTCAACTAAACATTTGGGTTCTCATGCAATTATTAACACAATTCTAACATGGAATCCTAATTTTTTTTACCAAAATTTTCTAAATTAGTATCCTAATTAATCCTTTTGGTATGCAAATTTTTTTAAAATTGACTATTATGTAACCAACCCCCTACCCCACACTTATGTGATGCAATGCCCTCATTGCATATTATGCATAAAAACAGAAAAATAAAGAGGGAATTGGAACAAACTCCCCTGGGATAGCAGTGGATAGGTTGATCACTCTCATTTAAGCTCCATCTTCGATAAACTTCATACATGGGAACATCCCATCCATGTCTCGTGTGGGTCGCTCTAATATGCGAAAATCGGCGTAAGATCTTCAAGAATGGATATGGAATTAGAAGGATGCAAGTGGTATAAGTATTAGCATCAAATCAGTAGTCGTTCGGCTCAAAAAAATGAATGACTCGTCGAGTCTGACGATGGACTCGCCGAGTAGCAGCGCGCCGTCTAAAAATTTCTGGAAATACAAAGCGACTCGTCGAGTCAGCTTAGTGCACTCGACGAGTTGGCCACTAAATAAAAAATCTTGGTATGTGGCAACTGTTTTAGCCTCTCACAACTTTGTTAACCCTTCCTCACATGCGGACTCAATCGCTCATACCCCTAAGACCGGACTTGACACTTTGACGTTAAAAACTCGCTTCCTTGACTCGCTCTCACACGCAAAAACATCCATGCTTTACATCTCTATACCATCCTAAGCAAGCAATCAAAATGCAATCCTGAAAATAACTAAAGCAAACAACTATTAAACATAATAATATCTCAAAGCATACACACCAAAAACAAAACAAAATAAAAATTGAAATTGTTTGAACACAAAAACACAAAGATCAATCCTCATCTTCCTCCTCATCATCGTTGGCTCCACTTCCCCCAGCTCCGCTTTGTCGTGCACCAATCCTCTCGTCCCACGATGGAATGTATGGATAATTCCCACCATCAATATGTGGAATATTGAAGTGGTCAAAAAGTCGTATGTGGGATTGGTTGCTAAAATTTAGCCCCCTAGCCATTTGGTCTTGCATCCGCCTCATCTCTATATTGTACCAATCCATTGGTACGTCTTCAGTCTCTACCGAAATCACTGGCGGCTCATCCTCCACATCCCGTTCCCTTCGCGATCTCACCCTCCTTCCCGGTGCTTCGGGACCTACAACTGGGTCATCATTTGGGATGGCATAATAGCCACCACCATAGTCTTCAATGATTCGTGCTCTGCGGAAAAGAATGGGATTAAATGGGGGTGTCAGGATCAATGTCAGGAGGTTCCAGGCACCACGGTTCATCAACCCGAATGAATTAGCCAATCGAGTGACAAACATGCCTCCATTGATACGAGATGTTTTGCGATCTTTAACCGCACCCGCTGAGAGGTATGAAGCAATGCACCACAGGATGTTGCAAAAGACGCCGGGCGTGATAATGCTCCATAGGTAGAAAACATCAAGGTTAGAAACCTTGTCATCGTCCTTCCTTTGGTTGATTGTGGAGGAAATAAGGCGGTGAATGAGGCGGTGAGTTGGGGATCGGATGCTCCCTTCTTGTGCTGACTTCGGGATATAAACTTTATTCCCTATAGTATTCCACCAACCTGTGCTAGTAACTCCATCGGGGAACACCATGTGAGTGGTTGCCAAAAAGGCCCGAAAGAGGTTTGTTGAAACCAAAGGTTGATCATAAATCCCTAGTCAGCAAGCAAGATCCACCACTGAGCATTGATGATACTCGCCCCCAAGACAAAACGTGAAGCTTGCCGGATGATATAAATCCACTCCACTGGTAAAAGATACCGTGGAGAAAAACTCCAAGCAAAGCTCCAAATATACCGGCTCTTGTATGCGGAAGACCCGACTCCAACCGTCACATATCATTGACTCGCCGTCATGTTGGAACTCCTTTAAAAGGTACGGAGCTAATTCTTCCTCATATCGCACATTTTGCAACCACTCCCATCAATTCTGTTCGGTACATATATCTCCTTCTTTTTGATATCGGAAAGCTTCTTCTTCCACTTCCGCATTGTTGAAGCGGATTAGATTTGCGGGAAATTTAACCATGGAAATTCCCCTTGGCTACCACTTGAAGATTGTCCTCTTCTAAACATGATTCCTTCAAAACATATAAACCAGACCCAGAAAACACAGAATAAAAAAAAAACGAACTGTTTATGGAAATCGACTGGACTCGTCGAGTCCATGCCCGACTCGGCGAGTCGTGCGACCTGTACGAGTCGGTCGACGGGTCTCACAAAATTGAACCATGTAACCTTTAAATTCTTGCAAGGGTTTTGTTCAGGGACTTCCTACTAAGTAATAAGGCCACAATAAACGTTCAAAACAACAATATTCATGAAAACCTAGAATTTAATTACTTTTCAAAAACGGGTTTTTTTCATGAAATTGCAAGTATAGATGACCTTATAATCACATTCTATCTAGAAATCAAGAAGAAAGTTGTTACCTTTTGAGTTTAAATCTTGAGAATCTGGAAGAAAAGTTGAAGAACACTTGAATGCTTGAGAGAGAGTTGTAGAGAGAGGCACCCGACGAGTGTGGTTGTGAAAACTGAATTTTTAGGGTTAAAACCCTATTTGATGTAAAAGTAATTTCGAAATGATTATTTATTTATTTATTTTTTTAAATAAAATCGACTCGTCGAGTCAGGGTAAGACTCGGCGAGTCCAATCGCGCAGTCAAAGTTTTTTTCTGAAATCAGTATATACTCGTCGAGTTAGGGTCAGACTCGGCGAGTCTCTTGTAAAACATTACTAGTTTTTAAAATTTTATTATTTATTCAAAATCTTTTCACCCCACTCTTAATCTAGGCGCTCCCTTAAGCAGACAAGTCCGATGATTTGGAAGATTAAAATTGAAACACAAAACAAAAATAATAAAAAAAATAAAGAGTAAAAGAAAGCAAACTCTAACGACGGGTTGCCTCCCGCCAAGCGCTTCTTTTTGAGGAGTCATTAGCTAGACTCCTTCCCATTTACGTTTTGTCATCTTCAAGCATCGGGAATCTACGCCTCACTTTTTGTGGTTTATACTTAGTCTTGTAGGCGTGAATCTTTTTCTTGTAAGCCCTTTTTAATTCTTCTCTTCTCTTTTTCTCTGTATCATCCTCAGCTGTTTGGGCCTCTCTTTTCCTCTTCTTCTTTTTCAACCCATGCTTTTTCACCAACTTTTGAACCTCCTTTTCTTTAAATTTGATAACTTCATATTTCATAGCGGTCCGTGCTCTCGGTTTAGTAGTGAATTGGTGATCAGCTTCCGCTCTGCTTCCATTTATGTCCTCATCCTCTTTTGTGCTCGACTCTTCTCCAAATGGCATCGTATCAAGGCATGCCACATCGGCGTGTTGGACCTCCATTCCTTTTACTTCTTCTTCCGATTGTTCTTCCAAAGAATCAATAACAGTAACTGAATCCAGGGTATGTGAAGAACTATCAACAAATAAATCAGCTTTGGTCAAGTTTTTATCCAAATCGACTGGACTCGTCGAGTCCATTATGGTGACTCAGCGAGTCTGATCGAATTCCATCAATTCTGGAGTGTTGTCTGAGTTGGCTCCTTCCAATAGCTTTTCTAGCTACTCCAAGTCTTTGTTAGCATCTTCAACTTCTTCTGAGTGTAGTGTGAACTTACTTGGGTCTTCTTTTAGTAAAATTTCAAGCTCTTTTTGTAATACCTCATCATCCAATTGGATAAATGAGATTTCTTCTCTCTTTTCTTCTTCTTGCTTGACCTCTGGATTAGCTTTAAACATCACCGACTCATCACCCACTCTTAATGTCAAAGTAGGCTCACATATGTCAATTAGGGCACATGCGGTGTTTAAGAATGTTCTTCCCAAAACAATTGGTATTTCGGGGTCTTCTTTCATCTCCACCACCACGAAGTCTACTGGGAAAATAAACTTGTCCACCTTGATAAGGAGATTTTCACATATGCCTTGTGGATGAATTATTGTTTTATTTTCCAAATGGATTCTCATATTTACCGGCTTTGGTGCTGGTAAATTCAGCTTCTTAAAGAATGAATAGGGCATCAAATTAATGCTTGCCCCTAAATCAGCCAATGCTCGTGTAGAAACTTCATTACCAAATTGGCACGGAATCACTATGTTACCCGGATCACCCTTCTTCTCAGGCAGCTCACTCATCAATATCTCCGCGATTTCAGCAAGATCTTTCCTAGCAGCAAACAGGCCTTTAAGCAAGTTAAAATATTTAGGAGTTTGGAGCATTGTGTCCACGAATGGCATATTGACTTGTAAAGCTTTAACATGCTCCATGAAGGTTCTATAGGCTTGAACTGTTTCTGAAGGCATGGCTCTGGTTGGGTATGGCAAAGGAGGATTGTATGGCTTCAGAAAACTGGCATTTTCTGTCAATTCTTCTTCACCGCTGGAGGTTATTACGCTCACGTTCTCGTTTCTTGGATTGGGTTGGGTGTCGCTCGGAAGTTGGCCCGGTCTTCTTTCATTTACTTGATGTGCAAGTTGGCCCAGCTATTTCTCTATGTTGAGAATAGAAGCTTGCTGATTCCTCAACATGTTTCTGGTTTCTTGCATTGCCACATCATGATCATTATGTCTTTTCTCGGACGCGGTTATGAATTTTGTAAGTATTTCTTCTAAATTCGTCTTCTTGTCCGTCACCGGTTCTTCCTTTTGATAATATCCCCTATCCCTCTGTTTATATTTCTCTTCCTTAGCCTTTCTGTACTCTTCGTATGGGAGCCATTCCTTCTTCGGTTTCCTCCAGTCTTCATCGTATCTATCGCTGCTGGAGTAGAATACTTGAGCCTTTTTATTTCCATTCTCGTCTCGATCACATTCCTTGGTAAGATGGGGACCGCCACAATTTTCACATCCAACTCTAATAGCATGGATCGTTTGATCCATTTTTGTCATTCTTCGGTCTAGGCTATCGAGTTTAGCTATCACCGCCGCCATACCATCGTTTACCGAATTTACTACTCCTCGACTCACTTCATTCCTCGGGTTGTGGTATTCTCTAGAGTGCATGGAGAATTCTTCAATTAACTCCTTTGTTTCCGGAGGTGGCTTTCGGGTGAGTGGGCCTTGTGAATCGAGTAGTTGCCTCGTGGTGACATTTACTCCATCATAAAAGATAGAGACCTCTTGTTGGCTATTGAGATCATGGTGGGGGCAATTTCGAAGTAGGCTCTTGTATCTTTCCGAAGCTTCATATAGGGATTCACCGGGTTGTTGCTCGAAGTTGGCAATGGCTTTCTTTAGCTTGGCTATCTTGGAAGGTGGGCAGAAGTGATCTATGAACTCTTCTTTCATTTTGGCCCATGTGGTAACCGATCCGGGAGGGAGTGACTTCAACCAATCCTTTGCAGCTCCTTTAAATGTGACAGGAAGCATGCGTAGTAGCTGGATCTCGCGGGGCACATTAGGTACATTGAAGTAATCCGCCACATCATTTACTTCATCTAAGTGCTTATAGGCGTCTTCATGATCTCTCCCGTGAAAAGGTATCTCCTTGAGTTGAGCGAGAATATGGCCCTTTAGTTCAAACGTAGCGGTAGCGGGGATTGCGGGTTGCACAAGTCCCGGGCCGGTGTCATCACGCATCCTTTTCTTCCAATCCCCCATGGGGATTTCGTCAATATTAGCCATAGCGGTGGCTAAGTCTTCTTCAAACTCGGATGTGTGCTCGCTTTCTTCTTCGGTCTCGTAGTCGGTGTCTTTTGGGATCGGATCTTCGGTTGTCAACGATGCACTGGATGCTCCTGCTTTGCTGCTCCTTTTCTTGCTAAAAACGGATTTGATGTTTTTGAGTGGTGAGTTCTTTGAAGAAGCGGTTTCTCCAACGGTTTTGCCCTTGTTTCTTCTTAATGCGGTTTCCGGATCTTCAAGAGGGGGAACTAGAGGCGTAGCAGATCCTCGGGTCATGAACCAACTGCAAACAAAAACAAAACAAAACGCATAAAAAAAGAACAAAAAATTAAATCTGATTCAGCGTCGCACTCGCCGAGTCGGGGCGAATGCACTCGGCGAGTTCAAGTTAAAATCAGCGTTTTTTTTTTAACTAGAACTTAAACAAAAAATGAAACAGAAATTAACTTTGTGTAAGATGAATCTTACACAAAGGATCGATTGAATTTGAATTTTAATACTAATTTTAGAACCGTTCCCCGGCAACGGCGCCAAAAACTTGATGTGTGTAAAACTCACTCAGTTTTAATCCTATTTTAATTATCAAATAACACACAAAAGTCAGTGAACCTATCAATTGTGGTATAGCTAAATAAGTAGGGTATCGAACACAGGGAACGACAAATTAAATTAAAAACTAATTCTATCTAAGTTGATTAAGCAAATAGGGGTTTTTTCTCTAGTTTTACAAGACTAGAAACTTACTAACTAAAACTAATGCAAGACTAGAAAAGAACAAATTAACTAGATTCAATAATGGGAAAGAAACTTCTGTTTAGTTCAACTCGGTTAACTTTATGGTTGATTTTAAGGTAATAGTGCAATGGATTAATTCTTTCGTTGGTTACCGATTCAAGTGATTAAGTTTGTGTTCACTACCCTAATCCTTAGCAAATAAACTAATTCAAACAGTGGCCAATTGCTTAATTTAATTATATTTACTAGATTAATTATTCGGGTTAAGTTAGACTTGCAATAGCTAATTAATTCGTTATTCTTAATTAACCTCTTGTTCGATGGTCATCTTACAAGCTTGCACATGAGTTTACTCAATTTCCTTATTAATCCTAGTTTCATGTTCATTAATTCTAGACATATGGTATAGTGGTCACATATCATATGAGGTTGATAATCAATAGATGTTCATGCTAATCAATTATCTTCCTATTAACAGAAAATTAATTATCATTCATACACAAGGTTCTTTAGCAAACTAAAATAACAATTAATCACCAACTTGGAATTAATCCTACCAATCAATCAAACCATATTGTCAACTTTGTATTCCCAAACAGAAGTCTAAAGTAATTAGTTCATAACTAAGGTAAATAACAGCAAACAAATAAGTTCAAGTTGATTAATCATGTTGACAAAACAAAAGAATTAAGTAGAATGGTGAAATTATGCCTTAATTACTCCCGTGATTGGATTCTAGCTTCTTTCGTTGACTTCTAGGGTTCTTCTGGCTTCTTATTCGCAGCTAAGCACTTCTGAAACTTCCCAAAATTCTCTCTTCTCAAATTGTAGAGTTATCTTTATATATGCGTTCCGACTCGTCGAGTCATATGGTGACTCATCGAGTCCCTCTCACAATAGTCGTAATCCGATAACTATCTTGACTTCCGAATGCTTATCTTTCTGAATCCGCGACCGGACTCGTCGAGTCAAGGGGCAACTCGACGAGTAGAAGCCTTTTATGGGTGTTTTCTTTCTTCTTTCCACTCTTGAGCTCCTAACCGCTTCTCTTGCTTCCTTTCGCTTCCGAGCTTCACCTTTGGACTGAAAAACATAATTTAACACTTTTAAGTACCTTTTGTCCATAATATGCAACAATTTAGCTAATATATGAATAAATAAACTACACTTAATACACACTAAATATGCACATATCAGAGATCAACACCCAATCTGCTATGTAAGTAAAAGTCTTTTGGATCCTGAGACCAGGTATTCTCGTCACGAAAAATTAATTCTTGCATTACCAACTTCTGCTACTAAGTTAAGACGTTATTTCGAGACACATACTATACATGTGAAAACAAATTATCCTATTAAGAATGTGATGAGAAAACCATAGATGTCAGGAAGGATGGAAAAATGGTCAGTAAAGTTAAGCATAAAGTCACAAGCATTAGCAAACTTTGTGGCTGAATTTAGTGATAATCTACAAAACAAAGTATACATTGAAGCTAAACAACTCCTAGAATATGAACACTTGGAAAAATGAACACTATTCACAGATGGAGCTCCAAACCAAAAAGGAATCAGGATATGGATCATACTAAAATCGCCACAGGGGAACATCCTACCCCAGGCAGTTAGTTGTGAATTCAACACAACCAATAACGAAGTGTGATATAAAGCACTCATCATGGGACTACAATTGGCTAAGGATTTTCAAATCAAGGATCTTCAGGTATTTGTTGATTCTTTATTATTAACTAATCACTTCAATGGATCTTATATAGTGAAAGGTGAAAGATTAGCATTATACTTCGAGATCGTCAAAAAATTAGCCTCTGATTTTGAAAACTTTAGCCTAACCTAAGTTCCCAGAGAAGAAAACACAAAACCAAACGTATTAGCAAACTTAGGATCTTCCCTAAGGATCCCACCAGAAATGAAGATCTTTATAACCCACATAATAACTCCAGCTATAGAAGCCCTTTCCAATAAACCCAATAATCCTGAAAAACCAATAAGTGTAGTAGCCATCGGAGATTCAGACCCTCAGATCCTTCGTCGAAGTGATCCCGACGAACAGGATCCTTGAAGAAGTCCACGATCATGGATGCAACCCATTATGGAGTATCTCCAAAATGACACGATCCCAATAGAAGAAAAACGTGAAAGGGCATTTAGAACAAGAGTCTAAGATTTGTAATAATCCAAGGTAAACTCTATAAAAAGTCTATGACAGGTTCATACCTCAGATGCTTAGAAGATCCTGAAGCTGCAGAAGTTTTGAAGGACATACATGAAGGAGACTGTTTCAATCACACTAAGGGCAGATCCTTATGCTCCAAGGTATTGAGAATAGGATACTACTGGCCAACCATGAAAATATATACTTTTCTACATGCTCAAAAGTGTGATGCTTGCCAAAGACATAGCAACATCCTACATCAACCGGCGGAACCTCTACATCCTATTATCTCTTCATGGCCATTAATGAAATGTAGAATGGATATAGTAGGAAAATTACCAATAGCTCTAGGAGGAAAAATATTCATGTTGGTGATGACTGATTACTTCTCGAAGTGGATCGAAGTTGAAGCCTTCATTCAGGTTAAAGACAAAGAGGTGGTCTCATTTATTAAACGTAATACCTTGACCAGGTTCGGGATCCCTGCTGAAATCATATGCGAAAATAGATCCCAATTCATAAGCAAGAGAACAAGAGACTTTTGCACGAGTTAGGGAATCAAAATAATAATGTCCACTCCTGTTCATCCCCAAGCTAATGGTCAAGCAGAATCTAGCAACAAGATCATAGTAAACAACTTGAAGAAAAGGCTAGATGAAAAGAAAGGAAGATGTACATAAGAGCTTCCTTTCGTCCTATGGGTATATAGGACTATTTCTAAAGTAGCTACTAGTCAAACCTCCTACTCCTTGGTGTTTGGGACAAAAGCAATGATACCTACCGAAGTAGTGATCCTGACAGCAAGATACTTGCTCCAAAATCAAGAAAAAAATGACACGATCCTAGCCTAGGATCTTGATGTTGTTGACAAACTCAGAGATCTTGCCAAGATACGCATTGTTGCTCATCAACAAAGGATAATCAAGGATTACAACAAGAACATAAAAGTCAGAAGATTCCAAATAGGAGACTTGGTATTAAGGAAAACATTCCAATATTCGAAGGATCCTAGTGTGTGTAAATTAGCTCCTAAGTGGGAAGGACCACATCTGATAGAGGCTGAAGCAAGAAAAGGAGCAGATTGGCTAGAAACACTCGAAGAAGACATTTGCCAAGATTCTGGAATTATATACATCTGAAAGCATACTATATGTAAATAAGACCAATTAATCTTCAACAAAACCGAGGTACACATGTTCTTTACCATAAACTTTCGTCATTACTTATTTTCTCCTCGAATACATTACTAACTTAAGCATTAGAGGGGCGTTGGCTAGACTAACGCCCAACCTTAGCTAATGTTTGCTATGTAGAACAACGTACATCTAAGGATCTCCATAAGAAATGATCCTAAAACATAAGGATCCTCCAGGTTGAAGATCCTAAAACATAAGAACCTTGACATACGAAGATCTCAACATCTTAACACTTGGAAAATTCCATTATATCAACGGTATAATCTTTAAACCATCATATACACAAGCTAGAGACTGATCATCTCTCTAATGCTTAAGGGTACTTAATCCCCTCTAAGGTTTAAAGAGCTAATTACCTCTTTCACACGAACTAAGGTTTATACACATCGTTTGAACGCACGATATCTAACTATGGCATATGAATAAGGGGATCACTTCATGATGCAGTGGCTTCGCAACCCTCTTATATTTGAACAGATCCTTAAGGTTTATAACATTTTATGATGAGTTTTGAGCATTACAGCATTCCTATGGTGCATATGCAACCCTATTTGCTTTGGATCTAGGTTTTTCTCAAGATATACATGCAAATTAATTTTCCAAAGCAAGAACCCTAATCTAGCATACAATTTTCAGATTAAACAAATTAAACAAGAGTTAGAAGAATACCATTCTTGTTGATAGCTTGATCTTGACCTTCAAGAGCTTAGTGCCACAACTGATGCACCTCTAATGGAGTCACAAACACCACTAGCAAAAGATGAACAAGAGAGAGAGAGAGAGAGAGAGAGTGAGAGAGACAGAGAGAGAATGGAGGCTATCAATTTTCAGCTAGGGTTCACTTATGAAGCATAGGGGCTGAAAACAATAGCCAAGAGGTCCTTATATAGTTAAGCTGCAACTAGGGTTTTCAACTGGAAATCCTAATTCCCTTGTTTAGGCCTTAAACAATGCATAAACCCCCACATGACAAGCCTTGGATGAAAAATCTATGAGCTTCCCATAGATTTTCATCCACCCCTAATCAATAGGGTCCATCAGCCCAAACTACAACTATTACTGATTTACTTAATCAGTCCCTGTTCTTTTAATCAGTCTCTTTTGATCACTAAATTAATTCCACATTAATTTTTTATCAATACTAATTAAATTGTATGATTTCTCAATTAATATATTATTCTTATAATATATTAATAAATCATTTATCAACCTCTTTCTCACAATTCATCCTCTCAAGTTGCTATGGTGAAGGCAACCCAAAAGGACCATGCTACTATCGAGTCTAGTACATACCAATTACAGTTATGGGCTTAGACACCTAATCCAATAGTCTCTCACTCGGATAAGTCTAATAACTATAACTGCAAGTACGACTTTAAAATCCTATTAGCAATCGTAGCTCTCAAAAGCCGATGTTGAACTCTGACCTAGTCAATAACACATCCTTTAGATAAGGGATCATATAGTCCCCCGTTCTACAAGATATCGACTGGACAAAGACATGGAACATAATCATTCTCAATGTCCAATAGTTTGTTTCCCGACTTCTGATTTGTTTGACATAGAACTTAATTGAACACATCAATTTAGTCCTGACCGGGCCCGACACATAAGTCAACACAAAAATCATCGAGGGGCCCAAGATATCGCTTTTACCCTCTTAGGATAAAAGGAACAGATAAACTTTGACTTATATGCTTGTACTATTTACTCATCAAATCGTACACAACAACACGTTTTATAACATCAAGTTACTGATGTGTTTACGCACTATCAATTCACAACCAACTTGTAAATAACAACTCATATATCTTGGTTTAAAGATTATATGATATTATCATCTCAGACTCACTCATGATAAATTCCATCAAGTGATTCACATGAGCATGGGTTTAATCCAATACTCAAATCTTAGTTCAAAAGTACTCATGAACGTTGCAACAAACCTTTGCTATGTCTAAACACTTAGACAATCTACAAACCAATTCATGATAGTCTTGCCTCTTTACCTACTCCCAAAGTATGACCGATTGTGGATAATTTGAACAATCTAATTATTCTGGAAGTAAAACATGCAAAAGTGAAGCAATAGTAAACAATTAACACAAGATAGTAAGCTTTACTCATAAATAATTCTCCATTAATTAATCATTAAATTTCAATTAGATTTAACTATTATAAGCTTCTAAACATCTATTTAATCACAAAAACTAATATCATCCTTCAGACCAATGCCCATCGCATGCTGTAAATGTTTAACCCTGATCAGACCCTTTGTGAGGGAATCTATTGGGTTCTCCTCTGACGATACCCTCTTAACCATGAGGAGTCCTTCTACCCGATGTTTGAATTAGTGGTATTTTCTGTCGATATGTCGGGGATCTGTCATGATCCCTTGGTTCCTTGGTCAAGGCAATCGCTCCTTTGTTATCACAAAAAATATCCATAGGCTCCTTTATGACTGGTACAACTCCAAGGTCTCCAATGGAGTTCTTCAACCATATCATCGCCTACGACGCTTCGCTCGCTGCTATGTACTTTGATTCACGCGTTGAATAAACCACTGTCTCCTGCTTGGAAGTTTTCCAAGTAACTGCTCCTCCATTTAGGGTAAACACCTAGCCCGACTGAGTGCGAAAGTTATCTTTGTCGGTCTGAAAGGTGGTGTCACTATACCCTATCACTCTCTAGTCATTACTCTTACCAAGTATAAGGACCCAGTCCTTAGTCCTTCGAAGGTACTTAAGAATGTTCTTCACTGCTCTCCAGTGAGCTCTACTAGGGTTCCTTTGATATCGGCTAACCATGCTCAACGCAAAAGCCACTTCAAGGCGAGTACATGTCATAGCGTACATGATCGAGCCAACGGCGGAAGCATATGGCACTAGACTCATTTCCTCTATATCGACATCGGTACTCAAACTCTAAGGCTTACTCAGCTTGGTATTGTTTTGGATTAGCAGTTCCCCTTTCTTGGAATTCTCCATGCTAAAACGTTTCAGCACCTTGTCCAAGTAGGTACTCTGACTAAGTCCTATTTGTCTTCTACTCCTATTTCTCATGATCCTTATCTCGAGAATATAACCAACTTCCTGTAGATCCCTCATAGCGAAACACTTCCCAAGCTAGGACTTAACTTCTTTAAATGTTGGGATGTTGTTTCCTATAAGTAGTAGTCAACAACACACACAATTAGAAAGCTAACTATACTCCCAATAGCCTTGACATACACACATGACTCATCCTTTCTTCTCAAAAATTCAAACTCTTTGACTTTCTCATCGAAACAAAGATTCCATCTGCGAGACGCTTGTTTTAATCCATAAATGGATTTCTCAAGCTTGAACACTCTATTGGGGTACTTTGCATCTACAAAACCCTCTGGCTGACACATGTAAACATCTTTAGCCAACTTCCCATTAAGGAAAGCAGTTTTGACATCCATTTTCCAAATTTCATAATCATGAAACGCAACGATTGCCTACAAAACCCTAATAAACTTGATCTTGGCCATTGGTGAGAAGGTCTCATCATAGTCAACCCCTGGGGTTTGAGTAAATCCATTCGCAACCAGTCGTGCCTTGAATGTGTGTACTTTCCCAAACATGTCGGTCTTCTTCTTGAAGATCCACTTGCACCCAACCGTCTTACAACCTGGTACATTGCCAACCAAGTTCCAAACTTGATTGTCATACATGGACTGAATCTTACTGTCCATTACCTGCTTCCATTTGGCAGCTCTGGGCCCGCCATGGATTCTTGTAGTTTTTAGGTTCATCCAAATTTATCAGTGTACTATCACTGATAAATGTATCACCTTCAGTTGTTATATGGAAACCATACAACATAGGTGGAACACTAACTCTACTGGAACGCCTTAGAGGTAAGGACTCGTCAATTGGTTCTACGGAATCTCTTCCTCAATTTGAGTGCTAGTGTTATTGTAACATCCCAAAAATACGATGCAAAAATTTCATTTTTAGTTCATTATTAAAACCATAAATATCATCATCAAGTAAACAACATAAACCATGTATCCCCAAAAATATCATAACATCTGTCAAAGTATCAAATTATCATATTAAATATCACAGTGAAATATCCCAGGTCAGAAAATTATGGTGTGTGCCATGCGATCATCCCGAGCCCTTCTTTTTGCTAGCAGAATTACCTGAAACCAAAATGAAAACTATAATCATGAAGCTTAGTGAGCTCCCCCAAACTACCACATACCATACAATAAACACATAATAGCATATTGGGCCTTGCCCACTGCATCGGGCCCTGACCGACATCGGACGAATCCATCATCGGGCCTCACCTAGCATCAGACCGAAGTCTGATATCAGGCTCTGCCCGACATCGGATCGAATTCCGGTATACATATATCATAATAACAACACATAAAACATAAACATATGACATATAAAATATAATGCTTCCTCGGGCTTGCCCCGACATCGGACCGAAGTATGGAACACATAATACATGACATATAAGCTAAATTTGCATCGGGCTTGCCCTGGAATCTGACCGAGGTCCGTAACATACACAAGTACTTGCAGGAATCACGAAGACATAGAGCATACAACATTCCTCGGGCTTGCCCCATCATCGGACCGAAGTCCGGAACATATAAGCTATATTGGGTTATCCACGACATCGGACTTAATTTCGACATACACTAACATACATGAATGGGTCGGAACTGGTGCCTTCAACTCATTCCTACTGGAGGAAAACACACCTCTCAAACTAGATGTTGAACTCCTGGATGAGGAATATTTGTTGGCTGCTCCCACGACTCCCCGAATGACTCTGTACAATAATACTTTGTTAGAAAACTGAAAATCTATCTAAGGGTAAAATGATCATTTTACCCCTGGTCAAAGTCAATGCTCTAGTAAAAGTCAATGTTCTAAGTTAACCAACTCGCCGAGTCAACCTTCCATCTTGTTGAATTCTAAAACTCAAAATCCTAAAATCGCTATCCAACTCGTCGGGTCAATCCCTGACTCGCCGAGTTCCCTGGCTACTCATGGTCACGATTTATCGAATCAACTTGTCGAGTCATTCCTCTGACCCATCGAGTTCTACCGCGAACAAAATCGGGAAAACTCACTTCAACTCGTCGAGTCCCTCCTTAGACTCACCGAGTCCCTCAGTATGCTTGGGACATCTTAACAGATTAAGCCCTACACTTCAGATCTAATTCCCAAACTTCATCCATAAACTGGACATGGCCTCTTAAGGGTAAAGTTTTCAACTTTACCCACTCCTAATCTTTCTTAATGGGTTTAGTTCAAACCCTAGCACCTTAAGACATAATTCTTTGTCCAAAATCCTTATTACTCCTACCCAAGGCAGAAGAACCAAGATCTAGGCCCTAGACACCCACCAACATCGTAAAGCCTCAAACTATACTTCCATGCATGGCCCTTTGGGGCTTTAAAGGCCATAACAACATCCTTAGGGTTTGTATGGGACTCCAATGGCATAAAGTTTTCACCTTTATGCCTTTATAACCTTTAATGACTCCAGATCTGAAAGTATAATCAACTTGGGACATCCATGACTCATAAATCATATTTCTTGGACAAAAACCCCATAAAAGTGACCATAAAGAGATCTATGGAACTACAAGTCAATTTAGGAGCTTGATCACCAGAAAGTGATGAGAATCGAATGAAATCTATGGATCTATAACCTTCTCTTTGAACCTTCAAGCTGCTTATTCTTCTTCAAGGCTTCAAGAACACACAAACCACTCAAGGATAGCTCACATACTCCCAAAATGCTCTAGGGTTTCGTTGATTAGGGTTTAGGACTTAGAGACTGCAAATGAGGCCAACGAGTGGGGATTAAGATGCTTAAATAGGGTGCAAAAAACCCGAAATTAGGGTTTCACCGTGGCCGAGTTACTCGTCGAGTTGGGGATCTCAACTTACCGAGTAGATAGCTCAAATGTTGCGCATACACTACCTTCTACTCGAAGAGTTAGGGCCACCAACTTGTCAAGTCCTTCATTCAAAATAAATAAATAAATGAGTTAAATGCATACCAGGAACCAAGCGTCACAATTCTCCCCCACTTGTCTTTGACTTCGTCCTTGAAGTCAGCTGCATCTGGAAAAAACTCCGGGTAGTGCTCCCTCATCTCCTCCTCAGGCTCCCAAGTCTACTCCGAACCCTTACGATGCTGCCACTGCACCTTCACTAGCTCAATCCTCTTGTTCCTCAGCTCCTTCGTCTTGCGATCCAGAGTCGTCACTGGTCTCTCAATGTAATTCAAGTTGTCGTCAACCTGAATATCCTCCAAGGTCACAAATACCGTGTCATTCACATAGCACTTCTGTAGTTGGGAAACATGGAAACTATTGTGGATCTGGCTGAGCTCTACGGGAAGATCCAATCGATATGCTACCTTTCCCACCTGGGCTATGACCCTGAAGGGGACGATATACCTGGGGTCCAACTTTCCCCGCTTCTAAAACTGGTACTCCCCATGACCCTCTAAATAACCTCACCCTAACAGATTGGGGTCCTACACTTCCTCCGATAGAGCATCTTGAAAGGTGGTTGGTCTATGCTGGCGTGGTAGCTATTGTTTTATGAAAATTCTGATAACGGAAGATACGCATCCCAACTACCACCAAATCCAAAATACATGCACATAGCATGTCCTTGAGAGTCTGAATCGTCCTCTCGCAATGTGCGTCGGTCTGGGGGTGGAAAGTGGTGCTGAAGTGGAGATGAGTACCCATCTCGTCGTGAAACCGCTTCCAAAGTCTAGAAGTAAAACAGACATCTCAATTTGATACCACCTAGATAGGCACTCCATGTTGTGCCACCACCTCTCACACATAAATCTCGGTCAGATTCTCCGCCGATATTCTCTCCTAGATCGGGATAAAGTGAGCGCTCTTGGTGAACCAATCCACGATGACCCATATCGAATCAATCACACATGCGGTCCTGGGAAGCTTAGTGATAAAATCCATAGTAATGTCCTCCTACTTCAACACGAGGATGTATAATGGTTGTATCTTGTCGTGAGGCCTCTGGTGCTCTGCCTTGACCTTCCTGTAGGTTAGGCATCTCTCTACGTACTAGACTACATTTTGCTTCATGTAAGGCCACCAGTAATCGGGTCGAAAATCCCTGTACTTCTTCGTCGCCTTTGGATAGATGGAGAACCTGGATGTGTGGGCCTCATCCATCAATATCTATCATACTCCACCCCAGTACGGTACCCAGACCCTCCCATACATGGTCAATAGTCTACGTCTATCGTAATCAAAGGATGCTACCTGACCTATGATTCGCTCGCACTTACGGTGCTCCTCCTTCAGGCCTTCAAACTGCACCTCTCGGATCTGCTCTAGCAATGGGGTAATCACTGTCATCCATAGAAAGATGTCTCGAATCGGGGCCGCTACCGCCTTGCGGCTCAGGGCATCAACCATCACATCTAACTACCGACGCTGCCTCATGTTCGGATTCAGCTGATCCACGAGGTACCTCAAACTCTTGTGGTCCATATAAATGGTACAACGGATCCCGTAGAGGTAATACCGCCAAATCTCTAAGGAAAACACCATAGCCCCCAACTCTAAATCGTGTGTCGGATGGTTAGCCTCGTGACGCTTCAACTGCCTTGAAGCATAAGCTATCATATGACCCCGCTGCATCAAAACTGCTCCCATGCTTGTGATCGAAGCATCATAGTAAACTACAAAGTCATAAATTCCCTCCAGCAAGGTCAGAATCAAAGCCTCACATATCCAGTGTATGAGGGTCTCAAAGGCTGCCTACTATTCAGGCCCCCAACGGAAAACCACCGACTTCTTGGTTAGTCGGGTCAAAGGAACTCCAATCTTGGAAAAGTCCTGAATGAATCTTTGGTAATGACTCGCTTGACCCAGGAAACTCCAAATCTCAGTTGGAGACCTCGGAATCTACCACTGCATCACAACCTCTATCTTGGCTAGATTGACCAGAATACCCTTCTGGTAGACAATATGCCCAAGGAACTGCATCTCGCGAAACCAGAACTCGCACTTAGAGAACTCTGCATAAAGTCTCTCCCTCCTCAACGTCTCCAGCACCTCCCTCAGGTGATCCTCATGCTGCTCCTGAGTCTTAGAGTAAACTAAGCTGTCATCAATGAAGACTATTATAGACCGATCCAACATCGGTCTGTACACACGGTTCATGAGGTCCATGAATACGGCTGGAGCATTGGTGAGCCATAACAACATCACCACAAACTCATAGTGACCATAGCGAGTCCTAAAAGCTATCTTCTGCATATCATCGTCCCTGACTCGCATTTGGTGATACCCTGATTGTATATCAATCTTGGAGAACCATGATGCTCCCTAAAGATGATCAAACAAATTGTCTATCCTCGAAAGTGGGTAACGGTTGTTCACCGTTACCTTGTTCAGATCTCAGTAGTCTATACACATGCAATGTGACTCGTCCTTCTTCTTTACAAATAGGATCGGGGCTCCCCACAGCAAACTCCTTGGCCTGATAAATCCCTTGTCTAACAGCTCTTGCACTTGCGTAGAAAGCTCCTGCATCTTGGGAGGAGCCAACTGATAGGGTGCATTGGCTATAAGAGCCGCACCAGGGACCAGGTCAATCCTTAACGAAACCCGTCTCTCTGGAGCTACTCTTGGTAAATCCTCCGGGAATACGTTCGGGTACTCTCGCACTACCCGTACATCATCCACTATCGTCTTACCCTTATCCCAGGTATCCATGACATAAGCGATGTAACCCGTGCAACCGTGTTGGAGATAACGCTTTGCCCTCGCTGCTGAACATAGGGTCAATCCACCCTGCAGCCTCTCGCCCTGAATCACTAAATCTCCCCCACTAGAAGTGCGGACCCTCACCAGCTGCTGCTCGTAGTCAATTACTGCCCCATTGGGGCTCAACCAACCCATACCGATGATGACCTTGTTCCCTCGCAAGGGAATAGAAACCAAATCCACTGGGAACTGCTCATCGAATAACTGTAGAGTACATCCTCGGTGAACCCTACCAACTCTGACAGTCCTGTCATCTGCTATCTCTATAGCAAGTGGGAAATCCAGCTACCCAGGAGCCCCTGAGAATCTCTTGCTGAGCGCGAGCAACACACAAGATCGGGTGGCACCCAAATCAAACAGTACCAGAGCCGATATATCGTTCACTAAGAATGATCCTATAACAAAACATATAAACGTAAGCAATAGTCAATATCAATAAAGAGATAAAGGTAAGTTATATACCCGTCACCACGTCGGGAGCTTCTCGTTCCTCCTCAGCTGTCAATTGAAAGGCCTTGATCTTTGCCATAGGCACCTCACCCCGGTCCTGACGACCGTCCGTAATCCTCAATGTAGCAGGGGCAGGTGCTGCCACCTGCCTTGCAGCTGCTATGGTTGGGCACTAGGACCGCTTGTGTCCCCTCTGATTACATTGGAAGTAAATCAGATCCGATATTGTCGTGGTGGTGGTAGTATCTGTATAATCTCTACACATATGCCCAATTCGGCTACACTTAAAGAATCCTGAACTCCCTGCCTTTCACGCCCCCTCATGCAACTTGCCGCATTTTCCAGAACGGTTGCATCTCTGCTGGCTCCTAGGCCTGTAGTCTAATACCTTGAGCTTCTTGCCTAAACTCCCTAACCGAACCACCTGGGTTTCCTCTTCCTCTCCATCTCTAAATCCAACTCCCTCTCTCGAGCCCTAGCAATCATGTCCTCCATCGTTTTATAGCTGGAGTGGCTCACAAACTGGTGGATATCACTCCGCAACATCTCATGGTATCGGGCCTCTTTCGTCTCCTTGTCCGCCACATACCGCGAAACGAGAAGGGCCCCCTCCCTGAACATTGCGGTGATCTCAATCACCGTCTCGGTCGTCTGTTGGAAATCCTAGAACTCCCTAGCAAGTTGTTGAACCTCTATCATGGGTGCAAACTCGACCCTAAACCTGGTCGTAAAGTCACTCCAAGTAATCTCATCAAGGGCTGCATCATCACCAATCGCATGTCTGACCTCCTCCTACCAATCACGTGCCCTGTCCTTCAGAAGATAGGACGCAAGTCAAATCTTATCCCCCTCAGGACATCTGCTAGTGCGGAATGCATTGGTGATATCCGCCAACCATCTGGTGCTCGCAATGGGGTCCCGAGCCCCACGATATCCGGGAGCTCGACAAGCTCTAAACTCTTTGAAAGTCAGTGTGCGCGATCCTATCATGGCCGCCACCTCAGTGTGAAAAGTACTCAACCTCTCATCCAAAAGCTCATGAATGCCCTTCTTGATCGTGAAAAAGATCATAGGATTATGATACAGGATACTGCGTGTGATCTCAGAGGAGATTAACTCCCTAGTCTGGTCATCTAGCTGCCCGACCCCTGAGCCTGAGCCTGATCCCTTATCGGTGCCTAAACAGCCGACTGGTCTGTTGCGTAAAATCACCATTCTGAAAAAACACATCATAACAAACATCAGAATACTAATCAATTCTAGAGGGATCACATACACTACAAGTTCCTTGGATTCATCTCAGTCTTCCCTGACTCGAGTACGGATCCTCTGCTTCAGTAGTATGGGCCCATACTATCTTCCACATCTACATGTACTTTCCTCAAGAGCTGCCCTGACTTCACCAAGTCCATTCTACTACTAATGCTTCACACGTTACTCTCACGCTAGGCTTTCCCTAGGGTAATCACCATTCCACTCTCCACCATCAACTGCATAAGAATTCCTTATTTTCTTCCCCTAACTAGTTCGCGAATACCATTACATATCACTCATACTAGATAATTCTTCGAATGAGAGATCCTTCCCGACAACAGTTGGACTTAAACAAGAGTTACGAAATAGAGCTAGACCTAACCTTCTGAAATTATTTAGTCCTCAGAATATGTAGCTTAACATATTCGTTTACTAGTTAGTAAAAGATAACTAGGACTCCTAAAAGCACAAAGCAAGCAGCATTCGAGCACTGAGTAACATAATCAAGCACATTCTAATTAGGCCATCATACTAACTAATCTGTAGTAGCATGTAGTTCATAAAGTTGACACACATATAGCAGGCACATAAGATATCCTTCCTAGATCCTTAGTACTAATCTAGAATGCAGTTCTCATAAGCATATCATAACATAAACATGTATGGGTAATTTAGTAGTACTTACTTAAGCTCGGCTGATTGCATGCACCGCACCCTTTTCTATTTTTTTAATTTTTTTTTTGCTTTTTCTAAAACTCTTTTATTTTCTCAAATTCCTATATAAACTTGGTTTTTCTTTTGAGAATTTCTATACCAATTCCTTAACTTAAGTTCAGACTTACCCCAAAGTGTGCTCGAATCCCTCAAACCAAGGCTTTGATACCAACTTGTAACATCCCAAAAATACGGTCCAAAAATATCGTTTTTAATTCATTATTAAAACCATAAATATCATCATCAAGTAAACAACATAAACCATGTATCTCCAAAAATATCATAACAACTATCAAAGTATCAAATTATCATATCAAATATTAGGGTGAAATATCCTAGGCCAGAAAACTGTGGTTTGTGACATGCAATCATCCCGAGCCCTTCCTTTTTCTAGCAGAATCACTAGAAACCAAAACTGAAAACTATAAGCACGAAGCTTAGTGAGTTCCCCCAAACTACCACATATCATAAAATAAACACATAATAGCATATATTGGGCCTTGCACACTGCATTGGGCCCACCCGACATCCGACGAATCGGGTATCCCCCCCCCCCCCCCCCCAACATCAGACCGAATTCCGGCATCTGGCCCCACCTGGTGTCGGACCAAAGTCCGGTATACATATATCATAATAACAACACATTACACATAAACATATTACATATAACATATAAAGCTTCCTCGGGCTTGCCCCGACATCAGACCAAAGTCCAAAACACGTAACACGTGACATATAAGCTAAATCTGCATCGGACAGAGGTCCGGAACATACAAACAAGTACTTGCAAGAATCACATAGACATCAAACATACAACCTTCCTCGGGATTTCCCCGGCATCGCACCGAAGTCTGTAACATATAAGCTACATCCGATTATCTCCTTCATCGAACTTAAGTCCGACATACGCTAACATACATGAACGGGTTGGCATTGGTGCCTTCGACCCATTCCTACTGGAGGAATACTCACCTATCAAACTGGATGCTAAACTCGTGCGTGAGGAATCTCTGTTGGCTGCTCCCACGACTTTTCGACTGACTATATACAATAATACTTAGTCAGAAAACTAAAAATCTATCTAAGGGTAAAATGACCATTATACCCCTGGCCAAAGTCAATGCTCTAGTCAAATTCAACGTTCTGAGTTGACCAACTTGCCGACTCAACCTTTCAACTTGTCAAATTCTAAAACTCAGAATACTAAAATCGCTATCCAACTCGTCGAGTCAACCCTTGATTCACCAAGTTCCTTGGCTACTCATGGTCACGATTTATTGAATCAACTCGTCGAGTTATTCTCTGACCCGTCGAGTTCTACCGTGAAAAAAATCAGGACAACTCACTTCAACTTGTCGAGTCCCTCCGTCTGCTTGGTCCATCTTAACATATTAAGCCCCTACAAACTTCGTCCACAAACTAGACGTGGCCTCTTAAGGGTAAAGTTTCCAACTTTACCCACTCCCAATCTTTCTTAATGGGTTTAGTTCAAAGTCTAGCTCCTTAAGACATAATTCTTTGTCCAAAATCCTTATTACTCCTACCCAAGGCAGGAGAACCAAGATCTAGCACCTAGACACCCACCAACCTCGTAAAGCCTCAAACTTTACTTCCATGCATGGCTCTTTGGGGCTTAAAAGGCCATAAGAACATCCTTAAGTTTTGCATGGGACTCCAATGGAATAAAGTTTGCACCTTTATGCCTTTACAACCCTTAATGACTCCAGATCTGAAAGTATAATCAACTTGGGAGATCTATGACTCATAAATCATACTTCTTGGACTCATAAATCATACTTCTTGGACAAAAATCCCATAAAATTGAACTTAAAGACAGTTAAGGAACTACTAAGCAAGTTAGGAGCTTCATTACCTGAAAGTGAGGAGAATGGAATGAAATCCATAAATCTATAATCTTTCTCCTTGAACCTTCAAGCTCCTTCTTCTTCTTCTTCTTCTTCTTCTTCTTCTTCTTCTTATTCTTGTAGGCTTTAAGAACACACAAACCACTCAAGGATGGCTCAGACACTCCCAAAAAGCTCTAGGGTTTTGTGGATAAGGGTTTAGGAATTGGAGACTGTAAATGAGGCCAAGGGGTGGGGATTAAGATGCTTAAACAGGGTGCAAAACCCCGAAATTAGGGTTTCAACCTGGTCGAGCTATTCGTCGATTCGAGGATCTCTACTCGCCGAGTAGATAGCTCAAATCCCGTGCATACACCACCCTCTACTCGATGAGTTAGGGCCACCAACTCGTCGATTCCTTCATTCAAAATAAATAAGTAAATGAGTTAAATGCGTACCAGGATTCAGACGTTACAGTTAGAGGTTCTTTCACCGCTTGATTCTTGAATCTCTTCAAGATCAATTTGACTCCCACTTTCCTCTTGGTAAATGATTTCTCTCTCACGTAAAATCCTTCTCCTTGCTATGAAGACCACGTTGTCACTAGGTCTGCAGACAAGATATTCAAAAGATATATGTGGGTAGCCGATGAAAATACACCGATCACTGCAAGGTTCAAGCTTGTCGTGAGTCTCTCGTCTTACAAAAGCTTCAGAACCCCAAACCTGTATATGTGCCAACAGGGTAATCTTCCTTGTCCACATCTCGTTAGGTGTTTTGGCAACCTTCTTAGTTGGGACTAGATTAAGGATATGGACGGCAACCTCTAAGGCATACCCCTAAAATGAGATAGGTAACGAGGCTTGACTCATCATGGAACGAACCATTTCCAACAAGGTTTGATTGTGCCTCTTAGCTACACCATTGAGCTGCGGTGTCCTAGGTGGTGTCAATTGTGAAACAATTCCACTTTCCTTGAGATAGTCATGGAACTCGATACTAAGATACTCACCACTCCTATTGGATCTGAGCATCTTTATCTTCCTTCCCAATTGATTCTCTACTTCTTTCTTAAACTCTTTAAACTTTTAAAAGGTTACCGACTTGTGCTTGATTAAGTAGATATATCTATATCTACTATAATTGTCGGTAAAAGACACATAGAAGCGGTTAGCATCCCTTGTGGTGGATCTGAAGGGACCACACACATCTGTGTGTATGAGATCCAACAATCCCTCATCTTTTTCACAAGTACCAGTGAAAGTCGATTTAGTCATCTTTCCAAGTAAACAACATTTGTATGTGTCATCTGACTTGAGGTCAAATGACTCCAAGACTCCATCCTTTTGGAGTTGGGCTATGTTCTTTTTGTTGACATGTCCAATACGACAATTCCACAAGCACGCCTTGTCTAAACCATTAGACAAATTGATATGCAACACATTATTTCCTAAGTTGTCTACAACCATCACAATTTCATATACACCATTACAAGGCAATGCTTCAAAATAAAGTACCATTATAGAAAGCATTAATAGAACCAATTTCATTGTTAAATGAAAATCTAAAACCTGTTTGTACGAACCATGAAAAGAAATAATATTCCTCGTCATTTCTGACAAGTAGCAACAATCATTCAAGTCTAGTCCTAACCTACTACTAAGAACTGCATAGTAAAACCCCATCTTGGTGACATGTGACGATTTCTTATTCCCCATTATTAGGTTCATCTTCCCATGCTCCACATCCCTACTTCTTTTAGCCCCTGCAAATCAGAATATATGTGAAAACCACATCCTATATCAAGGATGCAAGAACTAACATCTGATGAGTTATTAGATTGAATAGTATAAAAACCTGCTAAGGTAGGCTTTATCTTCCCATCCTTGATGTCCTGCAAGTAATTAGGGCAGCTTTGTTTCCAATGCCCCTTTTCATGACAGTATAAGTACGTTGCTTCTTTGGAATCATATGAGGGAGTGGTACAACCTCCTTTACCTTTGGATCCATTTGAAGTAGATCGATCATGGGACTTTCCCTTGTGGTTCTTGGAGGGAGCTTTCCCCTTCTTCCCTTTTCCATGTCCTATAGCAAGGACTGGGGCAACAGCAACAGGAGTGGACTTGAGAACTTTGTCTTTCAATCCACTTTCAGCAGTTCTCAACAAACCTTGAAGTTTACTCAAGGTGGCTTCCTCCTTGTTATGATAATTCATCTTGAACTAATCATAAAAAGGAGGTAAAGAGTGGAGAATGATTTCAATCGCTAACTCTTCGTCAAAGTTGACATTCAACTTGAGTAGCCGATCCACATACCTTTGCATCCTTTATAAGTGGGCCGTGATGGATTCTCCATCTTTCTTCTTGGTTGTGATTAACGAGGCAATAATCTCATACCTTTCTTGACGCGCACTTTCATGGCACTTTTCCATCAAATCTTGGCATATATCGTAAGGCCAGTAGTCCTCGTAGAACCACTTCAGCTTAGGAGTCATAGTGGCTACCATTATACATGACATCTTTGTTGCGTCCTTCTCATGATCCCTATACTCAACTATCTGTTCAGGAGTAGATTTAGTTTCATCGATCCTGTTGAGTTGCTTGTCGAGAACATATTCCTTCTATTTGTAAAGTAAGGCCATTCAAATGTTGCAAATCCAATCATTGAATTTGGATCCATCGAAGGTGATCCTAGCACAAATGTTCATGAGGGAGAAGGAGCTTGAGGAGTTGGAGTTCGAGCCAGAAGCATTGTTTGAGCCATACATTTGAAAAAGAAAAAGAAAGAAGTTTAGATTAGATAAAGAATCCTTAATATAACACCCAAATGAAATATTAAAGCTAGGACCCAACACAATAGTTCACAATTCGGAAGAGGGATGCCATAATCCAATTGCAAATTATTTGAAGGTAGGTAAATGACGATTTACCAATTCCACCACGAAAAATGAAATGAAATTTTGGTTTTAAATGGAATGAAATTCCTAGATTCTTTTTGATATTCATTGATCTTTTAAATGACATGTTTAATCTTGATTATGCCTTTCAAGTTTGTGACTGGGATACCGAAGATCACAAATAATGTGTGAATAACCATGCAAATTAGTTTGGCACTCTTGAGTCATGTACCACCTAATCAATGTGTCGGTTAACCATACAAGCTCCATTGATCTATGGTAGTTCTCGAGCTATCATTTTGCACCCTTGTTAGTCCAAGTTAGTGTGTCGATTAACCACACACACTCCATTAACGACTTGGCAAGGTGCAAAGTGAAATTTCATGGAATAGCATCATTTTCGCATTTTTCCTAAAGTAACTAAGATTGGGAATTTACAAAAACATTTAGTAACTTTATAACTTTCATTATACTTATTAATGAGGAATTAATGTCCTATCATACCCGTTCGGCTAACGATTGAAGAGAATTATTATCGAGAATCAGAATGCAATCATGATTGTATGAATGTAAAGTATGAACACATGAAGTAAATATTAATAAGATCTTATATTGATGAAGAACTGATTACAATAAGCAGAGAGAAAAATGTGAATGATTAATGAATCACTCGTGTATTCGTATACTCTACTTCTAACCTCAATCCCTATTTATAGGAAACCTGAGTGTACAAAAAATATACTAAGTCATAAACTATAAGCTTCACACAAAAGAAGACTTAGTAAAATAACTAACATGCGAAACAAAAGAAACAAACATTTCGACTTTTACAACTTCTAATCTCTACAATCTCCCCCTTTGTAAACAGTCGAAACTATTCAGTTTGTGAGATGCTGAATAGCTGAGTTCATTGTTCTTCTGATTTCCGAATACCAAGTAATTATCTTTTTGAGCTCCTTCCTGTCCCCTTCATTATTCTTCGAGCAATTATTCATACGAACTATGAAATTCGTATATTGTGAAGTTGTGTATCTTTCAATTTCAGAGACTTTGAACAAAAACTTCTTTGGCTTCCTCTTCGTATCTTTTCCAGCAAAAACCATGCCAAAAGGTTTAAGGCATATCTCTCCATCTGAATATTTCTTCAATTCTGATTGAGACAGAGTAGAATCCCATGGAACCATCACTTGTTTTCCATGAACTGATGCAAGTTCTTCATCTGTTAACGCCAAGCAATCATAGTAGTTATCTATGAATTTCTTGATATGTGTGAAACCAAACTTGAACACATTTGTATCATGTCCGTTGAATTTATTTTCTTCCATTTCCTTCAAGATCAGAGCCACTTGAATAAGATCATTTAGATTCATCAATGGGAAGTCAGCGATAGTAAAATCAACAGGCTTGTAATCTAGCTCGAACAACAAAGTATCGGAAATTTTGAAGCATGTTGTCGAACAATTCATCCTTCTTGATAGTAAGCACTTTCTTGATTTTCATCAAAGACCATACCTCATCTTGATCCTTCGCAAGTACAACATGAAATCTTATTTTCATTGAAATAAATTCATCAGCATTCTTGAATTTTTCACTAATCTTGTACTGCGTTGTCACGAACATCATCTCATTAATTGGAAAGTCGAGTTGGCATCTGTCTGAATTTGCAACATCATAACTTCTTCTAGGCTTTTTCTCAAATTCATACAGATGACTTCCCACAACTTTAGATTCGATAGTTTCATATGAGTATAACTTCGCAGGATCACCCTTGTTCATTGTTGGTGGGTATTTGCTCTTTTCCTCATGATGCTTTGTACTTGTCTTAATTTCTCCATTTTAGCTTCTGCCTCAACTTTCTTTTCTTCTTTTGATTTTTCAATAAGCACCTCTTTGCCTTTCCCAGCAACCACTGCTTGAGGTTTCGCACTCGAACTTCCTCCTTCAAATGAACCAATGATAATTCCCTTGAGAATTGGCTTTGTTGTTACTATTGTTGAAGGAATTGTTTTCGTGAGTATTGGCAAAGTTGTTTTAAGTTGAGTGGAATGAATCTTCCCAACAGTCTTCGCATCTTCAACTTTACTTCCTTTTATTTCTCCCCCTTGCACCCCTGTGAAAGCAGGTGGGGCATTCTTTGGCAATAGAGAAGTAAAGTTGGTAATTGGGGCCAATGCCTTTTGAATAGCTTGCTCCAGAGTATTAACTTTGAGAGTTAAAAATTCTAGAGTAATAATTGTTTGTTGAGAAGTCTGCGAAACACAACTTTTTAATTCAGTAGCCAACTGAATTAATTTTGAAAAGTGCTCTTTATTCTCTTGATGCTTAGCTTCGATCATTTGAGCAGCCGGTTGATAATCAGTGGCAAGCTTAGTGACTGCTTCAGCAATAATATCAACACATTTATGGACCTCTAAATTTTGCGAATGAAGGTCTTGAATCTCCTTTTCAACTTCAACCTTTAACTCCTCAATTTTGAAGTTAACATCTTCCCTGACCTTCTTTACATCTTGTACAAAAAGAACATGGTGTTCTTTTGTAACAATTTTTAAATCCTTGATAACACCATCAAAATATTTGCCTTGAGCTTGAATGCGAAGCTCATTATTTTTGTCAGAGTCATCAACTTTCGCAATGATACACTTCTCTGCAGCTTTTATCATAGATTCAACCTCCATGCCTGAGATAGATGACTTTGTACCAACATCTGCTTGTGATTGAATAATGGCATTCAACTTGCGATTCAGTATTTTAAACTGCTTACCTGACATAAGCATATGATCAGGTATTTCCTCCTCTTCTCAATCAAAATGTATGGCTTTAGACATTCCTCCAAAACCACCTCCTTCTGTTTCTTCATCAGACTGAGCTTGCGAAGGTATAGGTTGTGGTGCTTCAGGTGATTGAGATGGAAATAATGTAGTAAAAGGATGTTTCAAAGGATGATCAAATATTGATGATGTGGTTGTTTGTGTATTTGGAAGAGGAAATGGTGGTAATGAAGTAGATAAGAAAATTGGCTCTGTAAGTTCAATATTTGAGATAAGTGTCTCCGTATTAGATATGTATACAACCTTATCAGAAATAATCTCTTCCTCATGAACTGAAGTATGTGTAACAACTTCAAGTGGTGTGGATGTGGTAGTGGAAATTTACGAAATGATTGGAAGAGTAACAGTTACCGTTATGGAAACAGGTGGAGTTTCGGGAACCACTTCGTCATCTGATGATTCATTTGGAATAACCAACTTTCATTTCTTCTTGAGCTTTTGTGTAATATGCTTCGTAACCTCTGCAGCTCTTCTTCTTTTTGAGCCAGGAGAAACAGGAGCTGGAACGTCTCTAAAAATAGCTCCCTTACTACTCACCTCCGTTTTGCGAATAGTAAGTGAAGTAGTTTTTGATTGTGATAATTTGCGAAGCTTCTTTAAGACCCCTGATTTCATTGGTATAGTTTCCTTTGTCTTATTAGGAGAAACCTCCTCTTTCTCAACCCCTTCATCCTTTGACAGTTTGGAAGATTCTTGTTTGTTTTTCTTTTGAGTTTGGTTCTTTTTCTTTGAAGAATCAGCAGTGATTTCAAGCAACATTCCAGTTCGCACATTATGATCAAACGTTTTCATGTAACGAACCAAAACTTTGTGAGTAGGTGAAACTTTGCGAAGCATCGCATCAGGAATTCTTGCGACCCTTGTAAAGATATTTTCATCATCTTCAACAGCTTTTGGAAATTGGTACAAATAAAATTCAACAACTTCTCCGTCTTCAGGAGCTTGAATTCCTTCTTTTGCGTATACTTTTTCCAAAATTAAACTCCAGTACCTGGCACAAGAAATCCCCTTCCCAACACTTGTATTTTCGAGACTTTTGTTGAACTCCTTCCATAGCTGAGTTCCATAATCAACACTTAAATCATAATAAAGACCCATCACCATAGCATAAACCTCCATTCTTCCCCTGTCTAACCCAACACTCCTCCCGGTCAAACACCTAAGAAAGATTCCAAATAAGAAGTTCCAAATGCATGGTAGGCTTGATTTTATGAAATCACTTATCTTTTCAAGAGTGGGTTGATGACCTATTTCATTGAACATGAAGATAATCTGTGAATTTGTTGGCTTAAAGAATGGTGGGTTATTTGGAATGTTTAAGAAGTTGATGAACATGTTCTTGGTAAGACGAACTGTCTTATTATTCACCAGATTGAAAGTTATGACATCAGTTGTATTGTTGTATGACGCAGTTGATGCCGCAATTGACAACCAAGACATAGGAAAAGAGAAAGAATTGAACATTGCAGTTGATAATGGTGACCTTTTTAGAGCAACGACCAACATCTTCAATTCTTCTAGGTAGGATGAAACATTAGGATCAACTTGGTAGTTTGTGCTTTGAATCTTCATAAGCGACTGAGAAATAACTTCATCAGTGTTGGATTGAGTAGCAGCCATTGTTAGGGTTTGAAGAAAAGAAAGAATCAGAGAATTTGGGAATTTTTGTGTTTGATCGCGTAACCGTATAACACCCTCTTTAACCCCCTTTTATACATAACCCTGATTGATTTGAATTTGAAGCGGGATGCATTTAATGATATCTGACGTGGCACCTTGAAAATCGGACCATTACTGCGAAAAGTTAGCCATGTGTGAAAAAGCACCTGTTACATCGCCTAGAAAACTGCACAGAATACCATTCGTCATGTATACATAGCCTGACAATATTCCCTTTAATGAAATGTAACTGTTGGAACCCTTAGCATGGAGGCAAGGCTCTTTCACTTTTGGGATGAAAAGCGAAGTCATATGGCAGTCTTGCGAAATCTTCAGTCTAAGTTGGTATTACTTAGAACCTCAAGGATTTCGTGCGTGCAGTGTTTCAAAGAAATTAGATAAGAAGCAAGATAATTTTTTTTTTTTTTGGAATTTTGTGATATCAAAAATGCAATTTGACACAAAAGTAGTTAAACCCCAGGCAAAGGTTGCTTCGTTAATCATCAAGAAATATGATCAACAGCTTGTGTATGTTCCCGTGAATTACATTCGAACAATTTTTGATAAGTATCAAAGGGCTTCTTTTTAAAATGGATTCTTGGGTTGGTTTAAAATTTCGTTACATGTCATCCTAAACATAAGGTGATTAATTGTAACAGAAATTACTTGTATGACCAGTGTAGTCAGTGACAAGTCAGCTTTGAAAATGTTTATCATGACTAGAACATGCAAATGAAACTCACACGGAAATCATATTCATAAAAAAAATTTATAAATTGGATCTTGTTGGATAACAAACATCGTGGGTTTCAAATGTTTGATCAAGACCACGCATGCGAAATGAATATGATTTGGAGTTTCAAATTTTGGTACTAAAACAAAAGTTTCGTCAATATCTGGAACAATGTTCCTCGTCAATTCCTTAAATTGTAAGATGTTTGGGTTTTACCTTCATCATGGACTCATGATGTCAGATCATTAACACAAAATTTTTGTATATCTAGGTCTTGATTGGTTTGATCAGAGACCTCTCGTACTTACGTCTTTTTGTGTGATTTGTGCTAAGAATTTTGTGATGAAAAAGATTGACTATAAGATCGAATATACCTCTGTTATTTGTGGACCAAACAGAAAACTCTTTTCTCATATGAGAAGAGTAAGGTAGCTCTTTTGACTAATGTGAATACAAGCCTAATTGGGAAGAAATTTTCATGAGATAATTTCATTAAGGCTTTCATTTCTCACACATAAAGTCATATGAGGCTTAGGTCAACATGCTGCAGCATGCTTCTAGGGACATCCTAACGAGTACAAAGTTGAAAGAAATGATACATTCCCTTAGAAACATTTATAAGCATGACCTTTTCGCATTCTGCTCTTGACAAAAACAAAAAACACACAAAACTTAAAGAACAAAGAAAAATATTTTTGTGGTTTTTGAATTTTTCAAAAATAAAGACATAACAAAATAAAATCTTTTTGGATTTTTGAAAATAAAAACAAAACAAAAGAAAATATTTTTGATTTTTCAATTAAAAAAAATTAAATGAAACCTTAGTTATCAGATTTGAGGATGCGAAGCCTCTTAATGAACAATAACTTCTGAATGGTTTTGTCTCAGAGCTTCTGAATGGACCTTTCATTCTTGTGTTATCGATTTTGAAACTGAATTCACATCAAGCATTCCCAAAGATGCTAAAATTCTTACAAAAGATTTTTCATCAAGAGGTTTAGTAAAAATATCAGCAAGTTTTTCAGTGGTTTTCACAAAATGTATTTCAATATTCTCATCTTCCACATAATCTTTGATAAAATGATATCTAAGAGCTATGTGTTTTGTCTTTGTGTGTTGTACTGGATTATGACAAATGCGAATTGCACTTTGAGAATCACAATACAAGGGAATATTTTTCATGTTTATCGCATAATCACGAAGTTGACTTTGAATCCAAATGATTTGCGAAGTGCAAGCAGCAGCTGAAATATATTCAGCCTCAGTAGTTGATATAGCAACACAAGTTTGCTTCTTTGACTGCCAACTCACCAATTTTCCATCCAGTAGTTGACATCCACCACTTGTACTTTTTCTATCCAAAGTACATCCTCCAAGATCAGAATCTGAAAAAGCTTGAATGAAGAATCCTGATTTCGCAGGATACCAAAGTCCTAACGAAATTGTTCCCTTAAGATAACGAAAAATATTTTTCACTGCAGTTAAGTGAGGTTCTCTAGGATTAGCTTGATACCTAGCACAATTACACAGCGAAAACATAATATCAGGTCTACTTGCAGTTAAATACAATAAAGACCCTATCATGCTTCGATAAAGTGTTAAATCGACAGCAGGAGTATCTAACGAAGGAGTTAGTCTTCTTCCCACAGCCATTGGTACTTTAAACTTCGTGCTATTTGTCATTCCAAACTTTTCAAGCAGATTCTTTGTATATTTTTCTTGGTTGATTAAAATTCCATCCATGTTCTGTCTGATATTCAAACCAAGAAAATTGTTAATTTTTCCCATCATGCTCATCTTAAATTTACTTTTCATAAGATTTTCAAATTCAGTAGATAATGCTGGGTCAATTGAGCCAAAAATAATATCATCAATATAAATTTGAACAAGTATAAGATGATTCCCAACTTTCTTGCGAAATAATGTGGGGTCAACTGATCCTTGTTTAAATTTAGATTGTTTCAAAAAATTGGTAAGTGTTGCGTACCAGGCTCTTGGTGCTTGTTTTAACCCATAAACTGCTTTATCTAAGATGTAGGCATGATCAGGATGTTCTTCATTTACAAATCCTGGTGGTTGTTCAACGTAGACTGTTTCTTCTAGTTCTCCATTTAAGAATGCACACTTAACATCCATTTGATAAACATCAAAATCTTCGTGAGCTGCATAAGCTAAAAATATGCGAACTACTTCTAGTCTTGCAACAGGAGAAAATGTTTCTTCATAGTCTATTCCTTCTTGTTGCGAATATCCTTTAACAACTAGTCTAGCTTTATTTCAAATAATATTGCCATCTTTGTCGGTTTTATTTTTAAAAATCCATTTTAATCCGACAATTGAAACATCAGAAGGTTTAGGAATTAATCTCCAAACCTTATTTCGTTGAAATTCAGCCAGTTCAGATTGCATAACAACAACCCAATCTGAGTGTTACATAGCATTCTTTACTGTCTTTGGCTCTATTTTTGAAATAAAAACATTAAACATACATAACTCTTGGTTCGCATTCAGTACCTCATTTTTCGCACAAATTTGAGCTCTTGTCAACACACCATCTTGTGGATTCCCAATCACATGTTCTTTGGGATGATTCCTTGTCCATTTCTCCAGTGGTGGAAAATCAGGATTAAATTCCAATGGTGCATCTTCGTACAAATCTTCATTTTCGGATCCTGCAATAGAAAAATTATCATTTAACTCATGAAATTCATCATTTTCATCAAGATTAATTGTCTCTGTTGCATCATGCTCCCCCTCAACATGATGTTCATCCTGATGCTCCCCCTCAAAATGATGTTCCTGTTGAAATTGCGAATGATCCCCCTTAACTTGATGATTCATATTTTCATTCTCCCCTCGAAAGTTTGCCCTCTCTATGCATTGGTGATTGTATGCTCCCCCTCCATACGTACTTCAGGCACACTTTCGCAAGATATTGACGTTGAAGTTATTATTGAATCATCAATATGTTTTGAGGATTCTGATGTTTGATTATCATGAGCACTTACTTCCGCATCAATTACCCTGTCAGGAGTTCCAAAAATTAAGTCATAATCAAAATCATTGATATCTGATTTTTCAATTTGAGTATCTGAATCAACAAGAATTGATTTATGTTCAAATTTACTATCCGTTTGTTTAATATAGTAATCATCAAAAGTTAAGTTGAAAGTTTCTTCAACTTTTCTTGTTTGCTTGTTCAACACTCTGTATGCAACTGAATTTTGTGAATATCCTAAGAATATGCCTTCATCAGCTTTAGCTTGGAACTTGGTCAAATTATCTTTTAGATTCATTATAAAACACCTGCAACCAAAAACATGAAAAAAAAATTACATTAGGTTTTCGACTGTTGAGTATTTCATATGGAGTAACATTGAATCTTCGATGAATGAATGATCGATTTTGAGTAAAACATGCAGTCGATACTGCTTCAGCCCAAAGATATTGAGGTAAATTCGCATATGTTAACATGGTTCTAGCAGCTTCACATATAGACCTATTTCTTCTTTCAACAACACCATTTTGTTGTGGAGTATATGGTGATGAGAAATTATGCGAAATGCCTTTGCCTGTGAGAAAAGAATCCAGTGTTTGATTTTTAAACTCAGAACCATTGTCACTTTTAATTCTGCGAACACTCTTTATTAAGACTCATCTCAATGTTTTTGATAAAATCAATCATTGTCTGAGCAACTTCAGATTTTAACCTGAGAAAAAACACCCATGTGAATCGAGAAAAATCATCAACAATAACTAAAATGTACCGCTTTTTATTGATTGTTGCAACAGTCGACGGTCCACATAAGTCAATGTGAATAAGTTCCAATGGTTCCATAATCTTTGAATCTATCACAATTGGATGACCTTTTCTATGTTGTTTTCCTTTTTTTCAAGCTGCAAACAATTGGTTTGATGAGAAATTAGAGGCCTTTGATAGTAAATAGACAGCAGGTTTGCCCACAATTGGTTTGATGTCTAGTGTAAACATGTCGCCATAAAGTACTTCATTTGTCTTCGAGTTTGAGATGATACTTCCTTCTTCATTAAACACAACCTGATTTCCAGTACCCACAACAAGTTGCGAAACACTGATCAAGTTATGTTGAAGACCTTCAACATAAGCAACCTTGTTAACTGTGAATTGTCCATTTGTGACTTTTCCATATCCTTTCACTTGACACTTGTGATTATTTCCAAATTTGACTACTCCTGCATTCTCCAAGCTTCTATAATCTCACAAGTTTTCCTTTCTTTTAGTCACGTGACGAGAGCAACCACTATCAATATACCATTTCTCATTATATTGCTCATCACATATCACCTGCATTTATTGAAAAATTTTAGGAACCCAAAACTTATTGGGTCCATCATTAGTAATTTTGAACAAATTCCTTGAATTTAAAAACCATGTTTTTACTTTATCTAAGACACTTTCTATTATATCAACATCATCATATCTAGATATTGAAATATAGTTATTCAATAGTTTTGGATTTCCATTGACTTCCATTTCTTCCTTCACAACATTCTCAACTTTCATAATTGGTTTCCATTTTTGTACCGAAACTTGCGAATCATGAGATGATGAACTACCAGTAATAGACTTATTGAAGAATTTGTCAAATGCATTCTTTATCTGTTGCTCTGAAAACTTCCCATTTTAATATTGTTTTCATTTCCCTTCAAGCCAATTTTTGATCGTATATACATCTGATTTTCCTTTTGTATACGAAACTTTGGTTGGTTTAGAAATTGAAGGATTTGGAAAATTTGGTTGTGTAGGTGAAAATTTTTGTTTTGTTTGACTTTTGACATTAAAAGTTGATGAATTATTCGTAAATTTGCCAACATTGTGAAACTTATGATCATTCACAAATCTTTGCGAAGTCTCAAATTTTCTAATGTTGTCATATTTGTGAACAAATTTATCATTATTTTTCATTGGAATTTTGTCAACAGTATGTATTGGTTTGTGAAAACTTATATCCTTTTGAAATTTTGATGAATGTTTCTTTGAAATTTGTTCTTTTTCAACTTTTGGTTTATCATTAGACACCACTTGCCAAAAGATTGTTTTTCTTGCTTTTCTTTTTAAAACATTATTTTCTGTTGAATACTTTCCAACCATCAATTTAAATTCATGAGAATTTAGTTTCACTTCCATCTTTGGTTTTCATCTTTTTCAAAAACTTTGTTTTCTTTTTCTTGTTTAATCACCCATTTTTGTAATGATTTTTTATCTTGAAAAACATAAGAATTTTGAGTCAAATTGTTTTCTACTGTATTTTGATTTGCAAAGAAACCTTCAGTAGTTGACCTTTGATTATCATATTCAACCATTTTGTTGAATTTAGGTTTTATTATCTCAACATTTCCAGTTGTGACAAAGACTTGATTTGGAAAAATTGTGTTATCTGTACATGTAAAATTTGGATAAACCACAGTGTTAGTTTCCAAGTAATGTGCACCTTTGTCATTAAGAATTTTTTTGAATTCTTTTGTATCTCCAAACACTTGATTAACAACAATTCGTTAAGGTGTTTCATGTGAATCCTTCACTTATTCTTTGTCTTGATCAATGTCTTCAGTCTTCCAGCTTTCAACTTCCACATTATCAAAGTCACAATGTTGCGAAGTAGAGGATTTATCATTTTCATCCTTTACTATTGAATCAACTATAATTTCTTTACCTTTGACCTTAGATATGATATTAATGATTGACAATTTAAAACAATCGATCTCTTCTTCCTCTTCAATCTCACTGATTTCATTCACATTATCTGAATTGTCATTGACATCAACATAATTGAGTTGAGAATCAAGAGTTGAATTTTCAGTTTTCTTTAAGATTTTCACTTGTTCATTCTTTGTCAAACTTTCATTGACAATATCAACCAACTCATCAGCATTCAAGAATTCATCAATTTTGACAATACCAAATGCGAATCTATCATCAGGTATTTTGTCAAGATGAGCAATTGTGTTTTCGCAATCATAAGAAACAACATCAACTTTTTCGTGTTCATATTCAAGAAAAGATAAAAGTTTCCTATGTTGTTCTTTTCTTATTTCAGATGAATGATGTAAAGCTGTTAACTTCGCATACAAACGTTTAGCAGAGTTAGAATATATGTTTCTTTGTGCTAGCAACAACCTAACTTCTTTATCTAAGTTGTTCCTATCACAATTTACATTTTCCATTTGTAGTTCAAGTTTATCTACTCTGCTTCGTTTTATTTCTAATTCTCTTCTTGTTTCAACTAGTTCCAGTTTTATATTTTGTGCTTCTGTACTAGCAGACACAATAACAGAATCAAAATAATCAACATTATCATCAAATGAAGTTATTTCAGCATCATAAGCAGATAAAGGAATATTAAATGATTCAATAATAGCATGTACCTCGGTGGTTATTGGAGATTTATCAGTGGATTTGGACAAAAAGCATCGTCCAGAAACTTCCTCTTCGCAATTGTCTTCATAGCTTGCGAATATTGCACCATGAGTTGGATGCCTCATTTTTCATCATCAGATCCTGAAGACCAGATCTGATAAGTTCCACTTTCTTCTTCATCAGACTCCCATTTCGCAACTAATGACAAACCTTTTGCCTTTGCACGCACCTCCTCAAGCTTTTCTGAGTAGTAGGCTTCAGTCTTGATTTTGCTTTTCTTCTCTTCTTTCTTTCTCAGAATATAATTAGCTGCGAAATGGTTTGCCCCATTGCAATAATGGCAATATATTCCAGAATCACCTTTTAGTTTCTTCTCTTCCTTCGCATCTTTCTGCTTTTCTTCAACCTTTTCCAATTTCTTCTTCTCCTCACCTCCAGCTTTTGTGAATCCACTCTTCGCATCATTTGGCTTTCCTTTTGGATTGAAAGGCTTTTTGAAAAATTTCTTAACTCTGTTGTTTGAATAGAATGCAACTGCTTCATCATCAGAATTCATAAAGAAACCTTCATTGTCTGATGCATCTTTCTCACCAGCATTAATTTCAATAGCCTTTGAAACTAAAGCCAAAGGTCCTCCTAGACTTTGTTTCATTTCTTCAAGCATTTCTGCAACTTCACTTTCATGAGTTTTCAGTTGATTGTAGAGATCATTCAAGATGGTTGTATCAAAACTTTGTTGGTTCTTTATCATCATACTCACACTACACCATTCTTTGCGAAGACCCATGATGAATGTCAGATTGAATTCCATAAGAGATCTTGAGATTCCATACCTGCTGCATCGATAAACAAGCCCATTCAGAAGATCATAGTAGTTTTCAATTGTTTCAGCATCCTTTTGTCTGAATTCCTTAAGTTCAACAAGACATTGCTTAATAGAATTGATCTTTGTCTTCTCACTTCCTTGATATTTCTCTTTTAGTGTGTTCCAAATATCCTTGGCTGTTTTACAACTACGAATGTAATTGTAAACCACAGGAGGCAAAGCACCTCTTAGCTCCCTCATACATCTTTTCTCATTTTTTTTCATGTGATTCTGTTGTTCAACAACGTCAATTGAAGAAGCAGATGATCCAATTGTTTGAACATTTGCAGGAGCTATAACTTTTCCACTGATATAATTCCAAAGTTCTTCATCAATTCCATTTAAGTAATCCTCCATCCTATCAGCCCACTGATCATAGTATTCAGGGATTAACATTGGAATTTTGGTTGAAGAACCAAGTAAGTGAGAGAAAGAAGTCATGGTGTTCATGTTGAAGTTCACCACTGATGAACACGATAAATTTTTAGAAAGCTTGAAAAACTTGATGTAATTGTGAATTGATCAAGCGAATTGATCACCGATTGCTAATTGATCACTCGACTAAACAATTCAAATGCAGAATCGATTCAATTCTGAAGATCAAGAGAGATTTTCAGAACCAAAAAGCGCGGAAAATTTTTAGTAAAATTACTACTCAAAAAGCAAATGATTTTAAAACGAAAATCAGATCAATGCAGTTTGAAATCCTGCTCTGATACCACTTGAAGAGAATTGTTATCGAGAATCAGAATGCAATCATGATTGTATGAATGTAAAGTATGAACACATGAAGTAAATATTAACCAGATCTTATATTGATGAAGAACTGATTACAATAAGCAGAGAGAAAAATGCGAATGATTAATGAATCACTCGTGTATTCGTATACTCTACATCTAACCTCAGTCCCTATTTATAGGAAACTTGAGTGTACAAAAAATATACTAAGTCATAAAGTATAAGCTTCACACAAAAGAAGACTTAGTAAAATAACTAACATGCGAACATTTTTTAAATGAGATCATTTTTTAAATTGAGAACAAATTTGAACCACTAGTTTTAAAAATTAAAAATTTAGAAGTATAACAAAAAGCTTTTATTAAAAAATAATTACATTTGTCCTACAATCTACACACTTTCTGTTATGTTAAGTTAGATCTAGATCGTCAGAACCACCATTAATTTGTTGCCAGAACCACTAGAACATCGTTGGAACAACTGTAAGCCACTATAACCATCGGATCAACGCCTCTTCACTTTCTCTAGATCTGCTGTTTCCATCTGCCTCGGTCTCCAACCATTGGAAACCACCTCTTCACTTATCGTCATCTTCCTCCACCTCCATCTGTTTGAGAGAACAGTCGAAGAAATGAAGGATCAAATCACACTCCGCATGAGTGGCAGTTCGTTGTATTCCATCTCGTTCGGAGCCTGAGCCTGAGGGTGGCCACAGGTCGATTTCCGTGACGGAGATAGTCTAATTATCAGAATCTATGACCTACAACGGGGTCTTTAAACGTCAAAGGTTTTATAAATCGGTACAGATGAGACGTTAATGGAGATCCGGCTCAGATGTGTTGCTAGTGGAGGCGTCTAGTTAATACGCACCAACATTGTCGGACACTAATGATTCGCTAAAGAAGAAAGATTTGTTGGAGGAGGGAGCTACCAGACATGAAAGTTTGGCAAGAAGAGAACAAATCCTATTGGAAATCATCCATTGCTATTTTGCATGTGAATTAAGATGAGGTCAGATTCTGTATTTTGACTTTTCAATGATTATAGCTAGGTTAAATTTAATTTGGGTTACATAAACAACAGACTTACGTTTTGGGCTATTTCTCATGGGTTTAACATTTAGATGAATTTTGAATCCTTTTTTGTTAATTGTATCCATTAATAAATTTAATTGTTGGACATATTTAAAATTTTAAAAAATAAATAAAACAAATTAAGTTTTATAAGTTAAAGAGTGTATTAATTCATAAGAACGTATTTTATGAATAGAAATGAAATTTCAAATATTTTGTATTTACAAAAGATATATCATATAAATACATTTTTTACAATGTAGATTATCAATTGTGATTAAATACACAACACAAGTATTGAATCGAAAAAAAAAATTAAACATATATATATATATATATATATATATATATATATATATATAATTAAATAAACATAGTTACATATAATTAAATTTACAAAAAATACTATTCAAAAGAAAAAGCGAAATCAAATATTTTCCATATTAATCATATGTTATTAAATACATGAAAAAAATTATTGAATGGTGAATGCAAAAAACAAATATTATCCATATAAAATATATATGATTTCATACATATAATGTGATTAAATACACAATAATAAGTATTGAATCATGAACACAAAAATGAATGTTGTCTACATAAATAATATGTGATTATATATATATATATATATATATATATATATATATATATATATATATATATATATAATCACATACAATTAAATACACGACAGTAACTATTGAATCAAGAACACAAAAATGTATATTGTCCACATTAATCATATGTAATTAGATACTTATAGTCACATGTGATTAAATACATGAAAAAAATTATTGAACAAAAAACATCAAAAAGAATCTTGTCAAATATAAATCATATGTGATTAGATACATCATACATATAATCACATGTGATTATATACACAAGAACAACTGTTGAAACAAAAAACATGAAAAAACAATCTTTTCTACATATATCATATAAGCTTACATATATAATCACATGTGACTAAATACACGAGACTCACTAATGAATCGAAAACGTGAAAATAAATATTGTTCACATAAATCATATGTGATTCAAACATATAATCACCTATGATTTATGTGGATAAGATTAATTTTTGTTATTCTCTAGTATCTAATCCCATGATATTTATTTAGACAAAAACAATATCGCCCATATAAATGACATATGATTAAACTCATAGAATCAAATACGATTATATACATGAGAACAACTATTGAATCAAGAACATGACAAAAATTTTCACATAAATCATATGTGATTAGATACATATAATCACATGTGATTAAATACACGATACCAACTATTTAATAGAAAACGAAAAGTGAACATTGTCCAAATAAATCATATGTGATTAAATACATATAATCACAAGTGATTATATGTATCTAATCACATATGATTTACGTGGACAAGTTTCATTTTCGCATTCTCGATTCAATAGTTGCTCTTGTACTTAACCACATGTGACTATACGTATCTAATCGTATATGATTTATATGGATAATATTCATTTTGGATTTTTAATTCAATATTTGTTTTCATGTATTTAATCACATGTGATTATATATATATAACCACATATGATTTATATGCTCTAGATCTGTTTTTGTGTTCTTGATTTAAAAGTTGTTCTTTGCCCACTTTAATCATATGTGATTAAATAATATATGATTATATACATATATATATAATCATATTTAATTATATGTGTCTAATCACATATGATTATGTGTACAAACTTCATTTTTGCTTTCTCGATTAAATAATTGTTCTCATACATATTTAATCACTTGTTATTATATGTATATAATCATATATGATTTATATGGATAAAAACGATTTTTGTTCATATAAATCATATGTGATTAAATACATATAACCACATGTGATTATATACATGAGAATGTATATATGAGAAAAATTATTGAATCGATAACATGAAAAAAAATTAGGGCTTGGTGGCGATGGGTGGTGGTTTTGGTGGGTGGTAGCTGGTGGTGGTGGCTTGAGATGCTATTTAGATATGGTGATGGTGGTGGGTGATGGGTGGTGGTGGGGGTAGGTAGGGTGGTCATAAGTGGTGATGGTGGTAGAGAAGTGGGGGAGGTTGGTAGGTGGTGGTGGTGGGTAGTGGTGATGCATGGTGGTGGTGGTGGTTGGTTAGTGACGCTGGGTGATGGTGGTTATGGGTGATAGTTGGTTTGTGTTGGTTTTGGATGGTGGGTAGTGGTGGTGGTGAAGGGTGGTATGGGGGATAAATGGGGTGGTAGGTGGTGGTCGAGGATGGTTTTTATAGTGGGCGGTGGGTGGGTCGGTGATGGTGGTGTTGATGGGTTGGTGATGAGTGATTATGGCGTGTGGTGATGTTCAGTGGTGGTAGGTGGTAGTGACGGTAGGGGTGACATATCGGGTGGTGGGTAGTGTTAGGTAGTGGTGATTGGTGGTAGAGACAGTTGTTGATGATATGTAGTAGTGGTGGATGGGTGGTGCTGGTGGTGGGGGTAATGGTGGTTGGCGGTAGGGTGGTGGTGACAAATGGTGATTCTGGTGTACGGTGGTTTTGGTGGGTGATAGGTGGAGTGGAGATGGTGGGTGGTGGTTATGGGTAGTGGTGGGTGGGTGGTGGTGGGTGGTGATGGCCTTGGTAGGTGGTAGGTAAGGGTGGTTGTTGCGGGTGGTGGTGATGGGTGGTGGAGGTGGGTGGTGGTGATGGGTGGTCGTTGGTGGTAGTGGTGTGTGGTGGTCATAATGATGGGTATGGCAGGTGGTAGTCATAATGATAGGTAGTCGGTGGGTGATAGTGCTAGGTAGTGGAGGTCGGTGGTGGTGGGTGGGGGTGTGATGGTGGCGAGTTGTGGTGAGGAGTAGTGGTGGTCGGTGGTGATGGTTGATGGTGATGGATGGTGATCGTGTTGGTGATGGTGGTGGGTGGGGGTTTTCATGGGTGATGGGTGGTGGTGATTGGTGGTGGAGGTGGGTGGTGGTTATAGTTGGTGGTGGTGGTCGATGGTGGTGGTTGTTGGTAGTGGTGGTTAGCAGTGGCAGGTGGTGGTGGTTTTCGTGGTTGGTGTGTAGGGGTGGTGGTAATGGGTGGTGTAGGTGGGTGGCAGCGACAGGTGGTGGTGGTAGGTGGCAAGTGGTGTTGGTTAGTGAGCTTTTTTTTTCATTTATATTAATTTTATTTGATGATTTCAATATTAAAAAATTATGTGGTTCAAATTTGTTCTCAAATATTTTCGTAATAAAAAATGTTCTCAAGCAAAGGTAGGATCGGTTTGGATCCCGATCCTACGTACGATATTATGATCCCACCTAAAATACCATCTGACTCGTTTTTCATATCTGGGATCGTAGAATCGTACGACCTACAATTAGGATCGTGATTTTAACAATGATGTATATATGTATATTTTTGATAAAAAATTAGTTTATATATATATATATATATATATATATATATATATATATATATATATATATATATTTGTTATTTTCGACTTTTGCTCGGCGTAAACGATGTGTATAGGTGCCTATTTAGGTGTTTTGAATTTTTTTTTTTGAAAATTTGATTTCAATATATATATATATATATATATATATATATATATATATATATATATATATATATATATATATATATATATATATATATATATATATATAAACACACATTAGAGTCTTCTGGGATCACATATATTAATGGGAATCCAAGAACAGTTTTTTACTAAGTGTGCATTTGTGCATATGATGTAATGCATATATGTACAACACCGATATGCATATATGTAGATTTCATATATACACATACACACACGCACGTGCGCGCATACACACACACACACACACACACACACACATATATATATATATATATATATAATGGACTAATATGTAAAAGCTAAGAAATAGTACGAAAGATCATGATAGGTAAATGAAGGTTGTAGAAATTTGAATATGAAGTGGACATGTGGTAGAATGTTGGTAGGCGGGATACTAACACGACTTTTTGGAATTTATTGGAAGTGGCATTGATCATGGAGAAACTAAGTGAGAGAAGATTACGATGATTTTGACATATCCATAAGAGACAAGTGATGACAATTCTTAGAAGAGTGGAGATAACCACAATTGAGGGGACGAGGAGGATAAGTCATTCGAGAAGGAAATAAGAAAATAGTAAGAATATAGACTTGATAGAATTATCTATTTCTGAGTACATGACCTCGTATCGGAAACTCTGTGGGCTTTAGATCAGGGTAACCTAATAGTATGTAGTCTAAGATCTATGTAACATCCGAAAAACCATAGTAAAAAATTTCATTTTGAAAACCCCTTAATAATCCATAAACCATACAAAACATAGTTTCCCAAAAGCCACGATTTAAATCAGAGTATCGTGTATCATAATTCAACAAATATCCAAGGATGATGTGCACAATCATGCCTTCGCATTTCCCCGATCATTTGATGTACCTAAAACCATAAAATCAAACTGTAAGCACGAAGTTTAGTGAGTTTCCCTAAAATACTACACAATAGAACATATACAAATAATACATACAAGGTGGACAACCATCTAGTTGGATTATCCCTAGACCACAACCTTCCGGTCGGATTTCCCCGACCCACAACCTCACTGTTAGATTGCCCCCTTCTAGCCCACAACCTTACAATTGGATTGCCACCGGCCCACAAGCTTTAGGTTGGACTGCCTGGGTTTGTTGACTGTCAACACAAAGCAGTACAGTCTCAACCTAACAACACTATGTCGACAAGTAAAACAAATAAACACATAACAACAACCAAATAAGCTTACATATCTTAACAGTCCACTACAGTATAACAACATTCTAAACCAGAATACACAATCTGTTGGGCCGACATTGGTGCCTTTAACCCACAAGTACAGTGAGAAAAACTCTCATGAACTATTCAACAGAAGCCCAACAGCTACCTCAGTAATAGAACAACCAACCCAAGCTTTCTAAAGCCAAACCGAAACCAATCCTTAGCCAAATGCTCAATTCTATGAAGTTTGAAAAAAAGTTAAACTAGTTAAAAAGTTAACGTTCAAATATCAAGGTCAAAATTGCCAATCAGCATTCTTCCACATCATGGCCTTCCCTGGCGACATTGTGGGTACAAAATTCCAAAATAGTCGCTAATTCCCCAGTCGACACACTGTGGCAGCCTAAGGCCATGCCGTGGGGACTGGTCTAAACAACTCCAATGAGCTTAATCCATTTTGTTCCAATTCTAAGAAATCCAAAGCTCAGATTTGATCATTCCCAAGGTCTTAATGGATAAAGTTTCTAACTGTATCCATTAGGAAGGTTCAAACCACCAAGGTCTAGACTTTAAGTGTCGAAGGGACCTAAAAATGCATCTTTCTCAGCTTAATCCATTAAGTCTAAGTCTCCAACATTTAGATCTTTATCAACACGATGTATAGATGGATAAAGTTTCCAACTTTATCCATAATATTGTCTCAAGATTCAAGATCTAAATTTTAATACCCTAAAATAACCTAAATAACCATGACAACTTGCATGGCTGAAAGGGAAGACAAAAGATCAAAACTTTCCTAGTCCAAGAAAACATTCTAAACTGAATAAAAAAGGTGTGGGAATCCAGATCTGAAACATACAATGCTCTTGGGACATTGGAGAGTAATAAAGTTTCAAACTTTATTCCTAACTCTCCACAATGAATATGTAATAAAGCTTGGAACTTTATAACTTACAAAGGTCTAGAAGGTAGATGATAGTTGAGCTCTTTAATTTCCAAGCTTCAAGGATTAATCTTGCATGAAACATTGCTCCAAGACCACCAAAAACGCTAAAATAAAAGGATGGGAGAAGAAAGGGAAGGCTCAAATCTTAAAAATGGAGGTTAGGGTTTCTCCCAAGAGGTTCTAGATATGATGGAGGCTAAGAAAATACCCTAAAACATGAATCCTTACCTTTAAATACATTGAAACCCTGAAAATTTATTTGGCTTTGGGCTGCACAGTTCTCATATAGTGAGAATATAGTTTCACCTCATGAGCACTCTCACGTCGTGAGAATTACATCTGACCTCGTGAGAACGGATTTCACCCGTTTTCACTCCAACTTCAAATAGTCATAACTTATTCATTTCAACTCCGTTTTCGGAATTATTTATATGCACGGAAAGGTGTTGAAGAGCCTCACAACCCTATTTAATTACTTTTGACTTAATACATATTGAACTAAAAGAATAATCCATGTAAGAAGCCTAGAATATTACTTTTTTCCTGTAAGTCCCCAAAATGCTTGTGTATCAATCAGATCCGTTTGATGGTGCAGAATCCCAATCAAACGGATGATGCCAAATCAAAATAGAAGAGAAGAAGAAGAAGAACTTGGATCTTGAATGTATTGATGAATATGACTGAAGTTCCTTACACAAGATTCACTTTCTCTCTCTAGAACACACCTTAAGTTTCACACACTTAAGCTCTTCTCTTCTTTCACTCTCTACTACCCCTCACCCTATATATAGTTGGGAACATGGGCCTAAATGAGTTTACGGCCATAAACCTGTTTACAGCCGTAAACACCCCACCTAGTCGTAAACTAGACTGTAAACTCATAAAATATTACATAAAAATACAATTGCCCAGAAAAGCAAAGTATAAACCATATTTTTAACCCAACAATCTCCCCCTTGGTTTATAGGTTTCTTTTCTTAATTGAGCCAACAAGCTCCCCCTAAAAAGTAGCTGGATTTTCTTGTCAATCTTCATCGAGAGCTTACCTTCAGCATTAATCTTCAAATTCTTCACAACTTCAAGATGAACTTGATGAATCTTCAATGAATGACCTCTTCTTGAGTAGTTGGGATTTTCTTAAGAATTTGACATTGAACGCACATTGAGTGAGGATGCTTGATGTACTGATTCTTGAAAGATAGCGCTTTCAGTTTGAGAATATTTAGAGATAACATTAGTGAGAACAAATCTTCTAGATCACTTTAGCAGGTACAACGATAGGAGCAGACTGATTGAGGAGACTTCAATGCAATCCATCACATAATCTTCAGTTTCTGCTTCACCTTGCTTCCGGGGTAGAAAAATTGAATGTTGAAAGAATAATCTTCATTTCTTGTTCCTTCGAATGAGAATTCTTCGATGATCATGGATGAAGCCTTGGTTCAGAAATCTTCGACACAGTCTCCATGAGTCTTATCTATACCTGAAATCACTTTTCAAGACAAAACTAAACTAAAAGAAAACTTAGCAAACAATATTTCTAGGTTTTTCATATTTTTTGAAAAAAATAAAACAGAAACAAAAATATTTTTGGATTTTCTGATTTTTCTGAACATGATATAAAATAGAAATAACACTATTTTTGGATTTTTAATTTTTCTGATTTTTTATTTGTTTGTTTGTTTGTTTGTTTGTTTTTGTTTTTTTTAATTCTCCCCCTAAATTTGTGCATAGAGGAAAACTATGAACAAATTTAACAAAAAAAAAAGGATCAAAGTTGTCAGGCAATCCAATATTGTTTATCAGCATACGCCTGCATGTCTAGATCTAGTCAATTTTTGGTATTGTGGTCCACTTAAACACAAAGGATATTGACAAACTTTTCAAAATATACCATTTAGCTGACGACGACCACAGGTATTGTTGTCCACTTAAATTAAGCAACGAGATCTATAGGCAACCTCTTAAATGGTTCAATTTTAGTTGCACTAGAACGTGTTCCCCACTTCCTGATATACCCTGGTTATCAAGAACTTCCAAAAAACTCCTTACTTTAGCTGAATATTCAATTATTAAGAAAGAATTCAGATATAGAAGCACATATGTGGTATCCCAAGTCGGATGTCTTCCAATCACATAGAGGGAACAACATATGACTAACATATATAGGGGGTTAGAGAGATAGAATGTTCCATATGCTGTGTCCCAGGTCGGATCTTCCGATCATGCAGAGGGGTCAACATATGGCTAACAGATAGAAAGAATTTCAGAGATAAGGAGGTGTGTAGAATTAGAGTTGCATATGTTGCATTCCAAGTCGGATCTCTTCCAATCACGCAGAGGAAGCAACATATGACCGACAGATAGAAAACAAGAAAATAATTTCCTACATACCTACTTTATCAGAACCCCCCAGTCGCCTTATCAGAACCAGAATTAAGGACATAAGTTTGTATATCAAGGGAAAGTTGAGCCACAGTTCTAGATGCGTATTAATTTAGTGTATCCCGTAGGTTCCCGTGTTTATCTCACTGCTCAATCTACCTGAGCATCGTATGTTCAGTCCAAACAGTCCTATCAATTCCTTCGTGCCTACCAGCACATTGAACACAGAGTCTAGACAGTTCAGATTCAATACCTTACACTGGTTTTAGACTGCTCGTTATCACTTTCTCGATATCACTTCCAAAACAATACTTACTACCAAAAAACTATAAGAAAATAAAAAAAATTGTCTTTGAAATGAATTAGATTAAGATAAACTCAGGAGTATAGATAAGAAAACACAAACCGTAATTCACCGATTGAATTCTCATCCAGAAGGTCTGAGAACAGCACACATAATCTTATAACAGATCTGGAAATTCTTCATGTCGTTAAGCATTAACCCCATGAGTGATCACTTCCTTTCCTCCTTTCCCGCAAAAGAACACATACTCTCAAACAAAGGTCTGAATGTTGTATAATTGAGAGATGTCCCTTATCATGTGCCTGGAACAACCACTATCAACAAACCGAAGTCTGATGATATGCCTCCATAGCTGCTCTGACATAGAGAGGGATCAGTTGGTCTTTGGAACCCATTCCATTTTGAAACTGGGTCAACCTTTGTCATCCTTGCATGGTACTCTCTCACATGACATATCCTGCTTATCACAAACAAAATATGTAGAAATATTAGAAGCATTAGGAGATTTCGGAGATTGAGGCCTCGGAACCCATTTGTAGTTGGTTTTAACCCATTTCTTTTTCGGTCTGATGGGTGGCTCAGTACTTGCTTTTGATCTTGATGTCGGCCGTTGAGATCACTTTGACCTAACCGGTCTTTGTTTCACTGGAGCATCTCTTGGATTGGGCTTCTTGGCCGGCATTCCCTTCTTGCCTTTGGGATTTAGATTCTTGGCCTTGGAGATTGAGTTCTTGTTCTTCGTGGCATTCCAGCCGACATTGTTTGAACGTGACCTTGAGGGGTTTCTTTTGGAGTATCTCCCTCTTGGCGCGTTCTGCCATCCTTGTGCATAGTAGGGAACATATGCGCGATTTGGACAGTTTCAGGCAATATGTCCAGGTGTTTCATAGTGAAAACAAGTCTTTTTCTTCACTGTGAAGTTGTTTCTTCCTGCCCCTAGTGGTGTGTCCTTGACATGTCTCTTATTGTTCCCACAAGCATAGTTACAACATGCATTCTGTTTCACTGGAATTGGTGGTCTGTATTTCTCAACAGTAGGTTGATCAGAAGCATCTGAGTTCGAAGCAACAGATTCAGAGTTCAAGGAGATGTTGGTTTGTTCAATGGTGTTCTCCTTGTTCCAATCCTCTGCTACTTTACCTACACACAAAGTAGAAGCATTAGTATTTTCAACCTAAATACCTCCTGACACAAACCCAGCTGGTTTGCCATATTGAAGATGTGCCTCCCTATCAATTTCTTCTCGTGTCATAGGGATGGATGTGTAGTTATGATTGAAAGGTGGAGGAACACTATCATACCCTAGACATTTTTGCTGGTTATTTTTAAATTGCAGACAATAGTCTATCATGTTTGCAACTTCTTTGCTTGACACATCAAATTTTTTAAAATAAAAATCTGCAGTTTCAAATTTGCATTTTAATGTGTCAAGCTCAGCAGTTAACTCAGCAAGTTGTTTCTTAACATAGTCATAATTTTCACATTTATTGCTATAATCTTCCTGAAGTTTCCTAAAGTCTTTGGTTTTTGCTTCTAATTCAGCCTTCAGGGGTTTCTATCCTTTCCTAAGTTGGTATCCTTCCTATTTTAGGTCCTCGACTTCCCTTTTTAGCAAATCATTATGTTCATGAAGAAGTTTAATCGTAGCTTCACATGATTGAGAGCATGAAACTTCATTGACCGGAGTGTTTGTGGAACTGATTGTTTTTCCACACTTCAAAGCGTCAAGTTCTTCAGTTATAGCAGAAAGACTAAGATGATTTAGATCTTTTGTCTTCTTGATGACAACCATGTTCATATCCCACAATTTTGGAAGTGAATTCAGCAGCTTTTTGTTTATCTTAGATTTAGTCAAGAAGATCCCAACTATATTCATCTCAGTAGTAAGTGTAGTAAATCGTTGTAACTGAGCTTCCAGGATTTCTCCAGGGATATAATTGAACATGTTGAAATTTTGTCTTAACATATCCTGACGATTCTCTTTCATGTCTTCATTTCCCTTGTTGACATCAAAAGCCATTAAAAGCACAAAATAGAAGCCAAAATCAAACTTAAAAGTGAAACTTAAAAAACCAAACTTAAAAGTCAATCTGAAAAGCTAAATTTGAAAATTTGAAGGTTAAACAATTTGATTTTTTTTAATTGAAAATGGATTTTGAAAATAAAGGAAACTGTTTTTTTTTTTTTCAATAAGATGTTGAGCTGCAAAGACTATATCAGCTAAAAATGGAAGATGCTTAACGTGTTCCTTGGTAGCTTAGCTGGTAAGGTGCATGTTTGAAGAGTTAGAGGTCTTGAGTTCGAAACCTAGCAGGCGCAAAAACTCTAATTAATTTTTTTAAGTATAGGCCGCACTCTATGGGCTGAGGTGTTGCTGGGCCGTAAACTCGGATCGTAAACTATTTCCGGCCATAAACTCTTCAAATGTGAAGAAAAACGACGTTTTTCACACTTTTTGCTCCAAAACTCGATCTAGAACTCGTTTTTATGAAAAACGCGAAGAACAAACCCCCCTTATTTTGCCAAGATCTATCCAAAAATGCAAGCATACTTCTAAAATAAGATCAAATAAGATCCAGATCTGATAAAATTGACTAATACAATCCAAGCTCTGATACCACTTGTAAGTCCCTAAAATGTTTGTGTATCAATCAAGTCCGTTTGATGGTGTGGAATCCCAATCAAACGGATGATGCCAGATCAAAATAGAAGAGAAGAAGAAGAAGAATTACTTGAATCTTGAATGCATTAATGAATATGATTGAAGTTCCTTACACAAGATTCACTTTCTCTCTCTAGAACACACCTTAAGTTTCATACACTTAAGCTCCTCTCCTCTTTCACTCTCTACTACCCCTCACCCTATATATAGTTGGGAACATGGGCCGTAAATGGGTTTATGGCCGTAAACCTGTTTACGACCATAAACACCCGACCTGGCTGTAAACTAGACTGTAAACTCATAAAATATTACATAAAAATACAATTGCCCAGAAAAACAAAGTATAAACCATATTTTTGACCCAACATTTCCCATTTTACCATTTTTTATTCCAAGCACAAATCGAAGGCTTTTATCACTTGTCCAAAATTATCACCATCCAATAAGGTCTAAACCCCATTCCCTTGAAGCCCAAGATTGTTGCTTGATCACTTTATTGTCCATAATCTCGAAATAAAAAACTTGGCGATACAGGATGTTACAATCTAGCTCTTTTTTCTTTGTTTGGGCTAGTAATTGATATCATTTCTCATGTATCTTTTCATGTTTTTCTTGCTGATCATTGCTCCTCTTTAATATGCATTTGTCTCAATAGCAATTCAATATTATAAAGTCCAAGCTTACACAGATCGATGCTTAGATAGGGCTCGTGTACTGATTTCAACTGACACACTACACGTTCATCGCATGTTTAATAATAAGGATATCTCCAGAAAAGTCTCCATATTTTGGGCAAATTTTTAATAAAGTCATAAATTTTATTTTTTGAATAAAAAAGTCCTGACTTTTTCACATTTTGAATAGAAAAGCCCAAGAAACCGGTTAATTTATTCACTTTAGTCCTTTTTGACCTGTTCAGCAGGTCATAGGACCAAATTGTTAATTTTTCGAAAATAAAAGGACTTTTTTGCATATTTCATCAAAAATTTTATATAATGTATAAACATATTTTTTTACATATCTATATCTATTTTTACGTATTTTTGTATTTTTTATATTTTTATAAGTATATATTTACGTATTTTTATGTATTTTAAATGTATAAAAGTATTTTTTTTTACTTATTTATATGTATTTTAAACAATTTTACATATTTGTTTTATGTATTTTTATGTGTAATTTTTTATGTATTACGTATTTTTACGTATTTATGTATTTTTTTTAAAGCTTTTTATATAGATGTTTATGTATTTTAAATGTATAAACGTATTTTTTACGTATTTACATCTATTTTTTTTAGTATTTTACATATTTTTTTATGTATTATGTATTTATGTATTCTTTTAAGTGTTTTATATAGATGTTTTTGTATATTTATGTATTTTAAATGTATAGGCGTATGGTTTTACGTATTTATATGTATTTTTTTAAAAACTATTTTACACATTTTTTGTGTTTTTTTATGTATTATGTATTTATATGTATTTTTGCGTATTTATGTATTCTTTTAGTTTTCTTATATAGATTTTTTATGTATTTTTATGTATATTAAATGTTTAATTGTATTATTTTTACATGTTTATATATTTTTTATGTAAAAATAATACACTTTAACATTTAATGTACATAAAAATACATAAACATCTATATAAGAAAATTAAAAGAATACATAAATATGCAAAAATATATATAAATACATAATACATAAAAAACACATAAAAACACACAAAAAAATAAATATGTAAAGTACTTAAAAAATACATATAAATACGTAAAACAATACGTTTATACATTTAAAATACATAAATATTCAAAAACATCTATATATAAAACTTTAAAAAAAATATATAAATACATAATACATAAAAGATAAGTAAAATACATAAAAGTAGATATAAATACGTAAGAAATACGTTTATACACTTAAAATACATAAACATCTATATAAAAAGCTTTAAAAAATACATAAGTACATAAAAATATATAAATATATAATATATAAAAAATAACACATAAAAATACATAAAAAAAATATGTAAAATGGTTCAAAATACATATAAGTAAGTAAAAAAAATACATTTATACATTTAAAATACATAAAAATACGTAAATATATACTTATAAAAATATAAAAAAATACAAAAATATGTAAAAATAGATATAGATATGTAAAAAATATGTTTATACATTATATAAAATTTTTGACAAAATTTGCAAAAAAATCTATTTATTTTCGAAAAATTAACAATTTGGTCCTATGACCTGCTGAACAGGTCAAAAAGGATTAAAGTAAATAAATTAACCGGTTTCTTAAAATGTAAAAAAAATCAGGATTTTTTTATTCAAAAAATAAAATTTAGGATTTTATTAAAAATTTACCTAAAATATTAGGACTTTTATGGAGATATTCCTTTAATAATAAGACTCATGCTTAATTAGGACACAACACCTTATACACTTTCAACGTCTGTTTAAATTTTACTATGTGACTTTTGAACCATCACACAAGTACCTCACGAATGATAACAAGTTTTATTTGTTCATAGTAATGGTTATCTATAAATCGAATCATTATCATATGGATATCATAGATGACTTCCAAAGTCTCTCACCCTAATATGAATATCCATATTATAACTATAGCATTTTATTCGCATATAATAGATGAACATTTCTATAGATACAATATAAGATAAAGTTCCGTAAGTACATCATGCATTTGTATCCTTCTTGAACTCACCAACCCCTCGGATTGATTGTTCTTTGGTTGGTACATCTTCCCAAACCAACATTTCCATACTAATATTAATTTACATATCCAAATAAAATATATATTTTTTATTTATTATACACTTTGATAAGAAAAAAAGTTATTTACTAATTGTATATAATATAACCAAATTTTAACAAGGATAAAAGAAACAAATATACGTTTTCTTTATCAAGTTAAATTGATAAACAAGTTAGTCTAAATCAAAATAGTATACAAAAGCAAGTAACGTTTTTATTTTATAACAACTTAATTCTCTTATTTTGAGGATGATTAACGGTTAACAGAACTAAAAAAAATCATGTGTGAAAAGTATTTAAATTGCATATTATAGTCTTCTAAAACATGTTTTATTGTTATTACGTATTGTTTGTGTTCTACAACATGTTTTAATATTGTTATTGCGTATTGTTTGTGTTCTACAACATGTTTTAATACTGTTATTGCGTATCGTTTGTGTTTTCAAACATGTTCAGGGTTTTTCTATTGACATAAAATTTATACATGTTTTATTGTTTTTGAGAGTTGTTCCTCAATCAAATTTAAAAGGCATTACTTATTTATTATTTTGATTGTAAATAAACTCCCATAAAAGCATTTACTTCAATTGTGGGTATGTAGTATGTACAATATGGTTGTTATGATGGTTGGTATTCTAAAATCGTCAACTATATCTAGAAAAAGAGAGACCTATCAAGGAGAGGTAAAATGTTTAACATCTTGTTTTAGGGATCGATATGATGTTGATAGAATAATATATTTTCTCCATGCATTGCGAGAAATGCATCGTTAGAAGAAATTTTTTCATTGGATGATAAAAATAAAATCCTAAAGCAAAAACATCAAATTTATCGGTACAAATATCCAAAAAGGATTAAAAATATTATATATTTTAACTCAAGCCTAAAAAGTTTTGAGCTTGACAACTCAATTGGCTCATACTGTACAACTCCAAACTTATTGTGTCATAGTTAAATCAGGTGGCTTATTAGGATCAAGGAACGTTAATACGAAACTCTTACTTTCAACGCAAGAGAGATAAATTACAATGTTCATATATTAAATACATAAAGGTTTCTTTTAATTCTTTTGCTTGTCGACCAACAAACGGGTCAATACAAATTTTTCTTCGGAGTCCACATTTGAGTACTTTTCCTTTGAGCTGAGATGATAATTCAGCGACAAGTTGGGGTTGGGTTTTGGGATGTCTTCGGGTGATGATAGTGTTTTAAGAATGAACTCGACTTCGAGCTCAGCAGTGGGTTGAGTTTTCAAAACATATTCGGGAAGAGATGAGAAGTTGTTCAGTAGGTTTGGGATAAAATTATTGCACATTTTGAAATTGAAAATGCATGAGTGAATAAATAGGGACATATGTTTGTGGTAAAGTGGTATTTACGGACCAAAAGCAAAAATGTTTATAGTAGTCGTGCTTGAACAAATAGCACATGATTTATTTCGACCGGATTAGGTTTTCTATTTTTTTAATTTTGTCTTTCTTGTTGTTTTATTTTAATAATGAGAAGATGCTATATTAATGGTCCTTATAGTATACAAATGTAGAACATAATAAAAGAAGCCTAAATTGGTCCTTTTATAGTTTTAATTGTGTTAACCAAAATGATAAATCATGTAAAGTTTTGAAACCATATGCATCAGCCGTTTAGTGAATGTAATAGGTATATTCATTCGGATACTTTGCAAACAACATAGACCAATCATGAAATTGTGTCAAAATATATACAAGTTTTAAGTTTAACTTTTATTGAAATCTTTATAATAGATATTTACTAGGACGTCCATAAATAAAATGCATACGTATCTTTTAACATTTTCAATAAAAGATGATTACAAATTCTTGAAAATATAGCATTGGTTAGTGAAATATGTCGTGAAGTTCGGTTAATTTGTGGATACACTTTAAGTCAATCATCTATCACCTTATCTTATATAATTTACAAAATTTGTGTTTGCTAATATGTGTAGTGCATGTGGACTATTTATATTCAGAATTTGGAAATAGTTTTTTCTTATGTACGGGATAAAAGGCGAAGCAGAAATCTGAGAAGGTGGTGGTTAAGAGACATTGCTTAGTGGTTTCATGTGTCAAAAGATGATGTAGTGGTGGCTCGGGTGCGAATGAAGATGAGAGAGTGTGTCAGAGTACTCATCAACATGGATGGTGTAAGTAGGTTTTGCAAGATGCATTAGCCGTGTAGTGAACCTAATAGTTATATTCGGTGTAATACATTGCAAACAACATAGACCAATCATAAGATTTTGTCTAAATATATACAAGTTATAGAGATTTTAAGTTTAACGTTTATTGAAATCTTTATAATAGATATTCACTAAAACGACCATAAATAAAAGTCATGTATATAAGAATAACACTCTTTTAACATTTTCAATAAAAGATGAATACAAAATTCATGAAAAATATATAGTGAAGTGCATTTTCCGAAAAAAAAAAAAAAGTGACGTTGTGAAGTTCTGTTAAGCTGTGGAGACACTTTAAATCAACCATCTATCAACTTATCTTTTATAATTTACAAATGTAACACCTCATTTCTACTTTATAGTATAATTAAATATAAATGTTTGTTAATAAAATTCGAAGTAGAAATATTTGACTTTTTAGTCAAAGTAATCATCACGAAAGTTGTAGTAGTCGTGATGACAATTCTGTGGATATAAAGAACGTTTAAATTTGACTTTATATGAAGAAGTTATGACTTTCAAAGTTTTGGTGCGACATAGCACAACAATATGCGACACAGAAACCGAAATTATAATCGGTTGATTGTTAGCCAAAAAAAAATGTAAACAAAAGGTGAAGATCTCGTAAATACGAATCTATCGATATAGATACAGTTGAGAACAGAATTCGTATGAAGAAGTTATGATTTTTGCAAGGTCTTTTACAGTGTAATCTTCATAGACTATGAATTTAAAGTATTGAGAATTAGTTGTTGAGATCTAAAGGAAAGTTGTAGTACTCAAAAATATCTAATCGTGTATATAAATAACGTCGATGACGGAGCTCGTATGCGAAAGTTATGATTTTTTGAAGATTACGAAAAATGTCCGTGAAGCGATGATGTGGCGGCACTAGAGTGTGTTTGTGACATCCCAATTTTCAAGACCAAAAATTTCATTTTTAATATAACAATTTAGTAAACCGTTTATCAGAAAAACATAGTCAAATCACATCATTCATCAAAACCACCATCACATGTCTCAAATCATATCATAAATACGAAATATCATCCAAGTATAATCCCAAGAACATCATAGTGCGGAAATCATGTGTGTGTGATGCGCTGCTACCGTGCCGACTCCTTCCACTTCGACGAAGAGGTACCTGAAAATAAAAGTGAAAATTGTAAGCACAAAGCTTAGTGAGTTCCTTCATCATACCACATACCATACATAGCACATACTGAATAACACAACTGGGTATTAACTACCCCTTCGGTCCTGTCTACCAGTACTTTACCTAGCATATCAGGGTGCTGGCCTCCCCTTCTGTGCTGTTGATCGGTATCTTGCCTAGCATATCTGGGTGCTAGCCTCCCCTTCGGTCCTTTTGACCGGTATCCGGGGACTATTTCAACCCCTATTACTACCACATAATATCATAGCACATATATCATAGGCTGTCTAGCATAACCGGGTATTAACTACCCCTTCGGTCCTTTCAATCGGTATTGGGTTCTAACCTACCCATATCACTTAACACATTACAACACAACATACAAGCAATAACAGACAGTAACATATCAAATAATTATCACAAAGACAATGAAGTCGGGTACCCAACTCCTCATGAAATTTCTTTTAGAATCTATAAGTAAAACGCACATCACAATCTGACACTATCGATGTTGGCACTCTGTGTCGAGCCACCACCTCTCGAACCTAGACCTCAACCAATTTCTCTGCAGAAGAGTTCTCACTTATAGCCAAGAAGTGAGCACTCTTTGCCAACCGGTCCACTATCACCCAGATCGTGTCTACACCCCTCGTAGTCCTCTGTAATTTGGTAATAAAATCCATAGAAATATGCTCCCACTTTCAAATAGGAACCTCCAGAGGCTGCAACTTGCCTTGACAGCACTAAGCTCTTCCTTGACCTTGCGACAAGTCAATCATCTCTCAACAACCCATGCCACGTCCCTCTTTATACAGGGCCGCCAATAATCGCGTTTCAAATCCAGATACATCTTCGTGGCCCCAAGATGGATGAAAACCTTGACTTATAGACCTCCTCCATCAAAATCTGTTGGGCCCCACCCGTATATGGCACCCAAATCCGCCCATGGAAAGTCATAAGCCCTTACTATCTGTCTCAAAATCTGAAATCTGCCCGATCACCTGCTCCCTCTTGCGGTTTTTTGGTCTCATGGCTACCGCCTGACCCTCCCGGATGACATCTAGGACAGGAATCATCATTGTAATCCCCGTACATACATCTCGAACCGGGGAATTTGTTGCTCTGCGACTCGGGGCATCAACTACCACATTAGCCTTTCCTGGATGATACACAATCTCACAATCGTATTCATTCACCACATCCAACCACCTCATTTGCCTCATATTCAGGTTGGGCTGATCCATCAGGTACCTCAAGCTCTTATGGTCTGTGTATATGGTACATTGGACACCATAGAGATAACGACGCCAAATTTTGAGGGCAAACACTACCACCCCCAACTCTAAATCATAAGTGGGATATCTCGTCTCATGAGGCTTCAGCTGCCTCGACACATATGCTATCACGTGCCCTCTATACATTAATACAACACCCAGTCCTGATATAGATGCATCACAGTAGACCATAAAGTCCTCCACCCCCCTCCGGGAGGGCTAGCACTGGAGCCTCACACAACCTTTGGTGAAGCGTCTTAAATGATGCATGTTGCTCAAGCCCCTAAGTAAAAACGACATCCTTTCTGGTTAATTTGGTGAGACGAATAGCAATCTTGAAGAAATCCATGATAAATCTCCGATAATATCCTGCCAAGCCAAGGAAACTTCTGATCTTGAATGGAGATCTTGGCACCTCCCACCATATAACTACCTCAATCTTGGCTGGGTTAACCAAAATCCCGTCTTGGTGAACGAGGTGCCCCAAGAACTGGACCTCTGTTAACAAGAAATCACACTTCGAGAATTTGGCATAAAACCTCTCCATCCTCAACACCCCAAGAATCTCCCGAATATGTTCCTCATATTGTTCCCTTGACTTTGAATAAACCAAAATATCGTCAATGAAAATGATAGCTGACCGATCCAACATGAGCCTACACACCCGATTCATGAGGTCCATGAACGTTGTCGGTGTGTTAATGAGCCCTAAAGGCATCACCACGAACTCATAATGACCATAATGAGTCTGAAAGGCCATCTTCTAAATATCCTCCTCACGGACTCTCATCTGATGGTATCCCGATCTGTCACACCCCCAAACCAGAATGGCGGATGACTTCACGTAGTATCACAACAACTGAATATTGTAAAGAAAGTAACACAACCATCATATATATAAAATGAAAACGTATATTGTTGCGTTATACATGTTATCAAAAGAATATTACAATATGATGATAAATGTTCAATAATAAAAACATCCTTTGTGTTCCTTCTCCCAAAAGCTGGTAGTTACCTGTATCACTGATTCCCTGAGAAATACAAGTGGTTTTGAAAATTGTCAACAATTAAGTTGGTGAGTTCATGAGTGTTTCGAGTTGAAAAGTATATCCTTTTTGGTAAACGAGGTTTTTAGAAAGTCCAATATTTTCTTGTAAGATGATTCAAAAGTTTCCAAAGTTGAAATGCGTTAGTATCTTTTATACTCAAATGATAAAACAACTTTGTATGAAAAATAATGTAGAAAACTGCAATGCACATATGAATCTCGTAAATCAATCTTGTTTTATACTTTTTATGTGAGTTTTATAACCATACTATTGACACCGAAGGCCTGTAACAACATTCTTCAAGTGTTGCAGTGTTATGACATTTGTCACCCCAGACCTGCCGGTCTAACTATAGCTAGTAGTTTAGGTGCGGGATTGTCAATCCCGTATAGATCTATACACAAGTATCACGCTCTCCCTCCAAGAGATTATGGTATATAATATAGGACTTGAAATGCATACAAAAATGTACGTTGAAGTTTGAATATCTCACATTGCCTAGTATAAGTAGATTTACAATGAAATGACCTTACTTCTTTTGAAAGTGTTTCGTTTTTCAAGATGTATATGTAAAATGTAGGACTGACTTGTTAACTATACCCATTATAGTTTTTCAAATAGTATGTTCCATTTAGTAGAAATCACTTAGTGACATAATCGCTCTTGTATACATAAGATGTTTGTATCGATATTCGAAGATAGAAATTTCATTTATGTTTATAAAACGATACTTTAACGTGTAATGTACTTGTATTCCCCCCCCCCCCCCCCTAAAACATGAAAAAGAATTGAAAAGTAGGGGTATGAACTCACTCGTTAAGTTTGAAGAGAGAGGTTAGAGTTGAGCAGAGTTTCAACCGCGGAAAGTTGCGTCTTCGGGTTCTCGGGAATCTTTGCAGTGTGGATCCTTCGTCGGGGGCTCGAGTGCGGAAACCAAGGTAAAGAAATGGTCTCTGGAACTGGGAGAATGGCTGAGGAATTGTGAATGTGTGCCAAAACTCGAAGCTCATGCTATCTATTTATAGTGCTGGAAGAGTGAGTACGCGGGGCGTAATTTTGGAGTACGCGGGGCGTACTCACGTACGCAGCGCGTACCTCGTTACGTTGGGCGTAAAAATGCGTCATGGCTTACGACTCCTGGCTAGCTAAGCGTAGCTTGGGCGGGCCGATGGGACTCGACTCTGGGTCTAGTACGCGGGGCGTACTCCCAGAGAACGCGGGGCGTAATCCGCCCTGTCCTCTTCTAAATTCCGTAACTTTCGCGTACGAGCTCCGTTTTTCGTGTTCTTTATATCCACGCGTAGGTGAGATTATGCTCTACAACTTTCATTTAGACTCCGTTGGCTAGTTTTGTCTTTATTTTTAATGATATATTTTTAATAGGCCGGGCCTCCTAAAGTTCGTTTAAAAACTCATAGGTTCTTTATTCGACGTCGGTTTTTGTTTGTCTTTTCATCCATTTGTTCCTATTGCGGAGATCTTCAACTCTCATTTGGATTGCGTTAGCTAATTTACACTCGATCTTGAATTCGAGTTTTTAGCCCTCTACTACTGTTACGAAACTTCGAAAAATCGTAACTTCTTCATACGAGGTCCAATTTGGGCGATCTTTTTATGCACGCTCACCTTTTAACGAGATCTACGATTTATGTTTAGATACTTAAGGCTAAAATGCACATTATTGAGATTTTACTTTTTACGTCAAATAATGTTTTAACGGCGTGTCGTAAATATACGAGTGGTTATAATTTCTTCAATATAACCCGGTTTTGAGCGTTCTTTATGTTTTCGGAAACCTTGACACGTTAATTAGTATTGGATGCATCCCAACTTAGATATTCGAATACTTTATTTTCAAGGTTAATTTAGTTGTATTTGACTTTTGAGCGTTACAATGCTTTTGGAAAATATAGGGTTGTCACATCATCCCCCTGTTAAGGGAATTTCGTCCCGAAATTTAATCTAAGATAGAGTTTACAGATTAGGAAACAGGTGCGGGTACTTTTGTTTCATTTGATCCTCTCGTTCCCAGGTGTATTCAGGTCCTCGCTTGGCGTTCCAGCGGACCTTTACGATAGGTATGCGGCTTTGTTTAGTTCTTTTGACTTCCCGGTCCATAATCTCTACTGGTTCCTCTACAAAATGGAGGTTTTCATTTATTGTAATTTCATCTAGAGGGACGACAAGGGTCTCGTCGGATAAGCACTTCTTTAGGTTTGATACGTGAAAGGTAGGGTGTACGTTGTGGAGTTCCTGAGGTAGTCTAAGTTTGTAAGCCACTGGACCGATCCTGGCAAGGATCTCGAATGGTCCGATGTATCTAGGGTTCAGTTTCCCACGTTTTCCGAAGCGTATCAATCCTTTCCAAGGCGAGACTTTTGGTAGGACACGGTCTCCAACTTGGAATTCCAAGGGTTTTCGTCTCTTATCTGCATAACTCTTTTGTCTATCCCTTGATGCTTTTAGACGTTCTCGGATTTGAACAATCTTCTCCGTAGTTTCCCGTATGATTTCTGGCCCAGTAAGTGTGTTGTTAGTTGCTTGTCCTTTTGCTAGTTGTGTGTCCCCCACTTCGGCCCAGCATAAAGGTGACCTACACTTGCGGCCATAGAGGGCTTCGAATGGGGCAGCTTTGATACTGGTGTGGTAGCTATTGTTGTACGAGAACTCGACCAAGGGTAGATGTGTGTCCCATGCTTTGCCAAAATCGATTACGCAGGCTCTTAGCATGTCTTCTAGGGTTTGTATGGTTCTCTCGCTCAAGGTTAATTTAGTTGTATTTGACTTTTGAGCGTTACAATGCTTTTGGAAAATATAGGGTTGTCACACGATCTCAGATCGATCTTGGAAAACCACGATGCCCCCTGCAACTGGTCAAATAGATTGTTGATCCTCGGCAATAGATAACGGTTCTTAACTGTCAACTTGTTTAACTCTTAGTAATCAATGCACATCCGGTATGAGTCATCCTTCTTCTTGACAAAAAGAATCGGCGCTCCCCACGGCGAGCTACTCGGCCGTATGAATCCATTTCCCAACAGCTCCTGAAGTTGCGAGGATAACTCCTGCATTTCGGGCGACGCAAGACAATATGATGCCTTGGCAATAGGCGCCGCCCCTGGAACCAGATCGATCAGGAACTCCACCTCCATCTCAGGAGGCACGCCCGATAATTCCGTGGGGAAAACATCTGAAAAGTCACATACCACTAGAAAATCGGAGACAAACATCATTTGACGACCCGTGTATCCACCACATAAGCTAAGAAGCCCATACATCCATGTTGCAGACTCTGTATCACCCTGGCGGCAGAGTAGGGTCTCGAATTATAACCATCTGACGCTCGCAATCAATCAAAGCCTCAAATCGGCTCAACCAATCCATGCCCACTATAACACAGACATCACCCATCGCTATTGGCACCAGGTCGATCGAAAACTTGACACCAAAAATCTCCAAAATACACTCCTGGGATACATCGGTAGCAAAAACTGTATGCTCATCGGCTATAAAAACCCTCAATGGTCTACTCAAGGCGTCGCGCCTAGTGCTAAAACAACGAATAAAGGATAAAGACACAAAGGATCGACTCGCACCCGAGGCAAATAACACTAAAGCAGGAACATAATCACAAGGAAAGTACCTAACATGAAACAAAACATAATCATAAATAGTTCAATTTAGAAATTTAGAATAAAAGTTACATACCAGCAACAACATCAGGTGTTTTACGGACCTCCTCTGCAACCAGCTAAAAAGCTCTCCCACGAGCTCTCGGAGCCTTGGCCTTCCCCAGCCGACCATCAGTGATACGCAAGGTAGTAGGACCAGGGGCCTGGACTGAACCCTGAGTGAGTTGAGGACACTCCGCCTTCCAGGGGCCAGTCTGGTTGCAATGAAAGAAAATCGAAAATCCCTTGGGGAAATCCTTCGCCATATGCCCCTCCTTGTCACATTTGAAACAAATCCCTGATCGCCAAGGTCCCTCATGACTCTTACCACACTTTCTACAAGTGTGACCCTTCTGGCCTCCAGCCCTAGAATCAATGGGGATTAGGCTACTTAGCCGCAGGCTACGTCTGTACTGACCTCTTGTCTCTCTCATGAGACTCCCTCCCCTCTCTCGTATGGGTCTCACTCTCTATCTCCCTCATCCTGGCATTGGTCTATAGCTCAGCCAATGTCCGATACAATGATTTCGCCATGAACTCCCGAATATCCCTCCTCATAATGCTCAAGTATCGGCTCACACGTGCCTGCTCCGTAGAAATGTGCTCAGGGCAAAATAATGCCATCTCATGAAACATCCTCGTACTCTTCATCAACATCTATGTCTTATGTTTGAGTGACAAAAACTCCTAGGCTGACTGCTCCCTCTCCACCTGAGGGACGTACTCATCTCGAAACATCTGGGTAAACCTCTCCCAAGTCATTGCAACATGCTCTGCAAGAGAGAAATTCATCGTCACAAACTTCCACCAGTCCTTTGCTCCCAAGCGAAGCTGGTTCAGCGCAAATCGATGTTTCAGGTTCTAAGGGAATGAACATGTATAAAAGCATCCATTAATATCATATATCCATCTCATCGTAGCAATTAGGTCATGAGTCCTATCAAAATCTGGTGGCTTCATGTTGTTGAACTCCCGGAGCATCAATGAATCACCCCTTACTATCTCACAGCTGTAAGGGCTACAGTGGTTGCGGCAATAGAAGCCTCAGTGACAACAACATAATGCTCGTCAAAGTCTTGATCAATGTGGTCTTAATAGACCCGAACATCTCTGTATTGGCCTCCTTGATAGCTGAGGCCACCTCATTAACAATGATCCTGCGGATATCATCGTCATTGGTACTCGCTCTCTCAGGGTTGTTGGAGCCTAAACCTTGAGTAACCACCATATTCTCTGAAACATAAACACGGAAATAATCAGGGGCCGACTAAAACGTACATACACATACATATCCATGTATGCTCTTTAGTATCCTATGATTCCTCCTTGAGTCGCGTACATATTCAATGCTTTCAGTAGTACAAGCCCAATGCTACCTTCGACACGAACCTCTATTCGCCCCAAGTCATCCTCTTAAGACACGAATTCACAAGTACTCTTTTCCCCCATAGATATCTAACTATTTTCTCAGCAAACTTCTCAAAGTGAACATCTAGGAACTCATCCTAGACTACTCTTCTACTAGATCTGGCTCGCAAAGATCTCCTCCATTCTCGTCGTCTGCTCCACGTACACTAATCGTACATGATATAGGGCTCGATAGAAAGTCGAATAAATGATTATTTCTTAAATCCACAACAAAACAAGGAACAGGAAGAAAGGATAGATCATGCATTCTAAGGCTATAAAGTCTTAACCATGTACAACTAAGTAGCACACGTAGAGAAAATAGTAAGAATAGCATCAATCAAAGGAACAACCTCCTGGGCTAAAGCAGCATGAATCAGGCAACTCTAGCTCAAATTCCTGAAGATACCTAGCCTACCATCAAGCATGCAGTTCTAACAGCTCAAGAATAACTTATCTCATAGTATAATCAAGTAAGGTTATTTTGGGAAATTACCGCTTGGGCTCTGGCTAATTGTACACACTACTTCGTCCTGCTTTCCTCTTAAAAGTCCTTTGCTATTTTTAGAAAATCATTTCTTTTTGGGAAAATTTAATCAATTCCTCGGTTTGAGTCCTGACATACCCGAGGGTGTGCAAGAATCTCTCAAACCAAGGCTCTGATACCAACTTGTATTAGTACAAAATTTTCAAACAAAATTTTCATTTTTAAAGTTTCACAAAAACATAGTTTAAACATAACTCATGCCAATTTGAAATTTTTCCAAACACAAAACATCAAATTTTTTTGTCAAATATCCTAGAATCCACATAAACTCAAATCATCAAGTTGGTGTGTACAATCATGTCGGCGCCTTCCCGCGATCCTGAGATGTACCCAAAACACATTTAATGAACACTGTAAGCACAAAGCTTAGTGAGTTCACCAAAATACCACATACACTAATAATAAGCCTTTCATGGCTATATCTCGATAAGGACCCTCTGGGCATGTATCTCAGTGAAGACCCTCCGGTCCTACATCTCAGTATAGACCCTCCGGTCATAGTTCGATTTATATATAGAATAATATAACAACATGAGTCACAAAGACAAAATGCATAATAACACGTAAAGCAGATAAGTACCTCCGGTCAGTAAAGCAAATAAGACCCTTGGTCATGCATGCATTAACACATAGGTAAGTATAGTGAGAAGACTTACCTCTCAAAGCAAAGCAAGTAAATCTCGCACCCGAACTGTTGGTCTAGACTCCGCCTACTATATGATACATATATCTCTAATTAATAATTAATATCAACAACCCCCAAACTAGAAGACCAAGTCTCTTCTACTAAATCTTAGGATGGTAAAAAGACCATTTTGCCCCTCCATGGTTAAAAGTCCACAACTTGACCAAAACCCTAAAAATCAAAGAAAGTCAACACCCAACACGTACATTGGGCGTACATCCCTCTATGTTGGGCATATAGCTAAACATGCATGCATCGGTAACTCAAGGCACTACACTGCGCATAGTTGGGCCTGGGAGTACACACGATATACTCCCCAAACTTCCTCTTTTCGATCAATTTGGTCTTAACTCGTTAAGATAATTTCTAAAATTTCAAATCTGGGCTAACTAGAGCCTATACTTAACAAAGTTGATGACTTTAAGCCTTAGCATGGCTGGACAAGTCTCAAGCTCACAAACTCTAACATTCTAAACATAAAGTTCCACATATCTCAAGCATGGAGAGGTTTCGACGACCAATATCTCTTGAAATGGACCCAAAACATGAACTAAAAGGACAGGATTTATGCTTTGGAGCTCATCAAACTCACAAAGCTTCAAACTTGGGACATAAAACCCTTGAAATGGACCCAAAACATGAACTAATCAAAACAATGAAAAAGATTCAAGCTTGATACCTCTGGATGATGCACCAACAACAGAAGAACTCAGATCCAAGAGCTTGGACACCAGATATCCTTCCTTCAAGGCTCCTCCTTTACAAAAGAACTCCACAAGAACTTTTAATAAGCCACAAGCACTCACACAAGCTATGAAAATGATATTTAGGGTTTGAGGGGGGTTGGAGGCTAGAAATGGTGGCTGGAAATCAGGCCATCATGTTCCTTAAATAGGGGCACACAAGGCATTAGGGTTTTCACTCTGAATCTAGTACGTCTTGCGTGTATGTATACCCCGCGTACTCGACTGCCACCATTTCTCAAATAAGGACTGACCTTGACAAATGAAATAAAAGTTCAGGTCATCGATGCATACCTTATTTCGGGATGTTACAAATATCGAAAAATTATAGGGTTAGGAAACCCTAAAAACAAAAGCTTGAAAACCTTTGGTAGCAAGTGCCACAAGTGTTGCGCCTCTAATGGATCACAAACAAACTCTAGCAACCAAGTAATATTACAGAGAGGGGGGAAGGAGCCAAGATTTCGTCCAAGGCACTCAGAAAGAAGGCATAGACAAAAGTCAACCCTAAGGAGGATTTATATAGATGTTAGGAAAGTATTGGATAAGGCATGTATCGCGAAGATAACCCTAATCCCTTAACTTCTTCTCTAAGGCATCCAAGGCACCCTTTTAGCCCAAGGAAACCCTAGAGAAACTCTAGATTTCGTTCCCCCTCTTTAGGAAGGTTCTTGAATTTCCCAATGCTCAAGTATTGAACATTATCACCTTTAGTCCCCGCACTTTTAATTAATTCCTTTAATCTTAAAATTAATTCCAAATTAGTTTCTGATTAAATATTAATTAAATAATATGATTTCTAATTAATATATTATTTTCATAATACATTAATAAATCATGTATTTCAATTTACTAACCAAATAATAAATTCATCATTCTCTCTCTAAAAGTTAACCTATTTAATTGTCGGGTTTGAAGGCAACCCAAAAGGACTGTGCTACCATCAATTCAATTTTATACCGATTATATTTATTGGCTTAGACACCTAATCCAACAATGTCAACCAAGGATAGAGTAAGCCCTGAGTGGGGGAGAACTAGGTATTCTTCCTGGAGGATCAACAGTTGGATTGATTTTGTTGGTTTCGCCACAATGGGTCTGAGGAAGTTGTAGCGTAAGTCTATTGAATTTTTGGTATTCGGGATTGTAGAGATTTATCATGGTTACGAGGAATAATGGACTGGTGCAAATGCAAGTGTAGAGCTAGTTGTTGTTAGGATTTATGCATTAGGATGTGTGTACCGTAGATTGTTTGGTTATGGAATCATAGTTCTTGCAAGCCCGGGATGGTGACAACTTTGAGTAGTGAGGTTGGGGATGGTTTAGAAGATTCGAAAGATTATGAAGTTATTAGAATATAGTGGAATCCAAGTGTGGGAGAAGCGCTTGGGAATAATGGGAATATTTCCAAGTGTGAATCAACGTCGAATTTTATATTTCAGGACAAGAGGATAGCTAGTTTGTAACACTCTAAATTTTCAAACAAAATTTTCATTTTTAAATCACATAAAATCAGTATCACATTTTCTCAAATTCACGATGTCTCAAATGTCAAAAACACAATTCAACAAATCAATAGATAATATCCCATAATACTCAACATAGTCTCGAACATATGTTTACAATCAAGTCGGTGTCTTCCTACGATCCTGAGAAGTACCAATAACACATAACACACAATAAGCATAAAGCCTAGTGAATTCCCCAAAATACCACATACACAAATCATAAGCCTTTCATGGCTATAACTCGGCATGGACCTTCCGGTCTCATGCGTCTCGGTGAGGACCCTCCGTTCTCACGGCTCAGTGTGGACCCTTCGGTCATGTGTCTTAGTGAAGAACCTCCGGTTTCACAGCTCAGATTGGACCCTCCGGTCCTATATCTCAGTGAAGACCCTTCGGTCTCCCAACTCAGTTTGGACCCTCTGGCCCTAACTTAGTAAAGCATAGAGTAATATAGCATATATCACAAAGACAAAATGCATAATATCGCATAACTCAGTATAAGCACATATGACCCTCAGGTCGATAACTCAATAAGACCCTTCAGTCACACAGTATTACCGCTCAGGTAAGTATAGTGAGAAGACTCACCTCGGTAGTAAGCAAGTATATCTAGCACCCCCACGAACAGTCTAGACTCCAACTAAATAATATAATTATATCTAATAAACAATTTGTAATAACCACTCCAATATGCAAAACTAACTCCTCCACTAAATCTCAAAAACGGTGAAAAGACTATTTTACCTTTTCATGGTCTCTAAAGTCCACAGTTGGCTAAACCCTAAAAGTCAACAAAAGTCAACACTCAAGTCAACAGTCCATGTTGACTAAACTTGTTGAGTGCATCTACGTGACTCGTCGAGTTCCTTCGTTTTCTCATAAGCATCGTGAAAATCCAACTCAACTCGTCGAGTTGTCTTATCAACTCGCGGAGTTGTAGTGCGTTCAGACTATCAACGAAAACCCAAGCTGACTCATTGAGTTTGCTCATGCACTCGTCGAGTCCCTCTAGACTAATTCTCATTCAGATGATTCTAAGCAGAAATAATGTCCCAAACTCTAGATCTAGCCTCCCAAGGCTGAAATACCATGTAAAGTTGCAAGCTTTATGTCCATCCATGACATCTAGGTCTCGAAAATGACAAAACAAGCTCTATATAGGGTTTAATGCATAAAAACTTGTCACCAGCTTGATAAAGCATGGATCTTTGGGCTCAAGGGACTACATATGGTCCATATCTGAAATATCAACTCTATGGCAAGCTCAAAACACTCTAGAACTACAAAGGATGGAAAAAGGCCCTAAACTTTCTAGAAACGAGATCTAACCAAACAATGAGCAATATGGTGAATTTTTACCTTCAAACAGAAGCAAGGAATGAATGAACACTGGATCAAAAAGCACCATCTCATCAAGCGCTTTGCTCCTCAACTTCCCTTCAAAGATGCACTAAAACACACAATATTAGCCTCTCTTTCTCTCACACGAGGTTATAGCTCGATTAGGGTTTTTCACAGAGTGTTAGGGTGATAAGGGAGGCGGAAATGAAGGCTTAAGGTCTTTTAAATAGGACAAACCCTGAAAATTAGGGTTTTCTCACTCAGCACTTACTCGTCGATTTAGGGTCCTCTAACTTGTCAAGTAGATTCTAAAAATCATGCGCCAATTAAACTCCTCCACTCGGCGAGTTGGGGCATCCAACTTGTCGAGTTGCTCTGAAATTATGAAAGTAAATTAATTAAATATTATACTTGGGAGTTAGGATGTTACAAGTTTGGATTGAATCAAAGCTCATGCAAGGGATATGTATAATGTTCAGTTTAATCAGGTAAGCAAATGTTGAGGATTCATGTTATCTCATCCAAGGACATGAAGCATCAACAGTGATACATGTTGGGTTCAGGTCTAGGTTCAGGTTGAGGGTCATGTTAGAACCATTCTTCATGTTCTTATTTGATGAAGCCTTTGGGGTTTAAAGCACGAACCAAACGCTTGTTTGGTTTTATTAGGATGGGTTTTAGATCGTGTGAATTTTGGCTAGGTATTCTTGTGGATAGTTGGCAAGGCCATGGGTTGGGCCCACAATACATGTGGAAGTGTTGTAAGACTACAGGGTGACCCATACTGTTCACTAGGTTGGTAAGTAGTTGCATAACTTTTATAAGACAGTGGGGTGGCCCGTAGCATACATTAGGTTGGTACACAGCTATGGAAGTGTTGTAAGACTTTGGGGTGGCCCGTAGCATTCACTATGTTGATAGGTAGTTGTGGAAGTGTTTTAAGACTATGCGGTGACCCATAGCATTCATTGGGTTGATAGGAAAATTTTAAAGTATTGTAAGTCTACGATATGGATCGTAGCCTTCACTGGGATAAGTTAGACCATTGCAGGAATGATTGTAAGACTATGGGAGGGTCACAACATTCATAGTATTGATGTAGGACAGATGTCAATTTGAGGATGGGTGTGATGTAAGGCTATGACTTGGTTGTAGCATTCACCTGGAGTGAAAACAGACTTGTTATAGTTTGTGTTTGGCATTCCTTCCTTATGTAGACAAGAGGGTCGTGTGAGCTATGTTAATAATAGGCTAGGATAACCTTTGTCTAATAGACTTTTGATTGGATTCTTGATGTGTGGCCAGATGTGAGGTTGTCAACTTCAGCAGTTTGATAGGAATTATGTATTCCAGTTATTTAGTGGGTCGGCGCAGAGAGAAAGATCTCAGGTAAATCAAAAATGTGAATTTTTGGTTATTAGGATGTGATGTAGATGTTGGTATAGCACAAATGGTTGAGACCGTTTTGAGAGTCGCTTTTGTACTCGAAAGCAAGGTTTTCGATATTGACGAATGGTCAAGGGTTATGTTTTCCAGTTATCAGTGAAATATTCAGGGTTGGAGGGTTTTTTTTTTCAGTTCGGGTTGTGCTTTAGAGTCAACATGGATGTGGTTTAAATGGTCATGTATGTCTAGAAGTCATGAAGTATAGTTGAAGTTTCTCTTTCTTGGTTAGGGTCAGCGTATCAAGGTTTGTTTCTTAGTCATGTAGCGTGATATTTGATTGATTGGGTTTCAGTAGCAGTGTTGGAAGACGGTCGTCTGGATGAGATGATTTCTCGGTTCTATTTTGAATTCAGGTAGTTCGGTCGGGGTTGGCTGGAGTAGCAGAGTAAGTTGTAAGGAATAATTTTAAGGACTAAATCTAATTTAAGTAGGGGAGACGTATAACAATTGAGTTTCTATATTGGATTGGTTTAGGGCATTAATGAGTCAAAAACTTGGTTTTGGGGGAAAACAGAGTGTCACGACGTGACCATAGGAAGGCCACAATGTGGCGAGTGATTTGGGAAACGCGTATGTGTAACAAGATTATTGTCGCGTCATGAGGATGGTTGTAGCCCAAACCCATGATATTTTTAGGTTTTCCTCCGTATTTAAGCCATTAAAATCGTATTTTGGGTTTTATTTCCAGCCTCTATCACCCTTTTGAGCCTTGAAGCAAAGGCTAATACTCTTATCTTCATTTGTGAGCTTATCCGTAGTGTTTTAGAGCCCTTGGAAGGAAGAAAAAGACCTTGTGGTGTAGAGAATATTGGCAAGCTTAGAGTTGGTGTTTGAGCCATTTCTAGATCATTGTAAGAGTCCAAGATCCAAACTTTATGTTGATAGCTTCTAGATCTAGGTTTTTTGTCCTTTTCCTTCATGTTATGGAAATTTGGATGGACAAATCTCATTAAGTTGGCAACTTTATTGGTCCATAAGGTCCCTAAGGGTTGACTTTTGGTCAATTTCTAGTTTTAGAAGGTAGACTTAAGATTTATCTTGTGTTGTTTTAGTAGGAGGTGTTTAGCACCTATTCGTTGGCTGGGAAAGCTGTTAGTTATGGACTTTGTCAGCAAGGTGAGTGTTCTCACTATATTATGTAAGATACTAGTTGTCTTAGTGATACTTGCACGCAAGACTAAGTGGTGGCCCCAGACATATGTACGAAAGACCAGGTGGTTACTCTTGGCAATTATATGTAAGACTGGCTCCGACAATTTTATGTATGTTGCTAGTTGTCTTTAGGATACTTGCAAGGAAGATCAAGATGCGGCTCTTGGTACTTGTACATAAGACCATGATTTGGCTTCTAGTGTGGCAAGGAAAGACCATGATACACTCTAAATTACACTCTTTGTATTAAAAGTTTTCCATGAACATATTACACTCTAAAGTTAAATGTCGGAAAGTCATATTTTTTAGCTCCAAAATAGACTAGTTGGTGAAAATCTTAAAAAAACTTAACTTTAGTCTTTTATAATTTCGCATAGAAACTTCGTTTGAGTTGATTTTTGTCGGTGTGTTCTTTGTGACAAGAATTTCCCATTGACAAATTACACTTCCAGTTTGGATGTTGGGAATTAAAAAAAAAAAAATTAGCTATAAAATAGATTATTCTGTGAAAATTATAAAGAAAAAACTTCATAACAATCATCATACCATTTAATTTCTCTCAATCGCATCAGTATACAAAAATCTAAAAAACAAAAAAAAAAAAAAAAAATCATTTTTGCATACAAACTTCATAACAACCATCATACTATTTAAGTTATTATCGGTCACATTACTATCTACAATAATTTGAAATTAAATAAATAAATAAATAAAAATTTTCGCAGTCACCCTATATTACCGCAAGTATTAAGCTGCAAAAAGTCTAAAAAATATATATATATATTTTTTTGTAGTAAACCAGATTTTCACTGATGGTTGATTAGGAATGGTTATTTTGTCCAATTTTCAATTTTGTGGCTTTTTTGAGGTAAAAGGTTTTAAAAAATCGTTGTTGTGATCTTCTTTAAGCTAATAAACTTAGGTATATTATATTGAAAAATGAAGAATTAACATTAGAATCAGTATAATAAAAAAAGTTAAAATATATTAGCCAAAAATAAAATTTAAATGTTTTAAAGTTTCAAATTAATATGATTTAAAAAATAACATATTTTTGACTATTTTTATAATTTTTTATTGTGATTATTAAATTACGTATAGGTTATTATTATTTAACTTAATATATTTTTTTACTTTTAACTTTTTTGTAATTAATATTATTTTCAATTAATAAAAATAAGTTTTTTTTTTGGAAAATTTTAATTATTAATATAAGATCATTTTTATTTATTTTTTTTTGTTAATAAAATATTTGTATTTAAGCTTTTATAAATATTATTATATCATTATTTTTTCTAAATATTTTAAAAAAGTTTGTCTTTAAATATATTTTTTCAGTAAAATTTTAATTTATGTTTTGAACTTAATATTACATTTATTGTAGCAAATTTAGCATATTGATTATAATTATAATATAACTTCATTTAAAGACAATATTTTAGAATTGATTTAAATTAATAAATTAAGTATATTATATTTAAAAAAATTAATATAAATATTAGATTCATAATAATTGTTTTTAATATATTAGTTAAACTAAAGATTCGAAAGTTTTAATTTTTTTGAAATAAATAATTAAATTAAATAACATTTATTGTAATCGCTATATAAATTTTCAAAAGAATTTCCTATATTTGAAGATAATTTTTCAATTTTTAAATATAGATTCCACCCAATCTCTCTTTCTCCGTTTCTCTCTCTCATCCCCACCAACAAACCCCTGATCCATCTATCAAAATCACTCTTCAGTCGACCTGAAATTTATACACTCCACTGCCCTTCCTCCTCGACCAAATCACCGCTCTGATTTATGGCCGCTTATTTAGCCTGCTCCATTCGTTCATTAGTTATTTAGGGATACACCAACACCCAGACCTTCATATATATATAAGGAGTTGGGAGAGAGAGAGAGAGAGAGAGAGAAGAAAAGGTGTCGGTGCTGTTTGATTATCCGTTTCACGTTTTGCAGATTTGATTTTTGGTCCTAGATCGATGGATGTGAGAGGAGAATTAAAGGGGCGATGTAGTTGTTCGTCGGCGGCGATTACCACGGGGAAGAGGAAAAACGATCATAGACCTTACAAGGGAATACGGATGAGAAAGTGGGGAAAGTGGGTGGCGGAGATTAGGGAACCAAATAAACGGTCAAGGATTTGGCTCGGATCCTATTCCACACCCGTCGCGGCGGCAAGAGCCTACGACACCGCCGTCTACTACCTCCGTGGGCCCTCCGCCCGGCTTAACTTCCCGGAGTTACTTGCGTCCGATGGCACACCGGATGAGTTGTCGGCGTCTTCTATTCGGAAGAAAGCGACGGAGGTCGGGGCAAGGGTGGATGCAGAAACGAGTGGTACTTCCGTGCAACATGCACTCAAGCCTTGTTGGTTTGAAGAAAAACCCGACTTGAATAAGAAACCAAAACCCGAACCCGAATCCGAATCCGAATACCCAGATGGTGATGATAACTGATAACTGGTGAAATAAAGCAACTTCATCATCCCCAGGTATTGGAAGCAACAAATTTTCGTCAAAAGTTTTCTTGAAAAAAGAAATTACCCAATCCGAATCATTGTAATTGCCATCTTTGTGATTAAATTGCATTTAATCGACAATTATGAACGGATTTTAAGCTTTGAATTTGTGTTTGAAAGTGATTATTCGATCGGAATAACAGTCGAGAAAACGATCGAATATAACGTTTGGTTGTGATCTGCTGATAAGCAAAGAAACTTATTTAAATAATTAAATGTTTATTGATAAGATTTAGGAAAAGGATAGATTAGAATCTTAGATAAGACGAATTTTGTGTACCATGAAAATAATGCAATACTAAAGTTGTCTTGTCTTGTATTTTCAGTTGCTAGTTGTTAAGAATTAAGAGGGAGTTTTGTAGTGTAGTTGACATGGATTTTGTCTGTAGAAAAACAAGGGACACATGTTTCCGTTTTTTGTATTTATTCGACATGTTTGTTTTGTCACAAAAGAAAAGTCACCACATAATTGGTATGAGAAGAATATGAAAGATGTTAAGGCATAACTAGACATACAAGTCTTTAAATCCTCCATGAGATTAGAAAAACCCGGTATGGGTTTCTACAACGTCGTTATGGCTGATGTGGCAGATCCAAAACGGCGGTATAAAGCCGGGAATACCACCCTGTTTCTCGTTTTGGTGCTTCTCATTTGTGACATATATTACGGTTCGTCAATTTCATAAAATAAAATATAATAAAAAACCTTTTTTTACCTATAAATACAACCTATTTTACCCTTATTTTCTTCACATTTTTTTTTCTTTCTCTACACTTTTTATAAAATTCAATACTTCTTCAACCAGAAAAACGAAACAAAACCGGAAGTCCAAAACACCCTTCCACCGAACTCAAACCCACAACTAAATACAACATTTCCTTTCGGATTGTCAGTTAAGAAAATTATTTGAACATATTATACTCTCAAAGTTCACCACATATCCCATACCAAGCATCTTGTTTCAATCTCACCTCACCTCAAATCCAATTTTCTTCCTCACCTTACATTTAACAAAAAAAAAAAAAAATGGCCAAAACTCAAATTTAAAACAAATTTTTTTCTCTAATTTTTCATAACTACCAAACCACCATTGCATCGGTCAAAATCATTACCGAAACACAAGCGGACAGTAGTAGGAGATGGAGAGGGAAATGGAAAGAGAGGGAAAGTTACCATGGAAAATAAAGAAATTCCAGAATGGTGTACGCCGGAAGAGGAATATGTAATCGTTGTGTAGGACTTCAAAAAATGACACTCAAGAAAATGGTATGAAGAAAGATACTTATTGAGAAGCAGTGCTCACCAAATTTTATGGTATCTTGAAGAAAAAACATATCGCAATTGTGATATGATTAGTAATAAATGGACTCAAATAAATAAGTGATGCACAAGATTCATTAGGATCTACAACAACCTTCAATCAGAAAAGCAGAGTGGTGCTAACGACTTTGATTTGTTCAAATCCGCAAAGAGCAAAATTGGGTCGAGATGGCTTATCTGTTTGAGTTTGATAAATTATGGGAGATGCTTCGAAGAGATTCAAAATAAAATTAAACTCCTACATCGATAGAGGTTAAATCGAAGAGGTCTCGAAATCCGAGCCCGATGGACGTTTCGGACGCATAGGCTCACATCGACCTCAGCACTGACACCGATGAAATTTCAGATGATATCTCCCTACTACGACGACCGACAGGACTCGACAAAGCGAAGCGCGCTGCAAAACATGAAGATGGAGTTGAGGAAAGCAAAGCATATGGTGGAAATTGAAGCGAAGTTTGATGAACACAATTAACTATAAAAAGAAAAAAATGAGTTGTGGCGTAAGCACTTGGATTTCCTTCATAGGCAAGCACATGAGGAGAGGGAGCAACGTGATTGAGATGATATGACAAACGAGTTGGCAATTCTTAGGTCTATAATGATTAAGGTTTGTCACAAGAAGATATAGAAGTAATTAGGTCTATAGTGATGAAGGTTTGTCACAAGAAGATATAGAAGAACTACGAGTGCTGAAGACGAAGATTAGGGCAAAACATTTGGACAGTTAGGAGTATGGTTTTATGTTTTAAATTTATCATATACTTTTTTGTATTGTAATGTTTTTTTTAATTTAAATGTTATGTGTAATTTAAATATTACGTTTTATTTAAATATTGTGTTATATTAAATTATATTTGTTTTTATAATTATTAAAAAAATCTAGAAAAAAATTAAAAAACAAATGATGACTTGGAAATTAGTGGGTGATGTGGCATGTGAGATAACTAAAAGATCTTAGAGCCTCCACTTTGCTTCTTTCAAATCTAATTGCAATGCCATGTTTCAATTTATTGCAAGATGCATTGGATTTGTCTTTCTATATCTGAAAGCCTTTTAAACACAATTAACAACTAGGGAAGAGGCTTGTACGTTGCACAAATTGGATTTTTTGTTTTTTTTGTTGATGCAATTTGACAGTGGTAAAAAACTTCAATCACCAAACTCTAACTCCATCATCTTAATAAAGTTTTTAACCTGTTATGTTGATTACATTAGAAATCATAACCCCTAACAAAAATGCAAATTAAGACAAAAGCCATGTCTTTCATCACCTACATTTGTGCAATCCTAACCATATTTGTTTTTAATTAGAGTTTGTAAGTTATGATATGCTTCCATAGCCATTTTCATGGCTTCCTTGAAAGAAGAAGCTCCAACAGGGAGAATCATGAACTCATGAACCTACATCACATACATCTATGACCCTGCAATAAGCATACATATTTACACAACCTAGATTATGTGAGAATTCTTAAAAGATAGTCAGTACAGATGCCATACCTCATCTTTCCAAATTCATCAATTGCAATACAAAATGTTTCATCAGGGTGGGTGCACAAACCCGAGTAACTGCAAAAGGAGCAGGAAATGTTTTTAACAATTGAATATAAGATAAATTGAAAGTTCAAAAAGTTGTGAAAGAAAGAAATTTAAGTATGATGTTATAATAGATATATAAAAGAAAATATGTTGCTGTTTTTTATATTTAGCTCATTGCAAAGTCTAGATATATATTATATAATCATATATGTAAAAATAAGGAAGCTTGAAACATTTATTAGGTGGAATGTTGTTTTCTTAATCCTTAGAGTTTTCAAATTCTACAAAGTCATTAAGACAACTCAAGAACAATTTCATTTTCCTGTCATATCGTGTGCTCCAAAACAAATTCACAAGACCAAACCTATGTAACAAAATGACACGTCAGCAACATGACAATCCTATGTGGACAATGACATGGCATCAAACCTATAAATTTCAATAAATTGTGCCATGTCATCAATATTCTCATTACGTCAATAGCAATGGGTAAATTTTGATACAAAATAGAAAGTAAATTGTTATTTATAGCATTTAGCCCAAAATACAAACTTACAACTCATATGCATTGTTGTTGCTATCCATTATTCGAGGGTAACTTCCCATAGGAAGGATTTTTATTCGGTATATGTTTAAAACATGTTAAGAATATATATATATATATATATATATATATATATATATATATATATATATATATCGTATCAAAAAGATTACATATACTTTCTAACATTTTATATAATAAAAAAAAAGATATTGGAACTTTGGTCTGAAATATTGAACCATTGTGTGAAGCAAAAGGCATGCTTGTCTCTATGCAACATTTATGTCATCCCATTCAACCTCTTTCCACACTATAGTTTGCAACCAAAAGAACTTAGTTTAAGTAATAATTCTAGAAAATAACTTAGAGTATTTAGGTTATAAGAAGTAACAGACTGGATTTTTAGGGAGTCTCCCCAGTCTGAAATTGTTGATTGTTCCAAATTCTCCATCATAACAAACTGGAAACACATTATTTAAAACATTATTTCTCTTTAAAAGTTGTAAATGTGCTTGTGAAACTTCAGTTTTTTCCAATGTGGCATCTCTCTCTTCCTGTGACATTAAATATTTTAAAAAGTCAGGGAAACCAATTTAACATTACAAGAGAAATGACTATGTATTGAACTCACCTGATAAGATATCAACTGAAACTGAAAATTATTGAACTCATGACAGTATCTGATAACAAAGCTTTCAAAAAACAGTTGGTCACTCCTTCAAATAGGTGAAGTAATTGACTTCTTAGATGTCAGAAGTTACTTACCTTTCTTCCAACTCTTTGAATTGATTAGATTTGAGTTCAAGTTCCTTCAATTCATCACTTACTTCAGTGCACTGTTTTTATGTTTATTGAATTGTTGCTTCAAGTTTGCGTTCTTCTTTTTCTATCTTCAATATCATTGAAACAAAGAAGATACAAATATGAAAAACACTAAACACTGAGAAATTTACACAATTATAACATTGTACTTTCATTACATTTCATATTAAGACATCGAACTTTGAAAAATATACTTTGTTGATTTACTTATATTCTGGGTAGATTGATTACTCTACAACACTGTAATAGGAAGCAATTAGGTCACATGTCAGTGCCTTGATACATTAAGATTGGTTTTTTTATGCCCTTTTTGTTTTTTCTATTAAAAATAAATGCATAAATTTGACAGCATGTAATATAATGTACTTACTCTTGGTTAAGAGTGAATCTAATGGAGTTTGCAAGTGTATGATATTCATCTTTTATGGTGTCCATGTTACATTTTTTTGGTCAAAAAAATCTGGAATTAAAGGTTTCAGCAAAATTTGTACAAATCAGATCGCTTTCAAGTTTGTGTTGTATATTTGATTTACTTTACACTTTAATTAAAATTATGAAACATATAACCCTACAACAATTATAAATCCAACCTAATTAAACATAATAAAAAGGGAAAACTAATAACCCACCTTCTTTGTTGCTTCCGAAAGCAATTTCACAACATAGTCTACAATTGTCAAAAAGGCTTCATTTTCATCAAGACAATACCTGTCAAAGGAACCATTTACCGTTTTACCATTTTTCAGATCACATATAATATAGTTTGATGACACTCTTTTTGAGATCAAAGTGGATTCATTTATTATATGAAAATATCTTGTAAGAGAGACACTATTATAGTACTTTTAGGGGTAGGTGGTAATGATGAGTTATATGCAAAAATAAATAATCTTAAACACTTAAGTGTGCATGCAACCCTAATAAGGATCTATGTTTTCTATATTGAACCTATAACTATGAACATCAAAAGGAAACCTTAAGAACACTAGGTTATTTTCAAAAATCACATATACGTTAGGGTTTACATACCTTTTAGTTATTGGAGTAAATAACTAATCAAAAACCATCTTGAAAAACTCTTGGAAGCAAGCACCATAAATGTCGCACCTCTAATGGTTCACACCCAAACCCTAGAAACCAAGGAGCTTGAAGAGAGAGAGAGAGAGAGAGAGAGAGAGGGAGAGAGAGAGAGAGTTGGAGAGTGGAAATTTCGGCCTTATGCCTCTTGGAAGAGCATAGATGAAATATCAAACCCTTAAGGATTTATATAGGAGTCTAGAAAGCTGTTGGATAGGGTATGTATCTCCAAGATAATCCTAATCCCTTAGCTTCCTCCCTAAGGCACCCAAGTCACCCTTAAAGCCCAAATAATGAAACATCCCAAAATACGACCTAAAAATTTTTGTTTAATAATTACTAAAAACACCATGATAATATCATAAGGTAAAACTCGTACGTCAATATCTCAAAAAAAACAATGGCAAAGTGTTATGAGTAAACTGTATCGAGACTGTATCAAATCACATCTATGAAAAACTAAAGACAACTCCTAGGACAACTGGAGTTGTGGTGTGTGCGATGCCATCAACCCAAGCTCTTCCCTTTGCATGCAGAAGTACCTAACCAAAACTGAAACTGTAAGCACGAAGCTTAATGAGCTCCCCCAAACTACCACATACCATACGATACATATAAACACATACTAGGCCTTGCCAACTGCATCGGACCGAAGTCCGGAAACTGCATCGGACCGAAGTCCGGAACTAACCAGGGCCTTGCCCTCTGCATCAGACCGAAGTCCGGAACTACTGAGGCCTTGCCTCCTGTATCGGGCCGAAATCCGGAACTAACTGCATCAGACCGAAGTCCGGAACTAACTGCATCGGACCGAAGTCCGGAACTACTGAACATAGCATAGCATAAACATATCAACTAGCATGAACACATAAACTGCATACTGCATTGGGCTGTAACCCGGAACACATAACACATAAATCCTGTCTGAGCCACGAAGGCATCAAACATACTAAAATCTGCATTGGGCCGAATTCCGGAAACTACTACTAGCTAAACGGGCCAGCATTGTGGCCTTAGACCCGTTCCTACAGGAAGGAAACTCACCTCGTGATCTGGCTGCTGAGTGTATGGCTCTGGAAGCTATCTGTTGCTGCTCCGGTATCTCCCCGGCTACAATTCCACAAATACACTCAATTAAATACTAATAACTGCATTGGGGTAAAATGACTCTTTTACCCCTGGCTAAAGTCAACTCTCCTGGTCAAAGTCAACTTACAGTTGACCTGACTCGTCGAGTTAGGCGCCAACTCGCCGAGTCCCTACTCTCACTTCTCAACCCTGCTCGCTGCTACTCGTCGAGTATGGCATAAACTCGACGAGTTCCCTTTCGACTCTAGAACTCAGGCTATCTGCATCCGACTCGCCGAGTTGTATGAACAACTCGATGAGTTGTTCTTGAATCTATGAAGATTGCCTTAGACTTGCCGAGTTGTATGAACAACTCGTCGAGTCCCTCCATTACTGAGTCTAACCTCCGACTCACTGAGTCCATTCTACTACTCACTGGTCCCACTCGGAATAACTCAAAAGGGAAAGATCAGGGACTCGCGGCTCGACTCGCCGAGTCCGAAGAACGACTGGCCGAGTCGCATGCATGCAGTTACTAAAACTCGATTCTGCTCAAAACCACTGTATACAATTTATAGATCTGAGTTTCTAAGGCTTGTTTACCATGTAGAGTTTCCAACTTTACGTGTACATACGGATGAAAAGGGATTTAAAGGTTGAAAAGGCACTTAAAAGGGTAGATCTAGGGTTATCATGCAAAATGGCTCCATAAAGGTATTAGATCTACATTTTTGGAACTGAAACATGGCTAGATCCGAAGGCTAATCAACCCAATGTGATTTCTCTACTATAAACAAGCTAAGAAATGGATAAAATGGACTAAATGTGCTTATAATGGAGAATTAATCATAGAAACAGAAGGAAATCCGATTATTACCTCAATAAGCTCGAAGTGGTGCAACATCTTGGATCTTCTTCTACTCCTTTGAATCTAGCCTCCTTCTTCTCTTCAAAACTTCAACATTCACACAAGAAATGCTCAAATACTCAAGGGAATGGTTAGGGTTTGCTAATTGATGCTCTGAGGGTGAAGGAGACGAGTTTGGGACTCATAAGATGGTTTAAATAGGGTGCAAACCCGGGGATTTTGGGTTTCTACCTGGCAGGCGGACTCGCTGAGTCCCAAATATGGACTCGTCGAGTCGCCGATCTATACGCTGCTCAAGATCCCGTCTCTACTCAACGAGTCTGGCAATAGACTCGCCGAGTCCCTCTAGAAACTTCTAAATAAATAACATGAAAACAACATACCAGAGACGGGTTGTTACAAATAAACCCTACAAGGATTCTAGATTTCATTCCCCCCCTATGGGAGGTTCTAGAATTGCACAATGTTCAACTATTAAACATTGTCACCTTTAGTTCTCCTACTTTTAATTAATCCAATTAATCCAAAAATTAATTCCAATTAATTTTTGATCAATTATTAATTAAATAATACTGATTCCAATTAATATATTATTCTCATGATATATTAACAAATTATTTATTTTGATTTCTAATTAATTTATTAACCAAAAATTAATAAGCCATTCTCTCTCTCTAAAAGATATCATATTCAATTGCTAGGTTTGAGGGCAACCCAAAAGGACTGTGCTACTATCAATTCAATTATATACCAATTATAGTTGTGGGATTAGACACCTAATCCAACAGTCTCCCACTTGGATAAGTCTAATAACTATATTTTCCAATATAACTTCCAAATTGATCAACACATTGTAACTTCCAAAAGTTGTTGTCGAACTCTGACCTAGTCATTTATGTGTCCTAAGATAAGTGATCAAATATTCTTCCATTCTACAAGATATCGTAAGGACATGAGACATGAGTTATAATCAATCTCATTGTCCAAGATTTTATTTCCTGAATTCTGATTTATGACGACTGAATTTAGACTACTAATTAAACACATAAATTTAGTCCAAGCTTGGCCAAACACTTGTAAGTCAACACCAAATCACCAAGGGGCCCAAAGATATCGCTTTTCCTGTCAGCGCAAAAGGAACGAATAAACTTCGACTTATATGCTTCCACTATTTATTCATCAAATCATGCCAACATTATGTTTTATAACATCAAGTTACTGATGCATTTATGTATTATTAATGCAACAACTCATATATCTGTTTCAAGAATATAAGATATTATCATCTCAAAATTACTCGTGATAAAATCCATGAAGTAATTCTATGAGTTTGGGTTTATCTAATACTCAAAATCCCCATTTTCTAAGAACGTATAAATATTGCAGCAAACAACTGATATGTCTAATCCCCATAGACAATGTTGTAACGCCCGTAGATCCGGACTAGTCAATTTAGAGACAATAGGCATCAAAAATGAGCTATTTATGGAATATTATTTATAAGGAATAATCTTAACCAAGTCTTAGAATATGTCTCAAGGGTTTCGTACATATAAAGAACACCAAAATCCGAGTTATAACGAAGAAGTTATGGCCCGTCGAAGTTTTACGGCAAAACCGGCACGACACCGGGAGACGTAAATAGTGAATTTATGATGAAGGACTTTTTAGACTTAGTGATCTAAACCAAATTTGTAGTATACGTTAAACCGATAACATCCATAAAAAGAACGCCCAAAGCTGACTTCGTATGAGGAGGTTATGATTTTTCTAAGATTCGGCTTAGCAGTGCATGACCCGAAACTTGAATTTTAATTCGAGCGGTTTTTAGCCTACGCGGCATAAATGAGAGTTGAAGATATCATTAATAGGAACTCAACAGTAAAAAGACAGACGAAAATGGAGTTCATGTGAAGGAGTTACGAATTCTTCGCGGTCATTTAACAGCCTAAACCCCTCCAATTGTTAAATTTAAGATCGGTCGAGAATTAGCCAACAGAGTCTAAATGAAAGTTGTAGATCTTGTTTTTACCTACGCGTGGATATAAAGAACATCAAAAACGATGTTCTTATGCAAAAATTATGAATTTTTGAAAATCGGTTGGTTTCCACCCTGTGTGCGAGGCCACGTGTCAGCACTAGGATGCGCCTGGCTGTAGCCAGCCTAGCTCACGACGTGAACCTTCCTCTAGCCCCGATAAATAAGTGGTGAGGCCTTCATTCATTCTCACACCTTCCTACTTCTCTCCCTCTCTCTAGAACCTCTCTCTAGCCCCCAAAAAGCCTAGGGAACCTCCCTAGCACGAGGCGGAATCCCCGGAGTGCCCGACGGCTCCGAGAAGAAGAGTCTTTCGACTCAGGAACACTGATCCAGCGGTGAATGGCTTTGAGAAAAACCCACTGTAAGTGAGCTACGCCTACGCTATTTTTAATATAGCTTTTATTTAATTATAGTAACGTTATTAGGAACTTATAATGAATACTTGGGCTATTATTATGGGTTATATAAGTATAGTTTAACGCTTATATAATATAAATAATATCTAGAATATTAATTAGTCTCAGTGAATATTAAACTAAACCCTAGTGGTAATTATACTAGGTTTTGTCGAGGGAAATTGTTTTAAGGGTAACGAAGCGCTATGTGAATTCAAAGTCACCACTTAATCAGGTGAGTGCATAGTTACTTTCATCTTACACATAGATATGAAGTATTTATATAAATTATGTGCTATGTGTGCATATTATCTGAGTACTTGTTGTCTATGATGGATGAACGATTTTATACATGTTTTAAATGGTTTAAACTGTATATGTATTTTATATCTATGATAATGTTGGGGTAAAATATGGGTAGATGAAATAGATGGAATATGAGTTGGATGATGAGTTGAGAGGTGTTATAGACCACGAGGTGAGGTTGAGAGATGGACAATGTGAGAAGCCTTTCCCAAATGATGGTCTCGTCATCTAGCAGAGTATGGATGACAACCATGGACTATTCTAGATAGTCTCATGGAACACTAGCAGGCTCGCAACCTATAGGTGTTGTGAACGATGTGTTCACCCGGTGTACCATAAAACCTGGCAATCATGAAGACTTGATCCCTAAACCTTGGTGACCATGTATACTTGGTGCCTAAACATTGGCGATCATGCAGACTTGATGCCTAAACCATGGCGACTATGTAGATTTAGTGCCCGCTGTGTAAACCTTGGCGTTCATGCGCACTTGATGCCTAAAACCTGGCGACTATGTAGACTTAGTGTCTGTTGTGTAAACCGTGGCAACGATGGACTTCGTGCCAATTCCTTAGGATGATCCTTAGGAATGCATAAACAAGGCATAGATGATTCTTAGGGTAGATCCTTAAGAGTAAAGAAGATAATGGGGATGCGTAATTGAGTTGATTGTTTGATTGTTTAAACATAATAATTATATTATTGTGGGTTGAATACCCTATGTACTCACCAGGTTTTCCAACCTGACCTACTCAGTTTATTTATATCACAGGTGACGATGTGAAGTTACTTTACACTGAGATTAAGGAGATATAGATCACTAGTGTAAATGAATGTAAGTTCTGTTTATGCTTATGTTTATGTATTGATGATGACATCCTAAATGTTTTAAAATGAATAAAATACATTTTTTGGAAGTGTTTTGATAACGTATTCATCATGTTTTTCTAGGAACAAATTCCGCAACATTTTTATTAAAAGAGATACTCTTATTTTTATAAATCATAAACAAAATCGGTCTTTTCTGGCCGTGAAAATGGGGATGTCACAAATGTACAATTCAATTCATGACAGTCTTAATTCGCTACTTACTTTCAAAAGTATGACCGACTATGGAATTTTGAATAATCAAACTATTCAGGAAGTAAAATATGCAAAGTGACCCAATAATAACCTAATTAACTATGGTCTCAAAACTAATGAATATAAATAAAACATTTTTTATTTAATCACCACATTAATCAGACTTTATTCATTTTATAATGTTTCGAGTGATCAACTAAATGCTTGAGTTAAACATCAGTCATGCCATGTTATAAACATGCATACTATGTCTCTCTATGGTCCTTTCTTTGCGAACAGATCGACTGGACACTATTCCAATGATGCTCATCTCACAATTCCAAATTCCTTTCACTACTAGAATGTGTTAAAGTTCAACCTCACATGCAATGATCTTCTGTAATTTTGAGGCTTCAAAGTCATAAAACTTAGCCAAAAATATTACAAAATATTCCATTGGAGCTTTTTTACTAAAAAAAAATCCAAAGTAATGAAGTTTCAAATTCAAGATACACTTCCTTAAACACCTTCCTTGCATTAAGTTTTTGACTCGCATGTATATTTTATTCATTAATTCCCTCTATGGAAGCATTTCCATGTTCTCATATGACCATCATTTTTAACCAAGAATCATCCCAATCTAAAACATGTCAATATGGTTATTCCAAACCATACCATACTTCCAATTGTCCATAAGTAACCGATCTTTTGGTAAATCTCAGAATATTCTTGACAGTTGTTTAACAACTTTAGTCATACCAAGTTCTAGTCCCTTTTCCCTCTCAACGCCTTAGGCATTTGGAAAAATCAGAACAAGTGAATATTATAGCATATGTAATCGATCCTATATTCGAAGCATATGAGACTCGATTCATTATGTCTTACATAAAGACTTGATATCTTATCAGTATCTTGCTATAATATTTCCATGTATCGAATTTCCTATACTGAACCATTTCAACACGATATTCATATATGTCCAGGACTAAGTTCTATTAAACCATATAATCTAAACCTTTATATTTGAAACAAAGTATAAGTACCCCCTTCCTTAAGTCTGACTATAGCAAAACAATTTCCAAACTTTGCAACTTGCAAATTTGTAGACTTTGTTTCCTACAAATATTATTTCCAACTTGCAACACTTATCATAACAATTAAGCTCCTACTAGCATAACAATTATGCTCCTAATAGCACAACAATTATGCTCCCACTAGCTGTGACATGTATCCAGAAATCAATTGGACTTCTAGAAATCAATATTATTGACTTTCTTACTAAAGTGCAGATTTCTGATACGTAATGCTTCGACGATCATTAGATAGGATACATGTGTGTGTGTGTGTTCAAACCCTTTTAAAACTTATTGCCATATGTCCTAAAAGTTCAAACAATTCCTTGCCATTTCTCACAATTCGAACTATGAAAAGGGATGATGTAAGCACATTGCAAATTAGAGAACGCAATTATCATAAGTACCAACCATAATGATATTTATCAGATCTTTAAAATCTACTAGTTAAAGTGTTTCCTCATAATCATTCTCATGAATTAGAGCAAAACCTTTTACCACCTAGATTTTATGGTGTATATGTTTCTATCCATGTGAATCTAGAATTTCCAACCTATAATCACAATATCAGTTTTAGGACAAAACCAAACTCAAATTTAGCTTTCCTTTCATGGACTGAACTTCACTTATTCTAATTTTTTTTGCCCTCTAGTAGCACAAGGGCCTACCATTGATTGCATGTTGTTAATCAGTTCACCTATATTAATCAATGCACTTTCACTGACCAACATACTTTGTCATTTACAGTCAAATGAGAACCATAACTCTCATAAGCATTGCCAACTCAACTGGAAGGTGCACAAAAATGAGAATGTGTCAACTTAACATGATAGGTTATCAACATCAGGTCGTGTGCTAGTGATAACTAAAAGGTGTATTCTTGATTGACTCTTGAAACTCATTGAGATCATTAAGACTCCCATTGACTTCTTGACATATAATTTTCTCTCTCAAGGAATATTCCTTCACGAGCAAAAACAAATATTTAAAAGTTAGTGTGGATTCTTGGCAAGAAACAATTCATGGAATTTGTCTTAGTTTATCCTTTGTTTTAACAAAAACATCACAACTACCAATCCTAAATGTGCTTGAGTAAGAAAAAATTATTACTCCACATTTCATGAGGTGTTATAAACCTACTTATTATGAAATAAGTTTCAAGATACAATTCGAAGTAACTAGAGCATGGCTCTAAAACTTGATTAAAAAACGAAGTATAACCCATCTCTCGATTGAACCATTTTAACAATATCTTATTCCTCTTCTTAGTTAAACAACTACACTAAGATGTTCTTTGAGGATCAATTGTGATATAGTTCCATAATCATTACGATGATCATAAAACACAATACTAAAGTACTCTCCTTTCCTTTCAGATTGGAGAAACATTTATCTTTCTGCCTAACAGATTCTTCTTATTCTTTATGCTACTCTTTGAAACTTTTCAAAGTATCAGAATTATGTTTAATCTTATAAATACAACCGTGTTTATCGAAGCATCAGTAAATCATTAAGAATAAAGTCATTGTCCTTTGTGGTGGATTTTAATAGTCCTTATCAATATGTACTAGATCCATTAGTCCTTCACTTGACTCACATAAACATGTGATCAATGAATTATTCATAATCCTCCAAAGATCAAGATTCTCAGACATCACAAAATTTGAATTGTATTACTCCAAGTTTCTATCCAATTGGAAGTTGGGTGATGATAATTCTTTACCACTTAGTCAATTACGACATTTATCACAAGTGAAATAACAATCAAATCCACAATTAATATTGCTAACAATATAAATGCAGCCAACACTTTCATAGATAAAATTGCTAGGAAAAATAAAGTAAACCAACTATATAAACAAAAATTTCACTTTTATTGATAACTAACGAAAAATTGGAACTTGTCCTTACAATGCATAAATGAAGAAAATTTTTCTAGACATTTCCTAAGAAATCTATTATCATAACTTCTAATAAGTAGCTTCCAAAAGCTGATCCTCGAACCATGCGACCGAAATCCATATCTCACGATCAGATTCAACTCACTCTTCTTAAGCTTCCTTCTTTTTCTTACATCCTACAATACCATCAAAATGTGATCATCACATCATGTATTAAGAGTGTATGAATTGGATCTTGTTTAAATAATGCAGTTAGATAATGGATGTACCTGAAATAGAATCACATGACTTGACTTTACCATCTCTAAGATCTATCAGATAGTCTTGGCAGCTTTGCAACCAATGTCCCTTCAATTAGCAATAGAAACATGTGGACTCTTTAGGGGTAGCACACGTAACTATCTAAAAACTAGCCTTTCTCTTTACTATATGATCAAATAGTTTGACCTTGGCCGATCCCTTTCCATTGGGAAGAGAAATCTTTTTTGGACCACCATCATTACCATCGTCAATGTCCATGGAAATTTTAGAATCAGATCCTTCAAACACTTTTGCTTGACTTCTACTCTTGAGCATTTCTACTTCAGCAACAATCAACATATGTGTCAGATCAATTAGGGTCATGTCGTGGTCGCTCATATAAAAGTTCTCAATGAACTAACTATATGAATTAGGAATCGAAAGTAAAACCAAATTAATGGCTAGCTCCCTTAGGAAAGCGACAAACAACCTATCCAAATTTTCAAAGTACGATTTCATTTCCAGAATATGCGCACACACAGAATTTCCATCTGTATGTTTACATGACAATAGGGCTTGAGTAATTTCATGTCTTTCGACTCGAGGGAATCGTGACGTGGGGAGAGTCACTAGAGGAAGAGGAGGAGGAAGATTTAGAGAAGCATGATATCTATTTCCACCATTGCTCGAAGAAGGGAACATACTTTCACCTTGATCAATGTGGAAGATCATCTTCAAAAGGTAGAGGAAGACCATTATTATCTTGACTTGACATCTATAAAGGGAGAAAAGAGAATTCAAGTTAGTTGAATTTTAATCCTTAATTATAAACCCATAATTTTAAATTAAGGCTAGGATCTATATTTTCAATTAGAACTTTGAAGAGGGATTTCATAATCAAATTCAAATCTATTTTAGGTAGTTAAGGCTTTTACTAGTTTCAATCTTATTAAACTACTAGATCTTTTGAGATTCATTGAATCTAATCAATTGCATGTTTAATCTCAGATTATGCTCTCACTTTTGTGACTGGGATGCCAATGATCACAAATGAGATGTGAATAACCATGCAAATTAGCTTGGCACTCTCGATGTCATTTATCATCTCATTTTAATATGTCAGTTAACTATATACACTGCATTAATCAATGACAATTTTCGAGACACCCATTACCACCCTTTATTAGTCCCTCATTAGTTTATTAGTTAACCACACACGCTCCACTAACGACTTATAAAGTGTAATGTGTAATTCGAAGGAAGGTCACGACGCAGTGGTCGGCTGGAGTCAACATTGCCTGCTGACCTTGAGGGTTGACTTTTGACTTATGGATTTTGCTAAACTATTAATGTACTAATAGGTAGATTAAGGTTTTTCCTTGTGTGATTATCTAAGTGGAGTTTAGCACTTGTGGGCTTTGGAGGACGTATTTACTTTTGAGCTGCTTTGTGAGGTGAGTATCCTCACGGTATTAGCGAATCGAAGGCACCAATTCCGACCCATTAAATTATGATTATTTGCATGCTAGTTTTTTATGCGACTGTTGCAAGTTTTGTATGTGCTTGCACGTATACCGGGTGGGGCTCGATGCTAGGTGGGGCCTGATGAGTGTGTTGGGTGGGGCCTATCGTATGTTACTAACAGATCTAATCCGAGCAGGGCCTGATGGTTGTCGCGTAAGGCTCAATGTATGTATTGTAGGAGGTATTTTAGAAAACACACTAATCTTTATGCTTATGATTTTTAGTTTATGTTTCAGGTGTTTTTGGTTCGAAGTGAAAGAGCTCGACATGATTGCATTGCACACACTATGTTTTTCTGCTTATTGACTGTGATGTACTTTTGGAATGTTGTTTGATTCACTATGAATACTTAATGGTTTTGATAAATATGTTGGTTGATGGTTTATTTACTATAAAAACAAAAAAAAATTGGTTCTGAGTTTTGGGGCATTAAAATATGCAACAATTTGAATGAAAGTTGAGCATCCCTAATCGGATATAGAGGGAAAATGTGCAACATCTGATTGATGATAAAGTCAGGAGATAGATAACGAACCAAAGAAGGAGAAATCCAATGGCAATAACCGAAAAAAAAACCCCAAAATACAATAAGCACCAAATTTAATCGGAATGTAGTGGCGAGAAATAGGGGGGGGGGGGGGGGGGGAGGGATATGAAAACGATGAAAATATATTGTTCATAGCTTTTGCCTCTTTAAATTTACATTGTTCATTCTCTCCAACCAATGACATGGTTAAAAATTAAAAATATGATAAACCCAGGAGAAAGAAACAGAAAATGACGAAAACCTTAGGTACAAGAACAAATAGAAAAAACTTAACACCAAAAGCATACAAACTACAAAAAATTTAGGGGTAAAAAAATTAAAAATGCCCCTTATTAAACATGTTAAAATCCTAATTTTTAAGAACCTCAATTAATTGGTAAATATTTACACGATACTTTTATTAAACATGTTAAAATCCTAATTTTTTGTGTTTTTGGTATGAAAAGTACAAACTTATAATTTTTACAGTCTAATATTTTCATCCATATATGCTCTCATATTTTAACACAAAACTTATATAAAATACAGACTTACACAGTTAATTTACAGTTTAATGCGAAAAATTCACAACTTAATACAAACCGTTTTACAATAACTTACTAATTTAAAGAAGTCAAAAACTCAAATTCTACCACCACATGCTGCCACCAACCACCTGTATCAACATAGTAGCATTTATTTCTTCCAAATCAGATATGTAAATAAAGTCATGCATTCTAATAAAGCATATTAATTCACTCGTTTTGAATTTAATGCAAACAAATTTTAAAAACTAGTGGATTTTTACAAATTTATACAACAAAAAGAAAAATATATTCTTAAGAAAATTTACACAAAAATATATACGTAAATCATTCATATTTTAACATAAATTATAAAAAAATTCACAGCAAAATGCAATCAATTCACAGTTTAAATGAAAAATTCATAGTTTAATGATGTCAGTTCACATTTTTAAACACAAAAATCACAATTTAATATAAAATAATTCACAGTTTAACATAGTCAATTTCACAATTTAAATAAATATGCACAACTTAATGCAGTTAATTCAAAGTTTAAAATACAAAAGTATAGCTTAATACGTAAAATTCACAGTTTATTACAATAAATTTATAGTTTAATATAAAAAATATAAATTCACAACAATAATATCAATTTAAAACTCTTAATACAGACAATTCACAGTCTAATATACAAAATTCACAGCTTAATATAATATATTCACAATTTTAGACCAAAAAAAAATTATATTTACTGTCATATTTTCAAATTAAAACTTATATTTAGACGTTAATATATGAAGAAATTTATATGCATTAAATTACGAATTTAATATATAAAGTCGTGAATAAAATTTACAATGTAATACACAATTCACAACTTAGTATACACAATTTATCAGATACATTGTGTGCACCACATAAATTCACAGCTTAATAGAGCTTTTTAGAACTCTCATTCACAGTTTAATAATCAATTTGGACTCTCATTCATTGTACTTATAACATAAAAACATATTAATTCACGCATTCATAGTAACTAACTTAAATAGAACTAAACAATAGTCGAAACATTAAAACATCATAGTTTAAAGCTTAAAAAAATCAAAATTCATATTATTTGAGAAAACACCAACATAATAACATACATTTTAAATTCAATTAACAGATTAACAACAATAAAACATAAAGTGAATTAAAGGTTGATGCCAACATTATAAAAAAAATAATAAACATGGATTAACAACTTAATAGTAGAAAAAAAACTATGTTTAACGAAAGTAAACAACAAATGAGAGATTAGAACATTAAATTCACAACTTAACAGAAAAAAAAAAGTAAAAAAATATCAACATACCTGATGCAAATATGGTGTTGTTTCACTAAAGATCAGAGAGAAAAAGATGGAGCTGAGTTGGTGGTACTACATCGGAGCGGCAAGGCAGTAGTTATGGTGGCAATTGACATCGATCTCAGATCTAGTCCGTTAATCTCATCAAAAGTTGTAGATATGAAGGCATAAATCATAGATCCATAAGTGAAAATCATAGATCTCTTGTCGGAAATTATAGATATAACGTCTGAGATCATAGATCTAGACTGAATCGCTTCAGATCTGATGAAAACAAAGGCCTTTTGGAGGTTGAAGACATACATCTATGGTTGGTAGAGGTGGTGGTGGACCAGATATGAACATATCTGGTGGTCTTTCATGGAGATTGAGAGAAGAAAAAAAGATGGAGGTGTGATGAAGATGTGTCACTAGAGCTCACAAATCTGACCATTAGTGGTGGCGAAAATCAGTGGTGGAATAGATCAGATGTGGTGATGGAGTAGATCTAGACATGAAATGCATCAACCACACCAAATCTGATGCAAATCTGGTGGTGTTTCAATAAAAAATGAAGAAAAAAAATGATGGTGGAATATGTTGGTGATGATGGCCGGAAACGACATCGGTTAACGGTGGCAGCGCCGGTAGGTGGCAACAATGGTGGTAGTTGATGATGATAGATGGAGGGTTTGTATTTGAGCTTTTGAAGGTAAGTGGGAGTGTTTGGATGAAAGAGAAATAACCCAAATCTTATTTTATAGTTTAAGTTTAAAGGTTTTTAGGGTTCTTAATCTTTAGCCTTTAGGGGTTCTCATTTGAACTTTATATATATATATATATATATATATATATATATATATATATATATATATATATATATATATTGATTATGTGTTTTTTTTCCATTTTAATATTACACTCTTTTACTTTAAATTTTATTAACATATTCATATATAGATTTTAACAGATTAGCGGTATAAAAAGAAAAGTTAATATTAACTTTTTTTTACTTTAAATTTTATTAACATACTCAATGATATAAATATTAACCACAGTATAAAAAAATTAACCATAAATATGATAAATATACATAATTATGTAAATTTTAACATTTTATAATTAAAATATTTTTTAAATTATAAATAATTAAATTTATATTTATTTATTATTGATTAACTATTAATGTTTAATATTTAAGATACATGTTGAAAAATATAAAGTAATAGTTGATATGGCAGTTAGGATTATTTTTGAAGATGAGTGACATTTCACTGATGTAGAAGTAATTATAAAAGCTGACGTGACATGTTTGAAAGTTGAATGACATTTCTGTATGACCTTATATGCTTAAGATTCATTATAAAATGATATTGCTAATAACATGTGATCTTATAGGGTCAAGATACTATTAATTGATTGTTTATTATAATATTTTTTTTATTAATAATAAATATCAACATGTGTATTTAATTGGATAAACATTATTTTATGGTAATAATATTTTCCAACATATTGAGAATTATTGTTTCTAGGAAATAGTAATAATAAAAGAGAAAACATTAGCTTAATATGATAAAGTATAATATTAAATGTTATGTATAACTTTTTGGACACTTAGAGTAACCATTTAGTTAAGATGCAACTAATTAGTTGTAGGTAAAGTAAAAGTGATTTCAACTTTTGTCTCCTAAAACACTAAAAATGACTAGTGTAAGGCATATGATTACTTTTCATTTGTTTAATACTTTACACCATGCTTGTAAGAAAGTCACATTATCTTATCATTTTATGTCTAGCTTATGTACTTAAAAGAAGGTATAAAAGAAAGACATAAGAGATGAAACGATTGGCTTTTCTACTCATTTTCTTCTTCTTTTTGGGTTGTCAATATCCTAGATTTCAAGTCTTCTCCCTCTTTTCTTTTCTCTTGCAAATGGTGCTAGAAATGAAGACTATTATGTTGTTTTATTAAGACTTATTTGGATATGTCTTAGTAGCTTAAAAATAACTTATTTGCAAGTAAAGCCTAACATGTTTTAGTAGTTGGTTCTTTCTTTTGTGGAAACATTATAGAGGACCTCTTATTTGGATTTTTATGCCATTTTCATCAACTCCCCAATTGCCAAAGGAACCAAAGACTTCAAAGGTTGTAATATTTTCCTTTCTATGGTTGTTTGATATTTCTAAGTCTTACAAAATGATCATTGGTGGGTTAAAATGGTTTTAGTTTATTCAAATTATATAATGCTTTCGTCGCTAAGTACGTCAAGATTGTCACTATAGTTAGACTATTTTTGAATCGAAGCCCAATAGTGACACCTTTTTGGTGTTATAACATGTTGCCCATACCCACTAGTCTAAGACTACATGGTATGGGTGGGTGTTGTAACACCCAAAACTTGCCACCTCACATGCCAACACAAGACTATTATACCATAACTAGAAGTGGGGGTGGTGTTCACATGTTATAACATGATGTTAAGGAGAGAGAGAGAGAGAGAGAGAGAGAGAGAGAGAGACTATGTGTAGAAAGGAAATCCAATGAAATTGAAGTTTTTCTTGTTTCAATATGTCATGACGCAAATGGCTCTTACCATAAAGTGTTAGGGCTGGTGTTCATTTGGCCTTAACGTCGTTATGGAGGTGTACATTTAACGTCCTAGCTCTTGCATTTGATTGACCATTTGAGCACTTGAATGTATTATTCAATATGGTTGGTACTTTACTATCTTTTGATTTATTTTGCAGGCATTATGGAGCACGTAGCATTGGAGTTATGGAGGTGAGCATACAACTTCGAGCTTGGATGATGGATCTTGGAGAATTAGAACATGAAGAAAAGATGGACAGGTCATGTAACGGAAGAGAACTTGAAGACAAAACCCGAGTTGTTGCATTTTCATCCTAGCAAAGGATCACATTCAAAGCACGGTCTGTTTTACACCGACATGGGTTGTGTTTGTCCTTTCCATCATATATTTGAGCAACATTAATTGGGATGAATCTAGACCAAAGACGGATCGAATTTGACGACTTATTAGAGTTTTAGCAAAAAGCATAGAATTGATTCGAAAACACATGACCATGCTTAAAACACATGGTCAAAACACATGTCAATGCCAAAAACACATAGCCATGATAAAAAATACATTACCTTGAGTTAGGCACGTGATCTATTACTAAAAAGGGGGAAATCACCATTTTTCAATAGAGATGGTTTTGGGAGCAACTTTTGGTGATTTTTAGGAGATTTTTTAGGAGTTATTGAAGATTTTTAATCATTGAAAGCACTTTTGATTTCCATTTGTAAGCATTAAACATTTCAATTCCATCTTTTTTGTTGGTTGATTTGTTCTTAGCCATGTGTAGCTAAGAAAACCCAATTTATAGTTCTTGTTTAAAACATGTTGATTGCTTGAGTTGAAGCATATGGCTTGATATTTGATTTATGATTCTATTCTAGTGATTATGTTCTTGTTTAAACTAGAATCCTTGAATTCGATTTATGTTTGATTGGCTACTTATATAAATTGAATTTTTTATGCAGTTAGTTAACCTTTAGGGCACCTCATCATTCTATAAAGTTAATGATTGGTAACAAACATAGGTTTTCTTATTGTCAAACATATTCCACACATTTTCATACTTACGAGTGCATGATAAGAAATGAACATTATTGGGAAGCTTGTACAAATATTAATGTATTTTTTCAATACAATCTAAGAGCATGTTTAGATTGAATTGGTAAAGTTAGGTCTAGTAAAAGAGTGTGTTTTGGTTAGATAATTTGGCAAGCGAGAGGTATTAGAGTGTGTTAATATCTTTTAGTACCAACTTACACTAGCAATCATGAATTACATCAACTCATAATCAAGTAAAATGACAACATTGAGAATTAGAACTAGAACCATTCCAACAAATTGTTTACAAGTTTATTTCATTTTATTCGTGTTCTCATAGTAGGTTGTTATTTTCATTATTGGACTTTTGTAAGCAACCACCACTCTTTTGTGATCAAAGTACATTGTGTAAAGAGGTATTGATTGATTGTCCCGTGTCTTTGTGGTTCGATGTTGCTTGCTTTGTACTAATTTTTAGTGCATTAAAGCAGTGTATTAGGAGTCTATTGTACCCCTATTATTTGTTGGCGCCCTTTCTGAGTACACGACGTTACTAATTGTTTATGACTAGATCTTTTCATACATGTACACAATTACTAATTGATATAGAGATAGAGAAGACTTCAAAGAGGTTATGTAAGAAAGCCAAGCTTCATAAGAGGCAATTAAGTTTTGAGACTTCTTCATCATCCGCCCCTCCGATCATTAATATTTGTGAGGACATACCCCTTTCAATTGTATTAGAAACTGAAACAGAAACCCTATCACTCTCACCTCAACCATCCTCATCCAGAAATACCACTCCACCCTCCTCACCTACTCATAAAATCCCAGACTCTATACCCGCAGAAACCTCAATTCCTACTCCTACCATGGGAGACAAAGGAGGAAATAGATGTAATAATAACAACAAATGTGGTCCACCAAGCCCACCCGAGCAAACCCTTCACCAATGGGCGAGGCAAGACGTTACTTAACAACCTTTTTTCATCACCTATCCGTCAGCCACAAACCTTGAACTAAAATCTATCCTCTTCCACTTACTCCCAAACTTTAGAGGCATTGAAAATGTAGATCCCCACAAATTCTTCATTGAATTCCATGCTGTGTGTGTTGGTATGAAACTAAATAATGTGACGAAGGATCAAATCAAGCATAGGACATTCCCCATCGCAGTGCAAGGCGGTGTTAAACACCGAATTTATGATCTCTCACTAGGGACGATCAATACATGGGAAGACATTTTACGCCTATTCTTAGATAAACACTTCATATAAATGAAAACCTCATCCCTAATAAGAGAGATCATTAGGGTCAAACAGCATAATAAAGAATCCTTTCATACATATTGGGAGAGGTTCAAAAAGCTTTGTGCCCGTTATCCAAAGAATGGCATTAGTGAATACCAAATCCTATAATACTTCATTTAAGGCATGGACCCTTGGGAAAGGAGACTTCTTAACGCCTCAAGTAGAGGGTCTTTGACCAATAAGACTCCCACAAAAATTTTTGATCTTATCAAGAACATGGCGGAGGATTCAAAACATACGAGTCAAGATGAAGATTGGTACACAGATGCACCCCAATGTGTAAAAGAGGTGCACACTCCTCAAACTGAAGTTGAACTATCGAATTTGACTAAGATGGTAATAATGCTTTACAAAGGTGTGCAACCCACTCCCTGCCCCTACGGAATATGCACTCAAATTGGGCATCCAACCAGCATGTCGCCTCAATTGCAAGAAGAAGAATATGAAGAAGCAAATGCTATGGGAGGGTATTCTAGGTATAATCAAAGAAATTATGATCATCCTCAAGGCAGTCAAGGGTGGAATAATAATCAAGGAATGGGTTATCAACAAAGACAACCACCTCCATACCAACAAAGGTCATCCGTTCAACCTTAAAATTTTCACTGAAGGCAGCCACAACAACCACCTTAACAAGCGGGTTCATCAAGTATGTCTTTGGAGGACATAGTCAAAAGTATTTCCAGTAGCACTTAAAGTTTTCAATAAGAAATCAAGTCAATCATCAAGAATCTTGAGCAAAAAATGGCTTAACTTGCCCAATCGGTGAACAAAATGGAGAATCAAGGAAAGTTGTCTCCTCAAATCGAAAAGAACCCAAAGCATAATGTTTGTGAAATTAGCTTAAGGATTGGAAGGAAATATGAATGGCTCAAATATGCTTGAATAAGAATATGAAGAAGAGGATTTTGTGATAGAAGAGCAGCCGAAGAAAGATAAGAATAAAGAAAAAATGGTGGAGAAAAAGTAGGAAGAGAAAGAAGCACATATCACACCACCACCTTGTCCATCAAGATTGAGCAGCATAAAAAAAAGAAAGAGAAGATAGTGAGATCAGGGAGATGTTTCAGAAAGATTAAGTAACTATTCCTCTATTGGATGCGATAAAACAGTTACCTAAGTTCCTTAAGGAACTTTGCACATCAAAAAATATGTTGTGAGGTAATGAGATAGTGAAAGTAATTGAAAATGTTTCTTTAATTTTGCATAAAAGGATTCTCCCAAAGTGCAAGGATTCGGGATGGGTAGGTGTAACACCCGTAGATCTGGGCTAGTCAATTTAGAGACGATAAGCATCAAAAATGACTTTTTGATGGAAGATTATTTATAAGAATTAATCTTAACCAAGTTTTAGTATATGTCACAAGTTTTCCGTGCATATAAAGAACGCCAAAATCCGAGTTATAACGAAGAAGTTATGACCTGTCGAAGTTTCGCGACAGAACCGACATGACCTAGCGTGACCCAACGCGACGTAAATAGTGAATTTAAGGTAGATAGATATCTATCCTTAGTGATCTAAACGAGAGTTGAAGATTTCTTCGATAGTACTCCAACGATAAAAAGACAGACAAAAACGGAGTTCAGATGAAGGAGTTATGAATTTCAAACAGAGTTTTCCTGTCCCGGCCTACTAAAGATATTATATAAGTAATATAATTATAATATATTAAAAATAAAGTCAAAATTAGCCAATAGAGTCTAAACGATAGTTGTAGAGCATAATCTCACCTTCGCGTCAATATAAAGAACGTCGAAAACGGAGTTCGTATGCGAAAGTTATGAATTTCTGAAGTTCGGGGCGCGAAACCCCAAAACTGTCAGAGACCACGACGTGACAAGCAGTACCACAACGTGGCAAGTCTCCTGACACCTCCGAGAGTCCCCCAGATGCAACTTGCGATGATGCATACAATGACGACCAAGACCACGACGTGGCAAAAGGTTCCACGACGTGGAATAGGCCAGTTTTGCCCTTTAAATAGATTTGAAGGGCCAGCCGAGTTTGGTTGCTCATTCTCTCATCTCTCTCCCATAATACATTGATTTACATGCAAAGAAGTACCCCCAAAGCCCCGATATCAACCCCGAGACCCGAAGCAACTCCCGAAGTCCGAAGATCCCAAGAAGAAAAGAGTTTCTGAGCTGAAGCTCTGCCCGCGAGAAATCCGGTGTGTGAAGTGATCCCGGTTTCACCGAAGAATACTACTTCTACAAGTCGTAGTGCTGTCCGATCATCTTCTGATCAAGTGAGTGTCTAGTCTCTTTCGTCTTACACATAGATATGAAGTATTTTATAAAATACGTGCTATGTGTATATATATATAGTTGTTTATATGTGTGAGTGTGTGGTCACTTTCTTCTGACACATAAATATTAAGTATTTGCTATGAAATATGTGCTATGTGTATAATATAAAGTTGTTTATATGTGTGAGTGTGTGGTTACTTTCTTCTAATGTATAGATATGAAGTATTTGCTAAGAAATACGTATTATGTGTTTATACATTGTTTGCTTATTTGAGATGTGTGTGGAATGGACGTTTTATATAGTTTTTAAATGAGTTAAACTATATATGTATTTTATATCTGCGAATATGTTGGGTAGAACATGGGTAGATGAGATAGTTGGTATGTGATAAAATGAGGAGGTATGAAAGATGCGCCAAATAGAGATGTCATAATACTAGCAGATGCGCTTAAAAATAATATTGGTAGATGCACCAAATAGAGATGTCATAATACTAGCAGATGCGCTTAAGAATAATATTGGTAGATGCACCAAATAGAGATGTCATAATACTAGCAGATGCGCTTAAGAATAATATTGGTAGATGCACCAAATAGAGAATGTCATAATACTAGCAGATGTGCTCATAGGATAATCCTGACAGATGCGCTTATAGGATAAGGTCAGCAGATGCGCCTAATAGTGAATGTCGTAATCCTGGCAGAGGCGCTTAAATGATAAAGTTGGTAGATGCGCCTTAAATAACAATGGAATTTGTGTCTATTCCTTAAAGTCAAATTTTAGGAATGAATGAATAAAGGATAGGTGATTCTTAGGGTAACACCTTAAGAAATAAAGAAGATAACGGGGATGGGTAATTAGGTTGCTTGTTTGATGATTAAATATAATAATTATATTATTGTGGGTTGAAAACCCTATATGCTCACCAGGCTCCCAAGCCTGACCCACTCAGTTTAATTGTATCACAGGTATCGATATGAAGCTGCTTTGCATTGAGAGATTAAAGGAGATGTAAATCACTAGAGTAAATGAATGTATGTTATGTTTATGCTTATGTGTCTGTATCGGAACATGACAACCTGAGGTTTTATTATTTAATGAAAATACATTCTCTTTGAGAAATGTTTTGATAAGTTTTTATCATATCTTGTTTTGGGAACAAATTCTGCAACCGTTTTCTTTAAACGATTACTTTGATTTATAAAACAACGCATAAACAAATCGGTCTTTTCTAGCCAAGATATTGGGGATGTCATAGTAGGTTGTCAACTTCAACATTTATGAGGCAATGAGGTACCCAAGCAATGTCCATTCTCTAAATTTTGTTGATATCATTCAACCTTTGTCTGGAAAGCGTTTTGAATTGACTAACCATGATTCACTGGAGTTAATTTTGAGCGGGAATTTTGATAACAATTCAGTCAAAGAGATTGTTGAAAATTTCATGTTAGATGATGAACTGTTGGAAGTTGTAGAGTTCATGGAGGAAAGGAAGAAAATGAGGTATGAAAATACCAAAATGAAACTACCTATTGTCTGATACAATGCTTCTTCCTTGTATTTTGCAGGAACCCAAGATAGAATTAAAGACTCTTCCAGATCATTTGAAGTATGCCTATCTTGGAGAAGAGAAGACTTTTCCTATTATAATCTCCAAAAAATTTTCCATTTCAAAAGAATATGAGTTGGTGAATTTGATGAAACAAGTATAAGAAGGCAATAGGGTGGACCATCGCGGATATCAAAGGGTTTAGTCCTTCATTACGCATGCACAAGATTCTCATGGAGGAAAAACTTTAAACCAACATGAGAGGCACAAAGAAGATTTAACCCACCCATGATGAAGCTAGTAAATAAAGAAATCATGAAGCTTTTGGATCCATGTACGATCTACCCCATCTTTGATAGTAAATGGGTAATCCCCATTTAGGTTGTCCCAAAATAGTGAGAGTCACAGTTGTCAATAATTCTAAGGGAGATTTGGTGTCCACCCATGTGCAAAATGAATGGAGAGTTTTTATTGATTATAGAAAGTTGAATACCTCAACGAGAAAAGACCATTCCTATTGTCATTCATTGATTAAATGCTTGAAATATTGGCCAAGAAGTCCCACTATTGTTGTCTTGATGTTTTTTTTTTTAGTTGCCCCGAAACACCTTCCTTTGGGTTGTGCAATGCACCCACGATCCTTCAAAGATATATGGTTAGCATCTTTTCTGAGTATGTTTAAAACATCATAAAAGTTTTCATGGATGACTTCACAATCTATGGAAACTCCTTTGATTCATGTTTATAAAATCTCACAAAAATCTTACAAGGGTGTATTGACACGGACCTAGTGCTCAATTATGAAAAATGCCATTTTATGGTTTATAAGGGCTTGATACTTAGACATATAGTGTACCCCAAAGTGTCTAGAAGTTGACAAGGTCAAAATTGGTATCGTCAAGATTTTACCCTAACTAACTAATGTTTTGGAAGTTCACTCATGTCTTGGTTATGCAGGGTTTTTTCGGCACTTTACCAAGGACTTTTCCAAAATCATGGTACCAATGTGTCAAATTCTACAAAAGGATGTTGAGTTTAAATTCAATGATGCATGTAAGGGTGCATTATATCATTTGAAAGAATTGTTGACATCCACTCCCATTATACAACTGCCAAGTTGGCATCTCCCATTCAAGATAATGTAGGATGATAGTAATATCGCAGTTAGGGTGGTTTAGGGACAAAAAAGTGAACCGAGCTCATAATGTCATCTATTATGCGTCTAAGACCCTTGATAGTGCACAAAGAAACTACACCACAATAGAGAAAGAGTTGCTTGCTATTGTTTTTGCACTAGAGAAGTTCTAACAATACCACCTTGGAACTAAAGTGATCGTCTACTCAGACCATGCATCTATAAATCACTTACTAACCAAAATATATTCGAATCCAAGGTTAATACGGTGGATGTTGTTATTGTAAAAGCTCAATAGTGAGATTAAAGATAAAAGCAAGAAAGAGAACCTGGTTATCGATCATTTGAGCCTAATAGTTCAACCCGAGGATGCGACACCCATTCATGAGACATTACAAAATGAGCACTTGTTTGCTATCCGTATGCCACCTTGGTATGCAGATATATGTAATTTTATGGTTATGGGGAGGTTCCCACCCGATCTCATGAGGTCATAGAGAGACAAGATCATGAAAGATGCAAAAAGGTACATTTGGGACAAACCATACCTTTAGAGACATTGCACATATAAGGTAATAAAAAGATTTGTTGAAGAACATGATGTATAATCCATTCTCAATTTCTATCATACCTATGCTTGTGGAGGGAATTCCGGTCCTCAAAGAGCTGCCAAAAAAAATTTAGATTATGGATTTTATTGGCATCAACTCTTTTATGACTCTTACACTTTTTGTAAAAGTTGTGAGAGATGTCAAATGACTATTTCTTCGAGTTCCCGAAACCAAATACATTTGTCCCCCATCTTGGTATGTGAAATATTTGATATACGGGGTATTGATTTTATAGGTCCTTTTCCTTCATCCTTTGGGAAGCTATACATTCTTTTGTTGTTGATTTGGTTTCCAAATGGGTAGAGGAAAAGGTAACTAGAACTGATGATGCTAAATTTGTTATATATCTTGTCAAGGCTAAAATCTTATGTAAGTTTGAAACTCCAAAAGCCTTGATCAATGATAGATGCACACATTTCTACAACAAAACTCTTGGATCAGTTCTCAAGAAGTATAGAGCCCAACATCGGTTGTCTATAACTTATCACCTGCAAATAAATGGATAAGCTAAAGTGTTAGACACAGAAATCAAGTCCATACTTTAGAAGAAAATGGATACAAACCACAAAGATTGGATCTTGATACTAGAAGATGCTCTTTGGGTATACTGAATCGCATATAAAACTACAATCGAGATGTCACTTTATAGATTGGTGTTTGGAAAATCCTGTCTTCTTCTCATTGAACTAGAGCACAAAGATTTTTAGCCTGTCAAAAATATACACATTAAGATTGATGAAGCATATGTTCACCGAAAGCTAGAGATCCAAGAGTTGGAAGAGATAAAAAATGAAGCATTTGAGAACTCACGCATCTACAAAGATAAGACCAAAGATTTCCATGATAAGTATCCTTACCGTAAGAAACTTTGAGATAGGTCAAAATGTATTAATCTATGACTCTCATCTTAAATGGTTTTCTGGTAAGTTACGGTCCCGGTAGGTGGGACCGTTCATTGTTACTAATGTATATGATCATGGTGCAGTCAAGATTAAAAGTAACAAAACGGAAAAAGTGTTAAAAGTTAATGTTCATAGGTTAAAGATCTTTTATGAAGGTTTCCAAAAGAAGTATATGGAGTTTGATAACTTAGATCACCCGAACTACATTGAGTAATTTTGAAAGGCAAGGTCGAGCCAAAGACTTGAAACAAGGGAGACTAACCGAGAGGCAACTCGGGAGTATTTTTTCCCATTTTCCCTAAATTTACATTGTTTTTCTTTGTATTGCAATGTTTTTTATTCCTTTTGAAAGTTCCATCTGAAACAATTTTCATATCCGATATATTGAGAAAGAGTCGTCTATTAAAAACTTGAAAAGTACGTTTTTGTGAGGATTTTAGAACAAGTGCACGGTCTAAAGGTGAAAACACATAAGCTAAGATACAAAACACATGGTTTTGGCTCATCCTGTGCATGGTTATCGAGGTTTCGAATGAAAAAAAAATTACGCACTGGAAAAGGCAAAAACACACAGTCTATATTGAAAAACGTACGCCTTTAAGCCTGACCGTGTGTGGCTATCACGTATTTCCAAAGAAAAAAATTATGCACAGGACATCCTTTAAACAAAATGCATGACCAACGTCTAGACCATGCATCGGTATTGCAACTTTTCAAACAAAAAAAATTCGGACGGTGTTATCTCAAACACACGGGTATAGGGTAAAAATGCACGACCTATTTTTAAGATGTGCGTTTGTAATGCAAGTCTTCTTTCTCGAAAAATACTCACGGGCTATTCCCTAAAATGCATGGGCAGAACGCATGACCCTGGACCGTATGTTTAGATCATAAGTGTTCGGGAAAAAAAGATGCATGACCAGAATTAGAAAACGCACACCTATTTGCAAGAACACTAGACCCAGTCTTTGACCATTCGTTTCGATCAAATATCGATCATATTTTTGTCTATCTTAACTCTCTTTCTCATGACCATGTTTCCCTAATCATCTCTAAACCCCATTGCCGATTACTCTTGAATCCACAATAAAGCTCTGATTTTTGTTCAATTTTTTTCGATATTAAAGCTCCAAGGTTTGTTGTTTTAAGTCCCTACTTAATAATCTTCAACCTCAATGTCGAATTCCCTCCATGAAAGTCTAAAAAAATCGGACCTTGCTCCAAACTCTAGTTTTTATGTCTTGCAAATATTGAATAAATATTGTGTAGGGTTTCAAGAGCAAGCTTGGGGAGGTGTTTGGATGGAAGATTGGAAGCTTTTACCTCCAATTATACACTCCGCCATTGATGAGTTCAAGTTTTTATTGAAGTTGAAGTTGAAGTGAAAAAGTCAAGCACACATCATCAATTCAAGAATTTGACTGACAAATTCCTTCCACGTCTCAAGTTTTATGCATGAATCTTAAGATTGCTTGACAAGAATGGTTGAAAATACATCCATGTGCTTCATATAGTTATACATTCTTGCTTCATTAGTTGTGCCTTAGCCTTTGGCCATACTCTGTCAGTCATAAATTTAGTTTTTCACCATGCCAAAATGCAAAAATCCATATCCAAAGGTTGAATTGGAATCCAAGTATGGTGTCACTACTATTGTGCACCATTCTCTTGCGCAACATGACCGCTACCATCACCTCAAGGGCTGTGACTACACTTAACAATGATTTGTAGATATTCCTGCTCTCTAAGAAATAGGAGTTTATAATGGCATCCTTCAATTATTTAGTAATATCAGATGGGATAGGATCCTAACTTCACCACCTATGGATTCGTTTAAAAACAACTCTTGAATTCTTACAATCTTAAGAGTTCCATGACGACGCCAAAAAATTCTCATTCTGATCTTAAGGGTGGCCCTCTGAGTTATCTCTAATGTTGTCTTCCCCAAGAAGATGTAAGAAGAGTCGAGAAGATGGGGCTAGAAATTCTTTGGTGCATGGTCACCGACCTTAAAAGTCTATATTTTTGCTCTTTTATTACCTTCAAACTTGTCAACTTTTCCACTAGTGATTCTGGCCCCAATCATTGTGACGGGATTGTCACTTATCTTGCCACCCGTTTTTCTTGTGCCAAACTTCTTGAGGAGAAACACCCTAATCTTGAAAAAATCACATAAGGATCCAATGTACTTGAAGCCTCACAATGTTTCCAAAAATAGAGTGACAATAGTCTTACATGGTTGGTGAAGAAAACACCTTATTTTCGAGTTCCTTCTGGGGATTTCTGCTCCCTCCTATTCCAGCAGGTCATCACTCACACTTAGTGGTTATTACCAAATAATATTCCACCTAATCCCACCCAGAGTGCTCCTAAGCGGATGGTCTTCAACCACGAAGAGAACACTCATGTTAATCCCTATGTTCCTCCAGCTCACTCTAATCCTCCCACTACAGGATGATACACTTATGTTGCCCCAGTAGAGACTGCATGTTACATCTACACCTGCCGAACGACTCATTACCATGACACACACATGAGGTGTTTTGATTTCCTCGATTAAAGTGTTGCTGACATTCGTGCTGATTTGTCTGCAACCAATGCACCCGTTCAGTAATTAACACAAATAGTACAAAATAAACAATCTGAGTTTATGCAGTTATTATGATGTTACACCCCTCACGGTCATCCTCCCTTCACTCAGTACGTTTCCCGACCCTTTCCTATCATCGATGATTATGCTTAATCTTAAGCTAGGGGAGGGGTCTTTGTATATCAGGTTCGGGTTTCTTAGTTTGAATTTCATCCAAAAATTTATAAAAAATCCAAAAAGATTTTCTATTTTCATCATTTTTATCTTTTAGCATTTTCAAAAAAAAAAAAAAATCCAATCCAAGAAAGCCTAACCTTCTTAAAACAATCGAGTCGGTATGCGAGTTGTATGACTTGATATTAGACTTGATCATTTTTCAATACAAATTTAAAAATCAATTTAATCACAGACGAACATGTCTCCCAAAGCTACTCATGCAAAACAAAAAATGAAGAGGTTCTCAACATCAAAGCATAATAATATGTATAGGTTGGCCTTTGGAACTTATGACCAGTATTATTGTTCGTAAATTCTCAATTATAAACAAATTCAAAAATCTAAAAGAATATAAAACTTCAGTAACTTGAACCTTCCAGCGCTTTAAAAACTCCTCTCTACCTATTCCCCTCTAAGTACCCTGTTGGGGGACTTTGTTGTTAACTATACTTACGGGTCCTTGCTTATTAACATTAGTCCCTCAAAAAATGCCTTAGAAGTCTCTCACTTTAATAGATCGCGATATGTCCCATCAGTATAAAATGTTAATGGTAAAAATATAAAGAACTAAGTCGAGCAAAAAAAGGGGTACTATCGAGTCAATAAGTGGACAATTCAACAATGTTGAGTCAATAAGTGGACAATTCCACAATGTCAAGTCAATAAATAAACAATTCCACAATAACTTGTGTTGTATAATTCAACTAGGGAACGTACTAAGCCAATACCGGTAAGAGTGAAAAAAATTGTTGTTGATCAATAAATAATTGGATTTGGTCATTGTTAAGATTTGCAAAATGAATGTGATTGAGCATAGTTTTTATCACATACATTTTTCACAAAAGTAAAACCATAATTTGTTCCATGTGCTAAGTCAATACCGGTAAGAGTGAATACGTGTTGTAACCTTTGATTTTGTTGAGTTATGTTAGGAGTAACTAAAAATCTTGCTTCTAATGTTATATATCTTTGTTGGGTTAATTTCATGTTAGCTTAAGGCATGACAACTCCATTTTCGACTATGTGTCACAATAAGGTCGATTCGGTTGGATCACATTTATTTTGTTTGATTTATTGCATTGTACACCAAATATAAGATTTGTATTTTTGTTTTCTTCTTTTCTTCTTTTCTTCTTTCTGTTATAAACTTATTTTTTTGCTCTTTATTACACCAAATATAGGATTTATATTTTTGTTTTCTTCTTTTCTTCTTTCTGTTATAAACTTATTTTTTTTTTTGCTCTTTATTGGGGAAAAGAAATGTCTAAGCTTGGGGAGGCTAGTGCATTTTGTAAACCTATATTGCATGTCTATTCCTGCTTTTCTTTGCATTTTACGTCCTAATTTTTGTATTTGGTTAACTATTTGGGCACTTGCATGTTTTATTCAAAATTTCTAGTACTTCACTATCTTTTGATTTATTTTGCATGCATTTTGGAGAACGGATCATTGAGTTATGGAGGTAAGCATGGAACTTGGAGCTTGAAGAATTGGAGCATGTAGAGAAGATGGACCGACCATGTAGCATAAGAGAACTTGAAGACACAGCTTGAGTCATTGCATTTTTATCTTAGCAAAGGACCACGTTTGAAGCACGATCCGCGTCACACTGACCGGTGTCGTGTTTGTGCTTTCCGTAATATATTTGAGCGACATGAGGCAGGGTGAAGCTAGACTGAAGACGGAGCCAAGTTTGAAGACTTATTGGTAAGAGTGTGCAAGAAATCGCACATCTCTCTATCTAATAAAAGAATAGTTTTATTCTTCTTTTGACATTTATCATCTTATTAGCCCCCTAATTAAATGCATATTTTATTCTTCTTTTGTCATGTATCAACATATTAAATTTATTAATTAATGCATTTCATTTGTAAACCTATTTATTCTCCATTTCAAATTTCAAATTTTAAATTTCCCACTCTAATTACATTAAATTAATAACATTAGAATAAAAATTAAAATAAATTTAATACAAATAATAAAGTCATATAATTTCACATATTTATTTAAATCAATGATTAAAATTTATATAACTAAAAAAAATCTTTTAATTAATAATTTATTTAAAATAATTTATTAATAGTTTTTAGTTTTTATTTTAAAAGTTTAATTAATTGCATAACCATGGTTCCTACGGGTTATAAACTAGTACCACATAAACCGCCCGCATCGCATCGCACCATACAACATAATGCGGTTTCGAACTTTTATAGTGCAGTTTGCAGTCTATAGTTAAAAAATTGTGGTTCAAACCACACCATATATATATATATATATATATATATATATATATATATATATATATATATATATATATATATATATATATATATATATATATATATATATATATATATATTTGAAAATTAAAACATGTAAATATTGATTTGCCTTGACACTAGATATCAACATGGAAATTTATACAAAAGCTATTCTCATATTCCTTCCAATAATTATATAAACCATATGCAGAAAGTTTATTGTAGTTTTTGGATGGCTTTCACGGCTGTTTAAGATATTTTTTAGTCAAATTTTGTTGAATTCTAACTGCTATTTTTCTTGTATTTTTTATTACTATTGGCTCGTTAATTACAATAAAAAATTTAGTGGCTAGTTTGATGAGTTGACGTGGCTTTGGACAACATCTTGGCTTTGGACAACATCTGTTGCTACTTTTTACCATTAGAAATAATATATATTTAAGACGTTAACACAAATAATTAGACTAATTATACTTAGTCCAATGTATATAAAATTATCTTTTTAGTTATTCATCAAACCGCATCTAAACCATTCGCACCACAGCAAACCGCACTATACTGCATATTGCGGTTTAGAATCTTCGCGGTGTCGTTTGCGGTTTTTGATAATTTCAAATCACACATATGGTGTGTTTTGCGGTTTTGACTATAAACCGCACCAAACTGCACCGCACACACATCCCTATTTATAGGAATTTTAACAAAAAACACAACATTGATTAAAAAACACATGGCTATGCTAAAAGCACATGGTCAAAAAATATGGTCATACCAAAAATACATGGACATGCTAAAAAATGCATGACCTTAAGTTAGGCACGTGAGCAGTTACTAAAAAAGAGGAAATCACAATTTTAATTAGAAACAGTTTTGGGAGTAACTTTTAGCGATTTTGGGAAATTTTTGGCATTCCTTGAAGATTTTTAATCATTGCAAACAATTTTGATTTCTATTTGTAAGCATTAAACATTTCAATTCCATCTTTTGTTTGGTTGATTTGTTCTTAGTCATGTGTGGCTAAGAAACCCTAGTTTCTAGTTCTTGTTCAAAACATGTCGAATGCTTGACTTGAAACATATGACTGGAAATTTGATTTATGATTATATTCTAGTGATTATGTTCTTGTTTAAACTAGCATCCTTGAATTTGATTTATGTTTGATTGACCACTTATATGAGTTGAATTCTTGTGTAGTTAGCCTTTAGGGCACCTAATCGTTCTATAAAATTAATAACTGGTAACAAAGAATAGGCTTTCTTATTGTAGAACATATATCACACATTTTCACACTTCTAAGCATATAATAAGAAATGAACATTGTTGGGAAGCATGTACAAAACTTAATGCTGGTTTTCAATATAATATAAGAGCATGTTTAGATTGAATTAGTAAAGTTAGGTCTAGTCAAAGAGTGTGTTTTAGTTAGATAATTTGGCAAGTGAGAGGTATTAGAGCGTGTTAGTATCTTTCAGTGCCAACTTAGAATAACAATCATGAATTACATCAAGTCATAATCAAGTTAAACTGAAACACCGTAAAATTTAAAACAAATTTTCATTTATTTTTTAATAAATATTTCATTATTAAATCTTCCAAAAGTCAAATATCCAATGTTTCCACAAAATACATAACATAACCCATAACCCAAGATCTCAAAAACATGACATCTGCAAGTGTGTACTGATCAAGCTGGCGCCTTCCTGCGATCCACGCTAGTACCTACAACACATAACACATAACACTGTAAGCACGAATGTTTAGTGAGTTCCCCAAAATTCCACATACTGTACATACGCCTTTCCAGGCCATAGGATCTTCCGATCCAAGTGTCTCAGGGGATTTCCATCCCAGGCTTTGTTGACCTTCCGGTCCATATCATCTTGACCTTCCGGTCCGCATCATCATACTCATATCACATAACATATCACATATAGCCTACATCACATATACATCGTACACATAAGACCTTCCAGTCACACATAATTACCCTATCGGGTAAGGCATAGTGAGAAGACTCACTTCGCTGATGTCGGATAATCACTCGTGCCCAATCTCCCGACCTATCGTCCTCCTATATCATAAGTACAACTCTCATTAATACTTTCCTGACTTTGTTTCACTAACACTGTCAAGTCAACACTAGTCAACCCTGGCCAATGATGGTCAATGGTCAACCTTTGACCCGATTCGTCGAGTGCCTTCGGGTAACTCGGCGAGTTCATTCGTGTCCACCCGTACCCGTCTAGTCCTGCTTAACACGTCGAGTCTTTCCCTTGCTTGACGTGTGATACCTGCTTGAATCGCGGGGCCACCCCGACTCTACTCGTCGAGTCTAATTCTAAACTCGGCAAGTTCCATCGTGTACTCACATCCTCTAGATCCCTTCTGACTCACCGAGTCATTCCCCAACCCGACGAGTCACCAACTGTGTGATTTACGGGGAAACCCTAACCCTACTCGTCGAGTCTGTTCTTAGACTCGGCGAGTCCATACCATGCACAAACCCAACTGACCTCCTGAGGTCAGATCTGTTCCACTAATCCATAGATTCGACCTTCCCAAGCATGATAATCACGTAAATTCTATATCTTGATGCACAAACAACATCTATTTGATCCAGTATGATGTTTTAGCCCCAATTATCATAACCCATTGGTCTTCATAAAGCTTGATGAGTAAGGCTCTCTAGACCTCTATGGATCCAGATCTAAAGCCTCATCACAAATAGGGACTAATTGGACATCAAATCTAACTAATAAAGGGTCCAAGAAACCCTAAATCCATATGATCATCATAACAACAGAAGGGAAGCCGAATTATTACCTCAAATGTGATGCTCTGAGCTCCAAATCCACAGAATGTCAACCTCCTTTGCTTCATCTTGACTAGAACCTCCTCCTTGCTAAATAATACTTCAAAGGTGTCACACCCGCAAACCAAGGATGGCGTAAACGTCCGCGGGTGGAGGACTTCATGTACAATATCACAACAAGGAATATAATAGTGCTCAAAGTAAATACAACGATCATAAATATAATTGAAAAAGTTATACCAAAGTATATGTTTACATGATTCAAAATCAATTACATTATGATGACAAAAATAAATTGTTGACGGTTTAACGTCCCATCCTCAAAGCGATGAAGTTTTCCTGTTTCACTGATTTCCTGAGAATACAAGTAGTTTTGAAAAGTGTCAACAATTAAGTTGGTGAGTTCATAAGAGTTTTGTTTGAAGTAGAAACCGTTTTCCTTGTAAAATCGATATAGTTTGATTTCCAGAAAATCCAATATTTTCTTAGTTAAGTGTGAATAGAAATATTCCTATATGATGCATTAATGAACCCTAGAATGACCCGTAGAGTTCCTCTATAATCGTCCAGCGTATATAAGTTATATAAGGTTTAAAATAGATAAAACGTTGAATATAGTGGGTCTGCCCTAGGTCCACAACCAAACAAGGAACATAGATGAGGCGGACACCACTAATTCTAGGCCAATCGAGACTAAATTCTTATATGACTCAAACATATACGCTCAGCGATTATAGTTGAAGTCTAACAATTCTGGATGAAATATAGTTTCAATATCATAATAACTATCTTAAGTGAACCTGGTACTTTGTATCGGTACCCCCTTTTTGTATAAAGACCCGACACTTTGTATTTGTACCCCTTTTTGTATAAAAACCTGATACTTTGTATTTGAACCCCTTTTTGTGTATAAACCCGATACTTTGTATTTGTACCCCTTTTTGTATAAAAACCGGCACTTTGTATTTGTACCCCCTTTTGTATATAAACCCGACACTTTGTATTCGTACCCTTTCTTTTTGTACGAGTGTGTTATGTAAATGATCATAAACTATACCTATTATAGTTTATTAAAATGTTTGAAATGTATATGTACCCTAACTATACCTATTATAGTTTAGTATGTTTCTTTGTGGTGTTAAGAATCCCATTCTTTGTAAGTCGAATGTATAGTACAATATAGCTATGTTTAACTTGCTTTGTTTTGTACTAATGATTATGATGGAGGATTCTTATATATTCAGTAAGTAATTTCCTATTATACAAATATATCAAAACAAGAAATACATGTAATATATGAAGTCATCAAAGACTTAACACTTTGCTCAACATGTTACAAAGTGTTTTGATAGTTAGAAGTTGTTAACTAATTCTTAATCTTTCTGCACTGTTTTAGAAAAATCATAGAAAACTCATACGAAGTCGAAAACTAGATCCGTAAATTCTGAGAGTTCCCAAAATGTGTCTAGTTTACTCATAATTTTTATTACGATTTTTAATGACCTCCAAATTGGGTGAAAAAGTCCATAATCACAGACTGGTACGGATTGTTGTTTGAAATGATAGGCAGTTTTTTAAAAATCACCATAAATTGTAGAAAAATCGTATGGAGATGTGCAAGTAGTCATTTTAAAGCTAAGAACTTGAACTATTTTAACCTTATACAGTTTTGAATACAAAAATGTTTAAGTTGCCCAAAACAGTCCATGAATGGAGTTGAACTTTTCTGATGAAGGCTGTTAGAAAAGTTTAGTTATGTTCTTGGTGTTTTAACTTGTATTCCTCCCTCCCCCCCCCCCCATAAAAACTTGAGAAAACATGAAAATGTAGGGGTATGAACTCACCTTAAGTGATTTCAGTAGATGATTGTTGAAGAATGGAAGTGTTTAACTCAAGAACACTTGGAGATGCCTTGAAGATTTTCGAGAATCTAACATCATAGTTATGGAGTTTGTGTAATCAATCAATGATTTGAGTAGAATGAAGTGAAATAATCATAAGGAGGATGAATTATACTTAATAAGAGTGGAAGAACACTTGAAAATCAGCCTTGAATCTCGAATTTGGTGGAGAAAAAGTTTGAGAGAAAAGTGGTGTTTGATACTTAGTGAAATGAGAGCAAATGAGAGAAATGAGGAGAGAGGATGAATGTCTAGCTCTCAAGAACGTGGGAAAGGATGATAATTGAGTGGAAAGGAAATTGATATGACCTAGGTAAGGTGGAGAGGTGTGGCTGGTCATAGAGTGGGTGTGGGAGTGGTTGCTTGTGTCATAAGGTAAAGCAAAGTCAACACTCCACCTCTTTGTACTTTACCCACTAGCTTTTATTATTTAAATAAAGATTTTTATGGAAATATGATTAAATTGTGAATATTTAGGGTTTATTATGTTAAAATATGATTTTGGGTGAAAATCCCGCGTTACAATAATTAAAAACAGGCCTTAAACGCAAAACTACGCGAAAACCGGGAGAAAATGGGTTTCCAGCGAGACCTCTCGGTCCTAGGCCGAGGTTCGGTCCCTAGCTGATGCCGAGTCTGGAATGAAGCGAAACAGAGGGAAACAAAGGGGGGGGGGGGGGCGAGGAAGCGAAGGGAGGCTCGGTCCGACGATAAGAGGCGAAGGTGGTCAGACCCGAAATGGACCGAAATGAACATTACCTTTGGGTTCGGTTCCTTTGAGCGAGGTTCGGGTTCGGTTCCTTTAAACGAGGTTCGGGTTCGGTTCCTTTTAAGCGAGGTTCGGGTTCGGTTCCTCCTGGGCGAGGTTCGGCCCTGAGAGGACCTTCGGCTCAGGAGGGTTCGGGTCTTCTTGGTTTCGGTCCCTAAGAGGACTTTCGGGTCCTAAAAGGTTTCGCCCCTAATAAGAGGGTTTCAGGTCCTTAAGCCTATTTTACTCGTTTTTACCCCGTTTTAAGTCGTTTTTGACCCGGTTAAGGGTCGGAATGACCCAAATGACTTTAAAAAGTTACGGAAACTTTTGAGAGAGATTTGGGAGAGATTTCACATACTTGGAGAGATTTGGGAGAGATTTGACATCCTTGGAGAGATTTCTCATACAAAGAGATATTTGAGAGAGATTTCACATACTTGGAGAGATTTGGGAGAGATTTGACATTCTTGGAGAGATTTCTCATACAAAGAGATATTTGAGAGAGATTTCACATACTTGGAGAGATTTGGGAGAGATTTGACATCCTAAGAGAGATTTCTCATACAAAGAGATATTTGAGAGAGATTTCACATACTTGGAGAGATTTGGGAGAGATTTGACATTATTGGAGAGATTTCTCATACAAAGAGATATTTGAGAGAGATTTAGTGAAAACGATTGGGAGATGTTTCATTTGTGAACTTTTTGAGTGTCCGGCTTCGCAATGATGGGTCCATAAACCCTGTAAAGCCTTGTTTAAGGATCTTACACACTCCCGATGAGTATGCAACATTGTTTTATCGGTTTGGCTTGCCACTTACCACAGTTTTAGGTTAAGGAGATCTAGTTGTACGTACTTTTCGATTTATGATTTCTCATCAGAATAGCGAGTTGTTTAGTAAATACATAACGTAAGCCCTAGTACACAAGGGTTAGTTGAGTTGATCGGTTTGACTTGTTGACTTTATTTGACTTTGAATTGACCAGAACTTGACGGTTGTCACAAAAGGTCAACAATGGCTTCCTCTCTCTCCCAAAACGCTCAAGCACTCTAGGGTTTCTCTCAAGGGACTGATAGTCGCAAATAACGGCCCTGAGTGTCTTTAAATAGGGCCCAAACCCGCGAGATTAGGGTTTCATTAAACAGCGCGAACTCGCCGATTCCACCCATGAACTCGCCGAGTCCGGTCATCAATCGGGATAAGAATTCGCAACCCTATTCGGCGAGTCTAAGCACCAACTCGCCGAGTCCCTCCACAAACTCTAAAATAAATGAATAAAAAAATATACCTGGAAATCTGGATGTTACAATTCCCCCCCCCCCCACTAGAATCAGACTTCGTCCTCGAAGTCTTACTCTGCAAACAACTCTGGATGTTGTTCACGCATCTCACGCTCCGGTTCCCAAGTCAACTCTAACCCCTTCCGATGCCGCCACTGGACCTGCACCAGAGGCACTTCCTTGTTCCTCAAAACTTTGATCTTTTGATCCCTAATAACCACCGGTGTCTCAATATAGTTCAAGCTCGCATCCACCTGAATATCCTCTAATGGTACCATTGCCGACTCGTCGGCTATACACTTTCTCAGCTGAGATACATGGAAGGTGTCATGAATCCGACCCAACTCTGCAGGTAATTCCAACCGGTAGGCTACCCTGCCTACCCTCGCGATCACCCTAAAAGGACCAATATATTGGGGCCCCAGCTTGCCCCTCATCCTGAATCGGATCACTCCTTTTCAAGGAGAGACCTTCAGGATTACAAAGTCGCCGACCTGAAATTCGAGCTCGGACCGGCGCCTGTCCGCATAACTCTTCTAGCGACTCTGAGCGGTCAACAATCTCTGTCTGACCTGCTGTATCTTCTCTATCGTCTGAAGCACAATCTTTGTACTACCCATCATACGTTGCTCTACCTCTCCCCAGCAGATAGGAGTCCGACACCTCCTCCCATACAAAAACTCAAAGGGTGGCATACCAATGCTCGAATGATGGTTGTTGTTGTAGGAAAACTCTGCCAAGGGCAAATACATGTCCCAACTCCCGCCAAAATCCAACACACATGCTCGGAGCATGTCCTTGAGCGTCTGAATCGTCCGTTCACTTTGCCCGTCAGTCGGTGGGTGGTATGAGGTACTAAAATGCAGCCTCGTACCCAATTCCTCATGAAATTTCTTCCAGAATCTGGAAGTGAAACACACATCTCGATCTGAGACAATCGAGATCGGCACACCATGCCACGATACCACCTCCCTTACGGACATCTCTGCCAACCTCTCAGCGGAAGAGCTCTCACTGATAGCAAGGAAGTGAGCGCTCTTCCTCAACCTGTCTACAATCACCCAAATTGCATCGACGCCCCTCGTAATCCTCGCCAATTTGGTGATAAAATCCATAGTAATCTATTCCCACTTCCACTCGGGAACCTCTAATGGCTGCAACTTACCATGCGGTCTCTGGTGCTCGGCCTTAACCCTACGACAGGTTAGGCACCTCTCAACGAACCATGCGATGTCCCTCTTCATACAGGGCCACCAATACTCCCTCTTCAGGTCCAAATACATTTTAGTGGTCATATGGTGAAGAGATTAGAAGATCAATTATGTTTTGTTAAGAATGATAGTAGACGACTACTTACCAAATGTTGTGATGGAAAATGTACTTTTAGGGTTTGGGGCTCTCGGTTGACTGATGATAAGTCTTTCCAGATAAAGTCTCTTGTTGGTGAGCATAATTGTGAAAAGAATTTTAAATTCGGATCAATTGTGACTTACAGATGGATAGGGACCCACTTTAAGCAACAATTTTATAACAATCAAAAGATGAGTGTCCGATTGCTTAGAGAGGAGGTAAAAAATACTTTTGGGATTGATGTGAGTATGAGTTAGTGTAGGAGAGCCAAGAAGTATGCATTAACTCTAGTTGAAGGCACAATAGCTAAAAATTACGCACGAATATGGTCATATGGTGAGGAGATTAGAAGATCAAATCCTAGATCCATAGTTAAAATTTATGTTGATGCAATGCCTGATGGTAAGAATTATTTCATCAAGATATACATATGTTTTGCTTCAGTAAAAGAGGGATGGAGGGGAGGATGTAGTAGGATCATTAACCTGGATGGTTGTTTTCTAAAAAGTTTTTTCCAAGGGGAGTTTCTTTGTGCTATTGGTAGCGATGCTAACAATGGAATATTCTCTATTGCTTGGGTGGTTGTTTGTGTGGAAAACAAGGAGAATTGAAAATGGTTCATAGAGAATCTTTCAAAAGATTTGCAAGGTTGGAATGAAGGACAAGGTTTTGGTTCTAATTTCGGATCAACACAAGGTATCATATTTCATATTCTAAAACTAGTAATTGCTATTCTAACTTCAAACATTAATATGATTTATGTAGAGTTTGATTGAGGCAGTAAAAGAAGCATTTCCAGCAGCTGAACATAGGCAGTGTGCTAGACATATCTATGCAAATTTTAGAAAGAGATTTAGTGGAGCCAAGTTTGAAAAGTTGTTTTGAAAGGCAAGCAAGGCAACAAATAAAGCACATTTTAATGTGGTTATGAAAGAGATTGAAAAGTTAAATCTGGATGCAGTTGTGTATCTTATGGACAAAGATCCAAAGACTTGGTCTTTGGCTTTTTTTCAGAGTTCATGATTCTTGTGACTCAGTTGAGAATGGTTTTTCAAAGAGCTTTAATAGTGTGCTTTTGGATGCCCGGAAGAAACCAATCATAAGCATGTTAGAGGACATTCATATATATGTGATGCAAAGGATGGTGACTATGAAACTAACCGGACAAGGATGTAATCATTATTCTGTTTGTCCAAATATTAGAATATGGTTGAATATGCTCTAGATTGAGCAAAGCTTTGTACACTTATCCAATAACATCCATACCGTTTTGTTCACATCTCCTAATACTTTGGGTTTCATCTATGTAGGCATTGGCAGGTCATATCTTGTGGGGGAATGAAGTTTAAGGCAAGGAAAATGGATGAGGCATATATTGTTCATGTTGAAAAAAAGGAGTGCAATTGCAGGTTATGGCAACTTAATGGATATGGTTGAATACATTCAATTACCACCTTAGCCTACTTAAATATCACACCTGATAGTCCATATGTAGATTCAATGTACTTGGTTGCATTCTTCCATAACACTTACAAACAGCCAATCCATGGGATGAATGGAAAAAATATGTGGCCTTCTACTGACTTGACACCCTCTTTGCCTCCATTAAAAAGACGTATGCTAGGTAGGCTAACCATAAAGAGAAAAAGGGATGCTTCTGAACGGATGGGAAAACACACCATTTCAACGGCATGAAAGAAGGTTTCTTGTAGCATATGCAAAGAGAAAGGTCACAACACGGCTACTTGTAGTAAATTTGTAGGGTCATCCAAACAAAATAGAACAAAGAAACAAAAAATTATACCTACACAGAAGTCTGTGAACGTTACCAAAGGGGGTGGGGATGATGAGGTAATGGTTGATGCAGGTGATGCATTAGAGACGACTTGTCAGGAAGATCAAATGGTGGGAGTCAATGGACGTGTGGAAGGGATGAAGGTTAATGCTTGTGTTCATCAAGTTTAGCATGTAAAACCACCTAACAAAAGGAAGAAGTCAGAAAGAATCATTAAAATGAAGCTTGCTAAAAAGGTGGGAGGTGAAGGTAGCAGTCATGCAACGAGAATGGAGTTGGATTAAATAATTTTTTGGTATCTGTGGTGAATGTGTGTTGCAATAAACAAAATAATGTATGTTATGTTGTTTTTTGGCATGGTATGTTAGTATATGCTATTTTAGATTCACTTACACATGTATTGATATTTTGGTATTTTCCATGACACAAATATGTAGGGGTTTTATGGGCATTTCCATTAAGTTATATGGATTTCGTATGTTATTCATGTGGATTTGGGTTATTTTACTCATTACAAATTAAACTAAACTATAGTGGTATTTGGGTAATTTATGGTGGTTTAGCCAGTTAAAGTATGTAATCAAGTATGGGGGTAATTAAGTCATATAAATAAATTAACCATTTTGGATGTGGGGGTAATTAAGTAATTTTCTATAATAGGATAACTATGATTTAATCCATTAAACTATTGTACCATGTTATATGCTTATTAGTCCATTAACAATTAAACAAGGAAAAAGTGCACTTAAGAAATGTTTTTTTTTTTTTTTCAAAAAGGGTTACAGATAAGGAGCATTGTGCCTCGTGTGCAAAGTTATTGTTTAATTTTGTCCCTTTTCCGTAACTACACCATTTGTGGTCCCTGTGTATCTGCATAAAAATGTATATTCAATTTGCTTTGGCTTGTGGTCCCACCCCAACGATGAAGATCCACATGATTGAGAACAAGTTAACAAAACATATATAATCTACAAATGTTTCATTCGTTTATGCACAGACACAGAATCAGGTGTAAGACAATTTTTTTTTAATAATAATATATTAACCAACATTTTTCCTCCACGGGTTTGTTTACATCACTTTTTGCTATTTCATAACCTATTACAAAGATCATCGACAGAAACCTTTATCAAAAAACGATAACCATCAGCAGCCCAGGAAACACCACCCCCAAATCTATGCACCAGTAGCACAAACTATTACCAACACCATACACAAAGTCTACTACTAATATCGACATTAAACAATTCAAATAACATAACAAAACCCAAACCCAGGATAGAAATGCTTTAACCTATACAAGTTTTTTTAGTTGAAGAACATATATGTCAACACACCCAAAGTAACAACACTAACAATCCCAAGACAATACTTCACTTTCTTATGTTTGTTGTGATGGAAGACCATCTTCATATATGATCCTTGCAGAGAAACGAAATGATTCTTAAAGACCAGCAACGAGATTAGAGATATCCATCTGACCAGCGCGAACGTCATTGACCTCACGGTTTATGGCATCCAAGTCTCGATTAACAGCTTGTCGGAACTCACGTAACTGGTCTTGGAAGTCCTCTCGTATGAGAGACAATTCCAACTGGGTTTGCAGTAGATTAATGGCCATGTCTTCGTTGGTTACACCATTAGAATGATTCTCCTCATGTGACGGCGATAATTTGGAGACCAGTTGTGTTCTGCATGTCCGTTCGAAGACATTTTCCAATTTTTGAGTAAACTTAGAGACGAGGTTGGGGTAATGAAGTTTGCAGATGTGCCATTTTAGGTCAACTAAGTATTGATTTTATACGGAGGCGCCTGAACAATCGAAGTGTGTTCCCTACGATTGACATTCAATACGACATTGTCACGGTTGTTGGACGCTTTGAATTATTGCCCTGTCATCGCTTACGTGTTAGACTAGGCTCATGTGACAATGTAAACCGGCTACAATATGTGAAATGGGTTATATTGGTAGGTAACATATAATTTGTTTTCTTATAAAGCCGCAAAATAAGTTAAGTGGCTAAATTGGTAAACCCTAAAAATATAATAGGACATATATGTCATTTTCCCAAAATAAAGTATGTCATTCTTTTAAGGTTTTGTACAACTGTCTCTACATAAGTTGTTGTTTTTTTTTTTTTTTTTTTTCTTCGAAATACAAACCAATAAGTCATTTAAAACTCATCTTCAATTTACTCTATAAGGTTGTTTTTAGGGTTCATTGAAAATGATATCTTTATTATCGCTGTAAAATTCTCAAACATAGTCATTGTTGTTGCACCTAAATTAACAAATCATAACATGCTATATGCAAGATTATGAAAAGATTAGCCTTGTTCATTTTCAACCAGTTTTATTCTATGTTTTAAATTCATTTATTTTAACTACTCGTTGAATGTATGATCGCAGTCAAGAATGTTTGTTAATGAGATATAATGGGAAACATATCACAAAGTCTATGAAAGGGTTAAAGAGAGAATGTTTTAAATTCATTTATTTTAACTAGTCGATTGAATGTAACTAGGATCCCAGCCAAGAAACATGAAAGCTATGTTTATGGGGTTTTGGCCCATGTTTTGGATCTATAGTAAGGGTTGGTTGAAGGGGACCAATATTCATAAGCTCGCCCATGAGCAAGTCAAGAAGGACTTGTCCAATCTTATTTCTGGTGAGCACTCTATGTCGATAATCTTTTTTTATTTTATTTTATTTATTTATTTATTTATTTATTTATAATTTTTTTTTTTATAATTAAATAGAGAAATTGATTTGATAAGTAAACTAGACTGGTGTTCTGATTGTTTTATAGAGATTATATTAATTACTTTAATAATGAGATTGGTATTCTCCTTAATGTTTTAGAGATTATATTGTGGAGTTTGCTAAGAAATACAACACCAGTTTTGACATTTTCAAAAACTAATTAATATGTTTAATTGTTTATTGGTATTAGTAGGCTAAAAAACCGGTGCCCCTTCAAGCTCCTTAAGGGTTCTACCAGTGATACATGATATATATATATATATATATATATATATATATATATATATATATATATATATATATATATATATATATATATATATATATATATATATATATATTATCATCACATATCCATTGATGCATTGTAGTATAAACGAATTCCATTAAAGGATTAAAAAAAACAAGAAGCAAACATCAAATTGTTTTTCTTGAATCACGTGTTTCAATAAAAAAAGCGTTACATCGTCTTTCTTCCTCTAACATGCATAACACAAATAAACAAATCGACACTAATCGTTAGTTCCATTGGCTCTTTAGTCTTTACTGAATAGAACTTAAGGATAGACTCATATCATTTGATGAACAATAATAACTATTTTTTTTAACAACTGGTAGGACTTACTAATGGTGTTACTATGATGATATATATATTAATGATGTAAAAGAAAACCCTATAATTGTTGGAACATATTGACTGCACCATTAACGAAATGATTTCATCATGGGTCGTGATGTTGACAATTGTAACGGTGGATATAAAGGGGATTGTGACACATACCAAAAATGAAGGTGGAGTCTTCTTCTTCTTCTTTTTATTTTTATTTATTTTATTTTATTTTAGTATCATTATTCTTATTTTTTTTATCTGGAAGATAACTTAAACAAAGTGGGGATGAAACTGATAACAATTTTCTACACATGACTATACTTGTAAAAGTTAAAAATGTAAATTCTTTTGGACAAAGAAAGGGCTTAATTGGTCCAATACTTCTGGGCCAATACCAAAAACGGGCTGAGAATAGACATGAACAAAAAACCTTGTCTTATACTAGCTCCAAAAGAACCGAGATCGAACTTCTCTAAAATGAGTCCGAATCATAAAAAGATCGGACATCCCAGACCACTCCAAAAGAAGAACGGACCATTATTCCAAAAAAGACAGGACCGCTCTGTGACTCATGCAGAACTGGTACAAGACCGGCCCTAGACCAGTCTCAAAAAAGACGGTAAGCGGAAGCTTATAAATATATAGTTTGTGTTAATTACAGAATTTTAATCATACATTACCCAACTTATTCACTTATTTTTCTATTAAAATTTAGTGTATCGGTTTTATTAGATCTTAATGTATCATTTTGGTGTTAACCATACATTTGTTAACAGAAAATCTCGAAATCGAAACCGAACTGAAAAATGTGTACGCAAAGACCACGAGATTGGTCTAAAAAAATTCCAAGACAACTCAGGACCGATCTAACAAAGTTGCGAGAATGGTGTTAAAAAGACTAAATTGTTTCGAGACCGAAAAACAACCAATGTGCATCTCTAGTTGAAAACAACCAAAATATTATGAATTATAAATAAACTATAAAATTAATTAAAAGTCTAAAATATTATGATTTATGTATTTTTGGTGTTTTTCTTAATAATATATTAAAACCGCAACCCTGAAATGTTTTGTTACCCGGCCCAACAATAAAGATATGTTTTCACTTTTCACTTTTCAAATTTCATGCGGTGATGGAGTCGGAGGTGTATGAACGATTACTTTGACACTGAACAAAAATCTCTCTGAACAGTGTCTCCGCCGCTCTTTAGACGACGCACGCTGCCGGCTGCTCGGCTCCTCTCGTTGGCGATTCCACGGTGAAATCTCCACCATTTCCTCTTCCTCTACTATTCTCAAGTAAGTGCCCTAAACCTAATTTTAGTTTCTGAATTTTGTAAACCCTAAGAGATGACAAGTTATTAGAATCGTATACATGTTAGTTTTGTAGGACATAATGTGATGCATTATATTTGATCCGTTTGATATTCGATCCCCTAAAAAAGACGCCGACTGAGAAATTGCCCACATTTCCCCTTTTCCTGCTTCTTAGCCTTTGACGCGATTTCTTCCTTCTCCTTGCATCTTTGTCTCCTCCGTCCAACGCCGCTTTGTCTGAACTCCGGCCTCCTTCCAGCGGTTAGAAAAAACCCTCTTTTTTTCCCTCCTTTTTTTGTTCGAACTGCCACCGGTTATCTCATCATCTTCACTTGTTCGATTGAACAACTTTCGTTTTAGCTTTTAGATGACTAATCGTTCATCAGTTATTACCTTTTTTTTGTGTTTCCCTAATCCACATAGTTTAGATTAAACATTCTGTTGATGATAAATTAACATCCATCAACTTCAAATGTAAACCAAATTTATTGATTTTAGTTTCTTTATTTGATATCTTTTCCAAATAGATCAATTTAATGGAACCATCATCCGAGGAAGAATACGAGACATTTAAAGAAAAGGTGGAAAGAACAATTTACCTCGACAACATCTCAAATCAGGTGACTGAAGCTGTTTTAAAAACTGCACTTGATCAGTTTGCAACTGTCAAAAATGTTCAGTTCATCCCCACATACTTCAACTCATGCACCATTTATGCTGCTTTAGTGGAAATGGAAACAGCAAAACAAGCTGAAGAAATAGTTAAAGAAATTAGTGAATCACCATTTATGATATCTGGTATGCCAAGACCTGTGAGAGCACAAAAAGCTAAAATTGAAATGTTTGATGATCGCCCTAAAATGCGTCGCGAAAAGATTGTATGTTATTGGATGGATCCAAGTCATCCCAACTTTGATGTTGTTAAAAATTTTAAGAATTTGACCAAAAAGCATGCTGTTGCAGCGTCGTTTATGATGGAGGTAATTTGGTAGATAATTGTATGAAGTGTGAAATAGTTTTGATGTTTGGTTTTTTAATCATTTTATGGTGAATATGGGGAATTGTTGTTGTGTTTTAGAAACAAATGGAAGAAGAAGAGAAGTTGCATAATCAACAGGAAGCGAGTTTGAAAGCGAATTTTAAGAAGTATGAGTTGATCGATAGTGCACAAGGTGATGGGACATTTAGGCGATTGGGTGCTCGTTATGGGACAAAGTATAATGATTTTTGATTTTTGGATTAAAATATAATGGTGGAGTAGTTTTTTTTTTTTTTTTTTTTTTTTTTGGCTTCTAAGAAATTATTTCTAAATGCACATGTTATACTTTAGGCTATCTATGTGAATGTATAAATGTTCAAATGATGTACCAGATGAGCCACTAGGTGATGGTTAAAAATGTTTTGTTTTTTTTTTTCTTCCAAATGTGGCTACATAGACATTTATAATCGTTTCTTCTGCTCAAAATGACCGTTTTACCCATCTAAGGTTAACATAAATTGGTGTTGGTTGTATTGGGTTTGTCACCTCTCAAAAGGTTTTTTTTTTATTTAATTTTTTTTTGATGGAAAGAAAAAGAACAACTGTTTCTGATTCTAGTTATCATAGCTCATGATTTACCAACTATCAAAGTTGTTACTACTATGGCTTTGGAGTTTGTCTTTTTTTTGTTGGATCAACTCAACTAAACCATAAACCACAATTATAAAGGCCAATAAAGTCATGTTCTCATTCTAAGCAATCTTTAAAGAACACCATTTTAGTGTTTGGAATTAGCTTCGCACTCCATATATATAAAGGTCAAACTACTTGGCCTATACAGATCACATCTTTAGTGTTTGGTTGGAATTCACTCGAAGTCAATAATTGTTGACCAAGAAAGACATGAAAAAGACGAAAAGATTTGTACATAAACAAAATGAAGAAGATGAAATATATTGTATATATGTTTATATAGTGATAATGACTTGAAAGGGGAACAAACTATCGATTTTGTTCACATTTAGTCATTAAATTTTTTTTTTCTTTATTTGTTATTGAACTATTGAAAATGTTCACATTTCACATTTATGACCGTTAACAATCGGTTATAAGGGTAAAATGTAAACAATTTCAATAGTTCAGTTGCAAATAAATAATGAAAAAAAGTTTAGTGACTAAAAGTTTAGTCACTAAACTTTTTTTCATTCTCTATTTGTCACTGAACTATTGAAATTGTTCATATTTTACTCTTATGATCGGTTGTTACCGGTCATAAGGATAAAATGTGAACAATTTCAATAGTTCAGTGATAAATATAGAATGTAAAAAAGTTTAGTGACTAAATATGAACAAAATCGAAAGTTTGTGTACGATGTTGTTATTATTATTATTATTATTATTATTATTATTTTCTATTGTATAACAAACAAACATAATGCTGCAAATATATACTTGATTTTAATTAAATAACTTGCAATTATCTTTTTGTATCAATTCTAAAAAATAAACCGAACCGTTATGAGAAACTTTTTGTTTGTTTATCTTCAGAATAAGTATTTTGCATATGTCAGATGTCATCTTTGTGACAGAATTATTTTTTCTTTGATGAGAACATGGTTCTTGACATCTTACTTCCCTTACATTACTCTAAATGGGATTTTTGAGGTTTATTGTAATTGTTGTTGTAATGATTTATAATCCAATTTTATGCATCTCAATTGCAGCCTTCGAAGGGAAGTTATTGATCTATACGAATGTTTAGACTTCAGTATAGCAATTGGCAAAGCCAATCCACACATATATTAGTACCTAGTCCCTTCTAAGTCAAATATAATAAAAATTCGAAAAAAATAATATTTTTAAAAATAATTAATAATATCATAAAAAACATAAATATAGCCATAATAATTACAAAAAATAAAAAATTTAAAAGAAAATACTTCTTCTAGCCTTTTAGATGTAAAATCATTGATAATGCAATCAAAATCAATTTTATCCGACATGTATTTCTTCAGAACTAATATTGACAAACCATTCAACATTTCTTAAAATATTTATAATTTTAGTTAATTCTTCAATAACTTTGATTTTTTTTTTCTGCAAATACAACAATAACATGAAAGGTTAAGAAGATACTATATCCAATAAAAGCATTTGGATTTGGGTAACAATCCGTAACTTTAAAATGCTCATTTAAATTAGTATCCTCTTCATTCAAATTTATAGTTTTCTTCATTAAAATTATTATTATTATGTTCATTTAAATTAGAGCTCATTAATTTCAAAAACTTATCCTCCTTTTTGTTTTTGTAAAAAAGCATCAAAAAAATTTTGTTTCTTTTGTTTTTCGGAGAAATGTTTTTTAAGAGACATGTTAATAACTAAAGACTAATTTAAGAAAAGTATACACATTATTTCTGACTCAAATTTTACCTGATTTCTATCTCAAATTTTGTGGAAGCCTAATATCAAATCAATCTATAAAATATAATCAGGAACAAAGGTCCATTAAAATGATAAATAAAATTAAAAAAACTAATAAACAACAATTCACATTACAATATTACCTTGCTATCTAATACTTTAAAGCTGAACCTTTGAAAAAATAAGCCAAAAGCAATACATTAGAGATTTTGGAACATAAGACTTTTCATTATACAGTTACAAATCTACAAACATAATACCTAATTGAGTAAAAATTATAAAACATAGAGAACTGATTTTCACTTTTTCTAAATAAAAGGGACTTCAAAATCTGATATACAAACAAAAGATATAAGATTTTAGAAACAAGAATCTGGTATAACCTAAAATGAGATTATGAGAAGAAAAACTCAGAAAAAAATGATACACAAACCTATAAGCTTTCAAAAACAAAGATCATACCTTTTTATCTGATATCAATCAAGTCACAAGGATCCGAAATCAACACAAAATCAAGAGTAAGAAATGAGAAGTAGAAGGAGAATACGAGAGCGTATGAGAGAAAAGACGATAAGAAGTCGAAGATGAAGTTAATTGTGACTATAAGATAGATATCAGGTGACGATTCAAGGCCGTGAGAGTGAAAGATAGAAAGCAACATACCGTTATTCAATTTTTGAATCCCATGTCAGAGTTCTATTGTCGATTCAGGAGGTGGTGATGTCGATTAAGGTATTGAGGATATCGATTCATAAGGCGCTCTAATTGGCTAATTCTTGCTTCCTTTGTTGATGTTCGACAGTTCTAATTATTCGTTGCAAAATGCATTCAATCGGCAACAATTTGTCTATCTTTTGGGCTAATTTGTGTTTGGACTAACTTTAGGCCCTAATAATTTAGGGGTGTTTGGGATTGCTTATTTTAGGTGCGTATTTTCTTATTGAGGTTTGACACCGCTAATAAGTTGTTTTTAGTGTTTAGATATATTAAAATAATAAGTGCTTATTGAGTAAAATAGAAAGTTTTTGATAAGTTAGTGGGTTCTTACTTATTTAAAATAGCTTATGACTTATTTAAACCAATTTACCATATTAACCATGTTGTGTTTGTGTGTGTGTGTGTGTGTGTGTATATATATATATATATATATATATATATATATATATATATATATATATATATATATATATATATATAACCTTATTGGTCATTTTACATCTATAAGTAGAAATTGTCAAACATTAAAAAACAACTTATCAACTTATTGTGTTTTGATACCGGAGAAGTTAATAAAAACACATTTTTTAACTCCAATTTGACACCGAAAAAACTGATAAATACTTTTACAAATAAGCATAAATTGTTTTAAATAAGCAATCTCAAACACCCTCTTTAAATAAAAATTTTACACATATACGCTACATACCCCAAAATGTTTGGGCCCTGGACGATCGCCCACAATCTAGGTAATTGGGTGTTTTTATGTAACACTTATCTTTTTCTTTTAGTAGCCTTCTTGGTCCATGAGTGTTACTTAGGCAATTGGGTGTTGGTTACATGGATCATGGCCCTTAGGTTTTGATATTTTGTTCAAATTTTTTAAAACGTTTAATAAATAATGTAACATCCAAAAAATTTCAGATAAAATTTTTATTTTTAATTCATTTTCAAAACATCTAGTAAACATGTCAAAACAACCAAAAGTGTCATATTGTAATAATATCATAGTACAAATCCCAAAATCACGTAAATGCGGAAAATATGGGCAGATGCGGTGCGATCAAGCCGGGACCTTTATTACCGAGTTGGAGGTACCTGAAACATAAACTGAAAACCGTAAGCACAAAGCTCAGTGAGCTCACCCAAAAATACCCCATACTATACATACATAACAGTCAAAGCATAACTAGGTCTATTTCACCCTCCTTTTTAGATTCAGAGTGAACTCAACAAGTTGGTGGGACAACTCGACGAGTGGTTAGGGTTTTTCCCTGATCTTCTGGAATCTGCATGGGCTCGACAAATTAGCTAGCAACTCGGCGAGTTGACTCGGGTTTTCGTGATTTACTGAGCATTGAGGAACTCGACGAGTTCATGAGTTACACTCGACAAGTTGGGTCAGCTTTGACTGTTGACTTCTGTTGACTTTCAGGTTTTGGTCAAGCTTTAGATTATGGAGGCCATGGAGAGGCGGACTGTAGACCAGCAGTTCGAATGTGGGATATATTGCTTTACTAGGCGAGGTGACTCTTCTCTCTATATACTTACATGAGTGGTAATCTACTGAGTTATGTGATATATTATGCATTTTGTCTTTGTGATTTATGTTGTATATTATTATGTGCCTTATTGAGATATCAGATCGGAGGGTCCAACCCGATCTGTGATTTATGTTGCATTTTGTCTTTGACCCATAAATACAATGAGAAAAACTCAACTTGCACTGCCGAAACACAAACGATCCGTGGTTGTTGGCTGACAGTTTCCTTGAACTGTCAATATCAAAACAACACCAATTATCAATTGGGTTCCAAACCATAACCATAAATCCATAATCAAGATAAAAAGACCATTTTACCCCTAACCTAGATTGGTCCAACACTAAGGCCCAACTCACAACCTAAAAGGCCCAAAAGCCAAATAACCAACCAAGGCCCAGTTATGGCCTAATTTTCCAAATTAGGGCTAAACCCCCTTACATGGGCCTTACCCTAAAGCCCAACCAAAAATTCTAGTCCAAGACACGTATACTCAGATGGCCCATTAAGAACTCAAATACCCAAGCCCAAAAAGGAAGCCCAACATGAAGCCCAAAAGCCAAAACCCTCCTGACTTAGTACGTGGGGAGTACTCATTCGTACGCTAAGCATACAAGCAGTTTGGCTTGTATGCCCAACATACTCATCCATTAAGCCAAAACTCCGTTAAGCACTTAATGCTCAAGACCAGGAGTCCAAATCACATATCTACTTCTTAAAGAACGTCTAGAACCATAAAGTCATTGACTTGATGATTTTGCATGCCCCAAAAGAACCCCAATAATCAAAATAAAGCATTATATTTTCACCAAATGGACACCATCTCATGCATGGGGGATTCCAAACCCTAAAGGAGACAACTTTAGGCATCTAGAACCTCAGAAACACTACGAGTGGCAACTCATAGCTCTTTTAGTGTTACCAAACCACTAGATCTCATTCTTGGGACCAAAATGAACCAAAAACTCATACAAACTCGATCTAAGCAAATAATGAACAAAATCAAAGCTTTTTACCTCAAACAAGCTGTAAATGAAGCACATAATCCAGATTCATAAGCTCATCCTTGATTCACAACATTGTTTCAAACTCCATCTTCTTGGAAATGACCCCAAAACACCAAAATACACATCATCAACTCAAAATTACAACCATGGAGGCTTAGAGATGATTTTACGGTTTCGGGAACATGGAGGTTGGTATAGGGACCAACCAAAAAGACTTAATTAGATTATATAGGGTATAACTCCAGGAATTAGGGTTTTCACTTTTCCTTCGTACGCCCGACGTACTCCTCGTATGCCTATCATACATGGTCTTACAAACTTGATCTGAACCTTGCAGTATGCTAAGTGTACTCAACATTACGCGCAACGTAATTCCCTTCGCATGAGTACACCCCGGATACTCCCTAGGTACACCCCACATACTAGGGTTTTCCCACAAACTCTAACATATTCCAAACACCATAACTTCTTTGTTATAATTATGATTATGTTGATCCTTATATCCATAAAAAGGTAACGATAAGCTCTACAATTCCATCAACTTGTACCTGCCTTACCAAATCCCGAAGGAACATCTATTTTCCATAGAAGCTCAATAAATTACCGAAATACCCTTTGACTCCAAAACGCCAAATGATACCCGAATCATCCAAATTACATTATCCAACCCCAAATGAGTAATTTCAATTCTTCAAGGGTCCCAATCCCACTAATACCTAATCCCTGATCACTACTCCAAAATGAGAATCGATTGGAAATAGGGTGTTACAGTAACCCTTTTTCTGGAACATGTAATTTGTTCTTATAAAAGATGGAAAGGTAGTTAATTGTGGTTAAATGTAGTTTTTACTCCAAATTGGTGGTGAAAGATATGGTTATTTAGAAATAATCGGTAGTGGCCCTGCCCCCGGACCCCCTATCCGGTGCTCACATTATTACTACGAGTGTGCACCTCACACCCTCAATCTTGATGAATGAAATAGAACTTATACTATCTGAATATTAATAACGACACTAAAACATGTTGATAACACCGAAATAACCAACAATATTCTAGCAGAATAATATACATACATAAACATACAAATAAGATTTTTTAATAATATTACAAGTAATGTTAAAAAGTGATAATTTTTTCTGATTTTTGGATAAAAATGATGAAAATAATATTTGAAAAGAAGTTTTGAATTTATTTATTTATTTATTATTTTTAAATATTTTTGTTTATATCTGAAATGATTGGCTAGATATGTGTTTTTAGGCATGAGCAAAAGAACCGAACCGGTCGGAACCGGCCCGAACCGGACCGGAACCGGGAACCGGCTTCGGCCAAAATTAAGAACCGAACCGGCCCGGCGGTTCTACCGGTTCCGGTTCCACTGGTTCCCGGTTCCTACCGGTTCTTGTCGTGTCTTCAAATGTTGGAACCGGTCCTTGAAAAATAGCATCATACGGTTCCGGTTTTTGCCGGTTCTACCGGTTTTTGCCGGTTCCGGTTATATCGGTTCCGGTTCCTACCGGTTCCCGGTTCCAAAAATCCACAAAAATAATGTCCCGGTCCCGGCCCGACCGGTTCCATCGGGTTCCGGTTCCGGTGCTGGTTCCGGTTCCGGTACCGGTTCCGGCCGGTTCCCCGGTCCATATGCTCATCCCTATGTGTTTTCATGTCTCAGAAAATTTTATTAACTTAAACACACACACACACACACACACACACACACATATATATATATATATATATATATATATATATATATATATATAAGATCGGATGAATGCTCAAAATTTGATGAGGACTGTGAGGACAGTTCTCATAACCTTTGATTATTAAAAATAAATGATTGTAATTAATTGAAAATTTTCTAATTTTTTTAATCAAAAATGTGGTGACAATTTTGATAGTATATGGAATTTTCAAGCTTTTCGTTAAAAGGGTAAGAGCATCATCCTCCTCCTCCTCATCATCATCATCACCGCCTTATCTGTTTTTTGTTTGATATTTAATCATACTATCGAACTAAATCTCTCGATATTCCTTTTTATTAGATAAAATTAGTCTCCTGATATATTTATATATAAGAATAAGCATAATATAGTTCAATACATATCGATTGAAGATTTGAAGGTGAGGTCGACTTGGTTACGATGGGGTTTTAGTTCATCGTGTTTTGCTTTAGTTTTAACAACGTTAACTGGAGATACACTAATGATTGTAAAACCTATTGTCGATAAAGATGAAGAACCAAGTGTTAGAATGTCATATTAATATCTATTCTTCCTCAATCTATGTTGGATACACCTAATAAAGAGGAGGATGTTTCCTCTACTGTAGCTACTAAAGTCGTTTACTTTGGTTCACCTAATGGATCTGTTAGGTTTAATATAAATAACTCTAAAGAATGCAAAAAACTCAACAACTGCCCAACTTTATCATTTCATTCACTATGAAACAGATGGTTTATACATCAAACAGATTACAACTGAAACCTCTCTACATAAACACTCACTCTAAGATGTAATCTATTAAAATCTATATACTGATACAGAACATGAACAGACCCTAAAGTATGAACAAAATCTAATCTGAAGATGAGAGAACAATTAAAGAGTTTACAAAATATCTCAACTGAATGAGAAGAACTCATACAACACACAAATATATACTCCGGGTCACACAACCATGGATACTACCCATAGCCAGCGCATTAACCCGATAACATGCATAACCTTTCACAACACACCCCCATAAATGTACAAAAATACATACCTTACCCAATATCCCATAAATTAATGTTTAAGTTTGAAGCTAGATTTTTATTAATTCTTTTAACATGCCCCCTCAAACTAAACATTAATTTGAGGAAACATATCCTTAGCTATTTTTTTAAAAACATCAACCATGTTAAAGCCTATTTACAATATATTCATGTTGACCACTTCCATGAGACTTGGTCAATATGTCTGCATTTTGACCTGAAGACAAAGTTTTATTTACTTTTAATATTCCATTTTCAATTTCCTCCCACACAAAATGAAGATCAACTTCAAAATGTTTTGTTCTTTCATCAAATACATGATTTAAAGCTAATTTGATTGCAGACTCATTATCATAAAAAATATTTATAGGTAATTTTGGTTTTATACCCAAATCATGAAGTAGTTTTAAAATCTAGATAACTTCACATGTTATACTACCTAAAGCCCCGTATTCAGACTATGTGGAGGAGTGAGAAACAATATCTGCTTCTTGCTCTTCTAAGAAACAAGTGAACCACCTAAATATACAAGATAACTAGTTACAGACCTGCGGCTAAACATACATTTAGCCTAGTCTGCATCTACAAACCCAACCAAATCAAATGAACTATATTTAATCAAATGAATACCCATACATGTACCACTTTTTAAATACCTTAGTAACCTGACAACAATATTAACATGAGACTTGTAGGGCATGTGTATGTACTGACTTAACAACTGAACAACATAAGAAATATCAAGTCTTGTAGTTGTTAGATAAATCAATTTACCAATAAGCTTTTGATATTCAGTTATATTAACCAAGTAATCTGACTTATCCAGATCACATTCTCTTTTAAAAACAAGATTAGATTCCAGAGGAGTTTTAACTGGCTTGCATGCAAGTATACCAAACTCATGAAGCAACTCCACGCAAGATTTTCTTTGGTCAAGACAAATACCATTATCAACCCTTAAAACTTCTATACCTAAAAAATATCTTAGATCACCAAGATCCTTGATTAAGAACTGACATTTAAGAAAGTTTTTAACATTATTCAGTTCATTTTCATTATTTCCAGTTAAAATGATATCATCCACATAAACAAGAAGCGCAACAAAGGTATTCTGAATATTTCTAACAAATAAGGAATAGTCGTTTATACTTTTCTTGAACCCAAAACTAGAAAGAGAAGCGCTCAACTTCTCATTCCATTTCCTAGGGGCCTGTTTAAGTCCATAAAGTGATTTTAACAATCTACAAACTCTAAAATCACCCTTTGAATGATCTACTTCAGGTTGACTCATAAAAACACTTTCAGAAAGATTTCCATATAAAAATGCATTATTAATATCAAGTTGGAAAAGAGGCCAAGACTTATAAACAACTAAAGAAAGAACTACTCGAACTGCTACTATTTTAGCCACAGGAGAAAAAGTCTCCTCATAATCTATTCCTTCCCTTTGGTTATACCCTTTAGCTACAGGTCTAGCTTTATATCTTTCTATATCACCATTAGATTTATATTTAATTTTATATATCCAACTACATCCAATGGCTTTTCTTCCTTTAGGAAGGTTAGTAATTTCCCAAGTGTTATTTCTATAGAGGGATTCCATTTCCTCACTCATAGCTTTAATCCAATTTGGATCTAACGCTGCTTCACTAGCTCAACAGTTTTATTAAGACTCGAAACAAAACGAAAGGTATCATTATCTAGAGCTGAATAGTTTACAGATCTTTCTATCCCATATTTATGTTTACCCTCTATAACATAATCACTAAATCTAACTGGCATGTGAATGCTACGTCCAGATCTAGTTTCCCTAGTTGACAAACTTTCTGAGGGATCAAAATTATTTGAAACATTTTCCTCAGTCAATGTAGAAGAACCCATAAGCATCAAATCAGCAGGAGGCACATATGCCTTACCAGTCCGGTTGCTGACATTAGAGGGACAAGTCTCATCCAAGTCATGGTCTGCATTAGCACCATCCAACTGATGGTTACTTCACAAGTTTTCTAACCTAGTGTTATCAAGAATACTAATAGAATTTAATGACCCATAATAGGAAAACAAATCATTTGGACTCATAGGGACATTAGATTTATCAACCAAAGATGAAGATTTAAGCTTGAAAGTAAACACTATTTCATAGAACTTTACATCCCTGGAAACAAAAATGAGATTTGAATCAAGACTAAGTACTTTATAACCCTTTTGATCAGAAGAATATCCAAGAAAAATATATTTATCAGCTCTTTCAAAAAATTTATCGGAAATATTCAGTTTAGTGGCAAAACACAAACAACCAAAAACTCTAAGTTTATCAAAAACAGGAGTTCTATTATAAATCAGTTCATAGGGAGAAGCACCATTCAACATAGAAGTAGGAGTTCTATTGATTAAAAAAGCTGAGGTTAAAACTGCATCTCCCCAATATTTAAGTGGAATACCAGACTGAAACATTAGAGATCTAGCTACATTTAATATATGTCTATGTTTTCTCTCCACAACACCATTTTGTTGTGGAGTATGTACATAAGATATTTGATGTAAAATTCCTTTTGACTTAATCGACTATCTCATTCTATTATTCAAAAACTCAGTGCCATTATCTGATCTAATAACTTTAATTTTAACACAAAATTGATTGAGTAAAATATTAAAGAAAACAACAACACAATCAGAAACTTCATGTTTGGACCTTAACAGATAAATCCAAGTAGCCTTAGTATAGTCATCCACAATAGTCAGAAAATACCTAAATCCTTCTGTAGTTGTCACTCTATAGGGACCCCAGACATTTAGATGAATCAACTCACCAAGTTTAGAAGTAGAATGTTGACTAACAGGAAAGGGTTCTCTAGTTTGTTTTGCTTTATGACAAATTCCACATGGTGGAAGACTTTCATTACCAATTCTAAGTTTATTTTTTAAAACACCCAAGGCTTGATTAGAAGGATGACCAAGCCTATTGTGCCAAGTCAGTTTAGACACATAAAAAACATAAGAAGACTTAGAATGACTAGATAAAATACCTGAAGGTACACTATTTATGTAATAGAGACCTCCGGAGTCTCTACCATTCCCCACCATCACCTTTGACTGTAAACCTTGAATTTTGCAGCTATGCTCATTAAAAACAACCTCACAATTACTATCTTTGCAAACCTTATGAACAGACAACAAATTAACATTGAAATCAGGAACAACAAATACATCAAACAGGGTTAAGGAATCAGACAAATGCAGATTACCAATTTTTTTTTTTTTTAAATTTTAGCTGATGTCCCATTAGGGTGGAAGACAAGTAGATCTAATTTTGACACATCCATAGTGTCATGGAGTAGTGACTCAAGAGAAATCATATGTTGATTAGCTCCATAGTGAACTATCCACTTTGGTGAATTAACAGATGCATTAAAGGCTTGAAATAAACAAGTACTTGCCATATTGGCACTAACATATGCTTCTTCATTGACTTTTCTATCACCAATAAGTTCTAAGAACTTGATATATTGATCCTTAGTAAGTTTATGAAACTCAGAATCTCCCTTAGGATTAGAAAAATTAGACGTACCAGTACTTCCAGAAGAAGTAGTGGTGGAGTTAGCAGAAAAGTTTTTAACAAAATTATTCTGATTATTACTTTCATTTGTTGGTTTAAAATCCTTAGGATATCCAATTAACCTGTAACATTTTTCTATAGTATGACCTTTAATACCACAATTCTTACATTGAACAACTTGATCCTTATTTTTTTTAGTATTAGGTCTGTTAGATACTCTACTATTAAAGCAGTGGACTGAGACTTAGTCACTGATTGAGATGACTGAAGAGAAGTCAAAGAACCATTCCTTTGAAGAGAGATTCTTCTCTTGACACAATAGAGAAAGCAATTTACACATTAGGCAAAGGATCCATTGATAAAATATGACTTTTATCCTGACTATATGAGTCATCAAGACCAGATAAAAACTGCTAAGTTTCATGAGATTAGAGTGATGTTTAAGTTTAATAGAGTCATCACAGGTACATTCAGTTAAAGTAATAAGACCATCAAACTCTTTCCATAAATAATCAAGATTATTGAAGTAATCTGACAAAGAAATACCATTTTGTTTAAGAGAATTATTCTGCTAGTGAATTTTGAACACAACTGAACCATCAGATTTATTGTAAGTTTCAAAAAGATTTCCCTAAATATCGTTTGCAATTTCAGAATAAGCTTGACTCTGATAAATGGAATCAAAGATAGAAGACAAAAGCCAAGAAAAAACAACAGCGTTAGCCCTATCCCATTTAGTCTTTTTTTACACATCAACATCACTTATTTTAAAAGTATCATCAATAAAGCCTAGCTTATTTCTAGATCTAAGAGCTCTAGAAATAGAACTCCTCCATAGTCTAAATTTTTTTTATCACCAGTTAACTTGGTTGTAATAATTGATGTAATAGCATTATCATAAGGATGGATGTAAAGAGGATCATCAAAGTTAATCAGATCATGCTTTCCACTTCCACCAGGTGGACCAGTAGGACCACCATCCATAAAAAAACACACACAAGAAAACAAGAAATCACTTCTGCACTGATTTTAAGGCCAGATGGTGACCACGTATGTCGGGGCCCAAGACAACCAGTATAGAAATAAACAGAGACAAGCTAATACAAAAGCAACAAACAATAACTGGTGCACACAAGACACCAGGATCTCCCAGAATAGATATAGCAATACGGAAGAAAAGGAACAAGAAAATCCTCACAAATCTTTGAGACGAATCAAGAAGGAATCGAATCTCTTTGTTTGTTCCCTACTAGGGTTTATCGGTGACAAAATTTGACCCCTAGAGAGTTATTTCAGACTAAGAGATTAATCGATCAAGTTTTCCACCGATGAACACAATCATCAAAAGACCACATGATTCACCACAACAAAACCTACAAGAACACAAACAAGTCTCGCAGTACCAGGATCTAAGAAAACAACTGATATTTGATTTGATTTCAAAGGAGAAAACCGTAAATCAGATCGAATGACCAACATGCCATAGTTTATGATGAAACGATATAGTTGGTCAAATAAATCATCAATCCTCGGGAGAGGATAACAGTTCTTTACCGTTACCTTATTCAGGTCCTGGTAGTCTATACACATGCGATGTGATCTGTCCTTCTTCTTCTTCACATATAGAATCGGGGCTCCCCATCGCAAACTGCTCGATATGATAAATCCCTTGTCTAGTAGCTCTTGCAGCTGCGTAGATAACTCCTGCATCTTGGGAGGATCCAACCGATAAGGAGCCTTGGCTATTAGAGCTGCACCAGGGACTAGGTCGATCCTGAACTTAACCTGTCTATCTAGAGGTATCCAAGGAAAATCCTCCAGGAATACATTTGGGTACTCTTGTGCGATCGGTACATCATCCGGTGTCACTTTACCTTTATCTTGGGTATCCATAACATAAGTGACATACCCTGTACAACCCTGCTGAAGGTAACACCTCGCTCTCATTGCTGAACATACAGTCGGTCCACGCTGTGGCCTCTCACCCTAGATCATTAACCCTCCTCCACTAGGAGTCCGAACTCTCACTAGCTGCTATTTGTAGTCGATCATTGCCCTATTGGGGATCAACCAGTCCATACCCACTATAACCTTATTCCCTCACAGGGGAATATGGACATAATCCACAGAAAACTGCTCGTCGAACAACTATAGTGTGCATCCTTGATGCACCCTTGCAACCCAAACGATCCTATCATCAACTATCTCCACATCAAGTGGGCAATCTAGCTTCCCTGGAGCCCCTACGAATCACTTGCTAAGCACGAGTGTCACAAAAGATCGGGTAGCCCCCGAATCAAACAATACCAAAGCTGATATACCGTTCACTAAGAACGATCTTATAACAAAGCAAGTAAACATAAGCAATAATCAATACAAATAAAGAGATAAGGAGAGAATACATACCCGTCACAACATCGGGAGCCGTGCGTTCCACCTCTGTAGTAAGCTAAAAAGCCCTGCTCCTCGCCGTAGGCGCCTCTGGCCGTCGTTGATGGCCATATGTAATCCTCAATGTTGCAAGAGCGGGTGCAGCCAGCTATCCTACTGCTGTTAAACTCGGACACTGGGCCTTTTTGTGGCCCCTCTGATTGCACTAAAAGCAAATCAGATCTGAAACTGCTGTGGTGGTGGTAGCTGTATAATCCCTGCTCATGTGACCAATTCGTCCACACTTGAAGCAGCCCGAACTCCCCGCCTTACACGCCCCCTCGTGCATCTTGTCGTACTTGCCACACCGGCTACGACCCTCCTGGCTCCTCAATCTTTGAACTAATACCTTGGGATTCTTACCAAAAATACCCATCTGAACCCCATCTGGTTTCCTCTTCCTCTCCATCTCCAAATCCGGCTCCCTCTCCCAATCCCTAACAATCATATCCTCCAGAATCTTGCAGCTAGATCGGTTCACAAACTGGCAGATATCACTCCGCGACATCTCATGATATCAGACATTTTTTTATCTCCTCATCCGCTACGTGTTGTGGAACGAGAAGGGCACTATCACTGAACATAGCGGTGATCTCAACCACCATCTTTATAGTTTGCTGGAGGTCTTGGAACTCCCTCGTAAGCTGTTGCACCTCTATCACGGTGCAAACTTGGCCCTAAACCTTGTAGAGAAATCACTCCAAGTCATTGCATCGATGGTGGCATCATCTCCAATAGTGTTGGAACTTGAAAGTGAACATCTAGCAATCCCAAGTACATATTCCGAAGTTGTAACAACGTGAATTTTCAAAACAATTTTTCATTTTTCAAACAATATAAACCATCATATAATATTCTCAAATCTCATGTTTATCAAATGTCATCATAATGAAAATACATCCCCAGATCATAAAATAAATCTTCCGTCAGTGTGTACAGATCATGTCGGCACCTTCCTACGGTCCTCGCTAGTACCTGGAATACATAACATAACAACTGTAAGGATAAATGCTTAGTGAGTTCCCCAAAATACCACCTACACACGTACGCCCTTCCAGGCCATGACCTTCTGGTCAATGTGTCTCAGGGGACTTCCGTCCCAACCCGGTAAACCTTCCGGTCCTACCCGTGTCGACCTTCCGATCCACATCACAATGCCTTCCGGCCCATAACATAATGTCTTCCGGCCCATATCAAGCATAACATACATAGCACATACAAAACGGATAACTAATCGCATACAATACATATATCATATAGCATATCCGACCTTCCAGTCACACATATGTACCCTTCCAGGTACAGTATAGTGAGAAGACTCACCTCTGATATCTCGGTGAATCACTGACCCGGTAGAAATACGATCTAGCCTTCGCCTAAACACATAAAACAAATACTACCATAAATATAACTATACTCCAACCTTTCTTAACATCCTCAGAAGGAAAAAGACCATTTTACCCCTCTTCTGGCTCAAAAGGCCTCACTGCTAACCACACCCTAAAAGTCAACCAAAGTCAATGGTGAAACTTTGACCCGACTCGGCGAGTGCACTTGGGCAACTCGGCGAGTCCACCTGTGTCCACTTAACTCCTTAGTCCCATTTCACACGTCGAGTCCCTTCCTTTACTCGACGAGTCCCCAGACAAGAATCACGGGGCTACCCTGACTCAACTCGCCGAGTCCCAAGAACAACTTGGCGAGTACATGCCATGCACAACTTCTATTGACCTCCTGAGGTCACATCCGTTCCTCAAATCCATAGATCCGACCTTCCCAAGCAATATAATCACGTAAAGCTCGAAACTTGATGCTTATATATATATATATACATAATGGCATCAAATGGTGATTTAGTCCCAAAAATGGCAACCTAAATCCAATCACCCCACAAGGACTCATAAAGCTTAATGGATGGAAGTCTCTGGACCTTTTTAAGTCCGAATCCAAAGCATAGACTCGATAAGGGACCAATTGCTCCACATAAACATCCTCAAAAGAGGTTCGAAAACCCTAATCTTTAAGTTCAATACCAAAACTGAAGAGGGTCCGAATGAATACCTCAATTTGAAGTCTCTGGACTCTGAAACCACTTGAATCACACCTTCTTCAGCCTCCTCTTGCTCTTGATCACCTTCTTTTTGCCAAACCAAGGATAGAAAGATCAGTTATGGCTTCTCCTTCCTCCCAAACGATATAGATCACTAAGGGTGCTCTCAAGGGACTGGTAGCCGCAATGGAAGGCTAAGAGTGCCCTTAAATAGGCTCCAACCCTGGAGGATTAGGGTTTAATTAAATAGTGTGGACTCACCGAGTTCACTCATGGACTCGCCGAGTCCAATGCGAACCCGGATGAACAACCACTACCCTACTTGGCGAGTCTACGCATCAACTCGCCGAGTTCGTTCACATAATCCAAAAATAAATATTTAAATAATATACGTGGGATTCCGGATGTTACAATTCTCCCCTACTAGAATCAGACTTCGCCCTCGAAGTCTCATTCTGCAAACAACTCAAGATGCTGCTCACGCATCTTGCGCTCCGGCTCCCAAGTCAGCTCTGACTCCTTCCTATGCTGCCACTGCACTTGCACCAAAGGCACTTCCTTGTTCCTCAGAACCTTGACCTTTCGATCCCTAATTTCCACCGATCTCTCAACATACTTCAGGCCTGCATCAACCTAAATATCCTCTAATGGCACCACTGCCGACTCGTCGGCTATACACTTCCTCAACTACGACACATGAAAAGTGTCGTGAATTTGACCCAACTCTGCAGGTAGATCTAAACGGTAGGCCAACCTACCTACCCTCGCGATCACTCTGAAAGGTCCAATATATCGAGGCCCCAACTTGCCCCTATTCCTGAATCGGATCACTCCTTTCCAAGGAGAGACCTTTAAGAATACGAAGTCACCAACCTGAAATTCGAGTTCGGACTGACGCCTATCTGCACAACTCTTCAGGAGACTCTGAGCGATCAACAACCTCTATCTGACCTGCTGTATCTGCTTAGTCGTCTGAAGCACGATCTCCGTACTACCCATTACACGTTGCCCCACTTCTCCCCAACAAATGGGGGTCCGACAACTCCTCCTATACAACAGCTCAAAGGGTGGCATACCTATGCTCGAATGATGGCTGTTGTTGTACGAAAACTCTGTCAAGTGTAAATATGTGTCCCAACTTCCGCCAAAATCCAAAACACATGCTCGGAGCATATCCTCGAGTGTCTGAATCGTCTGCTCACTCTGCCCGTCCGTCAGTGGGTGGTATGCGGTACTAAAATGCAGCCTCGTTCCCAACTCCTTGTGAAACTTCTTCCAAAATCTGGAAGTAAATATTACATCTCGATCTGAAATAATCGACATCGGAACCCCATGCCACGATACCACCTCCCTCACATATAACTCTGCCAACCTCTCAGTAGAGGAGCTCTCACTGATAGCAAGAAAATGAGCGCTCTTCGTCAACTTATCCAAAATCACCCAAATTGCATCGACTCCCCTAGCAGTCCTTGGAAATTTGGTGATAAAATATATGGTAATATATTCTTACTTCCACTCGGGGATCTCCAACGGCTGCAGTTTACCATGCGGACGTTGGTGCTCGACCTTAACCTGTCGACAAGTTAGGCACCTGTCAACGAACCATGCAACATCCCTTTTCATACATGGCCGCCAATACTCCTTCTTTAGGTATAGATACATCTTAGTGGCCCCAGGATGGATCGAGAACTTCGATTGATGTGCCTCTTCCATCAAAGTGGTACGCGTCCCGCCCACAAACGGTACCCAAATCCGACCCTGAAATGTCACAAGTCCCTGGCTATCGGTAACGAACTCCGATACCTGCCCGACAACTCGCTCCCTCTTTCGGGTTTCTGGTCTCACACCCTCAGGCTGGGCCCCTCAGATGGTGTCCAATACCAGTGTCATCACTTTCAACCTCATACAAGCGTCTCAAATTGGGGCGCTCTCCACCCTACAGCTCAAAGCATCGGCTACGACATTAGCCTTGCCCGGGTGGTACAAGATCTCACAATCATAATCCTTCACCACATCCAACCATCTCCTCTGGCGCATATTCAGGTTGGGCTGATTCATCCAGTACTTCAGACTCTTCTGGTCCATGTATATGGTACACCGAACCCCATACAGATAGTGACGCCAGATTTTGAGGGCAAACACCACAACCCCCAACTCCAAATCGTGGGTGGGATATCTCAACTCATGAGGCTTCAGCTACCTTGATGCATACGCTATCACATGTCCCCTTTGCATAAGCACTGCCCCTAACCCAGATGTTGATGCATCACAGTATACCACAAAATCCTCCATCCCTTCCGGGAGTGCGAGAACCGGGGCTTCGCACAACTTCTGGCGAAGTGTCTCAAATGAGGACTGCTGCTCCGGACCCCATGAAAATGCAACGCCCTTCCGGGTCATCTTGGTAAGTGGCACGACGATCTTGGAGAAATCCCTAATAAACCTCCGATAATAACCGGCCAATCCCAGAAAGCTCCTGATCTCAGTGGGTGATCTCGGCACCTCCCATCTCACCACTGCCTCAATCTTGGCCGGATCGACCAATATCTCTTTCTGGTTAACAAGATGCCCTAGAAACTGGACCTCTCATAACCAGAAATCACACTTGGAGAATTTGGCATACAGCTTCTCCGATCTCAGAACTCTAAGGATCTCCCTCAAATGCTCCTCATGGTGCTCCCTAGACCTCGAATATACCAATATATCATCAATGAATACAATCACCGACCGATCCAGCATCGGCCTGTACACCCTGTTCATGAGATCCATGAACGCAACTGGGGCATTGGTGAGCCCAAAAGGCATCACCACAAACTTGTAATGTCCATAACGAGTTCTGAATGCAGTCTTCTAGATATCCTCATCCCGAACCCTCATCTGTTGATAACCCGACCTCAAGTTTATCTTGGAGAACCAAGATGCCCCCTACAACTGATCGAACATATCATCGATCCTCGGTAACGGATACCGGTTCTTGACCGTCAACTTGTTCGACTCCCATTAATCAATACACATCCGGTGTGAACCATCCTTCTTCTTGACAAAAAGGATCGGCGCTCCCCAAGGTGAGCTACTTAGTTGAATAAACGCCTTCCCCAACAGCTCCTGAAGCTGTGAGGATAACTCATGCATCTATGTCGGCGCGAGGCGATAAGGTGCCTTGGCGATAGGTGCTGCTCCTGGAACCAAATCGATACGGAACTCCACTTGTCTTTCCGGAGGTACGCCCGACAGTTCCTCGGGGAAAACATCCGGAAACTCACACACTATCGGGACCTCGTCAATCGAACTTGGCCTCCCTGCGGCCACTCGTGTGTCCATCACATAAGCTATGAATCCACTACAGCCTTGCTGCAAACTCTGTCTCGCCCTGGCAGCCGAACAAAATGCTGACCCACACCGGGTCCCTTCGCCATACACAGTAAGCACTCCCCCACTAGGGTCTCGAATGGTCACCAGTTGTCTCTCGCAGTCAATTACCGCTCCAAACTTACTCAACCAGTCCATGCCCACGATGACACAGACATCTCCCATCGCGATAGGAACTAGATCAATTGGGAACTTGATGCCAAAAATCTCGAGCAAACATCCTCGAATCAACTCAGTAGCATACACCGCTTTCTCATCAGCTATGGAAACCCTCAGGGGTCGACTCATCACCTCCCGACTAGTACTGATGTGCTGACTAAAAGCCAAACATACAAAAGACCGACTCGCACCGAAGTCAAATAATACCAAGGCAGGTACAAAATTCACAAGAAAAGTACCTACGCATGTCATAATATAAGCACGATATCTCAACATGAAAGAATACATACCAGCCACGACATCGGGTACCGCACGGACCTCCTCTACAGTCAACTGAAAAGCTCTCCCACGAGCCTACGGAGCCTCGGCCTTCGCAGGTCGAATCTCGGTAACCCTAGCCGCAGGCGCAGATCCCTGCGTTGATCCCTGGTGTAGCTGATGACACTCGACCTTCTGATGGCCGGTCTGGTTGCAATGGAACCAAACCATAAATCCCTTGGGGTAATCGCTGGCGATATGCCCCTCCTTGCCACATTTGTAGCAAGCACCCGATCGACAGGCCCCCTCATGTCCCTTGCCTGGCCTCCCGTCCTCGAATCGGCGGACTTGGTCCGCTTGGCTGCCGGCTGAGACTGAGCCGGCCACCGATCCATCCTCTGAGACTCGGCCTCCTCCCTGGCCTGAGTCTCCAACTCAATCTCCCTCTTTGGGGAATTTTCTTGGAGCTCAGCAAATGTCCGGTACGTCGAGTTCGACACGAACTCCCAAATATCCCTCCTCATAATACCCAAAAATCCCGGCTCATCCGTGCGTGCTCAGTAGACACCTGCTCAGGGCAGAACATCACCCTCTCATGAAACTTCCGGGTGACCACAGTAACCGAATCATTACCCTGCTTGAGGGTCAAGAACTCCTGAATCAGCCGTTCCCTCTCCACCAGGGGAACATACTTGTCTCTGAACATGGTGGTGAACCTCTCCCAGGTCACTGCTGAAATCTCTGCAAGAGTGAAGTTCGCTGTCACGAACTTCCACCAATCCTTCGCTTTTAGGCGGAGCTGGTTCAAAGCGAACCGTACCCTCAGAAGCTCTGGACATGAACACGTATAGAAGCATCCATCAATGTTAGCAATCCATCTCATCGCAACGATCGGATCATGCATCCCATCAAACTCGGGTGGCTTCGTGTTGCTGAACTCCCGAAACAACAACGAGTCACCTCCCTGAGGTCAGGCAGTAGCCACAACTGCTGTAGCTACAGCGGCTGCGGCCTCAGTCACCACGGTGTACCGCTCATAAAAAGTCTCCAACAGTGTGGTCTTGATAGACCCAAACATCTCAGGAATCTCAGCCCTGATTGTTACAGCCACCTCACCATGGGTCATCTGACGAAGCTCCTCGTCACTCACACCGCTCGTCCCAGGTCTGTGGCGTGTCCCAACCATGATGCCTCTGAAATACAACATAAAAATATCAGAGACTCGATCGAGCATATAGTCACACTCAATAACGCAACCCTACTCGGACTCCAATACCCAAAGGATTCTTACTTGGGCTGCCCACTGATCCGGTGTCTTCAGTAGTACGGGCCCTATACTACTGATTACACCACATCAGCATTCACCCCAAGTCCTCCTACTTGGATCCCGAAACACAAGTACTCTATTCTCGCTATGCATTGGCTACCTACTCGCTCTCAAGGCATCTCATAGCAGTAGGATTCTCCTAGACTAAGGCATCACAAATCAGGCCACTCTAGTCCTAATATGAATACCTAGTCTGCTCTAGCATGCATAACAAATCATAGCATATCTCATAACACATATTGTAAGGGTATTTTGGGGATTTTACCATTCGGGCGCTGGCTGACCGTACACACTGTTCCTTCTTTGGTTATCTCAAAACCTCTTATAAAATTTTATGTTTTTATTATTGGAATTTTTTTCTCAAATCCTCGGTTTGAGTTCAGTTACGCCCGAAGGTGCACCCAAATCCCTCAAACCAAGGCTATGATACCAACTTGTAACAACGTGAATTTTCAAAACAATTTTTCATTTTTCAAACAATATAAACCATCATATAATATTCTCAAATCTCATCTTTAGCAAATGTCATCATAATAAAAATACATCCCAAGATCATAAAATAAATCTTCCGTCAGTGTGTACAGATAATGCCGACGCCTTCCTACGGTCCTCGCTAGTACCTGAACCACATAACATAACAACTGTAAGGATAAATGCTTAGTAAGTTCCCCAAAATACCACCTACACACATACGCCCTTCCAGGCCATGACCTTCCGGTCCATGTGTCTCAGGGGACTTTCGTTCCAACCCGGTAAACCTTCCGGTCCTACCCGTGGCGACCTTCCGGTCCACATCACAATGCCTTCCGGCCCATAACATAATGCCTTCCGGCCCATATCAAGCATAGCATACATAGAACATACAAAACGGATAACTAATCGCATACAATGCATATATCATATAGCATATCCGACCTTCCGGTCATACATAGGTACCCTTCCAGGTACAGTATAGTGAGAAGATTCACCTCTGATATCTCGGTAAATCACTGACTCGGTAGAAATACGATCTAGCCTCCCCCTAAACACATAAAACAAATATTCCCATAAATATAACTATACTCCAACCTTTCTTAACATCCTCAAAAGGGTAAAAGACCATTTTACCCCTCTTCTGGCTGAAAAGGCCTCACTGCTAAACACACCCTAAAAGTCAACCAAAGTCAACGGTCAAACTTTAACCCGACTCGGCGAGTGCACTTGGGCAACTCGGCGAGTCCACCTGTGTCCACTTAACTCCTTAGTCCTATTTAACATGTCGAGTCCCTCCCTTTACTCGCCGAGTCCCCAGGCAAGAATCACGGGGCTACGCTGACTCAACTCGCCGAGTCCCAAGAACAACTCGGCAAGTACATGCCATGCACAAGTTATATTGACCTTCTGAGGTCAGATCCGTTCCTTAAATCCATAGATCTGACCTTACCAAGCAATATAATCACATAAAGCTTGAAACTTGATGCTTATATATATATATATATATATACATAATGGCATCAAATGGTGATTTAGTCCCAAAAATGGCAACCTAAGTCGAATCACCCCACAAAGACTCATAAAGCATAATGGATGGAAGTCTCTGGACCTCTTTAAGTCCGGATCCAAAGCATAGACTCGATAAGGGACCAATTGCTCCACATAAACATCCTCATAATAGGTTAGAAAACCCTAATCTTTAAGTTCAAGACCAAAACTGAAGAAGGTCCGAATGAATACCTCAAGTTGAAGTCTCTGGACTATGAAACCACTTGAATCACACCTTCTTCAGCCTCCTCTTGCTCTTGATCACCTTCTTTTTGCCAAACCAAGGATAGAAAGATCAATTATGGCTTCTCCTTCCTCCCAAACGATATAGATCACTAAGGGTGCTCTCATGGGACTGGTAGCCGCAATGGAAGGCTAAGAGTGCCCTTAAATAGGCTCCAACCCTGGAGGATGAGGGTTTCATTAAACAGCGTGGACTCGCCGAGTCCAATGCGAACCCGGATGAACAACCACGACCCTACTCGGCGAGTCTACGCATCAACTCGCCGAGTTCCTTCACATAATTGAAAAATAAATATTTAAATAATATACATGGGATTCCGGATGTTATAGAAGTATGTTGGTTCCAATGTAAAAAGTGCTCCAGAACCTGTCCGGAGCTGAAGAGAAGAAGAGGAAGAATATTATGAAGAGGAACACATTCCGGAGTGACTCTGATGACCGGAAAGTATGCTGTTCCGGAAGAAGATCCTTTTTTTTTTGTCTTTTGTCATTAATTATCCTTGTATTGATGTAACGTTTCATAGGAGTTAGCCTTTAGTTGTATTAGACAATCAGAATGTCTAAAATAGTTCTATTATCCAGTCCGATGTAAGTTACTTAGTTAATTCACTGTAACATTCTCTCCTATATAAAGGAGCACTCAATACAAGTAATATACATATCTTTTGCTCAACTTTTGGCATTTACTTTGTTATCTCAAATCTTTTTCAAACATTATTCTTGTTCTTCATTTATTAGCTTTACCTTGATCATTTACTTTTATTCTACATTTAATGTCTTGATCATTTGTTGAATATAATATCTAAGCTTGACTAGTCTTTCCAGTATAGACTTGAACTTCTTATAGTAAGCAGACATTGATCTTAAGCATTCATTCAAGGTTTGTATTCTCAAACCTTGTCCCTACGCAACTGATCAAATTTTAGTTCTCAGAATTGGTATCAGAGCTTGAGTGGTTGTCCTTTGAATCCACAAGAGCAGATTATAGCTTGTTTGAACATGCCTTGGTATTTCAACCATTTTTGTGTTCAGGATAAAATTTATCCTATATACCACTTTTGCTCAAGATATATTAACTTTGATGGCTACTTCTAATCCTCAACAAATGATTTCAATGCAAATCGCAAATAGTCTGGGTGGCCCTACACGTACCCCATTACTAGTTATGGAAGATAATGATCACTGGAAAGTTAGAATGTAAAGATTTCTTTTAGACAAAGATAAAGCTGAAGAGATCTGGAGATCCGTGAAAGAAGGTCCTCATGTTCCTGCTAGAACCGTTGTAAGTGATGTTGCTGCTCAACTTATGGGTCAAGATGAAAATCGTCCAGCCCCTCTAACTGCTGATGACATTGAAAAGCTGCATGCGGACCAAGTTGCTTTCTCTGAAATGGTGTTTGGTGTTCCTCCTTCACCTTTCGAGAACATTAAGTTTTGCAAATCAACTAAATTGATTTGGGACACTCTTCAGGACCTAATTAAAGGTTCGGAAAACATGAAAGACAAGCGCCTTACTTCAGTTGTCAATGACTTTGACACCTTCACAACCACTCCTGGTGAAGCAGTAGCCTCTGCCTCCAACCACTACCGAATAGTGGTCAACAACATGACTGCTCATGGTATTGTCTAAACTCCCCTGGGGTACAATCTCAAATTCATAAACAGTCTTGGCAAAGGATGGGGAAATGTAAAATCATGTCTTCAAAGTAATGGTTCCGTGAAAAAGTTAAAGCTCTATCAACTTTTTGATGAAATTCAAGGACACAAGTCAAATGTTGCTCAAACCATAAAGGAACTTTCCAGAGGTCCTCTTGCTCTTCTCAGTTCTTTCGAATCAACTGTTCTGAATTCTTCTGCTTCAGACCTTTTCAAAACCACTGTTCCACTAGTTAAATCATTCATGCCTCTTAAAACTATCCTATTGATGACTCCGAAGCCATGGACTCAGAACTCCGTTTCCAACAGGATTTCGCTCTGCTTTCAATGAAATACAAACGTCCTTTTAACCCTTCCTTCAAACAATAACACAACAGGTTCCAAGCTCCTCACCAATACAATCCTCAACCATACTCAACTCCAGAACCTAAACCAACTTCCGAAAATCCTCCTACATACAAACCAAACCTCTCTAAGCCAAAATCTGCCACTAAATCCCCTCAGAATTCCATTTCAGACAAACCAAAAATTGTGTGTCACAAGTGTGGACATGCAAACCACTTCGTAAAAGATTGTCGAACCGACTCTAAACTGAAACCAAAAATCAAGGATTCTGCCTACTATGTCCAAAAGGCTCAAGAAATGGCAAAAAGTGAAAAAGGTTTTGTAACAACTATTTCAAGAGACGTTGAAGGTTACTGGTCATCCAGGGATGATGATGATGATACGATGATTGGAAGAAATATGTGCTTGATGGCAAGACAAGATGTTGAATTTGATGATGGCTATTGGTCATCTGGATCTGAGAAAGATGATGAAGATGTTGATCCTAACTATTGCTACATGGCTACAAACGAACCTCCAGGAAGAAGCATCATTCAACAGGTAAAAAGATTAATTATTAAAAATAATTTTGATTTATCAATTTGTGAACCATATCTAACTCAGATTCAATCGGACATGAACATCATTTACAAAGCCTATGAGTCAACCATAGAAGCCAGTGAGAAGAAGGATATTGAACTGAGTCGTATTAGATTACGTTTTGAGGATAAGAATTTAAAAATTGAGTCTTTAGAATGAGAGCTTGTAATGTCAAAAGATGAATGTATCATTTTGAAAGACACATGTGAAATTACCTACTCTGTAAGAATTGTTTTGATTTCTTATAATAAACGTCTCAATGCTAAGATAGATGCTTTGTACAACTCTATTGACATGCTTGAAGCAAATGAACGGACGAAACATAATTTTCTTCATTCATGGTCCAAAGCACCTGGCCTCGAAAGCGAGTTTCCAAAGGCTATTGCTAGTTGTATAAAGGAATTGCAAAACCTGACTTTTCTGGAAGAGATTTTGAACATCAAGGATTCGGACACCCCTGTTTCTCCCTTGTCGCCCCTTCCTGAGACAAATGACCACTTTGCATCTTTGATCCCTGAGTTTCAACCTATTTTTGTTATATGTCCTGATTCCATGCATCTTCCGCCTCTGATAAACCTGGACCTGAATCGAACCACAAAATTTCATCATAGTGTCTCCAATAGAATAGATCACATTCCAAACAACAATCCTTCGAAAAACTGTGTAATTGAGGAAAATACTTCCATTATTACTGAAACCACTTCATCTGAGTGTATATAGGCCTCCTTGGATGATAAATTTGAAACCTCAAGCAATGTCTCCTCTGATTCATATGAATCTGAATCCCTTGTGTCAAAAACAACATTGGTTCCCATTGATCCCAAGTTTAACAATCCATCAATAGGTCAAACCTCAAAGTCTGTATCTCAATCAAAGAAAAAACCAATGCTCAATAGAAAGGATGTCCTAGATCCTAAAGTGGAAGCAAGAAATGCTCACATGAAGGAAGTTAGGTCCAGACAAAACTCTCGATTCCTTGAAAACTCCAAAAAGAGTGTATCTCGGAACCCTAGATCTTCCACACCAAGACAAAACTCCTTTATTCCCACTAAGATACTTAAAAGACCAAGTTCTCCCAATACTACACAACACAAGACCAGAGTCAGTACCACCCCACCCAAAACTCGTGAACATGGTTCACCTGTCCAAAAACACTCCATCTCAAAATGTTTCATCGGTTTTCATCGCTAAAATTGATGGCACAATTTTTAAATCAAAGTCTTCAAAAACCAGTGTGCCGTCTAACAAACCAAAAATTACTATGAACATAAATTCTTCAAAAGCTCCTAAACAAAATCTTTTTTGGAAATTCAAATCTTCCTCTAAAGAAAAAATGACTCCAGAAAGATCAGTTAATACCACCTCTCCGGAAGATCATGTTCCAAAGCACAATGCCCCAAAAGTTTATGTCATTGAATACGACTATTGGATTGATGAAAGAACGTTGTCCTTTTGGATATTTCCTAAAGGAGCTCGGAACACACCCTCTAAATCTTTTGTTGTTCACAAGTCCCGTTCGAAGCCCAAGACTCGTGCCTTTGTACCAAAACCTAACTCGGAGCCTAAAAACTCCATAACTCACTAATTTTGCAAGCACTCTGTGCTTTAAAGCAAGAAACAGTATGGTATATTGATAGTGCTTGCTCCATGCACATGACGGGACATAAGAACTTTCTGCGAGATCTAAAGCTTTCATCGAATGCTGGATATGTAACATATGGCAACAATTTAAACTCTCAAATCTGAGGTTATGGCATTCTTACCAATGGCAACTTCTCAATCTCAAATGTGGCATATGTAGCTGACCTAAATCACAACTTGATAAGTGTGGCACAACTCACTAATGCAAATCGTTGAGTTGAATTTTGCAAGAAACACATCTACATCATGACCGAAGACTGAAGCAAATGTTTAATCAAGTCTAATCATAACAAGAACATGTACCCTCTCGACATCGACATGATCATTGGCAAGACCCAATTATGGTTACTCTCCAAAGCAGTTCCTGATGTTAGCTGGTTGTGGCACCGAAGACCTGCACACTTAAACTTTAGATACATGAATGATCTTGTGTCAGGAGAAATGGTCCGAGGTCTGCCACTTCTCAAATTTGAAAAATGATCATTTATGTGTTGTGTGTGAATGTGGCAAGCAGTCAAAGAAAGGTCATCCCGTCATCATTGAAAAATCTATTTTAGAACCTTTAGAACTTCTACATATCGATTTATGTGGACCATTAACAGTGGAAAGTTTTCATCACAAAAAGTACATTCTTGTGATTGTGGATGATTTCACTAGGTTCACTTGGGTCTTCTTCCTAAGGTTGAAGTCAAAAACAGTCTTCGAACTCATTAATTTCATCAAAGGAATAGAAGTTCTCATCAAGCTCCTAGTCAGACGTATCCGAAGTGACAATGGTTCGGAATTCACAACTTCCTCCATTGAAAACTTCCTTTCTGAAAAGGGTATTGACCACAATTTCTTTGCTCCATATACTCCTCAACAAAATGGTGTAGTTGAACAAAGAAACAAAACTCTTGTTGAAGCTGCTCGGTCAATGCTCAATTTCGCAAATCTTCCACTCTATCTTTGGACTACAGTCGTCTCTACTGCATGTTTCACTCAGAACCGAAGCATCATAAATTGTCGCCTCAATAAAACACCATACGAAGCAATGAATGGTCAGAAGCCTACAATCTCATTGCTGCATGTCTTCGGATGCAGATGCTTCATCAAGAACAATCGTGATCAGCTTATCAAGTTTCAACCCAAAGCTGATGAAGCAATTTTCCTTGGGTACTCCTCTAAATCAAAGGCTTATTGGGTCCTCAACCGACGTACTCGAGTTATTGAAGAAAGTTTTGATGTTACCTTTGATGACAACTTCATTCGGAATTCAAGTCCTACTCATGTTACAAATCACATCATGGAGTCCGATGCACCTTCCCCGGAATGTCCAAACATCCAAGTAATTCATGAAGTTGATTTTGATACTTTCTTTGGACCATCCGAAACAGTACTTGATTCGAAATCTTGAGCAGGGTACAACTCAATTCCTATACCTGAAGCTCCCATCTCTCAAAATATCTCCGGTCCAATTCCAAGCCTCCCTCGATTTGATTCCGAACCATTTCAACCTTCTCAGGTTGGAGGGGAGAATGCTCATTCCTCTGTTGAATCAAATGTAGATGGATTCCAAGATGCAACTGCTGATTTGATGTCTCCAATCCAATCAACATTGACGACAATGAAAAGTTCTTTGAGTTTCCTTCTGATGATGATGTCAATCTCTCTGGTTCAGAAGTTCAGGGTGAGCATCATCCTCAAGTTCAAAACATTCAGGGGGAGCAACTCAATCCTATTGTTGATATTGGCTCGTCTGCTGCTCAAGAACTTCCAAGATTGCACGTCTGGACCAAAGATCATCCTCCAAACCAAGTGATTGGAAACCTCAATGCTAGTGTACAAACTCGCTCTGCCTCAAGTATCCAAAATGAATATCATTTCTCAGCATTCATATCCATGATCGAACCTAAATCCATTAAGGAAACATTAGATCGTGCTGACTGGATCACAACCATACAAGAAGAATTGGCAGAATTTGACCGAAATGAAGTATGGACTCTCGTACCTCTTCCTCCAAACCATCATATTGTCGGCACAAGATGGGAATTTTGCAACAAGCTAGACGATGCAGGAGTCATAATCCGGAATAAAGCAAGATTGGTAGCCAAAGGCTTTACTAAGATTGAAGGCCTCGACTATGATGAGACCTTTACTCTTGTTGCACGACTTAAAGCTATCAGAATCTTTCTTACCTATGCTGCTCATAAAGGATTCAAAGTTTACCAAATGGATGTTAAAAGTGCTTTCCTCAATGGTGAACTTGAAACTGAAGTATATCTTCAACAGTCCCCCGGTTTTCTCAATCTCTTGTTTCCGAACTATTGTTACAAACTCTGAAAGGCTATCTATGGCCTTAAGCAAGCTCCTCGCGCATGGTATGAGACTCTCACCGAATTTCTTAAGTGCTCAGGCTTTCAAAGAGGAATTCTGGATCCGACCCTATTCCGAAGATCAAATGGAAAACATCTCATGTTGGTTCAAATTTATGTGGACGACATTATTTTTGGATAAACGGATTCATCCATGGTTGAAGACTTTGCTAACTTAATGATCAAACGATTCCAAATGAGCATGAACATGGAATTAAGTTTCTTTCTTGGTCTCTAAGTCAAACAGACCAACTGAGGAATCTTTATTCCCCAAGAGAAGTACATTTCTGAACTTCTCAAAAAGTACTCTATGGACACCTGTGCCTCTGCCAAGGTACCAATGGGCTTTGGTCACAAGATCTTTGTTGATCCTTCAGGTGTTGCAATTGATGAAAAGAAGTATAGAGGAATGATTGGATCTCTGCTTTATCTTACAGCAAGTCATCCGGATATCATGTTTTCTACATGCTTATGTGCCGGATTTCAAGTCAATCCCAAGATGTCTCATCTTTTGGCTTTTAAGCAAATTTTCCGATACCTTAAAGGCACCAAAAATATCGGAATCTGGTACCCAGCAAATGAAAGTTTCATTCTCTAAGCCTACTCAGATTCAAAATATGCTGGATTTCAATTTGATAGGAAAAGTACATCTGGAGGATGTCAATTCCTAGGTGGTCGACTAGTCAGCTGGTCATCCAAGAAACAGAACTGCATTGCTCTCTCTATAGCCAAAGCAGAATACATTCCTGCTGCCAATTGTACCTCTCAAGTTCTTTGGATGAAATCCCAACTCCTGGATTATGGTTACCGATTTCAACGCATTCCTATCTACTATGACTCTCAAAGTGCTATTGCAATTTCTCACAATCCAATTGAGCACTCCATGACGAAGCACATTGATATTAGGTACCATTTTATTAAATATCATGTTCTTAATGGTAACATTGAACTTATTATTGTTCCATCTAACGATGAGATTGTTGATGTCTTTACTAAGGCATTAGACAAAACCAAATTTAATGGTGTTTTGAACAAAATGGGTATGATGATGCCATATCCTCACTTCTTTCAAGATACTTGTTCTCTTTAATTGAAGTATTCCATAGAAAAATCGGTTACGATGTCAAATTTCCTTTTCAGAACTATTTTCCTTAAGAATACAAAGGATCATGTTACTTGTTCTTATTTATAATTATCTCCTAAGTTTTGAATTCAAATCCGGAAAGGTATTATCTTCTGAACTTCGGATTTTCATCACAACTGATTCCGAAAGTTTTTTTTACTTCTATTCTAGAATACTTCTTAATTTTCAAAACAAAAAAAACCTCTCAAATTTTGCTCCAGAAGTTTTACTCCGGGTCATCATCTCCGGAATTTCGAAAAACATTTGGTCCGGAACATTAACTTTTCAGCTCTTGATTTTTTTTCAAAATGTCAGCTCCGGTACATTCTCACCAAAAAAAAAACTTTGCTTCGGAACCACAATATTTTGCTCCGGAACCACAAAACTTTGCTCCGGAACTGCCTCAAAAGAAGATATTCAGAACACAGCAATGCACCTACCGGATCATAGAGATTCCGGATTCACCCATCTAGAATACCAAAGGGTTTTTAGATGAATCTTCAACAACGACTACTTTCGGGGATCCTTATCCTATCAACCTATATTTTCGTGCCACGGTTGCATGAATTCTAAAAGCAAACATCAAATCGTCGGTTAATATTTCCATTTTGAACTTCTATCCATTCAACCTTTCACCTCCCGGTCACCTCAACCCCCAAAAAGCGCAAACTCATTTAATGCAACCCATTTACCCTCAAATCATCATCATCATCATTTTTTTTCAACCCGACCCATCCTCCCTTACCTATAAATACCCTTTCAAATCCCCGTTTACCTCTTTACTCTATTTTAACTCCCAATTTCCTAAAATCTCTCACTTTTCTTCGTGTTCATCAAGCATTCATCCTTTTTCAACAATGGAGTCTTCACAGAACCCAACTCAAACTGCATCAACTCCCAAGAAATCTATCGCAAGGAAGAAATCATCAAAAGGATCAAAGGGTTCATCCTCTTCTGCTGATCAAGAACCCTTTCTCAGAGATATAACCCAATTGTTCTCCTTAAATCCTCTAGACTACGATGAATCGATCAGAGTGATGACCGAGTTCATTGCAAATCACCATATCTGCATTCCACTTACTAAAATCCCAGATCCACCACTACCACTTCATCATCTTCATCGCGCATTCACAACTATCAAACTTGCAGATGGAGTTCTGGAAACCACCATTATTGGTGATTGCACCATTCCCATTTACAAATCGACCTTTCTTAAGGTGATTGGTGTCAAACCTAATCCTAGAGGTTTCAAAGTTGTTGAAACGACATCTGAAGAGTTCTAGATGTTTCTAAACTACATCGGCTATACATAAGATTACAAGGCCAAGGATTTCAAGAAAATTGTTGTTTCAGGGCTCTGGACTGTTCTTATGCATCTCATTAACCATGGGTTATCTGGCAAGCACGGAGGTACTAATACCTTGAGCAAAGATTGGCTGAACATCATCTTCAACATCTACTCTAGATGCGAGAATTTCGTCGATCTTCCAGATATATTGTGGTAAGATTTTTGCAAATTTGCCACCAAGAGGAAGTCGAACAAAATTTCAAGCCCTACATTCTGGGCTCTGACCTTTCAAAAAACTTTCACTGAACTTTCCGAACCACTTTTCGTAAGCACAATTCCTCTGGAGGTACGTATCACTTTTAAAATAGCCAAGGCATATAGGATTCCAAACCAATCTTCTTTTGGTCCGGTCAGACGACTTCCGGACCATCTGCTGGCCATCATTCCTTCCGACTCTCCTTATCTAAAACAACATCTAAAGACTTCGGTTGTGTTCGACCCAACACAACCTGCACTGGTCTCTGTTGAACCCACTTCGGAAGAGGATAGCCTTACCATGTACGGACCTAAACTCAAGAAATCAGTCAAGCCAAAGGCTTCTCCCACAAAACCTAAAGCCAAAAAGAAAACCAAAGTCACTACCCCCTCTCAATAGGTTGGTACCCATGACATTCCGGCTCATTCTGGCCGTCCACATACCCCACCTACCCACTCATCTGAGGTACCCCATCAATGTTTCAACATCACAAGCACACACTCATGGGGAGTCTCCACATAATCCACCCTCACCCTCCCAAAAGGGTGATGCCGGTGTTGAAAAAAGTTTCTTGCAGCCCCTGGAACACACTCACATGTCAAATTTGATATTCCAATTATCTCTTCTACACGCACACACTCCGAAACCGTTGTTCCGGACCCCATGCATCCGGAAGGAGGAGCAGTCCCTCCAACTTCCGATGCCTCAACTGGTCTGATATCCAGAACGAGTAAAGGATGATCAGGGGCTAATGATCCCGATTGGGAAGATTATGTTAACAGGGCAGCATCTCAGCGTCCAGACCTAACTAGAGCTCAAGTGGAATCCACTCTAATTTCTACGAGGAATAAGGCTATTCAAAGCAACATGCCCTATGTTCCTCCTACTGAAAGGGATGCGGATATTGATCTTACCTCGAAACAACCACCTGTCACCACTCATCAAAGTGCATTCCAAATTGATCCAGAAGAAGATATCTCCAAAGAAGTAATGTTGGACGATGAAGCAAGGATTATTGCAGAATACACCTTCAAGGCTTCTACTCACTTCAAATCCAAGCCATTCGGTTCTAAGTCTACATCAGACTTCGGATCCTCATCCTCCACCACTCCAGATGGAGGCTCAAACTCTAAACATCAAGAAGATGATGCTACCACCAAACCCGGTCTCCGCAACACTCCAACTCTGATTTGGAATCCTTTACTGGTGATTATGTTGACCCCTACGCTCTCCTGGAAATCCTCAACTATGTCTCCGATACTATGGCTAAAGTGTCTTCCGTTGAAACATCTGTAACACAACTGAACTCCAAACTGGATCAGAAAGTCTCCGGACTTGATGCCAATATTGATACTATTCTCCGATCTCTCTCCCAACAGTCCAGACCATCGATTGTGGAAAGGGAAGCCCAACTTGATCAATTAATCTCCCTTTGGCTCAAGCGTATGATGGAAGAAGTCGACACAAAATACGACATTCTGGTTGATCACTACCTCAACACTATCACTTCAATACTCAAAGTCCACGACGACTTTGTGGCTGCTACCAATGATCTAATCAAGCATACCCACATTTAGCATGAGAAGCAAATTCAAAGAATGGAGAAGGAGATCAAGGAAAAGGATGAGATGAACATGATCATTCAACAAGTCCTCATCAAACTTCTTCGTTCAACTTGGAACATTGTTGATGTTCCAAAACGAAAATTTGATGAGATGATTACTATCCTTAGCAGCACGTTTAAGCACCTTTCTGAGCAAGCTCCTACTGTTGAAGCCTATGATACTCTCTCTCTCTCTCTCTCTCTCTCTCTCTCTCTCTTCAACTTACAACAGGACTTTAGAAGGTCTTCCCCAAGTTTGATGATCTCAAGGACTCTCTATCGCTTGCACCGGTCTACCGGGTTACGGATGCAAGAGGGGAAGATGGACCTAGTAAACCATGGAAACCTTCCACTCAGTTCTCTCTTCGAGATGAAGATGAGTCAGAAGACGATGAAGTTCAAATTTTCTCCATTTATCCTTCCAAAAGCGATAAAGATGAAGGAAGTGAAGATGACAAAGAATATGTTCCTGATGACGCTCCTAAGGGCATCCTTGCTCTTCAAGCTCCCAAGATGTCCATTCCGAAGGTTATTACTGAAGAACAAAAGAGAATATGGTCTGTAGTTTCCTGGCCATCCTCTCTTCCGGACGTTTTTAATCAAGGTGTCAAAATGGCTAAGAACAAATCTCTCCTGACCGTCCAAGCATTCCGGGCTATTCCTTCATTACAGCCTCCCATTCCGGATCCCATAATTGCTCCAATCAATCAGGGCTCTCCACTCTGGACCCCTGATGATATTCCGAAAGAACCACTTCCAAATCCTACTCCAGAATTCACGATTGATGAGAATCTAAAGCTGGTCATCTCTACACTTCAAAAAGACAAAGGCAAGAAACCAATGACAGTCGAACAACCAGCTTTGCACTCTAGACCTCCTCTCAAACAAAAATATGGATAGTCTTAGGAGGAAATAAATCAAGCTCTTGAAGAAAGCATCCGGATCCAGGTTCTGAAAGATAATCCTGAACCAATGCGTGGGATATGTCCTCTTTGCCGTGAAGGCATCCTTCAGAGTCACGAAATCATTCCAGTCATGTCCTATAACATACCTACAAGTGACTTTGAGCAACTCGATCTTCCTCTCTCTCTCTCTCTCTCTCCCTACAACAAGTATTACACCAAGTTCGCTCCACTTCATCCCATAGATCCTCCGAAAGTGATCATTCGAACAGAAAGAGAACGACTTGATACTTTCTACTCTAAGAATGCAATGCCATTCAAGGAAGTGTGCTCGAAGAAGAAGATTACTCAGGTCAAGGGATTCAGAAGAAGAATCCTGGTGAAGTTTGAATTGCACTATCAGTTGTTCCGTTTTCACACTCTCCGGAACAAGCCTACTCCCCAGACAGTTACTGATGCGGATTTCCCTTCAATGAATCCGAATGACATTCTTACTTTGACCGCCTACTTCAGAGAAAATCAAAGGGATGACCTCAGTATGGGAGCCTATCATGCCGCACTAAGCTTCCAGAAAGATTACGTTGCAGTATTCAGCCGAAGAGATTATCAACTTGACCATCTTTACGGAACTGAGCAATTTGTTCCTAAGATCGATTTCATCCTTCCAGAAGTTGAACTCCTCATAGATGATCCTATTGAAGAGCCTGTTCTAGGTTTTGTCTACACTACAAGAAAAACAAACAAGAAGGACTGCTTCTGAGTCCTGGACAAACAAATGATTCCTACCAAATCTTTAAAGAAGTTCAATTCGCGTGCATTCAAGACTGATGCTCCAGAACATGTGAAGGCAAAGTTTGTGTGTCATCTGGCATGGTACATTGAAGTCCGGGAATGATTGTTCTGGGCCTACACCTTCATCAAGGAAGAAAAGATCTAAGCTTGTTGGATTGCTAAGTTCACTTAGGGGGAGATTGTTGGAACCTGAAAGTGAACATCTAGCAATCCCAAGTACATATTCCAAAGTATGTTGGTTCCGAAGTGAAAAGTGCTCCGGAACCTGTCCCGAGCTTAAAAGAAGAAGAGGAAGAATATTATGAAGAGGAACACATTCCGGTGTGACTCTCACGACCAGAATGTATGCTGATCTGGAAGAACATCCTTTTTTGTCTTTTTTCATTAATTATCCTTGTATTGATGTAACGTTTCATAGGACTTAGCCTTCTGTTGTATTAGACAATCAGAATGTCAGAAATAGGTCTACTGTCCAGTTCGATGTAAGTTACCTAGTTAATTCACTTTAACATTCTGTCCTATATAAAGGAGCATTCAATACAAGTAATATACGAATCTTTTGCTCAACTTTTGGCATTTACTTTGTTATCTCAAATCTTTTTCAAACATTCTTCTTGTTCTTCATTTACTAGCTTTACCTTGATCATTTACTTTTATTCTTCATTTAATGTCTTGATCATTTGTTGAATATAATATCTAAGACTTGACTGGTCTTTCCAGTCTAGACTTGAACTTCTTATAGTAAGCAGACATTGATCTTAAGCCTTCATTTAAGGTTTGTATTCTCAAACCTTGTCCCTGCACAACTGATCAAATTCTAGTTCTCATAAATAGCTCTCCCAATCTCCTCCCACCAATCTCCTACCCTTTCCTTTAAGAGGCAAGAAGCAAGTCGAACCTTGTCCCCCTCGGGGCATCTGCTGGTGCGGAAGGCGTTAGCGACATCTACCAACCATCCGTCGCTCACAATGGGGTCCCGAGCCCCATGATATTCAGGAGCTCCACATGATCTAAACTCCTTGAATGTCAGTGTGCGCGAACCCATTATGGCCTCCATCTCAATGCGGGATGTGCTCATGCTCTCATCCAAAATCTCCATAATACCCGCATTGATCATGCCGAAGATCATAGGAGTCTGATCCAGAATATTTTGCGTGATCTCAAAAGAGATGAACTCCCTCGTCTGGTCATCTAGCTGCTCGGCTCCAGAGCCTAATCCTGATCCCTCACCATCGCCTGAACTGCCAACTGGTCTAGTGCGTAATACCACCATACTGTAAACACGTTGTAATAAACATTAGAATACTAATCATATCTCAAGGTATCACATATACTACAAGTTCCCTGGATTCATCTCAGCCTTCCTTAATTTGAGTACGGATCGCATTCTTTCAGTAGTACAGGCCCATATAACCTTCCACATCTATCCGTACTTTCCTAAAGAACTGCCTTGACTTCACTATGTCCCTTCTACTAGTGCTGCTTCACGCGCTAATCTCATTCTAGGCTTGCCATAAGGTAATCACCAACGCACTCTTCACCATCAGCTGCATAAGAAGTCCCTACCATCTCCCCCAACTAGCTCGCGAATACCATTACATATCACTAAGACTAGATAATTCTTCGAATGAGAGGTCCTACCCTACAGTGGTTAGACTCAAACGAGAGCTGCGAAATAAGGCTAAACGTAACCTTCTGAAATTATTCAGTCCTCACAATATGTAACTTAGCGTATTCATTTACTAAATAGTTAGAGATAACTAGAACTCCTAAATGCACAAAGCAAGCAACATTCAATCATTGAGTACACATAATCAAGTATATCCTAATCAGGCCATCATATCACTGACTAATCTGTACTAGCATGCAATTCATAAAGTTGATACACATAGAACAGGCACATAAGGCATCCTTCCTAGATCCTTATTCCTAATCTATCATGTCGTTCTCATGAGCACATTATAACATATACTTGTATGGGTAATTTGGGAGTAATTACTTGAGCCCGACTGATTGCTTGCACCACACCTATTTCTCATTTCAAAATTCCTTTATCTTTTCAAAGTTCTTTTTATAAAAATGATTTTCGTTTGGAAAATTTTATACCAATTCTTTAATTTGAGTTCATACACACCCGAGAATGTGCCCGAATCCCTCAAACCAAGGCTCTGATACCAACTTCAAACATCCCAAAAATATGGCCCAAAAATTCATTTAAGAAAAACCATAATTCATCAAACATCATAATAAAAGTCATAAGTCATGTATCTCAAAACATCGTATCAAAAATATTTTATCAAAATCACATGTCAAAATATCAGAGTCTAAACATCCCAGGCTATATGAATAGTGTGCGCATGACAATCATCCCGAGCTCATCCCCTTACTAGCGGAAGTACCTGAAACCAAAACTGAAAATTGTAAGCACGAAGCTTAGTGAGTCTCCCCAAACTACCACATACCATACACATAATCATATAATCGCATATAACATACATTGGGCCCCGCCTGGCTACATCATGCACTGCCCGACATCGGGCCCCGCTCGACATCATACCATGTCTGCCATCGGGCTCCGCCCGACATCAAACAAAACTCGACATACATATGAGCATAACTATTAATAAACCTAACATAAGCATAATCACATAACTATAGACATATACACACTCCTCGGGCCCCACTCGACGTCGGAACAAAATCCGAAAACATACAAACATTCCTCGGGAACCGTCCCGGCATCGGACCGTAGTCCGGAAACGTACAAATACATACACATGCAAGAATCACAAAGACATCAAGCATACTAACATTCTTCGGGTACCATACCGACATCAGATTAAAATCCAGAAAAAAATATAATCCTACATCCCCCCGGCATGTGACCTTAATCTGGAACATACTATCATACTGTTCATATATAAACGTGCCAGTCTTGGTGCGTTCGACCCATTCCTATTAGAGGAAAACTCACCTCTCAAGTTGGCTACTAAAATCTTGAGTGAGGAAATCTCTAATGGTTGCTCCAACGACTCCTCGACTATCATTATCACAATAATCACTTAGTGAAAAACCGAGAATCCTTCTAAGGGTAAAATGACCATGACCATTTTACCCCTAGTCAAAGTCGACATTCTGGTCAAATTCATATTTGTGGGTTGACCCAACTCACCGAGTCACCCCCCGACTTGTCGAGTTTTATCTGGTATAGAATCAAGACAACACAACTCAACTCCTCGAGTTCCTCTATGGACTCGACTAGTTCTTCAGTCTGTATGGGCTGTCTTAAAGGTTTAAGCCCCTACTCTTCATATTTAAGCTTCTTATTCCTCATGCACCTTGTAAATGTCCTTTTAAGGGTAAAGTTTCCAAATTTACCCGTTAATAGCCCTTTTTCATGGGTTTAGCTCAAACCCTAGTTCTCTAGGACATAGATCTTGGTCCAAAAGCCAGAAACTTCAAACTAAAGTATACTAACATAGATCAACACCTTAGACATCATTTGAACACGTAAAGCTCCTAAGTTTCCTTCCATGCATGGCCTTTTTGGGGCTTAAAATGCCAAAATAACACCTTAGAGCTTGCATGGGAGCTCCAATAGCATATAGTTTTCACCTTTATGCCATAACAACCCTTAATGATTCCGGATCTCAAGGGATCCTTGCTTGGGACTTCCATATCCCAAAGGTCAAGCTTCTTGGACCCAAAAACCCAATAAAGTGAAAATACGAGATCTAAGAAACTACTAGACAAGTTAGAGGCTTGATTACCAGAAAATGAAGATGATGAGATGTTGTTTCTAGATCTACAATCTTCTCCAAGAATCCTCTAGCTTCTTCTTCTTCTTCTACAAGCTTCAAATCACACAAAGTTTACTAAAAAATGGCTCACAAACTCACACAAAGCTCTAGGGTTTCGTGGATCTGGGTTTGGGACTTGCAGGTTGGGAATGGGGCCATAAAGTGGGGATTAAGATGCTTAAACAGGGTGCAAAATCCCAAAATTAGGGTTTCATCCTCACAGTGCTACACGTCAAGTCGAGGCTCTCAACTCGTCGAGTAGGCAACTTAAATCCCATGTCCAATCTTGTTTCTACTCGAAAAGTATGGGGATCCCAACTCGTCGAGTAGCTCTTCAAAAATGAATAAATTATAATTAAATGCGTACCAGGAATCAGGCATTACAATATGGGTTTTTTCTTCGTGTTTTTTTTTTGAAATATTTTATATGTTTTCATCTTTCTATTCAAGCTTCACCACCATTTTTTGTGGCTAATTAGATATTTTGAGTTGTTAACGGGACTGATGGCAATAAACCAATATCAAACTGTCATAAGATTCTGTCTATGAACACACATAAATTTTTTAGATTTGAATTTTTAATTTGACCTTGATTTGTGGTTCTATTTTAAGCGTTTCATTCTCATTTGTTGTAGGTTTTGTGTAGATTTTTAGGTGGGTTTGATTTTGATCTGATTAAAGCTTTATTTGTGATCATATGCAGGAGCCTACTTATGAAATGACCACTCGGAGCAGGTTTTGTATTTTATATGTCGTTCTCTGATTAATGCTTCAAATTTTTTGTTTTATGATAAAGGCTTCATTTTTTTGGTTATTGAACGTGTTCCATTGATTTTAGATGTGTAAGGAGCACCATAGAAAAGCAAGAGGGAAGGAACCTACTATATGTTTCTCCAATGCATTCTTTGTTATATAGTACCAATTAATTTTACCAGTAAGCATTCTTGATCCCTAATAATGATTGGAACACTACCAAGGTGGATGACGTTGATCTTGAATAGAGGGTATTACAATTTATGAAATGGTATCAGGTAAAGGATATATCCCTAATGCTAAGTTTTTTGTTGTTCTATTTCTTATCTTACGGTAAAATATGGATCTGATGCACTGGAGTTGTTTTTTCTTGATTTTTTTGGTTTCATTTTCATTTTTGGGGGTTTTGTAGATATGTATGTGTCTTGATTTTAATTTAATAATGTGATAGGACAATTATCTAACATGATCTAATGCAGTAAATTAGGTTGAGGTTTACTTATTTTTTATAACGATAATTGTTGTTTTCATTTTTATTTGGTAGTTGATTTTGAATTCACGTGTGTCTCCTATGCAGATTATTGCAAATAAGAAATTCATTGAATTTGGTAATTCAGTGGAAGCAGGTTGGTACACATAGTTCTCTATGAAATGTGAATATAACTACAAGTTAAGCTTGAGAAAGAATGACAAAAATGAAAAAAAAAATGACAAAATGTGCCCACATTAGTATTTCAATCATCTTTAAAATAAAACAATTCTATTTTGATGTATTTGGTCAATTTTTTCATCCAGTTTTATAGTAGAAAATATATAATTTTGTTGTTATGTATTATGAAACTCGGGTTTTGAACCATAGCTAAATTGGGCGGGTTAGGTGTAACACTCTAAATTTTCAAATATTTTTTTTCATTTTTATAACCACATACAACACAATCTCACATTGCTCAAACCCAAATGTATAAGTTGTTCAAAACACAAGATAACAAAATGTTTGACAATATCCAAGAATCCTCAAAACAACATAATCTCAAGCTGGTGTGTACAATCAAGCCGGAACCTTCCCGCGATCCTGAGAGGTACCTAAAACACATAACACAGAACATTGTAAGCACGAAGCTTAGTGAGCTCCCCAAAATACCACACACAAATAATTAGCCTCTCATAGCTATAGCTCAATAAGGACTCTCCGGCCATCTGTCTCAGTGAAGACCCCTCGGTCTCACAAGTCGGATTGGACCCTCTAGTTCGGTATCTCAGTGAGGACCCTCCGGTCTCACAACTCGGTATGGACCCTCCGGTCCTAACTCAATAAGGCACAAAATAATATAAAACATAAATCACAAACACAAAATGTATGATATCACATTACTCAGTATAAGCACATCAAACCCTCCGGTCAATAACTCAAATAAGACCCTCCAGTCAATAACTCAAACAAGACCCTCCGGTCATACAGATTTACCACTCAGGTAAGTATAGTGAGAATACTCACCTCGTACGCAAGCAAGTAGATATCGTTCTCAATGATCGTTCTAGACTCCACCTACATATCATAATCATCTCTAATTAACACTTTATAACAACTCTAAAAATGTTAAGCTACCTCTTCTCTAGCTCTCGGAAAGGGTGAAAGACCATTTTACCCCTCCATGGTCTCCATAGTCCTTTACTTGACCAAACCGTAAAAGTCAACGGAAGTTAACACTCGAGTCAACAGTCCATGTTGACCCAACTCGTCGAGTGCATCTATGCGACTCGTTGAGTTCCTTCGTTTCTCTAAAATATCAGGAAAAATCCAACTAAACTCGTTAAGTTTGTAACGCGTCCAGACTATCGAGGAAAACCCTAACCAACTCATCGAGTCTTTTCAGTCCATTCTCTCATTTAGACGTTTTTAAGCAAAACTAAGGCCCCATACTCTATATCTACCCTTTTAAAGCTGAAATACCACATAAAGCTGCAAGATTTATGTTCATGCATGGAATCTAGGCTAAGTTTGCAAACCCAAAGCTCAATAAAGGGTTTAATGCATGAAAGTTGGCCAATAGCTTGATCAAGCTTGAATCTTTTCGCCCAAGGGACCTCATACTGTCTAGATCTGAAGTCTCATCTTCAAGGAATGCTCAAACAACTAAGGGACTCAAAGAGAAGATGGAAATGGCTATAAACTCCCTAGTGAAGAGATCTAACAAACAAATGGTCCAGGTGATAGCTTTTTACCTCCAAATGGCAGCTAACACTTAAAGTATATTGTATCCAAGGGCTCTATTAGATGCCATTTTATGCATCTTACAGGGTAGTTTTCATTATAATTTAGGATCATATTTTGTACATTTGCATATTATTTATTTAAATAATGTCTGGTGATGCAGTGCTTTCGTACTGCTCATGTTTTTATGTCAATTTTCAGATAGTTCGAGTGATGCAGTGCTTTGGGAGCAGTTGGATGCGCATTTGGAGCTTAAAATGGAGCTTGGGAATTATGAAGTATTATGAGTAATGATTGAAAGATGCTTTGGTCAAGAAACATTCGATCGAATTGATCACATGGAGATAGAATATGCAATCTAAAGTAAAAGGATGTTGCTGGCAGCTTTGACCCCCTGTCAGTATTTTTACCATATCTCATGAACCGTAACTCCGATTGACTTGATTCAAAATGATCTGAAAGGTAGACGAAATTCCGGATATCTTAGGTAAAACATGCGATCGCAAATCTGGTACATGTGATCGGTTCTTTGGTCTCAAATTGTCTTTGAGGTTATTTAGTTCCAAAAATTCATTCGGGGGTGAAAATTCTAAACATGCATAGCAGGTTGCGCCCATGCGATCGCAAATTGGCCAAAATTTCTCAAAATGGTATTGTACTTCATTTAAAAGGCCCGTGATGTGTTTTCGGTAAAACATGCGATTGCAGGTTGTTTATATGTGATCACATGCCTACCGTTTTTGCTGTTGAACGTATAACTAGACACTGATAGCATTCATGTAACCTAAGTTGGCGATTCCGGTGGTACCAAATGGAGAAAATATGATTTTGGAGGCGTTCCTTCTCTGATTTCAATGATTTATGAAGATCTGAAGACTGTGGATCGTCTCCTTCAAGTAGATTAGCAAGATTAGTTGTTTGATGTCTCTTTTCATATGTTTTATCAGATTTAGCCATATCTGGCTAAAACCTTAGTTTTCAATTCTGAAAAGACAAGTAGTTTTCATGTGATTGATCATTAGATCTGGTTTTTGATTTGTATTTGTATCTAGATTCTTCAGTTTTATTCTTAATGAATGTTTTATTTTATTTCTTGTTAGCCTGATCACCTAGCTAGGGTTTTATCATTCCAGTTAATCAGTTAATAGAATCTGTAATTGTTCTTGTCAATTGACAAAGGTAACCAGTATCAGATCAGTTCCGTGTTTGGGATTTGATTTTATTATAAACTTAAAAATCATATCTTTACGCTTCCGAGCTTGTGAGAAGTATTGGATATTGCTGGGAATTTTACAAAGAACTTCATGCAACTTTTCTGATCTTAATTAAGAATTTGTTTGGTTAGATAGTAAAAAGTTGGAGTTAATTGAAGAGCTTGTTTTGGTTAACTAAATAAGGTAAAAGACATTATACTAGAGCTTGTTAGTTTTTTCTCAGTACCAGCTTAGATAGAACGCATCTCAAATAACCAGGTCAATGTTGATTGCATGCTTCGGAAAGTCGCAGTAGAGCTCAAATCGTTTTTAATATTGATTTTCGCATAATTTTATTATCACTGTGTAACATCCGAAAAATACAACCAATTTAAATTTTTCAAAACAACCCGATTTTCATTAAAAGGTTTACAAAAAGGTTTTCAATACAAATCATTAGAGTATTCCCAGAATCACATTGCTACAAAATCATGAGGAGCGGTACGATCGCGCCTTCGCCTTGCCACGGTCTCCTGAAGAACCTGAAAAACATTAAACCACAACTGTAAGCCCGAAAGCTTAGTGAGATACCCCCAAAATACCAACCACGAATACGCCCTTCCGGGCTACGACCTTCCGGTCCAAAACATATTGCCTTCCGGTCCATAACATATAAAACATACATAACATAATAGAACATAGAACAACCATGCATATCGGGTCTACTGTGTGACTGGTCCGCCGTATCGGGCCTTCAGTCCATCGGATCCATACTCCTGGTCTAGTCATGTCCTTCGAGTCTACAGTGGGGTTGGTCCGCCCGCATCGGGCCTTCAACCTACCTGGTCCACTCTCTGAGTCTACAGTGTGACTGGTCCGCCCGCATCGGGCCTTCAGTTGGCCTGGTCCACTCTCCGAGCCTCGGCATGTCTGGTCCGCCCTCGTGGGGCCTACAGCCTATCCGGACCGCTCGCTGGGCCTTCGGAATAACTGGTCCGCCCTGGGTATCTTGGCCTACAGCACAAAGCAGGACCCACCTCAACCCATCTCTAGTCCAAACAACCATGTGCACAAACATACAATCATATAACAGTCATAGCTAACAAACCGAACAAACAGATCACATAGCATATCATTACCCTACTCAGGTTACCGACCTAACCGGTCACTAGCATAGCATCACTTTATATATATCGGGAAACTGACCTTAACAAGGTCTCCTAGCATGTACCATCCTAGCTACCAGGATGCAGACACATCAAACAATAACATAATAACCATATCCGAATTTCAATCCAATAAAGGGCCGGCCTTGGTGCCTTAGACCCTGTTGATATAGTGAGGATAACTCACCTCGAAACTGCCGGTTGAAAGGACAAGATCCCGCTGCTCCGAACTCTAACACGAATTCCTCCACTGAACATCAAAACATACAACTCAATAAATACCCTTAATTACCAAAATACCCCTGGAAGACAACTGGTCAACCTTGGACAAGTCAACGTCAACCCCTGACTGACCCTACTCACTGAGTCAACCCGATGATTCGCCGAGTCCTTATGCTCAGAACTTCCTTCAATCAGCGACCCAACTCGCCGAGTCGCCCCAAGACTCGTCGAGTCCAACAACTGTGAGTCCACTCGCACCCAACTCACCGAGTCATCCCTTGACTCACCGATTCCTCGACTCAACCAGAAATATTGGGACTCCTAGACAAGACTCGCCGAGTCCAAGAACAGACTCGCTGAGTCCAAGGCTATCTTCAACCTACTCGCCAAGTTGTTCTTCCAACTCGTCGAGTTCCAGGCCATCTTCAAGCAACTCGTCGAGTCCACCCATGTGACTCGTCGAGTACCACTGGTCTGAATCCATATAGAAGCATCTCAGGCCATGCAATTGATCCAAAACATAGATCCAACCTCCTACAATCCATCCATCATGTAATGTAGCAAACTTTACAAGAATCCAAAGAGATCTAGGCCTTATTCACTTTAGAACCAAGGTTTGGGACATGGTAGCTCCATTAACAACACAAGAACAGGGGCTTTAATGCTCTTAAGATCTTCTCCACTCCAGATCTGAGGTAGCAACCTCAGATCCATCCTCCAAACAACAAGATGCCACACAACCCCAAAATGAGAAACTAGGAAAACACAGCCCAAGAACGAAAGTATTACCTCCAAAGGATGCCTCAACAACAATGAAACTCGAATCCAAGCAAAGCCCTTTGATCCAAGCCACTTCTCCTTCAAGATTTCTTCAACCAACACCTCTCCAAGCTCGAATTTGCTCAACAATGGGACTCTCCACAAATTTAGGGTTTCTGGGACTCAAGGGGGGAATAAGGGAGGGTGTGGAGGGGCATAATGCTCTTTATATAGGGCTCAACCCCGAAAATTAGGGTTTTCTCCATACAGCACCTACTCGCCGAGTCCATCTTTGGACTCGCCGAGTAGGCCACTTGATACGCGACCATAGTTGCGACCTGACTCGCCGAGTCTATCCATGGACTCGCCGAGTCACCCTCCGAAACTTACACTTTTAGCCCTTCGACTCTACTCTTGAAATTCCGGGATGTTACAATTCTCCCCCACTTAAATTAGGCTTCGTCCTCAAAGCCTACGACATCTCATCTTCAAATTACTTCCCACGACGCGCCACCTGAACTTGACCGAACCAAGTCCCTCAAGGCACAACCATAGAAACCCGAAGCTCACCTTATCCTCCCATACGGTTCCCCAACTACCTACTCAACCCGGGCACCAGCTGTACCCTTTGATAACCACACTCAACAACCGAGAATTACCCATGAGGCCTTACTGCTCCAATTCTCATCCTTCACTTGACTCATATGGCTATAAAACCACGAACCATCGGATCCCCGATCCGAATCCCACTCTATCCATTCCATGACGACAGAAAGACCCATTCTTCCGTTCCGGATCAACTCCCCCGAGTTCTCCTCTCGCAATCACACACACATGCTGATCTAGCTCTAGCACCCTCAGGTTTGGAAAACCTGATACACTGATGATATCCTCAAACATCCCTCCAGGATGAACCACTAATACATACCCAAAACCCTGATCAGAATCTCACTGAGAGTCCAAGACTCTCTCTCTGCATTCCTTCTGAACCCTTCTCCCTGGCTCTACGCCTACGGAATTCCCTCCGCGCCCTGAGTAGACATCTCAAGTCGAATGAGCTTTTATTCTACCGCCGCAACACGCTACTCAAAGACCATCGACTGACCACTCCAATCATAACTCTACAATGCCGCTTTCACTTCCGTGAATTCGCACTCCCTTTTGGAATTTCATTCCTCCTTCTTTCCTTACCAAGGAAACCACTCGTCCGCCCAGTCACCATGACAGGCACTATGGTGCTCATCCCACGCTACATTACTTCTTTAAAGCGTACCCGACATCCATGCATCACCACTACTCTGACTCTCATCGCAGGGACTCTCAAGCCCATGCACTACCTTCACTGCTCAAGATCGCTACCCGGGGCCAGACCTCCCAATGTAATCACACTGCAACATACGCAACCCATAACCTCGAATCGATCCAACAATACTCGCAGAGTCTTCAGCATGACTGGACCGCCTCCCCAGGCCTTCAGCCAATCTGGACCACTCTTAGAACCTTCAGCCAATCTGACTGGACCGTCCTCCGAGCCTTCGGCCTGACTGGTACGCCTACCGGCCTTCAGTCTATCCGGACCGCTCAACTAGCATTCATCATTCCGAACTATCCCTTCGGTAAATCCTCACGCGCATACCGTTCTAGCCCTCTAGGGGTTCCGAACTCTATCTCCATCATACATACTTGATCCTGGCCTGCTCCCATGCCTTCCACAATGAATTGCTCTAGGTCTGTATTCCGCCCCGCACGCCTGTTACTCACCCATACGAGTCTGCTTTCGACTGATAGAAATACCGCTGAATTCCCCAAGCAGCTAAACAACCTCTCAGGCCCAACGATCATCCGGAGAATTTCCAATTCTCCCCCACTTAAGACACTGATAATTAATCACCGGTCGCCATCACCGATCTCCCAAAGCAACCTTGCAGAAAATCAACACTCACACTAAAAATGTTTTTCACCAGCGCTAACAACTTTCATAAAAATCATGTTTCCACACTGAACATCCCACTCGAAAGGAACCCAATCTTCAAATATCCATTCCTCAGACTGCAGAATCTACCCGGCCTTCAAACCAACGCCGCATCCGCCACCAATCCTCACAAGGATAATCAACGATAGCTCGAAGTACTAATCCATAACCATAACGATCCTTCAGGGAACAAAGGATACCAAAACGAAATCTCGAACACAACTCGCCAAACCCTCAAGAAACAACGGATACCACACGAAAACCCGAAACGCAATTCCATAACCGTCCAATGAGACTAGCAGATAACAATACTCCACAAAATCATAAATAATCCAAAAACAACAGAAAGAAACATACCCGCAGCAGCAAGCTGAAAAACACGACCCTAAGCCCTTGGGGGCTCCGCTCCACCCTGACCTCCACCTGTGATCCTCAACGTAGCTGGTGCTGGAGCCTGCACCGGTCCTGCAGCAAGCCGTGGATAGTTGACCTTTAAATGTCCAACCTGATGACAATGACAGCATATCCTCAAATCCCGAACCGGCACTGACTGCCGACAATCCCTCGGATAGTGTCCCTCCTTTCCGCACTTGCGGCACGCTCCACCGGACCGACAAACCCCGGCGTGACCCCTTCCACACTTTCCACAGACGTGGCTACCCTGATCTCCCATCCTGGAATCAACGGTCTTAGACCGTTTTGTCGCCGGCTGCGACTGAACCGGAGCTTGCCTCAGCTCACGCATCTGCAACTCAATCTCTAACTCACGCCGCCTGGCGGCCTCCTGCAACTCTAGCAAAGTCTCGCACCTCTGCGCAGATACAAACTGTCTGATGTCTCTCTTTAGCATACTCAGATATCGGGACATCTGAGCCTGCTCCGAAGAGAACTCAGGGCAAAACATCGCCCTCTCAGTAAACATCCTGGTGATTTCCGTCACCGGTTCCGAATCATGTTTCAGCTCCAAGAACTCCTGAGCCAACCTCTCCCTCTCGACCTGCGGAACATAATGAGTGCTGAACATCTCTCTGAACCGATCCCATGAAATCGCAGCTCTCTGCGCATCCGAGTACGACCCCGTGGTCAATCTCCACCAATCCTTTGCCCCGAGCCTTAACAGGTTCAGAGCACACCTCACCCTCTGATCAGCAGGGCATGAACACGTGAAGAAACATCCCTCCATATCTGATAACCATCTCATAGCAACGATCGGATCCTGAACTCCATCAAAAGTGGGAGGCTTCGTATTATCGAAGTCCCGATACTGAAAACCTCTACTAGCTCCTCCCCCTGCCGCTGCTACAGCTGCTGTAGCCGCCGCGGCAGCCGTCTCCGTGAGAGCCGCATAGCGCTCATCAAAATACTCCACCATGGCGGTCTTGATCGACCAAAACAACTCCGGTAGCTCAGCCCGAAACAATGCAGCAACCTCATCGTGCAGGATCTCACGAATCCTCGCATCCAACTCGTGCGTACTCATCTGACTGACAACCTCGGGCTGTACAGACCCACCCGGAACTCCCTCTCCTGCTCCTGATCCTGACCCGGATCCACTCCCCGCGTGCCTTGAAATCTCCATACTGAAAATAAAACACCAAATCTCAGACATATTCCACTATCCCGGGAACCAGCTCTCATCCCAACCCTAGAGGTCATGGTTTCCCTGATACGCGTATGAGTCCGTGCTTTCAGTAGTACAGGCCCATACTACCTTCCACACCTACCCATATTTGTATGAAGTACTCCCACAACACTCTAGCGACATACATAACGACACTCTATCCTCGCAACTAGAGGAACACTAGAAATCTCTCACAAGGAACCCTAGGCTAGCAGGCATCATAAATCAGGCAACTCATCAAGAAATCCTGAAGATCCCTAGTCTAACTCTAGCATGCTGTTCTATCAAAGCTCAATAAAACAATTGTCATGTATGGTATTTTGGGGTTACATACTGGCTCTGGCTGATCGTACCTCCGCGTCCTCCTTTACTTATTTTGAAAACCATTTTAAATTCTCTTTTGAAAAACTCCCCCTCGATTTGAGACTGGAGTCACACAAGTGTTCCTCCAATTCGCTCAAACCAAGGCTCTGATACCAACTTGTAACATCCGAAAAATACAACCAATTTAAATTTTTCAAAACAACCCGATTTTCATTAAAAGGTTTACAAAAAGGTTTTCAATACAAATCATTAGAGTATTCCCAGAATCACATTGCTACAAAATCATGAGGAGCGGTACGATCGCGCCTTCGCCTTGCCACGGTCTCCTGAAGAACCTGAAAAACATTAAACTACAACTGTAAGCCCGAAAGCTTAGTGAGATACCCCCAAAATACCAACCACGAATATGCATTTCCGGGCTGCGACCTTCCGGTCCAAAACATATTGCCTTCCGGTCCATAACATATAAAACATACATAACATAACAGAACATAGAACAGCCATGCATATCGGGTCTACTGTGTGACTGGTCCGCCGTATCGGGCCTTCAGTCCATCGGATCCATCCTCCTGGTCTAGTCATGTCCTTCGAGTCTACAGTGGGGTTGGTCCGCCCGTATCGGGACTTCAACCCACCTGGTCCACTCTTTGAGTCTACAGTGTGACTGGTCCGCCCGTATCGGGCCTTCAGTCGGCCTGGTCCACTCTCTGAGCCTCGGCACATCTGGTCCGCCCTCGTGGGGCCTACAGCCTATCCGGACCGCTCGCTGGGCCTTCGGAATAACCGGTCCGCCCTAGGTATCTTGGCCTACAGCACAAAGCAGGACCCGCGTCAACCCATCTCTAGTCCAAACAACCATGTGCACAAACATACAATCATATAATAGTCATAGCCAGCAAACCGAACAAACAGATCACATAGCATATCATTACCCTACCCAGGTTACCGACCTAACCGGTCACTAGCATAGCATCACTTTATATATATATATATATATATATATATATATATATATATATATATATATATCGGGAAACTGACCTTAACAAGGTCTCCTAGCGTGTACCATCCTAGCTACCAGGATGCAGACACATCAAACAATAACATAATAACCATATCCGAATTTCAATCCAATAAAGGGCCGGCCTTGGTGCCTTAGACCCTGTTGATATAGTAAGGATAACTCACCTCGAAACTGCCGGCTGAAAGGACAAGATCCCACTGCTCCGAACTCTGACACGAACTCCTCCACTGAACATCAAAACATACAACTCAATAAATACCCTTAATTACCAAAATACCCCTGGAAGACAACTGGTCAACCTTGGACAAGTCAACGTCAACCCCTGACTGACCCTACTCGCCGAGTCAACCCGATGACTCGCCGAGTCCTTATGCTCAGAACTTCCTTCAATCAGCAACCCAACTCGCCGAGTCGCCCCAAGACTCGTCGAGTCCAACAACTCTGAGTCCACTCGCACCCAACTCACCGAGTCATCCCTTGACTCACCGATTCCTCGACTCAACCAGAAATATTGGGACTCCTAGACAAGACTCGCCGAGTCCAAGAACAGACTCGCCGAGTCCAAGGCTATCTTCAACCTACTCGCCGAGTTGTTCTTCCAACTCGTCGAGTTCCAGGCCATCTTCAAGCAACTCGTCGAGTCCACCCATGTGACTCATCGAGTACCACTGGTCTGAATCCATATAGAAGCATCTCAGGCCATGCAATTGATCCAAAACATAGATCCAACCTCCTACAATCCATCCATCATGTAATGTAGCAAACTTTACATGAATCCAAAGAGATCTAGGCCTTATTCACCTTAGAACCAAGGTTTGGGACATGGTAGCGCCATTAACAACACAAGAACAGGGGCTTTAATGCTCTTAAGATCTTCTCCACTCCAGATCTGAGGTAGCAACCTCAGATCCATCCTCCAAACAACAAGATGCCACACAACCAAGCTCCCCACACAACCCCAAAATGAGAAACTAGGAAAACACAGCCCAAGAACGAAAGTATTACCTCCAAAGGATGCCTCAACAACAATGAAACTCGAATCCAAGCAAAGCCCTTTGATCCAAGCCACTTCTCCTTCAAGATTTCTTCAACCAACACCTCTCCAAGCTCTAATTTGCTCAACAATGGGACTCTCCACGAATTTAGGGTTTCTGGGACTCAAGGGGGAATAAGGGAGGCTGTGGAGGGGCATAATGCTCTTTATATAGGGCTCAACCCCGAAAATTAGGGTTTTCTCCATACAGCACCTACTCGCCGAGTCCATCTTTGGACTCGCCGAGTAGGCCACTTGATACGCGACCATAGTCGCGACCAGACTCGCCGAGTCTATCCATGGACTCGCCGAGTCACCCTCCGAAACTTACACTTTTAGCCCTTCGACTCTACTCTTGAAATTTCGGGATGTTGCACACTGCATTTTTAGTATTTAGTTTAATCTAAATCCCCTTCTTAATAATTTATGTCTTGACTAGATTATGCCTGATGCAAAAAGGCATTGACCATTAGGCTGTGTCCCTAAGGATTAGACCCTGCTTCCCTGTGCTATATTTTTAGTGCAACCAGCAGTTTTCATGTGATTGATCATTAGATCTGGTTTTTGATTTGTCTTTGTATCTAGATTCTTCAGTTTTATTCTTAATGAATGTTTGATTTTATTTCTTGTTAGCCTGATCACCTAGCTAGGGTTTTATCATTCTAGTTAATCAGTTAATAGAATCTGTAATTATTCTTGTCAATTGACAAAGGTAACCAGTATCAGATCGGTTCCGTGTTTGGGATTTGATTTTATTATAAACTTAAAAATCATATCTTTACGCTTCCGAGCTTGTGAGAAGTATTGGATATTGCTGGGAATTTTACAAAGAACTTCATGCAACTTTTCTGATCTTAATTAAGAATTTGTTTGGTTAGATAGTAAAAAGTTGGAGTTAATTGAAGAGCTTGTTTTGGTTAACTAAATAAGGTAAAAGAGATTATACTATAGCTTGTTAGTTTTTTCTCAGTACCAGCTTAGATAGAACGCATCTCAAATAACCAGGTCAATGTTGATTGCATGCTTCGGAAAGTCGCAGTAGAGCTCAAATCGTTTTTAATATTGATTTTCGCATAATTTTATTATCACTGCATTTTTAGTTTTTAGTTTAATCTAAATCCCCCTTCTTAATAATTTATGTCTTGACTAGATTATGCCTGATGCAAAAAGGCATTGACCATTACGCTGTGTCCCTAAGGATTAGACCCTGCTTCCCTGTGCTATATTTTTAGTGCAACCAGCAGTGATAATTTACTTGTTTAATATGTACGACGGCATGTTAACAGGATCCTTCTCGTTCCAATCCTTTTGCTCCTCAAACTCCTTCAAATAATGCACAAAATCACACCCTTTTAGCCCCCCCACCCTCTCTCTCTCTCTCTCTCATAGACACACACAAATGCTACCAGCTCGCTTAGGGTTTCTGTCAGGGAGCTAAAGTGATCGGGGAGTCGGAATGAATGGCTTAAGGTTCTTTAAGTAGGGTGAAAACCTTGAAAATAAGGGTTTTCACACTCAGCTCCTACTCATCGAGTTTGGGTCCTCTAAATCATTGAGTAGACTCTAAAAACCACGTGGCTATCTCAATCTCTACTCAACGAGTTGAGGCCTCCAACTCGTTGAGTTTCCCTAAAAAAATGAATATAATTTAAATTAATATTATAACTGGGATTCAGGATCTTACAATTCTCCCCTACTAGAATCAGACTTCGCTCCCGAAGTCATCCTTAGGAAACAAATTTGGGTACTACTCATGCATCTTGGACTCTGGCTCCCAAGTTAACTCGAATCTCTTCCGATGTTGCCACTGAACCTGAACCAAGGGCACCTCTTTAATCCTCAAGACCTTCACCTTCTTATCCAAAATCGCCATTGGCTTCTCAATATAGTTTAGGCGATCATCAACGTGATTGTCCTCTAAAAGGACCACTGTCATCTCGTCGGCAACACACTTCCTCAGCTGGGCTAAATGGAAGGTGTTATGAATCTAGCTCAACGCTGCATGCAGCCCTAACTGATAAACTATCTTACCCGCTCGAGTGGTCACTCTGAAAGGATCGATGTATCTAGGGCCTAGCTTGCCCCGCTTCCTGAATCGGACCACCCCTTTCCATGGGGATACCTTCAGGAGGACAAAATCTCCAACCTGAAACTCTAGATCTGAATGTCGCCAGTCTGTGTAACTCTTCTGATGACTCTGGGCTATTACTAACCTCTATCTGACCTGCTGCATTTGCTCTGTCGTCTTGAGCACTATCTCAGTGCTCTCCATCACTCTTTGCCCTACCTCTCCCCAATAGATGGGAGTCTGACACCTCCTCCCATATAAAATCTCAAAGGGAGGCATACCAATACTGGAGTGATGGTTGTTATTGTAAGACAACTCGGCCAAGGGAAAGTAAGTGTCCCAACTTCCACCGAAGTCCATAACACATGCGCGTATCATGTCCTCGAGCATCTGAATCGTCCGCTCGCTCTGCCCGTCTATCTGTAAGTGGTAAGTGGTGCTAAAATGGTAACATCCCGACTCCTAGGTATAATATTTAATTAATTCATTTTCTTATTTTCAGAGCAACTCGACGAGTTAGATGCCCTAACTCGCCGATTAGAGGAGTTAATTGGCCGCGTGATTGTAGAGTCTACTCGACGAATTGGAGGACCCCAACTCGACGAGTAGGTGCTGAGTGAGAAAATCCTAATTTGTAGGGTTTGTGTCCTATTTAAAGAACCTTAAGCCCTCATTTCCACCACCCTTGTCACCCTAATACCTTGTGAGAAACCCTAATCGTGATTATTTGCTTGTGAGAGAGAAAGGAGCAAACTTTGGGTGTTCTAGTGCATTTATGGAAGAGGATTGAAGAGCATCATCATTGGAATGAGAATAGGCTTTTGGGTCAAGAGTTTTTCTATGCTAGCTTCAATCTGAATGTAAAAAGCTACCACCTTGAGCAATCCTTTTTATAGATCTCCTTTTGGGGAGTTTTAGGGCTTTTTCCCCTTATCTTTTAGTTTTGAGTTGCTGGAGCTTGTCATCGAGTTTAGACACTAGATTTGGATAAAAAGAGGTCATGTGAACCGAAAGATCCAAGCTTTATCAAGATTTGGACAAGTCTCTACGCATGAAATCCCTTATAGAGATTGTTATGGCATTTTAAGCCCTAGATGCCATGCATGAACGTAAAGCTGGTAACTTTATGCGATAAGTGAGCCTTAGAAGGTTAGATCTAGAGTATGAGATGCCATTTCTACTTAAAAACGTCTGAATAAGGAAAGGGTCTGAAGGGAATGGACAAGTCAGCGAGGTGACTCGCCGAGTCCGTTAGGGTTTTCACCAAAGAGTATGGACACGGTGTAACTCGGCGAGTTGATGAGACAACTCGACGAGCTGAGTTGGACTTTCACGATATTTCTGAGAAAATGAAGGAACTTGACGAGTCGCATAGTTGCACTCAACGAGTTGCGCCAACATGGACTATTGACTTGAGCGTTGACTTTTAGGGTTTGTTCAACTGTGGACTTTATAGGCCATGCAGGGTGTAAAATGGTCTTTTCACCCTTTTGAGAATTAGTGGATAGGCTAGTTTAGCATCGGGGAGTGGTTATTACAAATTTATTATGAGATGATTATATTATGTAGGCAGAGTCCAGATTGTTTGTGGGGTGCTAGATCTACATGTTTACTCTCTAAGGTGAGTCTTCTCACTATACTTACCATGAGTGGTATCAATGTGCGACAGATGGGGCTTGTATGCTTATATTGAGAATTGTGATATAATGTATCATGTATTTGTGATTTATGTTGTGTATTATCCAGAGCTTTATGGAGTTAGGACCGGGTGGTCCAACCCGAGTTGTGGGACCAGAGGGTTCCCACTAAGACACATTGACCGGAGGGTCTTTATCAAGATATAGCCATGAGAGGCTAATGTGACGTGTTTGGTATTTTGGAGAACTCACTAAGCTTTGTGCTCACCATGTTATGTGATATGTGTTTTATGTACTTCTCAAATTCACGAGAAGGCGACGACTTGATTGTACACACGAGATGGAGTTTTGTTTTGAGGATCCTGGATTATTATTCAAACAATTATGGATTTATGTTTTTGATAATCTACACTTTGGGGTTTTTGTGACATGTGTTAATGAAAATTATGTGATTTAAAAAAAAATGAAAATTTGTCTGAAAATCTACGATGTTATAAGTTGGTATCAGAGCCTTGGTTTGAGGGATTCGGATGTACTGTCGGGTATGTCTTGACTCAAACTGAGGAATTGAGAAAATTTTATAAACAGAAATGATTTTCTAAACCGAGTAAGAGTTTTAAAGAGAAAGGAGACGAAGCAATGTCTACAATCAGCCAGAGCCCGAACGGTGATTTCCCAAAATAGCATTATTTGTTTATATTATGAGATATTAGAGCTGCATGCTAGAGGATTGGCTAGGTACTTCAGAAATTAGGGCTATATTTTCCTGATTCATGATGCCTTAGTCTAGGGTATGCTATTGATCGATGTTATCTGTTATTTTCCTAGAGTATGTGTTGAGTGGGAGTACCTAGCGGGAATTTCTTAGAAAGAGTTATGAGTCGAGGAATAATCTAGGAGAGATACCTAGATGGGGAATAGGAGGAGCCTACTGAGAGAGTAGTCTAATACTAGCGAGAGATAGAGTACTTGTGAGTTAGGATCCTGGGAGGAGGACTTGGGGTGACTACGGGTTGGTGTGGACGGTAGTATGGGCCCGTACTACTGAAAGCACCAGATCTGTATGCGACCCAAGTAAAAATCCTTAGGATACTAAGGAGCATGTAGGGATGGGGAAATCGAGTGTGATTATGCTTGAACGAATCTCTAATGATTTTCGTTCTGTGTTTTAGAGATATCATGGTGGGTACACGCTACAACCCCGAGAGCAGCAATGCCAGTGACGAGGAGATCCGCAGTATCATTCATGAGGAGGTGACCGTAGCTATGAAAGTGGCCATACCATAGTTGTTCGAGTCTATTGAGACCACGCTGATTGAGACATTCGAAGAGCAATACGCTGTTGTTATGAAGGTTGCTATTGCTACTAGGCCATAGGGAGGTGACTCGTTGTTTCGAGAGTTTAGCAACACAAAGCCACTAGAGTTTGATGGGACATAGGATTCTATACGTGTTCATGCCCAAATCACCTAAGAGTTCGGTTTGCGCTGAACCAGCTTCGCTTGGGAGCGAAGGACTGCTAGAAGTTTGTGATTACTAGTTTTACTCTTGCAGACCATGCTAGAGTGACATGGGAGAGGTTTACATAGTTTTTCCGAGATGAGTATGTTCCTCAGGTAGAGAGGGAATGGTTAGCAGAGGAGTTTTTTTCTCTCAAGAAGAAGACAGAAATGGTTACCAAGATCACGAGGATGTTCTATGAGAGGGCATTGTTTTGCCTTGAGCACGTGTCTTTAGATCAGGGATGTGTGAGCCAATATTTGAGCATACTGAGGGGGGATATACGGGAGTTCGTGTCAAACTCATCATACCAGACATTGACTGAACTTCAAACCAATGCCAAGAGGAGGGAGATTCAGCTAGAGTAGCAGACCAGAGAGGAGGAGGAGTCTCGGTGTAGAGACAAGAGACCAGTATAGTCGCAGCCGATGACGAAGTGGACAAAGCCCACTGATATGAGAGCGAGGAGGGGCACAATGCAAAGTACTGCCCTAAAGGATTTGTGGTTTGATTTTATTGCAACCAGACTAGACATCAGAAGGATGAGTGCCCTCAACTCACTCAGGGATCAGCCCAAACTTCTACTCCTACTGCGTTGCGTGTTACCGATGGTCTGCAGGTGAAGGCCGAGGCTCCGGGGGCTTGTGGGAGAGCTTTCCAGTTGACTGCGGACGAGGTCTGCGCGGCACCTAATGTTTTTGCTGGTATGTATCTAACCATTTATGTTATTTTGAGATTTTTTTATGATTATATTATGTTGTGTATAGGTACTTTCCTTGTGAATTTTATGCTTGCTTTGGTGTTATTTGACTCGGGTGTGAGTCAATCTTTTGTGTCTCTATCCTTTAGTTGTCACATTAGTGTCAGATGCGAGGTGTTGAGTTAGTCACTGAGGGTTTCTATAGCCGAAAAGCATGCGGGTTTTGCCACCGATGTATTCCAGGGGTGTGTATTGGAGATTTTTGATGTTGAGTTCCCGATAGATCTGGTGCCGATAGTGAATGGTGACGTCTTTGTCATAGTAGGGATTGACTGGTTGAGCCGATTTGGAGTTATGATCGACTGTGAGCATCAGATGGTGCCATACGAGACCTTAGTGGGGGAGTGCTTACTGTATACGGTGAAGGGACCATATATGGATCAGCTTTCTGCTCTCTGCCGCCAGGTCGACGCAAAGTTTACAATAGGGATGTATGAGATATTTAGCTTATGTGTCGGATACGAGAGTTGTCACTGAGAGGTCGAGTTCTATTTCTGATGTTATGGTTGTGTGTGAGTTCCTAGATGTTTTCCCCGAGGAGTTACCGGGCGTACCTCCCAAGATGCAGGTGGAGTTCCGGATCGATTTGGTTCTGGGTGCGGCGCCTATTGCTAAGGCACCTTATCGCCTTGCACCACCCGAGTTGCAAGAGTTATCCTCACAGCTCCAGGAGCTACTGGGGAAGGGTTTTATTAGACCGAGTAGCTCACCATGTGGAACATCGACCTTTTTTTTCAAGAAGAAGGATGGTTCATACCGGATGTGTATTGACTACTGGGAGTTGAACAAACTGATGGTCAAGAACCGTTATCCACTACCGAGGATTGATGATTTATTCGATTAGTTGCAAGGGGCATCTTGGTTTTCCAAGATTGATTTGAGATATGGATATCATCTGATATGAGTTTGCGATGAGGATATCTAGAAGATGTACTTTAGGACTCGTTATGGGAACTACGAGTTTGTGGTGATGTCTTTCGGACTCACCAACACACTGGCAACTTTCATGGATCTCATGAACCAGGTATGCAGGCCCATGTTGAATTGGTCGGTGAACATGTTCATCGACGACATTTTGGTATACTTAAGGTCCAAAGAGCAGCATGAGGAGCATCTTCAGGAGATTCTTGGAGTATTGAGGATAGAGAGGTTTTACGCCAAATTCTCCAAGTGTGATTTCTGGTTACGAGAAGTCTAGTTCTTAGGACAACTCATTAATCAGAATGGGATTTTAGTCGACCTGGCCAAGATCGAGGTAGTTATGCGATGGGAGGTGCCCTCCCCATCCGAGACCAGGAGTTTTCCTGGCCTAGCAGGCTACTACCGGAGATTTATCATAGATTTCTCCAAGATTGGTGTTCCTCTTACCAGATTAACTAGGAAGGGTGTTACTTTTTCCCTTGGGGCCCGAGCAGTAGGCCTCATTCGTGACTCTTCATCAGAGATTGTACGAAGCTCCAATGTTAGCCCTTCATGAGGGAGTGGAAGACTTTGTAGTTTACTTTGATGTATCTATATCAGGGATGGGTGCGATGTTGATGCAAAGGCGGCACGTGATAGCATATGCCTCGAGGCAATTGAAGACTCACGAGACGAGGTATCCCACCGTGGTGGTGTTCGCCCTGAAGATCTGGAACCACTATCTATATGGTGTTCGGTATACCATATACATGGAACATAAGAGCCTCAAGTACCTTATAGATCATCCAAACCTGAATATGAGACAGAGGAGGTGGATGGATGTAGTGAAAGACTACGACTGTGAGATCATGTATCACCCTAGCAAGGCTATTGTGGTAGCCGATGCCCTGAGTTGCAGAACAGTGAGTACTCCAATTCGAGACGTATGCATGAGGATGACGGTGGCGACTCCAATCTTAGATACCCTTCGAGAGGCTCAGGTGGTGGCCGTGAGACTAGAGAACCGTAAGAGAGAGCGGGTGATCAGGCAGGTTTCCGAGTTTGGGTCGGATAGTCAGAGGCTTATGACTTTCCGTGGATGGATTTGGGTTCCTTATATGGGTGGAGCTCAATGTATTTTGGTAGAGGAGACCCATTGGTCAAGATTATCGATCCATACGGGGGCCACCAAGATGTATTTAGATTTGAAGAGGGATTACTGGTGGCCGTGTATGAAGAGATATGTGGCATGGGTAGTTGAGAGATGCTTGACCTTTCGTCAGGTTAAGGCGGAGCATAAGCATCCACATGGGTTGTTGCAGCCTCTAGAGATTCCCTAGTGGAAGTAGGAATAGATTTCCATGGATTTTATCACCAAATTTCTGAGTACCGCACGAGGTGTCGACGAGATATGGGTGATTGTGGACCGGTCAACGAAGAGTGCTCACTTTCTGGCTATTAGTGAGAGACCTTCTGTAGAGAAATTGGCCGAGATCTATGTGCGAGAGGTGGTGGCACGATATGGTGTGCCGACATCAGTAGTGTCAGATTGAGATGTGCGCTTTACTTCTTGCACCCGGAAGAAATTTCATGAGGAGTTGGGTACCCGGTTGCATTTTAGTACTGCATATCACCCACAAAGAGACGGGGAGAGCGAGCGGACGATTCAGACGCTTGAGGACATGCTACATGCAGGTGTTATGGACTTCAGTGGGAGTTGGGACACTTATTTTCACTTGGATGAGTTTTCATACAACAACAACGATCATTTCGGTATTGGTAATACTTCCTTTGGGCTCTTATATAGGAGGAGGTATTAGACTCCCATCTACTTGGGAGAGGTAGGGCAGAGAGTGATGGGGGGCATTGATATAGTGCTTAACATGACAGAGCAGATCCAGTAGGTCAGACAGAGGTTACTGATGGCCTAGAGTCGTCAAAAGAGTTACGCCGACCGGCGCCGTTCAGAGCTAGAGTTTCAGGTCAGAGATTTTGTCCTCCTGAAGGTATCCCCACGGAAGGGGGTGATCCGATTCAGGAAATGGGGCAAGCTGGGCCCTAGATACATTTGTCCTTTCATGGTGATCTCCCGAGTGGGTAAGGTAGCTTACCGGTTGGAGCTACCTGCAGAGTTGAGCCAGATTCATAACACCTTCCACATATCCCAATTGAGGAAGTGTGTAGCTAATAAGATGACAATGGTTCCTTTAGAGGATATTCAGGTTGACAAAAGCATAAACTACATTAAGAGGTCGATAGAGATTTTGGATAGGAAGGTGAAGATCTTAAGGAACAAAGAAGTGCCCCTGGTTCAGGTTCAGTGGCAACATCGGAAAGGATCTGAGTGGTCTTGGGAGCCGGAGTCTGAGATGCAGGAGTAGTACCCCTAGTTGTTTCCAGAGGGTGACTTCGAGGGTGAAGTCTGATTTTTTTGGGAAGAATTGTAACATCCCGACTCCTAGGTATAATATTTAATTAATTTATTTTCATATTTTTAGAGAAACAAAACGAGTTGAATGCCCCAACTCGACGAGTAGAGGAGTTAATTGGCCGTGTGATTCTAGAGTCCACTCGATGAGTTGGAGGACCCTAACTCGATGAGTAGGTGCTGAGTGAGAAAACCCTATTTTTCAGGGTTTTTGTCCTATTTAAAGGACCTTAAGCCCTCCTTTCTGCCACCCTTGTCACCCTAATACCCTGTGAAAACCCTAATTGTGAGTATTTGCTTTTGTGTGTGTGTGTGAGAGAGAGAGAGAGAGAGAGGAGCTAACTTTGCTTATTCTAGTGCATATTTGGAAGAGGATTGAAGAGCATCAAGCCTTGGAACGACTAGAGGCTTTTGGGTCAAGAGTTTTTTCATGCTAGCTTTAGTATGGAGGTAAAAAGCTACCACCTTGAGCAATCCTTTTTATAGATCTCCTTCTAGTGAGTTTTAGGGCTTTCCCCCCTTATCTTGTAGTTTTGAGTTACTGGAGCTTTTCATGGAGTTGAGACTACAAATCTGGACAAAAGGAGTTCCCATGAGCCCAAAGATCCAAGCTTTATCAAGCTTTGGACAAGTCTCTATGCATGAAACCCCTTATGTAGCTTGTTATCGCATTTTGATCCCTAGATGCCATACATGAATGTAAAGTTTGTAGCTTTACATGGTAAGTGAGCCTTAGAAGGTTAGATACAGAGTATGAAATGTCATTTCTACCTAAAAACATCTGCATGAGGAAAGGTTTTGAAGGGACTCAACGAGTTGGTTAAGGTTTTCCTCGACGAGTCTCGACACGGTGCAACTCGGAGAGTTGATGAGACAACTCGACGAGTTGAGTTGGACTTTCACGATATTTCTGAGAAAAAGAAAGAACTCGACGAGTCGCATAGATGCACTCGACGCGTTGAGTCAACATGGACTGTTGACTTGAGCGTGACTTTCGTTGACTGTTAGACTTTAGAGGCCATGGAGGGGTAAAATAGTCGTTTCACCCTTTTGAGATTTAGTGGAGGGGCTAGTTTAGCATCGTGTAGTGGTTATTACAAATTTCTTATGAGTTGATTATATTATGTAGGCAGAGTCCATATTTTTGTGGGGTGCTAGATCTACCTGTTTACTTTCTAAGGAGAGTCTTCTCACTATACTTACCATGAGTGGTATCATTGTGCGACCGATGGGTCTTGTATGCTTATATTGAGAATTATGATATCCTGTATTATGTCTTTGTGATTTATGTTGTGTATTATCCCAAGCTTTATGGATTTAGGACCGGAGGGTCCAACCCAAGTTGTGGGACCCGAGGGTTCCCACTGAGACACGTTGACCAGAGGGTCTTTATCGAGGTATATCCATGAGAGGTTAATGTGACGTGTTTCGTATTTTGGGGAACTCACTAAGCTTTGTGTTTACCGTGTTATGTGATATGTGTTTCATGTACTTCTCAAGATCACGATAAGGCGCCGACTTGATTGTACACACGAGATGGAGTTTTGTTTTGAGGATCCTGGATTATTATTCAAACAATAAAGAATTTGTGTTTTTGATAATCGACACTTTGTGGTTTTTGTGAAATGTGCTTATGAAAATTATGTGATTTAAAAAAAATGAAAAATTTGTTTGAAAATTTACGATGTTACACTGAAATGCAATCGGGTTCCCAATTCCTCATGAAATTTCTTCTAGAACCTGGAAGTAAAATGCACATACCGATCTGACACTATCAATTTAGGCACCCCATGTCGTGCCGCCACCTCTCGAACGTAGATTCTGGCCACTTTCTCCGTAGAAGAGATCTCACTTATAGCCAGTAAGTGAGCACTCTTCTTCAACCGATCTAAAATCACCAGTGTCGCATCGAAACCTCAGGCAGTCCTTGGTAACTTGGTAATAAAATCCATGGTGATATGTTCCCACTTCCATAGGGAATCTCCAAAGGATGCAACTTTCCATGAGGACGTTGGTGCTCTGCTTTGACCTGATGACAGGTCAAGAATATCTCGACTACGCATGCCACATCTCTCTTCATACAGGGTCACCAATAATTACTTTTCAATTCTAAATACATCTTGGTGGCCCCTGGATGGATCGAGAATCTCGACCTATGGGCCTCCTCCATCAAAATACGTCGAGCTCCACCCATATATGGCACCCATATGTGCCCACGGAAGGTCATAAGCCCCCAACTATCAGTCTTAATTTCATAAATCTGCCCGATCACCCACTTTCTCTTACAATTCTCTGGTCTTATGGCCACCTCTTAGGCCTCTTGGATGGTATCTAAGAGTGGAGTTATCACCATCATCCTCATGCACACGTCTAGAATTGGATCACTCACTGCGGTACGATTTAAGGAATCGGCTACCACCTTAGACTTGCCAGGGTGATACAAAATCTCACACTCATAGTATTTCACTACATTCAACCACCTCCTCTGTTTCATATTCAGGTTGTGCTGATCCATAAGGTACTTCAGGTTCTTATGGTTCGTGTATATGGTACATCGGACACCATAAAGATTGTGACGCTAAACCTTAAGGGAAAATACCACCGCCTCTAACTCCAAATCGTGGGTGGGATACCTCGTCTTGTAGGGCTTCAATTTCCTTGACGCATATGCTATCACGTTTCCCCTGTGCATCTGTAACACCCTAAACATGGTATGTCTTAAAACCCTCAAGAATTTATGTTTTAGCATAATTGGTCCCTTGATTACGCTGGGTGTACCTATGAGTACGCTTGGCGTACCTATGAGTATGATTAGCCTCACGTATGTTGGGCGCACATGAGGGTACGTCAGGCGTACGCATCAGAGGATCAAAACCCTAAATCCAAGACTTGTCCCATATTTAAACGTCTCTTAGCCTCTTGGACCAAACCCTATTAGTCTCTTTAGCCCCATTTTGTCTTCCTACAACCGAGTTAGTGTGTGAATGAGAGTTGGAGCCTAAGAAGAAGGTTTTGGAGGCCATTTTGGAGTTCTTTCAAAAAGGATAGTTGTTAAGCAAGTTTGGATCAGTTTGGTGCTTCAAGAATATGCATTAGGATCATCTTGCAAGGCTTCTGGAGGTAAAAAGCTTGCACCTTTCCATTTAAATCTTTAGATCTAGCTAGGGTTTTCTAGTTTTGTCCCTTTGTTGGATTTTGGACCTTTTTTGGCAAGCTAAGAAACTCCATGAGAGGAGAATGGCAGATATGAGGTCCTTTGGTCTTTTTGAAGCATAAAATGGAGCCTTGGAGGAAGTATTGGTCTTATGCATGGGTTAAAGACATTGGAAAGGTCTTAATAAAGGTTTTGGGTGTATGTGAGGCATGGAAATGCATATAGTTGGCAACTTTATGACTTAGGACGTATTAAACAACTCAGATCTGGTACCATGTGCGTACCAGAATGGTACGCAGAGCGTACGCGCTACATATTGGGTTGGATCTGATTTGGGACTTTGAGCTTTTGGGCTTCATTTTGGTTATTGGATTGGTTGCATTATGTGAAGTATGGGCTATTTCTTCTGTTATGGGCCATGGATACTTTGGTTGGGCCTGATCAGGCCAAGAGGCCCATTAATAATTTTTGGACTTGGATTTTGGCCCATTAACAAGGGAAGGATAATTGGGCCTCATCGATGGATTTGGAGTTTGGGTTTTTCCTTTGCGTAATATAAGGTCCTAACGTTGATTAATATTATTATTCATCATGGGAGATTCGGACTGTTAGGAGAGCAGCTTTGGTATTCAGGAGACAGAGATGAGTCTCCTCACCATTCCAATGGGTCGAAGGCACCAAGGCCGGCCCATTAACTATTACGTATATGCTATTTGGACTATTTGATATGTAATGTGCTAGTTGTTTCTGTGTATCGTGTATGGAAGACCTCGAGGCATTCCTGAGGCACTTAGGTGAAAGACCTTGGAGGGTTTCCATGGCATCCTAGGTTAAAGACCTCGGGGGGTTCCTGAGGCACTTAGGTGTAAGACCTTGGAGGGTTTCCTTGGCATCCTAAGTTAAAGACCTCAGGGGGTTCCTGAGGCATTGAGCTAAGACCATGTAGGGGTTCCCATGGCACACGGAGTAAGACCCTGGAGGGTTTTTAGGGCTTCCTTATGTGTTGTTTACATGGTTTATGTGATTTGTCTAGCTGTTAGCTAGCATGATATGTTGTACGTGTTGTGTGTGGGTATGCTCTAGGGAACTCACTAAGCTTTTAAGCTTACCATTTGTGTATTTGTTTCAGGTACGTCTGAGCCTAAGGGCAAGGGAAAGGCGTGATGGCACGATGTGCACTCTATCTCTCTTTTTCACTAATATGTTTTGGGATACTCTGATTATTTAAACAAAGTGATAATGAATGTGGATTTGAAAACAATTTTTTTTGGAATTTCATGGTTTATGCAAGCATGTTTACTAATTAAAAATGAAAATTTTCTTTGTAAAATTTGGCTCGTTACAAGTTGGTATCTTAGCCTTGGTTTGAGGGATTCGGACACACTCTCGAGTGTATCAGGACTCAAACTAAGGAAATGGTAAAATTGTTTTCCAAAAAGTAACTTAAAAGGGGTTTTCAAAAGAAACGTAAAGATGAGAGTGCAACGCACGTGATCAGCCGAGCTAAGTAAGTAGTTCCCCAATATGTTAGCCATGTTATACTGATACTTATGCTTATTGATTATATGGAACTTGCTATGTGTATGCTTTTAAATTGTATACGGTTAGGAGCTTATAGCCTCAGATTGATCGATTTGGCCTTATTTCCTGTTCCTTATTTGGTTGTGGTCATAGGGTAGAATCTTTATTTGAAAGTCTATTTGATCCTCTTTCTGTGTACAATTTGCATGAATAAAGGCAACCTGTCATGATTGGTTAGATTAATGTGAGTAGAGTAAATCTTAGGATGACCTGAGATTTGATGTATGCGGTAGTTGTGGAATGTGGTTTAGTTCTGGAACAAATTGGGGTTGTCAGGTAGGGCATTGGGGACAGGTACAGGTAGTTATGAAAGGTAGTATTGGGCCCGTACTACTGGAAGCACAGGACTTGTACCCGAAACAAATGTTAGATCTGACGATCTCAAAAAGGATCGGTATGGAAGATCCCTTATATGGAAATCCTGATCATTGAATTTTATGATATTTCAGTCCAGCATGGTGGTGACATGATTTGGAGCAGGAGGATCAGGATCGGGGTCTGGATTCGGGGCAGGATCGGGAGACACTATTGATGTCATCGATGAGAGGCTACGCGAGCTCATTACAGCCAAGGTTACTAGGGGCATCCTTGACGCAACCCCGGTCATTTTCGAGATGGTCAAGGAGGACATTATGGAGATTATGGAGGAGAGACTCAGATCCTTCAGGGATGAGTTGGCGGCGGGTCAGATTGGGGCCCGAACTCCCACGTTTCGGGAGTTCAAGGCATGTGGGGCGCCAAAGTTTTTCTTGGTCAAGGACCCCATCGTCAGCCTACGCTGGGTAGCGGATATCGAGAACGCCCAGTGCATGAGTTCATGTCCGGATGCGGAAAATGTTGGGTTTGCTTCTTGTATGATGAGGGATAGGGCCCGAGATTGGTGGGGCGAGGTTACTAGCCAGGTAGGGCCAGCTGGAGTGGCAGAGATGACATGGGCCAAGTTTGTTCGGCGATTTGATTCGGAGTTTGCACCACCTATTGAGGTGCAGTGACTGGTGAGGGAGTTTCATGACTTGCAGCAGACCACCGAGATTGTGATAGAGATCGCTGCCAAGTTTCGGGAACGAGCCTTGTTGATTCTGCAGTATGCTACTGATGAGGAGTTGAGGCGTACCCGATATCATTACATGATGAGGGATAATATACGAGAGTTTGTGAGCTTTACGGGGTGCAAAACCCTAAATGAGATGGTAGAGAAGGCCCATGAGCGGGAGATGGAGTTGGAATTTCACACGAAGCAGAAGCCTAATTAGGCCCAAGTAGCAGTAGGCCAGGATAAAAAGCCAAAGACCTTGGATTCATCTAGTCAGGGCCTGTGCCAAGTGTGGGAGGTCACATGGGGGAGCTTGTAGGGGACAGCTGGGCCACGTGAGCAGGGACTTCCCGAAGAAGGGCTTGATATGTTTTCACTGCAACCAAACCGACCACAAGCGGGCCAATTTTCCGAAGTTGCAGGGAGGGGAAGGAGCAGTGGTGGTGCCCATGCCCACCACATTGAGGATTACCGATGGCCTCCCTGCTAAGGCGGATGTTCCGGCGATGAAGAGCCGCGCATTCCAGTTGACCACCAAGGAGGCTCAGGCAGCACCACGCGTTGTGGCTGGTACATATCTATTATTCTCTGCTCATTATGATTTATGTGACTTATGTTTATTCTATGATTATATAGGGACCTTTTTGGTCAATGGTATGCCTGCTCATGTCTTGTTTGATTCGGGTGCTACCCGAACATTAGTGTCACTTGCGCTTAGCAAGAAGTTCAGGGACGCGCTGAGGATCTTGGATTCCCCGCTCGAGGTAGAGATTTCAGACGATCGAACCGTTAGTGCCGCAAGGGTGTATCAGGTTTGTGTCCTGAATTTGTTGGGAGAAAGGGTCCGTGTTGATCTAGTTCCGATACTATTGCGAGGGTCGAAAGTGATTGTCGGGATCAACTGGTTGGGGGCCAACGAGGCCATGATTGATTGTGAACGCCAGTTGGTCAGGGTTCAAACCCTAAGTGGGGGAGAACTGGTTACTAATGGTTAGAGGCCTCGCAGGGACCGACCTTCTATTCGGCTGTGAGGTCCAGGAGGTTTTTACAACAGGGTTGCACGAGATTTCTAGCTTACATCTCGGATGTGAGGGTAGAGACCACGACGGATGTGGGAAGTGCGCCAGTTGTCTAGGATTTTCAGGACGTTTTTCCCGAAGAGTTACTAGGAGTGCCTTCGGAGAGACAGGTGGAGTTTCGCATTGACTTGGTGTTGGGTGTCACTCCGGTAGCAAAGGTGCCTTGTCGGTTGGCACCACCGGAGATGCAGGAGTTATCCATGCAGCTTCCAGAGCTTCTAGACTGAGGGTTCGTCCGTCCGAGCAGTTCCCCGCGGGGGGAACCAATTCTTTTCTTGAAAAAAGGACGGATCGCACATAATGTGCATCGACTATAGGGATCTGAACAAACTAGCGGTGAAGAACTGTTATCCATTGTCGAGGATCGATGATTTGTTTGATCAGCTTCAGTGTGTGTCTTGGTTTTCCAAGATTGATCTTTGGTCTGGGTATCATCAAATGAGGATTCGGGATGAGGATATACCGAAGACGGATTTTAAAACTCGGTATGGGCACTATGAGTTTGTGGTGATGACGTTCGAGCTCACCAACGCCCCAACAACATTCATGGACCTCATAAACAGAATGTGTAGGCCGATGCCGGATCAGTCAGTGATCGTTTTTATCGATGATATCTTGGTCTACTCTGAGACCAGGGAGCAGCATGAGCAACATTTGAGGAAGGTATTAGAGACCCTGAGGGTGGAGAAACTTTATGCAAAGTTCTCCAAGTGTGATTTTTGGCTACGAGAAGTACAGTTTTTGGGGCATCTCATCAATCAGGAGGGTATTTTGGTTGACCTAGCCAAGGTTGAGGCTCTAATTTGGTGGGAAGTACCGAAGAATGCATTAGAGATTCGTAGCTTCTTGGGCTTAGCAGGATACTTTCAAAGATTTCTCCAAGATTGTTGTGCCAGGTTATGCGAGGATCCAATTCTAATACTACCTGAGGGGTTAGATGATTTGGTGGTGTACTGTGACGTGTCGATCTCAGGGTTAGGTGTGGTACTGATGTAGATGGGGCATGTGATAGCTTACGCCTCGAGACAGTTGAAGCCCCATGAGGCGAATTACCACACTCATGACCTGGAATTGGGGACATTGGTGTTTGTCCTCAAGATTTGGAGGCACTATTTATATCGAGTGTAGTTCACTATATATACCGATCACAAGAGTCTGAAGTATCTGATGGATCAACAGAACCTCAACATGCGACAGAGGAGGTGGTTGGATGTGCTGAAGGATTATGATTGCAAGATTCTATACCACCTAGGGAAGGACAATGTGGTAACCGATGCATTGAGCCGCAATACGACGGGGGCCCTAATTAGGGACATTTGTATGAGGATGACGGTGATTTCACCTTTTTTGGATATGATCAAGGAGGCCTAGGTCGAGGGGGGCGAAGAAGGAGAACTGGAAGATAGAGAAAATTCGGGGACAGTATCCTTTGTTCGTCAAGGATAGCCGTGACCTTTTAACTCAGTGTGGCTGAGTATGGGTACCAGTGAAAAGGGGAGTAAGGCAGAAGTTATTAGAGGAAGCGTATAAGTCCAAGTTCTCTATACACCCAGCAGCTACAAAATTGTATAGGGACTTGAGGCTGAGTTATTGGTGGCCCTGCATGAAGCGGGAAATCACCTGGTTTGTGGAGCGATGCATGACCTGCAGGAAGGTCAATCTCGAGCATCAGCGGCTTCATGGAAAGGTTCAACCACTACCCATTCCCATGTGGAAGTGGGAAGAGATCACCATGGACTTCATCACAAAGTTTCCTAGGACGGCACGAGGAGTGGATGCTATATGGGTGATCGTGGACAGGATGACGAAGAGTACCCACTTTATTTCGATTTCCGAGAGTGTATCTGCAGAGAAGTTGGAAGAAATTTATGTACGTGAGGTGGTGGCTAGACACGGGGTGCCCGTGTCTGTAGTCTCCAAAAGGGATGTCTGGTTCACTTCCAGGTTATGGAAGAAGTTTCACAAGGAACTGGGCACTCAGCTGCATTTCAGTACGGTGTACCACCCTCAGACTGATGGTCAAAGTGAGAGGACGATCCAGATGCTGGAGGACATGCTTCGAGCATGCATGCTAGATTTTGGAGGGAGTTGGGATACATACCTCCCACTGGCACAGTTTTCGTACAATAACAGTTATCATGCTAGTATCGACCGAGCTCCATTCGAGATGTTATATGGACGGAGTTGAAGGACCCCCGTGTGTTAGGACGAGGTTGGGCATCTGGTCATGGGGAGCACTGAGGTCGTGCTCAAGACCATTGGACTGATTTAGCAGGTGCATGACCAGTTGTGAGTCACGCAGAGCTGTCAGAAAAGTTATGCTAATCAGCGGCGTTCGGAACTCGAGTTTCGGGTAGGGGATTTTGTATTGCTAAAGGTGTCGCCCTGGAAAGGGATTATCAGGTTTCAGAAGAGGGGTAAGTTGCGGCATCGGTTTATAGGACCGTTTAGGATCATGGATTGAGTGGGAAAAGTGGCATATCATTTAGATCTTTCGGAGGAGCTTAGTCAGATTCAAAACACATTCCATGTGTCTCAGCTTTGGAAGTGTGTTGCTGACGAGACCGCAGTTATTTCCTTGGATGACAGTCAGGTGGACGGGATCCTGAATTATGTCGACAATCTGGTCACCATCTTAGATAGGAAGATGAAGGGTCTTCGCAACAAAGAAGTAAAGTTGGTAAAGGTACAATGGAAACACCGGAAGGGCTCTGAATGGACTTGGGAGCTGGAGGAGAAGATGCAGGAGCATTATCCTGATCTTTTTACAGCTACGCACTTCAAGGACGAAGTCTAGTTCAATTAGGGGAGAGTTGTAACAACCTAAACCTAGTATGTCCTGACACTGAAACCCTCAATAATTTACGTTTTAGCATAACTGGTCCCTTGAGTATGCTAGGTGTACCTATGAGTATGCTTAGCATACTTTGCATGAATGATCATGGAGGAGCCTCACGTACGCTAGGCGTATGTAAGGGTACACTGAGTGTACGCATTAGAGGGCCAAAACCCAAAATCCTGGACTTGTCCCCTGTTTAAACGTCTCTTAGCCTCTTGGACCAAACCCTATCAATCTCTTTAGCCCCATTTCTTCTTCCTACAATTGAGTTAGTGTGTGAGTGAGAGTTGGAGCCTAAGAAGAATTGGTGGCCATTTTGGAGTTCTTACAAGAAGGAGGGTTGTTAAGCAAGCTTGGATCAGTTTGCTGCTTCAAGAATCTGGATTGGGGTCATCTTGCAAGGCTTCTAGAGGTAAAAAGCTTGCACATTTCCATTTAAATCTTTAGATCTAGCTAGGGTTTTCTATTTTTGTCCCTTTGTTGGATTTTGGACCTCTTTTGGCAAGTTAAGAAACTCCATGAGAGGATAATGGCAGATCTGAGGTCCCTTGGTCGTTTTGAAGCATAAAAATGGAGCCTTTGTGGAAGAATTGGTCTCATGCATGGGTTAAAGACCCTGGAAAGGTCTTAATGAAGGTTTTGAGTGTATGTGAGGCATGCAAAGGCATAAAGTTGGCAACTTTATGACTTAGGATGTATTAAACATCTCAGATCTGGATTTTGGACGTAAAGGAATCGGGTATTAAGAACTTAATGGAGAAAGTGCTTGATCTGGAAGAACGTTGGGCGTACTCAATGTATGCTACGTGTAGTCCTTAAGACCCCAGTATGTTGCGCATACCAGAATGTTACACCGAGCGTACACGCTACAAATTAGTTCGGATCTGTTTTGGGCCTTTGAGCTTTTGGGCTTCATTTTGGTTAGTGGATAGGTTGCATTCGGTGAATTATGGGCTATTTCATCTGTAATGGGCTATGGATACTTTGGTTGGGCCTTATCGGGCCAAGAGGCCCATTAATAATTTTTAGACTTGGATTTTGTGCCCATTAACAAGGGAAGGATAATTGGGCCTCATGGATGGGTTTGGAGTTTGGGTTTTTCCTTTGACTAATCTAAGGTCCTAACATTCATTAATATTATTATTCAGCATGGGAGATTCGGACTGTTAAGAGAGCAGCTTTGGTTTCCAGGAGACAGAGGTGAGTCACCTCACCATACCAATGGGTCAAAGGTACCAAGGTCGGCCGATTTATTGTTACGTCTATGCTATTTGGACTATTTGATATGTAATGTGCTAGTTGTTTCTGTGTAGCGTGTATGGAAGACCTCGAGAGGTTCCCGAAGCACTTAGGTGTAAGACCATGGAGGGTTTCCTTGTCATCATATGTCAAAGATCTCGCGGGGGGGGGGGGGGGGGTACCGAGGCACTTAGGTGTAAGACCTTCGAGGGTTTCCTTGGCATTCTAAGTCAAATACCTCAGGGGGGTCCCGAGGCATTGGGCTAACACCATGTGGGGGTTCCCATAGTACCCGAAGTAAGACCCTGGAATGTTTCTAAGGCTTCCTTATGTGTTGTTTACATGAAATATGTTATTTGTATAGTTGTTAGCTAGCATGATATGTTGTACGTGTTGTGTGTCGGTATGCTTTGGAGAACTAACTAAGCTTTCAAGCTTACCATTTTTGTATTTGTTTCAGGTAGATATAAGCCTAAGGTCAAGAGCAAGGCGTGATGGCGCGGGGTGCACTTTATCTCTCTTTTTCACTAATATGTTTTGGGACACCCTGATGATTTAAACAAAGCTGTAATGAATGTGGATTTGAAAACCATTATGTTTGAATTTCATGGTTTATGCAAACTTTTTTACTAATAAAAATAAAAATTTTCTTTGTAATATTTGGGTCGTTACAGCATCAACACAGCACCCATCCCAGATATGTATGCATCACAGTAGACTATGAAGTCCTCCACTCCCTCCGGAAGGGCTAACACTGGAGCTTCCCACAATCTCTGGCAAAGAGTCTCAAATGAAGCATGCTACTCGGGCCCCCAAACAAAAGTAACAGATTTTCTGGTCAATCTGGTGAGAGGAACGACAATCTTGGAGAAATCTCTGATAAACCTCCGAAGGTAACCCGCCAGACCCAGAAAACTCCTAATCTCGGGTGGGGATCTCGGCACCTCACATCGCATAACTGCCTCAATCTTGGCCGAGTCGACCAAACTCCCATTCTGGTTAACGAGGTATCCCAATAACTAGACCTCTTGCAACTACAAATCACACTTGAAGAATTTGGCATAAACCCTCTCCATCCTCAATACCCCAAGAATCACCCACAGATGCTCTCATGTTGTCTCCTAGACCTTGAGTACACCAAAATGTACACGATCACCGACCGATCTAATATCAACCTGCACACTCAGATCATGAGGTACATGAACGCTTCCGGTGCATTGGTGAGCCCGAAAGGCATCACCACAAACTCTTAGTGCCCATAATGACTCAAAAAGGCCGTCTTCTGAATATCTTCCTCGCAGACTCTCATCTTATGATACCCAGATCTCAAACAATCTTGGAAAACCAAGACACCCCCTGCAACCGATCGAACAAATCGTCAATCCTCAGTAGTGGATAATGGTTCTTGACCATCAGCTTGTTCAACTCTTGGTAGTAGATGCACATATGATGTGAACCATCCTTTTTCTTGACAAAAAGGATCAGTGCTCCCCACGGTGAGCTACTTAGTCTAATGAAAACCTTCCATAGAAACTCCTAGAGCTGTGAGGATAACTCCTATATCTCGGGCGGCGCAAGGCGATAAGGTGCCTTGGCAATAGATGCCGCACCCAGAATCCGATCGATCTGGAGCTCCACCTTCCTCTCAGGAGGCACACCCAAGAATTCCTCGGGGAAAACATCTGGGAACTCATAAACTACTGGAACATCGGAAATAGAACTCGACCTCTCAGTGGCAACTCGTGTATCCATCACGTATGCTAAAAAGCCCACCCATGTTGTAGACTCTACCTCACCCTGGCGGCAGAGCAGAAAGCTGATCCCAATATAGTTCCCTTGCTATACATAGTAAGTACTCCCCCACTAGGGTCTCGTATGGTCACCATTTGACACTCACAGTCAATCATGTCTCCAAACCAGCTCACCCATCCCTATCGGCACCAGATCTATTAGAAACTCAACCTCTAAAATCTCTAATATACATCCCCAGAATACATTAGTGGAAAAAACCACATACTCATCGGCTATAGAAACCCTTAGGGGTCGACTCAACGCGTCGCGTCAAACACTAATGTGATGACTAAAGGATAAGGACATGAAAGATCGACTCACACTTGAGTCAAATAACACCAAGATAGGCACAGAACATATAACAAAAGTACATATATGCAACACAGTATAAGCATAAAAAAATCTCAAGATAACATGAATAGGAAATACGTACCAGCAACAATATCAAGCATTGTGTGGACCTACACCACGGTCAGCTGGAATGCTCTCCCACAAGCTCTCGGAGCCTCGGCCTTCCCTAGCCGACCATCAGTAACATGCAAAGCAGTAGGAACAGAAGCCTGGGATTATCCCTAAGTGAGCTGAGGACACTCGGCCTTCTGGTGGCATGTCAGGTTGCAATGAAAGCAAACCGAAAATCCATTGGGGTAGTCCTTCTCCATATGCCCCTCCTTCCCACATTTGTAGCAAATCCCTACTCTGAAAGATCCCTCATTACTTTTTCCGCACTTGCCACAAATGTGGCCCTTCTAGCCTCTTGTTCTCGAATAAGCGGGCATAGCCTGCTTCGTCGTTGGCTGCGACTACACTGGTCTCCTATCTCTCCCCTGATGCTCTCCTTCCTCTATAGTATGAATCTCCTGCTCAATATATCTCATCCTAGTATTGGTTTGCAACTCAGTCAATTTTCGATATGGCGAGTTCGCCACGAATTCCTGGATATCCCTCCTCAAAATGCTTAAATATCGGCTCACACGTGCCTCCTCAATAGACACGTGCTCAGGGAAGAATAGTGCCCTCTCATGAAACATCCGTGTAATCTCTGTCACTGTTTCTGTCTTCTGCTTGAGAGACAGAAACTCATGGACCAAATGTTCCCTCTCCACCGAGGGAACATACTCATCTCTAAATAACTGGGTAAACCTCGCCCACGTCACTGCAACATGATCTGCAGGAGTGAAATCAGTCGTCGCGAACTTCCATCAGTCCTTCGCTCCCAATCGAAGTTGGTTCAGTGCAAATCGAACTCTCAAGTGCTCCAGGCATGAACATGTATAGAAACAACCTTCAATGTCGGAGATCCATCTCATGGCAGAAATCGGGTCCTGGGTCCTGTCAAACTCTGGTGGCTTCGTGTTGCTGAACTCTCAGAACAAAAATGAATCACCCCCTGTGGCCTCGTAATAGCTAAGGCTGCAGTGGTTGCGGCAGCAACAACCTTCGTGACAGCAGCATATCGATCACTCGTCAAATGTCTCAATCAGCATGGTCTTAATAGACTATAACATCTCTTGTATACCCTCCCCGATAGCTGCGGCCACCTCTTTATCAATGATCCTACATATCTGCTTTTCACTGGTACCACTGCCCTTGGGGTTGTTGCGGGAATCACCATAGTTTCTCTAAAACACAAACACAAAAATCATCAAGGACTAGCTCAAGCACACACACCATTATCCACCCCTACATGTTCCTTAGTATCCTAAGGTTCTTACTTGGGTTGCTACAGATTCGGTGCTTTCAATAGTACAGGCTCAATACTACCTTCCACACCAACATGTAGTCTCCCCAAGTCCCCCGCCTAGGATCCTAATTCACGGGTACTCTATCTCTCACGGATATCAAACTACTCTCTCAGTAGATTTCTCGATCCACACCTAAGTATCTCTCCTAGATTACTTCTTAACTCAAAACTCTCTTTAAAAGATTCCTGCTAAGTACTCCTACTCATCACATACAAAGAGAAAATAGCAGATAATATCAATCAATAACATCCCTTAGGCTAAGGCATCATGAATCAGGTAACTCTAGCTCTAAATTCCTAAAATAAATAGCCTATCCTCTAGCATGTAGCTCTAATATCTCAAAAGTATCTCATAATATAAACAAGTAATGGTATTTTGGGAAATCACCGTTCGTGCTCTAGCTGATTGTACACACTACTTCATCTCGTTTTCTCTTAAAAGCTCTTACTTGTTTTAGAAAATCATTTCTTTTTTGAAAATTTTCTCAAATCCTGAGTTTGAGTCCACACATACATGAGGGTACATCCGAATCCTTCAAACCCAGGCTCTGATACTAACTTGTAACACTCTAAATTTTCAAACAATTTTTTTCATTTTTAAAACCACATAAAACACAATCTCACATTTCTCAAACCCAAATGTATAAGTTGTTCAAAACAAAAGACAACAAAATGTTTGGTAATATCCCATAATCCTCAAAACAACATAATCTCAAACTGGTGTGTACAATCAAGCCAGTGCCTTCCCGCGATCCTGAGAGGTACCTGAAACACATTACACACAACAATGTAAGCACGAAGCTTGGTGAGTTCCCCAAAATACCACACACAAATAATTAGCCTATCATGGCTATAGCTCGATAAGGACTCTCTGGTCATGTATCTTAGTGAAGACCCTCCGGTCTCACAACTCAGGTTGGACCCTCTAGTCCGGTATCTTAGTGAGGACCCTCCGGTCTCATAACTCGGTATGGACCCTCCGATCCTAACTCAATAAGCCACAAAATAATATATAGCATAAATCACAAAGACAAAATGCATGATATCACATAACTCAGTGTAAGCACATAAGACCCTCCGATCGGTAACTCAAATAAGACCCTCCAGTTAATAACTCAAACAAGACCCTTCGGTCACACAGATTTACCACTCAGGTAAGTATAGTGAGAAGACTCACCTCGTATGTAAGCAAGTAGGTCTCATACTCAACGATCGGTCTAGACTTCTCCTACATATCATATTCATCTCTAATTAACACTTTATAATAAAAACTCTAAAAATGTTAAGGTAACCCCTTTTCCAACTCTCGGAAAGGGTGAAAGACCATTTTACCCCTCCATGGTCTCCATAATCCGTAACTTGACCAAACCCTAAAAGTCAATGAAAGTCAACACTCGAGTCAACAGTCCATGTTGACCCAACTCATTGAGTACATCTATGTGAATCGTCGAATTCCTTCGTTTCTCTGAAATATTAGGAAAAATCAAATTCAAATCGTCGAGTTGTCACACCAACTCATCGAGTTTGTAACGCATCCAGACTATCGAGGAAAACCCTAACCAACTCGTCGAGTCCTTTCAGTCCATTCTCTCATTTAGATGTTGTTAAGCGGAACTATGGCCCCATACTCTAGATGTAGCCTTCTCAGGTTGAAATACCATGTAAAGCTATAAGCTTTACATTTATGCATGGCATCTAGGCTATGTTTGCCAACCCAAATTAAGCTCAATAAAGGGTTTAATGCATGAAAGTTGGACAGCAGCTTGATGAAGCTTGAATCTTTAGGCCCAAGGGACCTCATATTGTCTAGATTTGTAGTCTCATCTTCAAGGCATGCTCAAACAACTAAGGGACTCAAAGAGAAGATGGCAATAGCCATAAACTCCCTAGTGAAGAGATCCAACAAAAAAATGGTCAAGGTGATAGGTTTTTACCTCCAAATGGTAGCTAACACTGAAAGACAACTGGATCCAAGGGCTTTTATCTCATTCCAAGCCTTTTGCTCCTCATACTCCTTCAAATAATGCACCAAATCACACAATTTTAGCCTCTCTCTCTCTCTTTCTCTCTCTCATACACACAGATGCTACCAACTCATTTAGGGTTTCTCCCAGGTTGATAAAGTGATCACGGAGGCAGAATGAAGAGCTTAAGGTTCTTTAAATTGGGTGTAAACCTAAAAATTAGGGTTTTCACACTTAGCTCGAACTCGTGGAGTTGGAGTCCTCCAACTCGTCGAGTAGACTCTAAAAATCACGCGGCTATCTCCATCTTTACTCGACGATTTGGGGCCTCGAACTCGTTGAGTTGCCCTGAAAAAATGAATATAATATAATTAAATATTATACCTGTGAGTTGGGATGTTACATTAGGGGGTTTTGAGTTAAATGGTTCGGGTTAGTCGAGTTGGTGTTTATCACCAAACCACGGTTAACAAAATAATTTGCTTTTCATGTTAATCAGGTTTGGTAACAGTTTGGGATAATCGACCACCTCCCAAACTGCAAACCTATTAAAGCTCTCCATTCGACCTGCAAACCAAACCACTACCCCATTAACTTGATCCTAAAAAATAAATAAGGTTAAGATGGTGGCTTCGTGATTTAAACCAAATAATGCTTGCCTATGGCCTCAATTTTGAAAATGAATTACTTTTTCATATGTTTACCCCTAATATTTATGTTATTGATGTGGGATTAGATAATGCGGGATAAGTTTTAAAGTCCAATGTTGTAGTAAGAACAAGTAAAAGATGACCGAAGCCACAATCATGTAACAGATATCGAAGCTTATAATATGGATGTGGGATTCAACTAAAGAATTATAATTTTGTTGTTATAGTTATTTGTTAAAATATATGTATGTTGCTTTTAAATATCTAATTAATCACTACTTTTAACTGAGTTGTTTTTGTTTTATATTGTCTACATATCTCTTTTTTTTTCTTTTCTGCATTAAAACAATAAATGGTTTGATTATTCGTTTTATTTTTTGTAGTGTGCCACCAACAAAGAATGTCAAATTGTGCATTATTATAAAAACTAATCTATTGTTCCCTTTATTTAGTGATAGAATTCATAAATTATAATTGTGTTAATCTGTTATTTTTTTTCAAATAAGTTGAAATATGTTGATATTTGGTATTTTCAAAAAAGAAGAATAGAAATGGCTTATCAAGGCAATTTCCCCACCCCCCCCCCCCCCCCCCAAAAATAAATAAATAAATAAATAAATAAATAACATGTGTTATTTGTCTATACCTTAGTGGTGTCTAAGATTATGAATATAAGATTATGAAAAGGATTAATGTACTATATCATATCATCACTGAGTCTTATAGGATGTTTGATATTGTTTTTTTTTTTTTTTGATGTTTGATCATTTACTCATTATGTTCCACCTTGTAATGGAAACCCATGTATCTTTAGAAGCACGCTCTTTGTTGTTGTTGTACGATACTGTTACAATGTGAAGCTGAACAGATAAAAAAAGTAAAAAAAAAAAAAAAATATCAAATTTTATATCAATGGAAAGAAGATAAAAAGTTATAAATTTCTATATTTTTAGATTTTTTTTCTATAAATAATAAGATTTAAAACTTGAAAAAATAATGGTTCCTTGGTTCTAGGGTTTAGAATGGTTCATTGTTGAATATATATATATATATATATATATATATATATATATATATATATATATATATATATATATATATATATATATATATATATAGTAAGGTTCAATTAAGAACTATAAATCAAGAAACAAATCTTTTTTTCAACTTTTAGAACTTGTATTTTATCATATATATATATATATATATATATATATATATATATATATATATATATATATATATATATATATATATATATATTCAGAAATTCATAACTTTTTATCATTTTTCCAATGATATTAAATTCGATAATTTCTTTTCGTCAAATTCACAATGTGAATCTAAATTTACACAGTGAATTCGAAAAAATATATTTAACAGTCACAATGTTAAGTTAGGAATTTAGACATTTTTTGTTTTTTTTTTCCGATAAAGAATAAGCTCTAGAACTTGAAAAAAAAAATTGGTTCCTTGGAGAACCAATAATTATGTTCTCTATTGAACTTTTCCATATATATATATATATATATATATATATATATATATATATATATATATATATATATATAGAGAGAGAGAGAGAGAGAGAGAAAGCAGGGCTCATTTGAGAACATATAGTTTCCCAAGAACTAAACAAGAATTTGACAAAGTCAATTGGAAATTGTTTACCCATAGACTTGCATTAATTTTCTTGTTTCTCTTGTTTGTCAAAATGTTGTTTTAAATTATGTATTATGATGTAGTATGACTAAATTATGTATGCTTTTTGTGATGTTTTCAATGAAAAAGGTTATATTCTATAACCCCCATCTCTTTATCTTCATCTCATCTCTCTCTCTCTCTCTCTCTCTCTTTCCCATATCTTTCTCTCTCTACCTTTCATCACACCTACGACCTACCAGATCGGCGACGACAGATTGAAGAAGAATCGCATTGGATTAGAGTCGACAAATCGATGACATTTGGTGCCAATGGCCTTCTCAATCGCCGAATCTCAAAACCTAAAATCTTCATCGGAATATATGATATAAGTGACCTTCTATATTGACTCCGGTGTTGTTGATGAGTTGGAATGGCCTTCGATATATTTTACCAGTTTTCCGTTCAGTTCGTATAGCTTTTGAATCGCGAATTCCGATTCTATGAGTTGGCCTTTCAATGTCTTGCATTCGATCATTGCTTTTCCTCTTCGTCTGTTTCCAGTTATCTCGACTTTCCGTTTTAGATCGTCGATTGTGATTTGAAGGTTTGTAAGCTTTTGAACATTGGAATTCAGTATTTCCAATACTTTTCTTTTGTTTTCGTCGTCCCCCCGGAATCTCTTCGACACCTCTAGTTTCTCCATCTCCATCACCACGTTTGATTCTGATTCCAGAGTTTCGAGAGACACCTCGGAGGCGGATGGATGGTGTCGGAATTTACCGTTTTTATCGGCATTCTCCCATGCCTTGCCTTCAATGGGTCCTCTTTTACTCACCCCACATGAGGAACATTTTGATGCTTGATACAACATGATTTATCTTAGAGGTGTAGACCAAGTGTTTGATGAAATGGCTTAAGGAGATTGCCTTTTTTTTCCTTCTTCTACAGGCAGGTAATGATTTATCCCTATTTTGATCATGAGTGATAATATGTGTGTTGTTTGGCTTATTTATGATGCGTTCTACATCATCCATTGATTGGAAATGGAGGGACTCTTTTTACTAATGTTATTAAGTTTTATTCAGAAACCTCTCTGGCTTAAACTACTCAGCATCCTCCCAAACTGAAGGATGTCTTCCTATTTCCCAAACATTAATAATCACTTGCGTGCCTACTGGAATGTCATACCCCATTAATTTGACATATTCTGTTGATTTTCGAGAAATAAGTAGCGGGAGTGGAATATGCAACCGGAGAGTCTCTTTGCGGACATCATGTAAGAAATGCATTTATATATGCGTCGATTTTTTACTAATGTTAATGAGTATCTAAAACATGGTTAATAAATGTAGCTAGTTTTGGTAACTAACACAGCGGACAAAGATACCCTTAGTTTCATGAAACTTGTTTTGTCCATGACAGAAACATGTAGGGGCCCTTAAGGCTTGAAAACAGTTTTAGTATCTCAAAGCCAAAGAGCCTAGATGCATCATATGTAGTGTAGTCTTTCTTTTGAGTTTTGAGTTAAGTAACTTAGATTCTTTAATTCAACCAATAAATATCATATTCCAACTAGTAACTTAGGTCCCATTTGATTGTTTCTGTCTAAGAAAGTATTGTATGGTAAAGTGTTGTCCGGGAAAGTTTTCTGACTGGAAAAGAAACCATGTTGTTTGATTGTACATCTGATTGACTGTGCTGAATGATGAAAAAAAGTAATAATTCAATAAAAAATAAATTTAAAAAAAGTTATTTAAAAGAAATTAATAATCCAAGAAAAAAGGAAAGAGGCGGGGTTTGGTGCATAATTGTCTTTCCAGCTCATTCAACAAGAAATATATAATTTTGGGGATTTCTGGGAAAGAATATCTTACCGGGAAGGACCCTTTTTTTATGTAAATCAAACAGTCTTTCCGGTCCATTCAACCAGAAAGATTTGTTTGGATCTGAAAATATGCGTATCAAACGGGGCCTTAGATTTTTTAATTCAACCCAAATTTAAACTTAGCATGGAAATGCGTTCTACGTCACAAATGAACATATAAATTAATTAAATGTGAATATATGAATTAATTACACGTGAATCACCGCCGTAATCTATATTAATTTGCGTAATAAGATCAATTTATGAAAATAATAATATTATTTTTACAAAATTCAAAAAAATGGAGTTTTAGCCGGAATGCAAAGGTTTCAGTTCAATTAGAATAGGAATGCGATTTTTCACCCACTCTTATTCTTCTTCAAAACCAAAAACCAAAGAATTATTCTCATTTTACTTACATCTTATTTATTTTTAAAACATTATACATTGTATATACAAGTTGTTAAAGCATTAAAAAGAAAAAAAAAATTTGAACATATAAAAAAAGTATTTTTTTTTTTAAATTTGATATCAATGGAAAATGGAAAGAAAATAGAAAGTTATGAATTTCGATAATTTTAGAATTTTTTTTTTCCGATAAATAATAAGATTTTAAACTTGAAAAAATAATTGTTCATTGGTTCTATGATTTAAAATGGTTCCTTGTTGAACTTTTGTATGTATATATATATATATATATATATATATATATATATATATATATATATATATATATATATAAAATACAAATTTTATTATTTCTAAAAATAGATTTAAGACGTCCAAACGATAAAACTAAAAGCATAACAAACCATTAATATAATAATATTATATTTAAATGATTCAAATGATAATGCAAATTGTACAAATATTTAATACACAATAATTATATGCTCTAATAGCCCAATCTTATCTTTCGGGGTGTTACCTTTCCTATTATTGCCACTAATTATCGCTTATTAGTTCACTTGGTTATTATATCTATCATTTCCCCTGTATCTGGGCATTCTCGGTTCGTATAAACCAGAAGACTCATTCCCCATCAGTACATTAATCTGTTATCGATCTCTCAAGAAAACTCAGCACATCATCTTTAAAAACACCCAGTCGTTGGCCTCCTACTACATCGTCGTTCGCTGCACCACCTCAACATCTTCGAGTTTCAAGCTATGTATTTGGAAAAAGACCAGCACACCCATCTGTTGGATAAGGTGTCTAAGTCCATAGCTATTTCTGGTATGTACTTGACCGACACAGCATGTTCCATTTGGGTTGCATGGCACCATGCATTTGGATAGACTAAATGAGAGAAATAACACTTGCGGTTTGTTAATATATTATAAGTTCTAATATATTAATAGTATTACTTAATTAGTATTGATCAAGAATTAATTTGGAATTAATTAAGTGATCAAAAGATAACTAATTAAATATATGGGTTAATTATGTAAATCATTCATAACTTGTATAGTGGGCTAAAAGGCTTCATGGATTATCAAGTTGGGTTAAACTCATTGGATGCTCCATGGGAGTTACAAACCCATGGGTCATGGAAATGAAGAGTCATGACACAATAGGGTTTACATGGTGTAACCCTAAATGTGTCAATACTATATAAGTAACCCTTTCTCCACCAAAATCGGCTAGACAAAGAGAAGTGAGGGATAGGCCGATTTTTAGAGTGTTTGTATTCTCTCAAAAGTCATTCCAAAAGCATTTGGTGTTGTGTGAAGCATTTCAAGCATCACACTTGGGGTGCTAGGCTCTCAAGGTTTCAAGGAATCAAAATCAACTATAAGGTATGTATTTCTAGCTATCCTTTTAGGATTAAAGTTCCCCATGTATGCTAGATAGGATTAAGAACCTTGGAAACCAAATTTTGCATGTATTTAGACAAACATAGATCCAAGGTTATTAGGCTTGCATGTACACTTAGGAAGTGTTAGAATGCTCAAAACCCATCAGTGGTATCAGAGCCTAGGCTTGTTTGTGAATATTTGATGCAAAATAGTGTTGAATTTTTTTTTTTGCTGTCTGCACAGGGGACTCGACGAGTCCATGGGGAGGACTCGATGAGTCCAAGTGAAAATGCAACCAACTCGATGAGTTTGTTCGTGTACTCGACGAGTTGGCCATGCAGAATGCAGAAATTCGATTTGTGCTACTGGAAATGGACGCGAAACATTACCCTAAACTGTTTTAGTGTTATAAAACTTGTTTTAGATGGTGTAATGGTTGTTCTAATCCATTTACAATGGCTAATATCAAATTTTCATGATTATATGTGTTAATATGTTCATGAAATTTTGATATGAATGTTCATGTTCTTATGAGTTCTTAATTGATCATAGGAGTTACTTGTTAATATGATTAATTCATGATCTCTATGTGTTTTAATGGAGTCCATAACTTGTCCTCGAGTTATGGATAACCAAAAGTCTCTTTGTGTTAAAAACCATTAAAAGAACACATAAGTTATAAAATGAAGAGTCTTCATTTTAATGACTCATAAGTTATGAATGTGAAAAGTTTTGTAAAGTTACAAAACTTGCCCTCATGTTTTGGAGCAAGTAAAGTCACTTAATAAACTTTAGTTCCAATCCTTAGATTTTTTAAAGTTAAAAATCAACCCTTATACTTTATAATATTATAAGTTATATATATATATATATATATATATATATATATATATATATATATATATATATATACATATATACATATATATATATATATATATATATATATATAGGCATAAGATCAAGTCGTCTTACCGCTAGTATGCCTCATTCACGAAGCCGATCTATAAGGGGAGTATAAGGTTGTTGCCTATAAAATGGCAACTTAATGGGTGTCCACTCTCACCCACCGCTTCCTTGATCGGTGGAGGGTCGTTAGCTGAACGGGTAGGAGAAGGACTTATAAATTCTCATTAAAAGTATGATGAATATTATAAAGTAACTAAATGCTTTTATTAAATTCCCAATCTTAGTTACTTTAGGAAAAATGTGAATAACGTGCAAATCCATGAAATTACACTTTAAACTTTGTTTAATTCGATGGTGGAGCGTGTGTGGTTAACCGGCACACTAACTTGGACTTAACAAGGTAGGTAAAGGGTGACTTAAGGTTTATCATAATATCGGTGGAGCGTGTGTGGTTTACCGGCACATCGATTGAGTGATAAACTTTATGGGTACCAAGTGATTTGCATGGTTACTTCACACCTCGTTTTGTGATCCTCGGTATCCCAGTCACAAAACTTGGAGGGCACACTCGATATTGAAACATACCTTTGAAAACTTCATTGAATCTCAAAAGAATCTAGGAATTTCTAAAAACCAATTAAAAAACCTAATATTTATATTTCGTTTTTCATGGTGGAAATTATTAAATCGTCATTCACCAACCTTTCAAATATGTTATAGCTTGGATTACGGCATACCTCTTTTAAGTTATAATATATTGTGATTGGATCCTAGCCTAAATATTACATTTGGGTGTTTTATTAAGGACTCTCTTAATATCTAAACTAATCTTGTTCTCTTCTTTCAGATGTCTTCAAACAACGCTGCTTCTATCTCTAATCCTAATGGCTCCTTTACCCTTATGAACTTGTGTGGGAAAGTCACTTTTGACGGATCCAACATCAATGAATGGATCAAAAACATCAGGATGATTACCCGCTACAAGGATAAAGAATATGTCCTCGATAAGGAGCTTAAGGAGATTGATGAAACCACTGTAACTCCCCAGGAGAACGCTGACTTCCGGGTACAAGAAAGGGATGCTACCAAAGTAGCATGCATCATGTTGGCCACCATGATAGTTGAACTCCAAAAGTCCTATGAGGACTTCTACCCTTTTGAAATGCACCAAGACCTGATGGAAAGATACCATCAAATTGCATGACAAGAGAGGTATGAAATCATCTGCTCCATCATAACAACCATGATGAAGGATGGGGAATCCGTCACGAGCCACATGCAGAAAATGCAAAGGTATGTGGATCGGTTGCTAAAGCTTAATGTGAACTTCCCTGAGGAGCTTGCAATAGATATCATTTTGCACTCCTTACCATCGTGCTATGATCAATTCCGCATGACATATCACATGAATAAGGAAGAGGTCATACTCAGCAAAATTCAGGAACTCCTCAAGATCGCAAAAACAGGACTTAAAGGTAAGTCGGTTGTTAACACTCCTAATCCAAACTCCGCCCCTATCTTGGCAATCAGGAAAGGTAGATGGAAGAAGATAAAGAGCTCTTCAAAGGGTACCAAGGCTAGGACCCTTGATGGCTCTTCTTCAAGTGGAACCAATAAAGGTTTCGTCACTCCTTCTTCTGACCCAAAAGAGGCTGAATGCTTCTATTGTCATGAAAAGTCTCATTGGAAGCGGAACCGCCCAAAGTACCAGCAAGATGTGAAGGATGTGAAATTTAAACCCAACCATGCAGGTATTTACACTATCTTATCTAATAAATCACCCCATTCTAACTCTTGGGTCCTTGATACCGGTTGTGGTATTCATATATGTTCTGATTTGTAGGGACTAAGAAGAAGTAAAAATGTGGAGCATGGAAGAATAAACTTAATCATGGGGAATAGGAAAGCTTTACCTGTCACCAAGATTAGAGTTTATACTTTATCGCTAAGTAGTGGGTTTAATTTAGATTTGAATAAATGTTGTTATTCGGTAGAAATGGAAAGAAATATTATTTCCTTTCATGCATTGTATAAACAAGATTTTACCTTTTCATTTGATAATGAAGTTGGTTCAATTAATGCTTTCTTTAATAATATTCTTTATTTTAAAGCATTACCTTGTGATGGTATTTATGAAAGTGTGTCTGTGGTTGATAACTTAGGAAATAATGTATTGTATATTGATTATGTTAATGATAATAACTTGGATAAAGAGTCACTACGACATTGTTGTCTTGGACATATAAGCAAAAAACGCATAGGCCAACTCCAAAAGGATGGAGTCTTGGAGTCATTTGACCTAAGTTCAAATGATAGTTGTGAATCATGCTTACATGGAAAAATGAAAAAGTCACCCTTCATAGGTTCTTCTGAGAGGGGTGAAGGTTTTTTCGATCTCGTACACACGGATGTGTGTGGAACCTTCAAACATGCCACAAGGGATGCTAATCGGTATTATTTGACTTTTATTGATGATTACAGTAGATATGGATATGTATACTTAATCAAGCATAAGTCAGAGACTTTTGAAAGGTTTAAACAATTTAAACAGGAAGTCGAGAATCAATTGGGCAGGAACATTAAGATGCTTTGATCCGATCGAGGTGGTGAGTATCTTAGTTTAGAGTTCCTCGACTATCTTAGGGAATGTGAGATTGTCTCACAATTGACACCTCCCAGGACACCGTAGTTGAATGGTGTGGCTGAGAGGCGTAATCGAACCTTGTTAGATATGGTTCGTTCCATGATGAGTCGAGCTTCGCTACCAATCTCATTTTGGGGGTATGCCTTAGAGACTGCCGTCCATATCCTTAATCTAGTCCCTACAAAGAAAGTTGCCAAAACTCCTCATGAGATGTGGACTGTTAAAGTACCCAAACTATACCACATCAAGATTTGGGGTTGCGAGGCTTTCATGAGACGCGAGACTCATGATAAGCTTGAACCTCGAAGTGAGAGGTGTATTTTCATTGGCTACCCATAGCAATCCTTTGGTTACCTCTGCTATAGACCTAGTGAAAATGTAGTCTTTGTAGCAAGGAGGTCCATCTTGAGAGAGAGAGAGAGAGAGAGACAATTCATAAGCCAAGGAAACAGTGGGAGGCAAGTTGACCTTGAAGAAATTCAAGAGTCAAGTGGTGAAGGAACTTCAAACCCTAGCATTCAACTTGAGGAGGAAACTCCTGTTGAGCCAATTGACAAGTCTGTACCTCTGAGGCGATCCACAAGGGTTAGAAATCCACCTGAGCATTACTATGGATTCCATATTACTGCGGAAGGTGATACACTTATCAGTGATAAGACACTGATAGGTCTGGATGAACCTAACAGTTATGCGGAAGCCATGGCAGGCCCTGAGTCAGCCAAATGGAAAGAGGCAATGGACAGCGAGATATAGTCCATGTATGACAATCAAGTTTGGAACTTGGTTGAGAATGTACCAGGTCGTAAGACTGTAGGGTGCAAATGGATCTTCAAGAAGAAGACTGACATGGATGGTAATGTACGCACTTATAAGGCACGACAGGTTGCACAGGGTTTCTCACAAACTTCGGGGAGTTGATTATGATCAGACTTTTTCTCCAGTGGCCAAGATTAAGTCTATTAGGGTTCTGTTAGCCATAGTTGCATTTCATGACTATGAAATATGGCAAATGGATGTCAAAACCGCTTTCCTTAATGGAAAGTTGGCTGGGGATGTTTACATGAGTCAGCCAGAGGATTTGTCAATACAGAGTACCATAATAGAGTGTGTAAGCTTGAGAAATCCATTTATGGATTAAAGCAAGCACCTCGTAGATGGAATCTTTGCTTTGATGAGAAAGTCAAAGAGTTTCGCTTTTCTAGGAGTGAAGATGAATCTTGTGTGTATGTCAAAGCTAGTGGGAGTATAGTTAGCTTTTTGGTATCGTATGTGGATGAAATACTACTCATAGGAAATGACATCCCAACTCTGCAGGAAGTTAAGTCCTGGATTGGGAAGTGTTTCTCTATGAAGGACCTAGGAGAAGCTGCCTATATTCTAGGGATAATGATCTTGAGAGACCGGAGTAAAACACTAATTGGACTTAGTCAGAGTACCTACTTGGATAAGGTGCTGAAGAGATTCGGCATGCAGGACGCCAAGAAAGGAGAGTTACCCATCCAGAGTAACGGCAGATTGAGTAAGACACAAAGCCCTAGTACTGAGGCTGAGATAGCATAAATGAGTCGAATACCTTATGCGTCGGCTGTAGGATCGATCATGTATGCTATAACGTGTACTCGACCTGATGTAGCCTTTTCCTTGAGCATGGTTAGCAGGTATCAGGGGAACCCTGGCAAGGCATACTGGACTGTGGCAAAGAATATCCTCAAGTACGTACGGAGGACTAATGAATGGGTCCTTACCCTCGGTGGGAGTGATGACTTGAGAGTTGTTGGGTATAGTGATGCTAGCTTTCAGACTGGAAGGGATAATTTCCGCTCTCAGTCATGTTGGGTCTTTACCTTAAACGGAGGAGCAATTTCTTGGAATAGTTCCAAGCAAGAAACAATGGATGATTCAACTTGGGAATTAGAGCATATAGCAACGAGCAAGGCAGCAAAGGAGGCAATATGGCTGAAGAACTTCATTGGACACCTTGGTGTTGTACCAGCTATTAAGGAGCCAATGGAGATTTTCTGTGATAGTGAAAGTGTTGTTGCCTTAGCCAAGGAACCAAGGGATCACGGGAGACCCAGACACATCGACAAAAAATACCATTTCATCAGACATCGAATAGAAGAAGGACTCCTTATGGCAAAGATGGTATCATTGGATGAGAATCCAACAGATCCCCTCACGAAAGGACTGACTCGGGTTAAGCATCTCCGGCATGCTCGGAGCATAAGGCTGAAGGATGATATTAGATTTAGTAGTTAGATAATCTAGAAATTTGTAAAATGTAATTGACATTAGATGATGAATAAAAGGTGTTTTATTTATGAGTAAAGTGTTGCTATCTCTTGTTGATCGTTTACTATATTTCTTTTGCATGTTTTGACTTCCAGAATAATTATGTTTGGTATATCATATTATTCGAACCTCCACAGTCGGTCATATGTCGGAAGTAGGTATGAATCAAGACTGTCATGATTGGTTGCAGAGGTCTAAGTTGATGGACATGGCTACAACAATCATGAGTGCTCATAATTTCTGAGCATTAGACTCAACTCACTCTCATTGGAATCACTTCATGGAATTTATCTCGAGTGATCGTGAGACAGTGATATCATATAAGTCTTCAAACCTAGAGATATGATTTGTTACTTATGAGTTGGTTATGCATTGATTGTACGAAAACGCATTGGTAATTCGATGTTATAAAACGTGCTTTTGTGTATAATTCAATGAGTAGTAGAACAAACATATGAATCAAAGTTTACCTGTTCCTTCTTGCATTAGAAGCTGATATCTGGGCCCCTCGATGATTTTGTTTTGACCTATGTACCGGGCCCGATCAGAACTAAGTTGATGTGTTCAATGAAGTTCTTTGTCAAACAAATCGGAAATCGGGAAACAAACTGCTGGACAATAAGTAAGACATTGTTCCATGTATTTGTCCAGCTGATATCTAGAACAGAGGATTATATGATCACTTATCGTAAATGGTGTATCATCATCTTCTTAGTTTCGAGAGACCTTGAAAGAGCTATGATTGATGATCGGTTCCTGAAGTCATACTTGTAGTTATAGTTATTAGACTTATCCAAGTGGGAGACTGTTGGATACAGTGTCTAAGTCCATAACTATTTCTGGTATGTACTTGACCTAGCCTGGCATGGTCCATTTGGTTGCATGGCACCATGCATTTGGATAGACAAAATGAGAGAAATAACACTTATGGTTTGTTAATATATTATAAGCTCTAATATATTAATAGTATTACTTAATTGGTATTGATCAAGAATTAATTTCGAATTAATTAAGTGATCAAAAGATAACTAATTAAATATATGGGTTGATTATGCAAATCATCCATAACTTGTATAGTGGGCTAAAAGGCTTCATGGATTATCAAGTTAGGTTAAACCCATTAGATGCTCCATGGATGTTCCATCAGAGTTACAAACCCATGGGTCATGGAAACGAAGAGTCATGACACATTAGGGTTTACATGGTGTAACCCTAGATGTGTCAACACTATATAAGTAACACTTTCTCCACCAAAATCGGCTAGACAAAAAGAAGTGAGAGCTAGGCCGATTTTAGAGTGTTTGTATTCTCTCAAAAGTCGTTCCAAAAGCATTTGGTTTTGTGTGAAGCATTTGAGGCATCACACTTGGGGTGCTAGGCTCTTAAGGTTTCAAGGAATCAAAATCAACTACAAGATATGTATTTCTAGCTATCCTTTTAGGATTAAAGTTCCCCTTGTATGCTAGATAGGATTATGAACCTTGAAAACCAAATTTTGCATGTATTTAGACAAACATAGATCCAAGGTTATTAGGGTTGCATGTACACTTAGGAAGTGTTAGAATGCTCAAAACCCATCACCATCACCTTCGCTGATCATCGCTACCACCAAAACTTCCCAATTCTACATGCACCTAACTGAATCTCGGTTCAATTCCTCATGTCGATTCAATTTTTGAATCCTCTTCTTCTCTTAAATTTCTGTAGGATTCGTCATTCAAATTTTTAATCCTATCCTTCCCTTAAATCTTTTTGATAAACATTCAAATTTTGGAAACACTTTCTCTCACCTGCTCTCAAAAAAACCTAATTGCGTTGGTTTGGTTGCAGGTTTAATGAAGGTTTCAAGAAATCCAAGCTTTAATGGGTAATACGTAATCACTCGATATGAATTATGGGGTAGGTTTGCTTTTATCACCATTAGTTGTGTCTTCTTCAAATGGTCCCCTACTACCAACAAGAGTAATCATGAGTTTCTCGCTTTGTTTTCTTGCACTGATATCTGCGTTAAAACAACTATTTATTTTCATCTTCTTTACAATTATTAATTGAAATTAGGTGGTATTTACTTTGTAAACATTAGGTGGTATTTACTTTGTATATGTGAGCGCGAATTGAAGTCACCCTGAGATCTTTTTCCAGAAAAAGAAATCCTAAGATCTCTCTCTCTCCCTCTCTCTCTCTATCTCCCTCTCTCTCTCTCTCTCTCAAATATCACTTCAACAGAGGCTCTATGTGTTCCAAAAAAAACCAACCCATAACAACATGGCCTACTTCATGGTAAGTTGCAATGTGTGTGATATTTAACAACCAGGGATCAGTTTTTGACGTTCAATGATCAGTCTGTATAGACATCAAGACATGGTGTTTTAAGTAACAAGGTTATTTGAATCATGAACAAGGCTTTCTCAATTTATCAATTTTTGGATTTGCTGCATTGTATGGAGCTCGACTCCTTATTGATAATACATAAAGCCTAGAACTTTAACTCAACATTGTAAACTTTTTTTTTTTGTCTTTTGCAGCACAATGGCTCTTTTTTGGTAGTCAATTGAAAGTAACATTCATATCTATATGGTTCAGTGAAGGTGACTTTTAGGCTTATTTGCATTGCATAGGACATGATTAAAACATTTTTTTGCAATGTTTCAAGCTAAAATTGTTTCTCACTTCATAGTTGTGATGTTATCTTTTTTTTTCTTCTTATAGCTTTAGATATCCAGATAAGAGTATACCCAAATATTAATTTAGTTACACTTTAGGTTGCAGTTTACTTGGTAACCCTATTTTTTGTTCTTGTTTGGCAATAAATACAAATTCATAAAAAGAATCATGCAACATTTCACATTGGCTTTGGGATATGTTGTTAACGAACTTGCAATGTTGCAGGTCAAAGATTCTCATATGTCAGGTCCATAAAATTGTGTTCGAATAAATGGAAGTTTTGGTATTGTGACAACTTCAATTGCAGGTATGAATGGGATTTTTTTTGAAATATATGGTTTGTGATATCATAGCATGAAGCTCATGTGGTGCAAAATTCACTGATAGTGAAAAAAGTGGGGCTGCAACAATAAAGAAATTAATATGTCACTTCTGAGAAATGATAAGAAGGGGATGTCCCTCTTTGTGCCAACATTTGATCGATGTCAGAATTAAGGTAAATCTCATAATTTTTTTTTAAAAGGATTTGAAGTTCGTTAAATATTACCAAATCTCAAATTAGCAATTTGTGGTGTTTGTGTATGGTACTGTAGGCTTGGGATCTAGGAGGAAGAGTTGTCAAAGCATGAAGAACATTTGGTGCTTAAAATTTCAGAAACATAAATTAAAGAGATAGAGAAAGAGGCATATGAAGCAATCTTCACACATAACATAAGGTACTTATGTGTACTCCTTAATAGATTTGGATGCTAATTTGATTATTTTTTAGTGAATATAAAATACTGGATTTTTTTAATGCAATCATTATGGATGTAATCTTCATGGATAGCTTGGAATGATAAAAGCAATACCAATCTAGAAAAAGCATTGGATACTTTGAGTTTCAAAGAGGACAATTTTTTAAATGCAATCACTATGGAGATAAAATTCATGTGGAGAAAGATAAGTGGACATAGTTGTGGTGCTTTTCAAATTAAGGGTGTTTTTGTCATTTTAGAGAAAAAATATTAGGTGTTGAAGATGAAGTCGATATTTGTGATCACTTTGTTATTATTTGTTGTTGTTTGGGATATTTTCGATTAACGTGTTGGTTGATTGAGGACTTGGAACCTTAAGTTCTATTTTCCAATATGCATAATTTAAATGGTTCAAGATACCCTCTTAAAATTATTGGCTTTCACACTTATTTTCTTTCAAAGGGAATTATCAAAGTCAGGGGATAACAAATCATGTAGGGTTATTAAAAGGTAACATTAATGCATTAAATTTCTCATTTTGCATGTGTGCTCTTTATACAAGTTTACCAAATTTAAAACTTCATCCTTGTTTGAAGGATGCACTTAGTAAAACACGTTAAACTATTTATTGTTTATAGTTAGATTATTAAAATATCGTATAAATAGTATTATAAAATTTATTAAAAATTCCATTATATATAAAACATTAGTTTTGTTTTTTCATATATATAATAAAAGCAAATAGGTAATATGAGTTTTGATTATATAGATTTGGAAAAATCATTTGAAATAAATTTAAAAGAATAATTATATTTTGTATCTCATATAAGATACATTCCATAACAAAAAATGTAATGCTTTGTATGTGAATAACCATACTAAAATCAAAATCAAAATCCAAAACATAAAATTTTCCTAACTCTAAACTCTAAATCTCAAACTTTAAACCCCAAACCTTTAACAATAAGCATAAATACATTTCAAAACATCTTTGCAATTTAAAATCCACTAAAAGCTTCCAACCATAAAGCCCTCACAATTTATGGTCAAATCTGCATTTTTTATTACCTGACATGAAATATAAGATGTTTATTGAAGAAAACTATTCGCATTCACCATTTATATAACAATGTAATCTACGGATTCCTTCAAAAAAAAAATTACTTTTTCCAGAAAAAAAAAACAATACAGACCCCCTCCCCCACCCCTATGACCTTCTGATGTATTGCGCGGGTAATGGCTAGTGTGTGTGTATATATATATATATATATATATATATATATATATATATATATATATATATATTATTCTAACTAATTATTGTGTGGTTGTAGGAATGATTGTGGGCCAATCATTTTACTTATTTTAAGAAAGTGGATAATACATATTATCAAATTAAAGATAATTAGAAAATATCATCTAATTTCATTTTAAGGGTATTTTAGTCAATTAAAATAAATTTAAAAAAGAAAATTTTCATATTTTAAGGGATAATAGATTCTATTAATTTTCATATGTTTATAAAAAATAAAAATATTCTTGAACCATAAAATAATAAAAAATTTTGAACCTATTTATTGATCATGACTTTAAAAACTTCTTGTAGAATAACAAATTCTTGAAACATCAATTAAAGAATAAAAACAAAAATTATATTAAATCTTATAGAATACAAGTAACAATTGCTAAGAATTACATTTATTGATAAAGAATAAAACTAAAAAACTTTCAAATCGGGGAAAAACATCAAAATCTAACAAAGACACGAATACATTCTAAAAGAATAATGTTGCTAAGAATCACTTTTAATTTTATGGTATGTGCTTCAAGCATCAACTTTTGTGGAAACAAATCCAATGCATAAATCAATGAGAAATGTATCCATATTCCATTCCAACATAATTTGAATTCGTGAATCCATTATGAAAGAATTGGAATTCAAGATTCAGTTACAATATGCATTATGTTGGAAAAATATCCAAGTAAAAAAAATGCATAAATCAGTAGAACAATGGAGATGAGATGCACAATCGATAAACATTTGATAAAAATTCCATCACTAACCATGAATACAATCTGAGACTGCCATGACATGTTGAACAATCAACATCACCATATTTCTCTTTGGCGTTTCATCAAACACTCTTAAGGCGCTCCCTGAATCACCCCATTTTCTATGAATCATGAATGAAAAAATTCCAATTCAGAACCATCAACATAAAATTCATATTAATAACAAGATTAATCGACCCAATAGAACACCCAAAGGAAATGTTTGTTTCCTTTTGTAACTGTCAAGTGAAATATCAAACACGTACACAATTGTACTTCATATTCTTCATGTCGATCTCAAACAACAAACACACATCCAAAATACCCCCTCGATATCTATAAAAACGAACAAAAAAGGAAAGAAAGAGGAACATTACCTATGTTTATAGTTGTTGCCTTTCCGGATTAACAAATAGCCTACCTACGGCTGCCTTCGTCTTTCCTTCCTCGATCAAGCAAAGGACAGGAGATACTATCATCGTGATGGCTCTATTAAGGCAGCTAACCCACACCTCGTCTCTGCATCCACTGGATCTGATGGAAACCTTCAATTACACCGAGACCTCCTTTGCCCTCGCCTTCGCCCTCTTTTGTTCCCCAAACCGCAAACCTTTGAAGGTCTCATCTGCGTTGCCCTAATAAGACCGCAGCAGCTTCGCTGCTTCACTCCCATGACCTAGCAGCCCCAAAGACTTCTCCCTTCGCACGATCTGATAGCGTCGATACCCTCTCAATCTACTTTTTTTTGCCTGCGACGAACAAAGAACCAAGACCTGCACCGCTATCTTGGTGCTTTCCTTCGTGAATACCTTCAGTTGTTCCTCTACTATCGATAGGATGCTAGGGCTTTATTGGGTGGCGGGATTGAATCTATTTAGGAGGAAAACACGCCTACTGATTTATTTAATTAGGTTAAAAGTCAAAGCTAGCAACATTATAAGGAGTATTTATGGAATCTATTTACCAAATTACTAAATAACCCTTATTTATTTATTTAATTATTTAATTATTTATTTAATTTTGATTGGCTCGCAATCATTCTCACATCCACACAATATTTAGTTAAAATACATAAGTACACACACACACACACACACACACACACACACACACACACACATATATATATATATATATATATATATATATATATATATATATATATATATACATAGCAGGGCTCAATTGAGGGAATCAATTTCAATCACACATTTATTTTGCCGCAAAACACTTAGGGGTACCAGCGGAAATGGATAATGGGTACACATGTGTTTTCCTATCAAACATGTTTCCTTAAACTATGTTAATCATTATCTTAATATACCCGAAATTTCTATTTTTTTTTTTTTTTTGGATTTCTAGAAAGCTATTTTTATTGAAAATAATTTTAAATATATCAAAATTCATAATTTTTTATTCTCAATAAATAGATATCCATATTGATATAGTTTTAAGATAAAATAATTTTTTTTTAAAGTTTCAGCTCTCCTTATTCAATAGTGAATAAAAATCCATCAGATATTTATTACAGTACATTCGTTATTCATTTACGAATAAAATGTATGCATAACTTTTTTTTAATAGTTTGAGTATCGTTCATATATGAATATAACATGTAATAAAGTTTTTTTTATTTAAAATATATTTATATATGAATAAAACGTGTATTAATTGTCGTCATATTTTATATTAATATATGAATAAAACATTTATCAAATTTTTTTTACAGTTAATTTGTTATTCATATAGGAATAAGTAGTATAAATGATACTTAAACTGTAAAAACAAATTAAAAATATTTTTTCATTCATAAGTGAATAACAAATGTACTGTAATAAAAATCTTATGCGTTTCTATTCACTTATAAATAACGATAGCTGAAACTATAAAAAAAATAAAAAATTAATTTATCATAAAAATATATCAATATGGATATCTATTTGTAGAGCATAAATATTATGAATTCTATATATTTAAAATCATTTTTCGATAAAAATAATTCCTTAAAAATTGAAAATACGAAAAAAAAAAAAAAAAAAAAAAAAAAAAAAAACTATGTTTTGTATATAATAAGGTAATGATTAGGATAGTTGAAAGAAACATGTTTTGTTGGAAAACACACGTGTATTCCTTTCCCGTTTATGCTGGTACGATGAAGGTTTTTGCGGCAAAAATAAATAAGTGGTTGAGAATGATTCTCCAATTCTTAACATTTTTTATTTTCTTAATTGAACTTACTTCTCTCTCTCTCTCTCTCTCTCTCTCTATATATATATATATATATATATATATATATATATATATATATATATATATATATATATCCCGCGTATAACGCGGGGACATATAAAAAATACTTATAAATCCAAAAATAATCCGAATAACTAATCAATGTTTTCAAAAAAATATTAATTTACAAAGATAGATGTTTTATTTGTAAAATTATAATTATTAGTTAAAATTAATATATACATTGGAATATCTGATTGACGTTCTATATGTGTGGATATTTGATACACATAAGTGTACATTTATTAATTTACACTAATCATGCAAAATGTTTCGAAGATGCGAACGTTATTTAAAAATTGTAATCTTAACAATATATATGTGCTAATATTGATTCTTGTAATTGTGATTTACACAGTATAGACAACATCAACACGGATTTTTTTTTTTTTAATTTGCTAAGTTTTTTTTTATTATTTAATAGTACTTATTATATGTGCTACTATGCCTTTGAAACTTGAAAGAAAATTCTAAATAGAATAATGACTATAAATAATAATTACTTTAAATTTACAGCAAGAGACATTTAAACGATAACCAATTCCAACACTTGAAAAGGCTTCAACATCATCAGCTAAATTGACAGGTAGAAACTATAAGAAAATAGTTAAAATGTTGAAAAAAAAACTAAAAATTAACATTTTTAGCATTCTTTAGAAGATAAGATACTATATAATTGATAACAATAGTATAGAGTGAGTACCTTATTTTTTAACGTTCTCCATAGCGTTAGCAATAAGTTCACCGATCTCCATTCTCTACACATACACACTCTTCTTTGAGATTTTTTTGTTCATAGACGATAACCAAACGATCGTTAATTGTTTATATATTCTCACTGTCATGAAATATGGATGCAAAACATATGTTGCTTCCATCATGCTGATTAACTCTATAAATTTGATTCGTATAGAAAAGAATGAAAGAAGCATCCTAATTTTCAGATGTTGTTATTTTTGTCGTTTAATAAACATTTGAATGAAAGCACATTAATATATTCTTGTTAGGGAGGATAGAGTAATGGTAAAATTTGGAGGTACCATTGGTACCTCCAAGACAACACTCTAGCTTGAGTGGGCCACGAGGAGTGGGTTGTTTATGTAGCTTCACTAACCCGCTTCATCCTCTTTATCTCTCTTTCTCTCTCTCTCCTCTTGTACCATGTGTCTTAAAACTTATACCTTAGTTTTTTTTTTTGTAATTTTTTAATTGAGTGTATTGAGTGAGTTGAAAAATATAAGGTTTCCATGTGGTGTGGGATGGAAAAGATGGAAGAGATAAGAGAGGGAAAAGCTAATATGGTAGTGAGTTCATGAATGATGGTCTCCATATTGAATGGTAAAGATAATGTTATTAATTTAAAAAAAATGTTTGAATATAATAATCAATAATTTAAAAAAATTAACCCCTTTAAGTACACTATCAAATATAATCAAAAGCTTCGATTGTCCATCTAAAGCACTTACGACTCAAAATTTATTGAAATAATCGATGGCGTTAGCAAATTGAAACACTATCTGACTCTTACAATTCCAGACAATGAAAATCATAAATTTAGATCAAATACAATATTATGACATATTGAATAAGCATAATCAAAAGGTGGTAATTATGTTGTAGACACAGAAGGTAATAAACAATTTATATTAAAATGACCATTATACCCTTGCATCTTTCATAAGGAACCAAAAGTCAAAAATATTCGTTTGTACTCTTTAATAAAGTGTAATATTTAAATATTTACCAAATTATCTCTGATCATAGATAGGGCTGATCATACCTTGTAGTCATCACCTGTACAACATTTAAAAAATACAAGAAACGTTATAAAAAATAAACTATAGTTCTGATATCTCTTCTAAGGTACATATGATTATTGAAAGTAACACCAAAAAAATCTTCAATGTTCAAGTGGTTCTTAATACAACTACCCTCCAGTTTTAGGGCTTTCGACTTCACCCCAAACTCAAGTAGAAACGGGCCCTCAAATACTTTAAAAAACTTGAAAGATTAAAATACACAAAAAAAAAAAGATGAAAAGGGGAAAATGAACTTTCAAATCTAACAACAATATTTCATAGACAATACTACGAACAAGCTTGAAACATGCAAACAGAGATGAACGAACATCATAATTAGATTAACACCATACACTCAGTTAGTCTTATCTTTCTTCTTCCCTTATAGGAGTTTATAAAACATTTATATTTTTTGATGGATTTCAGAATTACTTTTTTTGAGATGTGCGAGGCTGCAAAGAATAAAACAACAAATAAATGGAAATGATAGGTAATCGTAAAATCCAGATAATAGAATGAGTAATTCCGTTCCAGAAACTTGTTTGTGAGGCATAGAACAGAACATAATGAAAATTTAATACGATTTTTATGTTATATATTGCAATTTAAATTATAAAGATAATCATTCACATATCTTTGTTTAGTTATTATTATGTAATTAAAAAAGGTTTATATTGCAACTTTTATACTAATGTCTTATCTTATTGCTGAGAAAACCTAGATACTGACAATGTTCCCAACCCTATTTTCAAGAGTGTAGGGTTTATTATACTTCTCAGTGTGCCCGGACAATGCAAGTACTTGCATATCATCAAGTTCACAACTAAAATGTATTCCAAAACACAAAAGAAAAATTAGAAATATGAGTTCTATGTATCTCTCATTTGAAAAAAAAAAACATAATAATATGTAATAGATAAATTAGAAGACAGTTTTTCCAAAATAAAAAAAAAAAGAAAAAGAAAACCCTAATATGTAACCAAAAGTAATCAATCATAAACATTTTCCAATAAGATTTATCGATGTAATCTATTTACATTGGTATACTAAAACTCTAGATGTTTTATAATATTAAAAAGGGATAGGTGAATATCTCCTTTCTGAGAGCCCAATTTGTGTTTTTATAAATCAAAACAAATATCACTATTGGGTTTTGCTGAGTTGTAGGATATGTGGATCACTCACTGGTATAAGGGTTTGAATTTCATCTCTAAATTCAGGAAGGGATCAAATAGGTAAAGCATTATAGACATTGACTCGGGTGTATCTTCCATTCACGATTTCGTAAGCCACAAAAAAAAATCATTGGCTAACGACATATACAAGAAAAGTAAAAATAAAAAATAAAATCGACATATACAAATTCACTATCCAGTGGATATATCTTCCAAATCGAAACAATGGATGAAAGGTAGTGGTGCTATTGTATCCATCCTTTTGCTCTTAGATACCTATAACTTAAAAAATCAAAATCAACAATACAAATCATAAGAAGGAAAATCGAAGCAGATTTAGAAAACGTAACCATTATTGATCTAAACATAAATCAAAAGGTTTTATAGATTGGAAATTCATAGTTGAAACAGAATAAAATAAACATAATCTAAAACTTAACCAAAATCAAGGTTTTAAATAACGTAAGACATGACTTAGCGGCAATATCAAGCCTCAAGATTTTCCATGCCTTGGCGTGCCACGTTGTTTGTAAGGTGTGACTTAAGGCATCAGTTTTGTATATAATTTCTATTTTTATATGTATTTTCAACCATTATTCATTTTTGTACACATATATGAGTTAAGACGGAATTTTGGTAAAACTTGGCGGCAGGTACAAGTCTTGAACCATGGCGCGCCATGGCGGAGCCATAACGAGCTTTTTAGAACCTTGACCAATATCGATCTAAACTACAACCAAATTAAAGTAAAATCCAAATAAATTTTATCTCTATATCATTCCTAATTCTTCCATGATGATCGAACACAAGATTGATCCATACAAATCGAAGCTCACAAGTATTCTATTTCTTCTTTACCCTATTTTCTTCTTCAGTACAAAACTTAAGTTAGATAGATTATGTAAAAAAATAAGGAGAGAGTGTATGGGTACTGGTAATAAGGGTGCGGTGGGGTATTTTTTTTTTTCATTTTATTTTTGGTGAGATTTAATTGTCATTAATAGAATTCCTAATTTAATTAATTTTACTTTTGATGAGATTTAATTGCTATTAATAAAAACCATAATTTAAAACGTAATATACGTTTTATAAATTTGGTAGACAAAAATAAAATAATTGTCAAAGATGATATCAGCAAATAATTCAATGGTGGAAAATATAGGATTTAAATGCATAGCTTTGATTTCTTCAATTTAGAATTAAAGGTTCTTTTTTAATTTTATATATATATATATATATATATATATATATATATATATATATATATATATATATATATATATATATATATATATAGGGAAAAGTGAATATACCCTTAAGGGTATATAAGATTACGTATCCTAACTATCAAAACTACGTAGTTTTGTTAAATGGTTTAATTTTCTGAAAATAAAATAAAAAAAAAAAACAAATCAATTTACAGACGTGTTTCCTTATTCACTATCGAATTCAATTGGTCAATTTCTTTTTGTTCTATGATTTGTTGCATCACAATCCCTGAGGTTTTGAACGAAATAAAAAATTGACATTGATGACAAAAAAGATTTCAAAGAAATCGGAATTAGAAGTTATTTAATTGGAAATCACAGAAATCGTGAAGAGTTCAATTCACAGAAGACTTAAAAATCGATTTCATGGTCAATTCTTTTTGTTCTATGATCGACTCTGCTTCACAATTCCTGAGATTTTGAACGAAAAAAAATGACATCGATCATAAAAAAATATTTCAAAGAAATCGGAATTACAAGTGACTGTAATCAGAAATCACAGAAATCGTGAAGTATTCAATTCACAGAAGACTTAAAAAAATGATTTCAAAGGGATAACACATGTGAATGTCAATGTTACTGCTATAGCACTTTTACAATTCACCAATGATTTCACTTTCAACTACTATGTTGTTAAATTTACACTTCAGTACTCATATGTTGATTGTTTCCACCAACTAACTGATACATTATTCATTATGTTCATCATTATTGTATTACAAACAATATATTTGCAATATGATTATGTATTTGTTTTCTGTACTATTGCTTTGTCATTTGTAAATTTACAAATTTTCAATTAGGGACATAGAAAGCTGTTTTAAAAGTTGTTCTTTCAAATGAAAGAGGGAAATATGAAACACAAAGGATGATTTTATCATTGTAAAATACCTACAGAAAGTCCTTTCTTTTCATGTGGTAACAAATTAGTTAAAGCTTTACCAAACAAAACATCACAAATTCCAAAATATTTAAAAAAAAAATCAAGTCAACAGTATGTATAGAATTATACACTCATAATATACCAACTATGACTTGATCCCTTTGTCAATCTATTGTTGCTACAATGGCGTAATATACCATAAATGAAAGTATGCAGTTCCCACAAATATATTAGCAAATGATACTCATGTTTTGTTGTATTTCTTTAAGGGAAATCTCCGATACAGTCCCAATATTTTGGCCCAATTTATCGTTTAATCTCAACTTTTATTTTTTAAATAGAAACGTCCTGATTATTTTAGTTGAATTTATTACTTTTGATATAATGAAAAAGTGAGGCCATCTCTAAAAATTTATTGGCATGGAATTAATATGGTCAAGTTCTTATAGTCTTTTACTTGTAGTTTTATGGAGGCCATGGTGTTTGAAACCGAAGCAGTTGATCAGGCCATAGAACCGTATATAAATGAAAATGTTAACACAAACGATTCCATGGAAGCAACATATGAATCTGAAGAACTTAATGATTTCAGTGTGAAAATTGAAATTGACGAATATGATGTTGATGATGAAAGGATATTGGGAATGGTTTTTGATACACCCTATGATGCCTATACATTTTATAATGATTATTCGTTTTTGCATGGATTTGTTATACGTAGAGATGACACAATTAAAAATCCTAAAACAAATGAGCCTTTTCGAAAGATATATGTATGCAGCAAAGAAGGTTTCAAACGGATGGACAAAAATGATTCAAGTGAAAAATGAGAAAAAATGTCCTAGAGATGTTAGAACCGGATGTCAAGCTAAGCTTCGAATAACAAGACAGGAAGATGGAAAATGGTTGGTGGACTCGTTTAATGACACATAATCACGACTTGACCATGACACCTACGAAGTTGATGAAGCATCGATCTCATAGCAATTTCCACCGTTCAATAGAAGGTAAATCTCTTATGGTGCAACTTGGTCAAGCAAGGTTAAAACCTTCTCAGATTAAAAAGGTTGTTAATAGTGAAAACCTCAAATGTACCTGATGTAACTTCAAAGCAATGTGCTGATGTTTTATCTGAGCATCGAAAACAACATAGAGGAAAGGAGTTTTATGGGCTTAAAACATTTTCAAGATAAAATATTAGTTGACAGTGACCAATATTTTATCATGGATTTTTCTGATGATGGGTATCCTAGAATGATCAAGCAAATCGAAAAAACTCTATGTCTTTGGAGAATGCATCTCCAAGTTCTTGTATGGGAGTTTCACAAGTAGATATGGTGCCACAGTTATCTATCTGTGATCCTCTTGGTCCAGTTACTACGAAAGGGCATCCTAAACTTGCAAGTAGAATCAAGTCTTCGTTAAAAGCCCCTAAAAAACGAACATGCTCTTACTGTCAAGGATTGAGTCATTATGCCACTAGTTTTTCAAAAAGAAAGGTACTTATAAGAATAATTTAGTTTTCATGATTAAGTACTCTAATAAGTATATTAACAATTTTTTTTCATTATCAGGCGGATGAATCGTTGCAAGAGACATAATGACGAGATGTGTTGTTTCTGTGGGCAAAAGAAAAACTAGATGCTTCATGACATTTTTTTTGGTTAACTGCATATTTTCATGTTTTAGACACAAACAATGTATGAAACTATGAATAATCTAGAAGTTATTGATGTTTCTTAACAATTTAAATGTTTTCGAATGAAATATGTTGATTGTTTGTGAAAAAAATACGATGGTATTTTGTGAAAAAATAAATTTATGAGGGTATTTTGTGACAAAAACAAAAAAACGATGGTATTTTGTGAAAAAAAAAACAAAATTATGAGGGTATTTTGTGACAAAAACAAAAATACGATGGTATTTTGTGAAAAAAAATTATGAGGGTATTTTGTGAAACAAAACAAAAATATGATGGTATTTTGTGAAAAAAACAAAATTATAAGGGTATTTTGCGACAAAAACAAAAATACGATTGTATTTTGTGAAAAGAAGAAAGTATGATGCCATTTTGTGAAAAAAAAAAATGAAAATTTGAGGCTATTTTGTGAACAAACTGAAATTTGAGGCTATTTTGTGATAAAAAGAAAGTATAAGGCTAGTTTGTGAAAATTAAAGAAAAATTGTGGCTATTTTGTGAAAAAAAAAAAAAAAGAAATTATGAGGCCATTTTGTGAAAAAAGTGAAATTTGAGGCTATTTTGTGATAAAAAGAAAGTATGAGGCTAGTTTGTGTAAAAAAAAACAAAAATTTGTGACTCTTTTGTGAGAAAAAAAGTATGAGGCCATTATGTGAAAAAAAAAATTGAGGCTATTTTGTGAAAAAACTGAAATTTGAGGCTATTTTGTGAAAAAAAGAAAGTATCAGGCTAATTTGTGAAAAAAAAAAAAGTTTGTGGCTATTTTGTGAAAAGAAGAAAGCATGAGGCTATTTTGTGAAAAAAAATAACAAAAATTTTAGGCTATTTTTGTGAAAAAAGGAAAGTATGAGGCTATTATGTGAAAAAAAACGAAAATTTAAGGCTAATTTGTGGGAAAAAAATAACTAAAAGTTGTGGTTATTTTGTGAAAAAAGGAAAGTATGAAGCTATTATGTGGAAAAAAACAAAATTTTGAGGCTATTTTGTGAAAAAACTAAACTTTGAGGCTATTTTCTGGAAAAAAAAAGTATGAAGCTATATCATTATTCACAATCTTATTTAACAAACACATCATACAACCAAGTAGGAAATCTGGAAATTTAATGATTTACATTTCATTAAAATATCGCGAAAGTTAGTTTTGTTGGAATAGTGTCTAAGGCTGCAACTATATTAGGCAAGTATTTGATCCGGTTGTACATGGTCCTTTTGGGTTGCCTTCACCATAGCAACTTGATGGATGATTTGTTAAGAGAGAGTAAATATTATAAGGAATAATATATGGTTATTTGATTAATATAAGTCATAGATTAATTGGAATTAATTTGGTGACTTAAAGAGATTAATTAAATAAGAGGGTATAAACTGTCAATTGTTTGATAGTTACACTTTAGACTATAAATCCTTATCCTAGATAGGATGGACGATTTCTAGGGCTTGGATAAGCCAAAATCGTCCATAGGGTTATCTATGGAATGGATTTGGATAGCCTTAAGAGAAGATTATCCAATTAGGGTTTAGGTTGTAACCCTTAAGGAGTCTACAAGTATAAATAGACCCTAGGGGTGAGGGAATTCGACACACCATCTAAAGTAGAGATACTCTGGCCGAATTCCTCCCCTCTCCTCTCTCCTAAATCATCTTGCTTGCTATTGGTGTTTGTAAGCCATTAGAGGAGTGACATTTGTGACTCTAGAAGCTCCAAGACAACAAGATCAACAAGGAACTCAAAGGTATGATTCTAGATCTGTTTCAATGTTGTTATTTAACCTAATTAGCCATTAGAAGTCTTGGATTCAAAGCATGTTTAATTAGAAAGCCTAGATCCAAGCATTAGGGTTTTGCATGCGCACATAGGAAAGTTCTTATGGCTAAAACCCATCAAGTTTTACACTCAAAATTCATTACAACAATAAAATGTATATCAACATACAATGGTGTTTGTACATATGTGTTTCATTTTTCACCACCTACATTGGGGTTTGGGTAACATGGTAGTCCCTAATCAAAGCTTCTATCGATACTTATAGTGGGAATCCATGGAAAGGAAAATATGAAGATAACTAAACTGCATCTTTCAATATGTGAATGCTTTATGAAGTGTGAGGGAAAATAAGTCTTTTTTGATTTGAGGGAGCAATCAAGAAACACCATGTGACCTCTATTAAAGCCCGATAATCAAATATTCAAACAGATTCAATATGGCATAATAAGTTGACCAAAAGCAACAAGAAAGCATTGATGGTATATATTTGACGGAGAGTCAACTAATCAGCCGGACAACAACGCCACCTTCTGAACCTCCCTCTCTTTTAATGATAGCGAAAATCTTCTCAACAAGCACTCTCAAAGACCAAGATTTTTTTGGATTTCGTAGTATTGCAATCAAAGGTCAATGGGCAGGAGACAGAAAGTAATGTAACTTTATAGTTGAATAAAATTTTTGGCATTAAATAGGGGAAAATATTACCTCTACTTCATGGGATTGTAAGAATGACTTCTTGTCACCTGAAGGAGACCTTAGTATATGAAATAAAAGTTATAAAGAACAAAGAAAAAGTGTGTATGACACATACCTAATGGGGGAATTTGTTAAAAGGGGCAGTAAAAAGGTGAAGCATATAATATCTTATATAAAAGTCACCCTCTCCCTGTAAAGACACTTGATTACCAATCACAAACCAAAAAAAATCAAGAATTCATTTCCTAAGGTAAAGAAGATCAAGATTAGAAGCCTTACAAGCAAGCCTAAAAGAAGAAAAATGCTTTGTCCATCGCTTGATAAAAGGTCAGTGTTCATCAAAGTTGGTTGAACCTCATTTGCATGTAGTTTTGCATGAGGAATTGGTGTTAAAGGAGTCGCAAGAGTTTCTAGAGCCTCCTGAACCTTTGACAATAAATCAATATATATACCATAAATATGATTAAAAAGAACACATAAAGAGGTGACACCTGCCACACACACCCATTGTTCCAAGGCTATGTGTTCTTAGTTAGGCTTCCTAGACACTTACTTGTAGTTTATATTTGTTATGGACTATTTCTTAGATGCATATATATATATATATATATATATATATATATATATATATATATATATATATATATATATATATACAATAGAAATGCACCAACCAGAAACAATGTTGCAAATGAAAAACCATTTGAGATTCACATAAAAAGAATGAAAAAATAGTGTTATTATAGGAGATGACATTTTATCGAACACCTGGTGGGCTTCTTTTAATATAGTTGCAAATGTAAAACCATTTGAGATTCACAAATCATTGACATTCTGTGGAAACACATACTCAAACTGAATCATAAATGAACTTTGAGTCAAATGAATTAGTCTCCATTCTTCAAAGATTAAACTTCCAACAATAGGATATATAATAACTTTTGAGTTCTAGTTTTCTGAATTTTAGAGATTTAGATTAAATCAAAAAACTTGGAAGAAAAACTTAAGAGAGGAAATCAACTAACAGTTGGTTGTCTTGAGAAAAGGAAGCCATTTGAAATATGATAAAAGGAAATCGTTGTCTCGCTCGGTCGTTAAGGTGTAAGCCCGGAACCAATTGAAATAAACCCACTTTGCCTATCTTCGTAATAGGAGTCAATGATTCAATAAGTTGAGAAGAATCGAAGGAGTCGCATCTTTTTCCCATCTCCGTAATAGGAGTGGAAGAGAGTACATCCTGATCGACCATGTCGCCGATGTTACTGCCCCCATGTAGAGTACAACCTGATAACCGATAAGGTCTGAGGAAGAAAACAAGCTCATTTAACTTGAAACGACGTCGAATAATTCTTTTGGGTACCTAACTTGTATACCCTTAAGGATATATTCACTTTTCCCATATATATATATGACAAAACTTCAAAAATGGTCCTTGTGGTTTTCGAAAATATCAAGTTTAGTCCCTAAGGTCAAAAAACCTCACAGATGGTCCCTGTTGTTTCAAAACTTTTAACATTTGGTCCTTTTCGCTAACTTCATTAGCTTTTGGCCATTAAGTGAAGGGCAATTCTGTCATTTCACTTCTACAGGGACCATTTATGAAATTTTACCATCTTTTTTTTTAAATAGCAATAAATATAATTATTTAATATTAAAGGGTCCCACCTCTCTCTCTCTCTCTCAATATAATGAGTATTGAATTTGCGTCATCGTCACAAATCAACTAATTGATGCTTCCTCTCACCATCGGCGAACCCCCCTCTCTCCCTCCTCAATGTACATGTCTCTATCTTCTCTTATTTCTTTAGTAGTCAAAGTCTATCCAGTGTCCATTCTTACGTTATATATATCACTACCATTTCACTCCATCTTTTCCACTCAAGGATTCCTTCGATTCAATAAACCCATCTCTTTAATCTTCTTCACTTCTGCTCATCAATGGCGTCCCTGATCAATCTTCAGCTTTAGACCTCATCCGTCACCGCCTTCTAATCGACGATCTATCCTTCCTTCAAACTTACTCTGGTCTCCCCAATAATGATTCACACAGTGTCTAGACTTCTGATTTTCTTTTCCCTCAAATTTCATCCAGTAACTCATCTTCTTGTTCGTCTTCATCCCTTGTTTTTGAACCTTTCAGCAACTCCTTTATCGATGAACAATTTGAATTTAATTTGATGCATGAACCCGTGTTCTGTAAAAATCCATGGAAACAGACTCGTGGTGGTGGTAGGGTTAGTAGGAATAGTTTTAAGGAAAGAAAACTGTCGATTAAAATAAAGAACAAAGGAAAATCGGGATCTACCCGTTGACTAGGTTGCACCAGGTGCAGAAATGGAAAGATAATAGAAATTGGGTGGTGTTCGACTAGGGTCTATGGGGAAGCAGGAGTGACGACGACATTTAATGGTGGTGGGTTATGACAGGAGGAGGCAGAGGGACTACCGTCATCGATTTTGGTGGTCATCGTCACCAGTGAAGTGAGAAATGGGGGAGAGTGACGAGGGGAGGTGGTCTTAGGTGGTGAATGGAAGCCTACTCCGGAGGGTTGTAGATGGTGGAAGAAAGAGCTCCGGCAACAGCAATAGGGTAGGGATGTTGGTTTCCATTGGGGAAGAAGGTGGTGGCAGTGGTAGTGTTATGGTGGAGTAATGGTTGTTAAAGGTGGATAAAATGGGAAGAGGGTAAGGGAGGTCTTATAGATCGTGTGTGTGTGTGAGAGAGAGGGTGGGACCCTTTAATTAAATAATTATTTATTTATTTATTTATTTATTTTTTAAATAGAGAAACCCTCATAAATAGTCCATGTGTATTGAATAGACAAAAATGCCCTCACTTAACGGTAGAAAGCTGACGGAGGTAAGTGGAAGAACCAAATGTTAAAAGTTTTGAAACCACAGAGACCATTTGTGAGGTTTTTTGAACTTATGGACTAAACTTGATATTTTCAAAAACCTTAGAGACCATTTTTGAAGTTTTGTCTATATATATATATATATATATATATATATATATATATATATATATATATATATATATATATATATATATATATATATATATATATTACGTTCATGTGAGACGGCCTAATTTTGTGAGACCGTGAGACGCATTTTTTTAATTTTTTTTAGTTAATTCAACTTCCGAAAATAATATTTAAAAAAAGAATTTTTGGATTTTTCCATTTATTTTGCATTTTAAAATTATTTTTTTAGAATATGTACAGTGTAATATTGTATTAGAATATTTCACGTATTTAAAAAAAAAGGGGGATTTATTTATTTATTTATTTTAGTTAATTAAAGTTCCGAAAATAATATCTAAAAAAAGAATTTTTAGATTTTTCCATTTATTTTGCATTTTAAAATTATTTTTTAGAATATGTACAGTGTAATATTCTATTAGAATATTTCACGTATTTTAAAAAAAAAACGGGATTTTATTTATTTATTTATTTATTTTAGTTAATTCAAGTTCCGAAAATAATATTTAATTTTTTTTTTGGATTTTTCCATTTTTTTGCATTTTAAAATTATTTTTAGATTTGGTCTTACAGTCTAACAAAATTAGAATGATCTCAAATAAACCTGAACGTGTATATATATATATATATATATATATATATATATATATATATATATATATATATATATATATATATATATATATATATATATTATATGATAACTTTTTCTAACATCATATTACGCGAATATAATTTAGTTCACCACCATGATCTATATTAATTTGGGAAATAAGATCAATTTATAAAAAAAAAAATTATTTTTACAAAATTAAAAAAATGGAGATTCAGAGGGAATGCAAAGGTTTCAATCCATTAGAATAGGAAGGTATACTCATATTACTTTTTTATTATTTTCCTGTAGGTTTGTTTGGTAGGATTTGAATTTTTAAGATCTGAATTTTTAAGATATCTGAATTTCTAAGAGAATCTGAATTTTTAAGAGCTGAATGTTTAACATGCTGTTTGGTTGGGACCTTTGAATTGCGCTAAATTATTAAAATTACCATTTTACCATTCTGTTTTATTTTTTATTGAATTCAACTGTTTATTTAAAAAATAACTTAATAAACTTTTTTAAATATGTATTAAAAAAATATAAACACCATATAAAATCCAAATTTAGCATAAATCAAAATTAAACACAAATCCAAATCAAACATAAATATTTTTAAATCCATAAAATCATACTAAAATCCAAATAAAATCCTACAAATTTTGTTTCACCCAAATTGATTCGCAATCTGATCACACAAATTATCCATGTATTTATTTCCTTGTGAACCCCATTCCATATCGTGTACGCTTTCGCCATCATTCGATTTTTAACTATTTCAATATAAATGCACATTGTCAATAACTACTTCAACAAAACAAATGCACAATAGCAAAAGTAATGGATATTTCATAAACATCAAAGAGAAGTAAGAATTCAGCAACAAAATTTTAGCATAATACTTATGAAAATATTAGACATAACATCAAAATAACACCCAAATTCAGCATATAACATCAAAATTCAGCATATAACATCTAAATTCAGCATAATACTTATGAAAACATTAGACGTAACATCAAAATAACACCAAAATTCAACATATAACATCAAAATTCAGCATCAATATTTGATCATATCCATTGAACAGGTACTAGAAACAATAATTTGAAATTCCTTACTAGTGAGTTTGATGTCAAATTCTAAAAGTCGGAATCTTGATCAGTAAAGTCAATCACAAAAAAACATCAATTTCTTGATCAACCCAAGAAGCTTCAAATTATGGATGTCGAATTTGGGATTGATCTGCGCATGAAGCTTCAGGGAACAAGACGATGAATAGCGTTCTCCTCCTTTTTGTGCCCCTCCCTTCTAATCTTGATTTGTTTACCCCTAAAATCGATTATTGCAGTTCGATTTTTGATTATCAATTTTGAAGGGAAGGAAGGAACAAACAAGACCAATGAATTCAAGGGCAAAAAAGGAAGAAACAGAAGGAAGAAATCGAACTTGCTGCAGTCGGCGAAATTAAAATCAGAGCTGGAAGACCTTGTGGCGGCGGAAGCTGGCGGCGTTGTTGGCGTCGTCGGTGAGCGGTGTCGCTGGCGTCGTCGGTGGTAGTAGTCGCAGGAGTCGGACTTGGAGGGGAGAACGCGATGACAAAAGACGCTGTGGGGGAAGGAAAGAAAGAGGCGGACAATTTAGGGCAAATAAAAGGAACACATGTTTTTTTTTTTTTTTTTTTTTTTTTTAAAATTTTTTTTTCAGACTTGGTTTCACATATGAAAAAATAAGAGGTATTTTTAAGTTTAAGAGGTAAAATATAATACGTAAACAAACGCTCTGAATCTGAAATTTTAAGACATTGCCTCTTAATTTTACAATTATGAGGTAAACAAATGACCCCGTACTCTTCAAACCAAAGAATTATTCACATTTTACTTACATCTTATTTATTTGAGTAAACTACACGAATGGTCCCTATGGTTTGAGGTAATTTGCACGTTTGGTCCCTAACTTACTTTTTTAACTCGGAAGGTCCTTCCTGTTTGTTTTTGTTACGTGTTTGGTCCATTCTATTTGTTTTTGTTACACGCTTGGTCTCTGTCTTACCTAAAAAAGACTATTATTTGATTAGGGAAAGATGATGAGATAGGTAGGATAAGGTGAGTGGAGTGGGGTTGGGAGTGTGTTTATTTAAATAAATTAAAAAAATCAAGGGCAAAATAGTCTTTTTAGGTAAGACAGGGACCAAACGTGTAACAAAAACAAACAGTAGGGACCTTCCGAATTAAAAAAATAAGTTAGAGACCAAACGTGCAAATTATCTTAAACCATAGGGACCATTCGTGTAATTTACTCTATTTATTTTTAAAGCATTATATATTGTAATATACAAGCTGTTACAGGATTAAAAAGAAAAATAAATAAATAAAATACAGTGTCTTTTCTTCGTACGGTCTCCCCTCACCTTCAACGCACTAGCGATGTGGTATTAACAAGTCCGGGTTACCCACAACATCATACTATTTTGACCTTAAAAACATAAAAGCCGTTGCAAGTTTTTACTTTTGATGGAAATATATTGCTATTGATGGAAATCAAAAAATTTCCAAAAAATTTCCGTCGTCCCACTTTCATATGCAGATGTATTAATTTCAATGGAAATCAAATTCACACCCTTCGCCAAATAAGCAATGCACTTCATCCAATTTTGACGCATGTAGGTTTTTTCTTTTTTTTTTTTTTTTTACTCAAAAAATTATATATTTGTGTTAGTTGATTTTTTTAATTTTTATATCCCACTTATATATATATATATTGGGCATCATTTTGTGAAAATAAATAAATTCCAGAAATATGGTATAAATGAATCATTTAATATCAAAAAAAAAAAAAAAAAAAAAAAAAAAAAAAAAAAAAAAAAAATACGAACTAATATTACAAAATAGATGATTATTTTATGATAACAAAATATGATCATTTATAATGTATGATGTATGTCCTTCCCCAATTTGGTATTTTTGTGACTTGTTTTTTACTAAATCATTCATAATTGGCTATATATAACAAGACATCCACCGTGCCCTTTTCTCACAAAATATGATGGAAATTTGATTGAAAGCAAATGACATGAAAGGAGGATCTCTCCAAGATTTAGAAAATTAGACCAAAACAAAGGCATATCATTTGATGTCATGACTCACAATTGGCATGTGACTCTTTAGATATTTTGGTTCTTTTGACACTAATAATTTTTTATAATGTAAATTTTACTTTTTACGGTACATGCTTACTATAAATGGTATACGATATGTTTACTTAATAATTTTTTATACGATATGATTGAGATTGATATATGACCCCACTATTTGCCAAACTGGTAAAACAAAGAGATAATAACTTAAAACGGTAATATATTTTTCGATTTGTACATATTTAGTTATTGAATTTTTTTTTTCCGTTTACATTTACCTCTTCAAATTGTTAAACTCTACACATTCAGTCCTTATGATCGGTTACTCTAGCTTAGCCGTGAAAAATGACTTAATAGGATAATATATTTCTCCTTTTATACACATTTAGTCCTTAATATTTTTGTACACATTTAGTCCTTAATATTATTTTGTTTCAAAATAAGTCATTTTTGTTTTTATACTCATTCAATACTTATGAATGATTTCTTTAGGTTTTTCTCACGACATCTTACGTGTGACAATCATTGATGAAGTGTGTGCGGCTGTTGATGTTTATGTGTAACGTCTTATTTTTCACAACAAAAAATTTTCATTTTTAAATAAGGCAAAAGTGCCTTATTATAAATCCATTATTAATAAAAAAAACATTTATTTCAAAATACGTTTATCGAAAATCAGATTAATATAAGAAATAGGGAATCCTCAATACTGTTGATGAGTGTCAATACTGTTGATGAGTGTGTATAGTCATGTCTTCATCTTCCCACGATCAGCGATAGAATCTGAAAACATAAATAAATGGGTAAGCACAAAGTTTAGTGCGTTTTCCCCAAAATACTCAATACAACAAACGTATTATCATGCATAACGAGACCACACTCATCAGATTGGAATATTTTGGCTCAATCGGTCATCAGACTGGAATGCCAACATGCAACAGGTCCAATCAGTCATCAGATTGGAATACCCAGGGTTTGTCGGCATGTCACCTTAACCCAACCGCTTTTCTCGAGCCTCCGTGCCTACACCTTATAGCCGGCCTGCACCAAGTATCTTGACCTACAACATATAGCAGGACCATCTAAAACACAAAAATTACTTATTTTGCAACAAAAAAAATTAAAGACTAAATGTGTACAAAAAATATTAAGGACTAAATGTGTACAAAGTGAGAAATATATTACCATATTAAGTCATTTTTATCGGCTAACCTGGAGTAGCCGGTCATAAGGACTATATGTGTATAATTTAACAAGTTGAAGGGGTAAATGTGGACAAAAATAAAAATCAATGACTAAATGTGTACAAATAAAAAATACATTACCCTTTTATGTCATTATCCCTAAAACAAATGATCTTTATAATTTTATAGTACTTTATTAGTAATTTTTTGTATATTTTAAACTTGATTTTATGATCTCAGCTTCACTTTTGGTGTGTTTATAATGGGTTTGTAATATTCAATTTATTTTGTAATTTATAATATTTTATTAGTAATTTTTTTTGTTATGGAATAATAACTTTTAGTAATATATATATATATATATATATATATATATATATATATATATATATATATATATATATATATATATTATTTGTAAATGTTTTGATCACTAAGTTATATTTTTGTTCATATTTACCACTTTAACTTGTTAAACTGTATACATTCAGTTTTTATAGCCGAGAAAAATTAACTTAATAGCGTAATATATTTTTCATTTTATACACATTTAGTCCTTAATATTTTTGTGTATATTTAGTCATTAATTTTTTTATTTCAGAATAAGTCTTTTTGTTTTATACTTATTCAGTACTTATGAATAATTTCTTTAGGTTTGTTTTTATGACATCTTATGTGGGACAATCATTGATGAGGTGTTTGGAGCTATTGATGTTAATGTCCATCACAATCTCGACTGCTTTATTGCGTAGGTCTCGTCGTTTGACTTAGTTCTTGTGTTCTAAACGCCGTAACCTCTTCATACGATATCAAAATTTAATAATTTTTATATTCACATGTTCGTTTTTTGAGTCTACCAAAACTTTCGTTAAGATTACTCCCGTTAAAATGTTATATAATTTTTACCTATGATTTTATTAAAAAAAACATTCATACATGAATTCATAAAAAAACATATTGATATAAAGATCATAAGTAAAAATATATTACTTTTAACGGAAGTAATCTAAACAAAAGTTGTAGTAGACTAAACTATAAACACATGGATATAAAGATCGTTAAAATCTGAGATCGTATGAAGAAGTTGTGACGCTTAGAACATATGAACCGAGCAACAAAACAATCAAGATCGCGATGGACATGCATTAAAAGCCCCAAACACCTCATTAATGATTATCTCACGTAAGATGCCTTGTGAAAAACCTAAAAAAACCATTCAGAAGTATTGAATGACTACAAAAACAAAAATGACTTACATTGAAATATATATATATATATATATATATATATATATATATATATATATATATATATATATATATATATATTAAGGACTAAATGTGTATAAAGTGAGAAATATATTACCCTATTAAGTCATTTTTATTGGCTAACCTAGAGTAGTCTATGATAAGGACTGATTGTGTAAGTTGAATGGGGTAAATGTGGACATAAAAACTCAGTGACCAAATGTGTACAAGCCGAAAAATATATTACCCATGTAAGTCACTATCCCTTTTTGTATATATTGAACTTGATTTTATAATCTCGATCGGCTTCTCTTTTGGTCTGTCTATGATAAGTGGGTTTGTAATATTCAATTTATTTCTAGTTTTGAGTTTTATGTATTTTCAATTGTGGAATTTTGTTGTTGGTTTTGATTAGATCTATATCATCTTGTTTGTACTATTTTCCAGCTGTTTGTTGGCATTTTAATTTACTACTCAATGTTTTTCCGTTAAGAAAAACTTTATTTCTCGTTTACAAAAACCTATTTGTAACACCCCAAAATTGAAACTTAAAAAATTTTTGTTTGAAAATATATTACTTATAAAAATATTCATCGAGAACAGCATTACAATTCCTTTTACTACAAATCATAAGTCATAAGTTTCAAAACATTCCAACGAATAGTATAATATCATAATACGAATCCCAAGCTACTCAAATGCAGAAATCATGTGCAAATGTGTGATACGCTGCTACACCGCTGGCTCCTTCCCCTTAGACGAAGAGGTACCTGAAATCAAAACTAAAAACTGTAAGCACAAATAATGCATAATCCTCAGTATCATTCAACCGGTAACCGTTAGGTATAGTCGGGAGCTGGACTCCCCCTCGGTATCTTTTAACCGGTAACTAGGAACTAACCACCTATTTAGTATCTTTCAACTGGTATCTGGGAGCTAACCTCCCCTTCGGTATCTTTCAACCGGTAACCGGGGACTATTTCACCCCTACTACTGGTAACACACATTAAGCACATTAGTCATATCAATACATTAAGCATATCACATATAAATCCTAGATAATTATCACAAAGACAATCATCTATCCAACATTCTCACTTGTGGGCCGACATTGTGGTCGTAGACCCACCCCTACCGAAAGGAAACTCACCTCGAAGCCGCGTAGTTTATGCACTGATCTCGGTATGAAAACCAACTCCCCTCGATTCTTCTATCCCTACACATCAACCTTTCTTACTTAGCAACTCATACTAGTAACCCTTACAAGGGTCATCCCAATTCCGGGTCAAAGTCAACTTGGTTAAAGTCAACCACCTTTTGACTTGACTTGCTGAGTTGGTCTACCAACTCATCGAGACCTTATTCTTTCAAAATGATTCAACCCCGACTCCACTCGCCGAGTCTAGCAACAACTCGACGGGTCCTCCTTCAGCCATAAAATCGGGACCATCTTCAACTGACTCGCCGAGTTCACCCTTGAGCTCGTCGAGTTCATATCCTTCATAATAATGTGTTCAGTCTATGAGTCGCCGAGTTGTATAAACAACTCGTCAAGTCCATCTTCATAGGTTGGGAGATTGCCTTGGACTCGCCGAGTTTGCTTATACACTTGTCGAGTCCCATGATTCCCAGGTCTATAATCACATTCATCTTTGTTGAGTCCCCTTTTAAACCCAACCAGACTCCTCAAAACAACAAAGGTTGGGGAACCATTACCCGACTCACCGAGTCTCAAGAACAACTCACCGAGTCCGCCTAAGTCCATGTCCATAAACTTGATTTATGTTGAGCTCATCTCCTCCAAAGGGTAGATCTGACATCTTAGGGTCGATCTAACACGTAAAGTCATGAACTTTACGTCCATGCATGGGTCTTCAAGCTCAAAAGGACCAAAAATGAGACCTACAAGATGCATGGGGCTCTTATGGCCATAGAGTTGACACCTTTATGCCATGAGACCCCTCAAAAGACCAAGATCTGAAGCCCTAACTCCATATTACCCTCCACAACCCGAAAACAACTTAGAATGCCCTAAATATACCAAAACCCTCCACTGGCCGCTCGATGTGTTTCAGGCTGCCATCAACCTGAATATCCTTTAAAGGCACTAATACCGAATTGTCCGCCAGACATTTCCGCAACCGGGAGACGTGAAAAGTGTTGGAATAGTGTCTAAGGCTGCAACTATATTAGGCAAGTATTTGACCCGATTGTGCATGGTGCTTTTGGGTTGCCTTCACAATAGCAACTTGACAGGATGATTTATAATGAGAGAAGAAATATTATTAATATATTATGAGAATAATAATATTATTATTTGATTAATATAAGTCATAAATTAATTAGGAATTAATTTGGTGACTTAAAGAGATTAATTAAATAGAAGGGCATAAACTGTCAAGTGTATGATAGTTGTACTTTGGGCTATGATCCCTTAAGGATAAAGGGGGATGGTTTTGAGGGCTTTGGATAGAACTTGAAATCGTCCAAGGCTTATCATTAGGGTATTGGATTGCTTAGGACCTAAGTTATCCAATTAGGGTTTAAGGGTGAAACCCTAGGAGCCTCATTAGTATAAATAGACCCTTGGGGTCAAGGAAATCGTGTACTCTTGCCTTTGGAAGAACCCTGGACGATTTCTAGCTCCCTCCCCTCTCTCTCTCTCTAATCATCCTCTTGCTAGTTGGTGTTTGTAAGCTATTAGAGGAGTGACAATTGTGACTCTAAGCTCCAAGGACAAGAAGATTCAAGCAAGCAACTTAAGGTAATCTTCTAGATCTGTTTTTTCTTATGTTATTACCTAGATCTATTGTTCAAAAGTCTTGGATACAATGCATGTTCAATTAGAGAAACCTAGATCCAAGAATTAGGGTTTGTATGTGCACATAGGAATGTTCTTATGGCTAAAACCCATCAGTGGTATCAGAGCCTTGATTGGTTTCTATTGAATGGATGCATTGGTTGCTTGTTTATTGCTTGCAAAATTCGAATTTTGTCATTCTTCCTGATGAACTCGGCGAGTTCCATAGTAGACTCGGCGAGTAGGCCTCAACTCGGCGAGTCCATTGTGGTACTCGACAAGTTCGAGCGCCAGAAAGAGCTAATTTCAGGATTTCTTGCTGTTTATCTTTTGGATACTTACCTTAATCATGTTAGGTCAATATAAATCCTATTTTAAGATATAGTTGAGTATATTCTTGACCTAATTGAAGATATTTATAAATTAATTAAATATTATTTTCCTTATGTGATAATTGATTAATTATTTTAATTAAATTGGTAAATTGTTTTGCAAGAAATAATTAAATAAATCAAATACGGATAATTATGTAATAAAATGTTAATTTAGATTATTTGTTATTTGATCCCCTATGTTTTGAAAAGTTTAAGACTTGCCCTCAAGTTTTGAAATTTCTGTTTTGTGATTAAAAGTTTAATTTAGACAATTTAAATTTCAAACCCTGGAATTTTACAAGTTTAAAATTCAACCTTATATTTTATATGATTACAAGCTTAACATATATATATATATATATATATATATATATATATATATATATATATATATATATATATATATATATATATATGTATGTATGTATAATTAAAATGCTAGTCTTACCGTTAGTAGGCCTCATTCACGAAGCCGGTCTATAAGGTGGGTATAAGGTTGATGCCTATAAAATGGCGCTTAATTGGTGTACACTCACACCCACTGCTTGCTTGATCGGTGGAGGGTCGTTAGCCGAACGGGTAGGATAGGGCAACTCTCTCTCTTCGTTAAAAGTATAATATTAAATACAAAGTAACTACATGTTTTTCAAATTCCCAATCCTAGTTACTTTAGGAAAAGTGAATTGATGCAACCCCATGAAATTACACTTTGCACCCTTGGTAAGAAGTTAGTGGAGCGTGTGTGGTTTACCGGCACACTAATTTGTTCTAAGCATATGTGGCAAAGGGTGATTCATTGTTTATCATAGTTCGATGGAGCGTGTGTGGTTTACCGGCACATTGAATAGGTGATTGTTACAATGAAGTCACCATGTGAATTTGCATGGTAATTCACACCCACTTTGTGATCCTCGGTATCCCAGTCACAAACGAGAGGGGCATATCAAGATTTAAACATGCCATTGAAAAGTTTCAATGAATCTCATCCAAACCTAGGAATTCTCAACACATTTAGAACCAGTACTAGAAAACAGCCTTTTACGACGCTCATTGCGCGTCGTAAAAGGCTCAGACGACGCGCAAATGCGCGTCAAGGAAGGCCCTGTCATAAAGAAAGACGACGCACATTTACGACGCTCATTTATGACGCGCAATTACGACACGCATTTACGACACACAATGCGTATCAAGGAAGGCCATGTCATAAAGGAAGACGACACGCATTCGCGTGTCATAACCTTACGACGCGCGTGTTAATGACACGCAATGCGTATCAAGAAAGCCCCTATCAAGAAAGGCCATGTCATAAATGAAGATGACACACATTTTTGCGTATCATAATTTTAAATGTTTAAAAAAAATATTATTTATAGATTTAATTATTTTCAAATTAAATTTTTATTTAATGTTTCATAATAGAAAATAAAATATCATATACAAAAAATAGAATCCATTACATAAATTTAATGTCATATAATTCTATTTCTTACAATATATAAATTTGCATCTAATCTACTATGTACATCAAGTTACAACTAAGTAAAGTTGCATCTTGCCTTTCTTAATTCTTTAAAAGTAATGTTCCAAACAGCTGATTATATGGATATGCAATTGTACATTGGCCCATCTCACTCAATAATGACTTAGCCAAATTCAACTCCAAATCTGCATCTTGCTGATAATGCTGCAGGATTTAAATCAAGTGGCTTCATATTCCTTTCTTCCATCAACTTTACCTAATGCACAAAATACACAGAAACAAAAAAAACATTGTAGAGGAAGGGGTAATTTGGGAAAATGTGATGGGTATAATATAATAAAAATGTAAATACTTAATACCACTTTCATGCCATCATGGAAACCTGTTGTGCATTACATAAAGGCCCTACACCAACACAAGGCTTTTGTTTGATTATGATCCTCAGTTGTTAAACCAAATACAAAAAGCATGTCAGAAGAATAAAACTAGATGTAGATGAAACTTTAAAAGAGGTTGATCCATCACATTACATAAAGGCCCTCCACTACCTTAAGCAATATTTGTAGAAAAAGTACTTCTTTAGGGCTAAGGTTGCCTACATAAACGGTTGTGTACTGATTACTCTTAATTTGAGAAATTTTTCAAAGACAAGTCCATCATTTTCAGCCATTGACAATTCCTGGACAACTTTTTCAAGTCCTTTGCTAATAGCTTGCATTTTCTCTGCCAAATATTTTAATTGTACCTGAAAAATAATAAATAATCAATAAATTCTTAATTACATTTACACATGTTTTAAATTTCTAAATATTTGAATAAGATTAATTGTGATCACCACCCTTGATGCAGGTTCCAAACTGTCAAGATCCTTGGAGAAATCAAGGAGTTCAGGTAGTTTGTGAACAAGCACCAAAAATTAATTAATTATCCACACAATTATCTTGTTATTTTAAAATTTAATTATTTTCCATACAACATATTAATCAAATCTGAACCAAATAGCAGCGTCTAAAATGACACCAAATTAATCAAAGTCAAAGTCAAAGTCAAAATCAACTATAACACAATATTATTATATTTAATAACATAAAATAAACAAATGAAAATATTGACCTCTTGTTGTTCCTTGGTTCAAAGCATTTCCAAGTGTGACAATTGTTGGCATTACTCTCCTGAACTTACAGGAACTTCTGATCTGATAAAAGTTTAATTAGATTAAATTGTTGGATTCGTGAATTGAATCATAACTATATATATATATATATATATATATATATATATCTGCTTTTTGATTAAAAGACCAAAATACCCTCGTTATATATATATATATATATATATATATATATATATATATATATATACAATACATTGAAATAAAATTTTCTTTTTTAGTGGTGAGGGCAGGGGGCTTGAACCAAGGTCATCTGGACAAAATGTTGGTGGGCCTCCTAGTTATGAAGATGCTGTGAGTGACGGTCATAGCCCTGTTGATACCAAGAGGTAAATTAATTAATTAATAAGTCAGAAGATTTATTTACTTGTAAATTGTAATATATATATATATATATATATATATATATATATATATATATATATATATATATATATATATATATATAAGTAATGGAATCTAGTCTAACTTGTAAGCATTTTAAGGACTAGTGAACATTAACCATCAAGAAATTCCGACAGCAACTGCTCCACCACCACCAGCTGCCGCCGCCACACCACCTCCAGTTACCACTACGCCGCCACCACCTGTAGTGACAGTCAACAATGAAAACGATGGGTTTGACTTTTTTGATCCCCGTGGTGCTATTCCTGCTCCTGCCCTGCAAGGATCAGGTGGTGGAGAGATGGAGGATTTGTTTGGTTCTCTATCAGAGTCTTTCTCTTCTTCAAATGCTTTGGCTCTTGTAACATCTACTTCATCTATAACCACTGAATTTCATCCTCCAGCAAATACTAATCCTTATCTCACCTTTGATACCTCATCGACAAGTCGGGTGCGTGAGTGTCTTAAAAGCTGGATTCTACACACACATATTGATAGTTTGTTTATGTTGTAAATTTACACTCTTTATGCATTGATTGCAGACATTTGATGATCCGTTTGGTGATGGTCCTTTCAAAGCTGTTCCTTCTACTGATGGATTTTCGGCTTAACCACCAACATCACCCTTCACTACAACTGTTGCTGAACCACCATCATTTTCAGTTGACCCAATGTCAGGGTCAGGGGGATTTGGGGATACTTTTGATTTTGATTCAACTGTTGACATTTTTAGCTGATATATTGCCTCCACCTGGACCCTCGCAAACTGCTTTTCCTTCTCAAAATGGTCAAGCATCTAGTCTTTCAGCAGAAGCAGCCTATGCCACAGTTAGCTTTTCCACCTCAAGGTGTCCAGCAGCAGCAGCCTATGCCACAGTTAGCTTTTCAACTTCTAGGTGGACACCAATCTATGCCACAGTCAGCTTCTCAACTTCCAGGTGTCCAGCAGCAACAGCAGTTGCCACAGTCAGCTTTTCAAAGTCTAAGTGTTCAGCAGTCTATGCCACAGTTAGCAGCTTTACAATTCCATGGAGGCCAACAGTGTATGCCACAGTTAGCAGCTTTTCAACTTCCATATATGCATTAGGTCACATTTTGTGCAATGTATACGTCTTGATTCATCAGAAAAGTAATCACTAGTCTCTTGATGAGATGTACTCACAATCTTCTGATGGATGAATCCTTTGATGCCATTCAAGACTACTTTGGGTATCTAACCCTGAATCCAATCTTCTGATGGATGAATCCTAAAAACACATGCAAGGTGTTTAAAGAGATCTCTTACTCTTTACATATAGCCAGCATGAATATTAATGTAGCATATGAATTTTAAATAGCAGTACCTGCTCCACATTATTAAATTACTGGAAATGATATGGAGCATTATGAAGTGGGGCCTCACATATTGCAATTCAAAATGTGTTTATGGGATACAAAGCCTGGATAGAATCGCTTGCAATTTAGTCTGTCATTAGAATATTTTTTCAAAGTTGTAAATCTTGAGAACAGAGCTGACATAAAATCATAAACAAATATATATAGTCATCCTTCCTGCCAAAGAGTTACCTTTAAGTACATTAGACCCAAAGCAATTATAGCCCCAAGTGCAGTTACATCTATATTGATCTGGGTTCCATCCATCATCTGCAAGCAATAGAAAACAAAAGCAGAAAATTAATGAAAAAATAGAAAGGGTAATCAACTTTCCAAAAAAAACAAGTAAAAAACACAACCTGCCCCGAACCACGATTGTGGTCATCCATTGATCCGTTGGAGAGATGGGATCTTTCCTGAGAAAAGGAAATTTAACAAAAAAAAAAGTCATCTACATGAAATATTAATTCTAGTCATCTTTAAAGTTTAGGGTGTGTGTGTGTGTGTGGAAAAGATACTTGGACTAGGGTGGATGCGATCAGCCTACCGCCTACTGTTTTGCTCAATGTAACCCCAACAAACATATGATATTAATTCTCCACTGAAATTGAAACAAGAGAAGAAAATATTTACATTAGGAAAAAGAATAATCATTGCATTATAACAATGGATAACACAACCTTAAGCATGTATTTTGCTCGATGGAGCCTTCATTGTTAAAGGAAGTGATAATCCGCAAGGCAAGATTTTCTAAAATGTGTAGGAACTACTTGTCGACATTCTCAGGATTTCTTTCAGCTTCCTCCTCCTGAAGATAAAAGACCATGTTAATTAGATTCCTTGTTAAATGTTTGAAAGTCCTGTATATAATTCAGCCTTACGTACAGTTAGTTCCTTCTTAATCATTTTTGTTGAATCAAGAAGGCGCTCTTCATCAATAAAAGGAAACTTGCAGATACCCTACAAAAGATATATTTTTGAAACATAAGAAAATTATAGGCATATTAAACATGGCTGTTGAAGGGATCCATAGGCGTTTGGAACCATAATCATATCCCCTAACCTGCCAAATAAATCTTTTTCCATCTGTGTCGACATTAAAATCTGAGTATAAACAACAACATATGTATATAATCAATAGTGTTCATAATGATATTAAGCAACAAAATTTATCTATCAGACAGCTTAGAATGGGACATACCATCAACATAGAAATCAAGAATCCTTGAATCATCAGTTGTCATGAGTGACCGATATGAAGGTGGAAGTGCATGGGCACTACAAGAGCACAAATTAGATAAGATCATGAAAAAAAACCAGATCAACCAATGTAACCAAGTTTATAAAAAAGAAATTTAAGAATATACCTAGTTTCACCTAACAAAATTTAGTTTAACTATTTCTTAGTTGTGATAATCTACAGCCTGAAAAGAAGGAATGTTCACAAGAACGATCCTTAGTTACCATCTCCAACAAATTAAGAAAAAGAATAAATACAGGCTTGCCCTGTATGCATTCGAGTGCAAGGTGTGATTAGGTACCATATCACTTGGTCTTGTGTACATCAGGTAATGTTATAAGGTATGAATTAGGTAAGATTCTTCTTTTAAGCATTTCTGCGAACACTTGGAGTGCATAGCTCATCTCCTTCCTTTTCTGCAAGTTTCCAGAATCTAGGGTTTAATATTCTATTCTCAAAACATATGTTCAATATTATCAATACAAGCAGAAAGTAAAGAGACCACAAGAACATACAAAAATACCTGCTTACTTTTTTTGAAAGAGCAAAGGATCGAGAATTTTGAGGTAAGGATGATGACGATGCGCTTGCTGTGAGCATATGCGAGCAATAGAAACAGGAAAATGAAGGCTGAGAAATTAAATCTAGCTAGTGTTTGCAAACACATTTGAACCTAAAAATTGATTTCAGGGGCAATCTTGCGAGGATTTCGAGAAGGAGAGACTTAGTGAGGTTTTGAATATCGTATGAGAACGTATGAGCAAGGAGAACAAGACCTAGAACTGATGATTCCGGAAGAGGGTTTACTTGTGTTGAATCGATTAGTGTGATTACCTGAGATTGAGAGTGTTTTCTCTTTCTTGAATAGGTGATGATCTGATAACGATGGCTTGGAAATGAGTTCTGATCACCATCATCGTCGATGTGATTGCCGATTTGATTGGTTGAATTGTTGGGTTCCATTTAACGGTGGTTTGAGGTTGGAAATGGAAATGGAAAGAGCGTCGCCAAGGAGATTGGGGAGCGAAAGAAGAGAGAATCAGAGATGTTCGAAGTGTGGATTGAGTTTTTCGGGTTCAATTTCAACTCAATTAGTAAAGATTCCAAAACGATTACACCTCCCTGTACCCCACTCAATAATCAAAACCATTGAAATTCTTGAATTTTGTATGAACTTTTCTCATGAATGATGTTCATGTCGTCGGCTCCAAAGCGCCATAATCATGCCGAGATCCAGAATCGTATATGATTGTTGTTTACAAATTTGTTGTTGAACCCTGAATAATCGACCTAGGTATTCCCACCGCTGAAGATGAAGATGAAGGACCTAGGTCTTTTTCTTGCTAAGTAGAAGAGGCGGGGGATTAATTTTTGGGATACAATAGGCGCCAGTAATTTTAGTCGATTTCATTTCCCGCCTAAAACGCGTGTTTCACTTAAAAATTATAAAGCGACACACTTACATGACGCACAATTTATGAAAGGCGCCCTCCGCATTTATTTTTTTTCTTTTCTAACACCAATTTTAGGGCGCGCACAAATGCGTGCCCTCTATCCTTCAAATTTTGCAAAACTGACAGTATTTTTTAGGGCACTTACAAATGCGCGTCCTCTATCAGCGAGTGTCATTGTTTGCGCGTCATTAAAGGGATTTTTTCTTGTAGTGAACTTAAAGTTATGGTGGAGAATTAGTGAATCGTCATTCACTTACCTTCAAATTGTTTGCATGTTAGATTACGACATCCCTTTTCTAATATGTAAATATTGTTGTTGGATTCTAGCCCTAATTTTCTTATTGGGTGATTATTACGGATTCAAATTCTAATCTATCTTTGTCCTTTTTATTTGTATATGTCGAACGCTAACAACGTTGATGCTAGCTCGTTCACATTGATGAGCCTTTGCCAAAGGGTGACTTTCGATGGGACGAACTTTAGCGAATGGATAAGATACATTCGCACAATTTCTCGCTACGAGGACAAGGAGTATGTCCTCAATGAGAAGCTCGAGAAAATCAACCCAAAAATCGCTACTCTGGCTGAAATGACTGCTTTTGAGACTCATGAACGTGGTGCAATGAAGGTTCATTGCATCATGATAGCCACAATGAATGTGGAATTCCAAAAGTCCTATGAGGACATGTATCCGTACGAAATGCACCAAGATTTGTTGGAGAGATACCATCAAAACGCGAGACAGGAACGTTAGGAGATCTTCACTAACATGATCTCCACTAAAATGGGTCATGGAGAATCTCTAACTGTGCACCTGCAAAAGATGCAAAGGTATGTCGATCGTCTTCGCAAGTTGAATGTTGACTTTGGGGAAGACTTGGCGATCGACATGGTGCTTCACTTCTTTCCTCCGTGTTATAACCAATTTAGGATGACCTACCACATGAACAAAGAAGAGGTCACCCTAAGTAAGCTCCAAGGTCTCCTTAGGGTTGCTGAGAGCAACCTGAAGGACAAGTCTGCTGCACCCACTCCCAATCCACCCGCTGCTCCTGTTTTGGCTATTGGGCAAGGAAGAGGCAAGAAGAGGAAGGCTCCGTCTAAGAGCCACCGCAAGGGAAAGTCCCGAGATGGTTCCTCTTCTAGTGGGATCAAAGTTAATCCCACTAAGCCTAACCCTAACCCAAAGGAGGCAGAGTGCCACCACTGGCACAAAATAGGGCATTGGAAGAGAAGCTGCCCAGACTACCTGCAAGCCATCAGGGAAGGAAAGATCAAGCCATCTTTCACAGGTATATACACAATTAAATCTAATGATTCATCTCATGCTATTTATTGGGTCCTCGATACCGGGTGTGGTTACCATATTTGTTTCTGAATTGCAGGGACTAAGAAGAAATAGGGATGTGGAGCATGGAAGAATAAATCTAATCATGGGGAACAGAAGATCGTCGCCTGTTACCAAGATTGGAGTGTAATCTCTAGTTCTTAGGAATGGTTTGTGTTTAGATTTGAACAATTGTTGCTATTCGCCAGAAATGGCAAGAAACATCATTTCATTTCATGGTTTGTTTAGATAAGGATTTAGATTTTCTTTTAATAATGAGAATGGTTCTATTTGTGCTTATCTAAATGGTGTCTTATATTTTGAAGCAATACCATGTAATGGAATTTATGAAACCGTTATGATTGTAGATAACCTAGGAAATGATGTTTTATGCATGGATTCTTCCAATAGTATGGATAGAGCATCCTTGTGGCATTGTCGTCTTGGACATGTCAACAAGAAGCGCATAGCCCAACTCCAAAAGGATGGAGTGTTGGAGTCATTCGACCTTAGGGAAGATGACACATGCGAGTCTTGTGTACTTGGAAAGATGACCAAGTCACCATTCACTAGTACATGTGAAAGGGGTGAGGGTTTATTGGACCTCATACATACCGATGTATGTGGATCGTTTAGATCAACCACAAAGGATGGGAACCGCTTCTATGTGACTTTTACCGATGACTATAGTAGATACGTGTATATCTACTTAATCAAACAAAAGTCAGAAACATTTGAAAAGTTCAAAGAGTTCAAGAATGAAGTGGAGAATCAATTGGGTAGGAAAATCAAGATGCTTCGATCCGATCGAGGAGGAGAGTACCTAAGTCTTGAATTCCACGACTATCTCAAGGAGTGTGGAATATTTTCACAATTGACGCCACCTAGGACACCGCGGTTGAATGGTGTAGCAGAAAGGCGTAATTGAACCTTGTTAGACATGGTCCGCTCTATGATGAGTTGTGATTCACTAACTATCTCATTCTGGGGGTATGCCTTAGAGACTGCCGCCCATATCCTTAACCGAGTCCCTACTAAGAAGGTTGCCAAAACACCTCACGATATGTGGACAGGGAAAGCTCCCTCGTTAGCACATATCAAGGTTTGGGGTTGCGAGGCTTTCGTAAGACGAGATACTCATGACAAGCTCGAACTTCGTAGTGAGCGATGTATTTTCATCGGCTACCCACAGAAATCCTTTGGATATCTCTTCTATAGACCGAAGGACAATGTTGTCTTTGTTGCGAGGAGAGGAGTTTTCCGAGAGCAAGAACTCATAAGCCAAGGAGACAGTGGGAGGAAAATCGAGCTTGAGGAGATTCAAGAGTCGATAGATGAAGGAACCTCTACCGCTGGCACGCAACCCGAGGAGGAAACTCCGGTTGAGCCGATTGACGAGTCCTTACCTCTTAGACGTTCCGAAAGAGTTAGAGTTCAACCCCAGTTTTATGGTTTTCATATTACTACCGAAGGGGACACGTATATTAGTGATGGTACACTAATAAATCTTGAGGAACCTAATAGCTATAAGGAAGCCATGGCAGGCCCGGAGTCTGCAAAATGGAAAGAGGAAATGGTCAGCGAGATCCAGTCCATGTATGACAACCAAGTTTGGAATTTGGTTGATAATGTGCCCGAACGTAAGACCGTTGGGTGAAAATGGATCTTCCAGAAGAAGACCGACGTGGATGGAAATGTAGACTCATATAAGGCGTGATTGGTTGCGAAGTGCTTTACTCAAACTCCCAGAGTTGACTATGATGAGACCTTCTTACCGGTTGCGAAAATAAAGTCTATTAGAGCAATGCTAGCTATTGCGCATTTCATGATTATGAGATTTGGCAAATGGATGTCAAGACCGCTTTCCTTATTGGGAAATTGGCTGAGGATGTTTACATGGCTCAACCAGAGGGTTTTGTTGATCCGAAGCATCCAAATAGAGCGTGTAAGCTTGAGAAGTCCATTTATGGACTTAAGCAAGTGTCTCGCAGATGGAATTTGTGCTTCGATGAGAAAGTCAAAAAGTTTGGATTTGTACGCAGTGAAGATGAATCATGTGTATATGTCAAAGCCAGTGGGAGTACAGTAAGCTTCCTAGTTCTGTATGTCGATGACATACTACTCATAGGAAATGACGTCCTGACGCTGCAGGAAGTTAAGTCCTGGCTCGGGAAGTGCTTCACTATGAAGGACCTCAGAGAGGCTTCCTATATTTTGGGAATAAGGATAGTGAGAGAACAAAGTAAGAGACTAATAGGACTTAGTCATAACACCTACTTAGATAAAGTACTGAAACGTTTTAGTATGGAAAACTCGAAGAAGGGAGAATTACCGATACAAAATAATGCCAAGTTAAGTAAGACTCAAAGTCCGAGTACCGAAGCCGAAATAGCAGAAATGAGCCGAGTACCATACGCTTCCGCAGTTGGCTCAATCATGTATGCTATGACTTGTACTCGCCCCTGATGTAGCCTTTGCTTTGAGCATGGTTAGTAGATATCAAGGGAACCCTGGCAGAGCACATTGGATTGCAATCAAGAATATCCTTAAGTACATTCGGAGGACCAAAGAATGGTTTTTAGTCCTCGGAGGGAGTGATGACTTGAAGGTGCGAGGGTATAGTGACGCCAGCTTTCAGACCGACAGGGACAATTACCATTCTCAGTCGGGTTGGGTCTTTACCCTGAATGGAGGAGCAGTAACTTGGAAAAGTTCAAGCAGGAAACCATAGCTGATTTAACGTGCGAATCAGAGTACATTGCAGCAAGCAAAGCATCGAAGGAGGCAATATGGTTGAAGAACTTCATCGGTGATCTTGGAGTTGTACCTACCATAAAGGAGCCCATGGAGATTTTCTGTGATAATGAAGGAGCGGTTGCCTTGACCAAGGAACCGAGGGATTATGGTAGATCTCAACATATCGACAAGAAATATCACTTTATAAGACATCTTGTAGAAGAAGGACAACTCGTGGTGAAGAGGATATCATCAGCATATAACCCAGCAGATCCGCTTACGAAAGGACTGAGCAGGGTTAAGCACTTGCAGCATGCTAGGAGTATTGGGCTGAAGGATGATATTAGTATAGATTAGATAGTATTAGAAACATATAATAGATAAATGTAATTAACATTTGATGATTAAATAAAAGAGTATTATTTATGAGTAATGTTACCATCTTATGTTAATTGTTTAACTATTGTTTCACTTTGCATGTTTTGACTTCCAGAATAATTGAGTTTATCAAGAATAATCGAATTATTCAAATTATCCACAATCGTTCATATGTTGGAAGTAGGTATGAATGAAGATTGTCATGAATTGGTGTGTAGATTGTCTAAATGGTATTAGACACAACAAAAGTTTGCTGCAACGTTCATGAATGTTTATGAACTAGTTTTGAGCATTGGAATAGACCCGCGCTTGCTGGAATCACCTTATGGAATGTGATAAAAAGGATGATCGCAAGACGATAATATCATATGGTCTTAAAACCTAGATATATGATTTGTTATTTGTTAATTGGTTGTTCATTGATAATGCGAAACCGCATCAGTAACTTGATGTTATAAATCGCATTGTTGTGTATAGTTGATTAACAAATAAGTAAATGAATATAAGTCGAAGTTTATATGTTACTTTTATCCTAAGAGGGTAAAAGTGATATCTCGGCCGCTCGATGATTTGATTTGACTTATGTGCCTGGCCCGGTCAGAACTAAATTGATGTGTTCGATTAAGTTCTATGTTGAATAAATCTGAGATCGAGAAACCAAATGCTAGACAATTGGTTCCATATGAATGTCTGCATGATATCTAAACAGAGGACTGTACGATCCCTTATCTAAAGGACAAGATTGATAAGATCAGAGTTTGACAGCGTCTTTGAGAGCTACAATTGCTAATCGGAATATGCTTGTATATATAGTTACTAGACTTATCCAAGTGGGAGACTGTTGGAATAGTGTCTAAGGCTGCAACTATATTAGGCAAGTATTTGACCCGATTGTGCATGGTCCTTTTGGGTTGCCTTCACCATAGCAACTTGACAGGATGATTTATAATGAGAGAAGAAATATTATTAATATATTATGAGAATAATATAAGGAATAATAATATTATTATTTGATTAATATAAGTCATAAATTAATTAGTAATTAATTTGGTGACTTAAAGAGATTAATTATATAGAAGGGCATAAACTATCAAGTGTATGATAGTTGTAGTTTGGGCTATGATCCCTTAAGGATAAAGGGGCACGGTTTTGAGGGCTTTGGATAGACCTTGAAATCGTCCAAGGCTTATCATTAGGGTATTGGATTGCTTAGGGCCTATGTTAGTCAATTAGGGTTTAAGGGTGAAGCCCTAGGAGCCTCATTAGTATAAATAGACCCTTGGGGTCAAGGAAATCGTGTACTCTTGCCTTTGGAAGAACCCTGGCCGATTTCTAGCTCCCTCCCCTCTCTCTCTAATCATCCTCTTGCTAGTTGGTGTTTTTTAAGCCATTAGAGGAGTGAAAATTGTGACTCTAAGCTCCAAGGACAAGAAGATTCAAGCAAGCAACTTAAGGTAATCTTCTAGATCAGTTTTTTCTTATGTTATTACCTAGATCTATTGTTCAAAAGTCTTGGATACAATGCATGTTCAATTAGAGAAACCTAGATCCAAGCATTAGGGTTTATATGTGCACATAGGAATGTTCTTATGGCTAAAACCCATCAAAAAGTGCTATGAATCTGACTGAGTTCGGTTGGTAGATCCAGCTTATATGCCAACTTGCCCACCTAGGCTACAACCTTGAAGGGTCCAATATACCTGGGGACCAATTTTCCCCGCTTCATGAATCTAATGACGCCCTTCCAAGGTGACACTTTCAGGAGTACCATATCCCCAATCTGAAACTCCAGGTATGATCGACGCTTGTCGGCATAACTCTTCTACCGACTCTGAGCAGTCTGAAGCCTGCTACGAACCTGTTGGATCCCTCTCTGTAGTCTTGAGTACCACTTCGGTACTCCCAATGACTCTCTGACCAACCTCCCCCAGCATATCGGGGTCTTGCACTTCCTTCCATACAACATTTCGAAAGGAGGGCAGTCAATACTAGTATGATAACTGTTATTATAGGAGAACTCAGCCAAGGGAAGGCAAGTATCCCAACTACCTTCGAAGTCTAAAACAAATGCCCGCAACATATCCTCCAGAATCTGGATGTACCTATCATTCTGACCATCCGTCTGCGGGTGAAAAGCAATGCTGAAGTGTAGACGAGTACCCAAATCATCATGGAACATCTTCCTGAATCTGGAAGTAAATCGCACGTCTCGGTCCGAAATCACTAAAACTGGCACTCCGTGCCGAGCTACTACCTGTCATATAAATATCGCACAACTTCTTGGCTGAGATACTCTACTGAATCAGTATGAAATGGGCACTCTTGGTCAATCGATCCACGATGACCTAAATCGAATCCACACCCCGCGTGGTCCTGGGAAGCTTCATGATGCAATCCATAGTGATATCCTCCAATTTCCACAGCGGAATAACCAATGGCTGGGTCTTGCTGTGTGGCTTCTAATGCTCGACCTTTACCTTTCTGCAGGTCAGGTACCTCTCAACAAACCAAGCTACGTCCCTCTTCATGCAGGGCCACCAATAATCAAGGTGAAGATCCATGTGCATCTTCATCGCCACGAGATGAATAGAAAACCTAGATTTGTACGTCTCCTCCATCAATACCTGACGCACACCCCCATGATATGGGACCCACACTCTATGGTGTAGTGTCAACAATCCATGACTATCATAATCAAAGGAGGAAACCTGACCCACAATACGCTCACTCTTATAGTGCTCCTCCTTCATGGTCTCCTGCTGAGAGTGGAGTCCCAACCTTCATCCTCATACAAATATCTCTGATCGGCGCTGCCTTGCGGCTAAGCGCTTCGGCCATGACATTGGCCTTCCCCAAGTGGTAGAGGATCTCAGAATCATAATCCTTTACCACATCAAGCCATCGATGCTGCCTCATATTTAGATTTGGTTCATCCATGAGATACCTTAGGCTCTTGTGGTCCGTGTAAATGGTACAACGAACCCTATAGAGGTAATGACACCAAATCTTGAGGGCGAAAACAACATCCCCCAGCTCCAAATCTTGTGTCGGACAGTTCGCCTAGTGAGGCTTCAACTGCCTCGAATCGTAAGTGATAACATGCCCTCTCTACATCAATATGACGCCCAAACTTGAGATGGATGCATCGCAATACACAACAAAATCATCCAGACCCTCTAGTAGGGCTAAGATTGGTGCCTTGCATAATCTCTATCTCAGTGTCTCAAATGCCCCCTGCTGCTCAGGCCCCCAGCGAAAGACCACGACTTTCGTCGTCGGCCGGATTAGGGGCATGACTATCTTGGAGAAGTCCTTAATGAATTTGCGATAGTAGCCTGTCAGTCCCAAAAAACTACGAATCTCAGATGGAGACCTCAGAACCGACCACCTCATCACGACCTCTACCTTGGCTGGGTCAACCAAAATCCCATTCTGGTTGACAAGGTTCCCAATAAACTGCACCTCGCGCAACCAAAACTTGTACTTGGAGAACTTAGCATACAAGCTCTCCTTCCTTAAAGTATCCAAAACCTCTTGCAAGTGCTCCTCATGCTGCTCCTTCGTCTTGGAATAAACCAAGATTTCATCAATGAAAACGATCAGAGACCTATCCAACATCGGCCTACACACGCGGTTCATGAGCTCCATGAACACGGCAAGAACATTGGTGAGCCCAAAAGGCATCACCATGAACTCATAGTGACCATATTGCATCTGAAAAGCAGTCTTCTGCACATCCTCCTCTCTGAATTTGATCTGATGATAACCCGAACGCAAATCAATGTTGGAGAACCAAGATGCTCCCTGAACCTGGTCAAAGAGATCATCAATCATCGGGAGTGGGTAACGATTCTTCACTGTTACCTTATTCAGCTCCCAGTAATCTATACACATCCAATGCAATCCATCCTTCTTTTTCTAACAGCTAATTCAACTGTGTAGACAACTCCTGCATCTCAGGAGGATCCAACCGATACGGTGCCTTATCTATTGGAGCCGCACCAGGGACTAGGTCGATCCGGAACTTTACCTGCCTCTCCAGGGGTATTCCAGGCAACTCCTTTGTGTTGAGTCTTAGAGGTTGCGTCATTAGGCTTAATACTTAGGTCAATTTTGTATACTCGGTTTGAACCTGTCCAACCGTGTTTTGTTTAAGGGTTAATACATATATTTAGTGCATGCATGCACTATGTAAAATAAGCTTTTTGATAAAAAAAAAATTCTAGATCAAGTATTGTAACCCTAGCACACCTCTACAGTAGCAATTCTCATTGAGTTCTTCTGAGGTGGAGCATATTAATCATCCGACACTCGTTTGATTCATTGTGGTGTTCATAATTTTCTAATAATTATTATTGATATATGTTTGAATCTTTTGATCTTAAAAAGTTTTATTCTCATTAATTGGTATCAAAGCAGGAGACTGTGTAATTCATACACATCTCTTTTGTTGGAAGAATCTGTTTAGGGTTTCCGCTTTTATCGAATCTGTGGGAGCCGTCATCTCTTCATTGACGTTGTTTCTTGATTTTGATAAAACCCTAATTCAACCTTTACAAGTCTGATTCTTTGCAGATATCTATAAAAGGTTATCATGTCTCACGATGATTCACAAACCAATCCGATCAATATCTCCAACAACATTCGATCTACAACTAGTATTCTAATCCTATACACTCAAGATTATGAAGTTTAGACGCATCACTTTGAAGACTATGTAGTTGGATCTAAAGACAATGGTTATCTAATCTGGGGGGTGATAACATTGGATCCTTTTGTTCATTCTGGAACAAATAGAACCATTAAGACTTAAATGGAGTACAACAAACTCTTGACTGATGTGGAAAAGATTCCTAAAGACGAAAAAGATAAGTTGTTGTGTAATGTTAAAGCCATGAGAATGATCAGATTTGCTTTACAGTTTGACACTTTTCATTTGGTAAGCCCATGCACCACTACAAAGGAGATCTGGGATAGACATAAAGAGTTGTATTCCACCGATGAGGACCTAAAACATTCCATCTAAACTCTATTGCTCTCCGAGTTTGGTGCTCTCTAATAAAAGGCTGATGAAAAATTGATTCAGACATTCGAACGTTTCAACCATCTTTTGTGCAAGATGATCAAGCACGGTATTAGAAGAGATATGATCGAATAGAAGGTCACATTTCTGAATGGTTTAGGACCGAGTGGATGGTTGTGGCATCAACTGTGAAGGCTCACGAGCAGTTTAAAACCTATTTACTGGCAAAGATGGTGGGTATTCTCAAATCTCATGAAAGTGTTGTGTCCAAGGAAGCGAAAGTGGTGACTAGTATGGGATCCTTGGTCCTTCACTCTAAGGCAAAGAATGTGGCAGAAGATGAGGAAGATTCAGAAATGTCAGAATGTGATCTGAAAAAACGAAGAGTATGCAATGATGGTTTCCAACCCGAAGAGGTTTGCTCGCAAAAAGTTCCCTATTGCCAAGAACCGAAACTGTTAGGGGAGATATAGCTTAGAAAAAGCGAAAGAGGATATCAAAAACAATCCTAAAAAAGAAGAAGAAAAGAAGGAGAGCAAACTGGTAGGAGACTCTGGATACGATTGCAACTTCTGCCATGGCAAAAACCACTTTGCCAAAGATTGCATGTTAAGAAAGCTATCAGAAAGAAGGAGGGTGAAGATGATGAAGCATACCATATGTGCAAGGTAGAGGAGATAAAGAAGAAGAAAGCCTCAAAAAATACTATGAATGTTTTGGTTTTGCAGGAGAATGTTGCTGATGATGAGTTCGGTGGCTTAGAAGTGTGGTCGACAAACTATGAAGATGAAGACGTACGAAAACCCACGCATGGCAAGGCATTTGTGGTCAAAAAAGATAATATTGAGTTTGTTGGGAGATGCTTGATGGTGATTTCTAGAGCGTCACAAATGAAGGGATACAAAAGCGAAGGCGAGTATACTGAGGTGAATCAGAAGGAAGATAAGTGTTTTGCTGCCAAGTCTGTGAGCGATAGAATCAACGACTGTGATCAGTTGATCAAGAAGGTACAATCCATTCTCGAATCACTTAAAATACCTGTAACAAACTATGAAAAGGAATTAAATGAATTAAAATTCAAGTTTTCTAGTTTAAGTGGAAGTCTAATGCAAACACGCCTCACAAATTCTAACCTAACCGATCAAATTAGTAGGGTGACATCCAAGAGTGTGGAGCGAAGGATGTGGATAGAGAAGACGGAGTTAGAATTAGTTAGAGTAAGAGATGAGTTGATATATTTGCAACGTGACAATTTGAAGTTTTTAAAACAAAGGAATATTTTTTGTTTGATTGCTAAACATCTTTACACTAATATTACTCAGTTACATTTGAATTGTGATATTGGCAAAAAGGCTCACAAAATGATTTTGCCCTTTAAAGGAGGATGAAGTCGACATTGATTGCTATAATTGTGAATCTATTGTATCATCAGACGAGATTTCAAACACTTACAGAATTGGTATGGACAAAATTGAGTCCTTTGTTAAGTCCAAACACCATAAGGACATGCTTCGGAATTTGTTGGACAAAAATGAAAATTTGAAAATAAAGACCGAAACCATGCACAAATTTGACTCTTTGAGTACCAAATTAAGTTTAGAAAATAAGATGAATGTGGAAAATTCTTCTAAATTTGATGAGGACCGTGATATGAGTGAAATTTCTGTAGAGGATGAAGTTGACTGCTCTAAATTTCTCAAAAGCGAACCCGAACCAGCAAAGCCACTCATATCTGAAAAATTCAGTTGAATTCGCTCGCATGTCCAAGAGCAAGTTCAAAGTCCTTAGAGAAAAGGAATTCATATATCAAAAAGTGCAAACTGTACCGAATCAAGTATACGCCACCACTGGAATTGCCAAGAAGCAAACAGTTGAGCTAACTTCCTTGGTAGATGAAGACAACGCTAATGGGTGTGATAACTTTTTCTGGTAAGCTCCCATTGACGATGCAGACAAAACAGTAGGTCTGTCGGAGCAAACCTCATGGAGATTCAAGGGTAGATATGTGGCTGAGCCACTTAACAAGCCTTCAAACTTTGATAATCCAAGTACAAGCGGTACTAAAGATATTCAAAGAGAACCGGTAAAGGAATCAACATAATCGTCTCCAAGTGAAGCTAGTGAAGAGAAACCAAAACCAAAAGCAAATATTCCCAAATCTCAAAAACAACTTGCTGAACAAACACGTCAAAGGAACAAGAGGTACCAGAAAAATCTCAAAGAGAGAAAGCAGTTATGGAATTATCAAAATACCAATCACGTTCACAAGGAATAGGTGAATGGAAGGCCTCAGGAAAACAAAAGTCCATGCACTCACTGTTAATCGTGCAGTCAAATGAACCAAAGGAATAGTGTTCGTGCCAAATCCAACAGTGATAAGAACGGAAAGACCAGTTTCGGCCCTAAACCCCATCATCTTCATCAACAACCAATGTTGAACTCAGTCAAGGATATCAAAGGAAAGGGCAAGCAAGTCTCGCTTTCTGAAGCTCATGCCAAGAAGATGTTAGCTAACCCTAGGAATCTAGAGACTAGTTTAAATGAGAATCAAAACAAAAATAAACAGTCTGATTCAAATAAATTGAAAAAAGAAAACAATAAAAATCAAAGTTTTTACCATCAAATGAAAAGATGAAACCAATATAATAAAAAGAACATATTTGATTGATCTTTCTATTGCAATTCCCCATCATGTAAAAGGCTCACAAGCACCCAATAAACTTTGGGTTCCTATATCTGCTTGATTTTTGCAGGTTATAAGTGACGAGCAGTTCGACGATGAATGGTACATTGATAGTGGCTGCTCACATCACATGACAAGAAGGAGGGAAGAGCTAAGGGAGTTTCGGGCACTTAAGGATGGTGGATGTGTCAAATACGGGAATAACTCATATGGCACGATCAAAGGTTACATAATGATGACAAACGGGGAATTTTCAATCAAGATGGTAACATATGCAGAGGGATTGCAGCACAATCTAACCAATGTCTCTTAACTTGTTGTGGGAATTGGTTTGAAGGTTTTGTTTGATGATGAAGGTTCAAAGATTGTTGAAAAGAACATGAAGATTGTCCTGTTGAAATCCAAGCAAAAAGGAGAGATGTACCCTCTTAATCTCAATCCAATTTGAGGAAAGCCAGTTGTATGTCTTTTAACGAACGCACACTCTGAAGAAAGTTGGCTATGGCACCGAAGGCTCTCACATCTCAACTTCAAGGATATTAACAAGTTGGTTATTGGTGATCGTGTACAAGGACGTCCAATTCTCAAATTTGATAAGGAACACTTGTGCGCTGCATGCGAGATGGGAAAGCAAAGCCGAAAGAGTCATCCCACACGGGTTAACACAAAGATCATCGAACCACTTAAACTACTACACATCAATTTGTGTGGACCTTTAGCAATTGAAAGTATCGGTGGTAGTAAGTACATTTTAGTAATTATTGATGACTTTTCATGTTTCACCTGGGTTTTCTTTCTTAAACAGAAATCAGAAGAAACCCCAAAGCTCAAATCATTTATAAAGCAAGTGGAACTTCAATTGCGAAAGGTGGTTAGAAATGATAGAAGCAACAACGGGTTGGAATTCAAGAATCAAGAGTTCAAAGAATTTCTTGTTGATAAGGGAGTGCCTCACAACTTCTATGCTCCCTACACTCCACAAAAGAATGACATAATTGAAAGGAGAAACTGCTCTTTTTGTGAAGCAGCCCAAACCATGCTCAGCTTTGCCTCTTTACCATTGTACTTCTGGGTCGATGCAATAGCTGTTGCCTGCTATAATCAGAACTAATCCTTCCTCAATAAGCGATTTTCAATCACTCCGTATGAAATCTTGAATAATATCAAGCCAAATGTAAAGTTCTTCCATGTGCTCGGTTCGAGATGCTTTATTTTCAACTCCAAAGAGAACCAAAACAAGTTCGATGTAAAGGTAGATGAATGGATTCTTGGTTACTTGCTAAGTTCAAAGGCATTATAGGGTTTAGAACAAACACTCAAAGAAAATTGAAGAAACCTAATATGTCACCTTTGATGATGCTAACATGAAGAAACTTCAATCAAGCACAGGACCAACGGAGGAAATTTTTCCAAAATCAGGTCAAGTTTTCGTCCCAATTTCCAATTTATTTGAAGAGTATATGCTGGTCTTTGACGAACTAGAGAGAGTAATTCATTATGAGGAAAAGGTTGCTGACAACAAGATCGACAACTTGAAGAAAATTGTCGATGAAGCAGCAAAAGAAATGGAAAGCGAACATCAAGGACCAACCGAACAGCCAGGTCCAAGTGAACCTCCAAAAGACAGTTATATATTCCAGGAGGAAAATACATCACCAGCAAAAACCAACAAAGTTCCATTCGAGGGGGAGCATTCTGGGCCTCAAGTTGAAACGGTCTCATCATTCGAGGGGGAAGTCCATCATCAAATTCAAACCATGGAAATCCAATCGAGGGGGAGTATTCTGAACGGGATGTTGAAATAGTCTCGTCATTTGAGGGGGAGAGCAATCAAACAAATGGCGAAGACTCTCAATCATAGTTTGAGGAAGAAACAAATTCCTAATTAGATCCTAACTATGATCCAAACTACCCTCCTATCACAAAATGGACAAGAGATCATTCAAAAACTCAAGTAATTGGCGAATCTTCTGAGGGAGTTCTAACTCAATCTCAAATAAAAGCAAAGAAAACTACTTTGTTCTCTCAAGTAGAGTTTTGCATGTTTAATTTGTTCGTCTCGAAAATAGAACCAAAAACGGTTAATATTGCACTTGATCACTCCAATTGGGTACAAGCTATGCAAGACAAACCCAATGAATTTGAGCAAAACCGTGTTTGGAAGCTAATTCCACACCAAAGGATGCATCTGTAGTTGGGTTAAAATGGATTTTTAGAAACAAGATGGACAAAGAGGGAAATATAATTTGCAACAAAGCTAGGTTGGTGGTGAAGGGATACTATCACGAAGAAGGAATTGACTACAAAGAGACTTTCGCTCCAGTAGCTAGGTTAGAATCGGTGCGAATATTTCTGGAATATGCTGCATACAAAAACTTTGAAGTACTTCAAATGGATGTCAAGTGTGCTTTCCTGAATGGAGAACTAGAGGAGACTATATATGTTGAGGAACCACCGGGTTTCGTGAAAGAAAGGTATCCTGATCATTGCTATATTCTGGATAAAGTCGTCTATGGTTTGAAGCAAGCTCCTAGAGCCTGATATGAAACCCTTACTCGATTTCTAAAAATCTCCAAGTTTAAACAAGGTTCGATTGACCCAACCTTCTTTCGCAAGAAAGAGGGTAACCACTTGATGATCGTCCAAATCTATGTTGATGACATCATCTTCGGTTCCACAAATCCCAGCCTTACAGCTGAATTCAGGAAGTTGATGGAGACTAAGTTTGAGATGAGCTCAATGGGTCCAATTAAAACTTTCCTTGTCTTGAATATTAGACAGGGACCCGAAGGCATATTTATCGATTAGGAAGCTTAGACGAAGACCTTGCTGGCTAAGTTTGGCATGATGGGAGATTCCAAAGTGAAAGTTCCTATGGCATTTGGAACAAAGCTAACACCATCTTTGGAGAAACTGGTTGTTGATATGACCCTCGATCGACAAATGATAGGGTCTCTTATATATCTAATAGCTAGTAGACCAACCATTATGTTTTCCGTTTGTTATTGTGCCAGGTTCCAAGCTAATCCACACGAACCTCATTTGGTGGCTTTTAAGAACATCTTCAGATACTTGAAGTGAACCTCGTCTCTCGGTCTTTGGTACCCAACGAAATCAGGCTTCTTTGTTCGAGCATTCTCTGATGTTGATCTTGGAGGATGTCGTTTGGACCAAAAGAGCACTATAGGTGGATGTCAATTCCTTGATGGAAAACTCGTCAGCTGGCAGTCTAAGAAACAAACATGTGTTTAGCTCTCTATAGTCGAAGCTGAATATATTGTTGCAACATCTTGCACCTCACAGGTCATTTGGATCCAAAGTCAATTAAGAGATTATGGCATGAACATGAAGAAGATTCCTCTTTATTGTGACTCAGAAAGTGCTATATGGATATGTCACAATCCAGTGCAGCACTCCAAAATGAATCATATCGCACTGAGATATCACTTCATCAAAGATAACGTTGAAGATGGTAACGTTGAAGTCTAGTTTGTTCGATCAGCTAATCAACTAGTTGATATTTTCACAAAAGCCTTACCTGAAGCAAGTTTTAATAAAAAAAACTCCATGGCTTAAGAATGATGCAAGCTGAGTTAGTACCGAAACATCCTTCTCTTATTTAAAATTGGTCAAGAGAAATAGAGAGAACGCTCGGTCTATTTCGGTTCCGGAATTTTCGGGAACCGAAATGAACTAAATGCTCGGTCCATTTCACTTCATAATTCGTAAGGTATAGTTTCGGTTGTATATTTTGTATATCCTTGTTTATTATCTTGTATGTTTTTCTTTCTTTTCATTTGTCTTTTCATAAAATCAAAATACAAAAAAAAAATTATAAGAATGGACTCATGAACATCTTCCAATACAGTAGCTGGGACAAGTATATCTCTCTTTATCTTTGTACTAGCTAAGTGTCTCTAGAAGCATGTCGCTGCATGTTTACTGAAGCCTCAAAGACTTCTAGTGAAGCCTTAATGATTCGATATACACACATCGATTCTTCCCAATCAGGCTGTCAAATTCACTCAAGTCGCGAGCTACCTTAGTCTTCTCATTTTGAGTAAAGAGTTAACTGCTTGGTCATTTTCACATAGCAGAGGTACTTTCGGTTCTTTAGCCATCTCATCATTATTTCTCCATCTCATATCAGTTCATAATCGCAACCCTTGAGACTCTCAGAATTTACCACTGAGGTTTATGGTTACACAACATCTGTGTTAATGATCTTAGTTTCATTTCACCATGTGCTGAGTGAAACCCACAATCCAACAACTACAATGAATTGACGGTGAACAATAACATGTTCTAGTTTTCACCCACATTTTAACGAATTCCCTTTAATGGAAAGTACCAAGAAATCTCCTTTTATTTTTGAGAGATCTCTATGAAATTGTCTAAATACCAAGACTTTTCTTCCTAAAAGATCTAGTAGTTTTTATTTTTGAGATTTACTCGTTTATCACCAAGTCCCTAAAAATTTTCCAATTATCCAAACCTACTTGTTTTATAGGCCACATCGGTCTCACAAGTACTTCATCCAACTTTCGGTCTTTTGTCAAGTATTGAAGTTCGGTTGAAGCTAAGCCACCCCTTATAGCTTAAATTTGAAAAGATGCCTTTCAATGTTTCTTAATAAACATTTGATCGTATTTCAACGGAAAACCACACAAACACTTCTAAGTCTCTCTTGACTTTGAAGGACGCGATTCGTGCCCAGGATCCATAGTTTCGTGTCTAAATAGACATCACTTGTATCCCACAAATACTTTGCTTTATTTCTTTTCTATCGGGACACTCTTGCACAAAGATCTTTATGATTTTCTCAATTCTTGTTCGTGGTAATAATGACAATTTTTCAGATTTGATGCTTCGGTTGTAAATGCTATGGTGGTGCTCTATGTTAAGGAGCGAAGTGAAAGGTTTGTCACAGTTTGAAAAGGAATTTGAATCGTTTTTGAAGATGAAAAGGAGGCAAAAAAAATTCAAACCGAGTCATTGGATAAGATTTGCAACGGGCGCGTGAGTTTTAAACGGTTCCTAATATCACACCTAATGACGTCTTCCTAGGGAAATGAAGCTGTCAAATCATGCTTTTTCATCATTACTCCAGATTTCTTTCACTCTCCTAGAAACGGTATATAAGGGTTTCTCACACCTGTACCTCTTTACCACTTCCAAACTTACTCAAGAATACACAGGTGAATTTCTACTGTTTATCTTCTTCTTCTTCTTCACACCTGCAACAATGGCTGAATCTTCATCAGTTCATGAACAAACCGATTCATCTTCTCTTCTGACCATCAAACCCAATCAAAACCTGATTATTGAACTGAATCCATTACTTTACGATCCTTACATGCTACAGGTGGTTGAATGCCATAAATATTCACCACTGGTTATTGCTTTAACCCAAGTAGAATCGGTACCCATGTCTCTGCTATCCCAAGTCTATTCACCTGCTTCTTATGATAAATGCAAGGAGAGAATCTACTTTGAGATTTTCAATCACAAGTCTTCCGTTTCAAAAGCCCGTTTTTGTTCTCTGTTTGGGCTAATTTCTGATGACTCCGTAGTGGCTCCTGATTCGATCACTACCACACTGCTGGTCACCATGTTCTACGATATGAGATACACCGATGTTCTTACCACGGTGACTAAGTTCAAGAAGTCTTGTCTGCCTTCTTAATGGAATGGTCTTTTTACTCTTCTTTTCAAAGGATTAGCAGAAAGGGTTGCTGGGTCTGATGGTGCGAGCAAAGGGTTTATGACCATTCTTTATGGTCTTTACCATGGGATCAATCTGGATTATTGCTCCTTGATATGGTGTCAACTGGTGCAGAGTCTCAATTCTTCTTCCAAACACTCTGAAATGTCTCGTGGAAGATTATGGACGTCGATTACTCAAAGAGCAATGGAGCACTTTCAGGTCCTAGTCATGTCAGATGCTTTAAAATCTTCGATTGCAACTTTTCACACAATGAAGATCATCGTCTCTGATCTTACCAAATTTCTGTTCATCAGGTCCATTCATGAGTCGATGTACAGGTGTGTATCTGTTGAGAGCGAGGTTATGGTTGACTATTGAAAACTACCACCCACAGGACCAAGTCAATTGACCTCTGAAATGCAAACCGTGTTGGATGTCATTGATAAACCAGCTAAGAGGGGAAGAAGTACGACAAAGAAGGCTAATCTTCCCAAGATGCCACACCCAAAAAGCGTAAGATTGAACAAGCAGCTCATTCTGAACCCAAGAAGCGAAAGGTTAAAAATACGGCAAAGAAACCGAAGGCAACTTCACCTAGTGATTTTGACTACGTTACTTCTGATCATGATCAAGAGAAATCAAATGAAGACGAAGATGCACATCATGAGGGATCACCGAGGGGAAATAAGCCTCCGCGTTCTCCACCTCATGAGGTACCACTTAATGATTTTGTTCCTAATCCTCCTCCTTCTCCATCTCATACTACAATTCATGTCTCTATTGCACCACTTCTACCACCTGTTTCTTCTCAACCTACCTCCACTGTACCTCTCCCTACACCAATCTTCACT